>NC_136417.1:49769627-51172127 GCF_052625555.1 Lactuca saligna
TTTGACTATAACAAGAAAACCTATAAATTGGAAAGTACAACACATGAAAAATTATAGTGATTGTAATTTTATATATGTTATATTGTCATTTATTTTAGCTCTTTTATGTTAAAAATCACAACCCAACGATTAGATTAGGTTAAGTTGGTTCAACGCTCAAAATTCATACATTCACAAAGGATAAAGGATGGTATATATACGATGTAAAAAAAAAAAAAAAAAAAAAAAAAAAAAAAAAATTTCAACCCATGTCCACATGTCATGTTTTTTTATAAAAGGATAAATTATCTCATGATAAAGTTTTATTAGAAAAAAAAAAGTTAAACTTAAAATATATTAATTACAAAGGTTACTTGATACCATTCAACAAAAAGCAATCCTTACTAGTCTTTATGCTAAATTTATTGCGTTCGTCCATTCACAATAATGGACGAGATTCTTTCATTCACTTTGGCTTTTCTAAAAGTTTGTTCCTTGTTTTTGTTTCTTTCTTTTCAAAAACATATATACAGATAACTAAATTCCATATATCCATACAATCCTCCACCATCAATCAACATGGCCAAGAAACCCCTTAGTACACAAATTCTGATCACAATTTTCCTCCTTCATATCATCACACCAATTCAATCCCAACAATTTTCAAGAAAGTTGTCAAAAAACTCATTAGGTTTCAAGAAAGAGAAGTTAACTCATCTTCACTTCTACTTCCATGACATAGTCACCGGCCACCACCCCACCGCCATCAAAGTGGCGGCTGCTCCTATCGCAAACACCACACGAAGCTTGTTCGGCCTCATGATGATGATGGATGACCCATTAACGTTGACGCCAGAACCCGGGTCTAAGATCGTGGGAAGAGCTCAGGGGATGTACGCATCAGCAGACTTGAAGGAACTTGGATTTCTAATGGTCTTGAATTATTATTTTACAGAAGGCAAGTATAATGGAAGCACTTTGAGTATATTGGGTCGGAATGCGGCGTTGACACCGATGAGAGAGATGCCGGTGGTTGGTGGAAGTGGGCTTTTCCGGTTCGCTAGAGGTTATGCTCAGGCCAAGACTCATAGTATTGATTTTACAACTGCAAATGCTGTTGTCGAGTATAACGTTTTTGTTCTTCATTATTAGGTGGTTATGTGATTCTCCTTTTCTTGAATATCGACGTCCATCGTTTTCATAGGCATGTAATTTAAAGGAGTATGTATTATTCCATGTCTTGTTAGCGCAACTTATATTATTTATGTAATTCTCGTATAATTTTAGAAGGAAATCGCTTAAATATTACAAATTATATAAGCAAATAGTTACAAAAGTTAGCATATGCTATTAATATAACTCTTTTATCAAGATAAGTATATAAAAGTTTACTAGTTTATATATATATATATATATATATATATATATATATATATATATATATATATATATATATATATATATATATATATATATATATATAAAGAATTTTTCATCATCTGTGGTGTCATCGGATAATGGTTATCTTTCCAGTTTATTGGATTTTGGTGTTGGGACATACGCTTTTTCAACAGATCCAAGAAAAGTAAATGGGGAATCTTTAGGTTTCTTTGTCCTTTTAATATATGACCTTTTATTAGATATTTTTGAATCCGTAAGAAAGATGAACTTTCTTTTTTATACAAATTGGCATGCAGTATCTAAATACGATACCAAATGATCCAGCTTATGATTTCTATTGATTAATGTGACGTTTTGATATTTATGTTTTTTGTTTCGTATGAATATCATACTAATTAAGCACATAATGTTTGATTTCAATTAAAAATAATATCAAAATATTTTATGAGTTAATTACCAAAATGGCCAAAAACAGGAGCCATCTACTACAAAGTAATAGCATTTTCAATTTATGTATGGTGCAAGTAGTCTCGCAACAAAATAGTTTTACTGACAAGAGATTTTATGAATTATTCATGAAATCCATTAAAATCGTGAAGATCATTTACATTGAATCTTATGAACTGCCCGTGAAATTTATGCCCTTCTTAAACTTGTTATTATATCTTAAGTGAAATTTATGCATTTTTTGAAAGTGTTATTACATCTTACATCTGCTTAACAAATGTTGGTGATTTTAGTATTTTCAACATATTTTGGTATAGTTGTTATTAATATTAGGCTAAACTTAATTTATTAACCGAGACATGAGGTGTGGGGTACATATTCGGATTGATATATGTGAACTCAGAAATACAGGAGTCCGAGGGCAGAACCATGGGTTCAGGAGAAAGTTGAGTCCAAGGTTTATTGGACCGTTTAAAGTTCTTCAGAAGATTGGGAACCAAGCTTACAAGCTAGAAATACCAGAATAACTAGATGGTATTCATAACACCTTTCATGTGTGTTATTTGAGGAAGTTCATGAGAGAAGTTCCCGACATAATTCAAATTTCTGAATTAAGATTGGATGAAAGCAATAGGTTAATGGAAGAACCAGAGGCAATCGTTGACCGTAAGACTAAGAAGTTGCGACGCAAGATGGTCGAATTAGTATTTGTGCGATGGAAACATGCAAATGTGCCAAATCTCACCTGGGAAACGGAGAGTAACATGATGAGTCGTTACCCGCATTTGTTTGCTGATGTGTGATTCCGTAGACGGAACTGTCCTAAAGGGGAGAGAATTGTAACGCCCGTGTTTCAAGGCTAGGCATTAAATGAAGATTTAATAGTCTAGGTCAACATTTGTAACTTATTTTGAAATAATAAAGATGTATTATTTTATTATTATGTGTTTATTGCTTAATTATTATGATTTAATGAATTAAGGATAAAAATAAGCCTTGAAATTAAACGTCAGATAAACCCAATATCTATGAAGAAAGTTGTAGTGGTTAAAACAAGGATTCCAGAGATATAAAAAATACAAAAATCTGCGTTATAACGAAGAAGTTATGACTTGTCGAAGTTTCGTGATAGAACCGACAAAATATTGTGTGACATAAAAAGTGAATTTACGATAAAGTGCTTTATAGCCTTAGCAATCTAAATGAAAGTCGTAGTATTCATTAAACCAAGAGTGTGCATAAAAAGAATGTCCAAATCCGGCTTCGTATGAGAAAGTTATGAATTTTCTAAGATTTGACATAGTAGTATGTAGTCCGAAACTCGAATTTTAGATCGAATTATTTTTATCCAAAGCAACGTAAACAAGAATCGAAGATCTTGTTGATTATAGATTACTGGTAAAAAGACAGACTAAAACAGACGTTAGATGAAGAAGTTATGAATTTTTAACGGATTTTTCCTGTCGAAGTATGTTAAAAATAAACTTTAAAAATAAAGTCAAAAGTAGCCAACAGACTCTAAATGAAAGTTGTATAGTACAGTCGTACCTACGCGTGGATATAAAGAACATCAAAAATGGAGTACGTATGTGAAAGTTACGAATTTTTGAAGTTTAGGGCACAAACTTCGAGTCTGGTCCGACGGAGTACGCCCAGTGTATTCGTGTATGGGTTCCGAAGTCCGTCACCATTCCTACTCCTTCTCATGTAAGCCACGTATGGTAGCCTTGGTACGTCCGGGCCAATCCACTTCATACGCCCAACGTACGAAGTTACGCCCAATGAAGACTTATGTGAGGCAGTACGCCCCACATACCTGAGCTGTACGCCCTACGTACTAAGGTGCTTTGGTCCCCCTATAAATAGGAACCCAAGCTAGCAAAATTTAAGGTTACATTTTTACTCATTTCACCCCTCTACTTTCTTTTTACCTACTCTAAATACCCCTAACCCTAATATATCATCCTAGGATCATAAGAAAGTCCCGGAGAGCCCGAAGATCCCGAGAAAAATAGTTTTCGAGCCGAAACTCAGTCCACGTGAAGCGCGGTTTTTGAGAAATAATCTCGGTTTCATCGAAGAATATTTTTTTAAGAAACAAAGTGCTACCCAATTTTATTAAAACAAGTGAGTATGTACTTACTTTCATCTTACACATAGATATGAAGTATTTTCTACAAAATATATGCTATGTGTATATTCATTGTTTGTTTATTTGAGATTAGTGTTGAATGAATGTTTTATACAGGTTTTAAAATGATTTAAACTGTATATGTATTTTTATCTACAAATATGTTAAGTATAACATGGGTAGATGAAATAGTAGTTGCGTGTTAAAATGATGAGACACCTCGATGTTGTTGTTGTTGTTGTTGTTCTAGTCATCTAGCGGAGTATAGATGACAACCACAAACCATTCTAGACAGTCCAGTGGAACGCTAGCAGACGCGTAACCTGTAGGTGTTGGTGAACTATATGTTCGTTGGTGTACTCCATCCCCCTTATGGTTGCCTTACAAACATTTATGGCTGAGGAATCCCCTTAGCACTATTGGGCATCTCGATGGTGATCCTTAGGCTTGGTCCCTTGTATAGGTGTTTAGGAACGTAAAGTGAGGATAACGAGAATGGGTAATCAGGGTTATTTTTGGTTGATAAAATTAATAAATTTATTTTGGATTGATAAATTTATTGTTGGGTGATGAAATTAATAAATTTATTATTTGTGGGTTGAAAACCCTATATGCTCACCAGGCTTCCAAGCTTAACTCACTCAGTTTTTTATATTACAGGTAGTGGACCCAGAACATAATTTGGATAATGACGAGGGATTTTGGATTATAAGCCAGTAGTTGTAAATAACTGTTGTGAGACTTGTAATGTAGTGTTTATGCTTTTGGTCTGTATCGGAACATGACATCCCGAGGTTTTGATATATAATTAAGATATATATTTCTTTAAGAAATGTTTTGATAAAATTTTATCATGTTTTGTTTTGGGGACAAATTCCGCAACATCTTTTAAAAGATTACTCTGATTTTATTTTAAAAGCATAAACTAAATCGATATTTTCTAGCAGAGAAATTTGGGGGATGTTACACATTTATTGGCATTTAATGCCTCAGCCAATTTTGTATCACAAACTGATTTGTTCCCGTTACATGTTCAACTATAAAAGGAGACCTCCGATGTCTCATTCAACTCACAAATGAAAGAACTCTTATTCCTCCTCCTTCTTTGTACACCTGCTTCCGAGGATTCTTTCAGGAAAGTGGATATATTCGGCAGTACACACTGCTAAGGTTGTTGTACCTTGGGGAACAGACGGTGAATATTTTTAAGGAATCGAGTCCAACTTGAGCCTTAGCCACTACGTTTACTGCTAAACTTTTTTGTTATAAGAATATTTCAAGAAGAAAACGAAGTTGTTTATTTAACAGTCTTAAACAAAATTTTTCTTTATTCTAAATCTTTCATTTTCTGTTCTTTTTATTCTAAATCGATTATGTATTGATTTTTTCCTGTAATCAATTTAACTTTGATTGTGATTCTTTTAGAATGACTGGAACTCATGTTACTACTGGAACTCCTGTTGTTGGTGGTACCCCTTCTGTGAACCCAAATGCACCTGTTCCAAACATCATAGCTTATCATTCTGAGCGACCTAAAAATTTTTCTAGCTTGAACTTCAAGAGGTGGTAGCAGAAGATGCTCTCTACTTGACCACTTTGATCATGGCTTGGTTCCTAATAGAATCTGGTCATGTAATTGTTGAGGGGTAGACTGATGCTCAATCTATGAATGTAGTGGATGCTTAGAAGCATTCGGTATTTATTTGTCGCAACTATGTGTTGAATAGGCTAACTGATGTACTTTATAATGTCTATTGTAAGGTTACAACTACTAAGGAACTATGGGAATCTTTGGAAAGGATTTATAGGACAAAAGATGTTGTTACGAAGAAGCGTTTTGCTGCTAAGTTCTTGGAATAAAAAATGTTTGACTCAAAATCTATTATGATTTAAGTCCAAGACCTTCAAGTCATTATACCATATAACAATGAAGAACGTATGGATCTTAATGAGTCTTTCCAAGTTGCATCAATGGTTGAAAAGCTTCCTCCTGGTTGGATAGACTTCAAAAACTACATTAAGGATAAGCGAAAGGAGATGTCTATGGAGGAACTGGTGGTACGTCTTCGCATTGAAGAAGAAAATTGAATGACTTTGAAGAAAGGAAGTGAAGTTGAATCTTCTAAGGTTCATATGGTGGAAGCTAGTCAAACTTCCAAGATCAAAATCAAGGGACCTCGCAAAGGGAAAAAACTTAGGCCCCAAGGCAGGAACTTTCAAAAAGAAGTTTAAGTACTACAAGTGTGGCCAACTGGGTAAAAAGGCTTCGGAGTGCCTGCATCCTAAGCGGAAAAAATATCAAGCAAAAATGGTGAATGATAACATGGAGTTAGTGGCCATGATAACTGATCTCATGCCTATGGTCTTTGAGGTGAATCTCATCAATACAAATTCAAAGTAGTGGTGGATTAACACGGTGGCTACTCGTCATTTGTCTCATGATATGAGTGTTTTCAACACCTACAAGGAAGTTGAAGATGGTGAAAATCTCTACATGGGAAATGCAGCTACTACAGATATCAATGGTGTTAGTAATGTGATTCTAAAAATGACTTCAGGGAAAGATGTGAAACTTAGGGTGTTTTGTATGTTCCTGAACTTCATAAGAATCTAGTGTCGGCTGGTTTGTTGAATCAGATTGGTTTTAAGCTTGTGTTTGATTCAAATAAGTTTTTTTTGTACAAGAATGATATGTTTGTGGGGAAAGGATATGCCTTGAATGGCATGTTCAAATTGACTGCAATGGTGACAAAAAAAATGAATAAAGCAAGTTCCATTTCTGCTTATTTTCTTGAGTGTTCAAATGTTTGGTATGGTTACTTATGACATGTAAATTACAATTCTATTAAACGATTAATTAAACTAGACTACATACCAAAACTTAATATTGAATCAGATCACAAATGCCCCACATGTGTTGAAGCCAAACAAACTAGCTTATCTTTCCAAACAATCAAAAGAAACACCGGGCCTCTTGATTTATTTCACACTAATATGTGTGATTTAAAACAAAGACTTCATGACGTTCATCGATGATAGCATGGATTATTTTTACATATACTTACGTTAGAGTAAATATGAAGCAATAGACAATTTTGTCTTGTACAAAAATGAAGTTGAGAATCAACTCAACAAGAGAATTAAAGTAGTTACAAGTGATAGGGGTGGGGGATATGTTTCTCTTTATGTTGATATCTGTGCGAAAAATGGAATTTTTCATGAATTCACATCACCCTATTCACCTCAATATAATGGAATTGCTGAAGGAAAAAACCATACCTTGAAAGAAATGGTTAACGCCATGATAATTAGTTCGGGTATAAACCAGTCAATGTAGGGGGAGTTATTTTGTCAGCTAACTATCTTCTAAATAAGACACCTCACAAAGAAAAGGATGAAACACTGTATGAACTTTGGATGGGAAGAAATCCATCATATAAGTACCTACAAGTGTGCGGGTGCCTAGCTAAAGTTGTTGTACCACCACCAAAGGTACAAAATTTAGGGCCTAAAACAATGGATGTGTATTCATTAGGTATGCACAAGGTAGTGGTGTTTATAGTTTTCTTGTTCATGATTCTAACAATCCTGAAATACACAAGATTACCATAATGTAATCAAGGAATGCTTCGTTCTTTGAAGATATATTTCCTTGTTTGAACAAGGAGGTTAAAAGCCTATCTTTTCCAAACAGCGAAGCTGTTCGAGAGGAAGAACAAGCTCAATTCAAGGAAGAAGATGTAACATCCATAAAATTCATGAAAATTTTAAACTTTTTAAACATTCCAAAGCCATCCATTTTTTACAAATTGTTTTCAAAATAATCCAATATTAGAGTTTTTTGAGAAGTCACAACATGAAAAACGAGGAGGTGCACGATAAAGTCTTCGCCTTGCCGCGATCATCCGAAGTAACTGAAACAAAATCCACAACTGTAAGCACGATGCTTAGTAAGTACCCCCAAAGTACTACACAACAATAAGACACATATAATAACATCATACTTTGGGACCAATCAACCATCAGATTGGAATGCCAACATACTACAGGTTAAATCATCCATCAGGATGGAATACCCTCAGCCCTCAACCATCGGGTTGGAATGCCAACATGTTATGAATCCAATCATCCATCAGGATGGAATACATTCGACCCTCAACTATCGGGTTGGAATGACAACATACTATGAGTCCAATCATCCTCAAGATGGAATACTCTCGGCCCTCAACCATCGGGTTGGAATGCCCCGGTCTGTTGGCTTACGCACAAAGCTGGTAAAGCCTCAACCACGCATCACACATATGCATATATATATATATATATATATATATATATATATATATATATATATATATATATATATAAGATAATCACATAACAGTCTACTGACAGTCAAACTGGTCTACAAATCACTAGGTATAGCAACATCCTATCTACCACGATACTGATCTAACATACCATAACACATAGAAACATCCTATCTACCAGGATACCGATCTAACAAATCATGACGGTAACAAATCAGGATAACAATCCGAATGGTTGGCCTTGGTGCCTTAGACCCTTGAGTATAGTGCTGATTCAAGAAGATCAAATCCCAACTCTCAGCTCCGATATCGATTGCCTACAACCACCATGTGACTCACTTCATTAAAATCCATAATTACCAAAATACCCTTTAACTCAAACTTAGTCAACCATGATCAAAGTCAACATTCAATAGTCAAGGTCAACAGTCCATGATCCAAATCGTCAAGTGCATCTAGCAACCCGTCAAGTTCCTTCAGTGTTCAGAAAACCAGGAAAAATAACCTTAGCCAACTTTTCCAGTTATCTCATCAACTCGCTGTGTTTGCTCAGCATCCAAAAGGTGGGAAAACCCGATCCAACTCGACGAGTTGGCAGAGCAACTCATTGAGTTTTCTTAGACTTAATGAACTTAGACACTTCCAAGCAAAACCAAAGCCCCAAACTATAGATCTGGTCTCTTAGGACTGAAATGCCACGTAAAGTTGCTAGCTTTACGTCCATGAATGGCATCAAGAGGGCTAAAACACTCAAATATGGATTATCAATGGACTTAGGACATGAAGAAGGGCCAATACTTGATAAAGTTGGCAACTTGAAGTTTGTGGAAGCAATGAATTCTCAAGATCTAAAGTCTTAGCATCATAACATGCTCAAATCCAAGAGTGACTCCAAAATAAGATAATAATCACCATAAAATTTCAAATAAAGAGATCTAGCAAAGAGATGACCAAGGTATCAAATTTATACCTCCAAGTGGCTGCATGAACACTGAAAATCCTGGATCTAAAGCTTCTCCCTTCAGCACTGCACCACCAACTTATAGCTCCTTTAATAACAACCACGAAAGAATACGCTTTAAGATCACATACACTAAAAATGGGGAAAAATACATGATTAGTTTTTTCTCTGGACTGAGGGGATGATGAAGGAGGAAAAACCCTCCCACGTTGAGACTCTAAGTAAAACCGAATCTCCAACTTTGAATGTTATTGATTGTCTTTTCTTGTCAGCATAGCTCTTTTGACGATTCTGAGCTGCTAACATCCTTTCCTTAACCACATTCAACTTTTCAGCAGTCCGATGGAATATCTCATTTCCCATAAACGGCTTTTCTCCAGCTTTAAGCCATCATGATGGTGTTTGACACTTTTTTCCATACAA
This sequence comes from Lactuca saligna, assembly GCF_052625555.1. Taxonomy (NCBI): domain Eukaryota; kingdom Viridiplantae; phylum Streptophyta; class Magnoliopsida; order Asterales; family Asteraceae; genus Lactuca; species Lactuca saligna. The sequence continues at coordinate 49,779,277 of NC_136417.1, forward strand.
ATCTTGATATGGTGTCATCTTAATGCTCGAGTGGAAACTATTATTGTAGGAAAATTCTACCATAGGTAAATGTTCATCCCAATTACCTTGGAATTCCAAGGTAAGTGGTCTCAGCATATCTTGCAATGTTTGAATTGTTCGTTTGCTCTGACCATTGATTTGCGGATGGTAAGCTATACTTAAACACAATTTCGTACCCAATTCCTCTTGTAGACTTCTCCAAAATATCGACGTGAAACGACTATCATGATCCGATACAATCGTAAAAGGAACACCGTGAAGTCTAACTATCTCCTTCACATAAGCATTAGCAAGCTTTTCCATAGACCACTTCTCATTGGCGGCTATGAAATATGCACTTTTTGTGAATCGATCAACGACAACCCAAATCATGTCTTGACCGCTTTTTGTTCTGGGCAGTTTAGTCACAAAATCCATGGTATTGTCTTCCCAATTACCCATGGGTACATGTAAAGGTTCTAAACTCCTATATGATGTTTGATGTCATGCCTTAACCCTTGCGTATATCACACACTCGGCTACATACTTTGAAACATCTAGCTTCATCGTCAGCCACAAGCAGTAGGGTTTCAGATCCCTATACATTTTTCATGCTACCAGGATGAATTTAGTACATGGTCTTGTGAGCTTCTTCCATTAGAAGATCTCTTAATCCTCTCGTCTTAGGTACCCAAATGCTATCTTGTGAGCTTCTTACATGGTCTTGGACTTTTCTTTTCAAGGTTTGCCTTCCGACTGAGAGCATCCGCGACAACATTTGCTTTACCAGGGTGGTAAAGTATCTCACAGTCGTAACCCTTGAGTAACTCTAGCCAGCTTCGTTGCCTCATATTCAATTCCTTCTAATTAAAGAGATACCGAAGACTCTTATGATCAGTGAAAAGTTTGCACTTTGTGCCATAAAGATAATGCCTCCATATCTTTAGGGAAAATACTACCACTTCTAACTCCCGATCATGAGTGGGGTAGTTCTTTTCATGTTCTTTCAATTGTCAAGATGCATATGCTATCACCTTTTCTGTTTGAGTTATAACACATCCCAACCCGAATCCCGACGCATCGCTATACACCGCGAAGTCATCAACTCCATCGGATAGAGAAAGAATCGGTGCTTCACATAATTTCTTCTATAGCTTCTCGAATGCTTCCTTATGCTTCTCACTCCAAGAATAAGTAGCTCCCTTGTGGGTCAAAGTTGTCAATGGAACAACTATCGAATAAAAGCCTTAAATAAATCTTCGATAATATCCAGCTAATCCTAAAAAGCTTTGGATATCTATGGGACTCTTTGGTGGTTCCCACTTTGTTATAGCTTCAATCTTAGCGGGGTCAACCATAATCGCTTCTTCGTTAACCACATGACCCAAAAATTGGACTTCTTAAATCCAAAAATCACATTTGGAGAACTTTGCATACAACTTCTGTAACACCCAAAGTTTCGAAGACCAAGAAAGGAAAGGAAACCCTAAGTTTAGGGGTCGACTCGGCGAGTCCAAGGAGGGACTCGGCGAGTCCGAGCGGGATCCGGGTCGGGGAGGAAGTGACCGACTCGGCGAGTCGACCAAGGAGACTCGGCGAGTCTGGTCTGTGCGAGGAAAACCCTAATTCTGGGAGTTGTATCCTATATAAAAGGGAGTTCTGCCCCTCCCTCAGCCTCCATATCATCCTAGAGAAACTGTAAACCCTAGATTCGTGGGAGCCTCCATCATTTGAGAGAAATAGCTTTGGGGGAAGGAAATCTTGGAAGGGACTTGAAGATCAGGAAGGTGGCTTCAAAAGAGAGGTGTAGATCCGAGATCTACTTCAGTTTGTGTTCTTCTTGGAGGTATTAAGCTGTCGTTTTCCCTTCTTTGCATCTAGATCTATTTTGTTATGAGTTTTGGGGGTTTTATGGTTGATTAAGACCCATTTCGAGTGGGAAGCTCAGACCTGAAGTTGCTACTTCAGATCTAAATGTATCATGGCCTAGAGACTCATAAAGCATCAGTTGTTGGGTTGATTGTTGAGCCCCTTTATCTTAAGCCCTAGTTTATAGTGTTTTTAGCCTAGATCTCCTCAGCCACACGTAAAGTTTGCCACTTTACGTAAGGAATAGACCTTAGAAGAGTGGATCTACAGTTTGGAGTCCATGCATGACTCAAAGGTCCTCTGCATGTATGAAGAACCGAATGGACTCGGCGAGTAGCTTGAAGATGAGGAGGAACTCGATGAGTGGGATGAACAGCTCGACGAGTCGAATGAAGATGGGCAGGAACTCGGCGAGTTGGATGAACAACTCGGCGAGTTGGTTGGAGATTGCCTTGTGCTAGGCGAGTTTGTTCTTGGACTCGACGAGTCAGGTCGCGTGGTCCCAAACCCTTCGAGTTAAGACTTGAGTCAGTGAGTCGAGCCAGGACTCAGTGAGTTGGACAGGACAAGACTCGAAAATCAGTAGACTCGGCGAGTCAGTGGCTGACTCGGCGAGTCGAGTCGCGAACAGGAATAACTCTAAATATATGAACTCGGCGAGTCAGTATGGTGACTCGGCGAGTAGGGTTGGCCTGGAAGGTTGAATGTGACTGGGACTTTGGCATTGGTAATAGTTGACTTAGTTGACCATTGGAGGTCAGTTAGACTAAGTGTTATATTGATATTGGTAGCTCGAAGAGCTAGTGGAGCAGCAGTTTGAAGACAGAGGTCAGGTAGCGGTCAAAGGGATTAGCAGCAGCAATTCAGTAGTATCAGGTGAGTTACCTTCCAATAGTGGTGGGTCTAAGGCCACAATGCCGACCCACCAATAGGAGACGTATGATAGATGATTGTCTTTGTGATATCATCTAGGTTTGCTATTACCTGATATGTTATATGCTATCATGATACGTTATATGCGATAGTAGTAAAGTTCGGTTGTTAGGACCGCAGGGCAGTCAGACACCCCAGAAACGTCTGACAGCATGTGATGATATGTTTGTATGTTGGCCTGTTATGTTATGCGATAGGGGTAGCGGGAGGGGACCAGTCCCCGAGGATCGGTTGTTAGGACCGATGGGTAGTTAGCACCCCAGAATGGCTTGACATGGGTAGTCAGCACCCCAGAATGGCTTGACACGGGTAGGATGGCACCCCAGAATGGCCGTATGGGTAGGTCGGCACCCCAGAATGGCCGTACCGGGTAGTCAGGCACCCCAGAATGGCCTGGCAGTACGTATGTTATGTTCTTGTATGGTATGTGGTACGTTGGGGGAACTCACTAAGCTTTGTGCTTACGTTTACAGTTTTGTTTTCAGGTCCCTCTTCACCGAAGGGGAAGGAGCCGGCGCGGTAACAGCACATCATGCACACACTCTGGTTTCCGCATTTACGAGATTCATTGGGATTGTACTCTGATATTTTGATGGGATGTATGTTTTGACTTTTTAAAACATGGTTTGCGATGTGTTATGGTGTGATCAAACAATGTTTTTATCTATTAATGTTTTCTAAAGTAATATTTTAAAATGAAATTTTTGGACATGAAAATTGGGTCGTTACAAGTAAGGTGGGTTGCACCTGATCCTACATCGGCTTGGAAGGAGAACAAAACATCTCCTTATAAGGGGTGTGGATACCTTCATTGTCACAATGCGTTTCAAAGTCGTGAGGGCAGCAGATCCGATCAGAACTCTGCAGTTAAGCGTGCTTGGGCGAGAGTAGTACTAGGATGGGTGACCCCCTGGGAAGTCCTCGTGCCGAGTGGCCCAAAGCGGACAATATTGTGATACGTGCCAGAGGGGGATGTTACAAATGGTATCAGAGCCAGGGCACGGGTCGATGTGTTCGACGGGGACGTCGAACCTTATAATGGGGGGTGAAGGTGGGTTGCACCTGATCCTACATCGGCTTGGAAGGAGAACAAAACATCTCCGTATAAGGGGTGTGGATACCTTCCTTGTCACAACGCGTTTCAAAGCCGTGAGGGCAGCAGATCCCATCAGAACTCTGCAGTTAAGCGTGCTTGGGCGAGAGTAGTACTAGGATGGGTGACCCCCTGGGAAGTCCTCGTGTTGAGTGGCCCAAAGCGGACAATATTGTGATACGTGCCAGAGGGGGATGTTACAACTTCTCCTTCTCTAATACCTCTAATACTTCTCGTGAGTGTTTGCCACGCTCCTCCTGGCTTTTTGAGTAAATCATAATGTCATCTATGAACAATATCACAGATTTATCTAGGAATGGTTTACAAACCCTATTCATTAAATCCATGAAGGCTGCTGGAGCATTGGTTAGTCCAAATGACGTAACCAAAAACTCGTAGTGTCCATATCTTGTTCTGAACACAGTCTTCTCAATATCATGCACTCTTACCTTTAGCTGATGATTTCCTGACCTAAGATCGATTTTCGAGAAATAACTCGAACCATGCAACTGATCGAACAGGTCATCAATTCTTGTCAATGGATACTTGATCTTTATTTTTCCCTTATTCGGTTCTCTGTAATCTATGCACAATCTCATGCTCCCATCTTTCTTGTTCACGAATAACATCGGAGCTCCCCATGGTGATGAACTAGGTCTAATGAAATCGTTGTCCAATAACTCCTGAAGTTGTATCATAAGCTCCTTCATTTATGTGGATGCAAATCGATATGTGGCTTTTTCTATTAGTGTTGTTCCTGGTAACAAGTCTATTCTGAACGCCACTTGTCTATCAGGGGGCAATCTAGGAAGATTTTCAAGAAAGACTTCTGGATAGTCACACACCACTGGTATGCTGTGCATTTCTTTCTTTTCCTTTTTGGCATCGATCATAAACGCCAAGTATGATGTACATCCTTTAGACAAACATTTTTTTGGCTTTCATCGGGGAAATGATTCTAGAAATCACTCTGTGCTTATCTCCATACACCATAAACGAATCTTTTCTAGGCGGGTTTACCCTTACTATCTTTTTCTTGCACAATATTTCGACATCATTGGCGCTAAGCCAATCCATCCCCGGAATGATGTCGAAAACCTTTAACTCGATGGGTAATAGCTCCTTGTGGAATTCGTTTCCTTTTAAGTCAATGAAAATGTTCTTAATAAAATAGCTAATAGGTATGAATTTTTCACTAGCAACTTCTACAATTAGGGCATCATCTAGCTTTTCTATAGGTAATGCTAGTCTTTCACCAAATTTATGTGATATAAAGGAGTAATTCGCTCTAGAATCAAACAAAAAATTGGCGGACAATCCATTTACAAGAAAGGTACCTGAAGCGACATCCACGACATCCTTTGCAGCTTCCAATGTCATTAGGAAAAGCTCTGGCCTTTGGCTTTGGTGGGAGATTGGGCTTCGCTGCCTCTTTCTTCTTCGGGAAGTCCTTGAAAATGTGCCCTTCCTCATTGCACCCATAATACATTTTCTTAATGAAGGTGCATTCATTAGTATAATGCCTAGGCTTTCCATATTTGTAACAAGGGACTTCTCCGTCACATTTCCCAGAGTGCTTCTTCTTGCATTTCTCACACCACTTTGTTTCGGTTCCTACTCCAAATTTCCTCAAAATAGACTTCGAGAACTTGTTCTTCTTTTTGGAAGCTGATGTTCCTTCAAGCTTTCTCTTCTTGCTAACTTCAGCCTTGCTGGAGGCTCTCCCTTTAATCCAATATTCAACAGACTTAGCAGCCCAGATAGCTGCCTCCAGAGTAAGTGCCTGACGGACTGGGACTGCATACTCCCATGGAAGTCCCTTTGCGTACCTGACAATTTTATCAGTTCATATGGGACAATATGCAAAGAAAACTCTATTTTTTCTGTGAAGTGATTGGTGTATTCATCAATGGTCATACTTCCCTTCTTCAGTGTCAGAAATTGGTTGTCCAGCTCAAGCAGATTTTGGGCTGAGCACTACTTGCACTTGAAATTCACCAAGAACTCTGTCCAAGTCAGCTGTAGTGGCTCAACAGGGCTTAGGGTCTTCCCAAGAGTGTTCCACCAGCGAACAGTGCCACCTCTGAACTGACGCACTACAAATATGGTTTGTAACTTACCTTTTCAACCATATGTCATAAAGTCCAATTCCATTACCGAGATCCAATGCATTACTCCAATAGGATCTTCCTTTTCAATGAAAGTTGATGGCTTGAAAGTCATAAAGTCTTTGCACTTGCATCCATTTTTCTCGACTCCTTCCTCATGATTATTCATCCTATCAACAAGTGGTTCAGTTTGACCAACAAATCTACTATAATTTCCCTCCTCTGACTGACCTTCCTTTAATTTTGGTTGTTCAACAGGAATTGAAGGTTCAATCCTGTTGTTCAACAACAATTGTCTCATTTCCTCCATTTGCTCAACCGTTATGGCTTGAATCATGGCTCGCGCTCCATTCATTGTGATTGGTTGTGGTGCATCTTCTGCGATAGGCACTTTTTCCATCACTTGGGGTTGAGGTTGTTGATTTCTATTTGCATTTCTAGCTCCACTTCGAGTTCTTGCTATTATAATCTATACACCAAATAAGGCGAATTTAGATCTTCATCACTCCGAAACATTACATGTTAGTTCTAATATCGTAGTCGTACGCTTAGAATCCTGAACACATAAGGTTTTCAGATCCGGTTGGCAACAGACCATAGATCCGAACAAATAATGGCATATATGGCAAATAGATAACATTTAGCACATAAAATCATTTTAAGCATCTTTCCTAAAATATATTAATGCTCGTGTCTAAAATATGGTAAACACTCATCTCACAATCACCACTTAGCATTTTAAGTGTAAGTCTAGAAACCCTAAAAATTCCTAGTTCGGTTAAACTAATGCTCTGATACCAACTGTGACATTCCCTAAATTTCTCGGCCAGAAAAGACCACTTTAGTTTATGCTTTTAAAATAAAATCAAAATAATCTTTTAAAAGATGTTGCGGAATTTGTCCCCAAAACAAAACATGAGAAAAATTTATCAAAACATCTCTTAAAGAAATATATATTTTCATTATATATCAAAACCTCGGGATGTCATGTTCCAATAGAGACCAAAAGCGTAAACAGGCAATCATAAGCCATACATCAGTTATTTACAACTACTGGCTTATAATCCAAAATCTCTCGTCATCATCCAAATTATCATCTGGGTCCATTACCTGTAATATAAAGAGCTGAGCGGGTCAGGCTTGAGAGCCTGGTGAGCATATAGGGTTTTCAACCCACAAATAATAAATTTATTAATTTCATCACCCAACAATAAATTTATTAATAAAAAAATAAATATATTAATTTTATCAACCAACAATAACCCTGATTACCAATTACCGTTATCCTCACTTTACGTGCCTAAACACATATACAAGGGACCTAACCTAAGGATCATCATTGGGATGGACAATACTGCTAAGGGGATTCCTCAGCCCTAAATGCCGTAAGGCAACAATGAGGGCAGATGGAGTACACCAGTGAACATATAGTTCACAAACACCTATAGGTTTCGAGCCTGCTAGCGTTCCACTGGACAATCTAGAAAGGTCCGTGGTCGTCATCTATACTCCGCTAGATAACTAGAACAACAACAACATTGAGGTCTTTCATCATTTTAACACACACTATCTATTTCATCTACACATGTTATACCCAACATATTTGTAGATAAAAATACATATACAGTTTAAATCATTTTAAAACCTATATAAAACATTCATTCAACACCCATCTCAAATAAACAAACAATAAATATACACATAGCACATATTTTGTAGAAAATACTTCATATCTATGTGTAAGATGAAAGTAACTACACACTCACTTGTTTTAATGAAAATTGGGCAACACTTCATTTCTTAAAACAATATTGTTCGATGAAACTGGGATGATTTCTCAAAATCTGGGCTTCACATGGACAGAGTTTCGGCTCGAAAACTATTTTTCTCAGGATCTTCAGGCTCTCAGGGACTTACTTATGATGCTAGGATGATATATTAGGTTTAGGGGTATTTAGAGTTGGTAAAAAGAAAGTAGAGGGGTGAAAGGAGTGAAAATGTAACCTTAAATTTGACTGGCTTTGGTTCCTATTTATAGGGGACCAAAGCACGTTAGTAAGGGCGTACTGCCTTGCATAAGTCTTCGTTGGGCATACGAAGTGTACTGGATCGGACACATCAACGCTACGATATGTGGCTCACATGCGAAGGATTAGGGAGGGTGACAGACTTCAGAACCGTTACATGAGTACGCTAGGCGTACTCCCCGAACCAGCTTCGAAGTGTGTGCCCTAAACATGAAAAATTCGTAACTTTCACATACGAACTCCGTTTTTGACGTTCTTTATATCAACGTGTAGTTTTGACTGTGCTCTACAACTTTCATTCAGATTCTGTCGGCTAATTTTGAATTTATTTTTAAAGTTATATTTTAACAGATCAGGACAGGAAAAGTCTTATAAAAATTCATAACTTCTTCATCCGACGTATGTTTTCATCCGTCTTTTTACTTGTAATCTATAATCAACAAGATCGTCAATTCTTGTTTAAGTTGTTTCGCTGAAAAATCACTCGATCTAAAATTCGAGTTTTGGGCCGCATTCTACTATGCCAAATCTTAGAAAATGTATAACTTCCTCATACGAAGTCAGATTTAGACATTCTTTTTATGCACGCTCTCGGTTTAATGAATACTACGAGTTTAATTTAGATTGCTAAGGCTAAAAACTACTTTATCATAAATCACTTTTTACGTCACGCAGCGTTGTGTCGATTATGTCGCGAAACTTCAACAAGTCATAACCTCTTCATTACAACTCGGATTTCATTATTCTTTATATCTCCTGAATCATTCTTTCAACCACTACAACTTTCTTCATAGATATCGGGTTTATCTAACGTTTATTTTCGACGCTTATTTTTATCCTTAATTCATTAAATCATAATAATTAAGCAATAAATATATAATAATCAAATAATACATCTTTATTATTTCAAAATAAGTAGCAAAGGTTGACATAGACTATTAAATCATCATTTAATGCCTAACCTAGAAACACGGGTGTTACAAAATGCCATTACATACATAAGTGATGCATCAATTACAAAATTCATGTTGGATTAGGTGTCTAAGCCCTTAAGTATTTTGGAATCTACTTGATCCGATTACGAGCATGTTCGTTTTGGGTTACCTTCCCCATAACAACTGAGAGGATAAACTAAGGAGAAAGAGGATTATTTATGATTTGTTAATATATTATAAGAATAATAAATTAAATAAGAAATCATATTGTTTAATTAATATTAGTCAAGAATTAATTAAGAATTAATTTTGTTGCTAAAAGACATTAATTAAATAAAGAGGACTAGAACTGTCAATTGTGTGATAGTTAAATATTGGGCTAATGGACTCCATAGAAGTTGGAGAGAACGAAATCTGTAAGGAAACCCAGATTAGGATTTCCTTGTTTGATAACCCTAATAGCCTCGTTATATAAGGAAACTCTAAGGCCCCAAAATGTGTGGAATTAATCCCTAAGGGTTCTTTGTCATTTTTGGTGCTCCTCCTCCTTCTCCCAAGTCATCTTGTTGCTTATGGTGTTTGTGATTCCATTAGAGGTGCAACATTTGAGGCACTAAGCTTTCAAGAGTCAAGATCAAGAGGAATTGAGATTGTTATTGTTGCATAACAATCAAGGTAAGATTTAAACCCTTTTATTATGATAATATCGATTGTTGTATGCTAGACCTAGGGTTAATGAGCTTTGGATGATTATTGCATGTTCATTAGACAAACTAGATCCAAAGCCTTAGGGTTTGCCTGTACACCATAGGATTGATGTTTTGTTAAAAACCCATCAGTGGTATCAGAGACTAGACTGTTTGTTTGATGTATTTGATGCTTTACATAATTGTTCAAGCTGTAAATCGCGAAAATCTGCATTCTGGAGTCAGAACACGCCGAGTTCATAGGTGAACTCACCGAGTTCACTGGGAACTCGACGAGTCAATCCCTGACTCGACGAGTTTGCAGGTCAGACTGCTGATTTTGCGTGATTTTGACATATTTTTGTTGTGGATAGTTACCAAAAACGTTTTTTTATTGATAAAATCCAATTTTTATTAATTTAGAGCGATTATCCTTACCAAAATAGAAGATAATTGTCAAATTAATTAGATATTCATTGCCTTATGTGATAAAATTGATTTATTTGAATTATTTGATGAATTATCTTGCAAGTAATTGAATTAGGTCATATTTAGATAATTACCAATTATTTCATTAATTGAGTTATTTGTAATTTGATCTAGATAGTTATGAAAAGTTTCAAAACTTGTCCTCAAGTTTTGGAATTAAAATTTTTTTGATGAAAAATTTAATATATTTTGCAATTTTTTAAATTCTAAAACCCTAGTTGTTTGAAAAGTTCAAAATACACCCTTATGGTTTTATTAAGTTAATTAAATGTATAATTAAAAGAGAGTTCATAAATCCATAATGATATGGTTTATATTTAATTAAATTAAAAGTTTAATTTTATTAAATTAGACCACCTAGTATTTTAAAAGTATAAAATACACCCTTATACTATAAATAGAATTAAAAGTCTAATATTATATATGTATGAGTAAAAGGCCAGTCTTACTGTTAGTAGGCCTCATTCTCGAAGCTGGTCTCTAAGGGGTGTTTAAGCAAATTGCCTATAAAATGGCTATTGAATGGGTATCCACTCTTACCCACTGCACTCTTGACTAGTGGAGGTTCGTTAGCCGAACAGGTAGGATAGAACACAACCTTCCATTGTAAGTATAATGATATATGAAGTAACTAAACACTTTTATAAATTCTGAAATCTTAGTTACATTAGGAAAAATGTGGAATTGGTGCTAATCTATGAAATTGCACATTGCACCTTTATTGGTCGTTAGTGGAGCATGTGTGGTTAACCGACACATTAATATGGAACCAATGAAGGATAAAAATGGGTAGCTTGATGTTTATCATAGATCAATGGAGTGTGTGTGGTTAACCAACACATTGATTAGATGATTTGTAACATCGAGAGCACCAAGCTAATTTGCATGGTTATCCAAAACTTGTTTGTGATCCTCGGCATCCTAGTCACAAATGAAGGGCACAATCGAGATTTAAACATGCCATTGAAAAGTTCAATGAATCTCAAAAGATATTAGAGTTTCAATTTATTTAAAACATCAATTTCCTTTTCGTTTTCATGGTGGAAATTGGTAAATCGTCATTTACCTACCTTCAAATGTTCTACAATTTGGATTACGACATCACTTTTCCAAATTGTAGAATATTGTGTTGGGTCCTAGCCTTAATATCTCATTTTGTCGTTCCACGATTGGATTGTGGAAATGGAAATCACTCTTGAATTCCTCCACCTCCTCCAGTAATTCTACCTGACCCACGTGTTCGCAGACTTGAAAAGTTTAAGGTCACTCAAGCCCTATTGGCGAAAAGACACGAAGATGGAAAGTCGGTGTGCGCTCATGTCTTGGATATGAAGTTGTATATTGTTAGATTGGGAATGTTGGGCATCGATGTCTCGGAGAAGTTGGTTGTTGACTTGGTTCTTCACTCACTTCCCGGTTCATATGGTAAGTTCGTTAGAGAGTACTATATGATGGACCACGACATCACCCTCATTGATTTGACTTATTTGCTGATTGTTGTTGAATAAGAAATGATTTGGCGTACTGGTCGAGCAAATTTTTCTGGTAAATCAATATCCCAACCTTCTGTGGGCAATGGCAACATTGGATGTCCAGAAAAGTTTTCTTTATGCAAGAGAAAGTCTGAGTCTGAGATAGTCTCGTGTATCATTCCAAAAGAATCCATATGTTTGTACTGATAAGAGAGGGGGCATTGGTTACGAAGTTACCCTAACTACCCGAGAGATCAATGAAATAGGAGAGTCAAGATGTATGGTTCTGCTTCAGTTAAAATCCCCTATCTAACTCTATTAAGTTCATATTTGGAGATTCTTAATACGTGATGTGATAAGATTGAATTTTAATGTGTTGTAGGATCGAAGAAAAGAAAGGAAGCTTAAAGGAAGAAGCATCATGAGTCTAATCGCGAAGAAATGGATTTCGATCGCATGGTTCAATGATCAAAATTTTGAGCTGCTACTTTTAGTGTTATGATAGATTGCTTAGGAATATTTAATAGCATAGTTTCATTTGAATTGCAAGGACAAGTTTTTCAGCACCTTTTATGAATAAATAATTTTTGGTTTTTTTTTTCTTATTTATAAATTTCTTTTCAATGGCATGTATGAAAATTGATGTTTGTGTATTTCTATTTTTAGCAATGTTGAAATTGATGTGATTCTTAGTTATGTTATTTGTGGTAATGTGAAGAATTTACCAAATAAGGAAAGATTCTTATCATTCGAGTTTCAATTGGAAAGAAACTTGGAATCATACAACTTGTATTGTATGATGAATGAGAACCTTCATATTTGAAAAAATTATGACCATTCCTTGAAAACGATTCAAGTGAAGGACTAGGAGAACCGGTACACAATGTTGTGCACTAGTCAAGTCCACCACAAAGAACAATAAGATTATTCGTCATGATTTACTAAAAGTCTAGTAAATATGGTTATACTTACAAGATTAAGCATAATTGTGAATCATTGAATAGTTTCAATGAATGGCGGAATGAATAAGAAGAATCAAATAGGCATGCAGATAAAAGTTTCTCCAATCTAAAAAGATGGGAGAGTACTTTAGTATCATGTTTTGTGATCGTCTTGTTGATTATGAAACCATATCACAATTAATCCTCTAAGGATACCTTAGTGCACTAGTATGGCTAAGAAGAGGAATCGGAAATTGTTGAAATGGTTAAATCAAAAGGAATGAGTCATACTTCGTTCCAAATCAAGTCTTAGAGTCATACTCCAAAATTGTGACTTGAGTGACACATCTTAAGAAGTTTTTAACACACTCATCAAATGTGGAGTAGAAAAAATGTTTTTCTTACTCTTACACGTTTGAAATTGGTAAGTTGTGATGTCTTGGACAAGACAAACACCAACTGTATGTAGTGTTTGTGTTGATAAGAATCCTCACTAACTCTTGAATATTTGTTTGTCAAGAAATGTTTCTTGACAAGAGAATCTTATATGCCAAGAGGCCAGTGGGAGTCTAAATGATATTGAAATGGTTCAAAAAATAATCAAGAGTAAATCTATTAGACACTAGCACACGACTTGAGGTTTATAACCTATTATGTTGATATATTCTTGTTTCTTTTCCATTCCAGTAAAGTTACTTATGCATATGAGTTCTACGAGTTCTCAATAGACTACATAAAGGCAAGCACCTTGTTCAATGAAAGTACATTGACTACTATTGGTAAGCTACTAAATAACTTGGAAGCAATGGTGGGACCCTTGATGGCAAGAAATTAAGAATGGACAAGTTCTGTCCATAAGAGTTTGGATTTATCTTAAACATTATCTTATGATTATGGTTATAACAAATTCTCATGGATAGGAACACATACACCATAAAAATCTAAGTGTCATAAGGTTCTCTCCTTCATGAAAATGATTGTGAGGAACTGCTTTCACTAGGAAGATTTTAAGGAGATAGAGATTGTGTAAATTGCATTCTCAAATTCGGTTATGATTACGGCATCCCTGTTCATAATTCGAATTGTGAGATTTGACAATTAGTTTAAACATTTAAGACTTATTGTTATTAGTGTTGAAATTTTTTAGACAGACATATGAGCTATCTTAGAGAAGGTTTGTGATTTTGAGAAGCTTAGATAAAGGCTTATCTAAGCATATCGTATTTGAAATATGAACTTTGGAAGTCAATAAGTTTTGATTTCTAGAAGTCCAGTTGTTTTCTGAATACATGTCAAAGCTAATGGGAGCATAAATGTGCTACTGGTATGGATATAATTATCATGTTAGTGGGAGCATGATTATTATTTTAAGTGTTGCAAATTTAGAAATATTAATTATAGAAAAGAAAAGTTTCACTTTGCAAAGTTGCAGAGGTTAAATAGTTGTTTTGCTATAATTAAGGGGGAGAATATTATACTTCGTTTCGAAATCTAAAAGCTTAGATTGAGAAATTTTAATTGAATTTATTCGAAGGACATATACGGATGTTCTGTTGAAAAGATTCAACATAAAGGAATTCTATATATGAAAATATTATAGCAAGAAAATGGTAAAGTATCACATTTTTCATTTTGGATCATGTCCTATACGCTTCAAGTATATGATCGATTGCATTTGATGTAATAAATGACCATTCTAAAATTTTCCAAATGCATGGGGCATTAAGAGGGAAAAGGGACTAGAACCAGATTGACTAAAGTAATTAAACAAATGTCAACGACAATCTAAGATTTGCCAAGGATGGTTACTTGTGGGGCAGTTGGAAGTATAGTAACGAATGGACCATATTGACATTATTATGAATAGATAAGACTCTATTTAAAATGAGTTATCATATGGAAAATATCGACATTTTTCCATATTAGGAGTTAGACGTTAAGAATCTATGTCAAGATAAGAGACTTTTATGCATGAAGGATGTTCAAAGGAATGTACTTTGAATGTGAGACTTCATATCTATAGAATCGCCTTGTAACAATTCCCAATAGAGCACTTTGTAATTTCATTGGAAAAGTCTTGGTGACTTTTGTGCAATAAGATTACAAAAGGATCATTGTATAAAATGTTAGAATCTAACATATTCTAATAGTGGGAAGAATTTGGTATTCTTACACAAATGATAAGGATTAGGAGTTGTGAAATGAGTATCAATGGAAATGTTTTCAATTGATCTATTTTACAATGTAATGACCATAGGTGAACATAGTGTGCATGCTTAGAGCATGGGACAACTATTGTTATAATTCAAGTAATAAGTTGATTACCTGAAATAACGAATAATGAGTAATCAATATGGTGATTAAATAAAGGTGTCTTATTTATACTCAAAAGTTTGAGGCCATATAGGATCAGTATTATTATTGTGTTTCACTTTGCATGTTTTGACTTCCAGAATAACAAGGCTATTCAAACCATCCACAGTAAATCAATCTTTGGAAGTAGGTATGAAAGAAGACTATCATGAATCCGTCTGTAGATTGTCTAAAGTGTTTAGGCATAGCAAAAGTTTGTTGCAGGGTTCATGAGTGCTCCTATAAGATTAGAGTATTGGATTAAACCCACGCTCACTTGGATGTCTTCATGGATTTTATCACGAGTGATTGGTGAGACGGTAATATTTTATATTCTTGAAACCTAGACGTGTGAGTTGTATTCTGCAAGTCGATTGCACATTTATAATATGTAAACGAACTAGTAACTTGGTGTTATAAAACATATTGTTGCGTGTGATTTGATGAGTAGGTACAAGCGACCATTTGAGTCGACGTTTATCCGTTCCTTCTACCCAAATTGGGATAAAAGTGATATATTTGGGCCCCTCGATGATTTAGTGATGACACCCTAAGCACTTGGCCAAGCCGGGACTAAGTTGATGTGTTCAATTGTAGTCTGTTGTCAGTCGTAATAAATCGGAAATCGGGAAACAACACGTGAACAGAAAGTATGATTAAAATCCATGTCTCAGTTCATACAATATCTAGAATGGATAAATATATGATCCCTTATCTAAAGGACGCATTACTGATACGATCAAAGTTGACATCAGATTTTGAAAGCTACGATTGATGATCAGGTTATGTAGGCATATGCAAAATTGTTATTAGACTTATCTAGATGAGAGACTGTTGGATTAGGTGTCTAAGCCCATAACTATTTTGGTATGTACTTAACCTAATTACGAGCATGGTCCTTTTGGGTTGCCTTCACCATAGCAACAGATAGGATGAACTAAGGAGAAAGAGGATTAATTATGATTTATTAATATATTATAAGAATAATATATTAAAGGAGAAATCATATTGTTTAATTAATATTAGTCAAGAATTAATTAAGAACTAATTTTGTTGCTAAAATACATTAATTAAATAAAGGGGAATAGAACTGTTAGTTGTGTAACAGTTGAATATTGGGCTAATGGACTCCATAGAAGTTGGAGTGGATGAAATCTATGGGGAAACCCATTAGAATTCATCCAAGGCCTCTAAGGAGGGAGTCCATGGGATGCTTAGAGCCTAAGCAGTCATATTAGGGTTTTCTTGTTTGATAACCCTAATAGCCACATTATATAAGGAACCTCTAAGGCCCCAAAATGTGTGGAAGTAATCCCTAAGGGTTCTTGGTTGTTTTTGGTGCTCCTCCTCCTTCTCCCAAGTCATCTTTTTGCTTATGGTGTTTGTGATTCCGTTAGAGGTGAAACATTTGAGGCACTAAGCTTTCAAGAGTCAAGATTAATAGGAATTGAGATTGTTATTGCTATATAAGAATCAAGGTAAGATCTAAACCGTTTTATTATGATAATATCGATTATTGTATGCTAGACCTAGGGTTTATGAGCTTTGGATGATTATTGCATGCTCATTAGAAAAACTAGATCCAAAGCTTTAGGGTTTGCATGTACACCATAGGATTGATGTTTTGCTAAAAACCTATCAATTCAAACTAGGGACCAGAACTATCAAGTTTCGCAAGAATAAGGGTTGCAAGAGATCGAGTTTTCGGAGCTGCATTTGTGTCCACATGTCGCGCCCCTGTGCAAGTTAGGTGATTTGGCTCTACGAAATCCAAGGTTTACACCCCCTGGGTGCGGGTAGATCTTGAAGTAAAACCATACACACAAGCTTTTAAGCCTTTCATGTATTCAAGCTTATAAACCTAGTTGAGTTTGGTATTTCTACAAATGTGTGACATATTCCCACATTCATCTCTTTTGCTAACTTTATTCTCAAATACATGTCTATCTCATTCAAATAAACTCCATTTCGGACATATAATATATCGTTTCGAAGTTCTCACGGAGGAGAACACAAACCCAATTAGAATTACTTATATATAAAACATATTTATACTTTTATATATGTCAACGTTAGTAAAAATATAAAAAATTTATACTAAATATTTACAACAGTTCTCACTTATCACTTATCAATGTCAATGAGGTAGTGTGATCATATTGACCATGGGTGTAGATGCTAAAAGCATGGCACAGGTTAGATATATATTGGAACTATCAACTAAATATCTATATTATCCTTAAGTTTGAGAAATTTATATGTATATATAGTGTGAATTTTATAAAGATTATTAATATAAAATTATGAAATTTTACATTGAATCTATGTAAAATATAATTGTTATGTTGGAAATATCTGGTGTGGAATAACTTCTAAAACTAAATGTTTTATCTTTTTTTGATGAGAAATGTAGTGTGGTCAAATTGACAATGGGTGGTCATATTAACCATGGGTGTAGACGGTAAAAGCATGGCAGAATCTGCATATGTATTGAACATGTCGCATCTACAAACCACTAGATAGAAAATTGGGATATATCTAACACATTAAAGCTACGGTCATACAAGTATGTAGCAATACCATATGAAAAATACACACAAGTACAACCTTGAAACCAAGCTCGTACCATTATGTACTAAAGGGTTTGGAGTCATTTTAGTTTTCATATACACACGAGCTTGATAGACCGAAGAATATTGAGTATAATCATATGTTTTATCAAGACAGAAAGTACATTTTGTAATCTATGTTTATTTTGGACAAATATTTATATATGATGCGTATATCCTCTTATCAACATGTACCAAGATCGGATACAACCAGACCATCATGGAGTATTCTAGACCTTACATACCTTACTTAGGGTAAAATTTAGGATAAGTCTCGTTATTAAACACAACAACAGACCAAGGAATCAAATTAGGATGAGGTAGGGGAGGTACATGTTAATAGTTACGTATCCATATGGAAGATCGACTATGTCACATAAATAACCTCCGGTATGTGCCAAACATTGACCTGTAAACTAGACAAACCAATGGAAAGTATGTTTAGGTAAGCTGAAAGACATAAACGTCGATATCATAAGGAATCATATACATTCGAGGAAATTTCATGTGATCTAACAAAATACTAGGGAGTTAAAAAAAGGTCAGTATCAAAGCTATTAAGGTGAGAAAATAGCAATTTTAAATGCACATGATACATTAAATCTATATCTACTAATAAGATATATGATATGTATTATATATTATTTTTGATGGTGTGGGGATGGTTTGCTGGATTAATTAAGGTGTCTAAGCTCTGAACCAAATTGGTATAATTTGCAGAATTGGTTTTCCCTTATAACCAGAAAATAACTTGGATTGATAATAGGAGAGATATAAATGATTTATTAATATATTATATGATTAATATATTAATTGGAAATAGTAATAATTAATTAAGAGTTAATTAGAATTACTTTGGAATTAATTTTGGGTTAATGATAATTAATTAGAGGTGTAGGAACTGAGTTGTAATTATCTAATTATTTAATAAAAAAGAAGATCTAGAACCTCCCTACGAGTGGATAGTGTTAGAGAGCCTAGATCGTTTTTTTGGTAGGCTCTACATCAGATATGGAAACTTGATAATTACTGAATTAAAATATTATTATTTTAAATTCAAATATAACATTTCTGTGATTATCTGACAGTATATAAAGAGGCATACCCCTTGGATTTTCGGTACCTACCTACACACAAAGAGAAATCCATATTTCTCCCCTCTCCCCTCTCTCTTATATTCAAATCTAGGTTTATGGGTGTGACGTTTTAGAGGCTACCACACAATTAGAGCTTGTTTTCCATGGAGATATTTGAAGTGTTTGTTAGATTAATTCAAATTAATCAAAGGTATGTCTTCTACTCATGAATTTCGATAATCATAGGGTTCTTATTTTTTCTCATCAAAGTATGTTGCTATTAATAGTGAAAAGCCATAAACATTGTTTAGATTGCATGTACCCTTAAATGTTAAGTGAAAATTACACTAGTACATGTGATTTATAACCTAATATCCCTAATAGTGGTATCAGATACATGCATGTTCAATTATCAGTTCATGAGATGAAACTAGAAAACAACAAATAAATAAAAAAAGAAACACATAAATCGTAGGATGCGGCGCACTTTTGGCTTGGCGTGACACTCTTCTAATTAATTCGGGATTATGAAATTTACTCATTATCTGTTATTTTATCTGATTAAAATCCAGAATATTAATCATAGATAATTATAAACCCTAAATTCAGATTTTGAGGAAGTAAATATGAAAGGAAATAAAATATTTAATTATAAGATAATTAAATGGATTTGAATTATCCTTAATTTAATATATATTTCATTAATGGTCTAATTAAAAGATAATATTAAATCCAAAATTGTTTTAAAAGATTAATTAACTAAATACTAATTCAGATAATTAAATTTAAACATTGTGTTTTGAAAATGTTCTAAAATACACCCTATACATATGTACCAGTGTATAATACCATATGTATAACTAAAAAATATGTCGAATCATTAGTAGGCCTTATTCACGAAGTGAAGAATCAATGAATCGAGTATGATATTAATCAGAGTTAATATTGAAGAAAGAATGAGCAATTGAACACAAGATGTAAATAAGATTTCGCTTCAGCTCTATTACACTTTATGTGTTTACAGAGAAAAATAGACAAGACTGTCAAAGTTATCTAACTCTAGTAAATGATCCTCTTTATAGGATACATAAAGCATACAAAAATATACTAAGGCATTATCACTTAAGCTTCGAATAAAAGCGCCCTAGTAAAATAGATTACAATTCATACAAAGAGTACATAGCATACTTCTACTAATTACAACAAAACAACCCTTACAATCTCCCCTTTTTTAATCATAATCGAAGACTTCAATTCGTAAGTAGTTGAATGGAATACATCATCACTCTTCATATCTCAGTATACCAGGAGATTGTCTTCTTAATCTCCTTTTTATCTCCTTCATTATTCTTCTTACAATGATTCATACGAACAATTAAGTTTGTATATTGAGAAGTTGAGTACCTTTCCACCTCACCATCCTGGAAAAAAAACCGTTTCGATTTTCCAGGCTTGTCCTTCCCTGAGAAGAATAACCCAAAAGGCTTCAAACAAATTTCACCATCAACATATTTTTTTAAATCTACTTTAGTCTTCGAAGGAGCCATTGGAGCCGTTATTTCTAACCCTTTTGCTGTAGCTAACTCCATAACTGTTAATGCTAAGAATTCATAAGAATTTTCAATGAAGATCTTGATGTGAGTAACTCCAAGCTTGAACTCATCTGGATCAGTATTCTAAAGATAAGAGAAATATCTTTCTTTCAACAACAGTGCAACTTGTATAAGGTCATACGAGTTTATTAATGGAAAATCAGCAATCCTAAAATCACAAACATTCCCATTCACCCTGACTACCACATACTTCATATTTTGGACTGTGTTTTCAAAAACAACATCTTTCTTTATGCTGATCACTTTCTTTATCTTTACTAGTGACCACACATCTTCACCTGGTTTAGCAAGGACTACATGAAATCTGATCTTTATATGTGTTCCTTCATCCTTCTCTTTGAATTTGCTTTCGGCTTTGAACTGGGGCATAATGGACATCATCTCATTGATTGGAAAGCCCAATTGGTTTGCATCAATATTCATAACTATGTAGCTCTGTTTTGGCTTCTTTTCAAATGAATACATATGATTGAATACAACCTTGGCTTCAATTGTTTCATAGTTATAATGTTTTGATGGATCACATTTGTTCATGCCTGGAGGATCACTTGCTCTTTGTGTCATTATACTCTGTACTAATCTCATCCTCTCCAGTTCAGCCTCAGCCTCAGCCTTCTTTTCTTCGTTTCACATTTCTATCAAAATTGTTTTTCCTCTTGACTTCGAAGCTGAATCTTCTATTACTTCTTTCATTTTTGAATCACTCCCACCAGCATCAGCAGATTTACCAATCACAAAACCTTTCGTAATTAGTCTTGTAATTGGCACGGTTGTTACTACTGTCGAAGAAATTGTAATTAGTCTTGTAATTTCCCACTACCTTCGCATCATCACCTCCAGCCTTCGAAACTTCACCCTTCCATCCCCCCCCCCCCCTTGCACTGCTGTAAAAACAGGTGGGGCATCTGTTATTGGAAGAAGGTTGGATATGCGAGAAAGAGGAGCCAACTGTTGGAGAAGTAGTGCTTCGAATTGAGAAATTTTTTGAAACAAATCATCCGAAGATAGGTGAGAAGATGAAACTAGCTTTGTAGATAAGGCTTTGAGCTCCTTTAACAAAGTGAGGACCTTAAGAAAATTTTTGTTTTCAGTTAAGGAAGTTGAGATATTTTAGGACTCAAACTTTCATACAACTTAGAAAATTTCATCACGACATCAAAAATAATGTCAACCTTCTAACTTAGAGAAGCATATTCTGTGCGGACACA
Organism: Lactuca saligna; assembly: GCF_052625555.1. NCBI lineage: Eukaryota > Viridiplantae > Streptophyta > Magnoliopsida > Asterales > Asteraceae > Lactuca > Lactuca saligna. The sequence goes on from NC_136417.1 coordinate 49,800,688, forward strand.
TGCAATCTCTTTTTCCATATCTTAACGAAGCTCTTGAAGTTTAAAGTTGACATCCTCACACACCTTTTTAACGTCTTGAATGAACAGTACATGATGCTCCTTGGTCGCCAATCTCAATTCTTTCAAATCTCCTTCAAATGTGGACTTCTGAGAATTCACCCTCATCTCATTGTTATGATCACATATATCAACTTTCTCCAAAATACGAGACTCAGAGTCTTTGTTCACGTCCGAAACTTTTGAAGTGATCCTGCCTTCTAGTAATTTTAACAAACCATCAATTTCTAAAGTCATCACATAATTACCTCCCCCAATATCTGCTTATGATTAAAGAATTGAATTCAACTTTGTATTCAAGATCTTAAACTACTTCATTGTCATAAGCATATGATCTGGGAAATCAGCTTCGTCTTCATCAAATTCCAAGTTCTCAAAAGTTCCTACAAAACCTTCAGATTCATTCTCAGTTTCCATAATAATAGACTCTTGAACTGGTGAAGTGGTTGTGGGTGGATCAATGGATTGAGAAGAGAAAAAGAGAAGTAATTGGATGTTTGATAATGTTTTCAAAAGTAGGACTATCAATGGTGGAAGTAATAGGTATGATAGGTGTAATTTATGGAGGAAAAGAAACAAAAGTTTCGGAGGTAATGGTCGAAGGTTTACCTTGCTCATCTTTCTTCGACTCATCCTCATCCATGATGACATTTGCATCCGTAATAGATACGTTTACAAGAATGTCAGAAGTTTGTGCCTCCTCAGATACTGACTTGGCAACCGAATCTTCAGGTGGTATAACAGCTGTCTGTGAAGGAGTAGAAGTATCATTTTGAAGTTTGGCTTCAAGATTTTATGGAATTGTTTCATCTTCGTCAGCTGTAGATTTTGAAGAGATGATCATTTTGCTTTTCTTCTTCTTTTTCTTTGAAATATGTTTAGCTATATCAGCAGCCCTTCGTTTCTTTGATGATGGAGAAACAGATGATGGAATTTCACGAAAGAGAAGTCCTTGATGAGTAACCTGTGGCTTTCATATGACATTTGTGAGTGGAGATCTGCTCTTGTGCTTTGATTTCATTTTGATTCTTCGAAAAACACCGGTCTTTGAAGGAATAATTTCTTTTTGAGTTAAGGGTGTATCAGCAACCGAAACTTCGTGTATTATTGGTTCTGCATCAGTAACTGGTAGCTTCTTTAGAACCTTTGTAGATTTAGACTCCTTGATTGGTTTATTAGAAGAACCAGTTTCAGTCTTCTTCATATGTTTTGACTTTGTCTCCTCTCTTGCCAATAGAATCCCAGTCTCAATAGTTGTATCAATTGTTTGCAAATAGGTCACTAAGACTGTATTCGTTAGATCAACACGTTTGAGCATTGCATCAGGAATACGAGCTACAATAGGAAACTCCTCAGCATCATCAGTTGCATCCTTCAGACAATGGTACACGTGAAAAACATATTTTTCTTCATCATTAGGTACCATAATCCCCCCTTCTCGTAAAAATACTGCAAAATCAAGTTCCAATATCTTGCACACGAAATGCCATCAAGAACATTCGTGTTTTCGATACTCTTGAGGAATTCTTTCCACAATTGAGTAGAGTAATCCACTTGAATATCATAATAAAGCCTTGCTACCATGACATAAGCCTCCATACGAACCTTATCCAGACCAACTGTTCTTCTAGTCAAACACCTCAAGAAAATACCAAATAAAATATTTCAAACACTGGGAAGACTAGACTTCTTGAAGTCACTAATCTTTTATTGTTGAGGTTGAAGGCCCATTTCATTAAACATATGTACGATTTGTTGAAAGGTAAAATTGACATACGGTGGGGAATTAAGGATTTCTAAAATCTAACAGAAAAGCTTCTTGGATAGTGTGACCTTTTTATCATCCACCAGATTGAAAGTAACTGCATCAAAAGCTTTTGAATATGTAGTAATTGATCCAGCTTGACATAGCCATGAAAGTGGAACAAAAAACGAATTGAACATAGCTTTAGACAGAACAGAACTCTTCAAAGCAACGATTAGCATCTAGAGTTCTTTAGGTTATTGAGAAACATTGACCTCCACTTGATAATTCGTACCCTGAATCTTCATAATCGGTAAAGAAGTAGCATCGTCAGTGGTGTGAGAAAGAGTTGCATCAGGATTAGCAGCCGCCACTGTTAGGGTTTGAAAGCTTGACGATTATTAGAGAGTATTTGGGAATTATTGAGTTTAAAAGCGTAAACTAATAATGAACCATTGAATCCCCTTTTATATGTAACCCTTGATTTTGAAATAAAAGCGGGATGTGCGTTTAATGAACTTTGACGTGTCACCGAGAAAACCGCATCATGATGATGATAAAGTAACCATGCAAGATAAAGTAACTGTCACGTCGCCTCAAAACCCAGGCGGAATACAAAACGTCCCCTCAAACAGGCTGGTTTGTTTGCCCTAATGGAATAGTAACCGTCGGAACCCTTCGTATGGATGTAAGGCTCTTTTACTTTTGGGTGTCAAAGTAAAGTCATTTGCCACATTTTTTAAATCATCAACATGAGTTGGTATTACTCAAAACCTCAAGGATTTCATGTGTGTAGTGTTTTAAAAAATGTAGATGAGAAGCAATAAATAAAATTTTTTGAAATTCAGTGATGTCAAAAATTCAATTTGACTCGAAGGCAATTAAAATCCCAGGAAAAGATTGCTTCATTAACCATCAAGAGAGATGATCAACAGCTTGTGTATGTTCCCGTGAATTACAATCGAATACTTGTAAAGAAGTATCAAAGGGCTTCTTTTAAAAGGCTTTCAAGGTGGCTTATTGAATTTCGTTACATATCAAGCTAAACATAAGGTGGGTAAGTGTAACAGAAATTACTTGTTTGACCAGTGTAGTTAGTGACAAGTTTGCTTTCGAAAACTTTTAAATGACATTGAATTTCGAATAAAACTCACACTGAAATCATATTCAAGAAAAAAAAAATTGTGTACTGGATTCTGTTGGGTAACAAACATCGTGGCTTTCGAATGTTTGATCAAGCTCACTCATAAGAAATGAATATGATTTGGAGTTTCGAATGTAGGTACAGAAACAAATGTTTCGTTAAATCCTGGAACATAGTTCCCTGTCAAATCCTTAAATGTTGAGAGATTTGGGTTTCACTTTCATCACGGTCTCATGATGTGTGATCATAAACATAGAGTTGTGATATATCTAGGTTTCGATTGGTTTGATCAGATACCTCTTGGACATATGTCTTCGTGTGTGATTGTGTAAGAATTTTGAGAAGAAAAAGAATGGTATAAGATACAAAATGTACCTCTGTTATTTTTGGACCAAACAGTAAACTCTTAACTCATGTGAGAAGAGTCAGGTAGCTCAGAAGACTAATGTGAATACAAGCCTGATTGGGAAGAAATCTTCGTATGAAAATTTTCATTAAGGCTTTCGAACATACACATTGAGTCAGTATAGGCTTTGGTCAACATGTTTCAACATGCTTCTAGGGACATCTTAACTAGTTCAAAGTGTTTGAAAAATACCTGACCCTAGAACTGCAAGCATTACACCAAGTGATTCAGCATGAAAATCTACAACAAAATACGAAAAAGAAAAGAGAAACAAAATATTTTTGTTGTTTTTGGATTTTTGATTTAAAAAAATCTTTTTTGAAATTTTGATTTTTCGAAAATAAAACAAGAAACATAAATGTACTTGTTGCAAACACACAAAATTTAGATATCCCTGAAAAAAATTAACAAATATACGAATTCGAAGGATTTGAAGAGTTGACTATGAATAGTAACCTTTGATTACTGAATGCCATTTCTTTTTCTTTGATGTTGTGTCTCTAAACCATTCCTTTTCAGCCATCATTCTCCTTTTTAGCATGGAATTGAATTTCCATTGATCATTCTAAGTCCTTCCAAAATTCTTACAAAAGACTTTTCAGCTAACGGTTTTGTGAAAATATCAGCTAACTGATTTTTTGTTTTCACAAAATGCACTACAATATTACCATCTTCCACATGATCCTTTATAAAATGATAACGAAGAGCAATATGTTTAGTCTTTGAATGCTACGTATGATTATGACAAATTCTTATGGCACTTTGAGAATCACAATATAATAGAATCTTTTTCATATTAATTGTATAATCCCGCAATTGACTTTGGATCCAAATTATTTGTGATGTACAGGCAGCAACATCCACATATTCTACTTGAGCAGTTGAAATTGATACACATGTTTGCTTTTTCGACTGCCGGCTCACCAATTTACCATCAAGAAATTGTCAACCACCACTTGTGCTTTTTCTATCAAGACTACAACCACCTAAGTCTGCATCCGAATAAGCTTGAACAAAGAACCCATTTTTCGAAGGATACCACAATCCTAACAAAATTATTCCCTTAAGATAACGAAATATATTCTTCACAGCAGTGAGATGTGGTTCTCGTGGATTTGACTGTTACCTGGCATAATTACACACAAAAAACATGATATCAGGTCGACTAGCAGTAAGATAAAGTAACGAACCTATCATGCTTCTGTAAAGAGTTAGGTCAACTGTAGGTTTATCTAACGAAGGTGTCAGCTTTATGCCAGTTGCCATTGGAATTCGTAATTTCATGCTATTCGTCAATCCAAACTTCTCTAGCAAATTCTTCGTATATTCTTATTGATTGATAAAAATACCTTCTCTGTTTTGACGAATATTCAACCCAAGAAAATTATTGATTTTTCCCATCATGCTCATTTCAAACTTGCTTTTTATCAAATTTTCGAATTCACTAGACAAGTCAGGGTCAGTTAAGCCAAAAATTATATCATCAACATAAATTTGAACAAGCATTAGATGATTCCCAACTTTCTTTCAAAATAATGTGGGATTAACTGATCCTTGTTTAAATTCATATTTTTTCAAAAATGAAGTAAGCGTTGCATACCCTGCTCGTGGTGTTTATTTTAAACCATAAACAGCCTTATTTAAGTTATAAACATGATCAAGATGTTCTTCGTTAATAAAACCTGGGGGTTGTTCTACATAAACAGTTTCTTCAAGCTCTCCATTTAAAAATGCACATTGCACATCCATTTGAAAAACATCAAAGTCTTTGTGAGCTGCATAAGCTAGAAATATATGAACAACCTCGAGTCTTGTGACAGGGGAAAAAGTTTCTTCGTAGTCTATTCCTTGTTATTGAGAATAACCTTTAACAACAAGCCTGGCTTTGTTTCGAATTATGTTTCCATCTTTGTCAGTTTTATTTTTGAAAATCCATTTTAACCCGGCAATCGAAACATCAGTTGGCTTAGGAATTAATATCCAAACCTTGTTTCGTTCAAATTCAGATAATTTAGATTGCATTGCAACAACCCAATCTGAGTGTTCCGTTGCAATCTTAACTATCTTTGGTTCAATTTTAGAGATAAAAACATTGAACATGCAAAATTCTTGAGGAGTATTTAATACCTCATTCTTTTCTCGAATTTGAGCTCCTGTTAAGACTCCCTATTGTGGATTACCAATTATTTGCTTCCTCGGATGATCTTTTGTCCATTTTTCCATTAGTGGATAAGCTGGATTAAATTCCAAAGGTGCATCTTCGTATAAATCATCATGATCTGAACCTGTAATTGAACATGCATCATTAAAATCATGAAAATTTTCATTCACCCTCAACTTCAGCATCCACTCTCTCATTCTCCCCCTCGAAAGAATGCTCCCCCTCATCAAGAGTGTTCGAACCTAAGTGCCCCCCCTCCAGTAGATTAATATGCATACTTTCGTCCATTGCTTGAGGATGTGATGTTGAAATTTCATTGAACTTTGCTGATTCAGAGATATGATTGTCATTGGCATTAACTTCAGCATCAACAACATGAATAGAAATTCCAAAAATCAAATCATAATCAATATCCAATGCTTGTGAAGGTTTAGTTTCTTCATAAATTTCTTTTAAAATTGTATGATTTTTAAAATAGTTTTCACTTTGTTTGATATAATAATAATAATAATCAAATGTAAGATTGAATGTTTCTTCCACTTGTCGTGTTCTTTTTTTCAACACACGATAGGCGACTGAATTATGCGAATATCCAAGGAAAATCCCTTCATCAGCTTTTTCTTGAAATTTCGATAGGTTGTCCTTATGATTCATAATAAAGCACCTACATCCAAAAACATGGTAAAATTTCACATTATGTTTTCGATTATTTATTATTTCATATGGAGTGATATTAAAACGACAATGGATGAAAGATCTGGTTTGAGTAAAACATGCAATGGAGATAGCTTCAGCCCAAAGGTACTGTGGAAGATTCACATATACCAACATAGTTCTTTCTGCTTCACATAGAGATCTATTTCTTCATTCAACAACACCATTTTGTTGTGGTGTATATGGAGATGAAAAATTATGCAAAATTCCTTTATCCACAAAAAAACGATTCAAGAACATTGTTCTTAAATTGAGTTCTATGATCACTCTTTATCTTTCAAACCGTCTTCTTCAGCATCGTTTCCATCTTCTTGATAAAGTCAATCATGATTTGTGCAACTTCAGATTTAAGCCTGAGAAAATAAACCCACGTGAATCTTGAAAAATCATCAACAATTACTAAAATGTATCGGTTCTTGTTGAGTGTTGATACGGTCGATGGTCCACACAAATCAATGTATAAAAGCTCCAGTGGTTGAACAATCATCGAATCAATCGGGATTGGATGACCATGTTTATGCTGTTTTCCAACTTCACAAGCTGCACATAAAGAATCATTATCAAATTTAAGTATAGGTAAACCTCGTACCAAATCTTGCACAACAGGTTTGTTGATATTTCGAAAATTGAGATGTGAAAGTCTTCGATGCCAAAGCCAGCTAAAGTCTGATGTAGCTTTCGAAAGTAGACATACAACAGGTTTACGTACAATTGGATTGATGTCTAATGTAAACATGTAACCTTTCCTTTTGGATTTGAGCAAAACTTCTTTTGTGTTGACATTCTAAATAATGCTACATTCTTCGTTAAAAAGTACTTGATTTCCAGTGCCTACCACAAGTTATGATACACTAATCAAGTTGTGTTGCAGACCTTCGACATAAGCAACCCGATTCACTATGAATTGACTATTCATTATTTTCCCATATCCTTTGACTTGACAATTTTGATTGTTTCCAAATTTAACCACTCCAGCATTCTCCAAGCTTCGAAAATCTCTTAAGTTCTCCTTCTTCCCAGTCATGTGACGAGAGCAACAATTATCAATGTACCATTTATTATCGTATTTCTCGTCACATAGTACCTGCAATTATTGCAAAAAATTTAGGTACCCAAGGCTTTTTGGGTCCTTGGTTATTAGCTTGAAACAAAGAATGAATTTTAGAACTGAAAGCCTAAGTTCGAACTTGTGTCTTGATTCTATCAATTAAATTAACATCATTATCTAAAGATATTGAAATGTAACCTTTCGATAGTTTTGGATTTTCACTAGATTGCACCTCAGGCTTCTTAATTTTTGTTAATTTGTTAATTGGTTTCCATCTCTGAATTGGAGTATTCGAATCTTGAGAAGAGAAACTTCCAGTTGTAGACTCATTCAAATACTTTTCATAGGCTATTTTGATCTGGCCTTGAGAAACTTTTCCAGACTGAAACCTTTTTCCTTGTCCCTCAAGCCAATGATTAACAGAATGAACTTCTAATTTTCCTTTTCTACATGAAACCTTTGTTGGTTTTGTGATTGGAGGATTTGGAAAATATGGCTTTTGTGGTGTAAATTTTACTGATGATGTGAAAGTTTCGTGTGAAGTTGGTTGACTGTTCGTTGATTTTCGAACATTGTTAAGTTTTCGATCATTCACACCCTTTTTGTGATGTCTCATACTTTCAAATGTTATCAAATTTTCGAACATTTGCAACCTTTTTATTAATTGGAAAGGTCTCTATTACATTCATTGGTTGATGAAAAAATGTGTTCCGTGGTTTATCTGTGACCAATGGCTTTTGAAAACTCTTTGATTTTGAAATATATTTAAAGTTGGGTTTTGAAACACTGTTTTTCTCAGATGAAACTTTGGATTTGGTTAAAGAAAGTTTTTCCTTAGACACTACTTGCCAAAAAACTACCGTTCGTGCCTTTCTCTTTGAAGGTTTATGGTATTTTGGAAACTTATCAACAAGCACTTTGAAATCTTTTGAATTAAGTTTCATAATTGGAGTTGAATTAACAAATACTTTTGTAACAACTTCTTTTTCTTTTCAGATTTAACAACCCATTGTTGTTTTGGTTTTTGTTGTTGAAAAAACATACAACTTTTTAGTGAGGTTGTTTTCAACTATGTTCTGATTCGCAAAAAATCCTTCGTCCGTTGAACGCTTATTGTCCTCTTTGACAAATTTGTTGAATTCTGGCTTGATATTCTTTGTATTTCCCATTGGTGACGAAGAATTGATTTGGAAACACAACATTATCAATACATGTAAAATTTTGATACACAACTGTGTTAGTTTCCAGAAAATGTGCTCCTTTGTCACTCATCACTTTGTCAAACATTTTAGTGTCACCATACACTTGTTCAACAACAACCCTTGGAATTAAAGTTTTAGTTAAAACTTTCTTGTCTGCCCTACAAACATTCGAAACTTTATCTTCGTCCTCCTCCTCATCACTACTATCTTCTGGACTATCTTAGACTTCCACATCATCAAAGCCAAATTTTTTTGAAGTAGAGAGTTTTCCAATGTCATCCTCAACCATCGAATCATTAACAATTTCTTTACCGTTGACCATAGATGTGATATGAATGATAGATAACTGAGAACAATCAATACTTTCTTCTTCTTCAATTTCACTGATTTCGCTAAGAATATCCGAATTCTCATCGACATCAGTAAAATTAAGTTGTGAATCAAGTTTTGAATGTTCAGTTAATTTTAAAATTTTCACTTGTTCATATTTTTTCAAACTTTCATTAACAATATTAACCAATTCATCAGCATTTAAAAACTCATCTATCTTAACAACGCCATATGCAAACCTATCATCTGGTACTTTGTTAAAATCAGCTATTGTGTTTTCACAATCATATGACATGACATCAACTTTTTCTCTTTCTAATGCAAGAAAACGTAACAGTTTACGATGTTGTTCTTTGCTAATTTCAGACGAATGATGTAAAGCAGTTAATTTAGCATACAAACGTTTGACAGAGTTACAATATATGTTATGTTTTGCCAACAACATCCTTACATCTTTGTCTAGATTCTCTCTATCATTTTTGACATTTTGTAACATTAACTCTAGATACTCTACCCTGCTACGTTTCGTGTCTGGCAAATTTCGTGTCTCAAGCAATTGATTATTAAGTTTCTTTGCCTCGTTACTAGCAGACACAACAATAGCATCAAAATAAGCAACTGTATCATCAAAATAAATTATTTCAGAATCATATGCATGTAAAGGAATATTAAAAGATTTGAGTATAGAATGTACCTTGGTTGTCATAGGAGATTTGTTACTTGAATTAGTAACAAAGCAACATCCAGATATCTCCTCCTCTACTTCCTCCTCAAAGTTTGCAAACATGGCACCATGAGTCGGATGCCTCATCTCCTCATCATCAAACCCGGATGACCAGATCTGATAAGTGCCACTATCTTCATCTTCAATCTTTATTCGTGTCACTAAAGATAATCCTTTCGCTTTCTCACGAACTTCCTCTGATTTTTCAACATAATATGCTTCATCCTTGTTTCTATTATTCTTTTCTTCTTTCTTGCGAAGCATACAATCAACTGCAAAGTGATTCGCACCATTGTAATAATGTTAGTCTATGCAAAAATCCCTTTTCAATTTCTTTTCTCCCTTAAACTCTTTCATCCTGTCATCATTCTTCTTAGACTTTTCAAACTTCTTTTTCTCTTCTTCACCAAACTTCGTAAAAATTCCTTTCAGCTTACTCTTCTTCCCTTTAGGATTAAAAGGCTTTTTGAAAAACTTTTTAACTCGATTATTCAAGTAAAAAGCTACAGCTTCATCATCCGATTTCAAAAGAAAACCTTCTTCATCCGAATTCTCCTTTTCAGCAAACTGTACCTCAGACACTTTCAAAACGAAAGCCGGTGGTCCTCCTAAACTTTGCTTCGATTCTTTAGCTATTTCAGAAACTTCACTTTCGTGTGTCTTTAGCTGATTGTAAACATCATTCAAAGACGAACTGTCAAAGCGTTGCTGATTTTTGATCATCATACTTACACTTCTCCATTCGTTCCACATTCCCATAAAAAAAGTAAGATTATACTCCATTAAGGACCTTGTAATACCATAGCGATTGCACCTATAGATCAAATCATTTAGATGATCTTAATAGACTTCAATTGTTTCAGTTTCCTTCTATCTGAACTCCTTCAGTTCAACCAAACACTGCTTAACGGAATTGATCTTTGTGTTTTCACTTCCTTGATACTTTTCTTTGAGAGTATTCCAAATCTCCTTAGCAGTTTTACAATCACGAATGTATTTGTAAACAACATGTGGCAAAGCACCTCTCAACTCTCTCATGCATCCCTTTTCATTATTCTCCAGTCTTGTTCGTTGATCTTCAACAGCAAAAGTAGTTCCATATGAACCTAAATTTTGAACATTTATTGGAGGCTGAACTGATCCACTGATGCAAGTCCATAATTCTTCAACAAGCCCTTTAAGATAATCCTACATATGATCAGCCCACTGATCATAATATTCATGAATTAACATTGGAATTTTGGTTGATGATCCAAGCAGATGAGAAAATGGAATCATTGAATTGAGATTGAAGTTCGTCATTGATGAACATATGAAGTTTTTAGAGATTTTTGAATTACCGACGAGAATTTGAAAACGATTATCTGAAACGATTCACAAAATCCAGTAAAACACTTGATTCAACAATCCAAATGTAGAATCGAATCACAATCTTAGATCTAAGAGAATTTTTCGATTTCAAAAAGCGTGGAAACTTTTGAATCAAAAATTTGATTCAAAAACTTTTTGAACAATTGAAAATCAGATCACAGAGATGATTCCTGCTCTGATACCAATTGAAGAATCAATGAATCGAGTATGATATTAATCAAAGTTAATATTGAAAAAAGAATGAGTAAATGAACACAAGATGTAAATAAGATTTCGCTTCAACTTTATTATGCTTTGTGTGTTTACAGAGAAAAATAGACAAGACTGTCAAAGTTGTCTAACTCTAGTAAATGATCCTATTTATAGGATACACAAAGCGTACAAAAAATATACTAAGGCATTAACACTTAAGCTTCAAATAAAAGCGCCCCAGTAAAATAGATTACAATTCATACGAATAGTATAAAGCATGCTTTGACTAATTACAACAAAATCAAACTCTTCCCTGTTCGTCAATTGACATCAATAACTAAGTATCAATCAAAATCAAGCCTTTGAAATCGGTTTCACATAAGAACCCTAAAACCCTTCGAAACCGATCATTCTCCAAGATATCGATACTTGACTCCCTTCACAATCAAATTTGTGCTTACAATCAAATACTAAGATTTCTTTTTCACTTCAGTATCTGAACTTCTCAACCAGAATTTTCAAACATTTTCCTTTCTTCTTTAAATGAGATGCTATGAAGCATTAGAGTCAACAAAATCGAACATCAGTCGGATCAGCAAAATCTTCATATGATCTTAAAATTACAAGCTTTTTTCAACAGATCTTCCCAAAACATCAAGCCTTTGATACCAAACTAAACTCGATCCATCTATCAATACAAATTTCGATTTTCAAAATTTTCAAATGGTTGATTTTGACTATTATGTTTTGACTTCTTGAGTTCATTAGCAAAAAACTTCAAATCGACATTATAATGCATTCAATCATTCACTCAATCGATAAAATCAAATGGAAAAATCAAAATCAGTTAGAATATTTATCCGATTCAAGAATTTTGACGCAATATCAAGACAAGAACTCAAGAACGATGAACACACACAAGAGTGTACAACTCAGTTATGTGCAAGATGAATGACGGACCCAGTGAAAGTATCCATTTGATTTAATCAATCTTGGGCTCCACTTTTAATGAAATCAGATCACAAAAAATATATGGACTCAAAATTATCAATCAACAAAACGGGCTTAAACACAAAATTGAATGAACAGTGAAAGTAAATTGGATTGGGCTTTGATATTAGAACAATGAATAATGATCAGACATTAGCTTCGAAGTATGATAAAAAAATTAGAATTTGATTTTGATTTTGATTCTATTTAGGAATTGATCTATCAAAGAAAACTGATTGGATCTACAATTGGGTTTGAAACAAATTCGATCCAACTGAGACAAAACGATCAAGAATGAAAAACGCAAAATATGAATCAAAATCATGGATGTTTTGGAATCCATTTGAGAATTTGTGATACCTTTTTGACGAATCGAGTTCCATTTTCAACGAACGAATCAAATTTGGAAGATCTTGGTTCTTTGGTTTGGAACGAGAAAATCTCCAATTTGAACATTGTACCACCCATTATGCGAGATGTACAACTCGTTCTTCGCGTTCTTCGCGTTCTTCAACGATGCAAGAACATCTTCAAAAGAACCACCAACACTTGGTTTTGTGGTTTTGAATTCAAATTCAATGCAACACTTGGAGATTGTTGCTTTGGAACCCAAATTTGCTTCAAGGATTTTGGTTTCACAACATTTGACGATTTTTGTGAGTAAACCCGCTTGTTTTTACGATTGATCTTCGTCTTCTTTTTCTTTCTCATCTTTTTGCATCTTGGAGACTTGACTTCATGAACAAACCCACTTTCCATAACTTGAAATTTGTGACTTTGAATCAAATCTTTTGGAGTTTAATACTTGTGAACTTATTGAATCACCGGCTTCCGATACGGAATCATTCCTTCAAATGAATCATAAGAACACACAATATCATCGGTTTGAACTCCAATTAAGCAAAAACCTTTTTCATCTTGAAAAGAAACTTGAACTCCTTTTTCTTGAACACCAAGAACATCACATTGAACTCCATTGTCAAGAACTTGAACAACTTTAAGAGCACGAAGATCATTTGGGTCTTCAATAAGAGAAACATATTTCTTTTTGAACAAATATTTTTGTTCTCCAATCTTATCACTACTACGTGTTGTTATGGACCATATAATATCAGCCAACCATTTGATCTCACAAAGTGGTTGAAATATCAAGCTTCCATGATCATCCTTCAATCCTCCATAAGAAACCGTAGTTTCCTAAAAAATCAAATTGTTTAACACTAACCCGTAATGTTAATCTTTATTAACTTTGTATTTGACACCTTCAACGATCACAATCTAAGAATTTTAAGGCAAATTCATCATGATTACAAAAACACAAAGATTTTTAGAGAGATAAAGTGATTTTGAATGGGTTTTCTAGAGAGAGAAAGAGACACTAACAAGTATTCTAGAGAGAGAAAGTCAAATTATGGATCAAATCAAGGAAAAATCCGAGTTCTAGAACACACAACATTCTCTAATCATGAAGATCAATAAGAACATGAAGAATCACCCAATCAAGATAGCCATCAATGATCAATTCTTGATCCAATCAAGAACACCCGCTCTGATACCAACTGTTGTGGTGTTGATTAAGATGACATGTGCGGAATATGAAAGATCTAGTGAATCATCATGTAAAATCAAGAACAGATGGAGTAAATAAATCTGTGTAAGCTCATATTAGATAAAGAAAGATTATACAAACGGGGTTGTACACAATTTCTGTCTCTAGTCTAACACTCCAAATGGTTCCTTACATAAAATGAGTGTCACACACTTCCGTATAAAGGAAAGGCAACTCATTACACACACAAGTGGGTAAAGCTGTTGGAATAGTGTCTAAGGCTGCAACTATATTAGGCAAGTATTTGATCCGGTTGTGCATGGTCCTTTTGGGTTGCCTTCACCATAGCAACTTGATGGATGATTTGTTAAAAGAGAGTAAATATTATAAGGAATAATATATGTTTATTTGATTAATATAAGTCATAGATTAATTGGAATTAATTTGGTGACTTAAAGAGATTAGTTAAATAAAGGGGTATAAACTGTCAATTGTTTGATAGTTAAACTTTAGACTATAAATCCATTGGGATATGCTTTGGACGAATTCTATGAGATATAGGATAGCTAAAATCGTCCAAAGGCTTATCTATGGAATGGATTTGGATAGCCTTAAGAGAAGATTATCCAATTAGGGTTTAGGTTGTAACCCTTAAGGAGTCTACAAGTATAAATAGACCCTAGGGGTGAGGGAATTCAACACACCATAAAAAGTAGAGATACTCTGGCCGAATTCCTCCCCTCTCCTCTCTCCTAAATCATCTTGTTTGCTATTGGTGTTTGTAAGCCATTAGAGGAGTGACATTTGTGACTCTAGAAGCTCCAAGACAACAAGATCATCAAGGAACTCAAAGGTATGATTCTAGATCTGTTTCAATGTTGTTATTTAACCTAATTAGCTATTAGAAGTCTTGGATTCAAAGCATGTTTAATTAGAAAGCCTAGATCCAAGCATTAGGGTTTTGCATGAGCACATAGGAAAGTTCTTATGGCTAAAACCCATCAGTGGTATCAGAGCCTAGCTTGGTTTTCTTTAAATTGTTGCTTGATTAACTGAAACAAACCTGCAAATTTCGATTTTGGGTTTATGAGTCATGTACTCGGCGAGTTCCAAAGTGGACTCGGCGAGTAGGCCTGTACTCGGCGAGTCCGGGCGTCTGGATTAGGCAAAACCGGCATTTTTTCATGTTTATCTTATGGAAACTTACCTTAATCATATTAGATCAACCCTAATCCGATTTTTTGATATATATGACTATTATCTTGATCTAATTAAAGATATTTATCATCTAATAAAATATTTAATTTCCTTATGTGATAAATGATTAATTATTTTGATAATTATCTTAAAAGAAATCTTGGATAAATCAAATAAAGATAATTAGGATATTAATTGTTAATTGGAATTATTTGTTATTTGATCCTCCATGTTTTAAATGTTTAAAACCTACCCTAAAGTTTTGAAATTTATATTTGTGATTAAAAGTTTTAATTTAGACAACTTAAATTTCAAACCCTAGATTTTAAAAAGTTTTAAAATACAACCCTATACTAATATGATATTACTAGAATAATATATATATGTATAACTAAATGCTAGTCTTACCGTTAGTAGGCCTCATTCACGAAGCCGATCTATAAGGTGGGTATAAGGTTGCGGCCTATAAAATGGCGCTTAATGGGTGTACACTCACACCCACCGCTTGCTTGATTGGTGGAGGGTCGTTAACCGAACGGGTAGGATAGGGCAACCTCATCTTCTCATTAAAAGTATAATAAGAAATACAAAGTAACTACACGTTTTAAAAATTTCCCAATCTTAGTTACTTTAGGAAAAGTGAATTGATGCAATCCCATGAAATTAGACTTTGCACCTTACTAAGAAGTTAGTGGAGCGTGTATGGTTTACTGGCACACTAATTGGTTCTAAGTGAAGGTGGAAAAGGGTGATTCATTGTTTATCATAGTTCGATGGAGCGTGTGTGGTTTACCGGCACATCGAATAGGTGATCGTTACAATGAAGGCACCATGTGAATTTGCATGGTAATTCACACCCGCTTTGTGATCCTCAGCATCCCAGTCACAAACGAGAGGGGCATATCGAGATTTAAACATGCCATTGAATAGTTTCAATGAATCTCATCCGAACCTAGGAATTCTCAAAAACACTTAGGACTAATAGTTTAAGTTTTGTAATGGAGAATTAGTGAATCGTCATTCACTTACCTTCAATTTATTTGCATGTTAGATTACGGCATCCCTTCTCTAGTATGTAAATGTTATTGTTGGATCCTAGCCCTAATTTTCTTATTGGGTGATAATTAGGGATTATTATTCTAATCTATCTTTGTCCTTTTACTAATTGAAGATGTCGAACGCAAACAACGCTGCTGCTAGTTGTTTCACGTTGATGAGCCTTTGCCAAAAGGCCACCTTCGATGGAACGAACTTTAGCGAATGGATAAGATACATTCGCACCATTGCTCGCTATGAGGATAAAGAGTATGTCCTCGATGAGAAGCTCGAGAAAATCAACCCCGAAGTTGCTACTCCCGAAGAAATCACCGCCTTTGAAACTCATGAGCGAGATGCAACGAAGGTACATTGCATCATGATCGCCACCATGAACTCCGAATTCCAAAAGTCCTACGAGGACATGTATCCATACGAGATGCATCAAGACTTGTTGGAGAGATACCACCAAAACGCGAGACAAGAGCGTTATGAGATTTTCACTAACATGATCTCCCCTAAGATGGGTCATGGAGAATCTCTTACCGTGCACCTGCAAAAGATGCAAAGGTATGTCGACCGCCTTCGCAAGTTAAATGTTGACTTCGGTGAAGACTTGGCGATCGATATGGTGCTTCACTCTTTGCCTCCGATGTACAACCAATTTAGGATGACCTACCACATGAACAAAGAAGAGGTCACCCTAAGCAAACTCCAAGGTCTCTTGAGGGTCGCTGAGAGCAACTTCAAGGACAAGTCTGTTGCACCTACTCCCAATCCGTCCGCTGCTCCTGTCTTGGCTATTGGTCAAGGGAAGGGAAAGAAGAGGAAAGCTTCATCGAATAACCATCGCAAGGTGAAAGCCTGAGATGGTGCCTCTTCTAGTGGGACCAAAGTTGATCCCGCTAAGCCCTGCTCCAACCCAAAGGAGGCAGAGTGCCACCACTGCCACAAGATAGGACATTGGAAGAGAAGCTGCTCGGATTACCTGCAAGCGATCAAAGAAGGAAAGATCAAGCCATCTTTCGCAGGTATATACACAATCAAATCTAAGGATTCTAATCATGCTATTTCTTGGGTTCTTGATACCGGTTGTGGTTATCACATTTGTTCTAATGTGCAGGGACTAAGAAGAAGTAGGGATGTAGAGCAAGGAAGGATCAATCTAATCATGGGGAACAGAAGATCGTCACCTGTGACCAAGATTGGAGTGTATTCTTTAGTGCTTAGGAATAGTTTGGTTTTAGATTTGAACAATTGTTGCTATTCGCCAGAAATGGCTAGAAACATCATTTCATTTCATGGTTTATATAGACAAGGATTTAGATTTTCTTTTAATAATGAGAATGGTTCTATTTTGGCTTATCTAAACGGTGTCTTTTACTTTGAAGCTATACCATGTAATGGAATATATGAAACTGTTATGATTGTTGATAACTTAGGAAATGATGTTTTGAATATTGATTCTTCCACTAGTATGGATAAAGCATCCTTGTGGCATTGTCGTCTTGGACATGTCAACAAGAAACGCATAGCACAACTCCAAAAGGATGGAGTGTTGGAGTCATTCGACCTTAGGGAAGATGACACATGCGAGTCTTGTTTACTTGGAAAGATGACTAAGTCACCCTTCACGAGTACTTGTGAAAGGGGTGAGGGGCTATTGGACCTAATACACACCGATGTATGTGGACCCTTTAGATCAACCACGAAGGATAGGAACCGCTTCTATGTGACTTTTACCGATGACTATAGTAGATATGGGTATATCTACTTAATCAAGCAAAAGTCAGACACCTTTGAAAAGTTCAAAGAGTTCAAGAATGAAGTGGAGAATCAATTTGGCAGGAAAATCAAGATGCTTCGATCCGATCGAGGAGGAGAGTACCTAAGTCTTGAATTCCACGATTATCTCAAGGAGTGTGGAATAGTTTCGCAATTGACGCCTCCTAGGACACCGCAGTTGAATGGTGTGGCAGAAAGGTGTAATCGTACCTTATTGGATATGGTTCGCTCTATGACGAGTCGTGCTTCACTACCTATCTTCTTTTGGGGGTATGCCTTAGAGACTGCCGCCCATATCCTTAACCGAGTCCCTACTAAGAAGGTTGCCAAAACACCTCACGAGATGTGGACAGGGAAAGCTCCCCCGTTGGCACATATCAAGGTTTGGGGTTGCGAGGTTTTCGTAAGACGAGATACTCACGACAAGCTTGAACCTCGAAGTGAGAGATGTATTTTCATCAGCTACCCGCAAACATCCTTTGGATATCTCTTCTATAGACCGAAAGACAATGTTGTCTTTGTTGCGAGGAGAGGAGTTTTCCGAGAGCGAGAACTCATAAGCCAAGGAGACAGTGGGAGGCAAATTGAACTTGAAGAGATTCAAGAATCGATAGATGAAGGAACCTCTACCGCTGGCATTCAACCCGAGGAGGAAACTCCGGTTGAACCGATTGACGAATCCTTACCTCTTAGACGTTCCGATAGAGTTAGAGTTCATCCCCAGTTTTATGGTTTTCATATTACTACCGAAGGGGACACGTATATTAGTGATGGTACACTAGTAAATCTTGATGAACCTAATAGCTATAAGGAAGCCATGGCAGGCCCGGAGTCTGTGAAATGGAAAGAGGAAATGGATAGCGAGATCCAATCCATGTACGATAACCAAGTTTGGAATTTGGTTGATTATGTGCCCGAATGTAAGACCGTTGGGTGCAAATGGATCTTCAAAAAGAAGACCGACGAGGATGGGAACGTACACACATATAAGGCGCGATTGGTCGTGAAGGGCTTTACTCAAACTCCCGGAGTTGATTATGATGAGACCTTCTCACCAGTTGCGAAGATTAAATCTATTAGAGTGATGCTAGCAATTGCCGCATTTCATGATTATGAGATTTGGCAAATGGATGTCAAGACCGCTTTCCTTAACGGAAAGTTGGCTGAGGATGTTTACATGGCTCAGCTAGAGGGGTTTGTGGATCCGAAGCATCCGAATAGAGTGTGTAAGCTTGAGAAGTCCATTTATGGACTTAAGCAAGCGTCTCGCAGATGGAATCTTTGCTTCGATGAGAAAGTCAAAGAGTTTGGATTTACACGAAGCGAAGACGAATCTTATGTATATATCAAAGCCAGTGGGAGTATAGTAAGCTTTCTCGTTCTATATGTCGATGACATATTACTCATAGGAAACAACATCCCGACCTTGCAGGAAGTCAAGTCCTGGCTCGGGAAGTGTTTCGCTATGAAGGACCTCGGAGAGGCTTCTTATATTTTGGGAATAAGGATAGTAAGAGAAAGAAGTAAGAGACTAATTGGACTTAGTCAAAATACTTACTTAGAAAAGGTACTAAAACGTTTTAGTATGGAAAACTCAAACAAGGGAGAATTACCGATACAAGGAAATGCCAAGTTGAGTAAGACTCAAAGTCCAAGTACCGAAGCTGAGATAGCAGAAATGAGCCGAGTACCATACGCTTCCGCAGTTGGCTCAATCATGTACGCTATGACTTGTACTCGCCCTGATGTAGCCTTCGCTTTGAGCATGGTTAGCAGATACCAAGGGAACCCTGGCAAAGCACATTGGATTGCGGTGAAGAACATCCTTAAGTACCTTCGGAGGACGAAAGAATGGTTCTTAGTCCTTGGAGGGAGTGATGACTTGAAGGTGTGAGGGTATAGTGATGCCAGCTTTCAGACCGACAGGGACAACTACCGTTTGCAGTCGGGCTGGGTCTTTACCCTAAATGGAGGAGCAGTGACATGGAAAAGTTCCAAGCCGTAGCTGATTCAACATGCGAATCAGAGTACATTGCAGCGAGTGAAGCGTCGAAGGAGGAAATATGGCTAAAGAACTTCATTGGTGATCTTGGAGTTGTGCCGGCCATAAAGGAGCCCATGGAGATTTTCTGTGATAACGAAGGTGCGGTTGCCTTGACCAAGGAACCGAGGGATCATGGTAGATCTCGACATATCGACAGAAAATAGCACTTCATTAGACATCGTTTAGAAGAAGGACAACTCGTAGTGAAGAGGATATCATCAGAAGATAACCCAGCAGATCCGCTTACGAAGGGACTGAGTAGGGTTAAGCACTTGCAGCATGCTAGGAGTATTGGGCTGAAGGATGATATTAGTATAGATTAGATAGTGTTAGAAACGTATAATAGATAAATGTAATTAACATTTGATGATTAAATAAAGGAGTTTTATTTATGAGTAAAGTTACTGTCACATGTTAATTGTTTAACTATTGTTTCACTTTGCATGTTTTGACTTCCAGAATAATTGAGTTTATTAGGAATAATCGAATTATTCAAATGGTCCACAATCGTTCATATGTTGGGAGTAGATATGAATGAAGATTGTCATGAATTGGTGTGTAGAATGTCTAAATGGTGTTAGACATAGCAAGGGTTGCTGCAACGTTCATGAGTGCTTATGAACTGGTTTTGAGCATTGGAATAAACCCGCACTTGCTGGAATCACCTTATGGAATACAATATAAAAGGTGATCGCAAGACGATAATATCATATAGTCTTAAAACCTAGATATATGGTTTATTATTTGTTAATTGATTGTACATTGATAATGCGAAAACGCATCAGTAACTCGGTGTTATAAAACGCATTGTTGTGTATAGTTGGTTAATGAATAAGTAAATGCATATAAGTCGAAGTTTATCTGTAACTTTTATCTAAGAAGGTAAAAGCGATATCTCGGCCGCTCGATGATTTGATTTGACTTATGTGCCGGGCCCGGTCAGAACTGAATTGATGTGTTTGATTAAGTTATATGTCAAATAAATCAGAGATCGAGAAACCTAAATGCTTGACTAACCATTCCATAGGATTGTCGGCATTATATCTAACAGAGGACTGTACGATCCCTTATCTAAAGGACAAGATTGATTAGATCAGAGTTGACAGCGTCTTTGAGAGCTATGATTGCAAACCGAATTGTACTTGTATAGTTACTAGACTTATCCAAGTGGGAGACTGTTGGAATAGTATCTAAGGCTGCAACTATATTAGGCAAGTATTTGATCCGGTTGTGCATGGTCCTTTTGGGTTGCCTTCACCATAGCAACTTGATGGATGATTTGTTAAAAGAGAGTAAATATTATAAGGAATAATATATGGTTATTTGATTAATATAAGTCATAGATTAATTGGAATTAATTTGGTGACTTAAAGAGATTAATTAAATAAAGGGGTATAAACTGTCAATTGTTTGATAGTTAAACTTTAGACTATAAATCCATTGGGATATGCTTTGGACGAATTCTATGAGATATAGGATAGCTAAAATCGTCCAAAGGCTTATCTATGGAATGGATTTGGATAGCCTTAAGAGAAGATTATCCAATTAGGGTTTAGGTTGTAACCCTTAAGGAGTCTACAAGTATAAATAGACCCTAGGGGTGAGGGAATTCAACACACCATAAAAAGTAGAGATACTCTGGCCGAATTCCTCCCCTCTCCTCTCTCCTAAATCATCTTGTTTGCTATTGGTGTTTGTAAGCCATTAGAGGAGTGGCATTTGTGACTCTAGAAGCTCCAAGACAACAAGATCAACAAGGAACTCAAAGGTATGATTCTAGATCTGTTTCAATGTTGTTATTTAACCTAATTAGCTATTAGAAGTCTTGGATTCAAAGCATGTTTAATTAGAAAGCCTAGATCCAAGCATTAGGGTTTTGCATGCGCACATAGGAAAGTTCTTATGGCTAAAACCCATCAAAATCCTCATCCAAGCATGACTTTGCAACCTAACATTCTCCCCCTCAAAGTTAGGATTGGATGCCCCGGCTTCAGTATCCAAGGAGCTAGCGCGATGAATACCAAACTCCCTATCGAAGTAACACTGGTCTTCAAAGCCGCAAATTAATATCTGACAAACCCGAGAAGCTTGAAATAGTCATCAGTATTTATCACAACTAGCATTTTATCTAGGAAATTCTATTCTTATGTAACCATTTAGCTATTGTAAAACATCCACTCTAAGTGAATCTCACTCAAAGCTCATTAAATTCACATTTATGTTCATCAAAGAGTCTAAAAACCCTAATAATCCCGGTTTGAGTCCATATTGGACTAGGAGTTCCTTATTGGGCCTAATGGACAAATAAGCACCCAATTCAAACTTTATTGCACTTAGAAGCCCTAATTGGATCCTAATTGAACCCAATTCATAAAATCTATAACATTTTGGAACATTTAGGCTTAGAATGATTCATTCTAACCCTAATGGACCTTATTGGGCCATAACTGATCCAATTAACCATTAGTGAGCCATAAGCCCATTCTCTTATTCTAATTGGGCGGTGAATGCTTGCAAGAGCCCAATTGGCCAAAAAATTCTATGTTTAGGATCCAAAGATCCTAACTAAAGTTAATGGGCCAAACTACTCCACCTTTTCTCCAAGCCCAAGAACCCTTGGCTCATCATCATAAAAAAAATGAAATATGAAATTGAAATAGGGGCAGTTGACTTAGAGTGCCTCCTCCATAATACTCACAATGTATAAAGGTATAATCTCTCATGTTCCCATGTAAGTCACCTCATTTCCTCTCTCTCCCCTCTCCTCTTCTACCCTCAGCAAAGAGCAAAAAACACACAAACACATACACACTTGAAAATCCACTCCAAACATCTCTAAAATCATCCTCTTCTTTCATCAAAAATCTCAAGGCTTTGATTATGTTTCAAGAATAATCTTCAAGGTTTCAAACTCTTGGTAAGTGTTTATTATATATAAACACATATTATCCATCTTAATGCTAAAAATCTTCTCTTACATAACCTTCTTTCGTGTTCTAACTCATTAGAAGCCCCTAAGTTCTAAAACTACTCAAGGGAGTTTTGCTAGGGACAACGATCACTTCATCTCCTCCCACTTCTTCTTCAAAACTGAAACATCAAAGCAAAGGTGAGTTCATACTCCATTGTTATTAGTTTTAATATGATTTTTGGGGGAGAATACAAGAAAAATGTGTAGATCTATGTGTTATATGCATGTTTTGTGTGATTTCTTAACCTAGTTGGTAAAATTATGTTAGATATTTGTAGATCTTTAAAATTTAAGTAATATTAAACAAAGATCTATGAACTATGACACTATATACATCACATTATCAAGCCATAAGTGACTACGAGTTTAAGATACAAAAGATTTCAACAAAACCTTGTTAAAGGTCAAAATTGTCAAGAAAACAGAAGATAAGGATAAAAAGTGTCATTTAAGATTTCTTAAGGACCAAACAGGCCCTACTTATATACAAAGGTGTTGTATGTTAAACATACTTGAAAAAGGGCTAAAAATGAAAATTTAGGCTTAATGGTCCAACATTTGGGCCTCACGGTTTTTGGGGCCCAAATTGCAAAAAAATGGAGTTTTGGGTTAGAAATGATCTTTTGCCAAAGTTTGGGATTATAAATGAAGATAAACCAAATTTAAGGGTAAAAATAGAATTTATTTTCAAATTGGACCAAAAATGTAAATTTTTCCAAATTTGGCCGAAAGTGTAAATTTTTACAAACAAGGGGCTGAAAATGTAGTTTTTTGTAAAGCAGGGTTATAAATGTGAAAATATAACTTTTGGGGTAAAATCGTAAATTTTTAGACATTTGGAACAAAATTGCAAATTTTTATAACTTATGGACTAACGTGTCATTTTTACAAAACTTTGGGCCTTAACTAAAAATTTGAGGATTATTGGAAAAAATGTCGTTTTTACAAACAGAAAGCTTCTTAACCTCAATTTGGTAAACCTTGAGCTAAAACGAAAAACAAAACAAAACGAACGAACAAAATACATCGATAATAAATTATATGGCTTAGTGTTCATGATACATGGTCGTTGGGCCCTAAGGGCCCAACTAAGTGTATATTGAGCCCAATGTGTTCCATGACGTGTTTAGTGGGCCTTGCGACACACTTACATGTTGACTTGGGCCTAAATTATGGGTTCGATGCCTATTGGGCCTTTGTGGCCCATTTTCATGCCAATAGGGCCTAAATTACCATTTTACTATGTTATTGGACCTTTGTGGCTCTTTTACATGTTAATTGGGCTTGTAATGAAAATTCACATACTTGTAGATCGTAAATATACCTCTACATGATTTATGAATTTGTATACATACCTTTGGAAAAGAAGAATCTATAACTAATGAGTAAAACATTAAACATAGGGAAATTCTTATCAATCGAGAAAGGTTGAGAATCTAGTGAGACTTGTCGATTGGCACCTCTGAGTGTACAATCGTAGCCTGTAGTTATAATCAGAGTTTCCTGGATGTAAAGCGGGAGTTTGTGTATAGATCTATACGGGGTGACCCCCTACGCCTTAGCTGCTCGATACAGCTAGACTAGGTCAGTCTAGGGCGACAACATCCTTAGCAAGAACGACATTTGGAAATATACCAAGACGGGCGACTTAGTCATTATCATGCATAGTTATAACGGCTCACGTACGGAATCAACACCACTTAAAAACATAGAAGACTAATTCTTTAATTGTGTCATCACGAGAACACTTAATCAACGAGACAACAACCTAGACATTAAGATAGAAAATATCAAATTTTCTCGGGAAAATATTCATATACATTTAACACTTATTCACGATACAATGAATTTAAACTATACTCATATACATTATAACTATGAATTTCACAGATGCAATCACACTTGATTTTCACATCATTTTTAGACAATTTACAGAAAATATCGGATTTTTTGGGTTTTTACGAAAGATATAAGGACTTTATTCAGCCATACTTTTGAACTCACCAACATTATATATGCTGACCGTTTTTTAAAAATAACTTGTATTCTCAGGTAATCGTTAAGCTGGAAGAATTGCAAGTGTGTTGGATTTTGTGTATGTAATATCACCTGTCGTATTTTAACAATTGGAACTTATGTAATTCAACAATGTACTTGATGTAAACAATGCTGGTTGTATTATGTAATGTTGGTGATGAATGTGTTATGTTTCATGTATATTCATTGTGATGATTATTAAATTGTTAGTCACACGAGCCCCCGAACGTTTCCGCCGTCTAGTTCGGGGGTGTGATAGTTTGGTATCAGAGCAATGTTTATAGTCAACTAGCATATCTAACCATACATGATATGCAACTATAAACACAATGGGACTAAATAACTCTGAACAAAACAAAAATTTCACACTTATGTGCACATATTAGGATAATAACCTAACAATATGTAGTAAAAGCTTCTAGAGGAAATTGAACACTATGATTAAATCTGGGTAGTTATGTAGTCATATTAAGGATGAATATAGCCTGATCAACTATATTTGTTTATAATATGACCTACATGTGGTCGGGAGTAACCATAGCGGGAAATGAATCCAAAAGACTACTCCACTCTCCAATAACTCTAGGGAATCCAAACACTAATAATTAAAAATAATATGAGGATAATTAAATATGACTTATGTATGCACTCCCGTGTAGTCAGTATGGCTGGCTTCCACTACCCTGGAGATCCTTATTTTCCCAACCAAGGAAATAATGGATGGCTAGAAGAATCCAACAAGGAACCTGAAGAGGACCCTGAGGAACAGGAAGAAGAAATTGAAGAAGGACCTGCAGAACCGGTGGCAGAAGATGGAGCAAGAGTTGTTGAACCTCACGGTTCAAAGCTCCAATATTGACGCATACATATCTCGGTTTAGTGAGCTATCCCTTCTGTGTCCCAGAATGATCACCTCAGAAGAGAAAAAGATTGAAAGGTTTATCTGGGGTCTGACTGAACCTATCCAAGGGAATGTCATTGCAGCAAACCCTAAGATGTTTGATAACGCCAAGAGATTGACTAAGAAACTATACGATCATGGCAATAAAAAGAGTGCCAAAATAGTGGAAAAGGAGGGTAAGAAGGAGGAAGAAAGTAAGAAAAGGAAGAAGCAACAAACGGTGTTTGTCCATGCTGCAACACAAGCTACTACCACACCACATGCTCCAGCCTGATCTACACCAAATACTTCCAAGAAGTATGCGGGAAATCTCCCTAAGTGTAACAAATGCAACCTCCACCATCACGGAAGTGCAGAGAGATGAGTTGAACAAGGTGAAATTGGAAGGGCCACACAACGATGTATTTTAGGACTCAGCTTCAACAGAACCAGATGACAACCAACAACAACAACAACAATATGGGATCTAGTTATACCTGTTACGGATGTGGGAAGACGGGCATATAAGGCGAAACTGACCCAATGCAAACAATCAAGGGATAGGAGCAGCATAGAAAGTACTAACGATGGTTAAGGGTGAAGCAGTGCAGGACCCAGCCGTGGTCACCGGTACGTTCCTGCTTAACAATCTGTGTGCATGGATTTTATTTGATAGTGGATCAGAGAAAAGTTTTGTGAGTAATAAGTTCAAACATTTACTAAAACAACAACCCCAGAACCTCAATGAAGCCTTCACGGTGGAAATGGCTAATGGGAAGACGGAATCAACTACGTATATCTATGTAGGGCGTGCTCTAACTCTAAACTATCACACCTTCCAAATAAACTTAATGCTTGTAAATATTAGAAGTTTTGATGTGATCATCGACATGGATTGGTTGAGCCCCATCAAGCTGATATTATGTGTCACGAGAAAGTCGTTCGCCTTCATCTTCCTAACCACGAAACTCTAATAATCTACAGAGATAAACCTGGTGCAAAACTTCGCCTTATATCGAGTATCAAGGCGCAAAAGTGTTTAAAAAGGAAGAACTACACATTCCTTGCTCACGTGGTGGATAAGACCAAGGAGGAGGCGAGCATTCAAAACATCCCAGTGGAATGTGACTTCCCAGATGTGTTTCAGAGGAATTTCCTGGAATACCCCCAGAACAAAAAATCGAATTCCAAATCGACCTAGTGCCTGGAGTCATTCCAATTGCCAAATCACCCTATAGGTTGGCTCCTGCTAAAATGCAAGAATTTAAAGCAAACTAAGTGAACTCTTGAATAAAGGATTCATTAGACCAAGCTTCTCTCCATGGGGAGCTCAGGTTCTTTTCGTTAAAAAGAAAGACGGATCCTTCAGGATGTGCATTGACTATAGGGAACTGAATAAGCTCACTATCAAAAACTGGTACCCACTTCCGCGAATCGATGATCTATTTGGCCAGCTTCAATGGGCTAGTTACTTTTCAAAGATAGATTTAAGATCCAATTATCATCAACTTAAAGTTCGAGATGAGGACATTTCTAAGACTGCTTTCCGAACTCGTTATTGTCATTACGAATTCGTCGTGATGCCCTTTGGTCTGACAAATGCCCCTGCTGCATTTATGGACCTCATGAATCAAGTCTGCCGTTAATTTCTTGATAAATTTGTAATCATTTTCATCGATGATATCCTCATGTACTCTCGAAGTGAAGAAGATCATAGTTAACACCTCCGATAGATCTTAGAGACCCTTCGAGCTGAAAAGTTATATGCAAAACTCTCCAAGTGTGTGTTTTGGCTCCGTAGTGTGAATTTATTGGGGCATGTAGTTAGCCAGGAAAGAATCCATGTAGATCCCTCAAAAGTCAATGCCATTAAAGGCAGAGGGCGATTCCAACAACGCCAAAGGAGATTCGTCAATTCGTGGGGCTAGCAGGCTATTACCGAAGATTAATTCAGAACTTTTCTAAAATTGCCAAACCCCTTACCACATTGCCATAGAAAGGTGTACTGTTCAAATGGATGGAGAAGCAAGAGATCGCTTTCCAAACCTTGAAGCAAGCCCTCTGTAGTGCTCCAGTGCTATCCCTACCGGAGGGAACCGAAGACTTCATAGTTTACTGTGATGCTTCAAATCAGGGTTTAGGTTGTGTTCTTATGCAACGCGGGAAGGTAATTTCCTATGCATCTAGACAACTGAAAACTCATGAAGTAAATTATACCACATATGACCTGGAATTAGGAGTGGTGGTCTTCGCGCTGAAAATTTGGAGGCGCTACCTATATGGTACCAAGTGCACTATCTTCATAGACCACAAGAGCCTCCAGCACATTCTAAATCAAAAGGAACCAAACATGAGGCAGCAAAGATGGGTTGAACCTTTAAATGATTATGAGTGTGAGATCAAATACCATCCAGGCAAAGATAATGTAGTAGCCGATGCCCTGAGCCGAAAGGAGTATTCAAGTCATCGTGTAAAGACCATATCAATCACCATCCAATCTCCCCTAGCCTCACACATCAAGGAAGCCCAATTAGACGCCAGGAAGCATGAAAATATCGCTAGTGAATCACTACGAGGAATGGAGAAGGAGCTCAAAGTTAAAGACAACGAAACTCACTACTTCATGAATAGAATCTGGGTTCCCAAAATTAGGGGATTCAGAGAAGTAATCATGCATGAAGCCCACAAGACACAGTATTTTATTCATCAGGGGTCAGATAAAATGTACTTGGATATCAAGCAACAATATTGATGGCCTAATATGAAGGTAGAGATAGCCTACGAAAATGGAATACCAAAAGCCCTGAGGACTGCTGCAGCGACCAGTGATTTGGGACAGGAGCCACCGGAGGTGTCGGGCCTTCAAAAAACAGACGAGGATTAGGATTTGGGGCAAGAGCCACCGGAGGTAGATTAGTAACTTTGGGCTCGGAGTCAGAACCCTCCGAATAGTTCTCGGCACAGTGATCATCTAAGTGGATTGTAGGTTCCTTTTCTAGCTCATCATCAAGCCATCCTCCATTTCCTAGGTTGGGAAAGTACGTGTCGCCAGGGAGATGCAATCCCGCCATGATATCTACACAAGAATGGGGGTGAAGAGATAGTTAACAGACGTTTAGTATAGTACTTCTTCTATAGTATATTAAACCTTTTATGTTTAGTTAAAGAAAATTTTCAAGTATCTAGGTAAATTTTAGACTAGTTGAAACACTACAATCACTCCCAAGCACATGTTGGTCATGTCTCTAATAAATATAGTTGATTAGGCAATATTGATCCTAGACATGATTACATAACTGCCCAGGTTTAACCGTAGTGTCCAACCTCCAAATACTTTTATTCTGTACATCTTACGATTCTGTTCTAGTATATACATATTCCAAATATATATTTATACTTTTCTAACATAAAGATATATATTTTTAAAGTATAATCCTGGTCAGAGTGTTTTTATCCCAATATGTTTATATTTGTAAATCTTTTATGATTGATATACTGAGTTCACTATAAACAAGGCTTTGATACCAATCTGTCACACCCGCAAACCACAACGGAAAAAGCATTTGGGGGTGGATGATGTCATGTAAATATCACAACACATGCATTATAGTAATCAAAGTACAACCAACCATTGAATGAATAGGTATAGGTTTTACATAAGTGTTTTAAATATGACATATTCTAACATCGAGGAAATACAAAAGACAAAAGGAGTCGCAGCCCGGTGCTAAGTTGTCTTCTCATAACTTTGAGGGTGTACATGTCTACTTGAGCCCAGAGAATACAAGTAGATTTTGAAAGAGTGTCAACATAAACTGGTGAGTTCATAAGCATTTTGGTTTTGGAAAAACCGTTCTTTGTTCTTTCAAAAGGTACATTATTTTTCTCCAGAAAACCTTACATATTTTGATATAGTAAGAGTTAGATAAAAATGATTTCTGCTAGTTCATATTGCGAGCACTTAGTGTATACAAATCATATACCATCCAAATCAAACAAACAGTCGACCGTGTGGTTCTGCCCCAAACCCACAAGAAAACAAGGAACAAGAAAAGAGGCGAAGACCACACATTCCACTGGCTGTCAGATCCTCATGTACATAATCCTGAAGTATTCACTGGGTACTTACAACATTATCCAGTATTGATCTGATGCTATAGATCCTCAAGAAAATCCCTTATTTTCTTATGAAAGGTATGATTAACCAATTCCTTCTATGACTCCTTAGTTCATACTAGTTATGTATATACTAACACGATACATATAGTTAATTGTGGGGATCTGCCCTAAATGCATAATCTAACACGGAATAGGGTATGAGGTGGAAACCACACATTCCATAGTCTATCAAATATTCTTCATATGTAACCTGGATACATATACTAAGGAATCAAGGAATTAATAATGAAAGTTTGTTAGTTACTTGTAAAACAATCCATTTATGAAAGGCCGAGTTATCCCAGGAAAATCCTATATTTTCCTACAAGTTGATGGTTGGTTATCCATTCTAAACTGAGGTGTACAAGTATCTACCATACCTATATTGATAAACGTAGTTTTCCTTTTTATACACAAACCCTGATTACTTGAAGTATACTAGCCTTATTACATAAATAAAACTAAGAAATACATCGTGAACTAAATCCTGAAGGTATTACAAATACGCTCTAGTAATTAAATCGGTTATTACTTTGAGGTTAGTTCACTTGATTCATTATTACAAAAGTAAATCTCTGTTATCTAGGTTGCGAGTTTTATAACCATACATCAACTTGATATGCCACGAAACGGGGCCAGTATCCTTTATGACTTTGTCACCCCAGGCATATGTGCCTAATTGTAGCTAGCAGTTTAGGTGTGGGATAGTCAGTCCCATATAGATCTATACACAACAGTCATGCTCTCCATACAAGAGATTCTGGTCATAAGTGCTAGTCCTACACTCAGATTTTGGTGGAGTGTTACCAAGGACATGTCTCTAACTTACACTAACAAATTTAAAAGTAATAATATCGAAAATCCTTTTATGATTAACATGAATCCGTTATAAAATAATATATTTTATTACATGATTCATAAGTTTGTTACCCTAGTTTTGAAAATTGTTTCTACGAGTTGATTTCTTAATCATTTGGTAAAAACCATTTTTCCATGTTAAAAGCATACTGAAAATATAATTATCTTAAACAAAATAATATATTTTGAGCATAACTTTCTTTGTATTTTTACTTGTATTCCCCCTGAAAACATGAAAACTCGAAAAATCGTAGGGGTATGAACTCACCATTTTGGTGTAGGATTTGAATGTAAGATCGGTATGGATGCTGAGTGTCAACTGAAGCCTCGAACACAATTGGACCCTATTTAACATGTAATGACACATATATGATTCAAATTAGGGTATTTTATGACTAGACATGATACGAAACCACTCTAAGAACTCAGAAACACTTGAACTAAGTGTTAAAACCTTATGTGATTGAGTGAAGGAGGTGTTTGGCCACCCTAAAGGTGTGTACGGTCATGGGTGTACGGTCCATGAGTGTACGAACATACACTCGTGATGAGGGGTGTTTTTTTGAGGTGTTTCGAAGTTTCTACAAGCATCCAAGGAGTGTTCTTGGTCCCATACTTAGTGGTTCTGTAATTTTAAGGCCAAATATAAACATCAAGGGTGTTTACGGTTCTGGGAGGTTTGTGAAGCCGTACAGAGGGGTGTGCGGCTATACACTCTTCATCCATGCCGAAAATGTTAATTTTTCAAGAGAATCAAGGCTAGGGTCGTGTCCAACTAGAATATCGACACCAAATTCTCACTTTGGAGGGGCTTTAAGGTGTGTACGACCATGTTATAAAGGTGTGCGGTTGTACACCTTCAAAACATGAACAACAAGGCCTAAAACATGAAGAATCAAGGAAATCTATCAAGTATAACGAGCTAAGGGATGAATTACTTACGTTTTTTTATGCCTTTAGAGGGTTCTTGGATGAAGATTCTAGAGAGAGAAACTAGCAGGGTGCAGCTAAAGGAAGAAAAGAATGAATGAGAGGGGTCTCCTCATATTTATAGGGTGGGTGACCCACCACCCCGAGTGTGCGGTTGAGGGGTGGGTGTGCAGCCGAACACCCAAGTGTACGGCCATACACTACTCCCACGAGGGTGTATGGCCAGATTTTGCTACTTTACGAATTTATAGTTCATCCCTTATCTCAACCTTGGTTGTACTCGATCTTAGAACACTTAAACGGACCCTTAAACGGTGTTAAAAGGCGACAGAGTCGAGCTTAACCTTGATAGAAGTTCCGAGTTGTATTATCCCCCATTAGAGGGAATTTTGTCCCGAAATTCAAACATAGAATACAAATTGCAGACTTGGAAAATATGAAGATGATTCTTCCATAAAATGTAAGCTCTCGTCTAGCTCTGAGCGGTCTTCATCCTGAAGTTCATGATAGGACTCATACCTAGTCCACCCATCAGTTTCTTGTGTACACAAGTCATATATAATTAAGATTGATAGGACGGTCGGATAGGTGACTCTGCCCCCGGTCCACAACTAGACAAGGAACAGGAGATAGGGCGGAAACACACATCCTAAGTCTGTAGGATCTTAATTATATACCACCCTCGCATGTACATTTAATATTGATAGGCTAACCGTATTTGTCCCTAGTCTCTGTGCTAGAACTTGGCTTGTTGTGCGAGTGGGAATCCTAAATTGGTCTATCAAGGATGTTTAAGGAAAGTTGCTAGTGGATGTCATACTTTTCGTGTTCATACTTTCGGATTCCGGAAGGGAGATGTACATTTCGAAGTTCACATCTAGTTTCCCATTATGTGCAACGTGGGTTTTGGGATTCGAATGGTGTAAGGCAAAGGGTATCCTTAGGGACGTGCAAGTTTGGTATGATGTAGACTTAGTCAGACTAAGAGGAAAGTCGTCATAGAATTGCACATTAAGTTAGTTCGGATGGAGCGTTTTGTTGGAACATTGGTGCCTCGAGGTGTATGTTTTCGATGTTTCCTGCTTTTGGTCTGACATTGGCGGTTACTACTAGTACAAGGGTTCTGATACTTTGGAATTATGAATTTTTATAAAATGATCCTTACTATGTCTCTCTATAATCATTTGGTGTATATTAGTAATGTATAACTGACCCTGTCATATACATTAACCCATCATAGTTTACCCATTAGGGCTTCAACATTCATATGAATGTTGGGATTTATCTTGAACGAAAGGGTAATCAGAATTATAGGAAATTATTGGGGTTTTGAAAGCGTACCAAAATATAGTAGCGTTCCTTGTTGTTTCCCCATTTATATGGGGGTGAAACTCGTTATGCTTCCCCATCCTTTTTCACTGTTGGATGGTCTCTCTTAAAATGTCCCACTCTACCACATAGGTGACATATTGGACTAGCCTTATCATTGGTAGTCGGAGTGATGAACTCGACTGGAGTCCTACAGGTGCGGGCGGTGTGTCCCTTTTTGTTGCATCTAGTGCAATACATAGGTGACATATTGGACTAGCCTTATCATTGGTAGTCGGAGTGATGAACTCGACTGGAGTCCTACAGGTGCGGGCAGTGTGTCCCTTTTTGTTGCATCTAGTGCAATGCGGAAATCAACAGACTCCACAGTGATGGTACTTGAATTTGCTGCAGTACCGGAGGTTTCCCAAGTAGGTTGTGGATGGTGTACGAATAGCAAGGTTGACGGAGGTATTGACTGCCCCATTTCGTTTCCCTTCAGTAGGTCCTTGAGTTGAACAACTCCCTATATTGTTCTCGAACTTATGTTTCAGGGTATTCGGTTTAAGGTTAGGTGTGTCTTTTCTAGCAGGCACTTGTTGCTGAAGTTGGTTATCACCATGATCAGGATTGCTGTTAACACTCCCACTAGCATTCGCATGGCTAGGGTTAAGGATAGCCATGGCGGCTGCTGCGGCTGCTGTGACTGTAGCTTGGAACGTAGCTCAATCCATCTGAAGGTTTAGCGTTTTACGAGCGGGTTGATTACGTTTCTTCGGAGGCATTATCTGCTACATGTCAAGAAAAGGATTTTGTGAGCAACAGTGGTTGCCACTGGATGTATTCTAAAAGTGTATATATATATATATATATATATATATATATATATATATATATATATATATATATATACATACATACATGAAAATTTCTCATTTTTTTCATCTGGTTCTCATTGATTCAACCCACATACCTATGATGTGGTCCTATCAGGAATAGAAGTAGGTTTTCTAGAATGGTTAGAGACCGAGTGTTATCCGAACTAAGTTATCTTCGATTGGTGAACATTGATTTTCAATTTTTGAAAAGATTTGGAAACAATCCATAATAAGACCCATATAACACAACCTTATGAATCCTTCTCCGATCAGTTTATTGGGCTGGCTGGAAATTTTTCGCACTCATGCCAGCGTTAGAAGATATGAAGGTTTAGCTACAGGGGAAACTCCGGAATTAAGTCGATATGAAACTTGACTTGGCGTTTGTGGGAAGTCCCTGAAAGATTATTGGGAAAGAAGTTAGGAAAATTGCAGATTTCGGGAAAAACTCTCGTGGTCTTTAACCTTTGCATTCCATCCACTCTACGAGCTAAAAGTGCAAAGCATTCCTTTAGTAAGTACTTTGGGGTTTTGGTGCACGAAATGATATGAAATTTCGAACTGAGCTTATCATGGAAAATAGTGAGGGCTTCGCCAGAAGGGAGAGTAAGACGAATCGTTTTCTCAAAACAGAGGTTATTAACGTGATTGAAACTCAACCCATCCATGCCGATGATAACATCGAAGCTCTATTTAGGTGTAATGGCATGAGTTTGATGGGAAAAGAGTGATCGCCCAGGGTAAGAGTCCAGTCTATGATTACGTTTCGTAGGTGAAATGGTGATACGACTTTGATAAAGTTACTTAGTTTGCAGGTTAATGATCTGAGATATACGTTGTCTAACGATGTCCTTTAACTGAATTAAGACTATTGTCTCTATAGTTGGTATTAAGATTACACGGAGTTAGGAAAATTTTGACCAACAAGTAGGTCAACAACATACCAATAGAGGGATAACTTGATAGCATGAAGAACTACTATAGTACTTTTACAATTCAGATTTGTCTACGGGGGAAAAGTGTTACTTAGAGCATAGGTAGGAAAGCCATTCTTAACTAAAAGAAAGGATGAGTAGAGTATTTCCTACTAGCGACGTGTACTCCCCGAATGAATCCTTAAGTTAGTCAGTTGGTGCTCCATGTCAAGAAGGTGTCGTTTGAATACTCTTTGGCATGCTTGGAGTTCTATGACTTCAGCTCGGGTTGCAGCAAGCCCTCGCTGCAGGGCCTCTTTGTCTCTCAAAGACCTCTCACAAGCATCTTCAGGGCGGATGGTGCGGATTGTATGCATTCTCGCATTGGCATCCACTCTACGATTCTACTGCAGACTAGGATTGGTAGGACTCTATCTGCAGATCCCCTGCGCTCAGACCATAGAGGCTTATGTCTCCATTGAAGGGCATAGGTTGATCATGTTCTTGACTCCATGTTGCCAGACTTTCCACCCATAGAGGTGTCAGGCCTTGAAAAACCATACGAGGATTAGGATTTGGGATAGGAGCCACCGAAGGTAGATTAGTAACTTTGGGCTCGGAGTTAGAACCCTCCGAATAGTTCTCGGCGGAGTGAAAATCTAAGCGGGTTAAAGGTTCATCTCTTGGCTCATCATGAAGCCATCCTCCATTTCCTAGGTTGGGAAAGTACGAGTCACTAGGGAGATGCAATCCTGCCATGATATCTACATGAGAATGAGGGTGAAGAGATAGTTAACAGACGTTTAGTCTAGTAATTATTCTATAGTATATTACCTTCTATGTTTGGTTCAAGAAATTTTTCGAGTATCTAGGTAAGTTTTAGACTTTTTAAAACACTATAATCACTCCCAAGCGCATGTTGGTCATGTATCTAATAAATATAGTTGATGAGGCTATATTGATCCTAGACATGATTACCTAACTTCCTAGGTTTAACTGTAGTGTCCAACCTCCAAATACCTTTATTCTGTACACCTTACGATTCTTGTTCTAGTATATACATATTCCGAATATATATTTATACTTTTCTAACATAAAGATATATATTTTTAAAGTATAATCCTGGTCAGAGTGTTTTTATCCCAATATGTTTATAGTTGTATATCTTTTATGATTGATATACTGAGTTCACTATAAACAAGGCTCTGATACCAATCTGTCACACCCCCAAACCGAAACGGCATAAACGTTTGGGGGTGGATGACTTCATGAAAATATCACAACACATGCATTATAGTAATCAAAGTAAAGCCAACCATTGCATGAATAGGTATAAGTTTTACATAAGTGTTTTAAACATGACATATTCTAACATCAAGGAAATAAAAAAGACAAAATGAGTCGCAACCTGGTGCTAAGTAGTCTTCTCATAACTTTGAGGGTGTACTTGTCTACTAGAGCCCAGAGAATACAAGTAGATTTTGAAAGAGTGTCAACATAAACTGGTGAGTTCATAAGCATTTTGGTTTTGGAAAAACTATTATTTGTTCATTCAAAAGGTACATTATTTTTCTCTAGAAAACCTTACATGTTCGGATATAGTAAGAGTTAGATAAAATTGATTTCTGCTAGTTCATATTGCGAGCACTTAGTGTATACAAATCATATACAATCCATTTATGAAAGGCCGAGTTTTCCGGTGAAAATCCTATATTTTCCTACAAGTTGATGGTTGGTTATCCGTTATAAACTGAGGTGTATAGGTATCTAACATATCTATATTGATAAACGTAGTTTTCCTTTTTAAACAGAAACCCTGATTACTTGAAGTATACTAGCCTTATTACATAAATAAAACTAATTAATACGTGGTGAACTAAATCTTGAAGGTATTACAAATACCCTCTAATAATCAAATCAATTATTACTTTGAGGTTAGTTCACTTGATTCATTACTACAAAAGAAAATATTTGTTATCTAGGTTGTGATTTTATAACCATACATTAACTTAATATGGCACGAAACGGGGCCAGTATCCTTTATGACTTTGTCACCCCAGGCATGTCTGTCTACCTTTAGCTAGTAGTTCAGGTACGGCATAGTCAGTCCCGTACAGATCTATATACATCAGTTACGCTCTCTACAAGAGATTCTGGTCATAAGTGTTAGTCGTACACACGGATTTCGGTGGAGTGTTACGAAGGACGTGTCTCCAATTTAGACAAACAAATTTATAGGTAATAATATGGAAAATCCTTTTATGATTAACATGAATCCCTTATAAAATAATATATTTTGTTACATGATTCATAAGTTTGTTACCCTATTTTTGAAAACTGTTTCTACGAGTTGATTTATTAGTCATTTGGTAAAACCTATTTTTCCACGTTAAAAGCATACTGAAAATATAATCATCTTAGACAAAATAATATATTTTGAGCACAAGTTTCCTTGTACTTTTACTTGCATTTCCCCTCTGAAAACATGAAAACTCAGAAAATCGTAGGGGTATGAACTCAACGTTTTGGCGTAGGATTTGAATGTAAGATCGGTATGGATGCTGAGTGTCAACTGAAGCCTCGAACACAATTGGACCCTATTTAACATGTAATGACACATATATGATTCAAAATAGGGTATTTTACGACTAGACAGGATAGGAAACCACTCTAAGAACTCGGGAACGCTTGAGCTAAGTGTTAAAACCTTATGTGATTGAGTGAAGGAGGTGTTTGGCCACCCTAAAGGTGTGTACGGTCATGAGTGTACGGTCCAAGAATGTATGGACGTACACTCATGATGAGGGGTGTTTTTTTTTGAGGTGTTTCCAAGGTTCTACAAGCATCCAAGGAGTGTTCTAGGTCCCATACTTAGTGGTTTTGCAAGTTTAAGGCCAAATATAAACATCAAAGTGGGTGTTTACAGTTCTGGGAGGTGTGTGTGGCCATACAGATGGGTGTGCATACGTAAAGAGGGGTGTGCGGCTGTATACTCTTCATCCATGCCCAAATTGTCGATTTTTCAAGAGAATCAAGGCTAGGGTCGTGTCCAACTAGAAGATAGAGGCCAAATTCTCACTTTAGAAGGGCTTTAAGGTGTGTACCGCCACCTTATGAAGGTGTGCGGTCGTACACCTTCAAAAGATGAACAACAAGGCCTAAAACATGAAGAATCAAGTAAATATTTCAAGTATAACGAACTAAGGGATGAATTACTTACGTTTTTGATGCCTTTGGAGGGTTCTTGGATGAAGATTCTAGAGAGATAAAGTAGCAGGGTTTAGCCAAAGGAAGAAAATAATGAATGAGAGGGGTCTCCTCATATTTATAGGGGTGGTTGACCCACAACCCAGGGTGTGCGGTTGAGGGTAGGTGTGCGGCCGCACAACCATGTGTACGGCTGTACACTCCTCCCTAGAGGGTGTATTGCAAGATTTTTCTACTTTACGTCTTTATAGTTCATTCCTAATCTCAACCTTGGTTATACTCAAGCTTAGAACACTTAAACGAACCCTTAAACAGTTAACCATTAGTGAGCCATAAACCCATTCTCTTATTCTAATTGGGCCATGAATGCTTCCAAGAGCCCAACAGGCCGAAAAATTCTATGTTTAGGATCCAAAGATCCTAACTAAAGTTAATGGGCCAAACTACTCCACCCTTTCTCCTAGCACAAGAACCCTTGGCCCATATCATAAAAAAAATGAAAAATGAAATAAAAAATGGGGGGGGGGGGGGGGGGGAGTTGACTTGGAGTGCCACCTCCATAATACTCACCATGTATCAAGGTATAATCTCTCATGTTCCCATTCAAGTCATCTCATTTCCTCTTTCTCCCTTCTCCTCTTCTACCCTCGGCCAAGAGCAACAAACACACACATACACATACACTTGAAAATCCTCTCCAAACATCTCTAAAATCATCCCCTCCTTTCATCAAAAATCCCAAGGATTTGATTGTGTTTCAAGAATAATCTTCAAGGTTTCAACCTCTTGGTAAGTGTTTATTATATATAAACACATATTATCCATCTTAATGCTAAAAATCTTCTCTTACATAGCCTTCTTTCATGTTCTAACTCATTAGAAGCCCCTAAGTTCGAAAACTACTCAATGGAGTTTTGCTAGGGCCGAAAATCACTTCATCTCTTCCCACTTCTTCTTCAAAACCGAAGCATCAAAGCAAAGGTGAGTTCATACCCCCTTGTTTTCGGTTTTCATATGATTTTTGGGGGAGAATACAAGAAAAATGTGTAGATCTATGTGTTATATGCATGTTTTGTGTGATTTCTTAACTTAGTTGGTAAAAATATGTTAGATCTTTGTAGATATCAAAAATTTAAGTAATATTAAACAAATATCTATGAACTATGACACTATATACATCACATTATCAAGCCATAAGTGACTACAAGTTTAAGATACAAAAGATTTCAACAAAACCTTGTTAAAGGTTAAAATTGTCAAGAAAACAAAAAATAAGGGTAAAAAGTGTCATTTAAGCTTTCTTAAGGTCCAAACAGGCCCTACTTGTATAAAAAGGTGTTGTATGTTAAACATACTTGAAAAAGGGCTAAAAATGAAAATTTAGGCTTAATGGTCCAACATTTGGGCCTCACGGTTTTTGTGGCCCAAATTGCGAAAAAAATGGAGTTTTGGGTTATAAATGATATTTTTCCAAAGTTTGGGATCATAAATGAAGATAAACCAAATTTAAGGGTAAAAATATCATTTATTTTCAAATTGGACCAAAAATGTACATTTGTCCAAAATTAGGCCGAAAGTGTAAATTTTTACAAACAAGGGGCTAAAAATGTACTTTTCTACAAAACAGGGTTATAAATGTGAAAATATAACTTTTGGGTTAAAATGATAAATTTTTACACATTTGGGACAAAATTGCAAATTTTTATAACTTATGGACTAAAATGTCATTTTTACAAAACTTTGGACCTTAACTAAAAATTTGAGGATTATTGGACAAAATGTTGGTTTTACAAACAGAATGCTTCTGAACATCAATTTGGTAAACCTTGAGCTAAAACGAACAACGAAACAAAACGAACGAACGAAATACGTCGATAATCGATTATTGGGCTTAATGTTCATGATACTTGGCTGTTGGGCCCTAAGGGCCTAACTAAGTGTATATTGAACCCAATGTGTTCAATGACGTATTTAGTGGGCCACGGGACACACTTACATGTTGACTTGATCCTAATCAGAGTTTCATGGATGGAAAGCGGGAGTTTGTGTATAGATCTATACGGGGTGACCCCCACGCCTTAGCTGCTTGCTACAGCTAGACTAGACCAGTCTAGGGCAACAACATCCTTAGCAATACCGACATTTGGAAAAATACCAAGATGGGTGATCTAGTCATTATCATGCATGGTTATATCGGCTCACGTAGGGATTCAACACCACTTAAGCACATAGAAGACTAACTTTAATTGTGTCATCACGAAACACCTAATCAACGAGACAACAACCTAGACATTAAGACAAAAAATATCTTATTTTCTGGGAAAAAATATTCATATACATTTAACACTTATTCACGATACAATGAATTTAAACTATACTCATATATGTTATAACTATGAATTTCACACATGCAATCACACTTGATTTTCACCTCATTTTCAGACAATTTACAGAAAATATCGGATTTTCTGGGTTTTTATGAAAGATATAAGGACTTTATTCAACCATACTTATGAACTCACCAACATTATATATGTTGATCGTTTTGAAAATAACTTGTATTCTCAGGTAATCGTTAAGCTGAAAGAATTGCAAGTGTGTTGGAGTTTGTGTATGTAATATCACTTGTCGTATTTTAACAATTGGAACTTATGTAATTTAACAATGTACTTGATGTAAACAATGTTGGTTGTATTATGTAATGTTGGTGATGAATGTGTTATGTTTCATGCATATTCATTGTGATGATTATTCAATTGTTAGTCACACGAGCCCTAGATGTTTCCGCCGTCAGGTTCGGGGGTGTGACGGTATTTCCATAATACCCTAATGTTAATATATTATTATATGTTAGTTTCACTATTTTTACACACATATTACTGCGTGTTAAAACCTTAGGATACCAACAACACCAATAATAGTTATTGGTATAATTATTTGTGATATACATAATATTAAAACAAACATAATCTATGTTATAAAATCATAAGAAAAGTTATGATTTGTAAAACTATATGGTGTTTGGAAACTTTTTTCTAAAAGATAGCTTTTCTAGCAAAAATGATTACATAATGGTTATTTACTAAATTGCTGGGTTTTAACTGAAAAATATTATGTTTTGATATTTTAACACTAGACAAAAATAGATTTTATATTGATATAAAAGATTATATAAAATGTATCAAATACACAAGATAAACTAAAATTGGTATAGTTTGGAAGTCATCAACCACACCTTCATTTTAGAAGATACATATAATAGTTCAAATATATACTTATTTCGTTTTACAAGAAAAAGGAGTCATAGTTCACATAAATCAATTAATGTTGTTGTGAAACATTCTCTTCACTGTACCTACCTAGCGTACAACTTAAGTCCTGCATTAATACCAGAGTCTCCTAGAGGGAGATCGAGATCGTTGTGTATAGATCTATATGGGATTGACAAACCCACACCTTAGTTGTTCGCTATAGTTAGACCGATAAGTCTAGGGTGAGAAAGTCTACCAACTCCGACGCCTGAAGAACATCGTATAGGTGTAACAATCACATCAAGCATGGTTATAATAAATCATGTAGGGATTAACGATACAAATCTTGGTTTACGCAATAGTTTTATAAAAAGATAAAGCTACATACTATTTCAACACAGTAATACTCATGCCTTTTTTTGGTCTTAAGGTTTAAGACTACAATTCACATTTAAGAAAATATTGGATTTGCTGTAAACATACTTTATCATTCTACAATGAAAGATAAAAAAAAAAAAAAAAGAAAAGAAATACATACATCCATAGCTCATTTAAGAAAATATTGGATTTTCTTGAAATATACATCATTATTTTACAAGGAAAAGATGCAAAAAGGGAATTCATACGTTTATAGTTCATATTAAAGAAAATATTGGATTTTATAGAGGTGTTCAAATCATTTTATACGAAAACGTTACAAATGCTTCTCACACAAAAATGCTTATGAACTCACCAACTTAATTGTTGACACTTTTCAAAATCACTTGTATTCTCAAGAAACCAGTAGGCAGGTATTCAACCCTCCTTAAGGACCAGCATCATTGTTTCATGTTTTTCTATTTTTCAGTTATTTGTATTAACCCTTGAGCAAACAAAGTTGTAAACAATGTAAGCTTAAATTTTCAATGTATGAATGTTTGCATTGCTATGTTTCATTTATATTAAACTGTTATGATACTGTACATAAAGTCACTCCATCTGCCCCTAGACGTTTCTTCTGTTCTAGTTTGGGGGTGTGATATAAGCCTAGTACGCTCGGCGTACTAGGCAGGTTGATCGGGGAAGCCCCTTTGGAGTACATTGGGCGTACAAAGAGTACAATGGGCATACTCCAACCATATGCAAACCCTAATTTAGGATCATGGACCTTATTCAATGGCCTTTACTCAACTCTAAACACTTTTACCTTCAGCTTCCATCCTATTAAACCCTAGAAACGAAACCCTAGCCTCCATTGGTGTAACATCCCGAAATATCAAGAGTAGAGTTGAATGGCTAAAAGAGTAAATTGGGAAAGACCGACTCGGCGAGTCCATGTGTGGACTCGGCGAGTAGAGTCGCGACTTGGTCGCGTGTTAAGTGGCCGACTCGGCGAGTCAGTGTATTGGACTCGGCGAGTAGGCACTGAGTGGAGAAAACCCTAATTCTCGGGGTTGAGCCTCATATAATGATCATTATGTCTTCCTCCCAGCCTCTTTATCACCCCTTGAGCCCCAGAAAACCCTAAATCGCGGAGAAGCACCATTTCTGAGTGGATTGGAGCTTGGAGAAGTAATGGTTGAAGGAATTTTGGGAAGATTGAAGGCTTGGAGCAAGGGGCTTTGCTTGGATTCGAATTGCATTGCAGTTGGGGCATCACTTAGAGGTAGTATCTCGTTTTTGACCTGTTGATTATGTTGTTTCTTCATTTTGGGGTTTGTGAGAAATTGTCTATGGATGAAATGGGAAGTCTAGAGGTTAGATCTGAGGTTGCTACCTCAGATCTGGAAGGGAGAAGAATCAGAGAGCATGAAAGTCCCTGTGTTGGAGTGTTTAGTGAAGCTTGCATGTCCCAAACCCTAGCCCCAATGTGCAAACGGCTTAGATCTCTTTGGATTCACGTAAAGTTTGCCACTTTACGTGATGGATGAGTGGTAGGGGGCTAGATCTATGTCTTGGAGCAGTTGCATGGCCTGGAATGCTTCGGAATGTATTCAGACCGGCGGTACTCGGCGAGTCACATGGGTGGACTCGACGAGTTGGATGAAGATGGCCTGGAACTCGGCGAGTTGTATGAACAACTCGGCGAGTAGGTTGAAGATAGACGTAGACTCGGCGAGTCTGTTCTTGGACTCGACGAGTCTTGACGAAGAGTCCCAAATATTTCCTGGTTGAGTCGAGAATCGGTGAGTCAAAGGATGACTCGGTGAGTTGGGTGTGAGTGGACTCAGAGTTGTGCGACTCGGCGAGTCTTGTGGTGACTCGACGAGTTGAGTCGCGATATGGGGAAGTTCTGATTATGGGAACTCGACGAGTCACAGGGTTGACTCGGCGAGTAGAGTCAGTCAAGGGTTGACCTCGACTGAGGACTTTGATTTCGACCAAGGGTTGACCGTTGAGTTTTAGGGTTTGGACAGCGATGTGGCCTTTGGGCCAAGAGAGAGGTAAAATAGTCTTTTACCCATAAGAGGGTGTTATGAGAGGATTTATTCTAGCCTCGAGAGTTATATTCATGAGAGTATTTGCCTTACGTGTTAGGCGGTGGCGAGTTCGAGATTCAAGTGTGGGGATATCTGCTTTCTGCTTGCCAGGTGAGTCTTCTCACTATACTTTACCTTGAGTAGGTAATCAGAGTTATGTGATAGAGTATTTGTATGCTATGTATGTTATGTGTTGTACTGCATTACTTCTATGTGATTGATGCTGTGCATGTTTACAAAGTTAGAACTGAAAGGTTCACAGAGTTAGAACCTAAGGGTTCACAGAGT
This sequence comes from Lactuca saligna, assembly GCF_052625555.1. NCBI lineage: Eukaryota > Viridiplantae > Streptophyta > Magnoliopsida > Asterales > Asteraceae > Lactuca > Lactuca saligna. The sequence continues at coordinate 49,844,520 of NC_136417.1, forward strand.
TTGGGTGCACGGACCCATAGAGTTATAGCCTCGAGTGGCTAATATGTGTTATATGTAGTATTTTGGGGAACTCACTAAGCTTCGTGCTTAAAGTGTTTTGTTTGATGTTTTACAGGTTTCTTTCAGTATCACGGGACGGCACCGGCTTGATTGTACACACCAGAGAAAGAGTCATATTTTGGAGGATCTTGGTTTTCTATGCAAGTGAAAATGGAGTTATGTTTTGTAAATCGACTATGAATAAGATTTTAAACAAGTGTTTCTAAGAGTAAAATGACTATTTTAAATGAAAATTTTGTCTTGAAAATTACGGTGTTACAAGTTGGTATCAGAGCCTTGGTTTGAGGGATTCGGATGCGCCTTCGGGTAAATCTGGACTCAAACTGAGGAAGTACGAAAAGTTTTTAAAGAAATAATTTTCTAAAAGTGAATAAGAGTTCAAAGAGAAAGCAAGAAGGAGCAGTGTGTACAATCAGCCAGAGCCCGAACGGTGATTTCCCAAAATACCCTTATTTTTGTGTTATGAGATATGTATGATGCACTTTATGAGATATTATTTCATGCTAGAGACAGGCTAGGTATTTCATATGTTAGGACTAGAGTGGCCTGATTTGTGATGCCTTAGCCTAGGACTCATTGTTATATGTGTTATGTTTTAAGTATGTGATGAGTGAGAGTATCCAGTTAGAACCCATGAGGGGTAGAGTTACAAAGTTCGGTGGTACTTTCGAGGATGAGCTGAGAAGGTGGAGTTATCACAGAGAGCGAGTCCTATGTATCCTTCGATGCTCGAATGCTGCTTGCTTTGTGCTTTTTGGAACTCTCGATGATGGGAGTCAGCTACCAAGTGAATATGACGATATTCAGGAGGTAGATGGCTGGCATCATTAGGAGCTCTTCGGCAGCTAATAGCAAAGAAGTGGGAGGACGACGGAAGAGCCTAGGGAATAACCCTATCCAGATGAGTGCGCTTGTAGAATAGAAAATTTCGCTGGGGAGCGAGCACGCGCGATGGGATTGGTGAAAGAGCAGGTCGAGCAGCTATTTAGAAGCTCTGGGATGGTCCGTGTGGAAAGTATAGGTAGATGTGGCAGGTAGTATGGGCCCGTACTACTGAAAGCAGAGGACCCATACTTGATACAGGGAGTATTCTGAAGGTTTTAAAGAGCAGATTGAGGAGTGATGTTATGGTTTGAGTACCATACATCGGAGCGGATCGAGGAGTGATGTTATGGTTCGGGTACCATACATCAGGGCAGGTTGAGGAGTGATGTTATGGTTCGGGTACCATACATCAGGGCAGATTGAGGAGCGATGTTATGGTTTGCGTACCATACATCGGAGCGGATCAAGGAGTGATGTTATGGTTCGGGTACCATACATCAGGGCAGGTTGAGGAGTGATGTTATGGTTCGGGTACCATACATCAGGGCAGATTGAGGAGCGATGTTATGGTTTGTGTACCATACATCGGAGCGGATCAAGGAGTAATGTTATGGTTCGGGTACCATACATCAGGGCAGATTGAGGAGTGATGTTATGGTTCGGGTACCATACATCAGAGCAGATTGAGGAACGATGTCATGGTTTGCGTACCATACATCAGAGCGGATCGAGGAGTGATGTTATGGTTCGGGTACCATACATCAGGGCGGATCGAGGAGTGATGTTATGGTTCGGGTACCATACATCAGGGCAGATTAAGGAGTGATGTTATGGTTCGGGTACCATACATCAGAGCAGATTGAGGAGTGATGTCATGGTCCGGGTACCATACATCAGAGCGAATTGGGGAGTGATGTCATGGTTAGGGTACCATACATCGGGGCATATTGAGAAGAGATGTTGTGGAAGGAGTACCATGGTTCGTAGTGAATGATGTTTGTGGTTCTCCGGTTATTCGGTCACGAGTAAGTTCGAAGAGGCATCCCTTGAGAGGGAGATCGAGAGTGCCTCAGAGTATTCTAGTAAGGAGTCAGTGGAAGGCAGAATTTCGATCTGAGTTGAGTGATCAATCGATAAAGGAGATGTCACCTCCTATGATCGGGGAGGTACTAATTATGTAAGTGTGAGAATATGAGAAGCATGATGTTTTGGTTTTGGGTTTAGGGGTAAACCCTGCAGGTCGTCATTGATGATGATTTCCCCCCAGAGTATCAGGTAACATGTGTGCCGCGAGGCAGTGATCTATCATGAGCAGATAGTCAGTTGGGACTAAGATAGTCGAGGGCCATGCTATACCTAATTGAGTATAGTCGGGTGTATGGTAGTGGTATCAGTGGGGAGTTCAGTCGAGTTTAGCGGTGCAGAGAGTTTTCTATCCATGGGGTGTTGAATATGGGAGTGGGTCCTTGTTCGTGGGGTGATCCCGGTGTTGGAGCGTTGGTTGATGAGTTGAGGTGACGGGTACGGTGATTTTATGGTTCAGTCTATGAGCCAAGGATGTTATTGAGCAATTGATTTGTTGGTACTAGATTGGTAAGATATTTGGAACGACTAGAGGCAGACGTGACGAGAAGTTCTTGAGGAGTTCATCAGAGGTTTAGAGTATATGAAGTCGATTCATTTCCGTAAGGGGGGATTATCGGGCGTTGTGAAGCACTTCCGGGGGCAGGTGCGATTTTGCCGGAGAATATAGTTATGGAATAGTTGTGTGCTATTTGGTGACGGTTTGAACCCTAAGTGGGGGAGAACCGGGTGCCGTATGTAAGAAAGCAGAGATTTGTCAGGAGCAGTTATAAGTGGAGTATAGAGATATGCGGTAAGAAATCATGAGACCAGAGATGTCGGTGATCGAGGAAAGGGGTTGGAGTGAGTTAATGCGGGAAGTACTTGTTTGAGAAGGATGAATGTCTCCACGACAGGTGTTTATTAGTCAGGAATCTGGTATTGGTCAGTGTTGGGGCAAGTAGATAAAGAATGATTGGACAGCCAACTCCTGGGTCGGTATGCGTATCCTTGTTTGGGTTTTGAGTGGCGGGAAAAAGGGTTTCGGAGAATTATCAGCGTATTTCGTAGCGTTAGCGTTTCTTCGTATTGCAGTTGGGAAATTGAATACACCGAAGTTGCAACTTGGGAAAGATGAAGATCTAGTTATGGGGTTCAGAGGGAATGTATTATTGCATCTATATGGTGCTTGGGGCAGGAAACCTGTGGTTGTGGCAGGATCTTGTGATGATCGGTGGGGTGTTCCGAGGTATCCGGGTATTGATATCTTTATTTCGAAGTTATTCGTGAATCTTGAGTTGAGACGACTTGTGGTATATCAGGTATCTATGGAACTAGTGATAGCCCTTCGAGTATGGGCATCCAGGGAGATTACTTGGGAGAGTGGATCTTCGCAAGGGTGGGCATCTGTTATGACGATTGCCTCCAGAGTCTGTGATGAATATTCGAGACGAGTATGGGTAGCCGCCTATGATAGTCTGTGGAGCACGAGCTAGTGGAGTCAGAGGGTGTTGTGATACTGCGGGGAGCCGTAGTACTCACTAGTCAGAGGGTGTTGTGATACTGCGGGGAGCCGTAGTACTCACTAGTCAGAGGGTGTTGTGATACTGCGGAGAGCCGTAGTACTCACTAGTTAGAGGGTGTTGTGATACCGCGGGGAGTCGTAGTGCTCACTATATGGCAAGAGAGTGTGATGATGGAATGTTCTCCGATCAGTGTATGATGTGGAAGAGTTTTGGGCTTGAGTAGCCCTAGTATTGTGCTTTTGGAACCTGGATGTTGGACCGGGGCGAGACTGGGGTCCCCATCTCTGTCGGGGAATGTGGTGAGATGGCAAGGGATATGCGCAGCAGAAACCAGAGATCAGAGTGGAGACGATCCTCGGTTGGATTGTACTTTCTTGCATAAGGAAAAGAGAATTTCGTGACTTGCGTGTCACGGGGCCGGGATAGTGGTCACGGGGAGGAAGTTAGTGGGATATTTGGATCATGATTTGGGTGACCTTTGGAGGCTCAGCTGTGGAGTCAAAAGCTGACCTGGTGCTCAGTTTCGAAGAGGGATATGTGATGAGCTAGAGCTTATCCTGATGATGTCGGAGGACACCTCAGAGGGAGTGAACGATTCAGACGCTCAAAGACATGCTCCGGGCATGTGTATTAGATTTCGGAGGGTGTTGCGGCACGTATTTATCCTTGGTTGAGTTATCCTACTTCAACAGCCATCATTAGTGCATTGGTATGCCACCCTTTGTGCTGTTGTATGGGAGGAAGTGTTGGATCCTCATTTACTGGGGAAAGTGTTGATTCGCGGAAGTGAAGGTTGTAGTGAGAATGGATGATTTGGAGTATGGTGGTCGAACATTGTGTCTATGACAGTGGTATGGAATGACATCATGATGGGATGTTTGCTGAGGACGCGGAAGGATTCCGCGGGTGTAGGGCCAAGAGTCTCAGAATGGATGTAGGGATGGAGTCTGGGACTCCCAACTTGATTCTGATCGAGGGCTGTGTGCGTAGTGGTGGTTTCTCCTGGGGATGTTAGAGACGTCATCATTGTGACGGGTTTTCCTAACCTGAGAGTGCGAAGGTTGGTGCGGCATGGGTGTGTGATTGCAAGAAGAGGACTCATGGGAGTTGCTCTGGGATTTAAGAGTGGGTCTTTCCGTCTTCACGGATTGGATAGAGAGGGATTAGAATCGGGGATCCGATGGTTCATGTCTTCTAACCCTTATGGGTCGAGTGATTGTGAGATTTGGGGCAGTGATACTTCATGGGTAATTCTCGGATCGATGTGTGTGGTCATCAGAGGGTGCATCCGGTGCCCGGTTCGAGACAATGGTCAGGACACCGTAAGGAAAGGGAAAGTGTGTTCGAGTTTCGATGGGTATGCCTTGTGAGATCTGGTCCGATTAAGGCCAGGTGGCACGTTGTGGGAGTAATTCTAGAGTTGAGTTACTGTAGGCTTCGAGGGCGAAGCCTAATTTAAGTGGGGGAGAATTGTAACATCCCGAAATATCAAGAGTAGAGTTGAATGGCTAAAAGAGTAAATTGGGAAAGAGCGACTCGGCGAGTCCATGTGTGAACTCGGCGAGTAGAGTCGCGACTTGGTCGCGTGTTAAGTGGCCGACTCGGCGAGTCAGTGTATTGGACTCGGCGAGTAGGCGCTGAGTGGAGAAAACCCTAATTCTCGGGGTTGAGCCTCATATAATGATCATTATGTCTTCCTCCCAGCCTCTTTATCACCCCTTGAGCCCCAGAAAACCCTAAATCGCGGAGAAGCACCATTTTTGAGTGGATTGGAGCTTGGAGAAGTAATGGTTGAAGGAATTTTGGGAAGATTGAAGGCTTGGAGCAAGGTGCTTTGCTTGGATTCGAATTGCATTGCAGTTGGGGCATCACTTAGAGGTAGTATCTCGTTTTTGACCCGTTGATTATGTTGTTTCTTCATTTTGGGGTTTGTGAGAAATTGTCTATGGATGAAATGGGAAGTCTAGAGGTTAGATCTGAGGTTGCTACCTCAGATCTGGAAGGGAGAAGAATCAGAGAGCATGAAAGTCCCTGTGTTGGAGTGTTTAGTGAAGCTTGCATGTCCCAAACCCTAGCCCCAATGTGCAAACGGCTTAGATCTCTTTGGATTCACGTAAAGTTTGCCACTTTACGTGATGGATGAGTGGTAGGGGGCTAGATCTATGTCTTGGAGCAGTTGCATGGCCTGGAATGCTTCGGAATGTATTCAGACCGGCGGTACTCGGCGAGTCACATGGGTGGACTCGACGAGTTGGATGAAGATGGCCTGGAACTCGGAGAGTTGTATGAACAACTCGGCGAGTAGGTTGAAGATAGACGTAGACTCGGCGAGTCTGTTCTTGGACTCGACGAGTCTTGACGAAGAGTCCCAAATATTTCCTGGTTGAGTCGAGAATCGGTGAGTCAAAGGATGACTCGGTGAGTTGGGTGTGAGTGGACTCAGAGTTGTGGGACTCGGCGAGTCTCGTGGTGACTCGACGAGTTGAGTCGTGATATGGGGAAGTTCTGATTATGGGAACTCGACGAGTCACAGGGTTGACTCGGCGAGTAGAGTCAGTCAAGGGTTGACCTAGACTGAGGACTTTGATTTCGACCAAGGGTTGACCGTTGAGTTTTAGGGTTTGGACAGCGATGTGGCCTTTGGGCCAAGAGAGAGGTAAAATAGTCTTTTACCCATAAGAGGGTGTTATGAGAGGATTTATTCTAGCCTCGAGAGTTATATTCATGAGAGTATTTGCCTTACGTGTTAGGCGGTGGCGAGTTCGAGATTCAAGTGTGGGGATATCTGCTTTCTGCTTGCCAGGTGAGTCTTCTCACTATACTTTACCTTGAGTAGGTAATCAGAGTTATGTGATAGAGTATTTGTATGCTATGTATGTTATGTGTTGTACTGCATTACTTCTATGTGATTGATGCTGTGCATGTTTAAAGAGTTAGAACCGAAAGGTTCACAGAGTTAGAACCTGAGGGTTCACAGAGTTTGGGTGCACGGACCCATAGAGTTATAGCCTCGAGTGGCTAATATGTGTTATATGTAGTATTTTGGGGAACTCACTAAGCTTCGTGCTTACAGTGTTTTGTTTGATGTTCTACAGGTTTCTTTCAGTATCACGGGACGGCACCGGCTTGATTGTACACACCAGAGAAAGAGTCATATTTTTGAGGATCTTGGTTTTCTATGCAAGTGAAAATGGAGTTATGTTTTGTAAATCGACTATGAATAAGATTTTAAACAAGTGTTTCTAAGAGTAAAATGACTATTTTAAATGAAAATTTTGTCTTGAAAATTACGGTGTTACAATTGGTGTGATTTTTGAGCTTTTGGTGTGATTTCATGCAATTTTATGCTCATTTAAGAACAATGAGCATCTTGGAGAAGTATGGGATTGCTTGGATCCTTTGGATCCAAGCTGTAATAATCGTGATCTACCTTATGGAGGTATACAACTTCAAACTTTATGGTTCTCTAGTATAGATCTAGTTTTGGGTGGTGTTTTTCCATGTTTTGGTCCTAAGGTTGTTATTTATATGAGTTGAAGCTACTCTAGGATGTTTGATCCTCATATTTGGTCCTTTTGAGTTGTTAAGTCATAAAAATGTAATCTCGAGGGTTTTTGTTGATGTATGCATGAGTTAGTGTTCTTAGTACGGATAAATAGAAGGATTTGGTGCCATTAAGTCAGTAAAAGGAGTAATGTTACCAACTTTACGTGTTAAGATACTCCTTAAGGGTCATATATGTGTTTGGATGCTTTGTCTTAACAATTAATAGTTTATTAAGGATTTTTAGCCTCTAATGAGTAAACTGGACGTACGTAGGTGTACACTCAACGTAATGTTGGTTTTGTGCATCGACATCTTAAACCTTATGCATGGTGCATACACTTTTGGTATGTGGGGTATACTCCTTGGGAGTTCAATTTAGGCCTTAGGCCTTTTAGGGATTGGGCTATTAGAGGTTGGACCCGTTACAGGAAGGATAAAATGGTCTTTTACATTTTAGGACATTAGATTGTGGATTGGGCCTTGGATTTTAGGTTATTGGTTTAATTATTAATTAATGTTGTATTTATTGTTAAGTGATGTGAGATTATCCAGTTCAACGACCCGAACAGTTATTGGTTATTTATGGATTGAGCTGAGTCTCCTCATTGTACCCGTGGGTCGAAGGCACCAATGCCGACCCACTATGGTATGTTAGGCTAGAACCCATTAGCATGTGGGGCTAAGCCCATAGATCAAGAAGGGCTAGGCCCATTGTATGTTATGTACAATGTTAACTGTCTCTGTGACTTTTTCATTTGTATGATTGGGCTAGGCCTATTGGTATGGTAGGGTTAGGCCCATTATGGTGGGTAGGGCCTAATATGCGGAATGGGCCCAATGGTATGTATGGTAGGTGGTATTTTGGGGTACTCACTAAGCTTTGTGCTTACGGTTTTATCATTATGGTTTCAGGTACTTCCAATTCGAAAGGGAAGTGCCCGACTTGATCGCAGCATATCCACCCATGTTTTCGCAATATGATGATTTTGGGATCGTACTCTAATAACTATTTTATTATGAAATACTTTGAATGTTTGAAATAAAGATAATTTGTGTTTTGATTGAATTAAAAACGAAATTTTTACCTCATAATTTTTGGGACGTTATAGTAGTTATGTTTTTACCCTATTTAGATATAGAAATGGGATCTCTATCCCTTAGAGAGTCCAAAAAGATAAAGTTGGAAACTTTATCCACTTGGATCTTAGAATAGACCAGATCTGAGCTTTGTAGCCCTTAAGATCTACAAAATCGGCATAATCCATTAAGTTGTTAGGAGCCTAGTGCCCATTACGTAGGCTAGGTCTCCACAGCGTGGTGGCTGGGTTCTGACTCGCCTATTTTGTCATTTAGTTACCACAGCGCAGCCAAGGATGGCCACGATGTGGCGACCTATTTTAGTTGATTTTGACTTTGACCGTTGGCTTTAACCAAGTTTGACCCAAAGGTATTTTAGGTATTTTGAGTTATATTTGAGATTGGTTACTATTTGATGAATAGGTGACGGGTAGTGCTGATATTCGAAGCAGTGGCCTATTCAACGATTTGTTCGGACTAAGAGGTGAGTTTTCCTCACTGTACTTGTGGGTTGTAGGCACCAATGTCGACTCACTAGGTTATGTATCCGGGTATATAGGATGATGTCATCTTGGTTATATGATTGATTAGTAGATCTGTATGATTACATGTATTTGCTTGATATGTGTTTATTTTTATTTATTGTATATGTCGACATATTATGGTTGGGTTGAGGCGGTCCTGCTTTGTGCTGAAGCCAAGACACCCGGGGCGGTCTGGATAGGTTGTAGGCTCTACGAGGCGGTCCAGTTAGGATAAAGGCCCAGAGAGCGGTCTAGATAGGTTATAGGCCCTACGAGACGGTTCAGTCAGGTTGTAGGCCCATATATCCATGTTATTGTTTGTTATGTTGTGTGGTGGTACTTTGAGAGATCTTACTAGGCATTGGATTACGATTTCATTTTATTGTTTCATGTACTTTAGAGGATCGTGGGAAAGCGAAGACGTGATTGTGCAACTCTTCCTATTTTTTTATGATATTGGATCTTGGGATACTTTAATATTGATTATACATTTGAAACAATGGTTTTGTAAAAATTTTATGGTTAACGGGTTGTTTTTAAAAAATTTTAATTTCCTTGATTTTTGAGATGTAAAAGTCACCGCTAAAACCTTTTACTGCGACATCATTTATCTTTAGCAACGAAAAATGTATCACATAATACATATATTTTTTTTGTTAATGATAAAAAAGTACTATTAACATAAAACTCCTTAAGTTTGACAAGTTTTGTTAGTTTTATCCATGTGATTATTTTTGGTGCATTAATGCCTAATAGTTGGGAAGACTTTTCGTATTTGCCCTTCAAGAATTTTTTTTACCTTTTACAACAGGTCGCCAACACCACAGTCGGTTAACTTCTACTTCCCTAATCCTTCTCCCTTCTCTCTCTCTTTCAAGAAACTATTGATATCATTGTCAGAGCTACCTACGACACCTTCCTCTGCCTGCCGAAAAATTGAAAACCATCGCCATTTTCAGATATGCGCACTGTTTGAACTGTCTTCCCTCCGCCATCAAACTCTACCGATCACTATTCTCTTCTAACCTCCAGAGCTAACTATGCAACCCTTATCCATCGGCCAAAAAACCGAAAAGCCTACCTTCAGCTAGTACCGTGAACCTTAGCCTTCGCCAACTTTAGTTGTCGCCACTAACATCTTCTTCGTAAAAGCTAACCGCGTTTGTTGGCACCACCTATTTTGTGTGTTTTGATTTCTAAATGGTGGTGGTGGTGTTGTTGCGTCAACTATGTTTTTCGTATATGAGAAAAATAAGGGTTGTGGTGGTTGGTAATGGTGGTGGCAGGGGATGTGGTGAAATAAAAAAGGAGAGATTAGGGGGTTTTCGTTCTAACCGAGGAAGGAAGGTGGTGTAGGTAGCTTCGGTGGTTGGAAGACAATGGTGTTTGGCGGGATTTTATGGGGGAGAGAAGGCAATTCAAACGATCAGTGATTTGGTGTGGTCTTGCTACATATGACGGTTAAGCAGGTAGGTAACTGGTTAATGGGGGTGGTGGTTGCATCTGGTTGTGAGATTAGGGTAGATTGTAGTGATGGTGACTTATTATAGGCAATATTAACCTATTACAGAAGGTAAAAAAAGAAATATGACTAATATAAACAATTCTTCCCAAACATTATACATTAATATATCAAAAATCATCTTAGAAACAAAACCAAATAAAACTTACCGAATTTATCAAAAATCGTCGCAGTAAGAAAACTAACAAAATATCACCAAACTTAACACTTTTATTTAAATAATTCTAAACAAATTTTCAAAAGCTTTTTTCATATAATAAAAAATTATGAAAAAACTACTACTGGTATCCTCTTAGCACATGGTCCCCACCAACTTAGCACATTTGTACAATAGTCCTCCATTTATTTATTTTTTTTAATCTGCCACCTAATTTTTCAGACATCATATTATCCCCAATCACAATCACAATAATATATGTTTAAACGTATACCGTTCCATTATATCTCTAGAATTATAATGAACATTTAATTAATAGGATAATCTTACAAAGTTACCATATGACATTATATGTTGCTAAAAGATGTTCGTCTCATTTTTATGGATTTGTTTATAAGTTTGTTCGTCCAAAACCTCTACAAACTATGTAATTATAGAGCTTTCCTTGGTATTTCATAAAGTTAAGATATAAAAAAACTAGTAATTTGATAATTTAACATTATCGTGCTATAATTAATTATGTACACAAGTCAATGCGCTACCTTTTAATTATTGGATCTTGTCACAGACATAAGTCATAAAATAATTACTAACAGTTCTCGGTCATAATATGACTACATTAATAAACAAACGAATCCCACGATCTAGCTAGTGCATGTACTGATCTTGCAATGAGGAAAACATATCCTCAAAAAGATTAAAAAAGAATACTACAATACTAAAGATGCAAATCCAAACTAACTTGATCATGAATGTTTTGCCGCAATTCATGCATGTATAGGTTCCCAGACCTCGATCCGGTGTCTGAGGAAGTCAACAAGCTGCCATGATTAAATGTAGTTGAGTTGTGCACCACCATGGGAAATCTCCACAACGCCAATGGCCTGCCGTTGATGGGTGTTTGATGGGAAGTGTAAGAAGTTTTTCCTCCATAAAACCTTAAATTATTGCTATAGTCGATGATGTTTTTTATAGTGGATTGATGGCGATAGGGTGGTGAGGTGGTGGTGATGGTGGTGGTGGTGAGGTTGTGATTGTGGTTGTTAATGGCATTATGCAGTTGTGGCTTGGAGGAGCTACGGTGGATCGAGAAGGGTAGGATATGTGGACGCTTGGCCTGTAATCTTTCCCTTCTGTGTGCGTTTTGATGGCCTCCAAGGGCTTGAGATGTAGGGAAGTTCCTGCAACAATAATTGCATTCAAATTTCCTGCAACTTTCTCCGTTTTCTTTGGTTTCATTCTGGATAAAGGTGGTGGTACTTTTCGCTGAACTAGACTCGTCGGTGATAACGGTGGCCAGATCACCGCCACCAAATTCTTTCCCGAACAGCCTAAATGAATTCTCTTTGGGTTGCAAGTGAGGGGAGATGGGAAGTCGAGAGAAAGATTCTTCGTTCAAGAAATCATGAGTTTGTGTTTTCAACCTTTCCATTTGAATGCTGGAGGTGGTGGTTGCGTGGTGGTTTATGGTGGATGTGACGACGGCGATGAGATAGCAAATCGAGCAGTGAGTGGACCTTAGTTTATATGTGGTGCTGGGCACTATATAAAGAAATCTAAGTCGTTGAGGAGTCAACATTAATTCATTGGCGAGTCTTAAATTTACATAAATATAGCATATGAAATGAAACTAAAATAAATCACTATAATATTTTCAGTTTTCTTATTTAAACATTATTCAGACTTTAATAGTCATTGCTTTTTTTTTTCTTTTTTTTTCAGAATTTAATCGTCGTTTGTTTGTTTATTATTATTTTTTTTTTCAAAATTTAATCGTCTTTAATTTGTTTTGTGATTTAAGGAATTAATGAATTAAATATCTTATTTGATAAGTCGTTAGGTTTGTTTGTTTAAAATTTATATAAACATGGATATACTTATTTAATGAATTAGACGGTTTAGGCATAATCTTGAAGAATCATATTTCAGGTTCTATTTATTAAGGCAACGTGGCAATGTTTATATAGTAAACTTGCGTGGGGAATAAATAAGAAAATGATAACAACTAGGAAACCAAAAATATGGAGACCTAGTCTACATCTACAAGGAAGTTTATAGATAAGCAAATTCAACACTCCCGTTAGCTCGAATGACAAGCTTGCCACGTAAAAACTGGCATATTTCCATATTAAATGGTTTAATATTGAAAATTTCAACAATTTGATATTTATTACTAATGTAGCAGAGCTTGATCTAACCATACTCTACTCGCTAGTGTAGAAAGTAAAATCCATCTCAACAGGTTTTGTGTGTTCGTGAAAGACTGGGTTATGGGAAATGGCCTTATACTCAGCTTTACCAAACTAAGGTGCATCCATATCAGAAAGCAACCACGCATCTGAGCCATAAGAGTTCACTAAAAGTAGTAGCAATGGCCTTATACTCAGCTTTACCACACGATCTTGAGACCACATATTGTTTCTTGGTTTTCCAAGATATTGGAACTCCATCCAATGTATTAAAATATCTGGATTTAGACGTCGAGTAAAAGGACACCTAAGCCAATCTGAATCACATAAGGCCTTGTGAGTTAGATTACAGTTAAACGCAAAATAATAATAATAATAATAATAATAATAATAATAATAATAATCTCTTGTCCTGGGTAGTTTTGAGGTAGCACAATATTCTGTGGACAACATTAAGATGAGGTTTTGTTGGTGAAGAGACAAACTAAATCAAAGTATTGACTGCAAGTATTATGTTGGGTCTTGTGACTTGTAAATAGAGCAATCGGCCAATGATTCGTCGATATCGTCATGCATCAATAAATGGTGAATCAATAACATGGTCGAATATTTTGTCATTAGTTTCCATTTGAAAGGCGCCAAGGCGACACCCTAGAAGACTACTCTCTGCGAGAACGTCCAATGTATATTTTCTTTAACTTAAGACCATACCATCTTGTGTATGAGTTGCTTCACAGCCAATAAAATACTTCAGTGGTCCTTAGTCTTTAATGTTGAACTTTTCATGCAAGTATGTCTTTCTTTAAGCAATGTGATCACGATTATTACCAAGGAGAATCTCGTCATCTACGTTAATGAGCCTTGGAAGAAAATAAAGAATGATCATGTAACGACCTAAAAATCAATAGTAAAAATATCATTTTTAATATAGTCAAAACATTGGTATTTTTTATTTCAAACATTCCAAAACATCTTTAAGTAAAACGTTTATCAGAGTTCATCCTAAAATTATTTATTGAGGAAATCATAGGTGTGTATACTACGACCAATCCAAACTCTTCTTTTCCAAATCGATCATACCTGAAACCAAAATTATAAACCGTAAGCATGAAGTTTAGTGAGTTCCCCAGAATATACCCCACACAAACCACATAATCATATAATCCATATTAGATATGAAAGCTACATAAACCATATAAGTCATGCATATAAATATATAGGGATGCCGTGGAAACCTTCCAAGGTCTTACGCTAAGTGCCACGGGAAACCCCCACGTGGTCTTTACTAGCCGCCACTGGAACCCAACGGTCTATACCAATCATGGAAATAGCATACGAGCTAAACAAGTAAACATATTAGGAAGCCATGGAAACCCTACAAAGACTTATACTGATTGCCATAGGAACCTCCTCATGGTCTTAATATACTGCCACGGGAACCCCCCGGAGACTTCCATACAAATATCCTAGAGACATATCACATAACCAACAATCAATCCATATAACATTAAATATATCGGCTTTGGTGCCTTAGACCCATTGGTATGGTGAGAAAACTCACCTCAAATGCAGACGCTTCCTGAATGAAATCCTTAGTTGCTGTCTTGTCCACTTCCCGGATCTACCAATACTAGTTGGCACTCAATTAGCAATTAAGTTCTAATCCATACATATCACTTCATACCCCACGGTAAAAAGACCATTTTACCCCTAACCTATCCTTGTCCAATAGTTAGGCCCATACTATAATCTGAAAGGCCCAAAGGCGAATTGATTAACCAATGGCCTAATTTTCCAAATTTGGCCCAACCTCTCTAATGGACCTTATCCTAAAGCCCAATAATTTCCATAGCCAGAATCGTGTTCTCAATTGGCCCACGAAGGCCCACAATAACATAGTCCAAGATATGGCCCAACCCGAGGCCTATAATGCGAAGTCCATTTATGTATTGGGCCACAAAGCTTATTAGACCGAATTATCCCAATATTGGCCTAAAGGTACATTCAGGCCCAACTTCAAGCAAATCCAGGCCCAAAACCATTAGTGCCAAAAGGTCCAAAGTCCGCTAAGGCCTAAGTCCTCCTGAGAGCGTACACCCAATGTACCTCTTCTGTACGATTAGCGTATTGGGCAAAGGGTTGTACGCATAACATACTATATTGTACGCCCGTAGTACAAAAAGCATATGCACAAAATCCATTAAGTTCTTAATACTTGAAGACTTTACGTCCCAAACTCATATCCAAGCTTATTAAGACGTCCTATGGCATAAAGTTGGCAACTTTATGCCCTTGCATGCTATATGGGACTTAAAAACTTCATTCTTCACTTTAGGACTTCATTTAAAGCTTCAAACTCATGCATGGATTCTAGATACTCTTCAAGCTAGCACCTTTATGCATCTAACATGCTCACAATGCTTAGATCTAACCATTTTAGCCTCTGCAGTTGCTCAACTCTTAAGAGAAGGTCCAAAACCAACTACAAGCGGCAATATAGAAAACCCTAGCTAGATTCTAATGAATAAGATGGCAAGATCAAAACTTTATACCTCCAGAAGCTCTTCAAGGTGAGCTAGATGCAGATTCTTGAAGCCCAATGTCATTCCAAGCTTGCTTAGCACATCCTACTTCTTGAATGAACTTTAAAATGGCCACAATACAATCTTTTAGCTCAAAAACACTCTCACAAGGTATCTTTGGTGAAAAGGGATTAAATGAGGCTCTAGAGGCGGAATAGGGTTTAGTTCTAAAGACTTAAGGATGTTTAAATAGGTGTGAAGTCCGAATTTTAGGGTTTTTAGTCTGAACCTCGTACGCTCAACGTACCTTCTCATACGGCCCGTGTACGAGGCCGTGCACCCCAACCTAGTCCTTGCATATACGCTACGCGTTCCTCCAACTACGCCTCGCATAATTCTTTATCCTCGGTATGCCCTGTGTACCACCTTGGTACACCCCGCGTACTAGGGCTTTTCCCAAAACCCTAATTCTTCCGAAGGATATAACTTACTCGATACAACTCCAATCCCAACCATTCATATATCCATTGAAAGTTATCGAGACGCTCAACAATATTATCAATTCTTGCCTATCACAAAATGTCCTGAACCAAAATCCACTTCCTATAAGACCTGAGCTGACAAATTACCGAAATACCCTATTGATCCAAAATCTCAAACTGAATACCTGAGCAATCCAAGGCACATTGTCCAATTCCAACTAGGTCCGAAACACGACACCTCAAGTATCTGTAGCTTGACAGCACTTAATCTTTGCTCACCAATTCAAAAATGGGAACAATTCGAAATAGAATGTTACAGATCGGCCCATCGAGTGTTTAAACCCGATTCCTAAGAGGGTCTTCGTGAACTTTCAGTACCAATTCTCGGATGTTTGTAGCAATCCATACAAATATTTGTGCAACCTATATACACATGTGTCATCGATTTAGCAAATCCCCGAGGGACATTCATGTATACCTCTTCATCAAGATCGCCATGTAAGAAGATGCTATTTACATCCAGCTGATGAAAATGTTTCATTGTATGATATTCGCTAATAACATACGATCCTATAGGATGACACTTTATAGAAAGTAGAAAATTATTTTATTATTTATTGGAATTTGATTACTAACAAAATATTATGAATTCTTCTATTCAATTAGGAAATTAGTATTTTTTTAGAAATAATATTTTAAAGAGAGAAAAATAACTAGAAACTCATAATGTATGATTTATATGTTGTGTGCATCTTTTTGGACCTATTGAAGTCTATTTATATATATTCAGCTTATATAATTCTAAGATGCACATACTAGTTGATAAAAAGGAGTAAAAGACACTCACGCCTTGTACTTTCTTGGTCAAAGGTGTAGGTACACAAGCATGGGCTTGTGTTGCTTGTTGTCTTTCCATCTTACCCCGTGCTTGTCATATGAAGCCATACTTCTAGTTTTTGAAAATATACTGCTTATTTCTATTTTTTAGTTGTTAACGTTACCATAAATGGTCCCATTAAATGTCACGAACATCATAAATGAGACGTTATCTCATCATGACTTTGGTCAAGGCCCGGTCTTGGCCAGGGCAGTCTAATACCGCGGTGGAAGTTCGTTTCTCTCCGTGAGGGACGAATATCCCCCACAATCTATTCATTCACTCATGACCAATAACGACATGACATAAAGCTTAGGTGACGCCCATAGCTGATGTCACCAGGTTGTTAGTTAACGTGGGTGTGATTCTCCCAGTCAGAGGAGGTCACGTTTCACGCTCATCAGACGAGGTCCCCGCGATACGTTAGAAGCAGGTATATACGGATCACTTCCGCCTCAACGAAAGGATACATCTTCTCTCTCAAAAAGATTACCATAAAATTATCTATCTTAGAAATCTAACTTGATCATCGGAACGATGTCCCGGGAGAACACCCAAACGGCCTTTAACTATTCTTCTCTATGTAGTGTTCTTAGGAAAACTCTCAAGGCAAATTCATCATTCGGATTTCAAACCCCTGTTGAACATGTTACAACATTTGGCACCATCTGGGCGTATCCTCAGAGTGTAACAACCAATAAACAACACTGGTTCTCTGCAAAAAGGGTATCTGCACCCAACAACATCGGGGATAAGTGTAGAAGACCTATTCAAAATACCGGTGACGTCAAACAACGACCATCATCACGAGTATAAAATACAGGCCCCACTACAGGTGCTAATGGCACAGATCCTGCCTATTACGGCAGGAATAACTGAACCCGTACTCCAGAGCAGTTTCCGGTAACTACCGTCAGATGTTTCACTGCCTCAGATGGTGACATTGCATCTCCATCTATTGTAGACAAGTCCATATGACAACAAAGAGGTACTCACCATCTCTAAATCTCATAAGAGGAGCAAGCCTCATTACGCAAAGAATGAGATTAAGGCGCTTTCGAGAAACCTACTCAATATTAGCTTTTTGAGCAGCGATCCCAGACCATTGAACTGCAATCCTTAAAATCCACTCCTTATATCTAGATTCATTCGCAACACGAAAGTTCATCGAATATACATCAACAATGGTAGCTGCTCTGATATAATCTATGAGCACTGTTTCCGACAGTTACCAGATGCGTGGAAGGAGGGGCTACAACCCCCAATCGGTGGACCATTGGTTGGATTCACTGGGCACAACTTGTGGCCATTAGGCACTATTCGGCTGCCCATAACATTGGTCAGTCATGACGAGAAATACCGAATCACAAGAATGATCGAATTTTATGTCATTCGGTACCCAGTAGAACACAATATTCTGATCGGTCGATCAACAGTCTCTATACTACACCTCATACAATTGACGATCCACGACATCGTTAAATTTAGCATACACTAGGGATCAGCGATGGTCCACGCTACAAACACCAGGGCAAAACATTGCCACCAGATTATAGTTTCCCCAGAGCTCATATGTGCACCAAAGAAGTCCAAGGATGGATGTTCCACCGAACAACATCAGATAAACATGGAATATCCACAACAGCTCATGCGGATCAATGCTCGCCTATCAGACGAAACCAGGGAACGACTAGTGGCACTCCTAAAGTAATGCTTCATTGTTTTCGCCAGGAAAACCAATAGATTCAATAGGTGTTGATCGACAAATTATAGAACACATTCTCAATGCCACGCCCATAAGCAATCCGATTAAACAAAAAAAGAGGGGCCAGGAAACAGAACGAAATAAGGTAATAAATGTAGAAATGGCCGGTCTGGTGAACGTCGTCATACTCAGGGAGGTAATGTTCCTAACATGGATGGAAAATCATGTCATGTTAAAGAAAGACAATGGGTCATGGCAAATGTTCATCGATTACTCAGACCTTAACAACGCCTGCCTAAAGGATTGTTATCCTTTCTCAGAGATTGATCAGAAGGTCCAATAATTTGAAGGCTTTTAGCTCAAATGTTTCCTCAACACATACAAGGGATACCATCAAGTACAGATGAAGCGAGGACGAAGCTAAAACTGCTTTCCACACCGAAAAAAGGACCTTTTGCTACCATAAAATGCCATTCAAACTAAAAAATGTGGGTGCTACTTACCTAAGGCTCATGGACAAAATATTCACCGATCAAATCGGTAGGAACATCGAAGTCTATGTCGACACCATGGTAATTAAGAGACGCAATGAAGAACAACTACTTCGCGATGTGGAAGAACATTCCAGACGATAGCCAAAGCAAAGATGAAGTTAAACCCAACTAAGCGCACCTTCGGAGTTGAGGAAGGGCAATTCCTCAGGTACCAGATATCTAAAGAGGGAATTCTGCCCAATCCCACCAAAATCCAGGAGTTCCTCGAGTTGAAAGCTCCTCACAACCTCAAAGGCATACAGGAGATCAACGGTAGATTGAAGGCATTTGGAACACTCATCGTCAAATCCGCAGAAAAAGCGTTCCCTCTGTACCAAACAATTAAAGGGTGCATAGACCAGAAACAGTTCAAGTGGACAAACAAAGCGGATTTTGCATTTTAACAACTCAAAGACGCCCTACAACAACTACCGACTCTCGCCTGGTTGCTACCAGGGGAAACTCTATAGATGTATCTAGCCGCCTCTGAAGAAGCTATCTCCTCTGTGTTAGCAGTGGAAAGGGAAGGCAAGCAAATTTCCATCCATTTCATTATTAGGGTCCTACAAGGGCCAGAGGTCAATTACCTGGCCTTGGAAAAACTAGTACTTGGAGGTATTTTCAAGCCCACAAGGTGGATGTTCTGACTAGTTTCCGAATAAAATAAGTGTTGCTAAGGTCGGAAAAGTTTGGGCGCCTAGCCAAGTAGGCCATAGAGCTAGGTGAGTATCATATCCATTATCACCCCCAGACTAGCATCAAGACACAGGCCCTCACAAACTTCCTGGTTGAAATTCCATATACCATTAAGGGAGTGCCAACGACGATCTTTATCGATCCTCTTGAGCCTGAAGCTAGCAAAGAACTCTAGACTCTATACCCTGATGGCGTGGCAAGCAAGGAAGGTTTAGGCGCATGCCTGATCCTTTAAAGCCCTAAGGGTGAAGAAATCACTTATGCGATGCGGTTCGATATCTAGGTATCAAAAAACTTGCTACTTGTCACAAACCAAATAAACGGGACGTATGAAGCAAAGGACCCCAGGATGCAGAAATACCTAGACGCAGTCCGAAACTTAGCCAGTACATTCAAAAGTTTTTCAATAAAACAAAATTCCTAGGGAAAAACGCAAGGGCGGACGCTCTCAGCAAGCTGGTCTCTACCTCATATGACCATCCCACAAAAAGTGTTGGTTAAAGTAATTCCAGAAAGAAGTATCGACCACCAAAAGGTTAATACAATATCGGCCCCTCCAGAATGAACCAAACCTTCTATCGACTACTTGCGCCATGGAGTGCTTCCGGACGACCCAGAGGAGGCGAGAAAACTCAAAATCAGAGCACTGCATTTTGCAATCATGGACAATCAACTTTATCGAAGAGGATACTTAAGCCCATGGCTCAAGTGCATCTCTAAAATAGAAGGACATACGTTCCTCAAAGAAATCCATTTCGGGGACGTAACGGCACATGAAGGCGCTCACGCACTCATGGGCAAGATACTTCGCATAGGAGTATATTGGTCGGACGTGTACAACGATGTTGCAACCCTAACAAAGAAATGCAAAGAGTGCCAAGAATTCGCTCCCTTCCAAAACCAACCGGTCATTCCATTAACCAGCATCACCAACCCCTGGCCTTTGCATCAATGGGGGATTGATATAGTGAGACCTTTTCCACTGGCACCAGGGGGCGTCAAATTTTTACAGGTGACCGTGGATTATTTTACCAAATGGATAGAGGCTGGCCACCGTCATTTACAAGCAAATGATAAAATTTTATGACCAAGAACTCTTTTCAAAGAGACCATCTAGCTAAAACTTATAATAAACTATGTATCACATTAGGAAAATCCACATGTACTTGCCTTAGTAGGTAGATATGTCTAGCTACACAATTCTTCTACATGTGCTCTTTATAGCTTCTAAGTCATCTAAGAAATACTACTAAGATGAGCAAGGATGAAATACACCACCTCCATAAATACTTATATATGATAGCAATAACCTCTACTTAGATTGCATTCCATATTATTTTTGTATAATACTAATATCATATGTTGAAATTATTTTCACTTTTAGTACAACTTTTTGTTCATGGATTAATTTACCTCTCTTATCCCTATTAGTTTCTTAAGGTTATTAGTTATAATTATATATAACTTTATTATCTTTCCGGTGATATAAAATACATTTTCTAACAATTTTTTTGACATTTTCAATTGCTTTTACAATTTGACTATAAAATCAATCAACACTCTGGACCAATCTGCAACGATGATCACAATAGCCCGTATAAGGAGTGAAGATTATTCCTTGGCTAAACTATAGGTTAAAATAAGCTCCCATATCTAAACATATTCCCTAACTCTATTCCATTTTATATTTTTTTTTTACAATTAATTATGCATTTTATGAAAAGGTTATTACAATTAGCCATCTTCCTGGACTAGAATCTAAAGAACGCAAATTCTTCCCAGCTTGGGGATGGAATCAAGTTAAGGACATTGACGAGAATAAACTAGCCATTCTTACCAAGCTTCGAACCAAAACCTCACACAAATTGGAGTTCCAAATTTAATTATGAATTTTACATGATAACTAATTCGATCAATGGGTTTTCTAGACTAGCCAGAATTGAATGCAATTTCTACCACATTTGTAATTTGAAACACGTCAATCCCTTTGGATGGAATGAGCTACACATCCACATCCTTCAAGGATATAAATTTCATAAAAAAGGGTATCCTATGTGATAGGTTTTATACATAGCAAACAATCCTATGGGTACATGCAACCCTAATTGAAGGATCTATGTTTTCACTATTAGACATACAAGCATGGAACACAAAAATTGGAAACCCTAGAATGCTCCGAGTATTTTTTGAAATCAACATCAGAAGGATTAGAAACATGCCTTTATTGTTATTTAGTAATAACAATGATTTCCGTTGAAGATCTTGACTTTGAGAACAAGTACCACAAGTGAAGTACCTCTAATGGCTCACAAACATACCAAAGAAAGAGGGTGATTATGAGAGAGAGGAGAGAGGAGAGAGGAGGTAATTGCTCAAAATTTCGGCTTTTATAGGGTTTCTTGAAGCATAGGCTAAATCGCAAGGGGTAATGCTCCTTATATAGTTAGGTTGCTTCTCCCCAAAGCTAGGGTTTCTAGGTGGAAACCCTAATTTCCAGCTTAGGCCCCAACCAGCCCATGGATCCACCTCCTTAAGGCCTTGGACAAAATTCTAAGGGCCTCCCTTAGAAATTTCAGCCAACCCGACTTAGGATGATCCAAGAGCCCAAACAACAACTGTTAAATAATTGCAAAACAACCCTTGTACTTTCAATTAATTTCTTTAATCTTAAAATTAATTCCAAATTCATTTATGATTAAATATTAATTAACAATGAACAGCTGACTTGCAAACAACAACTCATATCGTTTCAAGAATATAAGATATTATCGTCTCAAAATTACCCGTGAGGTAAAATCCATGACGTGATTCCTTGAGCATGGGCTAATCGAATACTTAAATCCCTATTTCAAAAGTACTCATGAACACTACAACAAACCATTATTATGTCTAACCCTTTACACAATCTATAGCTTGATTCATGATAGTCTTGATGTGAATTATGAGCATTGATTTGGCATGCGAAATTAAAGAACACACAAGAACATGGTTATTTGGGTGTTTAACAGATGCATTCGATTATGAAAGGTGTTACAAAAAGGGATCTAAATCTAAATCTACATAATTAACACACACTGACACTCTCAATGTTACATCTCTCAAACACACCTCTACAAGTGTTATGAACCCACCTTATAGAGGTGTTTACATCTCTCTCTCTCTCTCTCTCTCTCTCTCTCTATCTATCTCTATCTCATGTCACAAGGCTACTTTATGACATGCAAGTGGGTCTACAAAAGTCAAACCATTTACAAATTCATATATAGATAACTTTGTACCCAACATTCTCCCCCTCAAAGTTAGGAATGGATGACCTACTTCAAATCTTCCAAAATCAATCAACTTCATGCACCAAGCCTCAAGGGTGACACATGTAGGGATGAACGTCAAATCTTCATTTCTTCAATGAATTTTCAATCCGTGTTCTATAATGTGAGACCATACAAATTGAGAATCAACATATAATTAGGAGTTTCTCAATCTCCAAATAATCACCCTAAAATTGAGCATAAAATCACACCCCAAAAATCTTCAATATGTCCAAACCCATCATGAATCGAAATCACTTCCAAATCTCCAATCAAATCAATTCATAAACTTCAAATACTCGAGGTCACTTTGGTCTTCAAGTCTATGTAATATGAAAAACTTAACTTTCGAATTTTCATATCTAAATCTCTCCCCTTTTTATAATCAAAAAATGATTATAAAACCAAAAAGGGAATGAGAAAATGCTTAATTTGGAATTTTTCTATCCAAAACTCCCTATTAACACATGGCATAAACATTTTGCTTCAATCCGGAAAATCCAAAAAAATCTTCAATTTTTAGCTTTGTTCACGGACCGCCTTTGAAAAAATTTTACAAATTTGGCTTGAAATTGTCAATTTCAAAATTTTGCAGTGGTCTGGTGCGCCCAAAACAGCCAAAAATGTGAAACTCTCCCCTATTTGCAAAACTGGGTAGAATGTGCCAATTCGCATTAACTGCAGGGAGCGAACACGATATTTCTACACAATACTTCAAAATGTCGATACTAGACCCCAATTTCGAATATAAGTATAAACTACAAAGTTCGACACAAGTGCAGGGACTCATTGCGAAAATACTGCCTCTTTTCTTCCAAAATGTCAAAAATCAGTCCTAATTTCGAAATAGGTTTAAACTGCCACTTCTACAAAACTATAAGGACCAGTTTTGAAACTTTCCATTATCTTCTTCCCAATTCGTGTATCAGACTTTCGAAAGTGAGACTTTAAATCTTCGTTAGTCGATGCCCAATTCTCACAACAAAAACTTTCGAAACTTTTTAAGCCAAGTCATCGACATCAAGTCCTTGAATCGTAACACCAAAGATTCGTTACTTGGCATCAAGCCTTAACACTCTGAATCGAATGCAACACCAGTTATCTAGACTTCTCTATTAGTAGCCATTAAGCAAAACAACAATATCAATCATCGACTATCGATTCAAATTGTGAAGCCTTCAAAATCAAGACACCAAAATTCGATCATCGACATCAACAACACATATCAAAGCTTTGAAACATTGACTACAAAAATCATGAATCCTTCGCTTTTTGATTCATTCGCTTTCAAAAGAAATTTTGCTTCCCAATCGATACCAAGGAACCAACGAACATTGACTACTACTGATTTCTACCAATGAACCATCGTAATCCATATCGACTCAAAATCATCAATTTCCCAGACTTCATTTCATCGTCCCCATTTTGAAATCAAAATCAAAACAGGACATCAAACCCATCACTTTGAATTAATCTCTAGACCCGTGATATCACTTTTAATCAACAATGATGTCGATTATCCCATCTCGTTTCCAACCACACCTCCTTCCCTTGGAAACAATGAACACGATCTTTCGATTTCAATTAACCCAAATTGAATATCAATATGCAATTTCAAAATTGAGACAAAGTGAACTCATAAACAAATAGTCCAAATAGCCTCGACATAAAAATTCGATTCCACACCAAATGACGAAATCAACTCTTCTCAACACTAATTCTTCGAATTTCGAAATCAATATGGACCACAAAACCACTTTGATTTCCAGATCATAGTTCAAGAGTCTAACAATATCATATAAACATGATTTCAACACTCATATCCCAAAAATAACGTGTACAAGCCAATTTCACCTTTCAATTCAACGAATCAACACATAGAAGTTAAGTTTGACTTTTTATGGGTGTGACTTTTCGAAGTCAATGATCAATAAACACCAAATTGACGATTCTAATGTCCAATTTCATATCAAAAATTGTTCAATTAGTTTTTCTTGACCATATTCATCCAAATACAATATCTAAATTTCGATTTCATAGCTATAACTTAGTCATAATCGATTTCATGATGGAACACATTATATAAAATCGATTCACAAGTTCAATTTAACAATCAAAACTAATCGATTTTTAGGAATGATGAGAAGAAAACGAAGACACAAGAACAAGTCGAAGAAAAGTGATTCAAGAACAATCAACTTACAAGTCATTAAGTGTAAGGTGAAGAAGAAGAACAACAATGAGATATATTGAAAGGATTTATCAAATCATTGGACTCAATATCAATCTAGTGTATCGAAAACACTTATGGGCTTTGTAGATATGAACAGTAACATATTAAGGACATCGGATCTTAACTAAATAAATTTAGGGCTTAAATGATCATCGTAAACTGTAATAGATTCTTGATTTGGGCTCAGATATTCGAATAAGAATAGTGATCTGATCAAAACTTTGCGCTAAATCAAAAGAAATCAAATCACAATGAATTATGACTCAAAACTAACGAACAATTGCACTTTGAGAATCAAATCGAACAAACGAATATCATATTGGATTGGGCTTTGATCAATGAAAAAATTTATTGGATCATAACAAGTGGTCGAAAATTCAAGAATGCAATGAATGAACCAAAGAGATTTAGAGAGATCATCGAGAGACTCACTATAAACGTTCTAATTATGATTATTTTTTTGAAACCGATAATTTTTTCTTCAAAAATTACTTCAATCTTTGAATACCCGCTCTCATACCAATTGATGTGAATTATGAGCATTGATTTGGTATGCAGAATTAAAGAACACACAAAGAACATGGTGATTTGGGTGTGTAACACCTGATTCCTGGTATGCCTTTTTTTATTCAAGTAGTTTGTGCTTTTCTCTGGGACTCGACGAGTTGGAGGATTAACTCGTCGAGTAGGATCGTGAACCGCGGACATTTTAAGTGACCTACTCGACGAGTCAAGTGACTGACTCGGCGAGTAGGTGTTCGGAGAGTGAAACCCTAAATCTGAGAGTTTGCCCCTATATAAACACCTTAACTCAGCCTCCCTTGTCCCTAACATTCCCCTAAAGCTGCATATCGATACCCTAGCCGTTTTTGTGTGTGTGTTAAGGCCATTTTGGTGCTCCTGGTTGGTTTGTGGAGCTTGGAAGGAAGGAAGAAGCTTGGTATTTCAAGTTGGGACATGTAGATCCAGAGATCTTACCCCATTTTCAGCTTCATCAAGGTAAATGCCTATGTCTTGACTTATCTATGTGCTTATTCATCTTCAGAATTGGGATTTTTATGGCTTTCTAAGCCATTTTCGGATTATGAGGGATTGAGTGAGGATTGACCTCAAATCTGGGCCTTAAGAGGGGTCTCATGGCATAAAGGTGCCAACTTTAGGGATATGAGAGCCCCATGCACATTGTAGAGCACTTTATATGAACTTTTGAGCTAAAAACCCCATGCATGTGCATCAAGCTTGGAACTTTACGTATAAAATGGACATTAGGAGGCCAGATCTATGGTTTTGGTGTGTTGGATCCCATTCAAGTTGACTGTATAGTTATGGTCAAGGTTAGACTCGGCGAGTTGTTCTTGGAACTCAGCGACTCAGTGAGAATTGAACACCAAATCCTTTCTAAGGATGTATCGGTTTTTAGAAAGGAGGTCCCTTAGTTGTTTAGCTACGAAAAAGGACATGGACCTCATGGGACTCGGCGAGTGGATTGAGCAGACTCGGCGAGTACAAGGTAAATCTCCCAACCTTTGAAGAAGGACTCGACGAGTTGTTCACACAACTCGGCGAGTCGTAGACTGGACAAGTTCTTATGAGGGATATGAACTTGACGAGTTCAAAAATGAACTCGACGAGTCAGATGAAGATGGTCCCGATGTTACTATTAAAGGAGAACCCGTCGAGTTCTTTCTAGACTCGACAAGCTGAGTTGGGTTTTGTATCGGGATAAAGGAGCATGGACTCGATGAGTTGGTAGGCCAACTCGATGAGTTAGGTCAACTGAATGTTGACTTTCACCAATGTTGACTTTTCTTAGACTTGCGTTGACCCTGGTTAGGATTGTATGTTTATTCATTGACTTAGAAGGGTTGTCGTGTAGGGAGTGAGGAGTCGAGGAGAGTCGATCTTCACACAGAGGACAGTTCAGACACTACGCGACATCGAGGTGAGTTACCTTCTAGTAGGGGTGGGTCTACGGCCACAATGTCGGCCCACTAATAGGGGTATTTGGTAGAAGATTGTCTTTGTGATTATTATCTTGGTATGGTTACATGTTTTGGTCAAGTGATATGCATGTGTGATATGCTATGTTTGTAAAAGGGATTGGTTGTCCCTGACATTGGCCTCTAGCATTGAAGGGTAGGACAGTACCCAATTATGCCTAACTGTATGATTATATCGCGTTACTGTATGTTGGTGCTAGGGGTGAAATAGTCCCCAGTTACCAGTTGCGAGATACCGATGGTGTGTACCGGTTGAAAGATACCGATGATGATTACCGGTTGAAAGATACCCATGGCAGATACCGGTTGTAAGATACCGATGATGTTTTATGGTATGATGTATGATGGGGGAACTTGCTAAGCTTCGTGCTTATAGTTTCAGTTTTGGTTTCAGGTACCTCTTCGTCTAAGGGGAAGGAGCCAGCGAGGTAGCAATGCATCACACACATGGTTTCCGTATCAAATTTTTCTGGGATTGTACTCTGATTTTCATTATTCGTGATGATATGGTTTTTGAGACAATACTTATTTTTATATAAATGATGTAATATTGACAATGTTTTGATAACATGTTCTATGATTTACTCAATCATAAAATGAAATTTTTGGCCTCAAAATTTGGGATGTTACAAGTTGGTATCAGAGCCCTGGTTTGAGGGATTCAGACACACGCTTGGGAGTGTCTGAACTCAAACCGAGGGACTAAAAGATTTTTAAAAATAAAATGGTTTTCTAAAATCTAAGTTAAGGAATTTTGAGAAAGACAAGGTGTGGGATGCGTGCGACCAGCCGGGCATAAGTAAGTTTTCCCCAAGATACCCATACTTGCCATGTTATGTTTATGATTCTGAGAATTGTATGCTAGATAGGGCTAAGGATCTAGGGAGGATGCCTTGAATGCCTTTTTTATGAGCTGTATGCTAGGACTTCTTAGTCAGCAGTAAGATAGCCTGAGTAGGTTATATTTGATGTGGTTACTCAATGCACGAATGTTGCATGCTTTGTGCTATAGGATTCCGGCCAACTCTAACTAACTAGTGAGTGGATATGTAACAGTATTCACAAGCTAGTTAGAGGGAGGTGGTGAGGACTCCTAGTGCAGCTGATGGCGAATAGTAGGTCAGGGTTCCCTAAGGAAGCCTAGGATGAGGATAGTGGAAAAGGTATCGGTAAAAGGGACTTGGTGAAGTTGAAGCAATCCTTGAGGAAAGTACGGATATATGTGGAAGGTAGTATGGGCTCGTACTATTGGAAACAGAGGATTCGTACTCGAGTCAAGGAGCACCGAGATGGAACCAGGAAACTTGGAAAGTGTGTGAGATCTCTCGAAAGTATATGTGATCATGACATTAGTATGTTTGCTTTCAGAATGGTGGTCACGTGACATGGAGTTGGAGGTTCAGGATCTGGATTAGGATCGGTCTCGGGTGCGGGATCCGAGCATGTTGATGATGGGTTACCCAAGTTCATCGCTTCTGAGATTATGAGAGGTATCCTTGATGTGACCCCGGTCATTTTCGGGTCGATGAAGGAGGGGATTGTGGAGCTGATGGAGGATCACCTTCGGGCATTCAGGAGTGATCTGGCGTCTAGCCTGATAGTGGTACGCCGTATTTCCATGGGGTGAAGGACCCCATTACTGCTAGGAGATGGATCGCATACATGGAGTCTGCACAGTTGACGAGCTTCTGCCCAGAAGGGTTGAAGGTCCGTTTGCTGCAGGATGTTTGAAGGATCGAGCTAGAGATTGGTGGGACTTAATTGGTGATATGTTGGGAGCCCCAGCCATCGAGGCTATGATGTGATCAGAATTCGAGACCCGATTCAGGTTTAAGTTTGCACCAGCTATGGAGCTTCAACAGTTGGCCAGGGAGTTCTTGGATATGAGACAAATTACGGAGACTGTGGCGAAGATCACCGCCAAGTTCCGAGAGAGGGCTTTATTGGTGCCCCAGAATGCGAGAGATGAGGACATGAGGAGGAGCCGCTACCATGACATGCTACCAGCTGACATCCGGGAGCATGTCAGTTTTTCAGCTTGCCCTACCCTGGATTCCAGGATCGTTAAGGAAAGGGAGAGGTAGACTGATCCGGAGCACATCCGGAAGAGGAAGAAAGAGGAGGGACAGATGGAAGGGTTTTCGCGGAAGAAGCCCAAATGATCCGATGGTAAGCCAAAAGGCCAATCAGGGAGGGACCACTATGGGAAATACGGTCGGTCAAATGAGGGAGTTTGTCGCACTGGGCCAGGTTCAGGCTGCTATATGTGTGGCAAGATTGGGCATTTTGGCAGAGGCTGTACTGCCCCTACTCCTACGATTCAGACATCAGACCTGATTTTGCTTTCATTGCAATCAGAGGGGGCACAAAAAAGACAATTGCCCCAGATTGACAGTAGCAGCGGCACCGGCATTGACGCCAACTCCGGCAACTGTGAGGGCTACAGATGGCAAAAAGGTCAAGTTAGAGGCTCCAGTGGTGCAGAGCCGAGCATTTCAGCTGACAGCAGAGTAGGCACGCGTTGCAGCCGATGTGGTGACAAGTATGATTTCTCCTCTCGGATCTTTTATATTATGTCGTTATGATTTTGATATGTGTATGTGTTCTGTTTAGGATCGTTTCAGGTGAATGACATCCTAGCTTAGGTGCTGTTTGATTCGGGTGCCACCTGATCGTTTGTCTCTCTTGTGCTTAGCAAGAAGTTTCGTGAGTCTTCGTGCATGATGGATTTCCCTCTAGAGGTCGAGATTGCCGATGACCGGTCAGTGCAAGCAATAGAGGTCTACCGGGATTGTATTTTGAGGCTGTTCGAGGAACTTCACTTGGTCGACTTGGCTCCCATACCGTTGTGGGGGAACAAGATTATTATCGGTATGGATTGGCTAATCCCTAATGGGGTGATAATCGACTGCGCGAAGCAGTTGGTATGGATCAGGACCCCAAGTGGGGGAGAGCTGGTAGTTCAGGGCGAGAGGCCACAGCGAGGACCAACTTTATGTTCGGCAGTGAGGGCTAGGCACTACTTTCATCAGGGTTGCACAGGATATGTCACCTATGTTGTGGATACCCAGGAGGCGGGACGGGCGACGGTGGGCAATGTGCCTGTATTATGAGATTTTGCGAATGTATTCCCTGAGGAGTTGTCTGGGATACCTCCGGAGAGGCAGGTAGAGTTCAGGATCGACCTAGTTCCCGATTCCGCTCCGATAGCCAAGGCACTGTATCGGTTGGCTCCTCTTGAGATGCATGAGTTGTCTACACAGCTGCAGGAGCTTTTAGACAAGGGATACATTAGATCGAGCAGTTCGCCCTGGGGAGCCCCGATTCTGTTTGTGAAGAAGAAGGATGGGTTGCAATGGATGTGTATAGATTATCGGGAGCTGAATAAGGAAACGGTGAAGAACCGTTACCCGCTCCCGAGGATCGATGACCTTTTTTACCAGCTCCAGGGAGCAACTTTGTTCTCCAAGATTAATTTGCGTTTAGGGTATCATCAGATGAGGGTCAGAGAGGAGGATGCGCAGAAAAGTGCTTTTCGGACACGTTATAGCCACTATGAGTTTGTGGTGATGCCTTTTGGTGTCACCAATGCTCCTGTCGCTTTCATGGATATCATGAACTGTGTGTCCAGACCGATGTTGGATCGGTCTGTGATAGTTTTCATTGATGACATCTTGGTCTATTCCAAGACGCGAGAGCAGCATGAGGAGCACTTGCAGGAGGTTCTGGATACTTTGAGGAGAGAGAGCTTGTATGCTAAGTTCTCCAAGTGCGAGTTCTGGTTGCGCGAGGTGTAGTTTCTTAGGCACCTTGTCAACCAAAACGGGATTTCGGTTGACCAGGCCAAGGTGGAGGCCGTGATGAGGTGGCAGGTTCCGAGGTCTTCATCCGAGATTCGGAGCTTCCTGGGACTGGCAGGCTACTATCGGAGATTCATTCAGGACTTCTCCAAGATAGTTGTGCCCATGACTAGGCTGACAAGGAAAGTTGTGGTCTTTCGTTGGGGGCCTGATCAACAAGTTGCATTCGAGACATTGAGACAGAGATTGTGCGAGGCGCCGATCTTAGCCCTACCGGAGGGCATGGAGGATTTTTTTGTAGATTGCGATGCGTCCATCTCGGGCTTGGGTGTGGTATTTATGTAGAGAGGGCATGTTATTTCTTATGCTTCGAGGAAGCTGAAGCCTCACGAGGCGAACTACTCGACGCATGATTTGGAGTTGGGGGCTGTTGTGTTCGCCCTCAAGATTTGGCGTCATTACCTCTATGGGGTTCGTTGTACTATTTACAGGGACCACAAGAGCCTGAGGTATCTCATGGACCAGCCAAATCTGAATATGAGGCAGCTTCGATGGCTTGATGTGGTAAAGGATTATGACTGTGAGATTCTCTACCACCCAGGGAAGGCCAATGTGGTGGCCAATGTGCTTAGCCGCAAGGCAGCACCGATCAGGGATATCTGTATGAGGATGATAGTGGTTACTCAGTTGTTGAAGCGGATTTGGGAGGCCCAGCAGGAGGCCATGAAGGAGGAACATCGGAAGAGTAAGCAGATTGTGGGTCAGGTTCTCTCCTTCAACTATGACAGCTAGGGATTGTTGACTCTTCACCGTAGAGTGTGGGTTCCGTATCATGGGGGTATGCGCCAGCTATTGATGGAAGAGGCGCATAGATCCATGTTCTCTATTCATCTTGGGGCAACGAAGATGTACAGGGATCTCCATCTTGATTATTCGTGGCCCTGTATGACGAGGGATGTGGCCTGGTTTGTGGAGAGGTTCCTGACCTGTAGGAAGGTCAAGGTTGAGCACCAAGACCTCACGGCAAGGTCTAGCCGTTGGATATTCTGCTGTAGAAATGGAAAGACATTACAATGGATTTTATCACAAGCTTCCCAGGACAGCACGAGGAGTGGATTCGATTTGGGTCATCCTCAATCGATTGACCAAGATCGCCCATTTTATTCCGATTCAGGAGAGTATCTTGGCCGAAACGTTGGCCGACATTTATATCAGGGAGGTGGTTTCATGGCATGGGGTTTCGGTATCGCTGATTTCAGACAGAGATGTACGGTTTACCTCCAGGTTTTGGAAGAAGTTTCATGACTACTGGGTATTCGTCTGCATTTTAGCACTTCTTTTCATCCATCGACGGATGGTCAGAGTGAGCGGACGATTCAAACATTGGAGGATATGCTGCGGGAATGCGTTCTAGACTTCGGAGGTAGTTGGG
Source organism: Lactuca saligna (assembly GCF_052625555.1). Classification (NCBI taxonomy): domain Eukaryota; kingdom Viridiplantae; phylum Streptophyta; class Magnoliopsida; order Asterales; family Asteraceae; genus Lactuca; species Lactuca saligna. The sequence goes on from NC_136417.1 coordinate 49,876,596, forward strand.
ATACTTATCCTCCGTTAGCAGAGTTCTCCTATAACAATAGTTATCATGCGATCATCAATCGTCCCCCTTTCGAGATGTTGTATGGGAGGAAGTGCAGAACCCCGATATGTTAGGGTGAGGTAGGCCAGAGTGTCATGGGGAGTACCGAAGTGGTACTCAAGACTACAGAGAGAATCTAGCAGGTCCGTAGCAGGCTTCATACTGCTCAGAGTCAGCAGAAAAGTTATGTCGACAAGCGCCGATCAGACCTGGAGTTCCCGGTCAAGGATATGTTTCTCCTAAAAGTGTCGCCTTGGAAAGGCATCATTCGATTCAGGAAGCGGGGTAAGTTGGGCCCCAGGTATATCGGACCTTTCAGGGTTATAGCCCGAGTGGGTAAGCTGGTGTACAGACTGGATCTGCCAGCCGAACTCATTCAGATTCATAGCACCTTTCATGTTTCCTAGTTGCGGAAATGTTTGGTTGACGATTCGACAATGGTGCCTTTAGAGGACATTCAGGTTGATGACAGCCTGAACTACATCGAGCAGCCAGTTGCGATCCTTGAGAAGAAATCAAACGATCTGAGGAATAAGAGAGTGGAGCTGGTAAAGGTGCAGTGGCAACACCGAAGGGGCTCGGAATGGACCTGGGAGCCGGAGGACGAGATGAGGGAGCATTACCCCGATCTTTTTTAGGATCGAGCAACAGACTTTGAGGAAGAATTCTAAGATAAGTGGGGGAGATTTGTAACACCTAATTCCTGGTATGCCTTTTTTTATTCAAGTAGTTTGTGCATTTCTATGGAACTCGAGGAGTTGGAGGATCAACTCGTCGAGTAGGATTGTGACGCGCGGACATTTTAAGTGACCTACTCGACGATTCGGGCTTCTCGTCGAGTAGGATTGTGACGCGCGGACATTTAGGATGATGCACATGTTACATATATGGTTATTCAAATATTCCACACGTAAGGGCTTCTTCAATGGTCACCCTATCTCGTGACTTCAAAAAAATTGTCAAAATATCATTCAACTAATTTTAACCTCAAAATAAATGACATCCCCAATGGTTAACCTCTTTCAATAGTTTTTTTAAAAAATCAGTACCAACTTGTCATCATCGATCTAAAGTGTTGTATAAAAATCCTTTATTTAATTGGTCATTTTTCAAACGTATATTATATATAAAATATCACAAACAAACAAAAATATAATAAAACTATGTCGGGTCTTGATTTTATAAACATAAAATACAATATATATATATATATATATATATATATATATATATATATATATATCATAATTATAAAAACATAAAATTACTAAAAATTTTATATAACCTATATAAGATTTATATTTTATAAATGAATTGTCATTAAATATTTAATTAATATTATTATTTACTAAATACATGAAAAATAATTAAAATTAAAGTATAATTAAGAGGATAAAATGGAAAATTTAGTAATTAACCACTTTTTAATTCTCTTTTTTAAATAACCTCAATAAAATTAATTTTGGAAAGTGACCATTCGGTCTGGAATGCACATTCTGGACCTGTATTTCGAAATGGGGAAACGGGTACAGTGATATAACTAGGTAGTGTGGCTCCCTATAAATAACATTTCAAACCCACCTTTTTTCGGACTTCATTTCGAACTCACCTTCATTTTCGACATCATTCCAGACAATATCAAACTCAAACAATGTCTTCTTCTAGCAATGAAGAGATTCATTTTTTGTGGGTATGTTTTCATTATATATATATATATATATATATATATATATATATATATATATATATATATATATATGTGTGTGTGTGTGTGTGATTAAAAAAACAAATATTTTTGTTTATTCGTATTATTTCATGCGATTACATAGATATTATTCATTTTCCTTCGATTTTTAGTAGTTTTTAGGCTATTGTAGGAGTATATCTGTACAGTAGAACAAAATTAAAAAAAAAAAAAAAAAACATCCTAACGAAGAAATAGTTTGGAACGACTCTAAAATATGAATATCATGCCCGAAATATGCAGAAGAAGGTCGAAATGCATATAAATGTTCCAGAATGATATTATGGAGTGTGTTTGTTTGGAATATAATCATTGAAGTCTACAATATTCTGGATTGTAGTTCTAGAATGTACTCCAAAACATATTCTTTAGATTGGAACATGCAAAAAATGCTTAATTATAATTCCTTGCATTGTAGCATGACAGAACATAAAAAGTGATTGTCACTACAACGTGTAGGCCTAAATTGGTATGGAAATTCATGGCCTATTCACAATACAAACCACAACGTGAAACCATGTTTAGGGCATCCTGGTTTGGTGGTTAAGTTAACATGTCGATGGGTGTCGAATTTCACCATTTACTATGTCATTATCTTATGTATAAGGAATGCAATACTTATTCTCAGGTTAACGTGGATGAGTTTCTATTTTCGGTACATGACTACCGATTTTGCTTTGACAGGAAAGCTTTCTGCACTATTACTAGCTTGCGGTTCGGAAACTATTTCCCCACTAGTTTATCTTCGACACACTCCAAATATGTGTCTTTCTATTTTTATTGCCTTTACATTCATTGAAAGTTGCTGACATTATGTATGTGTTTAATAACTCATTTAATCAATTACAAGATGCAAATGATGTGAGAGTCTCCTTATTGTATATATTAGAGCAGGGGTTTTATGTCAGATACCCTAGACAACCAGTTAATAAGGAATATCTTTCACTTGTATATAGTTTAGATGCGTTTAATAGGTATATAGTTATTTATATTATATCAAATGATACTTTTAATTTATAGTTATCAAATTCAATTGTTGACGCAGGTACCCACGGGCTAGAGTGATGTGGTATTTGACTTACAGACAGTTATCTACTATCTTTAATTATATTAAGGAGAATTTGAACCCCACCAAGCCAAGAGTAAGAAATAAACCTACATATATTATGCAAAGATTTTTCTATGCATTTAAGGTATGTCTGCTACGTTTCAAAATAGAATTTTTTGCAACAACTATTGTAACATTAATATTATTAGTTACTTATTTGACTTCTTAATTTTATACATTTGCATGTAGACATTTCCCAACATTAATATAGTTGGTACCCAATACTGGGTGTGATCCCTTGGGCAGTTACATACCTAGGATGAGGCGTTCAGACTTTTGATTTGGGCTTTTAGCCAGTACTTTGGGTTTCCTTTGGATTAGGCCATGATGGGCTTTGGACCCAATTTGGAAAATTGGACCATATGTGGGCTTTGGGTGATCATTTAGAAATTAGGCATTGGCTTTGGGCCAAAATAGGAAAAAGGGTAACTAATGCAACTTAATAGTTTTCTTAATTATAATTTAGCACTCAAAAGTTTTATAACTTATATTATGTTTAATTAGCATTTAGTGAAAAATTTACTATAAAAAGGTCAATCTTTTGTGTCTTTTGTGTTATATAAAATCTTACATCTAAGAAGGATTTGAAGACATTGTGATTCAAAAGTTTTCATATAGTTGAAGCATTCATGATCCAAATATGATGATTTGAAGAAATGGGTTATATCGCATCGATGGTAATTATAATATAATTTTTTTCTTTCAACCAAAACAACTGAAGCTTTTCTATTATTTCTTTATATTCAGTCTCTCATTTAATCTTTATATGTTATTTGTGTGTATTACTCAATCTTGAATGCGACTCTCCAAACATCAATGTTTTGTTTGTAATATCTTTCTGATTCTTCTTTTTCAAGAAAAATATTTTGATTGCAGGTTAGTGAAGAATTATCATCAAGTTTCTATGGTTGAATGATGTTAAATGAAGAAAGAAGATTCATAAAATCGATATAGGTTTTTTTGTTTGAGCAAAGTTGACAAATGTTATTTTTTCTTTTGATTTAAATGTATGTTTATTTAACATCTTTATTTATATATTCAACCACTCAATGCTCTTATTTATTTGATTGTAGTTATTCTATTTTGATTATGTTTATTTTATATTATTTTTTTGTTGGGTTTTCCTATATAACATATTTAAAAGACAATATTTAAAAGATAGCATAGTTTTGAACATTTTATATGTAATTATGATAGACTTATCATGATATGTTCTTCATATAAAAGTAATCTATCTATATTACTATGACAAAAATTATATATAACATTTACGAATATATATATATATATATATATATATATATATATATATATATATATATATATATATATATATATATATATATATTATATGATTTGTTTAACATGTATATGTACCTATATATGTTATAAATTTATAATTAAATATCTTTATGTTTAATAATCGAAGGGATTAAAATGATGCATCAAAACCAATTATTTAGACGAATATAATAATAATAATAATAATAATAATAATAATAATAATAATAATAATAATAATAATAATACATTTCTAAATATCGTATTCATTTGAAACTCATACTACAACTCAAGAGTTTTTTAATTTATGTATATTTATTAGTTACTCAAGAGTTTTTAACTTATGATTATTAATTAAGAATCACTAATAACTTTTTATTTTCCTTTCTTTTATCAGGTTGTAAAGTTTTGCTCGTTGAAAATATTAATGTATTTGAAGAGATCTGTGATTTAAATATGAAGAGTTAATATAAATATTATAATAGATATTTTAGTGTTTTTATGTTATTAAAAGTTATAGTGTTTATTTTTCATATTTTTTATCATTCGTTGTGTGTGTGTCTGTGTGTGTGTGTATATATATATATATATACACACACACACACACACAACGAATGATAAAAAATATGAAAAATAAACACTATAACTTTTAATAACATAAAAACACTAAAATATCTTTGTTCATACGAATGATATATACAAGTATTGTAATAGATGTTTTCTGTTTTTATGTTAGTAAAAGTTGCAGTTCATATTTTTGTTCATACGTTTTGTTACCCGTTATAGTTTACCCATTATAAAAGTTGGAGTTCATATTATCATTCATTTGATATATAATTTACACAATTTTAAACGGTTTATAAAATTCTCAAATAATTGTATATATCACAATGACTTAAAAATTAAACTATAATGTTTAATAAAACTAATATGTTAACTATATGCTTGATTTACTACTAAAATTTTGTTTCAAAGTAGAAATATTAAATAATAATTTGGTAAAAGTTATTATTTTAATTATATAATTATATTTTCGCACAACGCGCGGGGATTCACCTAGTACTATATTATAAATGGAAAATTTTTCCTTTCACCACATTCATTTGAAACTCCTATTACTTTTTAATTTCTTTCTAATAATAACTATAAGTTAGTTAATAAGGTTACATAAATATCAAACCTAAAGTGTAATCCAAAGTTGTCAAGATTGGGATCCTACGTAGGATCGTTTTTGGGTTTGCAAGACCAGGATCGGTATCCTAAGATCCCACAAAATAAAACATAATTTTAATTTATAATTTTTAAACATGAAAAATATTTTATAATTTAATTTTTCGTTCAAAAGTTATAAAAACTTCAAAACATTAGTCATAAGTCACAACACAAAATTATAAATGGTAAATTGGTAAAATGGTAAAAGACATAATGTGGTAAAAATAATTTTCATTTGCAAAAAAAAAGGAAGTAGGATCGGATTGGATCTCGATCCTACGATCCTACCTCAAATATGATTCTTTTATGATCCAGATCGTTTTTCATACCTAGGATCGTACGATCGTACTATCCTACCATCAAGATCGCGATTTTGACAACCATGGTGTAATCACATATAAAATAAATTTCAATATTTAAATAATAGCTTTACTTCTACTTATTAAGTGATTTTATTTTAACTTTTAACATATTACACTTAATTTATTAGTTTTAATATATTGTTGGATATAAACTATTATCATTTTGAATATATAATTTTGAAACAATTTGTATAAAATACTTAAATTATTCTTTTGAATATAACATTACAGAGTTAACTTAAATATAAATTTTAGTTTAACTTAAACAAATCAAAGAATATTTTGTAAATAGTTAAAAGTGATTAATTGTAGTGATAAATGTAAAAACTAAATTTTAATCTCAATTTTATTAAAATATTTCCTAAAAATATTTTTATAATCGTTAAAAGATTTCAAATAAAATGATTAAAATAATTTACAATAATAATAGTTAAATGTAACTTTTTATAAATGATTATAGTGTTACATTTAAATCAAAAGATAATATTTGATGTTTTAAATAATTATAATGATAAAAATTAAAACATTAAGCAAATAAATTTTAAAAAATTAATTAAAAATAACAACAACTATAAATAACGTTAAAACATATATTATATTTAATTTTATTGATTATGCGCAAACCACCGATTTAGTTTATATAAAAAGATCAAAAGGTAGTTTTCTTATTTCCAACCTACCAATTGTCTTGGTTTTTCCTCACAATTGGGGTCCAGGAGTAAACAACACACACACATATATATATATATATATATATATATATATATATATATATATATATATATATATATATATATATATATATATATATATATATATATATATATATATATATATATATATATATATATCATAAGAATTATGTAGGACCATGCGCTCAACTTAAATCAATGTACATCCGCCACTGCCTCTGCGCATTCTTCATATTCCTCCGAGCTAAAAATCTTCTGTCCCGGTCGAATATGGGAAATTTCTATTAAACAAGGAACACGAATAACAACACAATTAATGACACATAATTAGTCTTTGTCACAGACAATTGATTATATAGGTAAGTTTTGTTATGAGGGTATGACAAATCTTTGTCTTACATAATCGAAGTTACGACAAAAGAAAAAATAAATTGAAATCAGTAGATGATAATTATTAAAACATTAATTTACATTTGATCTTTTAATTTACATTTGATCTTTTAACATTTCATTACATATTTCACGTAATATACATCTTATTGTATATATCTTCGACCAACTGGGAACCCTTATAATGCCACTGAAATGCGTACTTGAACTCTCGATGGAGCATAGCATATGTGCTACTGATACCCTACTCATATGCTAATGATAACCTGGTATGAATGGAACCCCTGCCATTACACGATAGCCATTGAATTTCATGGCATATCATAACTTTTAAGGGCAATTACCTGAAAAGCTAGTCTTATATGCATCAATTACAATAGTGAAACAAAAAGGATACCGAAAATGTATCCATATGAAAAATAAACGTGGCAATCGCCTATGATACGAATTAAATTTGTTAGTTATAGTGTCAACAAATATAGAAAATACTAAAGCAACAAAGCAACACAAGAAATTAAGGATATCATGTAATTTTTCTTTTAATTAAAGTGGTAAAAGAAACTAGGTGCGAGGCCACCATTCAAGGCTTCCAAAGGTAAATGAGTTATAAGTACTTATGACACATTGTAGTACTATTATTATTGTTGTCAATAACTCATAAATAGACCACCTCACAAAAAATTAAAGCACCGACTTATGGGGTATTTATAGTTTTTATTTTAAAAATATATGCAGATTTTTATTATCATTTTACGTACGATTTCATTGTTATTGTTATAGTTTTTAGTTCACTATGTATACCACTCAAACCGGCTTCATTTTGCATTGATGTTTACTTAAGATACATCTTGCATATATAAGTAAACATCTTTTTTAATATTTTCAATTTTTTTTAGCTTTTAAATCTCTAGGAGTTTTGGAAGTCAAGAATTAATGTATTACTTGATGAATTGTATTATAATGTATCAAAACGTATACATGCAATTTTTTAATTGGATATAAGATTTGCAGTTCACTAAAGAGATCGTAATTGAACGTTGTATTAATGATTTTTCAGTACAATAAAAGAAATTTTCAAATATTACTTAAGATATTAAAATTTAAATACCATCTTATTTCTAAATCTTTTTTGTTTTGGAACAACTAATTTAATCTACTCTTACAAACAACTCTTAATTCTACCACCTATATCCCAGATTTAAACTCCCAACCTCAAAGATGATTGGGCAACATTTATCTTCATTTTGTATTAAAATTTGTTTGCTACCTACGTTGCAATGGTACAATAATATTATACCTTGTTCATTAAAATCCGTCTGTTAGTATTAAATTTAGCTATTTATGTATCAAGAAAAGAATTTATCAAGTCATTTTCTAAGTTTATGTAAAAGCCACTAGACAATATGATGCATTGTCCCTTTCTTGAATTTACGATTTTTTTTTTCCAATATACGAAGGCAAAGGTAATTTTCTGTAAAAACAGTTTGTTAGAAATTCGTACGCCGTTTTGTATTGAATCGTCATCGTATCAACAAACTAAAAGACTTAATATAAATCTTCACTATAACAAAGAAAAATCATAAAACTAATTTATAGATTCTAACAATAACTTTTTGTTTCTAATTAACAAAGTAAAAGTAATATCACAGTATCCAATTATGAAAAAGAATTAACCTTGTATATATAAAAACAAACAGAAAAACTATGAAATTAAAAAGAAGAAATTATAATAATTTCTTTTTAATTTTACTAAGCTTATTTGAGTAGAAAAGAAAATTCTAAGAAGTATTATCATATATGCTCTCATAATGCCTGATCAGATATAAAACTATTTGAATTTATTGTTTAACTTTCAGATGAAATTTAAGTGCCCATTAATGATGAAATTATAAATAAATAAATAATATATACCCCATTTGATAACGGGTTATTAAAAAAAATACACACAAGATCCTAAAATTTGTCTATAAATAATGCTTTTATCTGAAAATCATTTTTGGATGCGTTAAAACCGAAATTTACTAGTTTTTTATGCTATTACCATTGACAAGTTATCATAAAATAAAATTAACATAAAAACAAAACCGTTTAGATTTGAAATTGTTTTATGTTTGTTATCTTAACTACTTTTTATTTTATATTAATTTATAACCCGTAGAAACCATGGTTATAAAATTAATTAAAATTTTATAGTAGAAACTCAAAATTATTAATCAGTTATTTTAAATAAATTATTAATTTAAGAGATTTTTTTATTAGTTATTTGAAATTATAATCGTTGATTCAAATAAATATGTAAAATTAATTTTTTTAATATATATTAAATATTTTTTATTTGTAAATTAATGAAAACAATAATAAAAAATTTAAAATTTAAAATAAAGAATAAATACATTAACAAATAACATCATATTAATGAGGAGATCTAATAAATTTAAAATGGAGAACTAATAAATTAACAAGTAGCAAAACATTAATTAAAATGTTTAATATGATGACACATGACAAAAAAACTATTTTTTTATTAAGATAAGGATAAGGATTATATAGTTTTATACAGAAATACATATTTTTTATGTATTTATATACCTAAAAACTATTTAATTAAAATGTAATTTACATCTAAAAATATAAAAATTTGTATTTATGTTTATATAAAAAGATGAAAATAAACATATTCATATATAATTTTTATGTTTTTAGAAATCTTTTAGAAATATAGATACATGTTTATGTCTTTATAAGTATAAATATGTATTTTGTGTCCTATAAAATTATAAATACGTATTCATATACTTCTAAAACATATTTAAAGTTCTACTAAAGATGCAAATGATATATATTTTACTTTTAAAAACATTAAAATACATATTTACATTTATAAAAAATATATTTTACTTCTAAATACATCAAATATATATATATATATATATATATATATATATATATATATATATATATATATACTTATAAATTATATTGTTACTTCAAAAGAACATAAAAAAAATAAATAATTATATATTTAGAGTTATAAAAATGTGAAAAACATTTCTAATAATTTTAGTTTTCATCATTTTATAAAAGTTAAATATGTTTTTTTTTTCTTTTTAAGCCCTATAAATTGAAAAAAGAAAAAAAAACGTTTATAATATATATATATATATATATATATATATATATATATATATATATATATATATATATATATATATATATATATATATAATGTTGAATTAAATAACTTTTTAGTATAAAAATACAAAGCTAATAGTTGAAAGAAACCATTAAACTTCCCTAAAATGATTTTAGGATAAACTATGTCTTTTTTTTAACAAACTTTAGAATTTTTATGTCGATAATACTTTAATAATTTATTGTTTAAGTTATAAAAAAATAAATGGTACAATGTCATCATTAAGGTTAACTCATAGGTAAAAAAAAAAAAAAAAAAAAATCTAAACTACTTAGGTCATCTACGTCAATGTAATATTATTCATTTTTCATACATGTCACATAAATTGTTCTTTTTTTATTTGACTCTTACACACACCCATTAAATCCTACCCTTAAATTATTTCATTATCCAAAATGAACCTGAACCCTCAACCCCTTAAAGGGAGTTAAATCATACTCTTAAATTATTTCATTGTCCAAAATAGATTTCAATCCTCAATCCATTAGGGGAGAGACACATTTCTAACCTTCAACCCTAAAACATGTCACATGTGTTGTTATAATTATTTCTACACTAATATAATTATTTCTACAATAATGTAATATCACTCATATTCATTCAAAAGTGATCATAATTCCACATCAACAATTAGTTTATGTATTTTTAATATATATCTTAAATATTAAACATTAATAATTATATAATAATAAATACACATAAGTATAATTATATATAATTAAAATATTATTTTTAAATATAAAATAACAATATAATATTAAATATTAAATATAATTTACTTTATTATATATTAAAATACTAGAAAGACATGAATTATAAAATGAATATTACAACATTAATCTTCATTTTCTTCATCTCGAAATCGGTTCCAATGAGAGGAAGTCAATAATTTCATGGACCGCTCAAGATCCTTTCATAGATCGTTGTCATGAATGATACTTGATAAAAATACAATATATATATATATATATATATATATATATATATATATATATATCATTAACACCTGAGATGCATATATGCGACTCGAAAATTGGGAGTGTTATGCTTTGATGTAGTCAAATGATGTTCTATAATCACGCAGTTCTAAAAGCTATTATCAGGTATGATGTGAACCATGCAAAAGACGTATGTAGTCAATATAGGATTTCTTCCTCTTATTATTTTAGAGTTAGACATCTATGGCATAATGTAAAGTTGAACAGTTATGTGAGATTGGCAGCGATATATATCTCATGTAGAATATGATGTCTGTAGCAAATGGATAACTGATAAACTTACCTTATACACCAATTGTAGCTTAGAACTTTTGTGGAATTGAGCGTTGATATAATGACACAAAGTCATATGGTATTGCGGCAGTGAAATCTTGCTAAACGTTCATCATTATCTATATGAATCTGATATGAGTTTTACGCAAGTGGGGTATTGAAAGATCTTGTATGCACAAGAGTCATATTAAAATGATGTTACTAATTAACATATGATTGTAATGGTCACACTAACAACAACTTGATACAATTCATTGTTTATTAGAAATAGATTTTAGTAAAATATTCAATAAGCTCTTATAAATAAATTGAGAAAATATTTATTTCATGGGAATAATTATTTTACAATTACAAGTAACACATTCATTTATAAGGCATGAATTAATTAGGCATATACAGTACTTTGGACTAGATGAATCCTTTTATATTTTACCAAAAAGTTAAAGTCTAAATCTTATAAACTAGTTATAAGATTTATAAAAATGTTGATTCTTTTATAAGCAAAACCTTAGGTTCTCTTTTATTGGAAGAGTATGAACTTTTGAATTGTTTAATTAAACAAAACAAGAATGGCTTGCATGGTGACATCCATGTCTTATGTCATAAGGGCTTAATGGTTAAGGAACTTTAGGTAAGGTTTCCACTTTAACTAAACATGAAAAGGCTTTCATTTTGGTTAATATAGAACACCAAAACCGTAGCTTTTCCCACTCCCATGCACTCTCCTTATTGTGCTGTCAAAAGTGTTTGAAAACTACTTGTTTTTGCTCTCTTGGAAGTAATACTTAGGTATTTTCTTCCTGGCTTAAGAGTTCACCAAACCAATAGCATCTTGATATCAAGTTAACATTTTGTTGGTGTCTTAAAGGTTCTATATTCTTCATCAACTTCAAGCCTCCCATTGAGGACCCAAAGAACAACAAAGGTTGTTATTTCTTCATGTCTTCTATGGTTGTATTTTTATCTTTTTATAACTCACAGGATGATCATTGGTGGGTTGTAAATTTTTTATTATGTTTGAAATTTTAAGTCTTTCGTTTGAAATTTATGAGTTTAAGAAACTATTTTTGAACTAATACCCAACATGTAGTGTGCCTCAAAGCAATGAACTCCTTATTGAGTTGTTTGACCTACATGGCTTGAATAAACTCCTCCTTAAACAGTGTCGAGAACTCAGTCCATTCCATAGTCATAACCTCTGCATGTGAACGGGTGTTATCAACAAGTTTCCAACAATCCTTAGTCGCATCTCTCAGCAGGTTCGTAGCATAACAAATCTTGGCCCCTTCTAGTAAATAATTGGTATGAAAATCATCCTCGATGTCTGTAATCCATTTCATACTAGCAACAAGATCCTTATTCCCATCAAATTATGGTGGATGACAAGAAAATAAATCTTGACAACTCGCTCCTTAGCCTGCGCCTAGTCCCTGAGTAGTTGCAGTAATCCTTTGTGTTACAGTTTCCATCAACTCAATCCTGATCTGGGAAAAAAATTCAGAGAGAAGCTATTGATTTGCCTCCCTAACTTCAATAGTAATCACCTCTCTAAAATCTAGAGGCTCGTCCACCATCGGCTTCCTTAGTCCAACTGCAGCTCTACTCTCATTTGCATCATTGCTGAATACAAAAGGTGTGTTTAACATTAGGAATAATTACATACTACTATATTAATTAGATGATATTCCATCATATAACACCATATCCCACTTGTAATTTGGGCCCCTTCGTGATTCCTCCAAATAATAATGCCCATCATGTGCTTCAAATGATATGGGGCCATACCATCATTCACACATATGAGTAATCATCCTTTAAGATCAATCAAACGCATATGAGTATCACAAAACTTCGTCAAATGCGGAGGCTAAGTTCCTTTTTTGAAATCAAACACAAAAGATAAATACAAATAGATGTCATGCCCCCGATAATATCTAGATCTCCTAATCAACCCATCTTCTTGCCCTTCGAACATGAAGGAGCAGGAGCTAAAACATGAAATAGCAATTGTAAGCCTATGGGAATGCATGCACATAAATAACTCATAAAAATTATAACTTTATGGAAATGCATGTCTAATACATGTTTCACATCATTTTAGGTTATAAATGGTCAAATGAGGTCAAAACCCCATTCATGAATCTAAAACGAGATAAGAGTCCAGATCTAACACAAAAAACACGCATTAGGGCTCATAGATCATTAAAGTTGCAAACTTTATTCCATCCTTTCTTTCAATACTCTCAAAAGGGACAAATGTGATATCTCCATTTTGAAGATCATTTTAGTTAGCCTCATTTAAAAAAAGTCCATTTAAAAATGCAAAATTTGGTGCTATAAAGTATTTTCGAAGAAATGTTTTTTATTGATTTATAAAATCTTGGGATGTCATAACTGATACATAACATTAGCATAAACAGACCTTATAGTATTTTGACTATCAGTTTACATCTCCTTAAATCTCTTAACATTCATATACCTTTGTACTGCTATCTGTGATACAAAGAAGTTGATAGGGGTTTCAACCCACAATACTGTAGTTAATATTTTTAATTATCATACAATTAACTTGCTTACCCATTCCTGTTTTCTTCTTTATTCTTTCTTAAGGATCTATCCTAAGGGTCGTCATAGTCATCGTGGTTGACATTATTGTTTTAGGTATTTATCTGTAATACATGTTAGTAGTTTTCTTTCTATTTTGATTCCTAAGGATCATCTTAATCATCTTTGTTGATATTATTGTTATAGGGAGTTCTCCAAGATACATGTTAGTAGGGTAGAGTACATCAAATGGGCATGAAGTCCATCACTTACAGGTTATAAATCTCCTTAATCATCTCATTACCGTTCATTATCCAATGCATTATATTCATGAAAATACATATACGACATAAGTCATATAAAAAATTTCTTTTCAAGTATTCATCTATCACATAATATCTTTGCAAGTATGCACATATAACATTAAATTCTCTAAATACGTCATATCTATGTGTAAAATGAAAGTAACTATGCACTCACTTGGTAAAGTGGGTGACTGAAAATTCAGGCAACGCTTTGCTTTAGTACTTAGCTTTACCTTCGATGAGACCTAGGTTCATATCACTAAGTCTTAGTCTTATATTTCTAGTGACTATTGATGGTCTACATTCCTCACTAATCCTAATGTATCAAGATCTACCAACTAAGGAACAACCAAGAAGGATCATATCGAAGGTAGGGTCCATTTGGTATACAGAGCATACTTTTTTCAAAATCCCACTTTAAAAACCTCAATAAATCCAACCTAGACGTGACTCTCGTAAGTATATCAATCAGTATAATGACTTGGGATCACTAAGAAATCTTAATTATAGGTTCATAATAACAAATATGATTATAATTAAAAGTTACACTTGAATAAAATAAGTGTAGATTAACTTAAAGAGATTTTAGCGAAGACTGGGAATTATGCGGGCAGAACTCTGATCCGGAAGCTTCTATTCACCAACTATCTGACACCGCAGGGCTTCGCTGAAGTGGTCGGATACTCAGAAGTAAAGGGCTAAAAGCTAGAAAGTATTTCCAGAGTGAATCAGAGAAATCTGTGTGAGAAATAGACTGAAACGCACAACTATATATAGATAAAGTTGGAGTGTGCGCTGCACAAATGCTCGGATTGGGTGACGTGGCATCTTCTGAGTGGTCACACATGTCGAAATCATGTCGTATGTTAGAGGCGCGCCTTGTACACTGTAAGTGTGTGCCTGCGCACAAATTTTATCAATATTTAAAAATTCATATCTTTTCAAACTAGCTTTGTTTTCAGCGTATTTTATATCGACGCATAACTATCAATGAGATCTACAAGTTCCACTCAGACTTTGTTGGCAAATTTTGAAATTATTTTTAAAGTTATATTTTTAACAGAGACATGGACAACTAGAGTCTGTTTAGATTGTTTTTCCTAACAATCAACCGATTTAAATTTCAGTTTATGTGGTAACACAGTCGCTCTGAGAACTTGAAAAATCATAACTTCCTTATATGAAGTCAGATTTGGACGTTCTCTATATGCGCGCTCTCGGTTTTATGATTACTATAAATTTCATTTAGATTTTTCAGGCTAATAAGCAACCCATCCAAAACACACTTTTTACGGTACGCATAATTCCGTCAATTTAATCATGAAACTTCAAAGAAGCATAACTTCTTCATACAAAGTCAGATTTTAGCATTATTTATATTTACAGAATCCTTGTCACATATACTACAATTTTGGTAAATATTATTTATCCTAAATAGTTTTCTATCAAAAACTCGTTTTATTGCTTATTATGTATTAATCATCTAGCCCGAATCTACAAGAGTTACAATTATCCCCCCCCCCTTAGAATAATTACATCTCGGAAACATCAGTAAAACAAGACTTGTATAATGACTTTGCATGTTACATTTAAATATTACGT
This sequence comes from Lactuca saligna, assembly GCF_052625555.1. Classification (NCBI taxonomy): domain Eukaryota; kingdom Viridiplantae; phylum Streptophyta; class Magnoliopsida; order Asterales; family Asteraceae; genus Lactuca; species Lactuca saligna. The sequence continues at coordinate 49,892,339 of NC_136417.1, forward strand.
AATAATCATAACTATTGGACTTATTGAATGTTGGTAGTGCGAAATCTTGCACCTACTCTTCATTCTAAATTCAATCTTTATCGGAGACTCCAACTCCTTAAACAATGGACTTAATCAAGGATAAGTTTTTTACTTTAACTACATTAACAGACCGAATGGTCATGCCCTAATGACCTTCCATAGTCTAATGGCTAGCCTTAAGTTTCTTTTCATTCGGACTCCAACATGAATGATACCTTTCTTCATGTTGTAATGTGATATGATCACATTCTAGCATGTAGCACTTCTAGCTACAGGATGATTAATTTTAACGACAATCCTGATACTTCTATTGATCTCTTTGATTAACTTTTCCATCAATCTAAAGTCAGGCGCTACATCAAACTTACAATGTTTATTAGTTGGACTCAAATCAATATGACCAATAAGATCGGAATTAATATTTATCTTTGTAGTCATTATTGAAACAAAGCTAATAATGGAAATGAACAAAATAGCTCAACTCCTAAGAGACTAAGTAACCTTGTGAATTTCCTTGATCCAAGTGTGATTCATGTGCTTCCTGTAGTATAGGCCTCTACTACCTTTCACACATACTCATACTTATCCTAAGAATGATTTATGTGCTTCTGGTAGTATAGGCCTCTACTACCTTTCACACCTAGTCATACTTATCTTAAGAATTGCCTCACAGTCCTCCAAGTCACAACACAAGAAAGTTATATAGTGACTTAACACATCGGATAGTGTAACTTAATTAGGGCTTGTATTACTTCTTGAAAATGGTTACTTGGTTATTCAAGTTCATCATACAATATGCCTATTTCATCAAGATACATCACATAATACTATCTATATAACTACTTTATATCTTGAACTTTGGGTAGGTGGCTTCCTATTCTTGATCTCTTCCATCCTCATCTGCTTCATCAAGGATCATCTGGAATGCTCCTTCCTGTGGCTTTGGCAGCGCATTAAACCTTGCTACTTCATTTTTCTTTGGGTGACTCCTTGAAATGTGCCCATTTTCTCCACATTCGTAAAATACCCCATCATTGAACATACAATATTGGAATAATGACCAACCCTTACGCACTTTTAGCAGGTCACTTCTCTGTCATACCTCCCAAAGTGATTCTTCTTGCACTTCTCACACCACTTCGTGTAACATCCTAAAACACGAGGGTAAAATTTTCATTTTTAAAATAATCAAAACACCAATTTATCATTTAAACAAACCCTTAAAGATAGTTTATAGCAAAAATAGTTATCAGAGTACAATCCTAAAATCTCAAAGTTGCGGAAAATATGGTGGATACGTTGCTATTAAGCTGGGCCCTTCCCTTTCGAACTGGAAGTACCTGAAACCAAAGACAACAACTGTAAGCACAAAGCATAGTGAGTTCCCCAAATACCATATACCATACATAACATATGAGCCATACATAACATACATATCCAACATTCAATAGGGAGTGGTATGTGCTAACCATAGTCTTGCCATTATGCCACAAGTCGTATCATGGTTTGTCCTTGCAAGGCCGGGATGCCAGAACTCTGGGTCTTACAGATAAGTGTCATAAGCTAATTCATGGTCTTCCATTCAAGCATCAAAATGATAACTAGCACAATCTACAACTACTTATCTACTTAACCGTCAGAGTCCAAACTCCAGTCTTGCATATAGATCTTCTAGTAGCCACTTCCTAGTCTTTATACAAATGTCACGGGCCACCCCTGGTCTTCTTATAATACATAAACCAAATGATCTAGCATTGGTGCCTTCGACCAATAGCACAGTGAGGAGACTCACCTCACATTACTGAATCACATTGATAATCCATGGATGTTGGTCCGACAATTCCTTGAGCTATAACTATCAAATAATACCAATTTAACACTTGGGTCCCAAAACAAACCCAATAATCCATAAATGGGGTAAAAGAAAATTTTACCCCCCACCTACTTTGGTCCAAGACTAGGGCCCAAACTCACAATAAAAAGGCCCACAACCGAATTATCATCCAAAGCCTACTGGAAAATTCGGCCCAAAGCCTTACATGGGACATACCCTAAATTCCATTAAATTTTCCCTAATCCAAAACACATGTTCTCAAATGGCCCAAAAATGCCCCAAGCAACCAAGCCCAAAAGATATCCCAAACATGCGAGACCCAATAGACCGAGTACACTAGGCATACTCAGTATGTATGCACAACGTACTCACTTGGAGGCTTGTACGTTAAGCGTACCTGCTTGTACGCCCATCGTACACACCCTCTTCAACCTACATCTTGATTCAACACTTAATCCTTTAAGACAAAGCTTCCAAAACATAGACATGACTTCCTTAAGCTGGATTATCATGTAAAGTTGCTAACTTTACGATCATGTATGGTTAAATGAAGTTGTAAAGCTTAAAAGGTACTTAATGAGTGACTTAATGCACGCATGATAAGAAAATTATCATAAAGCTTCTACCTTTATGCTCAAGGAGACCAAAACAAACTCATATCTAAAATAACAAGCCCTTAAACGACTTAACTTTTCCATTAACCCAAAAGGGACCAAAAGCATAACAAACTAACTATGGAGTGATATAAACATATACAATCCGAGATTCAAACTTGATACCTTTGAAAGCTTTTCCACAAGATGATGATTATGGATCTAAAGCCTTTTCACCAACAAGACAACTTCAAGCTTCTATACTTCCTTCACAAAGGAAAAAAAAATGGGCACCAAAGTCTTCTTAATATCTCGAGAACACCACCAAGAGGCTAAGGGGTCGATTTAGGGTTTTAGGAGGTATGGGGGTGGTAAAGAGGCCAGCCTTAAAGACTTAAGATGCTTAAATAGTGTACACTAACTCAAAAATTAGGGTTTCAGCACCCATGGTACGTCCAACGTAATCCTCGTACGCCCAACATACAAGACTGAGGTTCACGATCACTCATCCTAGGTACGCTAAGCATACACCAATGTACGCCCAACATACTACCATGCATAATAGTATGCCCTACGTACTCCTTACGTAAGCCTAATGTACTAGGGTTTCCTCTTAAACCCTAAAATACCCCGAAGACCATAGCTTATTAATTATAAATTCAACTTCGACGATCCTTATATCCATGACAAGGTAACGAGAAGCTCTATATTTGTATCAAATCATACTTGCCATAAAATTTCTCGGAAAAGAATCCAATATCCATAAAAGCTCACTTCCTTTTTACCAAAATACCACTTGGCTCCAAAACCAAATCTAAACGCCTGATTCATCTACATTACATCACCCACACCCAAATAGGTAACGATTCGGGACAGGACGTTGCAACTCCCCCCCCCCCCCCCACTTAAATTAGATTTCATACTTGTAATCATTACTTATCATTCCAACACACCATATAGTTTGAACAACACAACCACAACCCCTACAAGTGACTCTACACACGAATCCCAAATCACTAATATCGCCCCGAATCAACTTGCTACCCCTAGCTGCTTTCCAAAAGTAGTTGAGGCCTCCCTGGTCCTAACTTGTCTGCTATCTAACTAAAACACCAGATTCCCTCCCGGTTGATGAGTAAAAAACACATATAGTCGGACCACGCGACTTCCGAAAGAAAGCCTCATCTGGCATTAACTTCCTTAACTATCTCGCCACCAAATCCAATGCCAAAAGTGAATGCTACATGATCAACCATAGTCTTATATCATACCCGGCCACTAATGACCTACCACTTACTAATTCAAGCATGTTGTGGCCCTCCCATAATCTTACGAACTAGCCCACCCTGGTCTAAACCATCTAAAGAAATCCATGATCATTCATGGATTTTTCACACCCTCACCGTTGCACAGGGACCGGTGAATGCTACGGGCCACCTCGCAGTCTCATAACACTGCCACACTATCTGCCAACTAGTGAATGCTACGAGCCAATCTGCAATCTTACAACACTCCTACACTAACTGGCAACCTAGTAAATTCTACATGCCACCCTACATTCTTACAACTCTCCTATTTTGTCATGGCCACCAGTCATGGTCTAACTGCTCATCCATCAATCCATCCATATACATCCAGAGTTGTAGATGCATCCGACCAAGCGGCCAAACTCGGCTCAAGTCATGCTTGGAACCCCAACCAAGGTACACCAAGACCTGCTATCCATCACCAAGAAGGCGCTATCCAACTATTGGGAGTTTTCCTGAACTCCCAACTCACACAATCCTCAATCCAAACGGCCACTTGGGCCTCCCCGACGGGGATGTGAAACTTATCCTAGTTTCATGCCCAATTCTGCTCCCAAAAATCTGAAAGGTTCTCCTCCACTTTGATTCGACGAAGCTCTCCCAAAACATAAGGTTTGAAGGATTCCAAATCCATCTTACCCTTTATGATTGAACCACTAACAACCTACACTTCCAATGCTAGTGTTCCATTACTAGCTTAACCCAAAGCCCGTACAACCCTTGAAGACCAGATGAACACTCCCTGAAATCCCAACAAATCTGATAACTCCAAACGCTTTTAATAATGCAACATCCAAATCTTGAAGTCCTTAATGCTGGAGACACAGACCGAACCCTAACAATAGACCACTTCCCCTGGCACTCCCATTGGCCAACCAAGCTCAAATGTTAGGACACTAAACCCCGACTACACTGGAGAACTAACCCGCTGAAACTGACCATAGATCTTCCACACAGTACCCCTGAACCGATCTCGACCAAGAACCAGAATAACAACCAAAAACATAGAAACCCGCTCAACAAGATGCAACCCCTTCTAACCCACTAATGATTTATGTCATGCAAATTGAATATAATAATTATTGATGATACAATTCAAATAATAACACAAAATTAAACCCAAGATGATGCTTACCCAAACCAATACAAAATTCTAAACAACATAAATATAGATAACAACCGAAGCAAAGGCAAAAGATGACATACCCGTAATATCACTCGTTGTAGGAGTCGAAGTTAGTTGTAAGGTGTCTAAATTCTAGTAGAATTTGTTATGTGATGTAATGTTATTTACAAAGGCATTGTTGTTTTGAAACTTTACTGTCAAGTCCTTTGTACTTTTTTGTGTGCTTTCTTTTCTCCTATAAATACGGGAAGGTACAGTAGATAGACAAGAACTTTTGCATCACACCTAAAGACGATGCCAACCTATTCAGTTCAGAAGTTCATGGGGAGCATCATCCACAAGTTCAAACTATTCAGGGGGAGCAACACAACCCCATTGTTGATAGTGGATCTTCTGCTGTACAAGATCTTACGAGATTACATATATGGACCAAGGGTTATCCTCCAAACCAAGTTACTAGAAACCCAAGCGTTGATGTACAAACTCTATCTACCACAAGTTTTCAAAATGAATGTCATTTTTTGGTATTTATCTCCATGGTTGAAACCAAATCCATCAAGGAAGCACTACAACATGCTGACTGGATTACAACCATGTAGGAAGAATTGACAGAATTTAATAGAAATGAAGTATGGACTCTTGTTCCTCCACCACAGGATCATCCCATTGTAGGTACGAGATGGGTGTTCCGAAACAAGATAGATGATGATGGATTTATCTTTCGAAATAAAGCAAGACTTGTTGTCACACCCCCAAACCAAGGATGACGAAAATGTCCGGGGGTGGAGGACTTCATGTAGAGTATCACAACAACGAGTATAATAGTTCTCAAAGTAAATACAACCATCACAAATATAATTGAAAAAGTTACATCGAAGTACATGTTACATGATTCACATCAATTACATTATGATACAAAATGAACTCTTCAACGAATTATCGTCCCATCCTCAAAACGCTGTTGATTTCCTATTTCATTGAATTCCTGAGAATACAAGTAGTTCTGAAAAAGTGTCAACACAAAGGTTGGTGAGTTCATAAGAGGTTTCGTTAGAGAAGTAAACCGTTTTCCTTGTAAAAGCATTAGAATATGTATCCAGAAAATCCGATATTTTCTTTAAAATCTGTGTAATGTAGTCTTATACCCGAAGACCAAAATGTATAAGTAACCTCTCTTACTAATAGAAAATGGTATGTGTTTAAATCGACATAAAACGCGCTTGAATTAAATAAAATTCCTGTAAATTCTTATGTTTGTTAATACCTTATGTATATGTAGTCCTAAATCCCAGGACCGAGAAATAACAAGTATGGGCCATACTTAAAGGTATAAATGTGGTTTCAAATGATGTGTAATCATAATTACCAAAACCGAAAGTGTACAGTATTATCTGTACTTATTGAGATAAAAAGTGATTTTAAATCGTCATAAAACCCATTTAGGTTTTATGAAAATCCCGTAAACTTTATGGATTGTTATATCCCTATGTGAATCGCTATAATAATACTATGACTGAATGAACCTACCACGACGTTTCCTAGGCATTGCAAAACTGAAATGACATTTGTCACCCGTAGACCTGCAGGTCCCACTGTAGCTAGCAGCAAGGTGTGGGGTGTCAAACCCAATATAAATCTATATACAAGTATCACGTTCTCCCTCCAGGAGACTCTGATTATAACCACCAGAAATTATATCCCGCACTCGGACGTACGGGAAGAGAATATCTCACAATTTAGATTAACAAGTTTACGTGTAATGTGTGTGAATGTAAACCTTTTCTGTATGGATATACCCTTTTTGTACGAGTGTGTTAAGTGATGTATCATAAACTATATCTATTATAGTTTATCTAAAACGTTTGTAATATATAAGAATTCTTTTATGAAAATACGTTAGTGTTATGAATCCATTAAACTATGCTTATTATAGCTTAATATTCGTGTTCTAAATGGATAAATAATCTTATCATGAATGACTAAGTTTCAGTTTATGATGAAAAACTAACAAGGAAACACATTCAATATTTAGAACTTATTGTTATTCACTTTGCTCAACATAATACAAAGTGTTATGAAATTTATATGCTGTTAACTAACTTTAACCTTTCTGGGCTGTTTTAGAAAAGTCATAGAAAAATCATACGAAGTCAAAAACTGAATCCGTAAATTCTGAGAGTTCCTAAAATGTGTCTTGTTTGCTTATAATTTTTATCATGATTTTTAATGACCTCCAACTTGGGTGAAAAAGTCCATAATCATAGACTGGTCTGGATTGGGGTTTGAAATGATAGGCAGTTTTGTAAATATCACCATAAATTGTATAAAAATCGTATGGAGATGTGCAAGTAGTCATTTTAAAGCTAAGAACTTGAAATATTTGCACATTATACAGTTTTGAAAACAAAAATGTTTAAGTTGCCCAAAACAGTCCGTGAATGGAGTTGAACTTTTCTCATGAAGGCTGTTAGAAAAGTTTAGTTATGTTCTTGAAGTTTTAACTTGTATCCCCCCTAAAAACTTGAGAAAACATGAAAATGTAGGGGTATGAACTCACCTTGAGTGATTTCAGAAGATGGATGATGGAGAAGAGAAGTGTTCAACTCAAGAACACTTGAAGATTCGAAGATCTAACAAGAATATGATGATGTTTGTGTAAGTAATTTATGATTTTGTGTAGGAGGATGTGTAATAATCATAAGAGAGATGATGATACTTACTAAATGAAGGAGAAAATCCTTGGAGTATTCCTTGAATCTCGAATTTTTAGAGAGAGGAAGTGAGAGAGAAGATATGTTTGAGCTTTGGTGGAAGAATGAGAAAATGAGAGAAGAAAGGAGAGAGGATGAATGTCCAGCTCTCAAAAACGTGGGAAAGGGTGTTAAATGAGTGGAAAGGACATTGATGTGACCTAGGTAAGGTGGGGAGGTGTGGCTGGTCATAGAGTGGGTGTGGGAGTGGTTGCTTGCGTCATAAGGTAAAGCAAAGTCAACACTCCACCTCTTTGTACTTTACCCACTAGCTTTTATTATTTAAATTGTGATTTTCATGAAAATATGATTAAATTATGATTATTTAGGGTTTATTATGTTAAAATATAATTTCTGGAGAAAATCCCGCGTTAAAATCACGAAAAACAGGCTTAAAATGTTAAAAATATCAAAAATGGGTGAAAAGCGTAAAAAATCTGAAGTCTGGCCGGAGGTTCGGTCCTCTGGTGTTGGAACCGAGAGAAGAGAAGAAGAACCGAGAGGTGGGAAGAAGAACCGAGAGAAGAGAAGAAGAACCGAGAGGTGGGGAAAAGAACCGAGAGAAGGAAGGGAAGGACCGAGAGAGGGAAAGGAACCGAGAGGCGGGAAGAGATCGAGACGGGACCAAGAGGGGACCGAGAGCCGAGAGAGGAGACCGACAGCCGAGGCTCGGTCCTCGCGAGTTTCAGCCAGAGAGGCTTCTCTTCTCAGTTTCAGCCCAAGAGGCTTCTCTTCTTGGTTTCGGCCCGAGAGGCTTCTCTTCTGCTATAGGGTTTCGGTCCTAAGAAGGGTTTCGGTTCCTAAAAAGGGTTTCGGTTCCTAAAGCCTATTTTACTCGTTTTCACTCCGTTTTGAGCCGTTTTTGACCCGGTTAAGGGTCGGAATGACCTGAATGATTCCAAAAAAGTTACGGGAACTTTTGAGAGAGATTTGGGAGAGATTTCACATACTTGGAGAGATTTGGGAGAGATTTGACATTCTTGGAGAGATTTCTCATACAAAGAGATATTTGAGAGAGATTTCACATACTTGGAGAGATTTGGGAGATATTTGATATTCTTGGAGAGATTTCTCATACAAAGAGATATTTGAGAGACGTTTCACATACTTGGAGAGATTTGTTAGAGATTTGACATTCTTGGAGAGATTTCTCATACAAAGAGATATTAGAGAGAGATTTCACATACTTGGAGAGATTTTGGAGAGATTTGACATTCTCGGAGGGATTTCTCATACAAAGAGATATTTGAGAGAGATTTCACATACTTGGAGAGATTTGGGAGAGATTCTAAATAGAGAGAGATAGAGTGAAAACGATTGAGAGAGGTTTCGTGTGTGGTATTTGTGAGTTCCTGGCTTCATAATGCAAGGTCTGTAAACCCTGTTAAGCCTTGTTTAAGGATCCTACACACTCCCGATGAGTATGTAACATTGTTCTATCGGTTTGGCTTGCCTCGTACCATAGTTTTAGGTTAAGGAGATCTAGATGTTCGCACTTTTTGATTTATGATCTCTCGTTAGAATAGCGAGTTGATTAGTATTTACCTAACATAAACTCTAGTACCCACGTGCTAAATGAGTCGAACGGTTTGACTTGTTGACTTCAGTTGACTTTGACTTGACCAAAAATTGACGGTTGTCACATCATCCCCCCGTTAGAGGGAATTTCGTCCCAAAATTTGAATTTAGGCAAGGAGTAGGCATGAATAATCGAGCCAAGAAGTGGGGATACTTCCTAATCGACTAATTTTCGCGCTCCCAAGTGACTCCATGTCCTCGGTTAGTATTCCAGTGAACTTTCACTAATGGGAAGCGGCATTGTTTCATTCGCTTGACCTCGGTCCATGGTCACTACGGTTCTTCCAAGAAGGTGAGGCTTTTGTGGAACTCAATCTCGTCGAGGGGAATTGCAAGAGTCTCATCGGATAGATACTTTTGTGAGTTTGGGACGTGTCGGGTAGAATGTATTTTACCAAGCTCACGAGAGTAGATTGAAGTAGCGAGTTACAGGGCTGATTCTGACAAGAATCTCGAAAGGCATAATTATCTGGGGTATTGGCTTTCCATGCTATCCGAAGCGTACTAAGCCTTCCCAGAGTGAGGCTTCCAGAGGAATTTGGTTTCTTAATCTGGAGTTCTAAAGGTTTCTCCCTCTTTCTTGTTTTCACGGTCAAGGGTTGCTCCCTTCAGGGTCAAAGTTGGGAGGGGGTTCCATATTTTATGAGAAGTTCCAAAGGAACTCCCAAAATTTTGGCATATTCCTGCTGACGTCTTTGGTGCTGACTATTTCTTAATGGTTTTGATCAGTTTAAAGGGGTCCTTAAGAATTTCCACATTGATAATGATGTGTCTTTGAAATTGGACTCCTTAATTTCAACACTCGTATCTAGAGAACTTCAGGTATGGTTTCTTTGATCATATTATTTCTGCGGTTTGTTGCAGCTGTTCTCCTTAGTTTCCTTCTTACTACGATGTAGATAAGCAAGTCATTTACAATGACAATGACGAACTGATCTTAGTAAGAATGGCATTTCCTATTCGTTAAGTTCATGAATACTGCGAGTGGGTTGGTCTTATCCGAGGGATATCACTACGGACTTGCGGAGTCCGTGTTGAATTTGGAGGATTGTCCTAGGACATCCTTCTCCAACACTCATGACTGGTGATATTCAGATCTCAGGTCCAATTCCTAAAGGGTACCTCGTTCATTGCGGTTGGTCGGCCTATTCGTCTATGTGAAGTATATAGTAAAGGTTTCTACTAGAGATATTATCGGGGCCTCTGAAGTCAATGGAATTACGAGCAATTTGCCTTTCTATTTGAAGAATAAGACCAGATCTTTCCACAATGAGAAGCTTGGTTCTTCAATTTCATTGTTGAGTAGTTCGACAGGTTTGACCTGACAGGTCTTGTAGCTCGGTAGGAAGCATGTGGGTTTGGTTTATGGAACTAGGCCTTTTTGAATGGTAGGACATTTGCTCGTCCTTCTGGGCAACCTTAGCCCGAAGCTCATGGCAGGACTCATACCATATCTGTCCCAAGCTTTTGTGCTTGAATCTTGTTTGCTACATGCGCGACATTCCCGAAGGTCTCCTGTAAATACATGTGATAAGGCTTCGGGAAGTATAACACTCCTCTGGTGTGTGTTTTGGAGTTCCACAACGAGAGATGACCTAGAGGTCCGTGCTGGATGTTTATGAGAGACGAAGGTTTCGATATTCGGGGGGGTTAGGTGAAGGGTCCTTTTGTAGGCGTTAAATCGGGAAGATTAGGGTTAAATCAATCAAAATTGGATAACAACAGCAATATCTTTTTAGATAACATGAGGTAAGTTGTATTCGCAAGAAGAGATCACTAGAGTGATAGAGTGTCTTGTGTTTCTTTTCCGTGTGTTCCGTTTTGTTTGATGTTATGATTACTGCAGATGATTCATACCATAGTGTCTAGCACTGGTTGTGGGAGTGTTTCGATAGCCAGTAATGATACTTGACATCATGATTCCTGACAGGTCTCCTTACGATCGAGTGGTATATGAACGTCGTATGTAAGTTGATGTTGGTGAAATCGTCGAGTGGGTGACCCCACTCAACCTCTAATACTATACATGGAATAGGAGTCAGGATGAAATTATTTGTTTCAAGACTTTAGTATTTTGATTATAATTAACCCTGATGAATGGACAAGGTCATCACAACTTACAGGTAATGATCCTAAGGTCATATATATATATATATATATATATATATATATATATATATATATATATATATATATATATGTCTTTGGTTTGATTTGTATGAGAGAGAGTATTTTAACTACTTTTTAGAAGGAACGTTACTTTAGTAAGCGTACCAAATTAATTACAAACATATAGTACTTAAACGTTTTGTCGTTGGGAACATTACAAAAGTCCTAACATGGTTCCCTTGCTGCTCCTGTTGGTGTGTTCATCACACTCCTCTTGCTTCTTCGTCATTCTTCTTAGTTGGACATTCTCTCTTGAAGTGTCCCGTTTCACCGCATAGGTAGCATACTGGGCCTACCTTGGTGCAGGTGATTGAAGGGAGGTGTTGGGTCGGGGCCTTACAGAAACGGACGGTATGCCCTTTCCTGTTGCAGTTTTTACAGTGCATCTCCCGGCAAGCCCCATAGTGATGAAAGCCACATTGATTGCACTTTGGGAGTGATCCCTCATATGGTATGGTAGGCGTTTGGGTGGTAGACCTCGTGGCTAGTGTCGAGGCATGCGTAGTGACTGCTGTTGTAATGGTAGGGGGGCCATAGGTTGTTGTTTTTTAGTGGATCCTTGAGATTGGTGACACTCTTTCATGTTCCAAAACTTTCTCTTCTTGTTCGTAGGTTCGTGGCCTAAGGTATTTTCGTTGGTGGACACCCATTGATGTTCCTGATTGTTACCACAATTTGTATTGTTAGTACCGCTTCCACCCCTACTGACATTGTTAGCATTGAATTGCGCCATGACGGCTGTCACGGCTGCCGTGACTGCAGCCTGAAAAGTAGCAACGTCTATCTGTAGTGTTGGCGCCTTGCTAGTTGGTTTGTTGCCTCTTGGTGAAGACATAACCCTCTTTCATGAAGAAACGACTTCGTTTGTGGAAATGATTATCTTAAGTGCATCCTTACAATTTATATTTACGCATATAAATTTTTGCACATTACTCTACTATTCCTAGTGTTCCCACTAACACTCCTGAGATGGAGTTATGGCAGTAGGTAGGAGTAGGTTTCATACAGACGTTAAGCTTTACTCCTCTTAGAATCATGTTTGTCCGAACACACTTGGCTGAGGAATTTTGATGGGATCCGGTGCATTAGTGTTGGAACGTTCGCACTCCATAGGTCTATGAAGAAGAAACTTCTCAACAAATGTTTAAAGGTGAGACGATAATGAGTTTTTTTATAATGGCTATATGTCGCGAGTTTTCTAACTAAGTTTATCTCATATCGATTTGTAACGTAATTTGGTTGTTGAGGGTGTTCTGAAAACAATTTATAACGAGGTTCTTTATATGGTAAACTCATGTATTTTAGTAGTTCTGTATCCAAGTGAAACTTTATACTTGACCCAAGCTAGGTCCTTATCATGACATATTGATGTATGCTTAGTTATATAATTAAGGCTAGATAGACCTTCGAGTCTGTTAGGTACATCCTAAGCCCATCTTGTTAATATGACTTTAGTAATCATGGTTTTAGTGAAAATCTTGACCTCGATGCAGGTCTACTTCACATTTGTGCATGGGCGGGTTTTGATAGTAAATAGATTTCTCGATTAGTATGACCACTTAATTTGTAGTTTCGTGATTTTACTTACAATAGAGTAGCACCAGTGCATACTTATGAAGATAATTTACCAGGTGTGGTGAGCGGTATGAACTCTACTTACGATGATCCATCCCTTGTGATGCCTGAGGCAAGGTCGATGCAATTTTGTAGCTTTGCAAATCAACGCTTGGCTACAATCATCCTTTCTTTAAATGCCTTGTGTCTACCCTGTCACTCTCTTTCCTCTTCACGAGCGGCGGTAAAGTCCTAAAAAGAGAGTTGGTCTTGGGAATAGTAGTCTAATTATGAGTCACGGGTACAAGAGATGATAGGGTCCGCAGTAGCGCACAGTTTTCTGAACTCAGATTGTAGTCTTCCTGTATTAATCCCCGATATTCGCGATCCGCTGGGTCTTCGCCGGGAGGGCTCTGTCCGTCGGTGCCCCGTGGTTGAGGTCATAGCACCCTCATTGGTCTCCACATGGTGGTTGTTGTCATTGTTGTCGACATTCAACCCTCGATCACGATTGCCCAACGGAGCACAGGTTCGATATAGTCAAAATGGTTCGCAAAACCCTTGCTATGCATGGAGGATCGATTACCTCCGGTTCCGCTTCTGATTCTTTTCGTAACCATTCACTATTCCTCGAGTTCAGATTAGGAAAGTAAGGGTCGTCCGGCAAGTAGGATCTTGCTATGTTGTACTTGCGGGAATAGGAGTGGAAGAGATAATTACTATGCGTCTAAATCTCTATAATCAATTACTTATAGGGGGTGATCCTTATTAGTCACTTCTATAATGACAGTGCATACTAATTACATATAACAAGATATGACAGACCTTCGAATAAGTGATCCCACCCTAGGTCCACATCCAAACAAGGAAAAGGAAGTAAAGTAATGACCACAAATTCTAAGTCTATGATTTCTAAGATATATATAACCTTAAAGTATCCACTTAGGGACTATAGACCTATTATTAAGGATCTATTTAGTTTTCATATAAGTTATGATATTAAAAAATACTCCTATAGTATTTTAAACTCATGTTCTGTTCTAATGTTCTCATTGTGGTAGTGTTGGTAAGTTTTTAGACTTGTTGCCATATCACAACTATTCTTGGGCATGTGCTAATCACTCATCGGACCAGCATAGTTGATCAGGCTATGCCACTCCCAAGACTGACCATACATCCCCGAGTTTACCTGTGATATCCAACAATCATTACTTTTGTTTTGTTCTAGAATGATGCTGGCCTTAGGGTGTATGTATGCATGTATACTTTTAATAAGAAACTATTTATTTCTAAAAGTAGAGTTGTTTTGAATCTTTAAATCAAAGATGAGTCCCAATGCATTTATAGTTTGTATATCTTATGTGGTTTGATATATTGAGTTCACTATAAACAATGCTCTGATACCAATCTGTCACACCCCCAACCAAGGATGGCGGAAACGTCCGGGGGTGGAGGACTTCATGTAGAGTATCACAACAACGAGTATAATAGTGCTCAAAGTAAATACAACCATCACAAATATAATTGAAAAAGTTACATCAAAGTACATGTTACATGATTCACATCAATTACATTATGTTACAAAATGAACTCTTCGACGAATTATCGTCCCATCCTCAAAACGTTGTTGATTTCCTGTTTCATTGAATTCCTGAGAATACAAGTAGTTTTGAAAAAGTGTCAACACAAAGGTTGGTGAGTTCATAAGAGGTTTCGTTAGAGAAGTAAACCGTTTTCCTTGTAAAAGCATTAGAATATGTATCCAGAAAATCCGATATTTTCTTTAAAATCTGTGTAATGTAGTCTTATAACCGAAGACCAAAATGTATAAGTAACCTCTCTTACTAATAGAAAATGGTATGTGTTTAAATCGACATAAAACGCGCTTGAATTAAATAAAATTCCCGTAAATTCTTATGTTTGTTAATACCTTATGTATTGTTGGGTTATGAGCATTCTAACACTCCTAAGTGTACATGCAACCCTAAATACCTTGGATCTATGTTTTCTCTATTATACATGCAAATATGAACATCCAAGGTATTATCCTAATCTAGCATACAAAAGTATCAATATAACAAGATAGATACATACCTCTTTGATGTAGCTTGTCTTCATGAAGCTTGAGTGCCTAGTGCCCCAAGTGTGACACCTCAAATGGTTCACAATCATCAAAACACTTAGAATAACTTAGAGAGAATTTCTACACTTCATGAAATCGGCTAGCCCTTTGATACTCTCACTAGTGGCCGATTTTGGTCAAGAATAATATCTATATATAGTGTTACAATTAGGGTAAACTCTAATTGTCATGACTTTCCATTTCCTTGGATCCATGGGTTCAAATACACCATGGAGCATCATATGGGTTTTGGCCCAACTAGATAATCCATGGAGCATTAGCCCACTATACAAGTATGGATGATTTACACAATCAACCCATATATTTAATTAGTCTTCTTTTGATCACATAATTAATCCTAGATTAATTCTTGATCAATACTAATTAAATAATCTTATTATTCTTATTATTAATATACTAGAACTTATAATATATTAATAACCATAAGTGTCTTATTTCTCTCATTATAGTCTATCCAAGTGCATGATGGTATGCAACCCAAATGGACCATGTCGGGTCGGGTCAAGTCTTACCAATTATTGTTATGGACTTAGACATTAATCCAACAGTCTCCCACTTGGATAAGTCTAAAACTATTATTGCGTATGACTTCAGGAACCAACTGGCAATCGTAGCTCTCAAAAGCTTCTGTCGAACTCTTGACCTTGTAGATGAACTCTGACCTTTGTCAATGACTTGTCCATTAGATAAGGGATCATATATTCCTCCATTCTAGATATCATATGGATTGAGACATGGATTATAATCATTCTCTCTGTCCATTTGTTGTTTCCCGATTTCCGATTTATGACGACTGACTAATTGAACAAATCAAATCAGTCCTAGCCCGGCCGAGCACTTCCATTTGTCATCATCAAATCATCGAGGGGCCCACAGATATCGCTTTTATCCCGAAGGTAAAAGGAATGGATAAACTTCGACTGATATGGCTTGTTCTACTACTTGTTGAATCATACACAAAGGCACATTTTATAACATCGAGTTACCAATGCGTTTCATGCAATTAATGTACAACCAACTCATAGTAACAACTCATATCTCTAGGTTTGAAGAATATAAGATATTATCATCTCATGATCACTCGTGATAAAAACCCATGAAGTGATTCCAATGAGCGCGGGTTGAATCCAATACTCAGAACTTATGAGTACTCATGAGTGTTGTAGCCCTTTGTCCAACATCTTAGACCTCTACAAGCCAACCCATGACAGTCTTAATTCATATCTACTTCCAACATATGACCGACTGTGGATGGTTTGAATAACTTAGTCATTCCGGAAGAATAACCTAGTTTATTCGGGAAGTCAAAACATGCAAAGTGAAACACAATAATAATTGAATCCAATATGGTCTCAGAACTTATGAATATAAATAAAACACTTTTTATTTATCACAATATGATTACACATTATTCATTGTATACTGTTTCAGCTATCAACATTATTCTTGAATTTAAAACAATAGTTGTCCCATGCTCCAAGCATGTACACTATGTTTTTCTAAACACTAGTCATGCCATACACCAAGTATGCATACTATGTTTGTCTATGATCTTTACTTTGTGAACTAGATCAATTGAACATAATCTTCAATGACTCTCTTTTCATACTCCCAAATCCTTACTGCAAATGCAAGAATTCCAAATTCATGCCATTTACTGAAATCTGTTAGATTCTAAACTTATATGCATTGATCCTCTTGTAACGATTATGCACAAATTCACAAAGACTTGGCAGCAATCATTACAGAGCATTCCAAAGGAGATCAACTCCTTGGAAACATTCTTCTTGCATTAAGTTTCCTTAATCTTACACAGATTGAAATTTCTGACTTTGAAACATTTCCAGATTCCATTTTGACTATCACTTCTGAACAAGAGTTGCCTCCTTACAGATTATGTCAATATGGTCCTTCCAGAATTATCACTATACTTCCAACTATCCTTGAGCAACCAATCTTTGGTAAACCTTAGATTGTCCTCGACAATTGTTTAATCCTTTTAGTCATATCCAGTTCTAAGCCTTTTCCCTTCTTAATGCCCCAGGCATTTGGAAACTTTTAGAAAGGATAAATATAGCACATGTAATCGATCCTATATCCGAAGCATATGGGACACAATTCATGATGTCTCACATAAAGACTAAACCAGTCTTTTGCTATAACATTTCCATTTCTATTTGCCAAGTTCTCATAATTCAGATTACGAAAAGGGATGCCGTAATCATAATCGAATTTTAGAACGCAAATAATGGACCCATATACATAATTTCCATATGTTGAGCCATTCCAACATGAAATTCATATATATTCTTGACTAAATGATTAAAACCTCACGATCTAAGCTTATAGATTTGAGATGAAGTATAATTTCCTCTCCCTTAATTATAGCAAAACAACTCTTTCCCAGTTGAAACTTTTGTTTTCTATAATTAACATGGCTAACTTGCAATACTTATCATAATTATCATGCTCCCACTAACATGATGATTATTAGCATAACACTTATGCTCCCACTAGCTTTGACATGTACTCAGAAATCAGCTGGACTTCTAGAAATCAATACTTTATTGACTTTCTTACCAAAGTTCAGATTTCTGATACTTGATTGTTTTGATAGAACTTTATCAAAATCATACACCTTCCCTTAGATAGCACACTTGTGTGTCTAAACAACTATGAAGAGGGATGCCGTAATCATAATGGTTAGACCTTTTTGCCACTTCTCAGAAGTCCAGGTTAGTGTGCCGGTAAACCACACACGCTCCACTAACGACTTTGAGAATGCAAATATCACAATTGCTATCTAACTAAAATCTACTTAGTGAAAGTGTTTCCTCACCATCATTTTCATGAATCGGAGAGAAACCTTATGACACTTAGATTTAATGGTGTATGTGTTCTTATCCATGTGAATTGTCAAAACCATAGTCACAAGACAAAGATAATGACAAATCCAAAACCATATGGATTGAACTCAATCTTAATTTCTTGCCACCTGGCAGCTCAAGGGCCTGCCATTGCTTCCAAGTTGTTGTGCAACACATTGAGAACTCTAAGAACTCATATGCAAAGCCAACTTTAACTGGAATGGGCACAGAATATGTCAACATGATAGGTTATAAACCTCAATTCGTGTGCTAGTGAAGGACTTCAGGTTTTATTCTTGATTAGTTCTTGAGACTTTCAAGACCTTTAAGACTCCCACTGTCCTCTTGACATATAAGACTCTCTTGTCAAATATTCAAGAGATAGTGCGGATTCTAATCAAGACAAACACTTCACACAATTGGCCTAAGTTGGTCATTGTTTTATCCAAAACATCACAACTTACCAATTTCAAATGTACAAGAGTAGAAAACTTTTACTCTTACATTTGACACGTGTTTTAAACCTTCTTAAAGACATGTCACTCAAATTACAATCTTGGAGTACGACTCTAAGACTTGTATTGGAACGAAGTATGACTCATCTTCTTGATTTAACCATTTCAACAATTCAAGATCCCTTCTTCTTAGTCATAAGAATGCACCAAGACTTCCTTAGAGAACTAATTTTGATATGGTTTATTAATCATTAAGATGATCACAAAAACTGATACTAAAGTACTCTCCCATCTTTTCAGATTTGAGAAACTTTTATCCTTCTGCCTAATTTGATTCTTCTTATTCGCTCTGCCTTACATTGGAGCCTTTTCCAATGTCTCAGAGTTACACTTAAGCTTGTAAGTATAATCATATTTACTGAGCTTTAGTAAACTATGACGAATAGCCTTATATCTTTTGTGGTGGACTTAATCAGTGCACATGACTATGTACTCGATCCCTTAGTCCATTACTTGACTCACACATCCATGTGAATAAGTAATTAGTCTTAATTTTCCAATACTTGAAAGTTCTCATTCATCATGCTATACACCTTGCATGAATCCAAGTTCCGGTCCAATTGAGACTTGGGTGATGAGAATCTTTCCTTTATTTGATAAATTTAGACATTACCACAAATGAAAGAATCAATTTCATACTTCCACTCTTGCTATTATTGGAATCATATAAGCAACAATTTTCCTCAAATGCCATTGTAAGGATATTTTAAAATAACTAAAATAAAAAATTTTCTTTTATTTTAAAACTATGCGGAAAAACTTATCCTTACAATCCATATGAAAACCTGTTGTTATCTATTCCTTAGCAATATCTCATAACTCCTAAGAAGTAGCTCAAGAATCCGATTTTCAAACTACGCGATAGAAATCCATCTATGCGATCAGATTCAGCATATTCTTTCTTTAAGTTCCTTTACTTTTCTTTGATTCTTACAGCATCACCATGTGACCCAGTCACATCATGTATCAAGAATCTCATAATAGAAACTTAGCAGAGTTAGATAGCGGACTTTACCTGAAGTAGAGTCAAACTTATTGACTTTAACATCCTTAGGTAAACTTGGCAGCTTCGCAACCAATGCCCCTTCCTTTGGCAATATAAACATATGGACCCTTTGATAATGGTACACGAGACTATCACAGACTTAGACTTTTCTCTTTACCATTTGGTCAACCGAGTTGACTATGGCCGATCCCTTTCCATTGGGAAGAGAATGTTTTCCTGGATTTCCTATGTCACTATTGTCAATGTCCATCAAGTTTTGAGGAAGTTGATCTTAACAAATAGATAAGATCATTAAGGGTCTTGTCATAGTCTGTTTCATAGGTGTTCCAAAAGAACTCACTATGTGACTTAGAAAGTAGTTGAACCACCAACTTTCTCAAGACTTTGACACCCTTCTCTCCCGGCTTGTCAATATATGACTACATCTCCAAGATGTGATCACACCTAGACCTTGCCTTGCCAATGGGGCTTGAGTGATCTTAAACTTTTCAAGAACTTGTGGGTTAGGGAGAATAATTGGAGGAGGAGAAAGAAGTATGATATCCATGGGACATCATCTTCATTAGGAATGCTTGTTTCAAGAGATTTGGGAAGATCAGAAATGTCTAAAACAGACATGTTTTGGGAGATATTCAAGATAGTTGATCTTAAAGTCCTTAATATGACACCCAATATGAAATATTAAGGCTAGGACCCAACAAACTATTTTATAACTTAGAAGAGGTATGCTGTAATCCAAGCTATAAAACAGTTTGAAGGTAGGTGAATGACGATTCACCAATTTCCACCAAGATAAACGAAATGTATTATTAGGTTTTAATTGGATTTGAAATTCCTAGATCTTTTGAGATTCATTGAACTGTTCAATGGCATGTTTCAATCTTGAGTGTACCCTTCAGGTTTTGTGACTGGGATGCCGAGGATCACAAAACAAGGTGTGAAGTAACCATGCAAATTACTTGGTACCCTTAAGTGTTTATCCCTCAATCGATGTGTCGGTTAACCACACACGCTCCATCGATACTATGATAAACATTAAGTTACCCTTTGCCTACCTTGTTAAATACGAGTTAGTGTGCCGGTTAACCACACACGCTCCACTAACCGACTTAAACAAAGTGCAAAGTGTAATTTCATGGATTAGCACCTTCTTCACATTTTCCTAAGTAACTAAGATTGGGTATTTTTAAGAGTTTAGTTACTTAGTATTTATCATTAATACTTTTAATGAAGGGAGAATTATAGTCCTGTCAAACCCGTTCGGCTAACGACCCTCCACCAGTCAAGCAAGCGGTGGGTGAGAGTGGACACCCATTAAGTTGCCATTTTATAGGCAACAACCTTATACCCACCTTATAGACCGGCTTCGTGAATGAGGCGTACTAGCGGTAAGACCGACTTTACTCTTATACATATATATATATATATATATATATATATATATATATATATATATATATATATATATATATATATATATATATTATTAACTTATAATATTATAAAGTATAAGGGTTGAATTTTAACTTTTAAAATTCTAAGGGCTTACTTGGAATTAAAGTATTCATAAGAGAAAACTTTACAAATTCCAAAACTTGAGGGCAAGTTTTGAAACTATTCAAAACTAATTAATTCCATAACTTATGTATTTAAAGTAGTTTTAATCCAAAAACTCGTCAAGTTCCATAACTTGAGGACA
Source organism: Lactuca saligna (assembly GCF_052625555.1). NCBI lineage: Eukaryota > Viridiplantae > Streptophyta > Magnoliopsida > Asterales > Asteraceae > Lactuca > Lactuca saligna. The sequence goes on from NC_136417.1 coordinate 49,913,501, forward strand.
AATTATGGAAGACTTTAAACTAATAAAGAATTAACTTTTCTTTATTTTATAACTTATGGAATTAATTAAGGTTACATTATTTTTTTATTTTTTTTATTTAATGAAGAGACTCTTAGTCCTCCATAACTTGAGGACAAATTATGGAGTCATAACTCCAATTAATTAGAACTAGACTCTTCATTTTTGTAACCTTTGCTAACTTTTATGAGTTTTATGAAACTTAAATGTGACTTTTCATATAACTTGAGGACAAGTTACAAAAACACATTTTAGAATCAACTCTTAGATTAATTTGGATTGAAAACAACTTTTTCACTCAAATTTTCTATTAATCTAAGCAACTCATAAGAACAAGATAATTCAAATCAAACTTTTCATGTAATTATTCTAACCTTTAAACTAATACAAAACATGAATCTATCGACAATTATCTTTGAAAATGGATTAGCATGAACATTACCACATTAAAAAACAAGTTTATAAGTTCAAAAACAACTTAGGGTAATGTTCCTAGTCCATTTCTAGCCAAAAAACTCAAAAATATGCTGTCTGGGGTCCAACTTGTCGAGTGCATGAACAAAAATTGGCGAGTTGGATGCATTTTGCCTTGGACTCGTCGAGTCCCTTCATGGACTCGGCGAGTCTGCTGGGCTGACAGCATCAAAACTCGATTTTTCAGCTTCTATTGCAGGTATAACAAGAAAACAAGCCTAGGCTTTGATACCACTGTTGGGTTATGAGCATTCTAACACTCCTAAGTGTACATGCAACCCTAAATACCTTGGATCTATGTTTTCTCTATTATACATGCAAATATGAACATCCAAGGTATTATCCTAATCTAGCATACAAAAGTATCAATATAACAAGATAGAATACATACCTCTTTGATGTAGCTTGTCTTCATGAAGCTTGAGTGCCTCGTGCCCCAAGTGTGACACCTCAAATGGTTCACAATCATCAAAACACTTAGAATAACTTAGAGAGAATTTCTACACTTCATGAAATCGGCTAGCCCTTTGATACTCTCACTAGTGGCCGATTTTGGTCAAGAATAATATCTATATATAGTGTTACAATTAGGGTAAACTCTAATTGTCATGACTTTCCATTTCCTTGGATCCATGGGTTCAAATACACCATGGAGCATCCATGGAGCATCATATGGGTTTTGGCCCAACTAGATAATCCATGGAGCATTAGCTCACTATACAAGTATGGATGATTTACACAATCAACCCATATATTTAATTAGTCTTCTTTTGATCACTTAATTAATCCTAGATTAATTCTTGATCAATACTAATTAAATAATCTTATTATTCTTATTATTAATATACTAGAACTTATAATATATTAATAACCATAAGTGTCTTATTTCTCTCATTATAGTTTATCCAAGTGCATGATGGTATGCAACCCAAATGGACCATGCCGGGTCGGGTCAAGTCTTACCAATTATTGTTATGGACTTAGACATTAATCCAACATGTATATGTAGTCCTAAATCCCAGGACCAAGAAATAACAAGTATTGGCGATACTTAAAGGTATAAATATGGTTTCAAATGATGTGTAATCATAATTACCAAAACCGAAAGTGTACAGTATTATTTGTACTTATTGAGATAAAAAGTGATTTTTAATTGTCATAAAACCCATTTAGGTTTTATGAAAATCCTGTAAACTTTATGGATTGTTATATCCCTATGTGAATCGCTATAATCATACTATGACTGAATGAACCTGCCACGACGTTTCCCAGGCGTCGCAAAACTGAAATGACAATTGTCACCCGTAGACCTGCAGGTCCCACTGTAGCTAGCACCAAGGTGTGGGGTGTCAAACCCAATATAGATCTATATACAAGTATCACGTCCTCCCTCCAGGAGACTCTGATTATAACCACCAGGAATTATATCCCGCACTCGGACGTACGGGATGAGAATATCTCACAATTTAGATTAACAAGTTTACGTGTAATGTGTGTGAATGTCAACCTTTTCTATATGGATATACCCTTTTTGTACGAGTGTGTTAAGTGATGTATCATAAACTATACCTATTATAGTTTATCTAAAACGTTTGTAATATATAAGAATTCTTTTATGAAAATACGTTAGTGTTATGAATCCATTAAACTATGCTTATTATAGCTTAATATTCGTGTTCTAAATGGATAAATAATCTTATCATGAATGACTAATTTTCAGTTTATGATGAAAAACTAACAAGGAAACACATTCAATATTTAGAACTTATTGTTATTCACTTTGCTCAACATAATACAAAGTGTTATGAAATTTATATGCTGTTAACTAACTTTAACCTTTCTGGGCTGTTTTAGAAAAGTCATAGAAAAATCATATGAAGTCGAAAACTAAATCCGTAAATTCTGAGAGTTCCCAAAATGTGTCTTGTTTTCTTATAATTTTTATCATGATTTTTAATGACCTCCAACTTGGGTGAAAAAGTCCATAATCATAGACTGGTCCGGATTGGGGTTTGAAATGATAGGCAGTTTTGTAAAAATCACCATAAATTGTATAAAATCGTATGGAGATGTGCAAGTAGTCATTTTAAAGCTAAGAACTTGAAATATTTGCACATTATACAGTTTTGAAAACAAAAATGTTTAAGTTGCCCAAAACAGTCCGTGAATGGAGTTGAACTTTTCTCATGAAGGCTGTTAGAAAAGTTTAGTTATGTTCTTGAAGTTTTAACTTGTATCCCCCCTAAAAACTTGAGAAAACATGAAAATGTAGGGGTATGAACTCACCTTGAGTGATTTCAGAAGATGGATGATGGAGAAGAGAAGTGTTCAACTCAAGAACACTTGAAGATTCGAAGATCTAACAAGAATATGATGATGTTTGTGTAAGTAATTTATGATTTTGTGTAGGATGATGTGTAATACTCATAAGAGAGATGATGATACTTACTAAATGAAGGATAAAAGCCTTGGAGTTTGCCTTGAATCTCAAATTTTTAGAGAGAGGAAGTGAGAGAGAAGATATGTTTGAGCTTTGGTGGAAGAATGAGAAAATCAGAGAAATGAGGAGAAAGGATGAATGTCCATCTCTTAAAAACGTAGGAAAGGGTGTTAATTGAGTGGAAAGGACATTGATGTGACCTAGGTAAGGTGGGGAGGTGTGGTTGGTCATAGAGTGGGTGTGGGAGTGGTTGCTTGCGTCATAAGATAAAGCAAAGTCAACACTCCACCTCTTTGTACTTTACCCACTAGCTTTTATTATTTAAATAGGGATTTTCATAAAAATATGATTAGATTATGAATATTTAGGGTTTATTATGTTAAAATATAATTTCTGGAGAAAATCCTGTGTTAAAATCACGAAAAACGGGCTTAAAATGTTAAAAATATCAAAAATGGGTGAAAAGCGTCAAAAATCCGAAGTATGGCCGGAGGTTCGGTCCTCTGGTGTTGGAACCGAGAGAAGAGAAGAAGAACTGAGAGGTGGGGAGAAGAACCGAGAGAAGAGAAGAAGAACCGAGAGGTGGGGAGAAGAACCGAGAGAAGAGAAGAAGAACCGAGAGGTGGGGAGAAGAACTGAGAGAAGGAAGGGAAGGACCGAGAGAGGGCAAGGAACCGAGAGGCGGGAAGAGACCGAGAGGGGACCGAGAGCCGAGAGGGGAGACCGAGAGCCGAGGCTCGGTCCTCACGAGTTTCGGCCAGAGAGGCTTCTCTTCTCAGTTTCGGCCCGAGAGGCTTCTGTTCTGCTATAGGGTTTCGGTTCCTAAGAAGGGTTTCGGTTCCTAAAGCCTATTTTACTCGTTTTCACTCTGTTTTGAGCCGTTTTTGACCCGGTTGAGGGTCGGAATGACCCGAATGATTCCACAAAAGTTACGGGACCTTTTGAGAGAGATTTGGGAGAGATTTCACATACTTGGAGAGATTTGGGAGAGATTTGACATTCTTGGAGAGATTTCTCATACAAAGAGATATTTGAGAGAGATTTCACATACTTGGAGAGATTTGGGAGAGATTTGACATTCTTGGAGAGATTTCTCATACAAAGAGATATTTGAGAGAGATTTCACATACTTGGAGAGATTTAGGAGAGATTTGACATTCTTGGAGAGATTTCTCATACAAAGAGATATTAGAGAGAGATTTCACATACTTAGAGAGATTTGGGAGAGATTTTACATTCTCGGAGGGATTTCTCATACAAAGAGATATTTGAGAGAGATTTCACATACTTGGAGAGATTTGGGAGAGATTCTAAATAGAGAGAGATAGAGTGAAAACGATTGAGAGAGGTTTTGTGTGTGGTATTTGTGAGTGCCCAGCTTCACAATGCAAGGTTTGTAAACCCTGTTAAGCCTTATTTAAGGATCCTACACACTCTCGATGAGTATGTAACATTGTTTTATCGGTTTGGCTTGCCTCGTACCACAGTTTTAGGTTAAGGAGATCTAGATGTTCTCACTTTTTGATTTATGATCTCTCGTTAGAATAGCGAGTTGATTAGTGTTTACCTAACATAAACTCTAGTACCCACGTGCTAAATGAGTCGAACGGTTTGACTTGTTGACTTCGGTTGACTTTGACTTGACCGGAAATTGATGGTTGTCACACTTGTAGCCAAAGGATACACACAGATCGAAGGACTTGAGTACAATGAGACCTTTTCTCCTGTTTCCAGTCTTGAAGCTATTAGAATATTCTTGCTTATGCTGCTCACAAAGGCTTTAAGGTTTACCAAATGGATGTCAAAAGTGCTTTTGTAAATGGTGAACTAGATACAGAAATTTATCTAGCCTCCCGATTTTGTCAATCTCTCATATCCAAACTGCTGCTACAAACTCCGAAAAGCTATTTATGGCCTCAAACAAGCTCCTCGCGCCTGGTATGAGGCTCTCAATGATTTCCTTAAGCATTCTGGTTTTCAAAGAGCTATTCTGGATCTTACCCTTTTTAGAAGGTCAAATGGAAAACATCTAATGCTTGTCCAAATATACGTTGATGATATAATTTTTGGATCCACGAATTCATCAATGGTTGTTGACTTTGCTAAGTTAATGATCAATCGATTTCAATTGAGTATGAATCGTGAATTGAGGTTTTTCCTCGATCTTCAAGTTAAAAAAACCAATAGAGGAACTTTCATTCATCAAGAAAAGTACATCTCAAAACTTCTCAAGAAATACTCAACGAACACTAGTGCCTCTGCCAAGGTACCTATGGGTTTCGGACGTAAAATTTTTTTGGTCCCTTCAGGTGTTGCTATTCATGAAAAGAAGTACAGAGGAATGATTGGATCACTACACTACCTTACAACAAGTCGTCCAAACATCATGTTTTCAACATGCTTGTATGCCATATTTCAAGTTAATCCAATGATGTCTCATCTTTTGGCTGGTAAACAAACATTACGATACCTCAAAGGTACAAAGAGTCTCAAAATCTGGTACTCAACAAATGAGAGCTTCCTCCTTCAAGCATATTCTGATTCGAACTATGGCGGTCTTCAATTGTACAGAAGAAGCGCATCTAGTGGTTGTCAATTTTTGGGTGGTCGTTTGGTTAGTTGGTCCTATACGAAACAGAACTGCAGAAGCGGAATACATTGTTGCTGCTAGTTGCATATCTCACGTTCTTTGGATGATATCACGACTCTTGTACTATGGTTATCGGTTTCAAAAAATCCTAATCTATTTTGATTCACACATCGACATACGATACCATTTCATTAAAGATCATGTTTTAAATGGTAACATTAAACATACTTTTGTTCCATCTGACGATGAGATTGCTGATGTCTTTACCAAGGCATTAGAAGAAACCAAATTCAATGGTTTTTTAAACAAAATGGGTATGATGATGCCTGATCCTCAACTGTTTCAAGAGGCTTGCTCTCTCTGATGGCAACGTCAAAAAGTAAAAAATTCTGGAGTCAAATTTTATCCCATCTCGGAACTGTTACCTCTCGGAATAAATAGGGTCATTTTACATGTCTTTTTGTCTAACCACCTCTTGTAGTTCTAAGATATACAGCTCACTTCATCATATGGATTTCATGACCAATATAGTCACATTGGTATTAATCTCACCTCAGAACTTACTTCATAAAGTTTGGTAAGAAGATCATCTCGGAATTCCACTCTCGAACGGTATTGATCTTTCATTTCATTCTATGTCTGAGTTCAAATCCTTCTTCTCTCGAAATCTCAAAATATGTTTAACAAAAGTCCACTAATATCTTCCTACGTATTACCTCTAATATTCAGTCGGGGTCTGTGTAATCTCGTACTTTATATTATGTTCAAGAGTTTTCATTCTAATCTTGGAAGTATCTTATGTTTATCCATCTCGGAACCTTTGTGCTCCAAGATCATCATATAACCCATCTCGGACCCCTAGTGCTCCAAGATCACTTCATAAAACTAATCTCGAACGTTTTTTCCTATTCTGAGACCATATCCCAAATTCATCTCAGATATTTCTTGGTCACATATTCATTTTCAAAACTCCTCGGAACCTTATGGCTTCGAAATCAATTCTTTTAGACGAAGTTCAAAAGTTCTCATCATTCTATTTCGAAACATTTTTCTCCAAAATAACTCAAACGGTTACTTTTTTAATGATGATATCTCTCAATCCTAGAAATCCGCACCCTTTTTGCATACGTATCCAAAAAGCAAACATCCCATCAATGTGTGACGGTTTCCATTTTACATGTACCGTCAATGGTTACTTTAATCATTCCAAGTCAACTCAATCCAAAATTGACAACTCATTTAATGCGATCCATTTCCAAATTTGGTTTTCATCATTGCTTTTCTAACCTAACCCATCCTTTCCTGAACCTATAAAAGAACACCAAAATTTCTTTTACCCGTTACGCTCCCAAAACCCTCATATTTCTCTCCCTCTACTAAAGTATTCTTCAAAGCTTCAAAACCTACAATAATGGATTCATCTCAATTTATTCCCCAAGTTCACCAATCCGCTCCTAAGAAGAAGACCTCAAAAGGGTATGCATCATCGTCTTCAACTGAACCTTTCCTTAGGGACATAAGACATTTCTTTTCACTGGACCCCATGCACAACTATAACTCCATCCAGGTCATGATCTAGTTCATCTATTGACACCCCATCTCAGTTCCACGAACCAAGATCCCGGATCCACCCCTTCCTCATCGTCTTCTCTACATGGTATTTGAGAGAATCAGAATTGAAGACGACGTCCTTGAAACGATCATCTCTAATGATTAAATCGTTGCTATTCACAAAAATATCTTCCTGAATGCGATTGGAATGCCCAAAAATCCTGAAGGTTTCAACGTTCATGAACCAAAACTGCAAGAATTTCAGTTGTTTCTCAACGACATTGGTTATGCAGGGGGAGTTCAAGGCTAAACAGTTCAAGAAACCAGTTGTTCCAGGATTGTGGACTGTCTTGATGCACTTTTTGCTTCGAGGCCTCTCCGGCAAGCACGGCGGCACTGATACACTAAGCAAGGACTGGCTGTACATCGTCTACAACATTTTCAACAGAAAAGCCAACGTCGTCGACATCACGGAAGCCCTATGGCAAGATTTTGAAAGTTCTCAGTCAACAGAAAACCACAAGAGATATCGAGTCTGAGGTTATGGGCTCTGACTATTCAAGAAATTTACAAGAAATGGAAGGAGCCTATCCCAGTCAATACTATTCCTAAAGAGGTATATCTACCTTTTAAAACAACCAAAAGTTATCGACTTCTGAACCCAGACTCTTTTGGACCTCTTAGGAGATTGCCTAAAGATATGCTAGCCACTCTCCAATCCGAGTCCATCCCTTTGAAACACCATTTTGCAACCTCAATTGTGTACCACCCTACACAATCTACCCCGGTCATCGTTGAGCTCGTCTCGGATGTGGTTAAGCCTTTTCCATCAAGAGGTAAGAAGAATAATTCAACCAAGAAGAAATCCTCTCCTTCAAAGCCAAAAGCCAAAAGCCAAAAAAAGAACCAAAGTCGATTCCTCCTCTCAACAGGTAGGAACCCAAGAAATTTTGGCCGAGTCTTGCCATCCACTCACCCCTCCTACCCACTCTTCTGAACTACCCTTCGGAGTTTCAAAATCATAATCACACACTCACGGGGAGTCTCCACATAATCCACAAGGTGTTGTTGGTGTTGAACAAAGTTCCTTGCTTGGATCAAACCCATGAGTCAACCTGGAAAATCCTCTTCTTTCATCTCAAGCATGGTCCGAGATTCCTGTCTCAAACCTTAAGCTTTCCAAAATAGGAGCGGTCCCTCCTACCTCGGAAGCCACAACTGGTATGATACCTGGTAAGGGTACAGGACGACCATGTGCTAATGATCCTCTTTGGGAATATTTTGTTGGCAGGGCACATTCGTGGAGTTTCGAACTTACACAATCTCAAGTTGAATCAACTCTTATTTCGATGAGAAACAGGGCCATTCAGAGAAACTTACCCTTTGATGCTCCAACTGATGATATCATTGATTTACAGTTCTCCTCAGAAGAAACACAACACAACATCGTCTCGGACGATCCTCCCAAGACTCAATATCATGACGCCTTGCTCCCTGATCCCGATGAAGTACTTTGGGTGAGGTTTTGTTTAATGATGATAGTACTTTGATTGCTTCTCAAACACTATTCTCCACACTTCATCTCCTCTCCAAGCCATCTTCTTCAAGGCAAGTGTATGAGTTTGGGCTTTCCTCCTCTTCTTCCGAGTCGTTCGATGAAGAAAACAAGATTGAAGATCAAGCTCATGTGCATCTCGGAGACAAAACAGAATCTACTCATCACAAAGAAGATGATATAACCAATTCAACTCAGGCTAGCCCCTCCGAATCACCTGTCAACCAAGAAGATGATAAAGCAAATTCTTGGACCTCCACTTCGGATACGAGATCATCAGCTGGTCATTATGTTGATCTGTTGGGTCTTACAATATCGTCTACACTTTACTTTTCTAGGATTTAATAAGTGTTTGTTCTAGGACCGAAAATATGTTGAGTTTACGGTCCATGAGGTGTTTACAGCTGTATGGGTGTTCACGGCCGTCAACCTGTTTACGGTCGTGAACGTGTTTTCGGTCAACTTATGGGTTTTCGGGCAAGGCCTTGTATTTTGGGCTTGGTATTAGGTGTGTATATATATATATATATATATATATATATATATATATATATATATATATATATATATATATATATATATATATATATATAGACACACACACACACACACATAGGTTCAGGTTCATTTGAGACCATTCTAATTTTGTGAGACCGTGAGACCAAATCTAAAAATAATTTTAAAATGCAAAATAAATGGAAAAATCCAAAAATTTCTTTTTTAAATATTATTTTCGGAACTTGAATTAACTAAAAAAAATAAAAATAAATTAAAATAAATTAAAATAAAATAAAATAAAATCCCGTTTTTTTTTTTTTTTTTGAAAAATACGTGAAATATTCTAAATAGAATATTACACTGACATATTCTAAAAAACAACTTTAAAATGCAAAATAAATGGAAAAATCTAAAAATTCTTTTTTTAAATATTATTTTTGGAACTTGAATTAACTAAAAAAAATAAAAATAAAATCCTATTTTTTTTTTGAAAAATACGTGAAATATTCAAAATAGAATATTACACTGTACATATTCTAAAAATAATTTAAAAATGCAAAATAAATGGAAAAATCAAAATATTCTTTTTTAAAATATTATTTTCGGAACTTAAATTAACTAAAAAAATTAAAAAAAAAATAACAAAAAATAACAAAAAATTAAAAAATGCGTCTCACGGTCTCACAAAATTAGGCCGTCTCACATGAACCTAACCCTATATATATATATATATATATATATATATATATATATATATATATATATATATATATATATATATATATATATATATATATATATATATATATATATAGTGTTAGTGGAGTCATAAGAGTACGGCTAGAGGAGAGCATTCATTCATAATCATATTATAAAGAGAGAAAGTAGAGAGAACTTGTATGTGTGTGTGTGAATCTTGTGTTGGAATATCATTATAATCATATAAACATTGAAGATTCATCAAGTTAATCTTCTTCTTCTTCTCATTGTTCTTCATTTCGATCTTGCATCATCCAATTGATTGGGATTCCGCTCCGTCAAATGGATCTGATTGATACATCAAGCAAATTTGGGACTTAAAGTTGGTATCACATCTTGGATTGTATCAATCAAGTTGGAAAGATCAAGAGCGTTTTTGCATTTTTTTCTTGAAGTATTTTTCATTTTTTGATAGTTTTTTTGAAAAATATTGGGGGTTTGTTCTTTGAGTTTTTCATAAAAATGAGTTTTTGACCGAGTTTTGGAGCAAAGATGGGTGAAAAACATTTGTTTTTCGTAATTTTGGTTTTTAATTTTTGACTTTTGACCCTAAAAATTGACTTTGACTTCCAAGTTTTACCTTTGACTTTGACTTTCTTGTTTAACTTTCGAATTTTCAAATTTGGTTTTTCGGTTTGACTTTTAAGTTTGACTTTTTAAATTTGACTTTTAAGTTTGACTTTTGAGGTTTTAGTCAAAGGGCATTTTTGATAAATAATGAGTTCTTCAAACATTATGGTCAATGAAGTTTCATGTTCTCACTGATGTGAAGTTACGATTAAATTTCTTCGTGAACAAAATAATTTACTAAAAAGAGAAAATGAGGACCTTAAATACGAAGGCTATATACTTGGAAAGGCCCAAAAACCCCTAAAAGAACTACTAGACGCCAAAATCAAGGACTTTCGAAAACTTCAAGAAGAATATAGCAATAAATGTGAAAACTATAACTATGTTAAGAGACAACTTGCCGAATTAACTACCGAACTTGATGTATTGAAAGCTAAATATAATGATGTCGAATTCAACTTTAAGAAATTTGATGTGTCAAGTGAGGTAGTTGCTTCCACGACAGAAAAACAACTAAAATTTAAAGATAATCAAACCAAGGGTCTAAGGAATAATAGTGTTCTTCCTCCTTCTAATGACAAGTATAACCCAACCCTTGAGACCAACGAGGAAGAAATGCCTGCTCAGTATGACCATACCCCTGTACCTGCTTCTGTTAAACCTGAATCATCTAGGCCAAATGAGAATATTGAGTTGAACGTTTTTTTATTATTCTACTTATTGTGCAAGTAAAGTAGCGGAAGATGAGAACAAGGAGAATACTATTGAAAAAACAAATGACTCCTTGAACTCTGAATTTGTTACTTTTAATCAACCTATTGTTGGTAAATACAGGCCACTAATTTAAGCTAAACAGAGTGCCTGTTACAAGTGTGCTTGTGGGAACAGTCAGAGACAAGGAAAGGGCACGCCACCAAGGGAAGGAAGAAACAATTCCTACATGAAGAAAAAGACATGTTTTCACTGTGGAACACCTATACACATTTCCAGAAATTGTCCTAATCGTGCATACATTCCCTATTACGCATAAGGATGGCGGAACGCGCCAAGAGGGAGATACCCCAAAAGAAGCCCTTCAAGGTCACAATCGCGCAATGGTGATTGGAACGCACAAAAGGCGAAGAATCAAAATCCCAAAGTCAAGAAGGGAATGTCAGCCAAGAAGTCCAATCCAAGAGATGCTCCAGTGAAACCAAGATCAGTTAGATCGAAGTCATCTCATTGATCGGATTCAAGTTCCAAAGCAAGTGATAATTAACCCATCGGATCGAACAAGAAATGGGTTAAACCCAACTATAGATGGGTCCAAAGGTTAAATCTCCCAAAATCTTCTAATGACTAATATTTATTCATCTTCTATTTGTGATAAGCAGGTTATGTCATTGGAGAGAGTACCTTACAAGGATGAAAAAGGTTGATCCAGTTTCAAAATGGGTTGGGTTCCAAAGACAAACTGATCCCGCTCTGTGCTGGAGTAGCTATGGAGGCATATCATCAGAATTCGGTTTGTTGGTAGTGGATGTTCCAGGCACATGATAGAGGACATCTCTCAACTGTACAACAATCAAAACTTTGTTTGAGAGTATGTGTCCTTCGTGGGAAGGGTAGAAAGAAAAGGATCATACATGGGGATTGTGCTTTACGATGTGAATAATTTTTGGATCTGTTCTGAGATTATACGTGTTGTTCTCAGACCTTCTGGATGTAAATTCAATCGGTGACTTACGGTTTGAGTTTTCTTCTCGATACTCATGAGTTTATCTTACACTAATTCATTTTGAAGGAAAACTTTTATTGGGAAGTGATATGAAGTATAGTGCTAAAGGGAAATTTATGATGCGTGTAATGCATTAAATCCAAATTGTTTAGACTTTGTGTTCAATGTGCTGGTAGGCACAAAGGATACAAAAGGACTATACATTAGTTGAAAAATGAAAGGAATAGACAATATGAACTTAGATAGTTTCATTTGGACTAACCATACGACGCTTTGGTAGATTGAGCAATGAGATAAACATGGAAACCTATAGGATGCACTAAAAGTCATATGTATCTAGAACCGTGGCTTAACATTTCCTCGATTTATGGAGTCATGTCCTTAATTCTGGTACTGATAGGGTGACTGGGGGGTTCTGATAAAGTAGGTCTATAGGAAATTATTTTCTTGTTTTCTATCTGTCAGTCATATGTTGCTTCTTTTTCATGATTGGAACATACCCGACCTGGAGTGCAATATATGCAACTCTATCTCTATGCGTATCCTAATATATGAAATTATTTATGTCTATTAGTCATATGTTGTCCATTCTGCGTGATCGAAAGATCCGACCTAGGACACAACATATGCACCCTACTATCTCTCTAACCCTCTATCTATGTTAGTCATATGTTGTTCCTTCTGCGTGATTGGAAGATATTCGACCTAGGATACAACATATGCATTTCGTTATCTGACTTCTTTCATAATGATTGAATACTCACCTAAAGTAAGGAGTTCTTTGGAAGTTCTTGATTATTGTGGTATATCGGGAAGTGGGAAACATGTTTTAGTACATCTAACATTGAACCATTTAATAGGTTGTATGTAGATCTCGCTCTTGGTCATCGTCAGCTAAATGTTTATTTAGGAATAAGATTACAATGACTTGTCACTTATAATCTATCCAATTTGTCAATGTCCTTTGTGCTTAAGTGGACCACAATACCGATGATTGAATAGATCAAGACATGCAGACGTGTGCTGATAAACAATATTGGATTGCCTGACAACTTTGATCCCAAAATAGTCTTAAATTTGGCTATTATTTTTGTTTTTTTTTTGTTGTTCATAGTTTTCCTCTATGCACAAATTAAAGGGGGGAATTAAAATTAAAAAAAAAAAATCAGAAGAATCAAAAATCAAACAAAAATCAGAAAATTAAAAACCTCCAAAAATAGTGTTATTTCCGTTTTATTTCTTTTTCAGAAATTTCAAAAATCCAAAAATATTTTTGTTTCTGTTTTTTTTTTCAAAAAATATGAATAATCCAAAAAATATTGTGTGCTAACTTTTTTTTTTTTTTAGTTTTGGTTTTTATCCTAAATTTTCTTTGTCTTGAAAAATGAATTCAGATCTAGATGAGACTCATGGAGACTGTATCGAGAATTTCTGAGCCAAGGCTTCATCCGTGATCATTGAAGAATTCTCATTCGAAGGAACAAGAAATGAAGATTATTATTTCAACATACAATCTTTCAACCCCAAAAGCAAGGCGAAGCTGCTCTTGAAGATTATGCGACAGATTGCATTGAAGCATCCTCAATCAATTTATTGCTATATATGTGCCTGCTAAAGTCATCCAAAAGTTCGTTCTCTGTTCTCTCTGAAGATTCTCAAGCTGAAAGTGTTGATATTCAAGAATCTTTACTAGAAGCCTTCTCACCCAATGTACTTTAAGAGTCAAATTTTCAAGAAAAGCCCAACTGCTAAAGATGAAGTCTTTTATTGAAGATTCATCAAGTTCATCTTGAAGTTGTGAAGAATTTAAAGATAAACGCTAAAGCCAAGCTCCAAATGAAGATTCACTAGAAAAGTCAGCTACATTCTTAGGGAAGTTTGTTCGGTCAAAAGAAAGAAAGCTATAAACCAACAGGGAGATTGTTAGGTCCTAATATATGGTTTATACTTTACTTTTCTAGGCTTTAATAAGTTTTTGATCTGGGACCGAATATGTCGAGTTTACGGTCCATGACGTGTTTATGACTGTATGGGTGTTCACGGTCGTGAATGTGTTTTCGGTCAACTAATGGGTTTTCAGTCAAGGCCTTGTATTTTGGGCTTGGCCTTAGGTCCATATATATATATATATATATATATATATATATATATATATATATATATATATATATATATATATATATATATATATATATATATATATATATATATATATATCTAATAAAAGAATAGTTTTATTCTCCTCTTGACATGTTTCATCTTATTAAATCTCCTAATTAATGAATATTTTATTCTTCTTTTGTCATGTGTCATCATATTATATCCCCTAATAATCTCTTAATTAATACATGACATTTGTAAACCTATTGATTTTCCATTTCAAATTTTAAATTTTAAATTTCTCACTCTAATTACTTTTAATTAATAACATTCGAATAAAAATTAAAATAAACTTAAGACAAATTATAAAGTGATATAATTTCACATATTTATTTAAATCAATGATTAAATTTTATATAACTAAAAAAATCTCTTAATTAATAATTCATTTAAAAAAATTGATTAATAATTTTTAGTTTTTATTTTAAAAGTTTAATTAAGTGTATAACCGTAGTTCCTACGGGTTATAAACTAGTATATATATATATATATATATATATATATATATATATATATATATATATATATATATATATATATATATATATATATATATATATATAATGTTAGTGGAGTCATAAGAGTGCAGCTAGAGGAGAGCATTCATTCATAATCATATTGTAGAGAGAGAACTTGTATATATGTGTGTGTGAATCTTGTGTTGGAATATCATTCTAATCATATAAACATTAAAGATTCATCAAGTTTTTTTTCTTCTTCTTCTTCCCCTTCTTCTTCATTTCGATCTTGCATCATCCAATTGATTCCGATTCTGCACCATCAATTGGATCTGAATGATACATCAAGCAAATTTGGGACTTACATGATCCCTTTGCCCTTTTGGAACTCTGAGACAATGTCTCTAATGCTCTAAAGAAGGTCGAATCAATTGTAACCTCCATGGTCAGACTAGACTCCAAGATTTATCCCAAGGTTTCTGGTCTAGACTCCAAGCTAGATGTAATTTTGCACTCCTTGTCCGAATCCACCAAGTCTGGACCATCAACTACTAAAAGGGAAGCCCGGATCGATCAACTCCTTTCCCTTTGACTCAAGCACACCATCGAGGTGGTTGAAAAAAAGTATTATGCTACTCTCTATCATTACCTCGACACCATCGCCAAAATGTTGAATCTTCACGATGATTTGATCGGTGCTACAAACGAGCTCATCAAACAGTCCCGCATCTATCATGAAAAGTAGATACAGCGACTAGAACATTGTGGATGTTCCAAATAACAATTTTGATGAAATACTCTCAATTCTTAACCAACTCTTCAATCATTTCAAAGCTTAGGCTCGCACAACTAAAGCTTATAACGCTCTAATTCTATAGATGAATAAGAGTTTTCAAAAAGTGTTTGACAAGTTCACGGATCTCAAAGCCTCTACGTTGCTTGCATCGGTTGCGGGGTCATCTGTTGCAAGAGGGGAGAAGAACCTAGCTGGAGAACTCAACCCTTGAAACCTGTCTCGGATTTCCAACTACGAGATGAAAACTCTGATGATTCTCTATAATTTCTTTTAGGTTCTCCAGACGATGACGACGATGATGATGATGATGATGATGATTATGATGATGATCACGTTGAAGATGATAAGTATGTCACAAACGCCATCATAGGGGGTCTAGCTTAGAAGAAGTTCCCAATAAAAGTAATTTCTGAGGAAGTGCAAAGTATACAGTCGCCAGTCTCATGGCCATCAACCCTGGCTGAAGTTCTTCAAAGAAGCCAAAAAGTGTCTAAGGAAAAAACTAAACTAACAGTTGATACTTTCTGAACTACCACATCGATGCTGCCTTCGATTCCCTCACCCAGAATTGCTCCTATCGATGAAGGCTCTCCCCTTCCAAAGCCTGAATGAGAGAAGTGGTTAGTCCCAGGAAGAAATAAATCAAGCTCTTGAGGAAAGCATCTGGATCCAAGCTCTCAAAGATTATCCTCATCCGATGCTAGGGCTTTCCCTTTTTTGTTGAGAGGGGATCATACAGGATTTAGACACAGTACCATTTATGTACTATGATCTTCCCAACCAAGATTCAGACCAGATTGATCTGCCTCTCTCTCCTTACAACAAATTATACACTAAGTTTGCTCCTCTCCACTCGGAAGATGATCTACAAATGATCATCAGAACTGAACGTGAAATATTGAAGACCTTTTACTCCAAGAATGTACTTCCCCAAAAAGAAGTATGGTCTCAGAAATACCCATTTTAATCTGACCACAGTTGCATCCTTCGGAGTTGGAATCAATCTCCATACTTTGTTGCGTTGAAACTCATTAAGCTCTTCCTACATTTATTGCACCCAATCAAAATGATCAAGAGCAATCTTTATAGTTTTTGGCTCAATTTTGGAGATGAAAGAATTAAACATGCAAAATTCCATTTTTGAAAATAATGCAGTTTGCTTCGCTTTTTTTAGGTCTAGTGAGAACTCTAGAAGTTACTTCTCCGATAACTTTAGATTTCGGATGATCCTCGGTCCATTTCACCAATGAAGGCTAGCTCGGATCATAGGTAGGATCCAATTCAACATTTACATCTTCAAATTATGATTGAACATCTGAGTTATTATTTTCATTTTCATTCTCCCTATGGAAATTTGCATGTGACCCTACGTTCAGAATCAGATTTTCTTCCTGGATCGAAATTTCATTGGTGACTTCGGGATATGAATTCTCCTTCTGAACAAGTGAATTGAATATAGAGGTTAAAGTAGAACCATCTCCCTGACTATGTGCATTAGGAGCTTGTGGTGAAGGTGGGATTTCAGAGTCCTTCGGAATATCAAAACCCTTCGGAGTAGGTGGTTCATTTCCAAGATCTTTGGCAACATCTTTGATGATTTGCTTCAATTCATCTTGCTTATTATCTAGGGCATTTGATTTAGAAGAAATAGAATTTTCGGTCTTAGTAAAAAAATTCATGAATTCCTCATAAAGATTTAAGAGAATAATAGTCATTGGATTCGTTGAAGGAAATATTTCCTCAACTTGAGAATCAGTCTTTTGATACTTCTTGAGATAGTTATCGTCAAATGTGACATAATAGGTTTCTTCTCTCCTTTTAGATTTCTTGTTCAGAACCTTATATGCTTTAGAAGTAAGACACTACCCTAGCAAGATTCCTTCATCATCCTTTACATTGAATTTGTTTCGTTGTTCTTTTGAATTAAATATAAAGCACCTGGAACCAAAAACATGAAAGAACTTAACATTAGATTTTCATTTATTCAGAATCTCATAAGGAGTGATAGGAAATCTCTTATTGATTAGGGAGTGATTCTAAGTGAAACAGGCAATTCCGATCACATCAGCCCAGAAATATAATGGAAGGTTCGCAAATGATAGCATAGTCCTTGTAGCTTCGCAAAGAGATCAGTTTCATATTTCAATAACACCATTCTGTTGAGGAGTGTAAGGAGAAGAGAAGTTGTGAGAGACTCCTCTTTCAGTCAAGAAAGTTTCAAACACTTAGTTTTTTAATTATAAACGGTTATCATTGCAAACGTTCCGAATGGGCTTTCGCAATTTGAGCTCGATCTGCTTGATGAAGTCCTAAAGTCTCGAAGTTGCATCTGACTTCTATCTATGAAGATAAACCCAAGTAAATCTAGAAAAATCATCAACTATCAATAGAATATACTTGTTACCATCAATTCTCTTGATGGAAGATGGGCCACAAAGCTCAATGTGTAAAAGTTCTAGCGGCTCAATTACTTTGGTGTTCACAATAGTCGAGTGACTTTTGCGACTTTGATTTCCTAGTTCGCATGCAGTTCATAGATGTTCCTTATCAAACTTCAGAAGATGGAGTCCTCAGAAAAGATCGCCAAGTACAAGTTTGTTGATGTCCTTGAAGTTAAGATGCGAGAGCCTTCAGTGCCATAGCTAACTATCATCCGAAGATGCTTTCGTAAGTAGGCATATTAAAGGGTTTTTGGTGATTGACTTTATATTCAAAGGAAAAATCTCTCCCTTTCTTTTGGATTTCAGAAGCATTGCCTTTGTTTTCTTTCCTTTGATTTCTGATCCTTCATCATTGAATGATACTTTCAGACCTGTACCTACAACCAATTGTGAAATGCTTATTAGGTTATGTTGCAGGCCTTCCACATATCCTACCCTCCGAATGGAGAATTCGACATTCATGATCATTCCATATCCTTTGATCTCTCCCACAGCATTATTATTGAAGTTCACTTTGCCTTCGTCCTTCAATGATCGGAATTCCCTCTGCTCTTCTCTTCTGCCAGTCATGTGACGCGAACAACCACTGTCAATATACCATTTGGAATCGTACTGTTCGTCACTCATAACCTACAAAATTCAGAGAGATTTAGGAACCCAAAGCTTCTTGGGTCTTCGTGACATTTTTTAACTAGTTTTGGATGTTCATGTCACATGACTGGATGACACATTTGTTAGATCTAACTACTTTTGGATGTAATGAGCTTTTGGCTATTTGAGTGCATAAAGTTTAGATCTTGAAAGTTTGTGACCTTGTTATGGATAAAGTTGGAAACCTTATCCATCTAATCATCATTTTGTTGGAGACTTGTACTTAATGGATTCAGTTGAAAAAGACGAAATTTGGAGTCCCTGTGAGACTTAAAGACTAGATCTTGTTTGTTGGGGTTGTTCTAATGGATAGTTGGAAACTTTATCCATTATAAAGCTATTATAAACTATAAAAATGTGATTTTGGCCCTTCATTCCCTTCCATTCAAGAGTTGTGATGTCTTATTTTGTTAAGAACTTAGCGGTTTGGATATTAAGCACTTTATAGCCATGCAAAGTCATAAATTTAGAAAATTTATGCCTAGGACATCATTTTGGGCTTGGATCTAAGTTTTGGATGTAAGGACTTAATGGAATAAGCTCTTAATGAAGTTTTGGGTGCTGGGCGTACCTGGTGGTATGTTGCGTGTACGCGGTCAGCGCCCTGGTATTGGTCAACATCAGAGTACGTTGGATATACTCTCTTGGTACACAGGGCGTACTCTGTTGGGAAGAAATACTGACTTTTGGACCTTGGCCATTGACTGTGAATTTGACCAGGGTTGACCACGTTTGACCTAAGGGTATTTTGGGTTATCGGGTTAATTATTGATTAAGATTATATTTATTGTTATTTGGTGTGAGGTTATTCGGTTCGACGGTCCGAGCAGTTATTTGATTATCAGTGGATTGAGGTGAGTTTTCCTCATTGTACTTACAGATCGAAGACACCAAGGCCAACCCATTGGATTGATATCCTGCTATACACTGATAAACTGGGTATGGAATAGATCTGTATGATTATGCTAGTTATCGATATGTTAGTCTGGTAGATTTGTAGGACTACCTGTGATCTTGTTTGCCTAATTAATTTCATATGTTTGTTATGTGTTATATGTCGACATGGTGTGTTGGTTTAAGGTTGTACTGCTTTGTGCTATAGAAAACAGACCCTGGAGCATTCCATACGTGAGATGAGGTTCGGGAAGGACATGCCAGACTTATACTGAGGGCTCAGTAGCATTCCAAATACTAGTTGAGGACCAGTTGGTATGCTAGACTCGTACTGAGGGATGAACATTAGTATTCTAGTTAGATAACTAATTGGGTCTGGGAGCAAGCCAAACCTAAGCTGTGGGCCCTGAAAGCAAGCCGGACTTATGATGTGGACTCATGAGTAAGCCAGATATGAGTTGTGGGCCCAATAGGCAGACTCATACTGTCATATTAGGGGTAATCCAGTCTTTAGTTGTGGACCCAGTACATGGTGTTATTTGAATATGTTGTATGTTGTGTGTTGGTACTTTGGGGGAACTCACAAAGCTTCGTGCTTATAGTTTTGTTTATGCTTTTAGGTTCTTCAGAGGTATGTGGCAAGGCGATAGCGTGACCGTATACATCCTTGGTTTTACTACTGATTGGATCTTGGGAGACTCTGATTTTTAAAAAATGACTTGGAAACAGTGACTTTTTAAACACTTTTATTAGTAAATCAGTTGTTTTGAAAGGTTTAAATTGGTTGTGATTTGTATGGATGTTATAAGCTAGTCAAAATTATAAGCCAATTTTGTTTTTAATTGTTTTGCTAAACTATTTTCATCTTAAGCAACACAATTTAACAAAATAGTATGATGTATTAATTCATATGTACATTGAAAATGAATACAAAGATACGATATGGTTCCTTGGTACTAGGGATGAGCAAATGGACCAGGGAACCGGCCGGAACCGGCACCGTAACCGGAGCCCGATGGAACCGGTCGGGCTGGGACCGGGACGTTATTTTTGTAGATTTTTGGAACCGGGAACCGGTAGGAACCGGAACCGATATAACCGGAACCGGTAGAACCAGCAAAAACCGGTAGAACCAGCAAAAACCGGAACCGTATGATGTTATTTTTAAAGGACCGGTTCCAACATTTGAAGACACGACAAGAATCGGTAGGAACCGGGAACCGGTAGAACCGGACCGATAGAACCGTCGGGCCGGTTCGGTTCTTGATTTTGACCGAAGTCGGTTCCCGGTTCCGGTCCGGTTCGAGCCGGTTCCAGCCGGTTCGGTCCTTTTGCTCATCCTTACTTGGTACTTACAAAGGCTTCCTTCATTGCTTTTTTTGTGGGATGCGTTTTTAAATTTTCTAATTAATCCTAAAATCCCACATCGTCAGGAGCTTACAATTAAAAGGCAGAGAAGGATAATACAAGAGATGCACTGCAGATTCATTAAAAAAATGATAAGTTCGAATGCAATAATCTTATATTAATGGGGTTATTAATAACGATATAATAAAGTTTTTTTTTACTTCTTTGATCCACTATTTTCTATAAAACAAGAGGTTTTATATATATATATATATATATATATATATATATATATATATATATATATATATATATATATATATATATATATAAGGGTATTAAATGGGCGGATAGTGTCATACCCTTCCCTGCCCCGTACCCACTTCGAGTACGAAAAGTAATGTACGTCCCCATCCCGTTACCAGTTAAGATGGGGAATATCCACCCTGTTAGGTCAAATATCTACGGGAACCTGAATCCGCAGGTCAAGGCTGCATCCCTAATACTTATAATTTGTATATAATGGTCTACATTTTGGTGAGAATAGTATATATATATATATATATATATATATATATATATATATATATATATATATATATATATATATATATATATATATATATATATATATATATATATATATATATATTAATTGCTAATTTACTATGCAACCTTAATTGATTTAACATTTTTTTTTGTTTGACCATATATAAACTAAATTTGACCCCATAAGGTGGCTTGACAACCCATCCTCCTTTGTCCTATCTCCTCTCTTATCAGTTATCCCTCAATTTGACTTCAAATTGTGAAGATCTAAATTGGTACAGGTGTCAATTTCATGCTTCTTTTCATGAACATCAAATTAAAATATAATTTTTTCGGAAATTAAGGTTTGTAGTTTTTATACATGTTTTTAATAATATCCCATATGAGACCGCGTATTTTAGAATGGTTATCAACTAAGAAAATGTTGCAATGATGATTTAAAAAAAACTATGATCAAGGTGTGCATTTGCAAGATACAGTTGCATCACAGTTGGAATATGCAACTCAGTATGTCTGAATTGTTGAAGGAAAAGGTTTTTACCATTTTACCCTTTTACTCTTTTACCCCATCAAAGAAATAAGTTTGTTTGTGTTTTGTATTACGGAAATATTGCATATAATGGATATATTTATCACTCACTATTTCACAGTTGGAATATGCAACACTCACTATGTCTCTTTCTTGTTGTAGTAAATCATAACATATATATATATATATATATATATATATATATATATATATATATATATATATATATATATATATATATTCTAATACCCTTAGTGATTACTTGGGGTAAAGAGCTAACTTTGGAAGGGTGTTGGTCTTGGATTCAAAACACCAAGAAAAGCTATCAAATGTATTCTCACCAAAGTCTTATATGTTTAATCATTTTATTTGTTATCACAGAGTTGTTGAATCTATAGAAAGTTGTTTGATATCCTTTTGATGAATATAAAACAAAAGAGTTGAAATTGAATTGATCACTCTTTTTACCTAAATCTTGTACCTTTTGGTTATTTTAGGTACTTTAACTGACAGGAAGTGGCCTTTTACTAGCGATGCCTCCATTAGCGGGAGATGTTGCTTAAAGGGTATCCCTCTTTCATTTCTTCTTACAACATTGCATTTGTTTTTCGGTAAATATAGCATCTTTATTCTTACTTGGGTAACATAGTATACTTTGCTTTCTCAATATGTAAATCTAATGGTTGCATGATTCAAATTTGCAGGTCTTGTTGATGTGTGTAGTGTCAAGAAAAGTAGCTCGAATGTTGTGAAGGTGGTGATCAAGTTCATGTGGTTCTACTACTATTTAGTTATGATTTTCATCTCCTTCACATTATTTATGTACTATTGGAATGATTACTTTTATGACATCAAATTTTATGCAATGAATTGTATTTTTTGTATATGATATTTTATTTTGTATTATGAGACATTAAATGGTAATTAAATTTGAAAATTAGTAAATCTATATATAATATTTTTTTTAAGATTTAAAATTATGATATGCAAAAATACGCGTCATCTTCATCTATGACAGTGGCTTTAATGATACGCATTTGTGTGTCATAAATGTGTGTCGTAAGGTTACGACACGCAAATGTGTGTTGTCTTCCTTAATGACAGGGCCTTCCTTGACACACAATGCGTGTCATAAATGCACGTCTTAAATTTACGATAAGCAAAAGTGTGTCGTCTTCCTTTATGACACGGTCTTCATTGACACGCATTTGTATGTCATCTGTGACTTTTATGACGTGTAATGCGTGTCATTAAAGGGTATTTTTGTAGTATAAATCAATCATTAGACAAATATGTAAGAACTTTTTTACAATTTTTCCTATATTTCATTACAATATATGTATTTTTATAGAAAATTGTTCAAATAAGAACCACAAAAATATTAGAAACTATGATACCAAGCATTCATAATATTAAACTTTGAATATTTTAACATGGTGCATGTATTACTATATGAATATTGTAAAAAATATGTTAACAATATTCACTGTTTGTTCATTATTGAAGATGTATTTTTTATGTTATAAACTATTTATTGTTAACCAGATTAAAGAAATATTTTTAATGTTTTTAAAATGTTTTAGATAAGATCTCAAAAATCCAATTTATTTTTACGATCATAATCTTGCTAATCAGAAAACCATCATATATATATATATATATATATATATATATATATATATATATATATATATATATATATATATATATATATATATATATATATATAAAATCTAGATCTGTCTTCCAAAATATTTACAATAATTAAATTTGTGAAGTGATAAAAGTGACCGATGGTGTGAGGTGAAATAGTGAATTGACAGATGCATATATGATACATCTTTTGGACATGTCGTTTTAGTTTGTAACCCCACCCACACAAGCCCAATGAAACTAATGTTTTGAGACCATACAACCTTTTTTAGTGGACCATTTCTACCCCTTCACATTCAATTATTAACATTGTGGTCCCTGACACAACAAAGTACTTGCATCTTCTAAATACACATATGTCCTTCTTTTATTTTATCCACACAATAATTCTCGACTTTACTATTTTAAATGTAGCAAAGGCATAAGGTAGCACATTTTTTGGAAGCACTAAATCTTCAAAAAAGATCTTAAAGGTACTATATATAAAGTCTTTTCGTCTTTTGTATAGTTCGTTACATCTTATGTTTATCATATGTTTTTCATTGTTGGTAATTTTGATATAAAAAGCCATATTGTCTTCTATTTTTGTCTACTTCTTTTCTATGTAGTAATAAAAAATGTCCTGATAATTTTTGTGGAAGCTATATAATATATTGCTAAGAAACTTCTCTCTAAATCATCTCCAACTCACAATATCATTTTTTGCACCAAATTTGCATAAAAATATTATGCAATTGGTGATTAATTGTCAACCCTATATACCATTTTTTACACCAAAAACATATTCCTACAATATTCTATTTATAACTTATATAGAGTGTCAAAAACTTCCGTTCTATTTATTATTTCTTTTACAAATTTATATTACATCTTTTCGTAAATAACTATAAATTAATTCATAGCATAAATATTAGATCTTTATTACGTGTGATTAATACAGTTTACATGATATTACAACTAATAGTTATTACAATTAAAATATAGTTATACCGTCAAATAAATAAATAAATAAATAAATATATATATATATATATATATATATATATATATATATATATATATATATATATATATATATATATATATATATATATATATATATATATAAATTTGAAAAAACTAAATTTGCATTATGACACCGAGCACCATTTTGATGGAAAAGATAGTATAACAATAAAATTACAAAAATTATAATAGATACAAGCAAACCTAGAGTTAGAAGAAAACTTAGAAAGACTAATAACGATAAATGACATAGGAAATTCTCAAGAGACCGCTTTCACTCTCTTATAGAAATTGCATTCTTTTAACCAACACCATGGAAGAATGTTTGGTAAAATTGTGTAATATCTCAAAAACCAAGGTAAAATTTTTGTTTTTAAAATTCAACCAAAAATCATAATTGTTTACAGAACATTGTTCCTAAAAGTAATAATCACAAATCAAAGTATCCCAAATTCCAAAATCATAAAACCAAAAGGATGTGTATGATCATACATTTGCTTTTCCCCAGTCATCTGAAGTGCCTGAAACATAAAACTTAAATCGTAAGCTAAAGTTTAGTGAGTTTCCCCAAATACCACACAAGAGAACATATACAAAACACATATTTGGTCCACAACCTCCTTGTAACATCCGGACTTTTGCCAGGTATCATGTAAATTGTATTTTGTTAAATTGTGAGGGGGACTCGGCGAGTTGGAGCTCAGACTCGCCGAGTAGGGACGCGGGTTGGATGATGGATCGTGCCTGGACTCGGCGAGTCCAGGATATGGACTCGGCGAGTTTGCGCTGTGTAGTGAAACCCTAAATTTCCGGGTTTGAGACCTATTTAAAGGGCCTTATGGCCGTCATTTGTGCTCACCCAACCCTTAGAGAGAAACCCTTGAGTGCTTGGACGATTTGAGAGAGAGAGGAGCAATTCTTGACCTTGTGTGTGCCATTTTGCAAAGAAGGAGGTGATCCTAGGCAAGAGGAAGCAAAGGAGGTTGCTATTTCGTGGATTTGGAGCCTAGATCATCAATCTAGAGGTATGATTTCAGTTTATATTCTGTTTGGTGAAGTATTATGCGATTTAGGGCTTATTATGGACATTTATGGGATGATTTGATGCCCAATGGTTCCCTCCTTGTGCTGAGGTTTTGGATCTGGATCCATAGAGGTCCAGAGAGCCTCACTCATCAAGCTTTTTGTATGGCAATGGAGTCCATGATCTTGTGTTGTAGTATTTGAGTCAAAAACATCATATATGGTCATATAGAGGATGTATGTGCATCAAGATTGTAACTTTACGTGCTAAATGAGCTTGGAAGGACTGGATCTATGGGTTAATGGACTGGATCTGACCTTATGAGCAAGTTTGAGTCTTTGCATGGCACGGACTCGCCGAGTCCGAAGAACAGACTCGACGAGTAGCATGAATGTTGCTCGACCACACAGTGAGTGGTCTTGCCGAGTGGGGAGGGTGGACTCAGTGAGTCAAGGGGGAGTCAGAATGGACAGGTGAACTGAGTCAAACTAGACTCGCCGAGTTGTTCTTGAGACTCGGCGAGTTGAGTCGTGGTGGCCCCACAACTCATACCAGGTGGAACCCTTCGAGTTGGGTGAATGCTCTAGATGTCAAGAGAGGATTCCAGGGAAATTGGTGTATACGCTCAGACTCGCCGAGTCGCTATAGCGCACTCGCCGAGTCCGGTCAAAGTTGACCGTTGACTGTTGACCTAAGTTGACTTGTTATAGTATGGTCAACCCTAGTTGGGAAAGTGTTAATTAGAGATGTATTGTGCTATAGGAGGACTATAGCTCGGCAGATCGAGTGATTAGCGATTTCAGATTTACGACTTACCGAGACACACGAGGTGAGTCTTCTCACTATACTTTACCTTGAGTAGGTAACCAGAGTTATGTGATAGAGTATTTGTATGCTATGTATGTTATGTGTTGTACTGCATTATTTCTATGTGATTTATGTGGTGCATGTTTATCAGAGCTAGAACCTGAGGGTTCACAGAGTTTGGGTGCACGGACCCACAGAGTTATAGCCTCGAGTGGCTAATATGTGTTATATGTGGTATTTTGGGGAACTCACTAAGCCTTGTGCTTACAGTGTTTGATGTTATTGTTTCAGGTACTAGTGACGATCGTGGGAAGGCTTCGGCTTGATCCATACACACACACGCTCGGAGTTTGATATTATGATCTTGGGATTTTGTATTGTCTTGTTTGGATAATTAAAACGGTTGTTTTTATGAATATCGATGGAATTATGTTTTATAAAAATTGAAGAAATTTGTTTTGAAATTTACGGTGGTGTTACACTCCTGGTTCGATTACCCCAAGCCCACAACCTTCCAGTTGAATTGCCCTGGCCCACAACCTTTCGGTTGGATTGCCTGATACATACTGGGTCCACAACCTTCTGGTTAGATTACGCCTATCCCAAAACCTTGCGGTTGGATTGCCCTGGCCCACAACCTTTCGGTTGGATTGCCCGTGTTTGTCGATTGGCAGCACAAAGCAATACAGTCTCAACTCAACCACAATATGTCGACATATATAACTGATAAAACACATAACATCAACCGTATAATCATGTAGATCTTAAAATATCACTATAGAATTGATGGGTTTAATACATACAATCCTATGTGTGCATGCAACCCTAGTATTGGATCTATGTTTTCACTATTAGTTATACAGCTTTATGAACACAAAAAGAAACCTGGCATGCTACTATAATTTTCGAAATTCATATATAAAGCTATAATACATACCTTTTGTTGTTAAATAGCAATAACAACTAGTTCCTTGAATTTCCTTAGCTCTTGAAAGCAAGTACCACAAGTGTAGTACCTCTAATGGAGTCACAAACACCATATACAACTTGGATGAAGAGTAGAAGAAAAGGAGGCACCAAAAACGGCTGGAAACCCTAATGGAAGTGTTGTCCACGTTTTTGGGGCCTAAGGGGTCCTTTATATACTAGTGTGGGCTTCTAGGGTTTCAGTCAAAACCCTAATGGACAGCTTAAACTCTAAGCAGCCCATGGAACCTTCTGGACAAGGCTATGGACGAAAATATGATGGGCTTCCATCATAATTTCGTTCACCCCTTATTCCTATAGCATTCCTTAGCCCAATAACTCAATTATCCAATAATTGCAGTCCAGTCCCCTATATTTAATTAATCTCTTTTAGCCACAAAATTAATTCTTAATTAATTCTTGACTAATATTAATTAAACAATATGATTTCTCCTTTAATATATTATTCTCATAATATATTAATAAATCATATTTAAACCTTTCTCTCCTTAAATCATCCTACATATTGCTATGGTGAAGGCAACCCAAAAGGACCATGCTCATAATCGGGTCAAGTACATACCAAAATAGTTATGGACTTAGACACTAATCCAACAGTCTCCCACTTGGATAAGTCTAATAACTATTTTCCGTATGACTTCAGAACCTGATCAGCAATCGTAGCTTTCAAAAGTCACTGTCAACTCTGATCTTATCAGATAACGTGTCCTCTAGATAAGGGATTATATATTCCTCCATTCTCAAGATATCGTATAGACAAAAGACATGAATTTCAATCATTCTCTCTATACTATTTCCCGACTTCCGATTCATGACGACTAATAACAGACTACAATTGAACACATCAACTTAGTCCCGGCTTGGCCAAGCGCTTAGGTGTCATCACTAAATCATCGAGAGGCCCACATATATCGCTTTTATCCCACTTTGGGTAAAAGGAATGGATAAACTTCGACTCAAATGCTCGCTTGCATTTACTGATCGAATCACACACAACAATAAGTTTTATAACACCAAGTTACTGGTGCGTTTACTTATTATCAATGTGTAACTGATTAACAAATAACAACTCACACGTCTCGGTTTCAAGAATATACAATATTATCGTCTCACTAATCACTCATGATAAATCCATGAAGTGATCCAAGTGAGCGTGGGTTTAATCCAATACTTTAATCTTATCAAAGCATTCACGAACTCTGCAGCAAACTTGTGCCATGTCTAAACACTTCAGACAATCTACAGACTGATTCATGACAGTCTTTATTCATACCTACTCCCAACGTATGACCAACTGTGGATGTTTGAATAACCTAGTTATTCTGGAAGTCAAAACATGCAAATTGAAACATGACAACAATACTTAATCCTATATGGCCTCAAACTTGTGAGAGTAAATAAAACCCTTCTATTTATCCACCATATTGATTACTCATTATTTATCATTTAATGTTTCGGATAATCAACTCATTACTTGAATTATACCAACAATTGTCCCATGCTCTAAACATGCACACTTTGTTTCCTATGGTCCATGCTTTGCGAAATAAATCACCTGAAAACTTTTCCAATGATTCTCATTTCACAATTCCTTAATCCTAATTATTAGTGTAAGAACACAAGGTTCTTGCCACTACTAGAATATGCTAGATTCTAACATTTTATGCAACGATCCCTTTGCAAAATCATAGCACAAAAGTCACCAAGACGTAGCTAATGAAATTACAAAGTACTTTCTTAGAAATTGTTACAAGACAATTCCATAGATGTGAAGTCTCACATTCAAAGTACATTCCTTTGAACATCCTTCTTGCATAAAAGTTTCTAATCTAGGCATAGACTCTCAATATCCAACTCCCAATATGGAAACATTTCCACATTTGCCATATGACAACTCATTCTTAATAGAATCTTATCTATTCATAATAATGTCGATATGGTCCATCCAATACCATACTTCCAACTACTTACAAGCGATCAATCCTCAGCGAACTTTGGATCGTCCTTTGATAGTTGTTAAATTCTTTCAGTCAAAACCAATTCTATTCCTTTTTCCCTCTTAATGCGCTAGACATTTGGAAAATTTTAGAATGGTAAAATACTATAGCATTTACAATCGATCCTATACCCGAAGCGTATGGGACACGATGCATAATGTCTTACATAAAGATATGATACTTTACCAATCTTTTGCCATAATATTTTATGTGTCATGTTCTCACAATTCGAACTATGAAGAGGGATGCCGTAATCATAATCGAATTTTAAGAACACACAATGTATCCTTTGACTGAAAATATTAAAATTTCTTAATCTAAGCTTTAGATATTGAAACAGAGTATAATATTCTCTCCCTTAATTATAGCAAAACAACTTTTCAACCCATGCAACTTTGCAAATGGAATCTTTGTTTTTCTATAATTAATATTGCTAACTTGCAATACTCGCCATAACAATCATACAAGCATAACACTTATGCTCCCACTATCATGATGATTATCATATAAGCATAACATTTATGCTCCCACTAGCTTTGACATGAACTTCCAGAAAACAATGCCTATTGAATCTCTAAAATTCATATTTCTAATACCAGATGCTTCGATAAGCCTTTATCTAAGCTTCTTAACCTTATACACCTTTGCCTTAGATAGCTCATATGTGTGTTTAAACAATTCATAACTTATGTTACTAAGCTCCAAATGTTGAAACTAATTGCCAAATCTCACAATTCGAACTATGGAAAGGGATGCCGTAACCATAATCGAATTTGAGAATACAATTTTCACTATTGCTATCTTCTTAAAATCTCTCTTAGTGAAAGCATTTCCTCACAATCATTTTCATGAAGGAGGGAATCTTATGACACTTAGATTTTATGGTGTATGAGTTCCTATCCATGTGAATTTGCCAAAACCAAGGTTTGCAACAAATCCAAACTCATATGGACTGAACTTTCTTAATCTTGATTTCTTGCCCTATGGTAACACGAGTGCCCACCATGCCTTCCAAGTAGTTTAGTAACTTGTCCTTACATATCAATTTACTTTTCATCGACTAAGGCTTTAGTGTGTATTCAAATGAGAACTCATAGAACTCATATACACAATCAACTCAATTGGAATGGCAAAGAAACAAAACAATATCAGCACGATAGGTTGTAAACTTCAAGTCGTGTGCTAGTGATGATCGATAAGGTTTATTCTTGATTTGTTCTTGAAACATTTCAAGACCATTAAGACTCCCACTGACTTCTTGACATATAAGATTCTCTTGTCAAGAAACATTTCTTGACAAACAAATATTCAAGAGTTAGTGAAGTATTTATCAAGACAAAACACTTCACACAATTGGTCCTAGTTGGTCTTTGTCTTATCCAAGACAGCACAACTTACCAATTTCAAATGTGCAAGAATAAGAAAACTTTTCCAAATTCCACATTTGATGAGTGTTATAAACCTACTTAAGACTTTTCACTCAATGTCACAATCTTGACTCTAAGACTCGATATTGGAACGAAGTATGATTGACTTATTGATATATCCATTTCTACAATACTTGATTCCTCTTCTTAGACATGCAATTGCACTAAGACTCACTTAGAGGATCTATTGAGACATGGTTCTTAATCTTTAAGACTTATCATAAAACACAATAAAAGGTACTCTCCCTTCTTCCTAGAAAAGAGAAACTTTTATCTTTCTGCCTACTCGATTCTTCTTTATTCGTTCTACTATTCATTGAAACTTTTTCAATCAACTCAGAATTATACTTAATCTTATAAGTATAATCATATTTACTAAGCTTTAGTAAATCATGACGAATATCTTTGTCACTCTTGTGGTGGACTTGATCAACACACAACCTTGTGTACTTGACCTCCTTGTCCTTTAATTGACACTTTGCCAAAGAATTAGTCTAAGTTTCCCAAATGTGAAAGTTTTCCATTCATCTTACAATACACATTGCATGATTCCAAGTTTCTGTCCAATTGAAACTTGGGCGATGAGAAACTCTCCTTACTTGGTAAACTCTTGACACTTCCACAAATAATACAATTAAGAATCAAATCCATTATCTCTAATAATAGAAACATTCAAACATCAATTTTTCATACATGCCATCGCAAGCATAAATAAATAAGATAAAATCAAAATTTATTTTATTGCGGAAAAATTTGTCCTTACAATGTAATTCAATTGAAAAACTATGTTATTACATATTTCTTAACAATCTATTCTAACTCCAAGTAGTAGCTCAAGAATCCATTCTTCAAGTAATGCGATCGACATCCATTTCTTCATGATTAGATTCAGCTCACTTCTTTTCTCAAGCTTCCTCTCTTTTCCTCGATCCTTCAAAACATCAAAATGTAATCTTATCACATCATGTATTAAGAATCTAGAATAGGAACTTAAAAGAGTTAGTTAATGGATTTTACCTGAAGCAGAGCCATACGTCTTGACTCTCCCATCTCTTAGATCTCTCAGGTAATTAGGGCAGCTTCGTCTCCAATGCCCCTTCTCTTGGCAATAAAAGCAAATAGACTCCTTTGGCACAACACATCGGACAATCACAGACTTAGTTCTTTCTGGACTTCCAATGTTGCCAGTGTGCATTAAAGTTTGGGAGTTTGATTCACTAGACAAATTTGCTTGACCAGCACGCCAAATCATTGCTGATTCAACAGCTATAAGCAAATAGGTGAGATCAATTAGGGTCACGTCGTGGTCCATCATATAGTACTCTCTAACGAACTCACTATATGATTCAGGAAGTGACTAAAGAACCCAGTCAACAGCCGACTCACTTGAAATCTCGACACCCAACATGTTTAACCCATCAATGTATGACTTCATCTCTAAGATGTGCGCACACACAAGTTTCCCATCTTCGTGTTTACTTGCCAAAAGGGCTTGAGTGAGCTTGAACTTTTCAAGCCTTTGAACTTGTGGGTCAGGGAGAATAATTGGAGGAGGTGGAGGAAGTGAAGCATGACTCTCATTTCCTTGATCGTATCTCGGAACGTCATCTTCATTTGGAAAGCTTGTTCCAAAGGATTTGGGAAGACCATTGTAAGATTCAGACATCTACAAAACGGGAGAAAATTCAAGTTGAGTTGATTAGAATTCTTGATGCAACACCCAAATGAAACATCAAGCTAGGATCCAACACAATACTCTACAACCTAGAAGAGGGATGCCGTAATCTAGTTGCAGAATATCTGAAGGTAGGTAAATGACGATTTACCAATTTCCACCATGAAAAACGAAAAAGAAGTTTAAGTTTTAAATGAATTGAAACTCCTAGATCTTTTGATATTCATTGAACTTTTCAATGGCATGTTTAATCTCGATTATGCCCTACTATTTGTGACTGGGATGTCGAGGATCACAAACAAGGTGTAAATAACCATACGAATCACATGGTGCACCCAACGTTACTATCACCTAATCAACGTGCCGGTTAGCCACACACGCTCCATTGATCTATGACAAACATCAAGTCACCCTTCGCTACCAATGTCATCCCCAAATTAGTGTGCCGGTTAACCACACACGCTCCACTAACGTTTGACAAGGGTACGAAGTGTAATTCCATGGGTTAGCATACAATTTCACATTTTGCCTAAAGTAACTATGATTTGGGAATTTGAAAAAGCATTTAGTTACTTTGTACTTCATTATACTTATAATGGAAGGTTTCTGTCCTATCCTACCCGTTCGGCTAACGACCCTCCACTAGTCAAGAGTGCGGTGGGTAAGAGTGGATACCCATTCAATCACCATTTTATAGGCAATTTCCTTAAACACCCCTTATAGACTAGTTTCGTGAATGAGGCCTACTAACGGTAAGACTGACTTTTTAGTTATACATATATAATATTAAACTTTTAATGTTATATATAGTATAAGGGTGTATTTTACACTTTTAAAATACTAGGTGGTTTAAATTATACTTTTAACTAACCAAAATCATTATGGATTTATTAAATCTCTTTTAATTATACACTTAATTAATTTAATAAAACCATAAGGGTTTAATTTGAACTTTTTCAAAATCAGGGTTTTGGAATTTAGACTTTCAAAATTAACTTTTAATCAACAATTTAAATTCCAAAATTTGAGGGCAAGTTTTGAAACTCTTCAAAACAATTAGGTTTTAATCTCACTTAAAATTTTCGAATTTAAGACATTTAAATTAAATTTTAAATATTAAAACTCTTGATTTAATAATTACCATAAATTAAACAATTAATTTAAATTATTAAATCACAAGGGATTATCTAGATCATGAGGATAATTACCAATTATACATCTAAGATATCCTAATCCCTTGAATCCCTCTCTAAATCTCGAAAATAAGGGATGGGATAATTCAAAATCTTTAATTACCATATTTAACAATTAAAAGATAATTACAAGATATGGGATTATCCAAATCCCTAAAATTTAGGATCTAACCTTAGGGAAGGAGGTAATTTCGAAATCCAAGGGTTGGATAACCCTAGATTTCAAAATCTTGGAGGCTAAGGAAAGGATTTGGGAAACCCTAGCAAAAATCGCAATCTAGGGTTTTGCAACCCTAATTGCGAAAATTACCTAGCCTTTAGGGTTCATTAGCCATAAACCCTAATATGTCAAGTTCATAAATTTGAATAAAAGCTAATTGAAAACAAAAACCAATGGCTCTGATACCACTGATGGGTTTAATACATACAATCCTATGTGTGCATGCAACCCTAGTATTGGATATATGTTTTCACTATTAGTTATACAGCTTTATGAACACAAAAAGAAACCTGGCATGCTACTATAATTTTCGAAATTCATATATAAAGCTATAATACATACCTTTTGTTGTTAAATAGCAATAACAACTAGTTCCTTGAATTTCCTTAGCTCTTGAAAGCAAGTACCACAAGTGTAGTACCTCTAATGGAGTCACAAACACCATATACAACTTGGATGAAGAGTAGAAGAAAAGGAGGCACCAAAAACGGCTGGAAACCCTAATGGAAGTGTTGTCCACGTTTTTGGGGCCTAAGGGTTCCTTTATATACTAGTGTGGGCTTCTAGGGTTTCAGTCAAAACCCTAATGGACAGCTTAAACTCTAAGCAGCCCATGGAACCTTCTGGACAAGGCTATGGACGAAAATATGATGGGCTTCCATCATAATTTCGTTCACCCCTTATTCCTATAGCATTCCTTAGCCCAATAACTCAATTATCCAATAATTGCAGTCCAGTCCCCTATATTTAATTAATCTCTTTTAGCCACAAAATTAATTCTTAATTAATTCTTGACTAATATTAATTAAACAATATGATTTCTCCTTTAATATATTATTCTCATAATATATTAATAAATCATATTTAAACCTTTCTCTCCTTAAATCATCCTACATAGTGCTATGGTGAAGGCAACCCAAAAGGACCATGCTCATAATCGGGTCAAGTACATACCAAAATAGTTATGGACTTAGACACTAATCCAACAAGAATAACAATATTCCAAACCAAAATACACAATTTACTAGGTCGGCATTGGTGCCTTCGACCCGCAGGTACAGTGAGGAAAACTTATCTCACAGTTTTAAAAAGATAGTCGAGAGAATGTTGCTCTAACTGTTAACTCTATGGGTCACCTATATAGAAACAGTGACCTAGACTAAATTCACAACTCAAAATACCCAAAATGCTTCTAGGTCAAACTTGGTCAAAGTAAATGGTTAAAAGTTAAAGTTAAAGTCAACTACAACGGGTTGCCATGACCTAGCCCTTCTTGGTCATGTCTTTGACTTTAAACGACAAAACAAATGTGTCATGACCTAGTTACCACGTCATGGCAACCTGAGCCACGTCGTGTGGATTGATATGGGCAACATAAACCATTAAGTCACTTTTCTTTCTAACTTCAAGGTCTCCAAAAGTCAGATTTGGTCTTTTCTAAGGTCTAAGAGGACAAAGTTTCCAACTTTATCCCTTTAGACCCTCTAGGAGATAAAGATCTCACATCTAGTTATAAATAGGGTAGAGACATTACTTGACTTAACCTATTAAGCACTTTTCCCTGAAGGCTTACTAGATTACATTTTTGAACATTTCTAGCACCTTATAATGACATAAAAATCCTTAATTTCCAGACATGCATGTCCAATGCATGTCTTGGACTCTTATTAGAGAAAAATAGAGAAAAAGTGGCCAAGATCTCATGCAATAGTTCAAAGCTCTATAAAACTCCAAGTCCAACACTCCTAACCACAAAAGGAATCTGGGGATTCATAAAGTTAGCAACTTTATGAAATCCTAACACTCCAATATGTCCCACCATAAACAATAATACATAGAAACCTAGATTTATGCATAATAAACCAAAAAGCTTGGAACTTGGGGACTTAAAAGAGTCCAGAATATACACAACAAGATGGTGAGAATAGTTGCTTGTTGAATCCAAGTCTATAATTCACCTTCTTCTTCTTCTTCTTCTAGTCCCCAAAAATCAACACAAAAAGCTTAGAGAGCAAAAATAGAGGTTAGGGTTTTCTTGGAGGCTGAGAGAGTGTGAAGGAGGCTAAGGGTGAGCAACCCTAGCCATCACATTCCTTTAAATAGGGTGCAAACCCCGTATATTAGGCTTTCTCTTTAAATCACCACCATGTCGTGGCCATAGGCTTCCACACCGTGGTGGCCTTAAATGAGATCGTGATATTCCTTGAAACTCCACATCATGACACTTTCCCCCATGCTGTGGCAACCCTGAATACTTAGAATTTTCAAATTTTGAATTACCTCGGGATAAGGATGTTACAAATTGGTCATTAGTTGGTAGCTAAGAGTTTAAAATTAAAAAGTACACAGACACACACACACACACACACATATATATATATATATATATATATATATATATATATACATATATATATATATATATATATATATATATATAAATGATCAATAAAAGTAGTTATAAATTTATGAAAAGTGTATATTGACATTAAACATAATATATAAAATTTAAAATCCCTTAAAAGTTCTTAAAGGTTGTTTGAAGTAGTTTTTGGATTATCGATATTTTGATTAAACTAAAAGCTTTATAGGTATACTTACAAACAAAATTATTTCATAAATTCAAATTTTTCTCAAAAGAAAATAAAAGTTAAAAGCATATAAAATCTCTCTTAAGCTCATTGTTGAACATACCTTTAGTATAATAAAATCATTTGACCCTATAATATATCTAAATACCCATTATTACATGTGCCAATAAATGACATTGGTTGGTTTCAAGTCAACCTATTTATTACAATATATTGAAACTGTTTAGTTAATAAGTATCTCGACTTCCACTTTAACAAGAAAAAAGGGAGGGGGAGTGTGTTAGATGCAATTTATGCATCTTTTACCATGATTAATTGATGTCATTGCATAGAAATTTAGTCTTAAGTCCATGCATTTTAGTTAACTCGTAGATATTTTGTGGTTATAGGTGGGACCCTTTGAACTATGAACTATCTGTTGAGGTGTATGTCTATTTGGAGACATGGTTAGGCTTAAGATGATGAATGGAGGTTTTGGACAACATTTCAAGAAAAACGGACAAACAATGAAGAAATTTTTTTTAAAAAAATGTATTTGGCTAAATGGAAACTTTACATGAGCCTTGTATGCACTACTAGAAAAACAGCCTTTTACGACACTCATTGCGCATCGTAAAACGCTCAGACGACGCGCAAATGCGCGTCAAGGAAGGCCATGTCATAAAGAGAGACGACGCGCATTTATGATGCGCATTTACGACGCGCGGTTATGACACATAATGCGTATCAAGGAAGGCCCTGTCATAAAGGAAGACGACACATATTTGCGTGTCGTAATCTTACGACGCGCGTGTTTATGACACGCAATGCGTATCAAGGAAGTCCCTGTCAAGAAAGGCCATGTCATAAATAAAGACGACACACATTTTTGTGTATCGTTATTTTAATTTTTTATTTTTAATTATTTATAGATATACTAGTTTTCAAATTAAATTTGCATTTTCATAATAAAAAATAAAATACCATATACAAAAAATACAATACATTGCACAAAATTTAATGTCATACAAATAATCCTTCCAATAGTAGACAAATGCAACATTTCATGGAAAGATAAAAACAAATCAATAGTTGTAAAAAAAATTTACAAACTAATTAGATACAAGAAGTATCAAAAAAATACCCTCAAATGCTTTTCAAAGTCCAATCTCCATGTCAGCTCTTCAACTCACTTCTCCATCTTCAACTCACTTCTCCATTTTGTTCTTAGGTTCATGTAAGGGCTAGCTCCAGCATCTCTTGCAGTTTCAAAGGCAGAAAGAAGAACAGAACGTGATATTATTTTGCCATTGGAAAGCTATGTTAACTCTTTTTTTAAAAAAAATTTAGAAAAAGAATCTGCTTCTCTAAGATATTATCCAACAATAATGCTAAAACGTGTTTAAAAGTTAAATGCAAAAAAGAGAACCTGTTCTATGACAATTCCATTAACAGACCTAGAAAGAATTGCACGTGACTTTATACCCCTTTCAGATTGTGGAGCTTTTTCAGACTCAACTCCATCCTACAAAATACAACATCAATCAAGAAAAATATATAAGTAAACATGCAAAACCACAAAACATACAATAAAACATAATATTATAACTATTAACGATATATTAACCACACCTTTTGCCTCGACACTGTTGTTGCAAGCTTAGAAGATTTCACTTGCTGCAAGGTAACCTCCACAACTTTACTCCCACACACAAAATTCGGGTGTGATGTGTTTATGTAATCTATCTACCCAAAAAAGCAATATTTTCAGCCACGTCACGATAAAAATAAAAAATAGAGATAATGATACGTACCTCCATTTCAACTATGTGCCCAATCATGGTTTCAGAAGGCTGAAGACCATCACTTAAAAAATTCCCTATGACATCATCCATTCTCTTTCTGAGAACAGGAAATCTCTGTAACTCATTCACCATATATCGATGGCCCATCTAAAACATGAACAAATCAGTCAGCTTAGTGTCCAATTATATGAATCTTGCACATTGAAGGCTTGGATCTAGTAAACAAGCAATTTGTCGTCTAATTAGAACTTCAAATGGAAACTGCTCTTGCAAGAGACTCTGCTCTCTCTGTTTTAGGAATTTTATAAATTCAACAGAAGAGATTCACAACTTTACATTAAAAAAACACATCTTTAAAGATATAGTTAATTTTGCATTCAATGCAAAATATCTGAAAATAAAAATTCATGTATGACATGATATTCTTTCAGAAAGTGTCAAAATTTGAATAAAAATATAAAACATGAATTTTTAGAAAGATTAAAAAGAAGTACCTGCAGAGCCATCTTGGAATGAGTTGTGTGGACACTCAAATTGTAGTAGATTTCCAAAAAGAAAATAGAAAAAGAAGAACGGGATATACCCTTTTCTTACCTGGCCTGTGTCAATAAGTTGCACAATCCGGACAAAAACCTGTGTATCATGGTAAGGTAGAGCACATAAATTCAATTCATCAATGTTGTATATATGAATCCTGTTGAATAAAATGCAGAATAACATAATAACCGATATGTTGACATACGAAAATGTGAAATGACATGAAAAAGTGAAGCTTGAATGGTAATACATACTTGTATCTACGGATTAGATATTTAAGTGTCCTTAGTGCTGAAGGTAACTTAAAATGTCCGGAAAACAGCCTCAAATAAGTTCTCGATCCAGTTCTCTACTCTTATGAAATCAAGACCACCTCAACTTAAAGGTACCTGTTGCAAGTGAAATTTGTGCCACCACGACACTCCCCTTTCCACTTTTCGGGAATTGGTCGGAGGCCTTCATCACTGAAGCTCTCCGAATCTGGCCATATTCCACTGTCTATGACACCAATAATCGAGTTGCTCTCACCAACGGGACTTCGTTCAATTGTTATTGGAAATCCAATGAAGTCCCACGACCTCGTTGTCTGGAGGTGCAACTTTTGACATGGGAATACGGAGACGATCCCTTCATAACCTGCATTTAATTAGGGTTTTAGCCAATCTTAGCAAAGCATATACTACATATATATATATATATATATATATATATATATATATATATATATATATATATATGTGTGTGTGTGTGTGTGTGTGTGTGTGTGTATCTACATCCACAATTAGTCAATTATATATAAAAGTTCATGTGGATCGTATCGAGTTCTTGTTTTCACAGTTTATGATGTCATTTTTGATGCATCTCAAATTCTGTGTGGTTAAGAAATTTTGATTGATGGAAAAAAGTAGTCGTACAAACGCACTCTCACTGAATTAATTAAGAGGCTGTGTACGATCAATACTAACATTAAACCATTGTAACTGTTTTGGAAAATGTTTCTCATTTATTTTGTTGCTTTCTTGTTTCTTAATTTTGTATAATTATTTTGTCAATTTTATGTGATTATTTTTTTCTGTTACTTGTATTTTTGTTTCATGATAAATTCTAAAAACTTGAAGGAAATCTAAATGAAGCAAAATCTAGTCATTGATACTTACCAGCCAACTTTCGTTTTTCTTCTTGGGAGAGATAGGCAGCAAATCCATTAAAGCTTCTTTGGTAACCCCTTATCAGGGCTTTTCTTGAGAACCTGGTCCCATTTAAAGATATAAACAAAACAGATTTGTGGTTTCAAAAATGAAAATGCAATTCAAAGAAATACCTAGGGCTGGTAATATTTTTCAAGATTTCAAAGTGATGCAAAGAAGGTGAATATTCTCCTTCTGGAAGAAATCATGTAGGCAATAAAAACCTGCAGAAAAGATTAATTTGCATTAGAATCACGAGTTAAATCCAAGATTAATTTACATTAAGTGTTGTCTATAAACGATATCTAAAAAAGGACGGTAAAATTGGGGAAAATTCAAGTAAAAACCAAACGAGGGAAATTTGTAAAATTGATACAACTTAATAAGAAAGACTTTTCTATTAAGTCATTGTATCTGCATTAAGTCAAAAAAAACACTCATATATAGCATTCATGTCCCTATTAAGTAAAAAAAAGTGACAGAACCTTAGCTAGGTCAAAGGGGCCAAGTTTTACTTCAATAAACGTACGATGAAAGGGGAAAAAGATGTGGGTCCTACACAAAAAAGTATAAATCTATCAACAGCCAACATGACAAAAACAAAAAAATTAAACATGAGACGCTACAATACCGATGTCTTTCCACCTAAGAGAGTTCCTAATTTTTTTTGTCTGTTTAGCGTGCTCATCACTTTTTTATGAAGACAACAGATACATATGTATAGGAAAGTTAAATTCCAAGTCAAAGCAACAAACAATTCAAATTCGAGAAAAGTTAAAATGTGCTAAAGACATAACCCTTTCTCCCAAATTATCCTGCTTCTGTATAAAACACATATTAAATCAACCCACTACTATATTAAAGGCTAAAGATAAAGTTAGAAGTAAAGATAGCAATAAAAAGTCAACCAACACTTTAATAAAGGCTATGATTTAAAATAACATTTTGATAAAGTTAGAAGTAAAAAATGTTGCTTGGTTGATAAACTGGAAAGGAAAAAAGCATTAACGAAGGAATGTCATTCCATACCATATGAGACCCTTATTTTTTTCATTCCATCTCTTCAAGGAATGACAGTTACCATTTTACCCTTTATAAAATATAAAGGCTCATTTTCAATCTACCAAAATAACCCTTCCAAATCATTTTAATCCACTTGGAAGCCAAACACGCGAGGGCTGGATCGGATTCGGTGTCACGGCGCTGCGATTTCGTTCCAGACCCGGTCAACAGTAGCTCTAGCAAGATCTTGAGTCATACCCTGAACTTGACTAGTAAGTTTTTGGCGAGTAGAAGTCAACTCCTTAATACCAGCATGTAATTGCATAAGCTCAGCACACATAGCTTCTACTCCATGAAGCTGAAGGAAAAATCATATGAATTTTTTTTATAATCATATATGTAAATGAATTTGATAATCAGGTTTGCGTAGCAATAAACAAATAGTCAATCGGATGAAATAGATCTGTGTTAATGAACATATTTGAAGTCTATGTGACATTTATCGAACATAAATCCACTTTTTCTCAAATTTATTTAAGCCTTAAATTAATGATTTAAGGCTTTGTTTTGATTTTTTTTCTTAAAAATTCTCATCTCAATCTACAACTGTGAGACCTAATCCCTCCATTGCGATTTAAATAACATTCAATTAACTAAGTAAACCACATCCATTAATTAAACACAAAACAAATAGATCAGACCAACTGAAGCTGAAATTGGATAACACTAACGATATTAAATAGGGCTAGAATGTGAGAAATTAGAAGATCTGAACAACACAAAAAGAAAGAAGGGATAAGAGATTACCAGTAGAAATGAGAAATTAGAAGATCCGAACAGAGAAATCTTTAAATTTGATCATTTATAACTAAAAAAATGGAAATATCACAGGTGAAATTAGATGTAAAACACATACCTCGACGATGTGGTTTTACCCAAGAATTCAGTGGTTCTGAGCATGGTGATGTACATTGAGTCGATTTCATGAGGGCTTTGGGATAGGATGAGGGTTTTTGGTGTTGGTAACCCTCCCTAACCTACACCTACACCTAAATGTGGTGGTGTACCACTACCATTTGACTCTCCTCTATTGTTCCCCTGGATTCTAACTACCAACAACATTCAACATAAAAGGGAGAACAGAGAAAGGAGAAGAAAAATCAAGAAAAAAGAGAGCGAGAATAAAGATAGTAAAAAATGAGTAGATGAGATGGTCCAACAACCTACCTGATGGAAGTGACCGAGGGAGGAACAATGAAGACATGTTGGGACAGTGATGGAAGCGAGGAGCATGGTCCTCCAGGTTTTAGGGGAGAAATCAAACTAGTTTCTTCCTTATTTTTGGAGGACGGATCTGAAGAGAT
This sequence comes from Lactuca saligna, assembly GCF_052625555.1. NCBI lineage: Eukaryota > Viridiplantae > Streptophyta > Magnoliopsida > Asterales > Asteraceae > Lactuca > Lactuca saligna. Next base: position 49,955,951 of record NC_136417.1, read on the forward strand.
TGAGAAGAAAAATCCCTAGCTGGATGATTTTATGACGAGGAGGATGGTCGCGGGGAGGTGATCCTATACTCACCGGAGAAGAAGTAAGCCTGAAGTGAGATCGTCGGTTTTTGTAGAGACCTGGGAGGACCGATCGAGAATCGGAGAGCATTTTGAATTTTCTTGAAAAAGCCCTAGGTAGAATGATTCTTGAAAAAGCCCTACGAATTTAGATGAGAAATTAGGGCTCGTATGAAGCTGTATCTCTTCCGTCGAGAACCCTATGGGTTTGATATGTTCAAAAGACGGGATTATATTGCGATTTTGTTGTGGAAAAAAAGAGGATTGGTGATGTTATTAGGGTTTTTTGGGTATTAGAGTGAGAGAGATAGAGAGAGAAAGAGAGAGAGAGAGAGAGAGAGAGAGAGAGAGAGAGAGAGGAATGATGGAAATAAGGGAGAGGGTAACAAGAGTGAGAGAGATAGAGAAAGAGAGAGAGAGAGAGAGAGAGAGAGAGAGAGAGAGAGAGAGAAAGAAGAAGAAGAAGAAGAAGAACGATGGAAATAAGGCAGAGGGTAACAATGGCGGCCTTTCAAACGTTTGGGATTTTCGTTTCCCCCCAGCTGCAAAAGAAAAGAACGCGCCTTTCATTAAAAAAATATAAAGCGACATTTCTAGACATCACCCATTTTTAAATAAGTGCCCTCCGTGTTTTTATTTTTTTTGTTCAACATTAATTTTAGGGCACGCATAAAAGCGTGTCCACTATCCTTCAAATTTTAGAAGAGATAACATTATTTTTAGGGCACACACTTTAGCGTATCGTAAATCACCGCGTGTCATTGTTTGCGCGTCATTAAAGGCCTGTTTTCTAGTAGTGATGTTATGGAATGAAAAAAATACATTATCATGTATTTGAAGATTTTAGGATTATAGCAGTGTTTTAAGGAAACACGACCATGTTTTTTACCACCCAAAAAAACATGTGCCCCTATATTTTGGTGATTTTCAAATGGCAACCGGTTGTGGAAAAATGTAATATGCTTTGATGGTTACATGGTTCGTGTATTTCATAGCTTGAAAAACACATGTCATTTGTTTTTTCCTTAATAGGTATTGAGCAATTTCCTTATTTCATAAAAAGAGAAGTTAGGATCCTTTTTTTATCTTCTCACGGAGACAAAAAGGGGGTCATTTTTAAGATTGCTTTTCCTTTTTAAGATGATTTGGAAACACTGATGGGTTTTGATGCAAAATATAAGTTTGTTTTTCACAAAAACCACAAGGGAAGTCTTATAAATATAACAATTTATTTTTAGTTTATAACAACACCAAACCATTAACGATCCATTTATAGAGGTTAGAATGAAATAAAAAAAAAAAACCAAAGAGTTTTTAGAATGACAACCTTTGAAGCCTTTGAACCCACTTGGTTTTGGGGTGATGATGAACATAGCAAAAATCAAAGAATATGATTTCTCTGTGTATGCAACATCAAGAGTAAGGCACTTGGAATGCTAGTTCCTTCTTGTATTATTGAGTGTCTTAATCCTTCAATTGCTTAAATTAAAAAGCATTAAAGGAGGCAACTCAAGAGGGCTTGGAATTGTGCAACAATTTTCAAAAGACAAGAATAAGTTGGAGAAAGAGGTGGTTTTGTCCATAGAGGGGAATGTACATAATTCACTAGAAAACTAGCTAAAAACTCATGCAAAGCACCCTCTTATATACCTATACAATAGAAAAAGCAACCCCATTAAATAATACAAAGTAATCGCCTTACTTTATAGGCATGGGAGACAAAGAAGGGAGGTTGACAAGCAACCTCTCATGCCCTTACCTAGTTTCAGCCATACCCTTCAAAAGAGAATGATTCTTTTATTTTATTATAAACTCAAAGTTTATAAAATTTAAACTTTGTCTTTAGGTAAAAGACAAAAGAATTCAACTAGTCCAAAAGGTTGTCCATGACTTATTAATTCATACCATGTGAAATAATAACTAGTTATACTCTCTTATAATCATTATTTTCACAAAACAATAATTATTCCCTAATTAAATACAATAATTGATATTATTTATTACTAATAAATATAGAAAAGATGCCGACTTGATAAAGGTGTGACCCTATACGATCATATATTATTAGCGTTGTCACTCAATAATGATTCATGGGAATGTATATTCAATAATCTCCTACTTGCACAAGATTCATTATAGATTGAAATAGACAGTAGTTTTCGTTTAGCAACAAGCTACTTCCCTAACAACATATGAAGGGTTGCATCTCATTAACAGCCAATTCCAAGAGCTCTAAGCTAAAATTGTTACTAAAAGTGTGGTATTAATTATTCATTTGTCTCAGACGTCATGTTGAACTTGGATATGGATTGTGATCAATCTTATTTAGTGTTGTACTTTGATTAAGGAAATAGATGTCTAAATTTCAATGAATAAAAGTAATAAATCACATCTTGACTGCATACACCCATCAATGTAGTTCATGTTATAACCAACGATTCCCCTTATGACTGACTTTTACGGAACAACATTAAACCATGTCAAATCACAATAATTCATACACTTTAAGTCCAAAACATGTATCTTAGGTCTAAGAATACAAAGATACCACTTTGATCATAACATCACTCATAAATACGATCCATAAGAGATTTTGATGTGGGTCAGGTTCGATAGTTATTGTCATAATCAAGTACTTATGAAGTTGGTAATAGGTCTTGCTATTCTCATCTCCATGAGAATGAACCAATCCAACCATATTAGTCTTACCTCATAGATACTCCTACAACTATGAACGACTATGTACATTTAGAATAACCTAGCTATTTAAGGATTAAAACATGTTAATATACAACACATCAGTTATCCAATGAAAGACTTATATCCAATATAGCAAGTCATTACAACATATGTTGCTTGTATTTTTTCAATATCCAAATACAAAATCTCAATCAATTACATCTACTTATATCAACAAGGTCCTATAGCATCATATTGACTTTCATGCTTTAACTAATGAATAAGCTATGCTAAGTAGATTTGACAAACTTGATTTATATAAACTTTACGAATACAAGCATATTCAGTTATATATATATATATATATATATATATATATATATATATATATATATATATAAGAAAACTATTGAGAATGTATTAGATGCTTAACTATGACTTAGATACAAATACTAGCATAATTGGATTATTAATAGTCATAATGAACTATACATTAAGCATCTTTTATGTGATTCTCCAAACCACAATGTACTTTAACATTGATGTATAACTATAATTAAATTCTACTTGGAAACACTGTACATGTAACTTTCTCCTTCATTCATAATGAGGACATTCCTGATTGTGATTGAGAATCATCTCAATCTATTTGTAAGTTTAGCACATGTGCAATAGCTTAAAACATAGCTTTCTTTCAAATATTCTGCATATTAGGAATATTTATATGGTCCTCTCAAGTACTTTAGAATGTTCCTAAAAGTTATACCATGACTTGTTCTCGAATTATACTGGTATTCGATATGCTCCATGAATATGACTTATTTGGCATTTATACATAATCATGACATATATGATTAATCCAATTGCTACAACATATGGAATACAGTCATATTATATAGTTCAAACATTGGCACTAGGATTTTTCGAAAAATCATTTCATGTGGTGTAACATCCCGAAATATCAAGAGTAGAGTTGAAGGGATAAAAGAGTAAATTGGGAAAGAGTGACTCGGCGAGTCCATGTGCGGACTCGGCGAGTAGAGTCGCGACTTGGTCGCGTGTTAAGTGGCCGACTCGGCGAGTCAGGGTAATGGACTCGGCGAGTAGGCGCTGAGTTGAGAAAACCCTAATTCTCGGGGTTGAGCCTTATATAAAGATCATTATGTTTCCCTCCCAGCCTCTTTATCACCCCTTGAGCCCCAGAAACCCCTAAATCACGAAGAAGCACCATTGTTGGATGGAGTGGAGCTTGGAGAATGTATTTGTGAAGGAATTTTGGGAGATTGAAGGCTTGGAGCAAGGGGCTTTGTTTGAATTCGAGTCTCATTTCAATTAGGGCATTCCTTTGAGGTAATATCTCATTTTTTGAGCTGCTATTTCTTAGATGCATCATTTTGGGGATGTTGGAGATCATATCTTTGGATGTATTGGAGTTTAGAGGTTAGATCTGAGGTTGCTACCTCAGGTCTGGAAGGGAGAAGGTCTAGAGTGCATGAAAGTTCCTGTTTGTGAGTGGTTGATGGAGTCATCTTGTCCCAAATCCTAGCCCAATGTGCAAACGGCTTAGATCTCTTTGGATTCACGTAAAGTTTGCCACTTTACGTGATGGATGGGTTGTAGGAGGCTAGATCTATGTTTTGGATCAATTGCATGGCCTGGAGTGCTTCTGAATGGATTCAGAACGGTGGTACTCGGCGAGTTACATGGGTAGACTCGACGAGTTGCTTGCAGATGGCTTGGAACTCGGCGAGTAGGTTGAAGATAGCCTTGGACTCGACGAGTCCATTTGGACTCGGCGAGTCTTGTCGAAGAGTCCCAAATATTCTCTGGTAGAGTCGAGAATCGGTGAGTTGAGGGATGACTCGGTGAGTCGAGTGCGAGTGGACTCAGAGTTGTTGGACTCGGCGAGTCTTGGGGTGACTCGGCGAGTTAGGTCGCAGATTGAATGAAGTTCTGATTATGGGAACTCAACGAGTCACAGAGTTGACTCGACGAGTAGGGTCAGTCAGGGGTTGACTTAGACTGAGGACTTTGATTTCGACCAAGGGTTGGTCGTTGACTTTTAGGGTTTGGTCAGCGATGTGGCCTTTGGGCCAAGAGAGAGGTAAACTAGTCTTTTACCCATGAGAGGGTGTTATGAGAGGATTTATTCTAGTCTCGAGAGTTATATTCATGAGAATATTTGCTTTACGTGTTAGGCGGTGGCGAGTTTGAGATTCCAGTGTGGGGATATCTGCTTTCTGCTTGCCAGGTGAGCCTTCTCACTATACTTTACCTTAAGTAGGTAACCAGAGTTATGTGTTCAGAGTATTTGTATTCTATATGTACGTGATGTGTTGTACTGCATTATTTCTATGTGATTTATGCTGTGCATGTTTATAGAGTTGGAACCGGAAGGTTCCCAGAGTTAGAGCCTGAGGGTTCACAGAGTTTGGGTGCACGGACCCATAGAGTTATAGCCTCGAGTGGCTAATATGTGTTATGTGTGGTATTTTGGGGAACTCACTAAGCTTCGTGCTTACAGTGTTTTGTGTGATGTTTTTTTCAGGTTTCTTTCAGTATCACGGGACGGCACCGGCTTGATTGTACACACCAGAGAAAGAGTCATATTTTGGAGGATCCTGGTTTTCTATGCAAGTGAAAATGGAGTCATGTTTTGTAAATCGACTATGAATGAGATTTTAAACAAGTGTTTCTAAGAATAAAATGATTATTTTAAATGAAAATTTTGTCTTGAAATTTACGATGTTACAAGTTGGTATCAGAGCCTTGGTTTGAGGGATTCGGATGCGCCTTCGGGTAAATCTGGACTCAAACTGAGGAAGTAAGAAAAGTTTTAAGGAAATAATTTTCTAAAAATGAATAAGGGTTCAAAGAGGAAGCAAGAAAGAGCAGTGTGTACAATCAGCCTGAGCCCGAACGGTGATTTCCCAAAATACCCTTATTTTTTTGTGTTATGAGATATTTATGATGCACCTTATGAGATAATATTGCATGCTAGAGACAGTCTAGGTATTTCATATGTTAGGACTAGAGTGGCCTGATTTGTGATGCCTTAGTCTAGGACTCGTTGTTATATGTGTTATGCTTTTGAGTATGTGATGAGTGAGAGTATCCAGTTAGAACCCATGAGGGGTAGAGTTACAGAGTTTGGTGGTACTTTCGAGGATGAGCTGAGAAGGTGGAGTTATCATAGAGAGGGAGTCCTATGTATTCTTCGATGCTCGAATGCTGCTTGCTTTGTGCTTTGTGGAACTCTCGATGATGGGAGTCAGCTACCAAGTGAATATGACGATATTCAGGAGGTAGATGGCTGGCATCATTAGGAGCTCTTCAGCAGCTAATAGCAAAGAAGTGGGAGGACAACGAAAGAGCTTAGGGAGTAACCCGATCCAGGTGAGTGCGCTTGTAGAATAGAGAATTTCGCTGGGGAGCGAGCACGCGCGATGGGATTGGTGAAAGAGCAGGTCGAGCAGCTATTTAAAAGCTCTGGGATGGTCCGTGTGGAAAGTATGGGTAGATGTGGCAGGTAGTATGGGCCCGTACTACTGAAAGCAGAGGACCCATACTTGATACAGGGAGCATTCTGAAGGTTCTAAGGAGCCGATTGAGGAGTGATGTTATGGTTCGGGTACCATACATCAGAGCAGATTGAGGAAGTGATGTTATGGTTCGAGTACCATACATCAGAGCCGATCGAGGAGTGATGTTATGGTTCGGGTACCATACATCAGAGCAGATTGAGGAAGTGATGTTATGGTTCGGGTACCATACATCAGAGCTGATTGAGGAGTGATGTTATGGTCCGGGTTCCATACATCGGAGCGGATTGAGGAGTGATGTTATGGTCCGAGTACCATACATCGGAACGAATTGAGGAGTGATGTTATGGTCCGGGTACCATACATCAGAGCGGATTGGGGAGTGATGTTATGGTTCGCGTACCATACATCAGAGCCGATTGAGGAGTGATGTTATGGTTCGGGTACCATACATCAGAGCCGATTGAGGAGTGATGTTATGGTTCGGGTACCATACATCAGAGCAGATTGAGGAAGTGATGTTATGGTTCGAGTACCATACATCAGAGCCGATCGAGGAGTGATGTTATGGTTCGGGTACCATACATCAGAGCAGATTGAGGAAGTGATGTTATGGTTCGAGTACCATACATCAGAGCCGATCGAGGAGTGATGTTATGGTTCGGGTACCATACATCAGAGCAGATTGAGGAAGTGATGTTATGGTTCGGGTACCATACATCAGAGCAGATTGAGGAGTGATGTTATGGTTCGGGTTCCATACATCGGAACGGATGGAGGAGTGATGTTATGGTCCGAGTACCATACATCGGAACGAATTGAGGAGTGATGTTATGGTCCGGGTACCATGCATCGGAGCGGATTGGGGAGTGATGTTATGGTTAGGGTACCATACACCGGGGCATATTGAGAAGAGATGTCATGAAATGAGTACCATGGGTCGTAGTGAAGTATGTTTGTGGTTTTCCGGTTATTCGGTCATGAGTAAGTTCGTTGAGGCGTCCCGTGAGAGGGAGATCGAGAGTCCCTCAGAGTATTTTAGTAAGGAGTCAGTGAGAAGGGAGAATTTCGATCTGTGTTGGGCAATCAGTCGATAAAGGAGATGTCACCTCCTATGATCTGGGAGGTACTGATTATGCTCGTGTGAAATATGAGAAGCATGATGTTTTGGTTTTGGGTTTAGGGGTAAACCCTGCAGGTCGTCATTGATGATGATTTCCCACCAGAGTATCAGGTAGCAGGTGTTCCGCGAGGCAGTGATTTATCATGAGCAGATAGTCAGTTGGGACTAAGATGTGTGAGGACCACACTACACCTATTTGAGCATAGTAGGAGGTATTGTAGTGGTATCAGTGGGGAGTTCAATCGAGTTCAGCGGTGCAGAGAGTTTTCTATCCATGGGGTGTTGAATCTGGGAGTGAGTACCTGTTCTTGGGATGAACACGGTGTTGGAGTGTTGTTTGATGAGTTGAGGTGAGGGGTACGATGATTTTATGGTTCAGTCTATGAGCCAAGAATGTTATCGAGCAGTTGAGCTGTTTGGTACTAAATTGGTACGAGATTTGGAACGACTAGAGGCAGACGTGACGAGAAGTTCTTGAGAAGTTCACCAGAGGTTCATAGTATATGAGGTCGATTCATTTCCTTAAGGGGGGATTATTGGGCGTTGTGTAGCACCTTCCGGGGGCCGGTGCGATTTTGCTGGAGAATATAGTTATGGGTTAGTTGCGTGCTATTTGGTGATGGTTCGAACCCTAAGTAGGGGAGAACCGGGTGCCGTATGTAAGAAAGCAGAGATTTGTCAAGAGCAGTTATAAGTGGAGTATAGAGATATGCGGTAAGAAATCATGAGACCAGAGATGTCGGTGATCGAGGAAAGGGGTCAGAGTGAGTTAATGCGGGAAGTACTTGGTTGAGAAGGATGAATGTCTCCACGATAGGTGTTTTTTTTTAGTCAGGAATCTGGTATTGGTCAGTGTTGGGGCAAGTAGATAAAGAATGATTGGGCAGCCAACTCCCGGGTCAGTATGCGTATCCTTGTTTGGATTTTGAGCGGCGGGAAAAAGGGTTTCGGAGAATTATCAGCGTATTTCGTAGTGTTAGCGTTTCTTCTTATTGCAATTGAGAAATTGAATACACCGAAGTTGCAACTTGAGAAAAATGAAGATCTAGTTATGGGGTTCAGAGGGAATATATTATTGCATCTATATGGTGCTTGGGGCAGGAGATCTGTGGTTGTGGTGGGATCTTGTGACGTTCGGTGGGGGTGTTCCGAGGTATCCGGGTATTGATATCTTTATTTTGAAGTTATTCGTGAATCTTGAGTTGAGACGACTTGTGGTATATCAGGTATCTATGGATCTAGTGAGAGCCTTCGAGTATGGGCATCCAGGGAGATTACTTGGGAGAGTGGATCTTCGTAAGGGTGGACATCTGTTATGACGATTGCCTCCAGAGTCTGTGATGAATATTCGAGACGAGTATGGGTAGCCGCCTATGATAGTCTGTGGAGCACGAACTAGTGGAGTCAGAGGGTGTTGTGATACTGCGGGGAGCCGTAGTACTCACTAGTCAGAGAGTGTTGTGATACTGCGGGGATCCGTAGTACTCACTAGTCAGAGGGTGTTGTGATACTGCGGGGAGCCGTAGTACTCACTAGTCAGAGGGTGCTGTGATACCGCGGGGAGCCGTAGTGCTCACTAGATGGCAAGAGAGTGTGATGATGGAATGTTCTCCGATCAGTGTATGATGTGGAAGAGTTTTGGGCTTGAGTAGCCCTAGTATTGAGTTTTTGGAGCCTGGATGTTAGACCGGGGGCAAGACTGGGGTCCCCGTCTCTGTCGGGGAATGTGGTGAGATGCGCAAGGGATATGCGCAGCTAAAACCAGAGATCAGAGTGGAGACGATCCTCGGTTGGATTGTATTTTCTTGCATAAGGAAAAGAGAATTTCGTGACTTGCATGTCACGAGGCCGGGATAGTGGTCACGGGGAGGAAGTTAGTGGGATATTTGGATCATGATTTGGGTGACCTTTGGAGGCTCAGTTGTGGAGTCAAAAGCTGACCTGGTGACCAGTCTTGAAGAGGGATATGAGATGAGCTAGAGCCTATCATGATGATGTGTGAGGACACCTCATAGGGAATGAACGATTCAGACGCTCAAAGACATGCTTCGGGCATGTGTATTAGATTTTGGAGGGTGTTGCGGCACGTATTTATCCTTGGTTGAGTTATCCTATTTCAACAGCCATCATTAGTGCATCAGTATGCCACCCTTCGTGTTGTTGTATGGGAGGAAGTGTCGGACCCTCATTTGCTGAGGAGAGTGTCGATTCGCGGAAGTGGAAGTTGTAGTGAGAATGGATGATTTGGAGTATGATGGTCGAACATTGTGTCTGTGGCAGTGGTATGGAGTGACATTATGATGGGGTGTCTGCTGAGGATGCGGAAGGGATTCCGCGGGTGTAGAGCCAAGAGTCTCAGGATGGATGTAGGGATGGAGTCTGGGACTCCCAGCTTGATTCTGATCAAGGGTCGTGTGCGTAGTGGTGGTGTCTCCTGGGGATGTTAGAGATGTCATCAGTGCGACGAGTTCTCCTAACCCAAGAATGCAAAGGTTGGTGCGGCTTGGGTGCTTGATTGCAAGAAGAGGACTCATGAGAGTTGCTCTGGGATTGAAGAGTGGGCCTTTCTGTCGTCACGGATTGGATAGGATAGGATTTGGATCGGGGATCCGATGGTTCATGGCTTCTAACCCTTATGGGTCAAGTGATTGTTGAGATTTGGGTCAGTGATGCTTCATGGGTAATTCTCGGATCGTTGAGTGTGGTTATCAGAGGGTACATCCGGTGCCCGGTTCGAGACAGTGGTCAGGACACCGTAAGGAACGGGAAAGTGTGTTCGAGTTTCGATGGGTATGTCTTGTGAGATCCGGTCCGATTAAGGCCAGGTGGCACGTTGTGGGAGTATTTCTGGAGTTGAGTTGCTGTAGGCTTCGAGGGCGAAGCCTAATTTAAGTGGGGGAGAATTGTAACATCCCGAAATATCAAGAGTAGAGTTGAAGGGATAAAAGAGTAAATTGGGAAAGAGTGACTCGGCGAGTCCATGTGCGGACTCGGCGAGTAGAGTCGCGACTTGGTCGCGTGTTAAGTGGCCGACTCGGCGAGTCAGGGTAATGGACTCGGCGAGTAGGCGCTGAGTGGAGAAAACCCTAATTCTCGGGGTTGAGCCTTATATAAAGATCATTATGTTTCCCTCCCAGCCTCTTTATCACCCCTTGAGCCCCAGAAACCCCTAAATCACGAAGAAGCACCATTGTTGGATGGAGTGGAGCTTGGAGAATGTATTTGTGAAGGAATTTTGGGAGATTGAAGGCTTGGAGCAAGGGGCTTTGTTTGAATTCGAGTCTCATTTCAATTAGGGCATTCCTTTGAGGTAATATCTCATTTTTTTGAGCTGCTATTTCTTAGATGCATCATTTTGGGGATGTTGGAGATCATATCTTTGGATGTATTGGAGTTTAGAGGTTAGATCTGAGGTTGCTACCTCAGGTCTGGAAGGGAGAAGGTCTAGAGTGCATGAAAGTCCCTGTTTGTGAGTGGTTGATGGAGTCATCTTGTCCCAAATCCTAGCCCAATGTGCAAACGGCTTAGATCTCTTTGGATTCACGTAAAGTTTGCCACTTTACGTGATGGATGGGTTGTAGGAGGCTAGATCTATGTTTTGGATCAATTGCATGGCCTGGAGTGCTTCTGAATGGATTCAGAACGGTGGTACTCGGCGAGTTACATGGGTAGACTCGACGAGTTGCTTGCAGATGGCTTGGAACTCGACGAGTTGGAAGAACAACTCGGCGAGTAGGTTGAAGATAGCCTTGGACTCGGTGAGTCTTGTCGAAGAGTCCCAAATATTCTCTGGTAGAGTCGAGAATCGGTGAGTTGAGGGATAACTCGGTGAGTCGAGTGCGAGTAGACTCAGAGTTGTTGGACTCGGCGAGTCTTGGGGTGACTCGGCGAGTTAGGTCGCAGATTGAATGAAGTTCTGATTATGGGAACTCAACGAGTCACAGAGTTGACTCGACGAGTAGGGTCAGTCAGGGGTTGACTTAGACTGAGGACTTTGATTTCGACCAAGGGTTGGTCGTTGACTTTTAGGGTTTGGTCAGCGATGTGGCCTTTGGGCCAAGAGAGAGGTAAACTAGTCTTTTACCCATGAGAGGGTGTTATGAGAGGATTTATTCTAGTCTCGAGAGTTATATTCATGAGAATATTTGCTTTACGTGTTAGGCGGTGGCGAGTTTGAGATTCCAGTGTGGGGATATCTGCTTTCTGCTTGCCAGGTGAGCCTTCTCACTATACTTTACCTTGAGTAGGTAACCAGAGTTATGTGTTCAGAGTATTTGTATTCTATATGTACGTGATGTGTTGTACTGCATTATTTCTATGTGATTTATGTTGTGCATGTTTATAGAGTTGGAACCGGAAGGTTCCCAGAGTTAGAGCCTGAGGGTTCACAGAGTTTGGGTGCACGGACCCATAGAGTTATAGCCTCGAGTGGCTAATATGTGTTATGTGTGGTATTTTGGGGAACTCACTAAGCTTCGTGCTTACAGTGTTTTGTGTGATGTTTTTTTCAGGTTTCTTTCAGTATCACGGGACGGCACCGGCTTGATTGTACACACCAGAGAAAGAGTCATATTTTGGAGGATCCTGGTTTTCTATGCAAGTGAAAATGGAGTCATGTTTTGTAAATCGACTATGAATGAGATTTTAAACAAGTGTTTCTAAGAATAAAATGATTATTTTAAATGAAAATTTTGTCTTGAAATTTACGATGTTACATGTGGTATTTGAAAAGAACAACTCTCTAAGATTCTTATATCTTAAGATCTTCAAGATCCTTTACAATTAATGTAATTCTACTTAATCTTTTAAGTTGACATGATCTATCTATATAGATCCATATTCTAAAAATTAGTATGTCGACTACATATAATACTAGGAATGATACTGAGCTCCCACTAGCTTTTTAGAAAAAAAAACAAAAGTCTTCTAGATTTATAATTAAATCACACTATGTAATTATCGTATAAAAAAGAAGATTCTTACTTTGAGATGTTAGCTTAAATCTTGGAAAGATTTTCATTCATGTATGTTTTCTCCCCTGAAAACTCGCTTACTCTTTATATTCATAATATCTCTAGGAAGATTAGCCCATACTTGATAATCATACATGAATGCATATCTATGTCTTCTATTAGTTTTTGATCAACCATTGAGCAGATTCAACAACAGTTGAAAACATGCTGGTTTCAAACTATGATGCATTTAGTTTATGGATCTTTATCTCTTTAAGTTCCAAATTGTTTCCACTTAGAAAGACGAATTTTTAAGTACTTGTGTTTATAATTAAAATTAGTGGGATGGTAGAAACTTCATCCTAAGCAATCATTTAGGACAATTTACATAAATAACATTAGTATATGTTAAAGTGGTTTAGCTTATTGTCTAACATAAGCTCTAAAAACTCCATACCTTTTAGATAAGGATAAACCATTACATCCTTAGCCTAATGAAAGTATTTAATCCACTTGTTTGGTTGGAAACACATATATATATATATATATATATATATATATATATATATATATATATATATATATATATATATACATATTATAAATATATATTTTATTTCAGTGAGCATAATTCCAAAAAATTTATAAATTAAATAGTTTTTTTAAAAACATCATATACTAGACTGTAAGGTCTATTTTTATCCTCTTCAAAAACATGTACTATCGTCATTCAGCTACTGGCCAGGTAACCCTATCGCACTAGAGAATACGAAGGCTACCTTGAACATCAAATGATAGATCCAAGTGACCAAGTGATCTTGTGATACAAGTGTTGGATTAGATGTCTAAGCCCATAACTATTATTGGTATGTACGCGACCTGAGAGTAGCATGGTCCATCTGGGTTGCATATCATCAGGACAATTTGTTAGGATGGATTCTTTAGAGAAGGTTATATATATGATTTATTAATATATTATGAGTTATAATATACTAATATGAAATCATATATTTTAATTAGTATTGATCAAGAACTAATTTGGAATTAGTTTTGTGATCAAAAGAGACTAACTGAATCTATGGGGACTAATTATGGTAATTAGTTATATTTATTTGTGTTGGTTTAATGATCCATGTTGGACCAAGTTTATGTATGGATACATAAAGAGTTGGGCCACATGAACCATGGATCATAAACCCATGGGTATGTTGGGTTTTGGTATATACAACATCCTATGGTGCACATACAACCCTAAATACCTTGGATCTATGTTTTCACTAATTATACATGCAAATGGTTTCCAAGGTATTAATCTTACAACTAGCATGCATTTAACATAAAAATATAATATACTAGTTAGCATGACATACCTTTTGATGGAGCTTGAATTCTTGGTGTATTTGGCCTTAAAGAGCTTAGCCCCAATAGTGTGGAAGCCTCAAATGGAATCACAACACACCATGGAAAAAGTATAAACTTGAGAGATAATTCCATGAACACAAAAGACACCATGAAATCTAAAAAGATGCAAGTCTTTTTTGGGCAATAAAGTATCTATTTATATGTGGGATTTCTAGGGTCATGGATGTAACCCAAATCCATACCTATGAGTTTTATGATCCATGGTTCATGTGGCCCAACTCTTTATGTATCCATACATAAACTTGGTCCAATATGGATCATAAGCCCAACACATATAAATATAACTAATTATCATAATTAGTCCCCATAGATTTAATTAGTCTCTTTCGACCACTAAATTAATTCCAAATTTATTTTTGATCAATACTAATTAAACATATGATTTCATATTAATATATTATTACTTATAATATATTAATAAACCATAAATAACCTTCTCTCAAAAGTCCATCCTAACAAATTGTTCTGATGATATGCAACCCAAATGGACCATGCTACTCTCGGGTCGAATCCATACCAATAATAGTTATGGGCTTAGACACCTAATTCAATAGTCTCCTACTTGGATAAGTCTAAAACTATTATTCATGTATGACTCCAAGATTCCGACTAGCAATCGTAGCTCTTAAAAGTCACTGTCGAACTCTGAACAAATCAATGACATGTCCATTAGATAAGGTATCATATATTCCTCCATTCTAGATATCATATGGACTAAGACATGGATTATAATCATTCTCTCTGTCCATTTGTTGTGTCCCGATTTCCGATTTATGATGACTGACTAATTTAACAAATCAAATATGTCCAGGCCCGGCCGAGCACTTACGTTTGCCATCACCAAATCATCAAGGGGCCCACAGATCTCGCTTTTATCCCGAAGGTAAAAAGAATGGATAAACTTCGACTCATATGGCTTGTTCTACTACTTGTTGAATCATACACAAAGGCACATTTTATAACATCGAGTTACCAATGCATTTTCATGCAATCAATGTATAACCAACTCATAGTAACAACTCATATCTCTAGGTTTTGAGAATATAACATATTATCGTCTCATGATAACTCATGATAAAATCCATGAAGTGATTCCAATGAGCACGGGTCGAATCCAATACTGAGAACTTATGAGCACTCATGAGTGTTGTAGCCCTTTGTCCAACATCTTAGGCCTCTACAAGCAAACCCATGACAATCTTAATTCATATCTACTTCCAACATATGACCGACTATGGATGGTTTGAATAACTTAGTCATCCAGAATAATGACCTAGTTTATTCTGGAAGTCAAAACATGCAAAATGAAACACAAGAATAATTGAATCGGATATGGTATCAAAACCTATGAACATAAATAAAACACCTTTTATTTATCACCATATGATTACACATTATTCATTGTATACTATTTCAACTATCAACTTTATTCTTGAATTTAAAACAATAGTTGTCCCATGCTCCAAGCATGTACACTATGTATTCTAAACACTGGTCATGCCATACACCAAGTATGCATATTATGTTTGTCTATGATCTTTACTTTGTGATTTAGATCAATTGAACATAACTCTAATGATCCTCATTCACAGTCCCAAATCCTTACTGCAAATGCAAGAATTCCAAATTTATGCTATTTACCGAAATCTGTTAGATTCTAAACTTATATGCATAGATCCTCTTGTAATGATTATGCACAAAGTCGCAAAGACTTGACAATAAACATTAAGAGCATTCCAAAGGATATCAGCTCCTTGGAAACATCCTTCTTGCATTAAGCTTCCTAATCTTACACAGATTGAATAATTTCTAACTTTGAAACATTTCCAGATTCCATTTTGACTATCACTTCTGAACAAGAGTTGCCTCCTAACAGATTATATCAATATGGTCCTTCCAGAATTATCATTATACTTCCAACTATCCTTGAGCAACCAATCTTATGTAAACCTTAGATTGTCCTTGAAAATTGTCTAATCCTTTTAGTCATATCCAATTCTAGACCTTTTCCCTTCTTAGTGCCTCAGGCATTTGGAAATTTTTAGAAAGGATGAATATATCACATGTAATCGATCCTATATCTGAAGCATATAGGACACGATTCATGATGTCTCACATAAAGACTAAAACAGTCTTTTGCTATACCATTTCCATTTCTATTTGCTAAGTTCTCATAATTCAGATTATGAAAAGAGATGTCGTAATCATAATCGAATTTTAGAACGCAAATAATGAACCCATATATAGAATTTTCTTATGTTGACCCATTCCAACATAACATTCATATATATATTCTTGACTAAATACGATTAAAACCTCAATCTAAGCTTTTAGATTTGAGCTGAAGTATAATTTCCTCTCCCTTAATTATAGCAAAACAACTTGTTCCCAATTGAAACCTTTTGTTTTCTATAATTAACATTGCTAACTTGCAATACTTATCATAATTATCATGCTCCCACTAACATGATGATTATTAGCATAACACTTATGCTCCCACTAGCTTTGACATGTACTCAGAAATTAGTTGGACTTCTAGAAATCAATACTTTATTGACTTTCTTACCAAAGTTCAGATTTCTGATCCTATATTGCTTTGATAAAACTTTATCAATATCATACACCTTATCTTAGATAGCTCACATGTGTGTCTAAACAATTTTAAGAACTATGAAAAGGGATGTCGTAATCATAGTCTCGATTGTTTAGACCTTTGCCACTTCTCACAAGTCCATGTTAGTGTGTCGGTTAACCACACACGCTCCACTAACGACTTTTAGAATGCAAATATCAAAATTTCTATCTAGCTAAAATCTACTTAGTGAAAGTGTTTCCTCACCATCATTTTCATGAATCGAAGAGAAACTTTATGACACTTAGATTTAATGGTGTATGTGCTCTTATCCATGTGAATTGTCAAAACTATAGTCACAAGACAAGGTTAATGACAAATCCAAACGCATATGGACTGAACTCAATCTTAATTTCTTGCCATCTGGCAGCTCAAGGGCCTGCCATTGCTTCCAAGTTGTTGTGCAACCAATTGAGAACTCTAAGAACTCATATGCAAAGCCAACATTAATTGGAATGGGCACAAAATATGTCAACACAATAGGTTATAAACCTCAATTCGTGTGCTAGTGAAGAACTTCAAGTTTTATGCTTGATTAGTTCTTGAGACTTTCAAGACCTTTAAGACTCTCACTGTCCTCTTGACATATAAGAATCTATTGTCAAATATTCAATAGATAGTGTGGATTCTAATCAAAACAAACACTTCACATAATTGGCCTTAGTTGGTCTTTTTTTTATCTAAAACATCACAACTTACCAATTTCAAATGTACAAGAGCAGTATACTTTTACTCGTACATTTGACAAGTGTTTTAAACCTTCTTTAAGACATGTCACTCAAGTTACAATTTTAGAGTATAACTCTAAGAATTGTTTTTGGAACGAAGTATGAATCATCTTCTTGATTTAACCACTTCAACAATTCATAACTCCTCTTCTTAACTATCAGAATCCACTTAGAGGACGAATTATGGTAAGGTCTCTTAATCATTAAGATGATCATATAACATGATACTAAAGTACTCTCCCATATTTTCAGATTTGAGAAACTTTTATCCTTCTACCTAATTTGATTCTTCTTATTCGCTCTATCATACATTGGAACCTTTTCCAATGTCTCAGAATTACACTTAAGCTTGTAAGTATAACCATATTTACTGAGCTATAATAAATTATGATGAATAGTCTTATCTATCTTTTGTGGTGGACTTAGCCAGTGCACAAGAATGTGTACTCGATCCCTTAGCCCTTCACTTGACTCACACATCCATTTGAACAAGTAGTTAGTCTTAAATTTTCCGATGCTCGAAAATTCTCATTCATCATGTTATACAGCTTGCATGATTCCAAGTTTCTATCCAACTGAAACTTGGGTGACGAGAATCCTTCCTTATTTGGTAAATTTAGACATTACCACAAATGAGAGAATCAAATTCACTTTCCAATATTGCTATCAGTGGAATCTTATAAGCAACAATTTTCCACAAACGCCATTGTAAGGATACATAAAATAAATAAAATAAAAAATTTCCTTTTATTTTAAAACTTTGCAGAAAAACTTATCCTTACAATCCATATGAAAACTTGTTGTTATCTATTCCTAAGCAATATCACATAACTCCTTAGAAGTAGCTTAAGAATCCGATCTTCAAACTATGCGATAGAAATCCATCTACGCGATCAGATTCAACATATTCTTTCTTTAAGTTTATTCACTTTTCTTTGATTCTTAAAACATCACAATGTGACCCAGTCACATCATGTATCAAGAATCTCAGAATAGAAACTTATCAGAGTTAGATAGTGGACTTTACCTAAAGTAGAGTCAAACTTACTGACTTTAACACCCTTAGGTAAATTGGCAGCTTCACATCCAATGCCCCTTCCTTTGGCAATTTAACATATGGGCGCTTTGGTAATGGAACATGGGACTATCACAGACTTAGCCTTTCTCTTTACCATTTCGTCAACTGAGTTGACTATGGCCGATCCCTTTCCATTGGGAAGAGAGAGCTTTACTGGATGTCTAATGTCATTATTGTCAATGTCCACACGTTTTAGGAAGTTGATCTTAGCAAATAGATAAGATCATTAAGGGTCTTGTCATAGTCTGTTTCATAGGAGTCCCAAAGGAACTCACTATGTGACTTAGAAAGTTATTGAACCACTAACTTTCTCAAGACTTTGACACCCAACTCTACCCGCTTGTCAATATGTGACTACATCTCCAAGATGTGACCACACATAGACCTTTGCTTGTCAATAGGGCTTAAGTGACGATAAACTTTCAGGAACTTGTGGGTTAGGGAGAATAATTAGAGGAGGTGAAAGAAGTATGATTTCCATGGGACATCATCTTCATTTTGGAAAGATTGTGTTAAGAGATTTGGAAGATCATAAATGTCTAAACCAGACATCTTTTGGGAGATATTCAAGATAGTTGATTTAAAGTACTTAATATAACACCCAATATGAAATATTAAGGCTAGGACCCAACACAATACTTTTATAACTTGGAAGAGGGATGCCGTAATCCAAGCTATAAAATATTTGAAGGTAGGCGAATGACGATTCACCAATTTCCACCATGAAAAAGAAATATATATTATTAGGTTTTAATTGGTTTTTTTGAAACTCCTAGATCTTTGAGATTCATTGAATTGTTCAATGGCATGTTTCAATCTCGAGTGTGCCCTTCAGTTTTTGTGACTGGGATGCCAAGGATCACAAAACAAGGTGTGAAGTAACCATGCAAATTACTTGGTACCCTTAAGTGTTTACCCCTCAATCAATGTGTCGGTTAACCACACACGCTCCATCGATACTATGATAAACATTAAGTTACCCTTTTCCTGCCTTGTTAAATACGAGTTAGTGTGCCGGTTAACCACACACTCTCCACTAACCGACTTAAACAAAGTGCAAAGTGTAATTTCATAGATTAGCACCTTATTCACTTTTTCCTAAGTAACTAAGATTGGGTATTTATAAAAGGTTTAGTTACTTAGTATATATCATTAATACTTTTAATGAAGGGAGAATTATAGTCCTTGTCCTACCCATTCGGCTAACGACCCTCCACCGGTCAAGGAAGCGGTGGGTGAGAGTGGACACCCATTAAACTGTAATTTTATAGGTTGTAACCTTATATCCCCCACATAGACTGGCTTCGTGAATGAGGCCTACTAACGGTAAGACTGACTTTGTTCTTATACATACATACATATATATATATATATATATATATATATATATATATATATATATATATATATATATATATAAGTATTAACTATTAATATTATAATAATATAAGGGTGTATTTTAAACATTTAAAATACTTGGTGGTTTAATCTATTAATTAAACTATACTCTTAATTTAATTAACCTTAAACCATGTCTTTATGGAATTATTAACTCTTTTAATTAGACATTTTAAGTAATTTAATGAAGTCCATAAAGTTTGAAGTTTAACTTTTAAAATTCTTGGGTTTGGAATTAAAGTGTATAAGGGGTTTGACTTTACAAATTCCAAAATTTGAGGA
The DNA here is from genome assembly GCF_052625555.1 of Lactuca saligna. Lineage (NCBI taxonomy): Eukaryota > Viridiplantae > Streptophyta > Magnoliopsida > Asterales > Asteraceae > Lactuca > Lactuca saligna. The sequence goes on from NC_136417.1 coordinate 49,975,847, forward strand.
AAGTTTTGAACAATTCAAAAAACTTATGGTTTCCATAACTTATGAATTTTAAAGTTGTTTAATGGAAAAAACCCTTCAAGTTCCATTAATGGTAAAAACCCTTCAAGTTCCATAACTTGTAGACAAGTTATGGAAGACTTTAAAAGCATTACAAAATGTGACTCTTCATTTTTTTCATAACTTATGGAAATTTTATGAGTTTTAAAATTCATAAATATGACTTTTCATGTAACTTGAGGACAAGTTAGAAAAGCACATATTATGAACAACTTCAAGATTAATTTGGATTGAAATATTTTTCCTATTAATCTAAACAAACTCATAAACATGAACATTCATAATCAATATTTTTCAAGCATCATATAAACATGTATAAAACTTGAAACTTTGATTATTATCCTTTATTTGGATGAGAATAAACATTACCATAGTATCAAAAAAACAAATTTTATGAACAAAAACACTTGATGGTAATGATTGTAATCCAAAATAGGCTAAAAAACACGAATATATGTTGTCAGGGGTCCAACTCGTCGAGTGAATGAACCAACTCGACGAGTTTGATGAATTTATTCATGGACTCGTCGAGTCCATTAATGGACTCGTCGAGTCTGAAGTCCAGACAGCAAAAAATTCGGTTTTTTACAGCTATTTGCATCAATTATAATTGAAAACAACCCATGACTCTGATACCACTATTGGGTTTTGGTATACTACAACATCCCATGGTGCACATACAACCCTAAATACTTTGGATCTATGTTTTCACTAATTATACATGCAAATGGTTTCCAAGGTATTAATCTTACAACTAGCATGCATTCAACATAAAAATATAATATACTAGTTAGCATGACATACATTTTAATGGATCTTGAATTCTTGGTGTATTTGTCCTTAAAGAGCTTAGTCTCAATAGTGTGGAAGCCTCAAATGGAATCACAACACACCATGGACAAAGTATGAACTTGAGAGAGAATTCCATGCACACAAAAGACACCATGAACTCTAAAAAGATACAAGTCTTTTTTGGGAAATGAAGTATCTATTTATATGTGGGATTTCTAGGGTCATAGATATAACCCAAATCCACACCCACGGGTTTTATGATACATGGCTCATGTGGCCCAACTCTTTATGTATCCATACATAAACTTGGTCCAACATGGATCATAAGCCCAACACATATAAATATAAGTAATTATCATAATTAGTCCCCATAGATTTAATTAGTCTCTTTCGACTACTAAATTAATTCCAAATTAATTCTTGATCAATACTAATTAAAACATATGATTTCATTTTAATATATTATTACTTAGAATATATTAATAAACCATAAATAACCTTCTCTCAAAAGTCCATCCTAACAAATTGTCCTGATGATATGCAATCTAAATGGACCATGCTACTCTCGGGTTGAATCCATACCAATAATAGTTATGGGCTTAGACACCTAATTCAACAAGGTATGGGTTTGGGTTAACCCATGAGATTTGGAATTCCACATATAAATATATTACTTAATAGCCAAAATCACCACTAATGTATTCTTGGAGGATACAGACGGTTTTGGTGTGTATAAATTCTCTCTAAAGTTTCAAAATTTGTCCATGATGTGTTGTGACTTCATTTGAGGCTTCCACACTATTAGGGCTAAGCTCTTAAGGTCAAATACATCAAGACTTCAAGCTACATAAAAGGTATGTTACCCTAACTAGTATCTTATATGGTTTATGTCAAATGCATGCTAGTTATAGGTTTAATGCCTTGGAAACCATTTGCATGTATAATTTCTGAAAACATAGATCCAAGGTATTTAGGGTTGTATGTGCACCATAGAAAGTGGTAGTATACAAAACCCATCAATAAGAACCATCCTAATGATGAGTGAGTGGTTTTGGATGGAATAAGTTGTGTATCGATTGCACGACTCCAAAGATGTTCCACGATTACGTGGTTTACAAAACTCATTTTCTTTATCACAATGAAATGTTAATGATGGTCTCATTAAGTGTTATTTCAATCTTCTCTATGAAGCAATTTGAGAAAATCAAAAGTTTCAACAAAAACGAATAAAAGTTGTTCGTGAAATTGATTAAGTATATATCACCAAATATGTTCATGGATTGAAAGGATTATACATATCACTTATGTATACTCCTTTGTCAAGCCTTTTGTTTTTTTAACTACTAATAGATAAAGACACCTGCAAATCATCTTTCAATATAAATAGGATTCACATATATCAAATGTATCAAACTTATTTTCCTTTAAAAGTTCCATACTTTTGAAGTTGATATATGTGTTTCATATTTATATAGTCATGATGATTCTGACATATATAAGTTTCAATCAAATATCATTTGATTATATAGGTGTTATCTTTAAAACTATTAATTTAATGAAAGCTTATAGATTTACTTAATAAATGACATTATGAGAAAAATATTCTATAACACAAAATACATCATTTCAGATCATGAATATGAACATCCATTAAACGATAAGAAAATTTGGATTTATTCATAAGTTTACAACTGTTACATGTTCCAATAAAATAGGTACAAAACATCTATTGTTTAAAGAAAGACTATAACAACACTTGTTATATCTTCAACACGAAATACCATTCATTTGTAATCAATTTATTATTTCTTCCAATCGTTAGCACAAAATATCAATTATTAGTGTCATCTGAAGTATACCATACTCAAGTAAATGCTGGAAAAATAAATAGTTCTATCATATAGATATCTGAAGTCTTGTCGAAGTGATACTTCTTTAGCTCGATGAGATTAGAGAAGCAGTTCCTCTTTTAATGTTCAGTTTCTTCCAAAATAGAAGCAACATTAATCATTTAGATCATTTATTGATTTCTAGGTTTATGTTGTATATCCCTTTACTGAAAACTAACTCTGTTTCACTGCACAATCTCTTAGATCTTCCTTTATTTAATGCTTGAGCATATTTGAAGAACTTTCTATTGTTTTGATTGAATATCTGCTTCACTTGATGATGTAACGCCCATAGATCCGGGCTAATCAATTTAGAGACAATAAGGGTCAAAAATGACTTTTTGGTAGAATATTATTTAGGGTGGATAATCTTAACTAAGTTGTAGTGGTCGTGACAAGGATTTCAGAGATATAAAGAACGCCGGAATCCGAGTTATAACGAAGAAGCTATGACCTGCCGAATTTTCGCGATAGAATCGACACGACGCTGAATAACGTAAAAAGTGAATTTACGTTAGAGTGATATTTATCCTTAGTGATCTAAACAAAATTCATAGAGTTCGTTAAACCGAGAGTGTGCATAAAAAGAGCGCCCAAATCTAACTTCGTAGGAGGAATTTATGATTTTCCGAAGTTTCGACTTAGCGGTATGCAGCCCGAGTACTCGATTTCAGATCAAGCGGTTTTTTAGCAGAAACAATCTAAACGATAGTCGAAGATCTTGTCGATAGTAGTCCAAGTACAAAAAGACAAACGAAAACGGAGTTCAGATGAAGGAGTTATGAATTTTGAACGGAGTTTTCCTGTCCCGGCCTACTAAAAATAATATATAAGTAATATATTTATAATATATTAAAAATAAAGTCAAACTTATCCAACAGAGTCTAAACGAGAGTTGTAGATCATAATCTCACTTACGTGTCGATATAAGGAACGTCGAAAACGAAGTTCGTATGTGAAAGTTATGAATTTCTGAAGTTCGGGGCGTGAAACCCCAAAACTGTCAGATACCAACACGTGGCAAGCAGTGCCACGATGTGGCAAGTCTTCTAACACCTCCTGGAGTCCCCCAGACACAACTTTTGATGCCGCATGCAGTGACGACCAAGCCCACAACGTGGAAAAGGTGCCACAACGTGGCAAGGGCAAAATTTTCCCTATAAATAGATTTGAAGGGCCAGCCGATTATGGTTGCTCCATCCCTTCTCTCCCACTTCCGATACACCCTCTAAGCCCTATTTTAACCCCCCGAAGCAAGTCCCGAAGTCCGAAGATCCCGAGAAGAAAAGAGTTTCTGAGCCGAAGCTCTGCCCGTGAGAAACCCTATGTGTGAAGTGATCCCGGTTTCACCAAAGAATACTACCATTGCAAGTCGTAGTTTTGTCCGATCATCTTCTGATCATGTGAGTGTATAGTTACTTTCTTCTAACACATTAATATTAAATATTTTCTATGAAATATGTGCTATGTGTGTATATATATTGTTGTTTATTTGAGATGTTTCTGGGATGGATAAATTATATAGGTTTAAATGAGTTAAACTGTATATGTATTTTGTATCTGCAAATATGTTGGGTAGAACATGGGTAAATAAGATTGTTGGTATTTGATAAAAGATGACTTGGATCATGAGATAAAAGGATAAAGAGATAAACTTGTTTTAGATCTGGATGTATGGATCAGATCAGGAGGTTAGTTTTAGATCCAAGAGTATGGATCAGATCAAGAGGTTAGTTTTAGATCCAGGAATATCAATTAGGTAATGAGGAAAATTTAAGATCCGGGAGTACGGATTATGTATTTTTCAACTACGTGTTCTTTCGATAAGGTATCATGAGTACAGTACCTTTTAGGAACATGATTTTACTTTGAGTATTGATTAAAGTATGAAATATACATATGTATGTGAAGCATTTGTTACTGTCTAAAATACGTGTTAGATATATTTGATGATATACAACATGCGAATCAGTTATGGTTCAATATGTGTTAAGATGTGAATATATGATATTATTACTTAAAACTCTGTGTTAAAGTATACACTAGTTATCATTGCCTAAACGGAGTTAGTATCAAAAATTGATTATAAGCATTGTAGGCTTGCCTAGTGATAGGTTAATACTTAAATAGGGATGTTTAATTCCATTAAGTTTGGACATTGGGTAGCCTCATATTAAGAGTACGTGTGCTGTGAGATTGATGATCGGTGGAGTACATCCTACGTATAGAAGTACATTTTATGTACGAAGTCCTTTTCAAAGCTCTGTGTCTTGGGTGCTGCTTGTGCCAGGGTACTATTATGTTCTCGGGTACGAGTATTTCGCATACTAGAGTACTATAATGTGCCAGAAGTACTATCATGTACAAAGTATTTTTGACAATTTTGTGTGTCGGTTACGGGAGCGTACGGGAGTACTCTAGTAGTATTTCCCCATACTTTTATTTTGAGAGAGCTTTGGAGTCATCGTTTCTTTTATGAAGTGATCGACCGAGCTTCATATGTCAGCATTTTCTTTCACAAATTAATTAAAGGAACTTCGTAGACTGCCTAATAAAGTGTGTCGGTAACAGACCACTGCTAGGTATGCTTGGTCTTATATTGCTGGATAGGGTGCGTCTGTGGGTGAAATACCTCATGTATTCAGTTCACTGCTAGGCGAAGTTCGATGCTGGGATAGGTAGAGTTTGGGGGTATAATACCTCATGATAGTCAGACCCCCACCTAGGCATTGTTATCTAGATAACTACCCCCGACTTAAAATGTCTTTTGGTTCTTTCTTTTACGAACGAAGGTTCGTGGTGAAACTTATTCCATTCCCCTCATTTGATGTCATTATTGATCCTCATTTGCTGCAAGGGAATTTCCGAAGCAGCTTCGTCAGTTTGTGGTTCATATCGATTCTTAGGCTAGATCTCGTAAGATCATTGTATAGGGTCAGTATGTGGGGATCGATGGGATGGGATATATTGTTTTAGAAATATGATTTATATGTGTTTATAATATTAGTGGTTTTGCAGGATCGAGATGTAGATTATTATTACATTGTTTGAACTAAGAGCTTTCGTACTATGTGTTCCTTAGGTGATTGGGTTCACCAGGGTTATTTGAACTAAGTGTTCATTAGATATTTGAACTTAGTGTTCATCAGAGATATTTGAACTAAGCGTTCATTAAGTGTTTTTGAACTAGGTGTTCATTGGGTAGTATTTGAACTAAGCGTTCATTAACTGTTTTTGAACTAAGTGTTCGCTGGGTAATATTGGAACTAAGTGTCTATTAGGTGTTCTTGAACTAGGTGTTCATTAATTATTATGAACTGTGTGTTCATCAGAGGTAATCTAAGAACTTTGGCAGTACTAGACTTTGTGTCAGTTCCTTAGGGCAATCCTTAGGAATGAATAGGAGAAGGGTAATTGGTTCTTATGATAAATATTTAAGAAATAAATGGAGATAAAGGGGTGGGTAATTGGATTGATTATTTGATAATTAAATATAATAATTATATTATTGTGTGTTGAAAACCCTATATGCTTACCAGGCTCCCAAGCCTGGCCCTCTCAGTTTTCTTTGTATTACAGGTTATGGCACTAGAGCATAAGTTGGCTAACATAACGAGAAATTTTGGATTATAGGCTAGTAGTTATGAATAACTGTTGTAAGGTCTATTTTGTTATGTTTATGCTTTTGGTGTGTATTGAACATGACATCCCGAGATTTTGTTATGAAATGAAAATACATTTCTTTAAAGAAATGTTTTGATAAATCTTTATCATATTTTGGGAACAAATTCTGCAACTGTTTTCTTTAAAAGATCACTCTGATTTTAAAAACAAAGCATAAACAAATCGGTCTTTTCTAGCCATGAAATTAGGGATGTCACAGATGATACATCTGACATGTTTCATAATTATCCAAGACTTTCTGTAAGTTCGGGTTAATTACTCCAGTATAATGTGAGACACATCAATATCATCACAAAAATACTTTCATCAAAGTATCATGAGCAGACTTACTGGTTTGAAGAGGTTATTCAAGTATGGGATCTTTCATTATATATAATTTCTATTTATCCTTAAGGTAAGAACCTCAAGATGTTATGCTAGTTATAGAAATTATAATCATCAAATGTTACTGTCTCTTAAAACTCAACAAGAGAAAGGTTTTGTGTGGCGTAAGATTATTTACAATTATTAATAGAATTTAAAAAAGTTTCATTTGGTATTTTCAATATTAAGTCTTTAAAAATTAATACCTTTTATTGGTTCTTAAAGAATTGATTTACTAAATTCTAGGATCAAAGTAACCAAAAAAGTAAATGGTTAGATGACCTTTATCCCATTAACTTAATCAAACTCACTAGGTAGTACCAATTGTATACAATATGTAACTCCTAGATTGTGGGATCTTAAACAACTATTGTTTTCCTAAATAACTATTGCTTAACTTGGCATGTTTATCCCATCTATGCCTCAGACCTCTTATACTTAGGTGACCTTTATCACACAAGTTTATGATTGAGTCATCCTACTTGAAATAATTTGTAGTATTGCAATTAACCAATAACAAGGTGACCCTTTAGACACTAGAAACTACAATACTACCCCGAACATCATAAGACAATCCTAATGACCAGGTGACTCTATGACATGAAGACCATACAACTGATACCGAGCGTTCTTTAAAAGGACGATAATGACTAGCATTTTTAGAAAAGGTTTTATTTTTTGCAGTTGGAGTTTATGAAAACATGGTCTCATAAATATTGCATGCATCCAACAATTCAATTAATCTTTTGTAAAATTCATACCACTTTTTATGAGGTTATTTATGTGACAAATAAAACTTCATTTTATTTAACATTAGTTGCGATCAATTATAAACTAAAATCTAACATTTTAAAGTTTAGTCGTAGATCGGTTTTAGGAACCAGTTATAGTCTTAATAAAACATCATTTTATATTTAAGACTTTGAGTTTTGGATGTATTCTAAAATCACAATTTTAAATCTCCTTTTAATAATCAAAATCTTATGACTTCATGAATTTTTAAAATAAACTCATTTTATTTTATAAACTCAATTTTATGCATCTTATAATAAAACTCATATCTTGATAAACCAATACTTGGATGATACTTATGTTTTAAATCTCATTTGGCATGCATAAAACATAATATTAATATGTTGAGTTATGTTTAAAATACTAATATCATATATTAAGTTTTGATGCAAAAAATAATCACGAGTTTTATTATTTGTTGTTATAACACTATAAACCGATTTTAATCTTTATAATAAAAACTCATTATTTATTATAAAGACATTGAGTTTATATAACATTTAAACATATTTTAATCCATTTCAAATATTTTAAAGTTGTTTATTTATAAGTTTTAAAATAAAACTATTTTTAACAAAAAAAAATCCATTTTAACCGGTAACCGGTAAAAACGTTTTTAAAAATATCCATTTATAAACATCTTATGTTATCTTTTAAATATTTTTTACTCAAACTCCAAGTAATAGTATCTTATGTTAAAATGTTTTTGACATGTAAAACTCATTTTCATACAGAAAACATAACAAACAATAAGATAAAAATATGCATCACATGGATACATTTTAATTTGTATAAACCATGTCATGTTTAGTATAAAATTTTGTGAGCCATCCCAACAATTATTAATCTTTTTCTAAAGAACTTAAGGGACACTTAGAAAAGGTATTCAAGCTCCCACTTGCCAAATCAAGTCTTGCTTGCAAAAGGACTTCAATCTTCATGTTGTAAAGGTTGTTGCACTTAAACCATTAAGACTATAATTAAGCCCAAAACCAAAAGTAGAAGCTCATGGTTGGGATTATGGTCTCAAATGGTTAAGTCATCTTCAAAATGGTCATCTCTTCATCTTATTACATTTAAAATAAAACAACCAGTTTAACTAATTTATTACTACAGACCAACAAATGAAAAAAAAAATTATTTATCTATTACATCTTATGAATAAATAAATATCAACCAACAACAACATAAAGGTTCAAATGTATTGTTTATATACATCAACATATCAAATATAATAACAAAAACCTCTTTATTTTTTCTAAGGGAACGTTTATATAACCAAATAAATAAAAATGGTTATATTTAAAAATAAACAATTTTAACTAAGAATTTGCCAAATCAAATATCAATTTTTCTAAACAAAAGAAATTCATACTTGTTTTTCAAAAACCAAATATTATCAAACATAAAAAATCATTTTAACAAATAAAAGGTGAGTTTGATACCACTGATGGGTTTTGATACAAAATATAAGTTTGTTTTTTACAAAAACCATAACGGAAGTCTTATAAAAATAATAAGTTTATTTTTAATTTACAATAAAACCAAACCATCAATGACTCATTTATAGAGATTAGAATGAAATAAAAACAACCAAATAGTTTTTAGAATGATAACCTTTGATGTCTTTGAACCCACTTGCTTTGGGGTGTTAACGAAGATACGAAAATCAAATAATATGATTTCTCTATGTGTATCAACCATCAAGAGTAAGATACATGGAATGCTACTTCCTTCTTGCATTCTTGAGTGTCCTAAGCTTTTAAGTACTTAACTCAAATAAGAACTAAATGAGACAACCCAGGAGGGCGTCTAATCTTGCAACAATTTTCAAAATACAACAAGAAGGAGAAAGAGGTAGTTTCAGCCATAGAGAGGAATGTACAGAATTCACTAGAAATCTAGCCAAAAACTCATGCAAAGCACTATCTTATATACATATACAAAAGCAAAAGCAACCCCATTAAATAATACAAAGTAATCTCCTTCCTTTAGAGGCATGGGAGAAAAAGAAGAGATATGCCCTTACCTAGTTAGTTATACCCTTCAAAAGAGAATGATTCTTTTATTTTATTATAAACTAAAAGTTTATAAAATATAAACTTTGTGTAAAAGAAAAAAGAATTCAACTAGTCCAAAAGGTTGTACATAACTTATTAATTCATATCATATGAAATAATAACTAGTTATACTTTCTTATAATATTTATTTTCACAAAATAATAATTAGTCTGTAATTAAATACAAGAAATTATATTATTTATTAATAATCGTATTAATAATTAACATACAAAACGTGTCAACTTGATGAATGTATGATCCTATCATACAACATATCATTAGTAATGTCACTCAATAATAATTTTTGGACATATAAATTCAACAAACACATATCTTAATCGTTTGTAAGTATAATTAGTAATTTGATTTAAGTGTGAACCTATAAATAGTTTGACGTGTTAGGTTAGAAAGTAACTATGGATTTGTTAGACTAAAAAGTAACTATGGATTTGTTGTTTGGATTTCATCTTTTGTGATGTTGATTTCTATAATTTGACACTAAACATGATTTTTTGATCTAGTATTCAAGTTTCATTTTTTATTATATTTTTTTTTTCACTTGAATAAGTTAAGTACTTGTATTCTTATTTAATTCATAATTTGTAATTGTTTTATGAATTAAAACAAATAGCAAACATTGAATTAATTCTAATAAATAATTTAATTTTGTTGTAAACTTATATTAAACTTCATGAAACTTTTCAATACATTCTAGGAGTTCATATAAATTGAGTTAGTAAGGTTTTGTTTAGATAAAGAGTTTGTTGTAACTATATGTTTTGATAAACAAGAAAATGCTAGGACTTGTTAGTATTTCCTAGTACAACTTAGATTTGAATTTAATTTGCATCATACCATAGAAGTAACTTGTATAATTGGTGGAATGAACACGAAATATATACGATATTACTTCTTTCTGTTTCTTTCAACTACCTTTAGTGCATGTTAAAGAATTGATTAATTTATTAAACATAAAATTCATCCATTTATTTTATAATTATTTGTTTTAAGACTTGTACGTTTTATATGCAAAAGGGGCATTTGATATTTGATTTGTATCACTGCAGACTCGAAGCCCACTTCTTCTATTCTATCATATAGTATAAGTGTACACAATGTTATATTATGTAACATTTTTTTGCAGCCTTAATATCATTTGTTTGGTTTGACAACCAAACAAACAATAAAACGAACAAGTGGGTGAGTGTTAGAATTACAATGAGATTAGGGTTCGTCGGTCATTGGCCTATTGGCCTCATAGTTATTCTGTTGAATTGTAATATTAAGTTAAATATAAACTAAATATAAATATTATATTAAATGAATTGATTAGTTGAAAATTTCAATCATTCTCAATCTATTTATTTAATTATGTAAACATAATGCCCCATTTTAATTAAATGTTAAAAACATTAATGGTGAATGGGTTAACACATTTCCGGCACAAAAACAATTGTTTACCAAGCCTGCCAAAGCCTTGCCAAAAGGAATGGTAGAATAGACAATGAATGATAGAAAGGAAGAACAACCGAATAGAAAAGTAACGGTTTCTTATTCATGCACTTTAAAATGAGATTTGACTCAACACAAGATCTAATATTATATTAAGTATAATATTATATTGAAAAGATCAATACATTATAATGCAAAGCCCTTCCCTTCTTATAAATAGTAGCTCCCCTTATCACTCCAGATAAATGTTATTTACTCACTTGAACCTTCTGTGGAGATATCTTTGTTGTCTCTACACACTTGGCTCCATCCCAATAAATGTCTTAATCAACCAAATTCTAAAAACAAAACAAAGTGATATTTTGGAGAAGCCCATTTTAGTTTTTAATGGGCATGGCTCTCTTGTAATTTGTGAAGCCCGATAAATGTTCAACAAGACTTCTTATACAATTTGTTATTGGATTTGGGACTTTGGGTGTCCAAATAAATGCACGTATGATAAACAAATCCGATTTAATGTTAAATTATTATGTTGGGTTTGGCATAATATTATAATCTCGAAGTTAAACTAGTTATTCTGGAAAGATTTTAGAACTATTGATTTGTAATTCATTATATCTAATGGAGAAAATATTTTTTTTTTCTAATTTCATTAATAATAGAATGATAAATACAGATATGTCAATGTTTTTAGAGGACACCGATTATTTTTTCAAACAAGTTTCTATTAAAATGTAACAAAGAGCTAGAAAAAAAAAGTAAAACTTCAGCCAATTAACCCAATTTACATTAAAAGGGATTTTTAATTTATTTTTAATGGTTTTCTTCAGCTATTTATATCTTGATATCTTTGTTTTGGTATTTTAGGTTTCTTAAGAAGGAATTTTAATTTTTTAGTGGTTTTCATCTTTGAAGAGGTAGAGTTAAGAGTGTTGATTTGTTTATAATTAAAATATGGCTTTGTGTGTATGGTTGTAGCTGTTGGAGTTCACTATCATATGTATAATGTCCTTTGTTATTATTCGGATATGACATTACGAGTAGAGGAAGACTGTTGCACCTTAATCACATTTGAGTTGTCTTCACATAAAAGCTAATATTAAGTTATTATTCCTATGTCTGAGTTTGAACATATTTTTGTCAATGGAAATTTAATTATCATATGATTCTACTGGATGTCATTTATGACTATTGTTAAATTGATATAATTTTTTAGTAAATGATTAAAATAATAATTTGGATAAATATGATATTTAAATGTGTATGAAAGGTATAACTGATAAAAATTAGGATTTAAATAATTATAAAATATTAAAAATAAAACTTTAGTGAATATGATATTTTGAAAGTTTATAACGGGTAAATATAATAGTAAATATGATATTTTGATTTCATGATCATTAATCTATCATATGATGGTGTTATTCATCACCATATATCACTTAAGGAACCCCAATTATGTGTGGATGAGACATCTTCTATAATGTGGTATGCTTTTGTAGTTTGTATTAATAAGTAAGTGCATTATTCATTAGGATAACTTTTATAAATTGTATTTTTATAACAAATTTTTATTGTAAGCTCCAACCGGAGAGTTCTTTATTCCATAACAAAATGCAAAACTTTCATCCGTCCATCATTGTAACACTAGTCAAAATTAGGTCAAAGATAATTTCCATAAATATAAAAAAACACATATTGTAATCAATTTACTTTAATCTTTAATGACTTTTTCATTCAACACTATAAGTCTATACGATTCCATATATATATATATATATATATATATATATATATATATATATATATATATATATATATATATATATATATATATATATATATATATATATATATAACATCAAAATCTGATTTCGCATAAAGAAATTATGATAAATTCTAACACTATAGTCTCTATAAACAAGAGGAATTTTAAATAGACTTATAATTAGCTATTGGAATCTAAAATAAAGTTGTAGTACTTGGAAATACCTACGTGTGGATATAAAGAACGTCAAAAACGGAGCTCATATGCAAAAGTTATGATCTTCTGAAAATAGTTGACTTCGCATAAAGAAATTATGATAAATTCTAACACTATAGTCTCTATAACAAGAGGAATTTTAAATAGACTTATAATTAGCTATTGGAATCTAAAATAAAGTTGTAGTACTCGGAAATACCTACGTGTGGATATAAAGAACGTCAAAAACGGAGCTCATATGCAAAAGTTATGATCTTCTGAAAATAGTTTTTTTTATACTTGTTCCATATATGTCTGCTTGGACTCGAATGAATGTTATGAAGAAGCCTCAATTAAGTTATGTTATGGAAAAAGAGCATTCTTGTGTTTTTGCCCTCCTGCTGAGAAAGCATTCTGGCTCATTTCTTAAAATACTTTAATTAGTACACGCAAGAAATACGCCAATTCAGCAGCTTTTTGTTCCATTTCCCGTGGAGTAAAATTCTCATCAGTACAAGTCAATGGAATGGCTCCCTGGCATCTGATATCCATATAAAGGACACGACGAGCATAAATACCTTCTTTCACTTCTATTTTGACATGTAGTTGTCTGAGAGTGTGACACGTGGCAGAAACCCTACCCGCCTTGGTTCACGACATGAACATTAAGTCCACGACGTTAAAGTAGCAAAGACACTAATCGAGGCTAGAAAACACGTGGTAAGGCTACCATATGACTCATGGAAGTTCACGACGTGAACATAGGTATGTCACGACGTGAATGGGCCTAGAACGGCCTATAAATAGCAAGTGGGACCCTTTCCCTTATTACCCAAAACTGTCTTTCACTGTCTTGTTTGCTGAAGGCATTCTTTGTCCCGAGCCCGACGATCACGAACCGCTGATCGTTTCTAGTTAAATTCTATAAAATCACGTTACTAAGGTGAGTTTCACGACCCCACGTTTTACTGTTTTCGGGGGGAGGGTGGAATGCATGATAAATATTGTATACAAGTTAATATTAAGTTTATATGATAGTATATTTGTATCAACATAAATAGTTATATTAACCGATATATAGTTGTCTTGTATCATATATACCTACAATATATATGACATATTGAAAACATACAACTATCTTAAACTTGTTAGCTTGTTGTTATCATAAATGTTACTAATATAGTGTTGGAGTTATACTCGGGAATTCTATATATTAAACTGTGTTATAGCCCCAGAGTTGTGATAGGTTTTGAGCACTACAACATTCATATGGTGTGCATACAACCTTAATGCTTTGGAAAAGTTATCTAGTGTAATCCGCAGATTCTCATGTATATCTCCATGCTCAGCCTTCCCAAGCGTTGTATTGTCAAACTAAACAGAACTATCTAAGTCAAGATTTGTCAAGTCTCTAGATTTGTTAAGTTCATCTATGCTTCGTCAAGTCTAATTAAACCGTTTGTGCCTACCAGCGCATTAAACACACATCCTAGACAATTCAACTTTGGTACCTTACATAGATTCAAATTGTCTATTATCACATATTGATATCATTTCCCATCACATCACCTACAGACCATCTACTTTTAGATTTTCTAATTTTTCTAAAAAAATAAAACAAAAATAACATTATTTTTGGATTTTTGAGATTTTCTAATTTTTTGTTTGGTTTTTGCTTATTTCTCCCCCTAAATTTCTGCATAGGAGAGAATGGAAACTAAATGCGCAAATTTAAACTACCTAGAACAAAAATTAGTCATCAAAATGAATCATTTTAAGAAAACCAACCCGCAAATCAAATCGAGCTTTGTTAAACAGTTTTGTGAACAATCTGCCACATTATTAGCAGTGGGAACCTGTTCTAACCGAATGAGTGAATGCTTATAAAAATCTTTGATAAAATGAAATTTGATGTTGGTGTGCTTGATTTTGGAATGCTGGACATGATTTTTAGTAATCTGGATTGCAGCTTCGTTATCACAAAAGATGGGAGTTTATAGAAAATTCAAACCGTAGTTCATTAATTAATGTTGAATCCACATGACTTGAGAACAACAAGTAGAAGCAGCAACATATTCCGCCTCTGCCATTGAGGTGGACACCGTTTGTTGTTTCTTACACTGCTAGGACACCATCCGATCACTAAGAAATTGACAGCCCCCAGAAGTTGATTTCCTGTCAAGTTCACACCCTCCATAATTGTTGTCGGCAAAAGCATATAAATCAAAATCAGAATTTTTTGGATACCAAAGACCCAATTTTGGGCTACCTATGAGATACCGAAAAATTCTTTTGACTTCAGTTAAATGGAAGAGTTTAGGATTAGCTTGATATCTAGTGCATTAACAGACTGCGAACATGATGTCTGGCCTGCTCGCAGTCAGATACATCAGGGATCCGATCATCGATCTGTATTCAGTATGATCTAAGGATTCGCCTTCAGGATCTGGACTCAACAGGGGTCGTGCGGCCATCGGCGTTAAGGCAGGTTTGGCTTCCTTAAACCCGTACTTCTCAAGCATATAAGCTACATATTTTCCTTGGTGGAGCAGTATTCCGGTTGAACTTTGACGTACTTGCAAACCCAGAAAAATCGTCATCTTCCCCAATGAACTCATCTCGACACGCTTCTTCATAACGGTCTTGAACTCCTTGCAAAGTTGTTGGCTTTTTGACCCAAAGATGATGTTGTCAACATATATCTGAACGAGAATTATGTCTCCATCAACATGCTTTATAAATAGTGTTTGATCGATCGTGCCTCTATATAACCATGCTCGAGTAAATGATCTATTAGGGTAGCGTACCAAGCTCGAGGAGCCTAATGCCACCCATATAGAGCCTTGTCTAATTTGGACACGTGATTTGGAAACTTTGAGTTGACAAAACTGGGAGGCTGATCAACGTAAATCTCTTTTTTCAGAGCTCCATAAAGAAAGGTAGTCTTAACGTCCATCTAATAGACAGTAAACCCAATGTAGGAAGCATACACCAAGAAGATTCGGATAGATTCAAGGCACGCTACAGGAGCATACACCTCAGTGTAGTCTAGTCCTTCAATTTGCCAAAACCCACGAACAACTAAACATGCTTTGTTACGCACAATGATCCCTAAATCATCTTGTTTGTTTCTATAGACCCACCGCGTGTCAAGAGACTTCTAGCCCTTTGGCAACTCGACCAACTACCGGACCCCTAGTTTATCGAACTGATGTAACTCCTCATGCATTGCATCAACCTATCTAGGAACATTCAATGCCATTTGGACGTTTTTGGATCGATCTGAGAGATAAAGAAAGAGTAGAGACATGTGTTGACGTCTCCACTCTGACTCCCTGTTTTGACACCGACTCCCAGTGGCCCAATGAAATTCTCGATCGGATGATCGCATTGAGGTCTCGTGGGAATCTCATGGTTGATATCATCGAGCAAGACAGGAAGGTTGTTGATGTTTATTAATTCTTCATTTGCTGAAGGATCCACCTCATACAATCTGGGATCATCAAAGCGGCTTGCCATGTACTCGTTCGCTATTGTCTCAGGAAAGAGGAGCTCCATGAAAGTTTGAGTTGCAGCGAAAGTATCTATGGTCATGAACTCTCTTTCGGTAGGAGTGAGCGGAGAGGCATCAACATCTGGATTTAGTTGTTGACTAAGAGATTCGGAGGAAGTACTTGGAACAGTTGTATCTACCATAGAAGTCGTAGAGGGAACCATAGGTGGTCTATAGACAACATCCTCCTCTTCATCTTCAAGAATAGCCTTCGAACCTGAGGAAGTACCTGACCCAGCATCCGAAAACACATCAAATGATTTAAATAGAGTAGCGTAATCAAATAACCAGTCAGGACCGAATCAGGCGTCAGTCTCGTTCTCCTCCAGCCAGCGCACGTCGTAAGATTCCATAATTTGTTTTGTTCTTTTGTTCTAGACTCTCTATGTTGTGCATGCGGCGTATCCCACGAAGTAGCAGTCATCGGCCTTCAAGCTGAACTTCGGGTTGGAATCTAAGTGAAGGATGGTGTAATGACATCCAAAAATATGGAAGTGAGCAATCGATGGCTTGTGACCGTATGGAATTTAATATGGGGTCTTTATCTGGGCTTTGTTGATCTGGACCCAGTTCTGAACATAGCAGGCCGTGTTGATTGCTTCGGCCCAAAAGAAGATCGGAAATTTGGAGTCACGAAGCATCATCCTTGCAGTGTCTTTTAACGTTCGGTTCCACCGTTCAACAACACCATTTTGTTGCGGTGTGTGAGCAGCAATATATTGACGCATAATCGCCTTTTTAGCACAAAAATGATCTAGAACGACATTCTTGAATTCCGTCCCATTATCAATTCTAAGCGCCTTCACCTTCTCGTTGGTTTGGATCTCAATCATCACCACAAACTTCTTGATTAGGTCAGCGATCCTAGACTTGTTGAACAAGAAGAAAACCCACGTGAAGCGCAAGAAATCGTTTATCACAACCAAACAGTATGAACTTTTGTTGATGCTGGGGTCGTTGACCGGACCAAATTAGTCAATGTGCAACAATTGGAGAACTTTGTCGATCGAGTTGATTTGTTTTCGCAGGTGTGGCTTCCGGTGATGTTTTCCTTGTGTGCATGCCACACATTTTTCAAATGTAATGAAGTCTTTGACTGGGAGTCCATGTACGATCTCGTTCTTTGCAAGTCAATTAAGGTTCTTTGTGTTAGCATGTCCGAGTCGACGATGCCATAGCATAGCATTGTTCATGGAGACTTTATAGAAGAGGTAGGTGACTTGTTCCAGGAGATTATGATTCATATCCTTGATGTAAGCATTCCCGTCTCTTTTTGACTTTACTAGGATCCATTCTTCAGGTATGGTGATGCCCGAATTCAAAATCAGACATTCTTTATCGGTAAAGTGAGTGGAGTATCCCTTGTCACAGATTTGAGAGACGCTCAACAAACTATGCTTCAACTTGGGCACATAGTCGATGTTCTCAAAGCTTAGCACTCCATTGGTAACAGTTCCTTTTTGCGTGATGTTTCCTCCATCCCCACTCGCAAAGAAAACAAATCCCCTGTTAAAATTTTGAATTCCATGCAACTGGGAAATGTCTCTTGTCATGTGCCGAGAACAACCGTTGTCGACATACCACAGTTTGGCGACATTCCTCCGCAGCTGTCCCTAAACGATGAGTGGGATCAACTAGATTTTGGGACCCAGGTCATTACAACCCTGGGTTTACCCTTGATATTGATTTTTCTTTTTCACTTTTTGATTTTGAATTACTATTAGATGCACTGTCATAAGATGAAGATGATTGGCCAATTGAAGATTTGGGCACCCACTGGTAATTAGACTTTGAAATATTTACAAGTGATTTTGAAATATTTTTCTTTTGTTTTGAGCGTTTGGATTTTCAGCTAGGATTATTCAAGGATCCAGACACTGTCTTTGACGAAATCGATCTTGGCTTAGCCGCATTCGATCTTGTCAAAACACCTGTGCCTTTTTTTTTTTTTTATAAATAACATGTTTATTCTTTTTAAGATCAACCATTTTCTTGTCCTTATGAACGTTCCAATCATCATCTCGAAGACGAGATCTCGAGGACTTTCTCATTAAAGACCTTCCTCGAGACTCATTATCTCTTCTTGGTGTAGAAAAATGTAAAAATACCCTATTAGGACAATTGCGAGCAATATGGCCGGCAGTTCCACAATTAGAACATATTTACTTTTTATGATGAAAACTGGTACTGCCTTTTCTGTTTTTGTGCTCTTACTGACTCTTCTAACTTTCCCACACATGCAAGTGCATGAGTCAGGCTGTGTGACAGGTGTAGATGGAGTGGATGTGCTAGTGTCAGATTTAGTAGTTTTAACAAGGGCAACATCACATTTATCAGTAACATTAGAATTAGACACCAAATCATCACAAATCAAAATATCAGTTTTAACGACAGACATAGAATCAACATTGTTCAAAATAGAAACACCAACTTTTGACACAAATTTATTTTCAGACTTAATCTTTCCATCCTCTTGATTTCCTTGACTTACTGACAAATCTGCAAAGGAAGTAGAAACGTTAGTATCTATTTCCCTAGTACTACATTATATCGCATGTGCAACTGGTTTACCATATGCCATAAATGGTTCTCGGTCAATCTCCTCCTGAGTCAAAGGTTTAGCAATATAGTTGTGATTGAATGAGGGAGGGGCACTCTCATATCATATACCTACTTGTTTTTTTATCATTCTACTTCATTTGATTTTTAATTATTGTTGCAACCTTTTCACTTGACACATCGAATTTCTTGAAGTTAAAATCAACATTTTGAAAACGGATCTTCAATGTGTCAAGTTCTTAAGTTACAGCAACAAGTACTTCAATGTGGTGAAAAATGCTATTTTTTCGCGATACAAAGAAGGGTTCTCGTCCACCGAAGAAGGGTTCTCGGCTAACCGAAGAATCTTTCACAGCCCCTGAACAGAAGAAGCTTTCACGCTCCGAAGTTCATTTACGACAAAGAAGGGCTCACGGTCAGCCTCGTTTGTGGTCGGTCCTCGTACACGTCATCCTCGTAGTAACAAATATTCAAATGGATTTTGGGGGTTGCAAGGATCGAACCCAGGTCCTTTGCCTCCTCAACCAACGCCCTTTCTAACTCATCTAGCTTGCGATATGATATACTCCTTCCAGATTTAATTCAAAAGGCTTCGCTATTTCGATCCAATTTTCGAAACTTTAACACTTTTTTCCCGAAAATCAAATTTTCAAATTTCATTTTCAACCATAAATTTTGACTTTTAAATTTTGGACTTTCTAAATTGACTTTTGACTAAAAAATTGACTTTGACTTCCAAGTTTGACCTTTGACGTTAAACTTTAACTTTCAAATTTTACTTTTAGCTTTTCGGTTTGACTTCTAAGTTTGGCTTTTGAAGTTTGACTTTTTAAAGCTTGGATTTGTAGGTTTTTGAGGTTTTAAGTCAAAGTAAAATTTAAAAAAACAATGAGTTCCTCAAACATCCCAGTCAATGAAGTTTCATGTTCTAAATCTTGTGAAGCTACAATTAAATTTCTTCGTGAACAAATCGATTTTTTAAAAAGGGAGAACGAGAACCTTAAATATGAGAGGTACAATCTTAGGAAAGACCAAAAACCCTTAAAAAGACAACTAGAGGCCAAAACAAAGGACTTCCGAAAACTTCAAGAAGAATATAGCAACAAATGTGCGAATTATAAATATGTTAAGGAACAAATTGCTAACCTAACTACCAAACTTGATGAATTAAAATCTAAATATAAAGATGTTGAATTCAACTTTAAGAAATTTGATGTGTCAATTTAGGTAGTTGCATCCATGATAGAGAAACAATTAACATTCAAAGATAATCAAAGTAAGGGTCTAGGTTATAATAGTGTTCCACCTCCCTTTAATGACAACTATAACCCACCCCTTGAGACCAATGAGGAAGAAATACCTACTCAGTGTGGCCAAATCCTGAACCAACTTCAATTAATACTAAATAATTTGGGCCAACTAAGAATGTTGAGGTAAATATTTATGATGATTCTACTTCTTGTGCAAGTAAAGTAGTGGAAGATGAGAACAAGGAGAACACTGTTGAACAAACCAATGACTCCTTGAACTCTGAACCTGTTGCTTCTAACTTAGTTACTTCTAAACCTGCTGTTGGTAAATACAGGCCACCAAAACAAGTGAAACAGCCGGCTTGCTACAAGTGTACATGTGGGAACAATAAAAAACAAAGCTAGGTTACGCCACTAGGAGCAGGAAGAAACAATTCCTACGTGAAGAAAAAGACATTGTTTCGCTGTGGAACACCTGGACACATTGCCAGAAATTGTCCTAATCGTGCATATGTTCCCTTTTACGCACAAGGATGTCGGAACGCGCCAAGAGGGAGATACCCCAAAAGAAGCCCTTCAAGGTCACAATCGCGCAATGGTGATTGGAACGCGTAAAAGGCCAATAATCAAAATCCCAAAGTCAAGAAGGGAATCTCGGTCGTAAGGTCCAACTCAAAAGATGCTACAGTGAAACAATGACCTGTTAGGTCAAAGTCATCTCGGCAATCGACTTCAAGTTCAAAATCAAGCGTCGAGGCACCCATCCAATCGAATAAGAAATGGGTTAAACCCAACTACAGATGGGTTCCAAAGGTTCACTCTCTCAAATCTTCTAATGATTCTAATATTTCTACATCTTCTGTTTGCGATAAGCAGGATATGTCATGGGAGAGAGTACCTTGCAAGGATGAAAAAGGTCGACCCAGTTTCAAAAAGGTCTGGGTTCCAAAGACCAACTAATCTCGCACTGTGCTGGAGCGGCTATGGAGGAATATCATCAGACTTTAGTTTGTTGATAGTAGTTGTTCTAAGCACATGGTAGGGGGCATCTATCAACTGTACAACAGTCAGAACTTCGTTTGAGAGTATGTGTCCTTTGCGGGAAAGAAAGAAAAAGAAAGGATCACAAATGGGGTTTGTGCTTAACGATGTGAAGAATTTTCAGATCGGTTCCGAGATTAAAACACAGCTAAGGCTGAATTTGTTGCTACTTGCGTCTTTAATTGCAGACTTTCGGTTTGAATTCTTTCGATGCTCCTAAGTTAATTCTTCTTAAAATGATTCGTTTCAAAGAAAAAATTCTTTTAATTTTGCAAATTTATTTTATTTCTTCCCAGTGCTCATTTTAAGGGGGGGAAATCAAAATACAAAAAAAATTAGAAAAATCAAAAATTAAAAATATTTTACATTTTGTATTTTACTTTTGTTTTGATTAAATTTGTTCATATTTTCTTATATGCACAAATTTAGGAGGAGAATTAAAAAAAAAACAAAAACAAAACAAAAAAAATTAGAAAATTTCAAAAATACAAAAATATGTTTCTTTTTGTTTTTATTTCTTTTTCAGAAAAATCAAAAAATCCAAAAATATTGTTTTTGAGCATATTTTAGTTTTATTTTTTATGTTTATCTCAAAATTTCATTTGTCTTGAAAAGCGAATTTAGGAGAAGATGAGACTCAAGGAGACTGTATCGAAATATTCTAAGCAAGGAGAAGAAATTTGAAAGTGGAAAGGAATTGACGGTATTACATTTCACACTACTTTCAAAAGGAATTAACGAATCCTTCATATGCGAGTGATTGACTCTACCATATTGAGACATATACCAGTCTTAATTGGAGTCTTTGCATCAAATGTTAATGATAAAAGGTCATTTTAACGTTGACCAATGTGAAACAGCCAACCATTTTTCACCTATATCTAAAATTTTCTCCATCAAATCATTTCCACGTACCGGTACCCCTTGAGGTTCGAGTATAAAACAACTTGGCTGACGGTTGCCAAAAAGTATGTGTTTATGATCTTAGATGTCGTTGTCAGCATGAATCTAAGTGAAACCCAAAATCCAAATCCTTTTAATTCTGAATTGACGGTGAACATTTTATATCTTCTAGATTTCACTCATGAATTGACGGATAATGGCTCATACCCGGTGTGACATTATACAAAATACGAGTCAGGAAGTTTGTGACAACCTGAAAAGCTTTTGCTTTGAAAGCTCAGTCAGCTAACTCAACTCAGTGTCAGACTCACTCTTGCTATCATTTAGCACAATTTAGAGTCTGTTTGAGTGTTCTGAGTCTAGTACACTTAAGGAATAAGTGTTGTGATTTATCTGCTAAATCCACAATACAAGATTCAAGACCTAAACTCCAACATGTGGAGTTTACGGCCGTAAACATGGAGTTTACGGCCGTAAACTCAACCCTGGCCAAAAACTCCTCCTATAAGACACAAACCCTTCATTTTCCTTTCATTTCTCACTTCCACCTCAAGAACACTTGATTTTTCTCTCAAGTATCATCCCGATTTTCATCCTAGATCTTCAAAAGTTGTAAGTGTTCTTCCTTGATTTGTTGATACATCTGTTAATCTAGTATCATCTTATGATTTCATCCATGAAAATCATCAATTTTGTCTAGATCTTCAAATCTTCAAGATTCACCAAGAACACAAACTAGTGTTCTTGGCCAAAATCAACCATTTCAAGCCTCTATATCGTAAGTACTCTACCCTTAACTTATTATCTAGTTACAACATTTGATTAGAGCCTTGAAATTATCAAGAATACAAGAACAAAAGGATTTTACAGCCTAGCCATCTCCCATGCCCGTAAACCCCTATAAGGGTGCAATTTTGGCCCTAATCCCTTTCCAGATGCAAAGCTTGTGACCTAGAACCACTCATTGATGAGTATAGGACCTTAAACCACACTTATTTCATAATATCTATGAGTTTACGGCTGTAAGCTCCTTGCTTGGCCATAAACCCATCAAAAGCCTTCCATTATGATGGTCTTTATCATCCTTGTGTAGAGCAATGGTCCCTTAAGTTTCCCTAGCCATCAAACACCCTCTTATGCACCTTGTAGCATGAGTTTATGGTTGTAAACTCCCTTGGATGTAAACTCATGGCTGTAAACTCCAAGGGTGGTCGTGAGCTCTCCCTTGATCAATCACATGTGATTCAACACTTCGTTCCAAGTGTTTCCTAGTCCCGTGAGGTGTTTCCTTGCCTTTGGTTACCTCTAAACCCTATATTTATGCCAATATATGCCATTTAGGGCTTGCTAAGTCTTAGGACTTCATTCATGGAGCTTCTCATCCTTACACGCATATTCGTTTAATTCACCCACATCAGGTGAGTTCATACCTTGTAAGCAATCTTTTAAACTGTTTTAAGTGCTTTTAAGGGGGGAATACAAGCTGAACACAATGAATAATTGTGTAATTATTTGTTAAAACATCTTTCAAGTGTTTCTTACGTCTTTAATAATCGATCAAAACATTTCAAAAACTCTTTTAAAGTTATGTTACTTTTTGGTTTAGCAAAACTCCATTTTTAAAGTACTAGCATAACTTAGTAGTAAATGAGTCTTTTCAATAATAGTTCAAGTAAAACATTAGTAAACTATAAGGGGCATAGTTTAGAGGTTCAGTTCATACTAGATACAATACACGATAACATAAGAGAACACACAATAAAGAGAAACAAGGAGGAAGATACAATACACGATAACATAAGAGAACACACAATAAAGAGAAACAGGGAGGAAGATACAATACATGATAATAGAAAGAAAATACTAGGATATTATAACAGAACAAACATAATAAGGTGCTATAGCATGGGACAACTACAGGATCTAATTATACCAATGAATCACTAACACATTGTTCTAAACCAAAGGTGATAGTTAGATTGGGTATACATGATCACATAACCTTAGTGTGAAGTTACACGGCCTAGCAACTCGGTTGCTGTAGTCGCGTTTGGTTCCCAGAATCTTTTGACAGGGAGAGCGTATAGTATGGGATCAAGGCTTCACATTATGACCTTAATAAAACAAATATATTTTAAGGTAATTAGTACGTTAAGTATGTCAATTTATAAGGCAACTGAGTACTTATATTTTCCCATTACTTTCATAAACTGACAGTTCCACTTGAAAGATAATGCAAACTATTTTCGAGTCAAGATAGTTATAAACTAGGAAAAAAACTTACATCTATTCAAACGACAAACAAAATAGTCAAGTCTAGTACATTCATTAGAAGGGGGACCATAATGCTAACCTTATGATTCCTTAATATATACATCACGTGATGTATATATATATATATATATATATATATATATATCAATAGGACCCAACAGGTAATAGGATGTGTGCTCTCTGCTTCATTTCCTGTTCTTTGTTGGTGTTGGGCTTGGAACAGATTCACCCAACCTATTATCTATTCGATTCTCTCTCTCTCTCTATCTCTCTCTCCCTCTCTCTCTCTCTCTCTCTCTATATATATATATATATATATATATATATATATATGTTCAGTATAGATTAAGTCATCATAAGGGTAACAGGTATGGTTCAGGTCATAGGGGACTAATTTAATGCACAGTTTTCTAATACAAAACATACTTTTCAAATCAGAACTTTGGATATACAAAACTAGAAACTTACCAGTAAAGGGTTTAATCCATTTTATTAGACCTTCATTTTTAAAGGACCTTAGGTAGTTAACTCCATAATACCTTAGTTTATACATTGAAGGTTATATATAATTAATATCCAATAGGTAGTTGGATGTTTGCCTTCCGCCTCATTCCTTTTTCCCTGTTTGGTTGTGGGCTTAGGGAAGATTCACACAATTAACTATTTGTTTGATATTAGATTATATATAGCTAGTATAAACTAAGTGATTATAGAAGGAACCACCATGGTTACTATTTTATTATAATAAATAAGGGTTTTCTTAAAGAATCTTTTCATAAATTATAAAGGAACTATTACAGTTAACTCCATGAGTACCAAGGAAATACACCAGGGTTATATACAAGTATCTAACAACCAATGGGATGTGTGTTATTTGCCTCATTTCCTGTTCCTTGTTTGTGTCACACCCCAAAACCGAGAACAGCAGAAACGTTCTGGGGCGGAGGACGTCATGTACAGTATCACAACAATGAATAGTAGTAAACAAGCAACAACACCATCCATTGCATTAATAATATAATTTTAATACAAGTGTTCTGACATGTTTAATAGACACTAAAGTATGAATCAAAAATGAAAGATGAGTCTTGAATGAGCTTCATCTTCTGTAAACCTTGCATCAGTACCTGTCTATTGTTGACCTGAGGATACAAGTTATTTTGAAAGAGAGTATCTACTTGAAAGCTGGTGAGATCATAAGTATTTTAGTGTCTGTATTTGTAAAAATGTATTTGTAAGAATGCATTGGTAAGACTGTATTTGTAAGTATGAGGATGTAAAAGTTTTGAATATCCTACAAAACCTTATATTTCCTACTAACAGTAGCCTTCTACCAAGGCATCTAGTATCTGTGTGTGACTCTTGTAAGAGTGTGTATTTTCCTAAATCCGACTATCATTAACCAAAAATATAGTTTTCACATTACTGTGCATCGTGTGAATGTTCACGAAGTGAATGTAATGGGAAAAATATTATAGTATTGTAGTATTGTAATAAGTAACTACTAATGTACTAACTACCTTAAATCAATTGTAATTTAAAGTACCATGTAATAGGCTTGTACCCTGCTACCAACTCAATAGTAAAACGACGATGTAAGACGTCGTAAGAAATGACATTTGGCACCCGTAGACTACCAAGTCCCACTGTAGCGAGTAGCAAGGGTAGGATAGTCAATCCACTATAGATCTATATGCAAACTCATACGCTCCCCAATTAAGGAGATTCTAGATACAAAAACGGTCATGGTAGGTAGTGCCATGTCCCATTTAATGGCTCCCATAACTGAATGTAATGTATATGTAATGTATGCTAGCTGTATTGTATGTTCTCCCTCTGTCTAGCCTATATGTTCTCTCTCTATAGTATTGTAATGTATTGTGTGTACTAGTTGTATTGTGTGCTCTCTCTCTAGCATGTATTGAAATGTACTGTGTGTACTAGCTGTATTATGTTCTCTTTATCTAGTAAGTATTGACTCATGCATGAACTTACTCTTTGTATGATTCATTGTTCTAGTATTTGTATTAGTAAAACCCTAAACTACGCCTATTGTAGTTTACTAGTAATATGACTTGTACGTATGAACATGGAATTATACCCTTGCTACCCAAGGGTATTGAATTGATTGGAAGAACCTTTGTGACTATATATGTACGCATGCTATATAACTAATATTTAAATGACCTTCGGACGGATGACCGATGCCCTAAAGCCACATCCCAACGAGAAAAAGGAGATAAAGCGAGATAGCCTTCCTAAGTCCTTTAAACATTACTTATATAACTATACATATCTAGGCATGCAATTGACAATATAAAAGTATAAAAGAAGTTTTGTAAAACCTTTTAAGAGTTTAAGAGCTAAGAAAGGATGACTTGATGTCAATTTGTAAAACAGTTTGAAAGAAGTTTATTTGATAAGGGCAGTTATAAGTATAAGGAAACCTTTGTTTTGAAACATGATTGTTACGGAGTTTTGAAAAGAAACATTCAATATGTAAGACAGTTTAATAAAGAGTTTTAAACATATAAAAACGTTTAAGAAAGTCATTTGAAGAAATCTGCTTGGTAAAACAGTTAACGTATACTAAATCCATTTGCATGCTAGTTATTAATCACATGTGATTGATATAATAATTAGCATGATTCAACTAGTATCCCCCCCATAAAGAATTTAAAAACATTTAAAAATGTTAATTAAGGGGTATGAACTCACCTGTAGTGAGCGGATCAGATGGAAGTGTCGGGCAAGTGCTTGGTGTCAAGTGAAGACTTAGATACACACAATGAACCTAGTTAACATATAATCAAACATATATGTATCTAATTAGTTAATTAAGAACTAATTAATCAAGTTAAGACACCCTAGGTCATATAAACACTTTGATTCAAGTGCTACAGGTACGCAAGGGTTGCACCTAAGGGTTGTATGACATGACATTGGAGTTTATGGCCCATGAACCACCCATTTATGGAGTTTACGGCCCATGACCATTTACCCATGAGTTTAGGGCCATAAACTCATGGTACTAAGTCTCAAATTGTGTTTTGAGGTCTTACAAGTCATGATTGGGCATCAAATGATCAAGTCCAAGCCTTAGGATAGCATTAAGAGCACAATAACACTACCTAGTAGAGTTCACGGCCTAAGGACCCTTTCCTTAGGTGATTATGGCCGTAAACTCCTATGGGGAGTTGTTTTGATTATTGTTTAAAGTCTTAAACACTTCTAGGAAGGTTTAAGGTTGGCATCCACGGCATAGGAAGGAGCTAAGGTCCAATTTACCACCTTGAAACGGGTTTACGGCCCAAGATCATCCTTGGCCGTAAACTCCTTTGTTCTATGGTTTCCTGATGATTTTCAAGTGTTATAAGGGTCATACTAAGCATACAAGAAGCTATAGCAAGTGCACTTACAAGATCGGAACTCGATTGGGTGTTTAAGGTCCAAGAACATTAGTGTGTGTTCTTGGTGTTTTTGGTGTTTTGAAGATCTAATGAAAATCAACAATTAAATGGATGAAATGATGTGCAATGACTAGGAGATAGGTTATAACAACAAATCAAGTCAAGTAATACTTACATTCTCGGAAAATCGGGTGAAGAAGGGTATGCTATTTGAGAGAGAATGGATTTGGTTCTTGAGTTTGGAAATGGGGAAATGAAAGAATGGAGAGTAAACTCATGCCTAAGTCATGAGTTTTCGGCCCTAAGAGAGTTCACGACCCAAAACTCTCAGTTTGGCTATGAACACCAACTCAAGTTGTTGCTCGTTCCATTACATTCCGATTAACTAGAAATCACTTCCTTTTGTCTGTCCGATTCATGAATAATTAATTAAATACTCAAACGGACTTTAAACTGGCTAAAAATTAGCAGAAAAGCATATAACTTTTAATTGAAGTGTTTGACTGTGCTGGATGGAAAATTTCGGGTTGTCACGATTTGGTTGTGGGCTTAGGGAAAATACACACAATCGATTGTTTTTTTACTCTAGGTTTTATATAACTTGTACCCATTTAGTACTCACAGAAAGGATTGTAAAGTCATTTTTACTTATCTTTCATTAAAGCAGGAAATATAGGATATTCTGGAGGAACACAAAAACTTTTCTCAATAGAACTTACTACTTACTAAATTTTACAACAACTTTCTACAATTTACTTACATCACTAAAATCTTATGAACTCACTAGATTAATTGCTGATAAACTCTTTCAAATAACTTGTATTCTCAGGAAACTAGTGGATAGGTACTCGCGCTGGAAATTTAGAAGATGGAGCAGTATAGGTCCAAGTCTTGTTTTGTTATTTGCTTATGTATTCTTTGTTTTGTGAACACACACATTGTAAACACTTTCATTCTAATGAAATGCTTGTTCATTACTTTTCTTACGATGATGCATGTCTTGTGATACAAAACATGACGTCCTCCACACCCGAACGTTTCCACCGTTACGGTTTTAGGGTGTGACATATTGGTATTAGAGCATTGTTTATAGTGAACTAAGTATATCAACCGATAAAAGATATACAACTATAAATACAATGGGGCTTAAGTGCTCTGGATAATAATATATTTTAAGAATATAACAATAAGTTATAAAAATATACCTACTTGCTTATACATGTACTTACTAGAGTAAGTATCACAAAAGAACAGAACATAAGTATTTAAAGGTTGAATACTGAGGTCAAACATGGGCAGTTATGTAATCATATCTGGGATTAATATAGCACGATCAACTATATTCATTTGAGATGAGACCGACATGTGCTTGGGAGTGATGTAGTGTTGCAACGGTGTTAAAACTTACCTAACTCTATACAAAGGATCTCTAGATCAGAACATGAAAGTTAGAATACTATAGGAGTATTCTATGATACTATAACACGATAACAAGTTTGAAACATACTAAGTACATTACATTAAAATACTATAGGAGTATTTTAGGCACTATATAAATAACTTATGTGATAATTTAAAAGACCCTTATGGATAGGACTATAATCTTGCAATGTATACTTCCAAGGTTCTATATAATTGAGATTTTATAGACTTAGGATTTGTGATCTACGCTTCACTACCTGTTCCTTGTTTGGTTGTGGTTTTGGAGTAGGATCACTTATTCGAAGGCCTATTTAATCTTAAATTATATACAACTTGTATGAATTGTACGGTTATAGAAGGAATCTGTAAGGATCACCCCATAAAGTTACCTTTAATCTCATAGATTCTTTACACACTTCCATTCTCCCACGACAAACCCAGATAGATGTAACCACTTCCTCATAGTAGTCGGAAAAAAAGTCAAGGAAGAACAAGAGTATGTTCAAAAGAAGTTCTCAAGGAGGCATCAGCCGAAGTAACCAGAACGTCATATGCGTCACACTAATAACTAATAATCTTGGTAAACTTAATGAGTTAGTAGAGACACTGCTCACCCTATGTGTTAGGATTATTTGCTTCATATGCAACTGGTAACAGTTATTCAGGTAAAAAATATTCATTCGAGGATAGACTTTCTCATTCATAAAATTTATTTGGTATAAAACCTTTTATGAATCGTTTCTGAAACCCTGTGGAAGTCAGGACCCGATACATTCAGAACTAGGATAACCTTGTCTTTCAGCTTTCGACTTATCTCCACTGCTATAGACTTATCTCATCTCATCTTTGTATTCTTAGAAAAAGATGCCTCACGGTAGACCGGTAAAACGCGCAGTCAACAGCATGACAGGGAATCCACCACCACAGTTCGACCTAGCTACTTTCCAGGCAGCGGTAACAGCAGCAATGATAGCCGCCCTCACCCAAATGCGTGCAAGTGGTGTTAGTGGATCTTGTAGCAGTGCTTACCTAACCAACCACGGAGATACCCACACACACATAAGGGAATTTTCGTATAAAGACTTCATGAATTGCAAACCCATCTCCTTTAATGGAAATGGTGGAGTCATCGCTCTGATGCGATGGTTCGAGAAACCAGATTCGGTCTTCGCAATCTGTTCGTGCCCAGAAGGGAGCAAAGTAAAGTTTGCTGCTTGCACCTTCTCCAAAAGAGCTCGAACATGGTGGAATAGCCATGTTAAGTCACTGGCCCTATCATTGGCTAACTTAATAGGTTGGGAAAACCTAAAAAATTTGATGCTAGAAGAATACTTCCTGAGGGGCGAAGTTCAAAAGATGGAATAAGAACTATGGGAGCTCACGATGGTCAGCTCAGACATAGTGGCCTATAATGACAAGTTTTGCGACCTGGCAGCACTATGCCCGGAGATGGTTACTCTAGAGAGTAAGAAGATAGAAAGGTACATCAGGGGTCTAACCACCCATACCCAAGGAGATGTACTGTCTTCTAACCCAGCCACATTCGATAGTGCCAAACGCTTGGCCCAACGACTCATCGACCATGGAGTCCGCCATGGTGTGGAAGTCCCAGTTCCCGAGCCATCAAAGGGAAAGGACTATAATAGGAATTTGGGGAATAAGAGGAAGAAGAAGCAAACAACACAGTAACCCCCGCAAGAGCAACAAACGAGTACTATGTATGCCGCTACAACGCCTGTTGCCCAAGCACCTACCAGTCGATATGATGGAACCCTTCCAGAGTGTGGAAAGTGCAACTGTCACCACACCTGAGTATGTCGGGAAATGCATTGTCTAAACTGCCACAAAAGGGACATACAATCCGTTTCTACACGGCACCGACTCAAACGATCTCCCAAGTCCCCGGAGTTGAAGAAAATCAAGTCTGATATGGCTATGGTGAGACTGGACACTACCAGAGGGACTAGCGAATAGTGAAGAACTCGGGCGCAGATGGACGCATCCTGATGATCACCGCAGGCGAATCAACCCCGAAGTCGCCAGCGAGCAGCGGTACGTTTTTGAAATAGTAATTACTTTAAAAATTAATTAATGTTATATTAATATAAGATTAAAACTTGGGGAAAACCACTTAAAAAGTAATTATAATAACTCCCATATTGAAATAGATCATAGTATTCAAGAGAACTAAAAGATCCGTTCAGAGAAGCTATGATGGCTTAGGATATTCATCAGGGTTGTGCATTGCTAAGATGTTTCAGACTGAGAGTGAGTGAGTCCGCCTTAATTCTTGTACAATGTTTGGTTGTGGATTTGAGGCAGAGTTACTCAGTCGATTGTATTACTCATCTTAATTAATCATAACTTGCATATAACATGCGATCATAGTGGTACTAAGTAGGATCATATTATAAAGTATCGACACTAGTTATCAAATCACTTTCATTGTATGTAATCGCACATAGCAGTACGATACGTAGGAGTGTTAACATCAAAGGGAAAACAGAAAGCACTAGAACATTCACAAAGAGTACATTGTCGAAAACACTAGGAGTACATTATCGAGCGCACTAGCGGTACATCATCGTATAACAAGCATTTCTTTCAAATCCGCCAAAACTTTGTTCAGTAAAGAGTCTGTTACAATCATTTGTCATGAATTGGTGTGGTCCTTACCATACTAAGTTCTTTTGTTTCTAACGTCTCGACTGTCAAGTTCTCGAAACCTTCATCATTCGTATCGACAGTCCAACCTAAACCTCAGTTTTATCTTTCGTATTCTAAACCCCGATGTACTCGTGCGAAGGGTACTTTGTCCTTTGAAGCCTTATCGTAAGATGTCGGCAGACCGTCACGATATACCACTCGTCCAGCAGACGAAGTTCGAGCATAGAGGCTATGGACGAATACAGCCCACCTATGACTATTCAGTGTATACACAAGGGTGGTATATGAGTATGATTACGCAAAGCCAGTATGTGTGTTTCTAGCCTATCTCCTGTTCCTTGTTTGGTTGTGGACGTAGGGCAGAGTCGCACATCCGACTGTCTCACTAATCCTAATTACGCAAAGCCAGTATGTGTGTTTCCAGCCTATCTCCTGTTCCTTGTTTGGTTGTGGACCTAGGGCAGAGTCACACATCCGACCGTCTCACTAATCCTAATTATATAAGACTAGTATACACGAGGTAATGATAGATGGACCAAGTACGAATCCTACCATGAACACTAGGGTAAAGATTTTCAGGTCTACGAGTGGGTATTCTGCAAATCAGAGTAGCACAACCCCAGTATTACTGTAAGAAAGCTAATTTCGGGACGAAATTCCATCTAACGAGGGGTTGATGTGACAATCTGAAATTTTTTTACTTTGAAAGCTCAGTTAGTTAATTCAACTCAGTGTTAGACTCACTCCTGCTATCATTTCGCACAATTTAGAGTTTGTTTGAGTGTTTAGAGCCTAGTACACTTAAGGAATAAGTGTTGGGATTTATCTGCTAAATCCACAGTACAAGATTCAAGCCCTAAACTCCAACATGTGGAGTTTACGGCCATAAACATGGAGTTTATGGCCGTAAACTCAACCCTGGCAGAAAACGCCGCCTATAAGACTCAAACCCTTCATTTTTCTTTCATTTCTCACTTCCACATCAAGAACACTTGAGTTTTCTCTCAAGTATCATCCCGATTTTCATCCTAGATCTTCAAAAGTTGTAAGTGTTCTTCCTTGATTTGTTGATACATTTCTTAATCTAGTATCATCTTATGATTTCATCCATGAAAATCATCCATTTTGTCTAGATCTTCAAATCTTTAAGTTTCACCAAGAACACACACTAGTGTTCTTGGCCAAAATCAACCATTTCAAGCCTCTATATTGTAAGTACTCTACCCTTAACTTATTATCTAGTTACAACATCTGATTAGAGCCTTGAAATCATCAAGAATACAAGAACAAAAGGAGTTTATATCCAACCCATCTCCCATGGCCGTAAACCCCTATAAAGGTGCAATTTTGGCCCTAAACCCCTTCTAGATGCAAAGCTTGTGACTTAGAACCACTCATTGATGAGTATAGGACCTTAAACCACACTCATTTCATACATCTTTGTGTTTACGGCCGTAAGCTCCTTGCTTGGCTGTAAACCTATCAAAAGCCTTCCATTATGATGGTCTTTATCATCCTTGTGTAGAGCAATGGTCCCTTAAGTTTCCCTAGCCTTCAAACACCCTCTTATGCACCTCTTACCATGAGTGTATGGCTGTAAACTCCCTTGGCCGTAAACTCATCGCCATAAACTCCAAGGGTGGCCGTGAGCTCTCCCTTGATCAATCACATGTGATTCAACACTTCGTTCCAAGTGTTTCCTAGTCCCGTGAGGTGTTTCCTCGCCTTTGGTTACCTTTAAACCCTATATTTATGCCAATCTATGTCATTTAGGACTTGCTAAGTCTCGGGACTTCATTTGTGGAGCTTCTCATCCTTACACGCATATTCGTATAATTCACCCACATCAGGTGAGTTCATACCCTGTAATCAATCTTTTAAACTGTTTTAAGTGCTTTTAAGGGGGGGGGGGGGGGTGAATACAAGTTGAACACAATTGAGAATTGTGTAATTGTTTGTTAAAACATCTTTCAAAGGTTGATTATGTATTTAATAAGCGATCAAAACATTTCAAAAACTCTTTTAAAGTTATGTTACTTTTTAGTTTAGCAAAACTCCATTTTTAAAGTACCAGCATAACTTAGTAATAAAATGAGTCTTTTCAATAATAGTTCGAGTAAAACATTAGTAAACTTTAAAGGGCATAGCTTAGACGTTCAGTTCATACAAGATACAATACACAATAACATAAGAGAACACACAATAAAGAGAAACATGGAGGAAGATACAATACACGATAACATAAGAGAACACACAATAAAGAGAAACACGGAGGAAGGTACAATACATGATAACAGAAAGAAAATAATAGGATACTATAACAGAACAAACATAATAAGGTGCTATAGCATGGGACAACTACATGATCTAATTATACCAATGAATCACTAACGCATTGTTCTAAAACAAAGGTAATAGTTAGATTGGGTATACATGATCACATAACCTTAGTGTGAAGTTACATGGCCTAGCAACTCGGTTGCAGAAGTCGCGTTTGGTTCCCAGAATCTTTTGACAATGAGAGTGTATAGTATGGGATACAGCCTTCACATTATGACCTTAATAAAACAAATATATTTTAAGGTAATTAGTACGTTCAGTATGTCAATTTATAAGGCAACTAAGTACTTATATTTTTCCATTACTTTCATAAAGTGAAAGATCCACTTGAAAGGTAATGCAAACTATTTTTCGAGTCAACATAGTTATAAACTAGGAAAAAACTTACATCTTTTCAAACGACAAACAGAACAGTCGAGTCTAGTACATTCATTAGAAGGGGACCATAATGCTAACCTTATGATTCCTTAATGTATACATCACAGGATGTATATATATCAATAGGACTCGACAGGTAATAGGATGTGTGTTCTCCGCTTCATTTCCTGTTCCTATATATATATATATATATATATATATATATATATATATATATATATATATATATATATATATATATATATATATGTTCAGTATATATTAAGTCATCATAAGGGTTACAAGTATGGTTCAGGTCATAGGACACTAATTCAATACATTGTTTTCAAGTACAAAACATACTTCTCAAATCAGAACTTTGGATATACAAAACTAGAAACTTATCAGTAAAGGGTTAAATCCATTTTATTAAACCATCATTTTTAAATAACCTTAGGTAGTTAACTCCATAATGTCTTAGTTTATACATCGAAGGTTATATATAATTAATATCCAATAGGTAGTTGGATGTGTGCCTTCCGCCTTATTCCCTGTTCCTTGTTTGGTTGTTATCATAGGGAAGATTCACACAATTAACTATCTCTTCAATATTAGATTATATATAGCTAGTATAAACTAAGTGATTATAGAAGGAACCACTGTGGTGACTATTTTATTATAAGAAATAAGGGTTTTCTTAAAGAATCTTTTCATAAATTATAAAGGAACTATTACAGTTAACTCCGTGAGTACCAAGGGAATACACTAGGGTTATATATAACAACAATCTAACAACCAATGGGATGTGTGTCATTCGCCTCATTTCATGTTCCGTGTTTGGTTTTGGGATTAGGAAAAATACACACAATCGATTGTTTGTTTACTCTGCGTTTTATATAACTTGTACCCATTTAGTACTCATAGAAAGGATTGTAGAGTCATTTTTACTTATCATTCATTAAAGCTAGAAATATAGGATTTTCTGGAGGAACATACTAACTTTTCTAAATAGAACTTACTACTTACTACATTTTACAACAACTTTCTACAACTTACTTACATCACTAAAATCTTATGAACTCACTAGCTTAATTGCTGATAAACTCTTTCAAATATCTTTAGAAGATGGAGTAGTATAGCTTCAAGTCTTGTTTTGTTATTTGCTTATGTATTCTATGTTTTGTGAACACACACATTGTAAACACTTTCGTTCTAATGAAATGGTTGTTCATTACTTTTCTTATTATGATTCATGTCTTGTGATACTAAACATGATGTCCCCCACCCCCGAACGTTTCTGCTGTTCCGATGTTAGGGTGTGACACAGTTTTTTATC
Source organism: Lactuca saligna (assembly GCF_052625555.1). Classification (NCBI taxonomy): domain Eukaryota; kingdom Viridiplantae; phylum Streptophyta; class Magnoliopsida; order Asterales; family Asteraceae; genus Lactuca; species Lactuca saligna. The sequence continues at coordinate 50,012,011 of NC_136417.1, forward strand.
TAAGAACTGTCGTATCTAAGGAATTGAAAGTTTGAAATGGTACAAATTGTCAGATTGGTCTTGTCAGCTTTCTTTACCTAAGAACTATCACGACACCAGGGCGATTCACCTAACAGGGAAATACGTATCGTTGAATGTCTGGCCAAGGGCCAAGTTAACTCGTTAACTTGATAACTATATTGAGATCTATGATCAAGGATATAGATGGGCTAAAATCAATACTAGCCACGAGTAGTTTTCCGATAATCAACAAATCGCAGTGCATTCCTCCGAGTTCACACAGATACTGTGAGAAGTCTCTTTCTGAGCCAAGGATTCATCCATGAACAACTATGGTGAGAAGGGTATTTCTGATTCTTTCTGAGATCCACAGGGACTTTTTAGTCAATGGTTACTTCTCAAGACGCATCGGTGGTCATTCAAGAATATTCATTCGAAGGAACTAGAAATGAAGATTATTCTTTCAACATTCAATCTTTCAACCCCATAAGCAAGGTGAAGCTAACTTGAAGATTATGTAACAAGTTGCATTGAAGCCTCCTCAATCAATTTGATGCTATCTATGTACCTGCTAAAGTGATCCATAAGTTTCGTTCTCTCTCTTAAGATTCTCAAGCTGAAAGTGTTCATTTTTCAAGAATCTCTACATGAAGCCTCCTCACCCAACATTCGTTCAAAGCCAAATTCTGAAGAAATTCCTATCCATTCAAGATGAAGTCACTCGCATAGAAGATTCATATGCTCATCTTGAAGTCTTGAAGATATCAAAGATAAAAGCTGAAGCCAAGCTCCAAATGAAGATTGACTAGAAAATCTAGCGACATTCTTAGGGGGAGCTTGTTGGGTCAAAGAAAAGAAAGATATAAACCAAGGGGGAGATTTTTGGGTCAAAAATATGGTTTATACTTTACTTTTCTACACAATTGGGTTTTCGGTCCATGTGGTTAGAAGTGTTCACGACCCACGTGGTGTTTACGGTCATTAACTGGTTCACGTCCGTGAACCCATTTGCGGTTGTGTGTCTCATGGAAATAGTGTTAGTGAAGTCATAGATGTATACAACAAGAAAGGAGCTTAAGTGTGTGTACTCTAAGGTGTTCTACAGAGTGAAAGTAGAGAATGGGCTAAGTGTGTGTGAGTCTTGTGTATTGTTCATCATTCCAATCTTGAATACATCATAGATTCATCTTATTCTTCTTCTCCTTCTTCTTATTTTGATCTTGCATCATCCAATTGATTGGGATTTCGCTCCATCAATTGGATCAGATTGGTACGTCAAGCAAATTTGGGACTTACAATAACATAAGTAATAATATCAAAACATTTCCATATATGTAAAGGTCACATATACTACATTTATGTACTCACCTTATTCCAATACTTAACAAGCCACACTACTTCATCCAAAGTTGTATGCGTCTCAAACATCACTTATTTACAATATTAAAGGGTGTCAAAAGACTAAAATACCCATAAAGGGTCTCCTAATATTTTCCAAGTTAATATTGTTCTTTTTCTTACATAATGTGATTTGTGGAAGCCATTGGGAGCCAAAGGAACGATCCAAACTTAGTCTTGAGAATAATCTATTTTCTAAGTAGAATTTTCTAGATGGCAATGTACTTTTATTCAATTGATTACATACTTCATGAATGAATCTTAATGACTTAAATAAGTCCTAATAACATTACTTTACTTAATTAAGTTCTTTCCTTCCAATGACTTAATGATTAAGACCTTTTTCCAAAGCATCCATTAATTCATTCAAATTCAAGGTTTAAATGGAAGGTTTAAGGGCATCTTTTGCATCAGTATCCTAAATACATCATAGATACCTTCCAACATTTTGAATGTGGACTTAATCACTAATTGAGTTCTTATTACACATAATCAATCTTGGCATGGTTAATTACATAATATTCAAAAGAGTTGGATTTACTAATTCAAGAGTTTTGACAACTCTTTCCACACATGATCAACCAATTCTATCATAATAATCAATCATCAACCTAATTACTAGTTGTTTCATTGACAAATTACATGTTTGACCACATTCATTTAAAATATCCACTGTTGAATCATTCTTCCTTCTCCATTGCAATCATTGAAACCCTAGTTTAAGCTTCCATGTATGAATTAAGCTCAGATGGTGAAATCTCAAGTAGGTGATGATTTCTAATGTGATAATCATATTTACTTTCATTAAACTACAACAATAAAACAATCTAATTAAGAAATCTTGAATTCTTTCAGATTCTACCATTGTTGGAGATTCAAACCTCCATTACCTCACTAAACTTCAACACAATTACATAAGTTTAGACTGAGTGAAGATTAGGAGTACAAATCATTAGTTTAATGTTAGAAACTTCAATTAAACTCTATTGGATTAATAATCTTCAGATTTGGTTCCAATTACCAAACCCTATATCAAAATATATGAAGTTGGATAGAGAGTTTTACCTTCTAAACTTGAAGACAGTTTATAAATCTCAAATCCTAGCTTGATTCTCCTCATAAGAATCAATCCAGCTCTCCAATTTAACATTCCATCACCACTCCCATCATATTTATATCTCATTGGATCGATCTCATTCAAATGGGGAGGAGGAAGCTTCTAATTAGATTAATACTTCCCCATTTTACGTAATAGTCCCTCCTAATTCTCAAATTTTCATATTGACTCTATCTTGATTAAATACTTGAATTATTTCACCTATGGTCCATCTCCACCATAAATCTAAATATTCAAGTCCAAACTTAGTCATATGGTCAATTCTTTGGTCAAATCTATCATTTACATATACGAAATTTCTAGCTCTTTATCTTGTAACATCGTGGTTTTTCACCCAAATTATTTTGTTTATTTTGAAACACTTTTTAACCAGAACATGTTACCAGAAGTTATTATAATTAATTACAAAAACATCATCAATGTTAATTACATATTAAAACAACCTCTTTCATAGTTTAAGTTTATTAAACCCACTCTAAACAAGTTTTCAAAACCAAAAGTAGGTGAAATCCCATTGACAAGTCCAAAGTGGTATCATCATAAAAGATAAACTAAATTAAACTACCCAGAAAGCCCCCATTCTCTCCAAGGAATCAAATCATGCTACCTTTACCAATGCAAGATATACGCAATAAGAAAAGAAACAAGTGTCAACATACACTAAGTGAGTCAATCATAAGTACGGTGTTATCAAATGCACATATCCCAAATGGTCTAGACAAAGCATCATATAAGCATACGTTCAAACACTCACGTAACATGCTATAATATACATCACATAATCAACACAATAACGCTCAATTAATATTATTCTTCTTTAGAGGTTTTTACATTTAGTTAAACTTCATTATTTATCTTTGTAACTAATTATTACTATATACATTACTATAATATTATAATATAATATTAATCTTTGCTTTCATCATTAATAATTACTCTCTATAATTACCTTTGTAATTATTATCAAATATTTCCTATTTACGGGTCTGTATATTCATCAGTAACCCCCAGGTAAGTATCTCTTGCACTACTATGTGACCAGCATGACCCAATGCTCTAAGCGAGGAATGACTCTCACCCATAACATTTCCCCTGGTTGTTGTTGTGTTTGCTACTCCGACGTTCCACATACAAGTATATGTGTTGTCGTTAAGGATTTGTACAAGAGGTTCCAATTCCATCATGTTACACCTCCCAAACCCCATATGATGTTTGTGCTGATCCACAACCAAAGGACTAGCATCACTCCAGTTCACGAACACCATAGTGAATGTGAACCATGTGTCACAAGGTCTTCTAGATTGACCTATTGGCTCACAACCTTTATGGATTAAGTTATTAACGTATAGGTATCTTTCAATCCACTAGGTCATCATATAATATGGATATCATACACACCTATGTCTAGGTTGCTACCCTCGCCCCTCTAAGTAAATTCTCCTTTTTAATTAATAAGTTATTTAGTCATCATATAAGGAAATTGCACATTTAACCTCCCTAAGTAAACATGCATAATTATTACCATCATTTCAGAGAATATTATTTCTCAAGTTGTTCATTATATAGACATGTAAATTGGTTATTCAAGTAAACCATTTTACATCAACATACAATATCATGAACATATCATCTTAGCATTATTAAGGCATATCACATCACTAGCATGCTTTGTCCTAATCATCATCGACAAATATTTCCAAGAAATTATAACATACATACATCACATATAAACAACTCAAAACTTGCTTTCTATCATGTACCTAACATGCATCGCACATAAAAAAATAAGAGTCTAGCATACAATACATTATAAATTATCATATACATAAACGAATCGTCAATACTAATAACATATCACGCACAAATGGGGCACATGTAACCTATAAAAACTAAGTTCATTCCAATCCCTCTAAGATATAGAACTCCCTAACACAGTACTTAATTTGCAAAAAGATTGTCTTGCCTTTGTCAAAAAGCGCCCTTTTCACACGTCAAATAATGTAAGTACTTGAGGTATAATGATCTACATGGTACAACACAAACAAGTATATTAATGGATGCTTTCAAGGTTAAAAATAGTTATTCTATACCCCAAAAATATAGATGAATTACTTGACTATATTTCTAGTTTTTTACCCGAAATAACAGTGTATTAAAGGCCATTTTAACTGTAACACCCCGTTCTTTAAGTGTTTAGTTATAAGTCCCCGAGATTTAAGAGGAAGGGTAATTCTGGTCCTTTTGCGAAAAATGAGTTTCATCCAAGAAGGTTTCGGGCTGGTGTATGTGTTAGAAGCATTTGGGCTTCCCGTCACCCCCGTATGAATGTAAAGTTATTTGGGAGCGGGTTTAGATTAGAGGAGTTGCGGTGTTTTGAAGTTGATCATTGTTTATAGCTCTTTGTGGTATAAGTGGATAAAGGGTCCCATGTATGCATGGCATGCATGCAATTATTGGTGAAGTCTGGATGGGTACGCCCAGCGTAAGCTGGACATACGCCTAGCGTAAAGGGGCGAAAAGTTGCGGGTGGCCGGGTGAGTATGCCCAGCGTACCAGGGAGGTACGCCCAACGTACTCTCAGAAACCCCAAACCCTATTTTAGGGTCAGCCACTATATAAGGAACATGTTGGTTCACCCCTTAGCCTCCTTATGCTCATTTTCAACCTCCGAGAAACCCTAGATCTCGTGCTCTCTCCATTATTGGGTGTGTTTGACCTTGGAAAGCTCTTTTTGGAAAAAGAAAGGCTTGAAGGAGAAAGGAGAAGTTATCAAAGAAGAAGAAGAATGTGTGGAGCTTGTAGATCTGAAGAGATACCATCCTTTGGAGCTTGTTTGAGGTATAAAGCTTCTTACTTGACCTTCATATTGTATAGATCTATGTATTTTGAAGCTTTGTCACCATTCTTGTCCCAAAAGTCCTCACCTTGTTGCATATTTCGATTTGGTCAAGATTATCTGTCCTTTCAGACCTTTAGAGAGGTCTTGAGTGAGAAAAATGAGGTCCCAAGGGCTGTAGTTGTTCCATGTGTGAGATATATAGGTCTTAATGGATTAAGACCTTGGATTAAGAGCTTAAGGACGTCCCAAGTGATAAAGTCTGAGACTTTATGAATTCTAATCATATATGGCCTATGGATATGAAGTTTGGGCTTAAGAGCTTAAGCCATTAAGAGGTTAAAAGGACTTATTGAGTATTGCAGTCACGCCCCGCGTAGCGGGCCAAATCCCCAATCCTCATTTGTGTTTCATTGCAGTACGCCCAGCGTACCAAGGAGGGTACGCCCAACGTACTCCTCCTGTTGGACTTTCATTTTTGGGCTTTGAGTTTGGGCCGTTGATGGACAATTGGTTATTGGGCTAAGTGTGGGAATTTATGGATAGAGTATTTTGGGCCCAGTTATTATTATGGACATTGGTTCTAGGCCCATTTGGTGAAGTGGGCCCAATTTGATAAATTGGGCCAATGTTGGACTTTGTATGAGATTTGGACTTTGGTCTTGGTCCGATAAGTGAAAGTATGATTGACCTAATGCTTATTTTGTTATGATGGTTAGTTCGGTATTTACGGTGAGTTGGTGGTTTGAGAGTCTGCTTTTTCAGTTCAGAGTATCGGCATTCGCGCTGTGAGTTATCCTTACTATATCGACAGGGTCTAAGGCACCAAGGCTGGCCCTTTATTGGTTTGAGATTCGAATATGGTTGTTATGTTATTGCTTTGATATGTCTGCATCCTGGTAGCTAGGATGGTATATGCTAGAGACCTCGTTAAGGTCGATTTGCCGATATGTAGAGTGATGCTATCCTAGTCACCGGTTAGGTAGGTATCCTGGTTAGGGTAATGATATGTTATGTGATCTGCTTGATCGGTTTGTGGATTATGAACTGTTATATGATTGTATGTTATATGCACATGGTTGTTTAGATTGGAGTTGGGTTCAAGTGGGTCCTGCTTTGTGCTGTAGGCCAAGATACCCAGGGCGGACCGGTTGTTCTGAAGTCCCAGCGAGCGGTCTGGATAGGCTGTAGGCCCCACGAGGGCAGACCAGACGTGCCGAGGCTCGAAGAGTGGACCAGGCCGACTGAAGGCCCGATGCGGGCGGACCGGTCATACTGCAGACTCAGAGAGTGGACCAGGTGGGTTGAAGGCCCGGTGCGGGCGGACCAACCACACTGCAGACTCGAAGGATATGACTAGACACGGAGGGTGGACTGAAGGCCGATACGGCGGACCAGTCACACAGTAGACCCGATATGCATGGTTGTTCTATGTTCTATTATGTTATGTATGCTATTTATGTTATGGGCCGGAAGACAATATGTTTTGGACCGGAAGGTTGTAGCCTAGAAGGGCGTATATGTGGTTGGTATTTTGGGGGTATCTCACTAAGCTTTCGGGCTTACAGTTGTGGTTTAAATGTTTTTCAGGTTCTTCAGGAGACCGTGGCAAGGCGAAGGCGTGATCGTACCGCTCCTCGTGTTTATGTTTATGGCATGATTCTGGGAATACTTTGATAATAAATGTGTTGAAAACCTTTTTGTAATAACGTTATTATAATGGATTGCTTTTGAAAAGTTTAAATTGTGTTGAAAATTTTGGTCGTTACAAGTTGGTATCAGGGCCTTGGTTTGAGTGAATTGGAGGAACATTCGTGTGATCCAGTCTCAAATCAAGGAGAGTTTTCAAAAAGAGAATTTCAAATGGTTTTCAAATTAAGTAAAAAGAGGACGCGGAGGTACGATCAGCCGGAGCCAGTAAGTAACCCCAAAATACCATACATGATAATTGTTTTTGAGCTTTGATAGAACATCATGCTAGTACTAGGCTAGGTATCTTTAGGATTTCATGATAATGTTGCCTGTTTTATGATGCCTGCTAGCCTAGGGTTTCCCTCTGTATGAGATTTCCAGTGTTCCTCTAAGAGTGAGGATCGAGCACTTGCTATGTATATTTGTCACTAGGGTGTTGTGGTAGTACTTCATACAAATATGGGTAGGTGTGGAAGGTAGTATGGGCCCGTACTACTGAAAGCACATGACCCATACGCGTATCAGGGAAACCATGACCTCTAGGGTTGGGTTGAGAGTCGGTTCCCGGGATAGTAGGAAGTGTCTGAGGTTTTGTAGTTTATTTCCAGTATGGAGATTTCGAGGCATGCTGGGAGTGGATCCGGGTCAGGATCGGGTGTAGGGGAGGGAGTTCCGGACGGGTCAGTACCGCCCGAGGTTATTGGTCAGATGAGTACACGCGAGTTGGATGCGAGGATTCATGAGATCCTGCATGATGAGGTTGCTGCATTATTCCGGGCCGAGCTGCCAGAACTGTTTGGGTCGATCAAGACCGCCATGGTGGAGTATTTTGATGAGCGCTATGCGGCTCTCACTGAGACGGCTGCCGCAGCGGCTACATCGGCTGTAGCAGTGGCAGGGGGAGGAGCTAGTAGAGGTTTTTAGTATCGGGACTTCGATAATACGAAGCCTCCCACCTTTGATGGAGTTCAGGATCCGATCGTTGCTATGAGATGGTTATCAGACGTGGAGGGGCGTTTCTTCACGTGTTCATGCCCTGCTGATCAGAGGGTGAGGTATGCTCTGAACCTGTTAAGGCTTGGGGCAAAGGATTGGTGGAGATTGACCACGGGGTCATACTCGGATGCGCAGAGGGCAGCGGTTTCATGGGATCAGTTCAGAGAGATGCTCAACACTCATTATGTTCCGCAGGTCGAGAAGGAGAGGTTGGTTGAGGAGTTCCTTAAGCTGAAGCAGGATTCGGAGTCGGTGATGGAAACCACCAGGATGTTTACTGAGAGGGTGATGTTTTGCCCTGAGTTCGCTTCGGATCAGGCTCAGATGTCCCGATATCTGAGTATGCTAAAAAGAGACATCAAACATTTTGTGTCCGCGCAGAGGTGCGAGACCTTGTTGGAGTTGTAGGAGACTTCCAGGCGGCGTGAGTTACAGATTGAGTTGCAGTTGCATGAGATGAGGCAAGCTCCGGTGCAGTCGCAGCCGGCGACGAAACGGTCTAAGACCATTGATTCCAGGATGGGAGATCAGGGCAGCCACGTTTGTGAAAAGTGTGGGAGAGGTCACACCGGAGTTTGTCGGTCCGGTGGTGCATGCCGCAAGTGCGGAAAGGAGGGGCACTATGCGAGGGATTGTCGGCAGTCAGTGTCGGTTCTGGATTTGAGAATTTGTTATCATTTTCATCAGGTTGGGTACTTGAGGGTCAACTGCCCACAGCTTGTTGCAGGACCGGTGCAGGTTCCAGCACTGGCCACTTTGAGGATCATATGTGGAGGTTAGGGTGGAGCGGAGCCCCCGACGGCTCAGGGCCATGATTTTCAGCTTTCAACATAGGAGGTCAGAGTAGTGCCGGATGCAGCTGCGGGTATATTCCTTTCTTGATATGTTGTTATCTTGTGATTATTGTGGTGTGTTATTCTCTACTGGTTGTGTTGTATGGGTTTTTCGTTTTGGTATCCATTGTTCCTTGAGGGTTTGGTATGGTTATGGGTTATTGTTTCGGGTTTTCGCTGGTTATCATTTGTGAGGGTTATTAGTGGATACGACATTGGTTTGAATGTCGGGTAGCATCTGCAGTTTGAGGAGTGGATAATTGAACATTGGGTTCCTTTCGAGTGGGATGATCAGTGTGGAAATGTGTTTTTGCGAAGGTTGCTAGTGCTAGTGGGAATCAGTTCGCATGTAAGTGTTGGGTTTTGTGCAAGGTTATTTTGGGAGGTCAGTGATAGCGGCCGGTGGTTGATAGTCAGTACCCTAAGTGGGGGAGAATTGGAAATTCTCCGGATGATCGATAGGCTTGAGAGATTGTTTAGCTGCTTAGGATTCGGCGGTATTTCTTTCAGCCGAGAGCAGGCTGGTATGGGTGAGTAGCAGGCATGCGGGGTGGGATACAAACCTATGGCATTGATTGTGAAGGGCCTGGGATCAGGCTGGGATCAAGTATGTATGCTGGAGATAGAGTTCGGAACCCCTAGAGGGCTAGAACAGTATGCATGGGAGGATTTCCCAGAGAGATAACTCAGAATGATGAATACTAGTTGAGTGGTTCGGATAGACTGAAGGCCGGTAGGTGTACCAGTCAGGACGAAGGCTCGGGGGACGGTCCAGCCAGACTGAAGGCCCTGAAGGGCAACCCAAATTGGCTGAAGGTTTTGAGAGTGGTCCAGATTGATTGAAGACCTGGTCAGGTGGTCCAGTCATGCTGAAGACTCTGCAGGTATTATCGGATCGGTTCGAGGAAATGGGTTGGGTATGTTGTGATGTGTTAGCATTAGAAGGTCTGGCCCTGGGTATTGATTGTGATTAGTGGAGGTGGTGCATGGACTCGAGAGTCCTTACGAGCAGGTTCAGGACATGCATGTCGCATGGTTAGCGGTCATGCTAAGGGAATGTAAATCCACGAAAGCGGAAGTAGTAGCACAGGGTTATGATGGGAGTGGTCCAATTATGGTCATTGAGCAGCGAGATTACGGTAGTGGTATCGGAGCACATCCGGGCTGGATGGTTGCTGAGGCTCGGCAGGAATACATGGATGGAATTTCGGAATTCCAGATAGATTTGTTTATGTGGTGAAAATGCATCCGGAAGGGTGTTTGGAAGTGTCACCAGTGTATCAGGGTTTTCTTAACCCAAGGACACTAGAGCCAGTTTGGTGCGGTTATAAGATTGCGGTGGAGAACTCGTGGGAGTTGCTCTAAGGCTGAAGCTTGTGTCATCCTGTCAGCAAGAAAGATAAAGTTGGGTGTCGGATTTCGATGGTTGAGTCTTCGTTAGCCTTGTTCGGTGAATGCCAGGCGGTGCATTGCAGGGATAGTTTCGGAGTAGAGTTGTCGCAGGCTTCGAGGACGAAGCCTAATTTAAGTGGGGGAGAATTGTAACACCCCGTTCTTTAAGTGTTTAATTATAAGTCCCTGAGATTTAAGAGGAAGGGTAATTCTGGTCCTTTTGCGAAAAATGAGTTTCATCCAAGAAGGTTTCGGGCTGGTGAATGTGTTAGAAGCATTTGGGCTTCCCGTCACCCCCGTATGAATGTAAAGTTATTTGGGAGCGGGTTTAGATTAGAGGAGTTGCGGTGTTTTGAAGTTGATCATTGTTTATAGCTCTTTGTGGTATAAGTGGATAAAGGGTCCCATGTATACATGGCATGCATGCAATTATTGGTGAAGTCTAGCTGGGTACGCCCAGTGTAAGCTGGATGTACGCCCAACGTAAAGGGGCTAAAAGTTGCGGGTGGCCAGGTGAGTACGCCCAGCATACCAGGGAGGTACGCCCAGCGTACTCTCAGAAACCCCAAACCCTATTTTAGGGTCAGCCACTATATAAGGAACATGTTGGTTCACCCCTTAGCCTCCTTATGCTCATCTTCAACCTCCGAGAAACCCTAGATCTCGTGCTCTCTCCATTATTGGGTGTGTTTGACCTTGGAAAGCTCTTTTTGGAAAAAGAAAGGCTTGAAGGAGAAAGGAGAATTTGTCAAAGAAGAAGAAGAATGTGTGGAGCTTGTAGATCTGAAGAGATACCATCCTTTGGAGCTTGTTTGAGGTATAAAGCTTCTTGCTTGACCTTCATATTGTATAGATCTATGTATTTTGAAGCTTTGTCACCATTCTTGTCCCAAAAGTCCTCACCTTGTTGCATATTTCGATTTGGTCAAGATTATCTGTCCTTTCAGACCTTTAGAGAGGTCTTGAGTGAGAAAAATGAGGTCCCAAGGGCTGTAGTTGTTCCATGTGTGAGATATATAGGTCTTAATGGATTAAGACCTTGGATTAAGAGCTTAAGGACGTCCCAAGTGATAAAGTCTGAGACTTTATGAATTCTAATCATATATGGCCTATGGATCTGAAGTTTCGGCTTAAGAGCTTAAGCCATTAAGAGGTTAAAAGGACTTATTGAGTATTGCAGTTACGCCCCGCGTAACCCTTGATTATGCCGCGCATAGCGGGCGAAAGCCCCGATCCTCATTTCCGTTTCATTGCAGTACGCCCAGCGTACCAAGGAGGGTACGCCCAGTGTACTCCTCCTATTGGACTTTCATTTATGGGCTTCGAGTTTGGGTCATTGATGGACAATTGGTTATTGGGCTAAGCCTGGGAATTTATGGATAGAGTATTTTGGGCCCAATTATTGTTATGGACGTTGGTTCTAGGCCCATTTGGTGAAGTGGGCCCAAATTGGTAAATTGAGCCAATGTTGGACTTTGTATGAGATTTGGACTTTGGTCTTGGCCCGATAAGTGGAAGTATGATTGACCTAATGCTTATTTTGTTATGATGGTTAGTTCGGGATTTGCGGTGAGTTGGTGGTTCGAGAGTCTGCTTCTTCAGTTCAGAGTATCGGCATCTGCGAGGTGAGTTATCCTTACTATATCGACAGGGTCTAAGGCACCAAGGCCGGGCCTTTATTGGATTGAGATTCGGATATGGTTGTTATGTTATTACTTTGATATGTCTGCATCCTGGTAGCTAGGATGGTATATGCTAGAGACCTGGTTAAGGTCGATTTCCCGATGTGTAGAATGATGCTATGCTAGTGACCGGTTAGGTCGGTATCCTGGTTAGGGTAATGATATATTATGTGATCTGCTTGATCGGTTTGTGGACTATGAACTATTATATGATTTTGTATGTTATGTGCACATGGTTGTTTGGATTGGAGTTGGGTTGAGACGTGTCCTGCTTTGTGCTGTAGGCCAAGATACCCATGGCGGACCGGTTGTTCCGAAGGCCCAGCGAGCAGTCTGGATAGGCTGTAGGCCCCACCAGGGTGGACTAGACGTGTCGAGGCTCGGAGAGTGGACCAGGCCGACTGAAGGCCCGATGCGGGCCAACCAGTCATACTGTAGACTCAGAGAGTGGACCAGGTGGGTTAAAGGCCCGGTGCGGGCGAACCAACCACACTGCAGACTCGAAGGACATGACTTGACACGGAGGGTGGACTGAAGGCCGATACAGGGACCAATCACACAGTAGACCCGATATGCATGGCTGTTCTATGTTCTGTTATGTTATGTATGCTATTTATGTTATGGGCCGGAAGGCAATATGTTATGGGCCGGAAGGCAATATGTTTTGGACCGGAAGGTCGTAGCCTGGAAGGGCGTATATGGGTTGGTATTTTGGCGGTATCTCACTAAGATTTCGGGCTTACAGTTGTGGTTTAAATGTTTTTCAGGTTCTTCAGGAGACCGTGGCAAGGCGAAGGTGTGATCGTACCGCTCCTCGTGTTTATGTTTATGGCATGATTCTGTGAATACTCTGATAATAAATGTATTGAAAACCTTTTTGTAACAACGGTATGAAAATGGATTGTTTTTGAAAAGTTTAAATTGTGTTGAAATTTTTGGTCGTTACATTAACACAACCAAAACCTAGAAAAGTTACAATATTTTCCCATATTACAGTATTCTAGACTTTTATCTTTCCATGGACTACTTGTATAGGTACATACAAGATTTCTACAATTTTCTATGGATTTTACAAAATTGTATATCAATCCAACTAACTCCGGGCCAGTTTGTGAAAATGACGATTTTCACGTTAGTTAGAGTCAATGTTAGGTTAATAGAAAAATTAAGAACATACTAAATTCAAAATAAGAACTTTAAGAATTTACGAATCCTAAATCCGACTCCTGATGAGCTTTCTAGAAGTTTTACAAAACAGGGACGTAATAGGTATTTTCATACAATTTCCTAGCTTTGAATGTTAGGGGTTAATTGATATCTTAACCCATTAACCCATAACAAAAATACCTCCCAAGATGGAAATTAAGATCTTAGCAGTAGTAACACTTCATCGAGTAAAAAATACAATTCCAACTTTAAACCATGACCCAAAGTACACTGTTTTAAATGGAAAAACAAAAGTATGATGCTAATAAGAGAGAACCCAATTTGGGTTTGGGTTTTCTCCACATTAAGCCACATATCAAGAAACTTAGGTTAATAGAAAAATTAAGAACATACTAAATTCAAAATAAGAACTTTAAGAATTTACGAATCCTAAATCCGACTCCTGATGAGCTTTCTAGAAGTTTTACAAAACAGGGACGTAATAGGTATTTTCATACAATTTCCTAGCTTTGAATGTTAGGGGTTAATTGATATCTTAACCCATTAACCCATAACAAAAATACCTCCCAAGATGGAAATTAAGATCTTAGCAGTAGTAACACTTCATCGAGTAAAAAATACAATTCCAACTTTAAACCATGACCCAAAGTACACTGTTTTAAATGGAAAAACAAAAGTATGATGCTAATAAGAGAGAACCCAATTTGGGTTTGGGTTTTCTCCACATTAAGCCACATATCAAGAAACTTAGGGGATTTTCTCCACACTAAGCCACATAACCAGAAACTTGGTCTTTACGCAGAAAAAAAATCACACATGATATCACTAGAATTCAGTTAACAAAAAGTTGGAATTCTAGCAACAAAAGAAAACAATGAGTCCATAACTTTAAGCAGTTCTGAAATATGATTAACAACACATTAGAGAGTGTTCATAACAAGATTTTGAGATTCATTAACCATTGAAAACAAACTAAATTGGATGGATTTTGATCACATATAACCACTAGGATTCGAATGTAGAAAAAAGCATGATCAATGACAACAAAAAGAATGAAATTTGACATCATAACTTAACAAATTCTAAAGAATTTGAAACATAAACCTTGAGGAAGAAAGAATTTCAGAAAAATTACCACTAGATTGTTTAATTTCGGATAAAGAAGCAATCCTAAAAAAACATTAACCCAGTCCTTGCTTGAAGATTGACGTTGCTTACTTGATTCTTCTTCACGTTCGACTTACTCTTTCTTTTGTTGGTCAATGCACACAACATAACAAATAAGAGGATCAACTTCCTCCTGCCTATGCTCGACTCATGTTTCTTGCTTATTGCCTCGCTTAGTTTTTCTTTTTCAAGTCGACACAACACAAGAACGAAGTCCATAAATCAATTTATTTGGGTTGGCTCTTAGTTCGTGGGTCAGGAAAATGGACGGGGAGAATAATCGCTTCAACATCATGTAGGTTATAATTGAATTTCACTCCTTAGTCCCTTATGTTTCGGTTTTTTAACCCTTCCAACCTAACCTTAGGGAAGTTGATAATTTTAGTTTCTTTTTATGACATTTAAGCCCCTCAACACCATTACACGAGTTAAATGAATTATATTTACTCTAATAATTCCATAAATCAATTTAATTGGATTATATTCTTCTTAATTATCGATTACATCTTTTCGATATTAAATAATAATATTTTATTTAATTTATTCCATTTTAACATCGTAAAGCTAAAATCATTTACATGAATATTTCTTTGAGTAATGAAAAGCTAACATCGTTAACGGAAGGATTTTCGGTCCATTACATGTCCCTAATGTTTCTTTCTAACGTTTTTATTTAAACAAACACTCCATTTCACATTACGACTTTATTTTTTGATTTTTTTTTTATTTTTATTTTGGCCCTATTTTAAGGATGTTACAATTACATTTCAAAAACTAGGATTTTATATCAAAAAAACAACAAACTAGAAGAAATCTTCAAGAATTCAAATTCTACAAGAAATTGTTTGTAACGTCCCATTTTTTATAACAAAAATGTCATTTTAAATTTAGATAAAACATTGTTTTCATAAATCCCAAATCAAGAAAATCATAAGTATCAAATACAGTCATCCTGAAATATCAGAGTATCAAAACATATGCAATCACAAAACTTCAGGTGGATGTGTACAATCAAGTCTTCGTCATCCCACAATCATATGAGATATTTTGAAACACATTTAATCGACAACTATAAGCACAAAGCTTATTGAGTTTTCCAAAATATCACATACAACACATCATAAATAACAACTATGGGTTATCAACAATCCCATTGGCTAACAACATGTCGGTGGACTAACAACACGTCTGATGGGCTAACAACATTCCCTATGGGTTATCAGCAACCCTAGGGACTATCAATAGTCCCAGTGGGCTAACAACACACCCCAGAGGTATCAACAACTCTGCATCACATATAACAACAATACTAAGTAAGACTCAACTCGTGTAGCATGCACATACATTGACATATGTAATACAATGAGAAAACTCACCTCGTAGATATCAACTAACCATAAAAGGTCTCATATAGTGTAGACCGGTATTATAAAACACATAACAACAATAACGAAGTACACTTTGAGTCTATACCCTAAAACATCTAAGTTGACCAAAAGCCAACTATGGTAAAAAAGTTAACGGTCAAGGTCAACCTCAGTATGTCTCCACATCGTGAGCACTACAAGATAAAACAATTGAGCAACCCCAATCGCCACATCGTTGGAACTAGGCTCCCACATCTTAACAGATTCCGCTCTCAATATGTTAATCCATCCCTTCCCACTTTCCAGAGAGCTTCCTAAGGCCTAATACAACAAACCAGAAGAAAATCCTCAAGAATTCAAATTCTCCTAGAAATTGTTCATAACGTGCCATTTTTAATAACAAAATTTTTATTTTAAATTTATATAAAACATTGTTTTCATAAATCCCAAATCAAGAAAATCATAAGTATCAAATACAATCATCCTGAAATATCAGAGTATCAAAGCATATGGAATCACAAAACTGCAGGTGGATGTGTACAATCAAGCCTTCACCATCCCACGATCATATGAGGTATTTGAAACACATTTAATCGACAAATATAAGCACAAAGCTTATTGAGTTTACCAAAATATCACATACAACACATCATAAATAACAGTTATGGGTTATCAACAATCCCATTTGCTAACAGTATGTCAGTGGACTAACAATATGTCTGATGGGATAACAACATTCCCTATGGGTTATCAACAACCCTAGCGACTATCAACAGTCCCAGTGGGCTAATAGCACACCTGGGAGGTATCAACAACTCTGCATCACATATAACAACAATACTAAATAAGACTCAACTCGTGTAGCATGCACATACTATGACATAGGTTGACCAAAAGTCAACTATGGTAAAAGAGCCAATGGTCAAGGTCAACCTCAACAAGTCTCCACGTGGTGGGCACTCCAAGATAAAACAATCAGGCAACCCCATTCACCACGTCGTGGCGACCAGAATGCCACATCGTTGGAACTAGGCTCCCACAGCTTAACAAATACCGCTCTCAATCTATTAAGCCATCCCTTCCCACTTTCTAGAGAGCTTCCTAAAGCCTAATACATCCCAAAGATGGATGCTTTTTAGTCATGCATGTCAAATGCAAGTCTAAAGTCCAAAGTTATGTCAAAATGGAGAAATAGCACCACAAGGTCATGCATGGAGTCCAACACACCACCAAACTTCAGATCTGAGACTTATTCACAAAAGGACCTCCATGATCCATAAACTTTCTAAATGTGTGGATCCATGCATTGAATTCAACCCAAACATGAAGAAGAGTAGGTAAAACTTAGAACTATCATGTTTAAATGAGAAAGGTAAGAACTTGATGACTTACAAGGTTCCAAAAGCAACACAAGATGAGGAGGAGGAGGATTGATTGTTGAAATAATGCACCAAAGGGATCTTCTTCTTTGAAAAGGAGCTAAAAATAACCAAAAGAGCTCTCAAGATCAACAATGGAGGCTAGGGTCCATTTAGGGTTGAAAGGGAGGTGATAGAAGTTGAGGGTATGGAAACCATAGTCATCACATCCCTTAAATAGGGACCAAAAACCCAAAATTTTAGGGTTTTGCAATCAGGCCTCCGCTACGTAGTGGCCAACATGATGCCACATCATGGGAACTTAAATGAACTCGCAGTTCATACGGCTATAGCCACATCGTGGGGAACCCTTCACCATGTCATGGCCTTTAAGAAATTACAATTCTAACCCTTTAATTTGAAGAAACACAGAAGAAAATCCTCTAATTTTTTGATGTTACACTTCTCCCCCAATTTGAATCCATATTTGACGTTGAAATCCTCAACTGCAAACAAATCAGGATAGTGGGTACGCATCTCATCCTCGAGTTCCCAAGTCCATAATTCAAGTGATCATCCACCTGAATATCCTCGGGTTCACCAAGCCCACTACCTTATTATGCAAGGTCTTCATCTTCCTATCAAGAATCGTTACCGGTCACTCAACGTAATTCAGGTGATCATCCACCTGAATATCCTCTAAAGGTACCACTCTTGTCTTGTTTGATACAAACTTTTGCAACTGGGAAACATGGAATGTGCTATGAGTCTGACTAAGATCATCTCATAAATCCAATCGATATTCCACCTTGCCCACCCTAGACACAAATCTGAACTGAATGATCAACTTAGGGCCCATCTTTCCCCATTTCCTGAATCAAATAACGCCTTTACAAGGCAACACCTTCAGGAGTAACATATCCTTGTCTTGAAACTCTAACTCTAAACATTGTCGGTCCGCATAACTTTTTTCCAGCTGTAAGATGTATGAAATTTCTGTCTGACATGTTGTATGAGCTCCAACGTCTTGAGCACTATATTTGTGCTCCCTATGACCCTCTATTCATCCTCTCCCCAACAAATATGGGTCTAATACTTCCTCCCATAGAAGCTCGAAGAGAGACATACCAATGCTGGCATGATGGCTTTAGTTGTAAGAAAACCCAGCCAATAGAAGATAGGAGTCCCAAATCCCACCGAAGTAGATGATGCAAGCTCTCAGAATATCCTCGAGCGTCTGACTAGTCCGCTACTTTGTCTGTCCATCTGCGGATGGTAGGTACTGCGGAAATGTAATCGGGTACCCAAGTCCCACTAATACAAAATTGGTCTTTGACCATGCAAAAAACTTGTCACTATAAACATTTAATGACAAGTTTTTTTCATTCAACATGTAACGAAAGGTCTCATCACTAAAGGTAAGTTATGGTGACGTTTAATTGTGATGGATATATCACATAAAAACCATTACTATAGTTAAAAAAACATCACCATAATGTACCAATTTTTGTAGATTTTTCAATCATTTTTTATAACTGTCACCATAAGCTACTTTCCCTCACAAGTTGTTTGTTTTCATGACTATTGCTAACTTTTAGTGACATGTAACATATTAACACGTGACCATAAACTAGTATTAGTCACATGCTTTATCATTTTTCATCGCTATTGTTGACTTTTAGTGACACGTAATATATTAACCATGACCATTAACCGCTTTTACTCACGCATTTTGTTTGTTTTTCATGACTATTATTGACTTTAGTGACACATAATATATTGATTTGCGACCATAAACTACTAATAGTCACATGTTTTTTTTCATTTACATGACTAATATTGACTTTTAGTGACACATAATATATTAACCCATGGTCATAAACTACTTTTAGTCACATGTTTCTTCATTTGTCGTAATTATTATTGACTTTTAGTGACACATAATAGATTTCACAGTGACTATTATTTACATTTAATCATATTTTTTTTGGTTATCATGACTATTGTTGAACAACTTAAAATCATTTATATGTCAAATATTGTTCAATTAACATCATGTACGTTATTTTGATTAACAACTTAAATAAATAGATATAATATACAAATTGTCTAAAAGATTTAAAATGTCTAACACAATTACATAGAAAATATAATAAATGTTTAACAAATACTTTTAAAAAAAACTAAAAACCATTTGCCAGATTACCGAGTGGTTGTTAAATTATCTCATCAAAGTTGCCAAGTGTTATTTAAGTTGTGTTTGTCTTCGTTGTAAGACTAACTTGACTATAATTCCCGCACATAAAAAATAGTAAGACCAACTTGACTTTACATCCAGTTTTCTCCTTCAATATTTACCATTTTGAATTTATATTACACTAATTCTTGAATTTGTTCTTATCTTCAACTTTCCAATTATGCCCATACCTTTTAGACAAATTATAAGTCAGACATGTATATAAGTCATATTACGGTTAGGAAGCAATGTTAATACCGCTAATAGCACTATACTTATGTTTCTTTAAATAAATAAATAGCACACTTACAAGTAGTTACAAGTTCTTAGTTGTAAAGTATTTAAAAAAAATAGCATACCCTAGTTATAGTTTATCCCTCTTGTTGGTCTGTCATAAAACCTCATAAAAAAAATACAAATAAAGGGGATGTTGTCAGAAGCCATATTGCCCATATTTCGGTCTTAGTAGTAGAGGATTATTTTTTTTCAAATAATAAGTATGAAAAAAAATCAATACAACAAAAGAGACAAAGATGGTCAACGAAAAACCGGAAATACACAAGTATTTAAGAAAATAAACCATACCATAGTTTCAAAAAATCTAGTGCTAGACCATATGAATGTGGATTCATATACACCATCCCTATTAGTCCCTTTAATATACGCATATGCATGATAAAAAAAAAACCATCACTTCATATTGGTAAAATACTTTATCTTTTACATATATTATATGCAACATAATTTATCTTTTACAAATCATCACTTCATATAGGAAAGAAATCATCTCTTTTAAAAAATATAGGGAACATACTTTATGGTTTACACAAAATAACAATGTACTTATATTTTTTACTCTAACATCAACATACTTTCTAACTATTTTCCTAGAGTAGCAATGTCCTTATATTTACAAAAAAAAAAAAAAAAAAAAAAAAATACATTGTCAATCAATAAAAATACTACACTTGTTAACTAATTCTATTTTTTTTATTAAAATGAAGTAAATTGTGAATTAAAGCACAAAAAAAATTAAGCACCAAAAAGATACTATTAGACAAAAAAATATATGTCTATGTACCTCATGAACATCAGGGCTAGGGATTTTCCAGTTAAATCCATCATCTTCCAACTTGATTTTACCATTTAGGTCATCACTCATCAGCCAAATTGTTTGATATGCTTGAGCTATCAGTGAAGAGTCAACATAACACCACGTGTGGATTCCCAACAAATTACTAAACTTGTGAAAAATTTGTTCCTTTTTCCCATTTTATGAATTTGAAACCGTGTTTTCTTGTTATCTATCAAGGTGGTCCATGATGACAAGGGAATGAATCCCAACATTGGAGATAAAGTCAACAAGCACTTGCTATATTCTTTGGATTATTAGTTTTCCAATTTGGCTACTTTTTACATCTCAAGGTTGGCTATTGATCATTGTCATTGAAACACATAAGTGGAAAGCTTATCTAAAAAACAACCACATCAAGTCTTCCCTGGAACAAATATATGTAGCGGCCTTGGAAATATTGCATAATTATATCGATAAAAATATAAAGAAAAGGAAGATAAGGTGCAAGAATAAGATCATCACATGAAACATAGTTGTTACTCAAAAGCTTTGGTTTTTGGATTTTGCAATTTCAAATACCTATACCTGTAACATTCTATTTCGATAAATTTCTTATTTTAGGATTATGGATAATAAGTTGATCAAGTAAAGGCCTTGGGCTTCAAGGGAATAGGGTTTAGACCCTATTGGATTTTTATAATATGCGATCCAAGCCTTGGTTTGTGTTGGAGTCAAAGGGTAAAACGGAAAAAGTGATGTTTCAGACTTCTTGCATGAAATATGGATTTTTGTTAAGAAAGTTTTTATTCCAAGATATCTATTTAAAGGGAAAATGAAGAAGTTATGGTTGTTTGAAGTTAGGAAGGTTTGGGGATTAGTATAATACGATGGGCATATAGGATGTACATGGAGTAGTTTGGGTGTACCTAGAGTATGTTGGGCGTACGTGATCATAACCCAAACCCTATTTTCATGGTTTGAGCCCTATTTAAGCTCATTAACTTCCCCAAAACCATTCCATTCTCAGCCTCCACCTCTCTAACACTCTCCCTTGAAACCTTAACCCTAGATTGAGCCCTATAAGCAAAAGAAGGTGTTTTTAACTTTATTAGAGTGTTCTTGGTGCATATTAGAGAAGAAGGAGCTCGTTGGGGAAGTGTTCATTGCATTGGAGCTTGTAGATCTAGACTTTGTTCACCTTGATCTTACTTTTAGAGGTGTAAACCTTGAATCATGATGATGCATTTGTTAGATCTAGCTAGTTTTGGATGTCATGAGCTTTTGGTCATTTTAGTGCATAAAGTATAGATCTTGAAAGTTTATGACCATGTTATGTATAAAGTTGGAAAATTTATCCATCTAAACCTCATTTTGATTCAAATTTGAAGGTTGGTGACTTGGACTTAATGAATTAAGTTGATAAAGATGCACTTTTGGGCCCCTTTGAGACTTAAAGATTAGATATTGGTTCTTTGGACCATTCAAATGGATAAATTTGGAAATTTTATCCATTATGGAGTTATCAGGAAGTATAAAAATGTAATATTGATCATTTACTCCCAACCATGCAAATGTTAGAGAGCTTAAGAGCTTAAGACAAGTTAGGGTTTTTGGTGTTGGGCATTTTATAGGCATGAAAACTCATAAATATTGAAACTTTGTGGTTTGGAATGATATTTGGGGGCTAGATATGCAATTGGACGAAAGGACTTCATGAAATAAGCATTTAACGAGGAAGTGACTTTTGGTCGAGTACATTGGGCGTACTTCTGAGTATGCTAGGCGTACTCCCTTGGAACTCTGCTCTGGACATTGAGTATACTAAGAGTACATGTTGAGTACTCTAGGCGTACTCAACGTGAGTCAACTAGGTTGACTTTGTTGATTTTTAACTTTAACCGTTGACTTTTTACCAGTTGAATTTTGGTTAACCTTGGGAAGCATGGAGTATTTGACTAAGGTCTGGTACCGGTTTGGCTTTAGGAAGCTTGAGTTAGCTGATCTATTGTTGCGGTAGTTGTAAGATTTTGTTGAGTAGTTTAGGTGAGTCTCTTTAATAGATACATGGATCGAAGGCACCAATGTCGGCCCATTACTTTGTGTGTAGAATGCTAGTTGTCTTTGTGATACTTGCATGAATGACCGAGATTTGGCCCCTTGCAATTGTATGAAATACCAGGATATGACCCCTGGAAATTATATGAAAGACCTGGATCTGGCCATAAGCATTTGTATGTAAGACCGAGATTTAGCTCTCGACATTGCAAGGAAACACCATGATTTGGCCCATAGTAGGAAGTGATTGTAAAACCATGATTTTGCCCATATCATTCACTTTCTTATATACGGTATGTGGTATTCTGGAAAACTTACTAAGCTTTGTACATACAATTTATGTTTCAAATGTTTTTAGGTACTTCTGGTTTCAAAAGGAAGGTCGTGGCTTGATCGCATTGCATCCCCTAAAGATTATTCCGCAAGGATTGTTTATGATTTACTCTAATGTTTTGAGAATACTATGCTCTGATCATCTTTTGGAATAATGAATGAATAGTTTTGACTTAATAAAAATATAAAATTTTCTTGGTATTTTTGGGACGTTACAATACCCATATAAAAAGAAAACCGTACAAAATTTTGTAAAATCTCAAAGTCAATATATCAAAAAATATTAAAACCATGACTTACTTTCTATATACGAGGTTTAATAAAAGAAAAACCATTCAAATCATATATTTATAAAGTTCCATGTTCGAATCAGCAACGTGATACATGTCTGATCAGAATAGCCATGACTTACGTTGTATATACGAGATTCCGATTTAGTAACATAGAAAAGAAAGAAACTTAATTTCCTAGGATATCATATAAAAGTTTGAAAAGCAACATTTTGGAATGAGCAACGTGATACGTGTCTGATTAGAATCTAGGAAAGAAAACAAAAAAAATACATTGGAGGGATGATCGATTAATTGGTGCAAGTCAAAAACATAGAAAAGATTCAAAGGTCGTCATTGTGTTGAAGTTCATGATGTAATGCAAACTTATTGTAAAAGTAATCCAATGCTTGGCGATTTTTAGGAAAAACAAATCCCGATCGTGATTATCATAAAGGGTAAAATAGATGTATGTTCTACAATCAATCGATGATATGGCATTGACAACAAAACCCTTCAATATGTTGAGCGGAAATGTTTGAATCTTCGATCGATCATCAACAGGGGGTTGGGAAAAAATTGTGCAGGACATAGAGAGTAAGAGAGAAGGTTGCGTCGACAGTGTAGGGTTTGTTTTGTGGTTCTTTGTAATCGAGTGTGAGAAACAAAAGGTAATGACAGTGTGAGAGAACGTGAAAAGAAAAATATTTAGTTTTTAGTAAAGAGGGAAAAAATATTGACATTTTAATAAAGAGGGAAAACTAAAATTTATTAAAAGACACGGAAAAAATTGAACTCCGTCCAAATCATTTTGACAGTTTTCAACATTTAAGAGTCGTCATAAAACACTTATAGTGACATGTTTTATCTATCTTTTATTATTATAATTTTATAGTTTTAGATATACATAAAAATTAAAACGTGACTATAAAATACTTTTAGTTACATGTTGTGTTTTTTAAATGTCATAATAAGATACTTACATTCACATGTTATTTTTTATATTCAAAATCATTATACATATGAAATTTAATTTGTTATCATAAAACACTTATAATCACATGTTTTTTGTAAATGTCATAATAAAATACTTATAGTGACAATGATCTACCGTGACTATTGAATAGTATTTTTCATATTTTTATGTAAAATAATGACAAAATATGTGAAACTAGTTTACAGTGGTGATCGTTTTTAGCTAATATGTAACTAAAATATTATTTGAATTTGATTAATGACCTTTAGTGACAACCTTGTTTCCAAAAAGTGTGGCCATGTCATTTTTGTACAAGTATCCTTAAGGAACATCTTCCAAAATCTAGAAGTGAAACGAACATCCCGATCTGAAAGGATAGAAGTAGGTACACTGTGGCGAGCAACCGCCTCTCGAACATAGATATCAGCCAACTTCTAGGCTGAAGAGCTCTCACGAATAGCCAAAAACTGAGCACTCATAGTCAACCGATCGACAATCACCCAGATAGCATGAATCCCTTTGCAATCTTCGGTAATTTCATGATGAAATCCATGGTAATCTGCTCCCATTTCCACAATGGGACCTACAGGGGATGTAATTTTCTGTGAGGGAACTGATGTTCATCCTTAACCTTCTGGAAGGTCAAGCACCGCCCCACAAGCCAAGCTATATTTCTCTTCATACATGTCCATTAGAAGTTGTGTCCCAGGTCATGATACATCTTTGTTGCACCCAAGTGAATAGAAAATTTCGATTTATGTGCCTCATCAATCAATATATGTCGGGTCCCACTAGCATAAGGCACCTAAATCCTTCCATGCAATGTCCATAATTCCTAGCTATTAATATCAAAATTTTGACACTTTACCCACCACTCGATCACTCTTTTGATTCTCCACCTTGATGGCCTTTGACTACGCATCCCTAATCATCTCCAATACCAGAGACACAAGTGTCATCCTCAAACATAGATCCCGAATCTAGATGCTAACCGCCCTACGACTCAGAGCATCGATCACCACATTGGCCTTACCAAGGTAGTAGAAAATCTCTCATGCATAATCGTTCACTACATCAAGCCATCTCTATTGTCTCATATTCAAGTTGGGCTGATCCATTAGATACCTCAGACTCTTGTGGTCCATGTAAGGTTACACCAGACCCCATACAGATAATGGCGCCAAATCTTGAGGGCAAAAACCACCGCCCACAACTCAGGATCATGAGTAGGATAATTGGCCTCATGAGGAGTCAGCTTCCTTGAAGCATAAGCAATCACATGCCTTCTCTACATCAGTACAACACCCAAGCCCATAATCAATGCATCACAAGACACAACATCCTCAACTCCCTTGGGGAGGGTAAGTACCGGTGCCTCACAAAGCTTCTGCCGGAGAGTCTCAAATGTTGCCTGCTACTCAGTCCCTCAACTGAATGTGAGATCTTTCCACAGCAGCCTAGTGAGAGGAACTACAATCTTGTAGAAATACCTGATGAATCTCCAGTAGTAACCTGCTAACCCAAGGAAACTCCGAATCTCAGATGGAGACTTTGGAACCTTCCACTGCATAACTGCCTCGATCTTGGACCAGTCAACAAAAATACCTCCCTAGTTGACAAGGTATCCCATAAACTAAACCTCGCGCAACCAAAAGTCAGACTTAGAGAACTTGGCGTACAGTTGCTCCACCCGTAGAACCCCGCGAATCTCGCGAAGGTTCTCTTCATGCTGCTCATTGGTCTTAGAATAGAACAAAATGCCATCAAAAAAACGATCAATGATTAATCCAAATTAGGCTTACACACCTCGTTCATGAGATCTATAAACAATGTTAGTGCATTGGTGAGCTCAAAAGGTATCACCACAAACTCACAATGTCCATAACGAGTTCAGAAGGATATCTTCAGAATGTCCTCCTCACGAACCCTCATATGATGGTAGCCTAACCTCAAGTCAATCTTCAAAAAGCAAGATGTTACCTACAATTGATCAAAAAGATGGTTAATGGTTATTCACCGTCAACTTGTTCAACTCCTTGTAATCAATGTACATCCGATTTGAACAATCCTTCTTCTTGATGAAAAGGATCGGTGCTCCTACGACGAGCTACTCGGTCGTATGAACTCTTCCCCAACAACTCTTAAAGTTGAGAGGCTAAATTTTGCATATCGGGCGACATAAAGCAATATGGTGCCTTCACAATCGAGGCAACATAAGGAATCAAATCGATCTTGAACTCAACCTGCCTCTCGGGAGGCACACCAAGCAATTATTCATGGAAAACATTATGAAACTCTCCCATAATTGGAACTTCAGAAACTAACTTCTTCCCTTCAACTCATGTATCAACCACATATGCGAGATACCCCATACAATAATGCTAAAGACATTGCCTCACCCTGACAGCAGAAACAGAAAGTAGATCCAACTCTAGTACCCTCACCATAAATAGTCGGCACTCCCCCACTAGGGTCACAAACTGTCACCAACTGTCTCTCACAGTTGAACATTGCTCCGAATTGGCTCAACCAATATATATCCACAACCAGAAAAACATCTCCCATCGCAATAGGGATAAGATTAATCGGAAATTTTACACCAAAAATCTCCAAAATACAATTCTGATAAATATCAGAAGAGAAAATCATGCGATCATCAGCTATAGTAATCCTCAAAGGTCGATCGAAGGCCTCATTTGCAGTATAGAAATCTGTACAAAAGGATGTCTACACACAAGACCGACTCGCACTTGAGTCAAGCAACACTAAAGCAGGTACGGAATTCATAAGGAAGGTACCTATGAGGAGCATAATATAAGTATATACATACAATAACTAAACAAAAATATAAATAAATACATACCAGCAACGATATTCGGTGCTAATCTGGCCTCCTCTGCAGTCAACTAAAATACTCAAACTCGAGCCTTTAGGACATTAACCTTCCCCTAACAAGCATCGGTAATGTGCAGGGTCACAGGAGCAGGAGTCTAAACTGACCTCGATGAAAGTAGTGGTGGTTAGGCCTTCACATGGATCGCCAAGTTAAAGCTGAAATAGACTCAAAAACCTGTCATGAAATCCTTCGCAAAGCACTCCTCCTTGCCACATAAGTAGCATACCGTCCCACCCGACAAGGACCCTCATGATCCTTGTAACGCCTGATTTTCGTTTAAATTCCTTATTCATTAAGTGTTTATTTATGTTGCATAGAGACCTAGTACGTTTTTCGTAAGTGAGGTACGTTGGGCGTATCTCTAAGAGCCTTGGACAAGGGGTTAGCCCCCTGGTACGCTAGGCATACATCATACAGGGGAAAACCCTAATTTTTAGGGTTTCACACTATGTAAACACCTTATATCCCATGACTCTCTCCTAATCAGCCTCCATTTCTCCTTTTGAGCACAATCTCGAAACCCTAACCCATTTCTCAAGAGGTTGACCCTTGTGTGTGTTTTAGTATGTGTGTGGTGCATATTGTAGAAGAAGAAGCCTTGTAGATGAGCATTTAACAAGTTGGAGCTTGTAGATCTAGGGTTTATTCACTATTTTCAGCTTATTGTAGGTATAAAGTCTTCACCTTACTTATCCTATGTTTATATCTAGAATTGGTTGAGATTTTAGCATATTTTGGTCCCATGAATGATTTCTTGTGAGTAAATTTTATTCTAGAAGTTATGAGATGTTTCTTTTGATGTTTTTGAGGTCCTTAGTCCATAAATTTTGCATCTTGGTGGTTGTGATCAACCACGCATTTGTTAGTGATCATTTGATGGAAGAAGAATGCTAAATCTAGGGTTTGAGTATCCTTGAGCCATGCAAAGGTATCAAGATGGAAAATTTGTTGTTTAAGACGTCCTTCAGGAGCTATATCTAAAAGATGTATGTTTGACTAAAAGCATTAATTAATTAATGAAGTCTTGGCTGGATAGGGCATACATCGAGCGTATGCGGCTGAAGCCCCGATCTTCCTCGCTACGAAGTAGTATGTCGGCACACGTAGATGGTATGCTAAGTGTACTCACCAGGGACCATTTTGGAAGTTTTGGGCCTTAGGATTTGGGCTATTTTTGGGTCTTAGGACCTTTAAACTTGGGCCATGGAGTGAGGGAACCATTAGAAGAAAGGGTAAAATAGTCTTTTACCCCTTGGCATGTAAGTGGGTAATCTTAACCACTCATTGGTTATTACCCTAAGTATTGATTAAGGTGAACTGGAATGTTCAGTGTGAAGATCCATAGTAGCAGCAGCCCAGGAGTGTGATTTGTCTATTTACAGACTGAGGTGAGTTCCTTCATTGTACTCATAGGCCGAAGGCACCAATGTCATCCCACTGTATTATGTTCGTAGGATGATATTTGTCTTCATGATAATTACTATTATGCATGTATGTGCTTGTTGTCTATATGACTCTTGCTTATATGATTGTATGCTAGTCGTAGGGGTGAAATAGACCGGATATCGGTTGAAAGAGACCAAAGGGCATGAAATATACCTAGAACCGGTTGAAAGAAACCAAAGAGTGTGAACAGACCCAATATCGGTTGAAAGAAACCAAAGGGGGTGAAATAGACCCAGTATCGGTTGGATGAGAGCGAAGGGAGTGAAATAGACTCAATTATGTTTTGACTATTATGTTTGTATGGTATGGGATATTTTGAGGAAAATCACTAAGCATTGTGCTTACAGTTTATGTTTATGGTTTCAGGTACTTCCAGCTTGAAAGGGAAGGGTCCGGTATGATCGCACCGCATTAACTCATGTTTTCCGCATCTTGTGATTTTTGGGATTTTGTACTCTGATGATTATTTACTATGACATTCTTTTGGTTGATTTGATATGAATTTTTGATGTTTTGGAATGGAATAAAAATGAAAATTTTAACTGAAATTTTTAGGATGTTACAAGTTGGTGTCAGAGCCTTGGTTTTAGGGATTCGGGCACACTCTCGGGTGTGTCTGAACTCAAACTAAGGAATTGGTAACCTTTTGAAAGGAAAATAAATTTTCTAAAAATATTTTTATAAAGAAAAAGGGGTGTGATGCATGCAATCAAACACGCTCAAGTAAGTCTTCCCAAATACCCATACATGTTATATGTTTTATGCTATGATATGAGAATCACATGCTAGATTAAGGCTAAGGATCTATAAAGGATTCCATGATAGAATGCTAGGAGATATGCCTTTATGTGCTTACTGTATGAGCTTATAGATCTGCATGCTAGTATTGGATTAGTTATCTGATAGGATGACTTGTTTAGGTTATGATCTGATTCAGATTACACAATTCTCGAATATTGCTTGTTTTGTGATTTTAGGAGTTCTCATTAATATCAGCTATGAAAGACTATATTATTGTGGTTTGGGCTAGGCATTCTTCCTGTATAGATCTTGGTAGGTTGGTAGTGCATGTAGTGTAGTGGTGCTTTTGTTTAGACTATGTGTGTGCACAACCACATGTTGGATTAGTGTCTAAGGCTATAACTATATTTGGTAAGTACTTGACCCGGTTGAGCATGGTCGTTTTGGGTTGCCTTCACCACAGCAACTTGACAGATTGATTTATAATGAGAGAAGAAATATTATTAATATATTATTAGAATAATATAAGGAATAATAATATTTTTATTTGATTAATATAAGTCATAAATTAATTAGGAATTAATTTGGTGACTTAAAGAGGTTAATTGAATAAAGGGGCATAAACTGTCAAATGTGTGATAGTTGTATTTTGGGCTATGAATCTTTATGGATAAGAGGGTGGACGATTTTAGGGTTTGGAGAAGCCTAGAAATCGTCCAAGGCCTAGTCCATAGGGATCATTGGATTGCTTAAGGCCTAAGTTATTTAATTAGGGTTTAAGGTGTAACCCTAGTAGTCAATAGTATATATAGACCCTTTGGGTGGAGGAAATCGGCACTCTTGTATACCAAGAAACCCTAGAGCCAATTTTCTCACCCTGCTCTCTCTCCATTATCATCCTCTTGCAAGTTGGTGTTCGTAAGCCATTAGAGGAGTGACAATTGTAACTCTAAGCTCCAAAGACAAGAAGAATCAAGCAAGCAACTCAAGGTATTCGTTTAGATCTGATTTCATATGTAATTTATTGAATGTTTGACTAGATCTATCAATAGAACTCTTGGATACATTGCATGTTCAATTAGAGAAACCTAGATCCAAGCATTAGGGTTTGCATGTGCACATAGAAAAGTTCTTATGGCTCAAACCCATCACCACACACGTGTGTGCGGCCGCACACGTGTCTACAGCTACACTCATGTGTGCTGGTGTGGGTAGTATTTAAAGGGGATGTCAATGTTTCAGATGCACTAATGAATAGTGATGTATGTGTGTGTACTTTCAAGGTGTACCTGACATTTATGAGCAATAGATGTGTGCATGCTTGATGTTATTTCTCTTCTACTCCTTCTACACTCTATTTTGATTGTTATTACTTCATTGGTTACTGATTTGGATCCATAAGATCTAGGTCTTACAATTTGTATCAGAGCTAATTCGGTATCAATTGAAGCATTTTAGAGTCTGAGGTTGCAAAATTTTACTATTTTTTAAGTGCATTTGTAACTTTTGATCAAGGAATTGTTGTTTATCACTGTTTTCAATAGTTTGAAATCAAAATTCCATCAAAAATCTGAGATTTTTGCGTGTGCGGTGGAAACATTGAAGGTGTGCGGTTGAAACATTGAAGGTGTGCGGCTGTGTGTGCGGTTGAGTGAACTATTGTGTGTGTGGTTAAGTGTGTTGCTGTGTGTGCGGTTGAGTGAACTGTTGTGTGTGCGGTTAAGTGTGTTATTGTGTGTGCAGTTGAGTGAACTGTTGTGTGTGCGGTCAAGTGTGTTGCTATGTGTGCGGTTGAGTGAACTACTGTGTGTGCAGTTAAGTGTGTTGATGTGCGTGCGGTTGAGTTTACTGCTGCGTGTACGATTAAGTGTGAAGCTGCGTGTACGGTTAAGTGTGAAGTTACGTGTACGGTTGTGTGCAGTTATAAGTTGTAATTGTGTGTGCGGTTGTAGTGTGTGTGGTTTCAATCATCTAAGTTGTTCAAAGTTTTAAACATGGAATCTCAAAGCATGACAATACATCAAGAGCTTGACTCCATCATGAGAACAATTTCTCGGATCCCCCGACTCTTGAATGCTGAAGGCTTTCCAGAATGGAAATACCGAATCGAAAAGTATATTAAAATGAAAGACTTCAAGATTTGGCATTGTATACTTAGAGTACCAATTCGAATTACTACTGTAGTGGATGAAGTCATTGTCGACAAACAAATTGAAAACTATATGAATAAGGATTTCGAAAGGGTTGAAGAACAGGAGAAATCCCTTGCTACGCTTACAATGGCATTATTTCAAGAAATTTCTTAGGGTTTTCGTGAGTATACATCTACGAAGGTACATTAGGAAGCCCTAATAGAAGTTTATGAGGGTAATGAGGATATGAAGCAGATTCGTCAAGACATGCTTCAACAAAAGTTCAACATGTTCAACTATGTCCTGGGTGAAACTCTTAAGAATCAGCTCCAGAGGTTCATTACTCTCACTATAGAAATGAGTTCTGCAGGTGTTTCAGTAACAAGATCAGAATTCAACAAGAAATTGTTAAACTCTCTTCCAAAATCCTGGGACATGAATGTCTCAGTGATTAAGAAAACAAAATACTTAAATAGGCTGAATCTGGCAGAAACTATGGCTATCATCAAGGCTTGTGATCTTGATGATAAGTAGAGCGAGATTAATCATGTTAATTCTTATTCCACTACAAATCTAGGGATCCAAACCACAAACAACAATGCCTTTTCAAACTTCACTGTTGCACAAGACTCTCAAGTTACCCCGACCCCACATGTTTCACAAGTTCAACCCTTCATTCAACCTACATCATATGTTCCCATTTCCATGCAACAAGCTCAAGTCTCACAACCTCATATCATGCCTCAACAAGTTAATCTCAGTGTTGGATCATCTAATGTTGTACCTTCTCAGTCTCATGCTTCCATCTCTCAAATGTCAACCATGAAAGAAAAGGAAGAAAATATGGATCTCGCCACGGGTTTGGTAAATTGCCATAATGCTTTTGTGGCTGGAGAACTCTCCCCACAACTTTGTTCGCTGACCTTGATTAGATTCATCCTGAAGATGTAGAAGAGATGGATATAACCTAGCAGATGGTTATGGTTGTGTTCAGGGCAAAGCAATTCTCCAAGAAAACTGGTAAAAACAATTAGAGTGTGAATTCTGACAAAAAGGTCGGGTTCAACAAAGGCAAACTTCACTGCTACAATTGCCATGAGCCAGGACATTTTGCTAGGGAATGTATAAAGCCTGACAAAAGGGAAATTTTTGATTGAACCGTGGTGCCGGTTACCTACGTCCACAGCAACAACAACAAAGGATCCTCATCAACTAATCAATCTACAAATTTGGCAATGGTGGCCCAATCCTTTGATTGGGAAGATAAAATTCAAGCCCTGAATATCTTAGGACCTGAAAATACCTTTTTGGCCCAGATCAAGGATTTCCAAGAGAAGGAGACGAAGGCAAATCCCAAAGAAGAAATGATGAATCTCCTGTTTTCCTTTATGGTGCAAACTACTTCCGAGTCATCCAAGCTCGAGGTAAGTGAATCTGGTTGCTCTCCATCTTGTGTTAAAACTATTAAATATTTGCGAGATTCAATAGAATTAATCTAGAGAGAGAACGAGGACTTAAAATATGAGGGATACACACTTAGGGAAAACCAAAATCCCTTAAAGACTCAACTAGAAATTAAAATAAAAGATTTTTGAAAATTACAAAAGGATTACAACAACAAAATGTGAGAACTATGATCATATTAAACGAAAATTTAAAGTTGTTTCCGCTGAACTTGACTCATTGAAAGCACGTTTTGAAAATGTTGAATTTCATTTTTTTTAAAATACGATGGGTCAAGTGAAACTATTGTAAAATTGATTGAAGGACAAATGCACTGGAGAGATATCACTCATGAAAATCAGATAAAAGTTGGATTAGGATTTGAGAGTGTCCCCCCTCCCTTCAATCATAATTACACTACTATTCCTTTGTCTCAAGAAGAAATTGACAGAGAATCTTACATGATATATGGAAAGTCAGCTTTTGAGCAAGTAATATAGTCAAATGATAAAGTTTTGAATACGAACGTTTCAAAATTGAGTGCAGATAAGTCCATAGCTCAGGGGAGCAGAGAGATGAAAAATCTGATGTTCTTGAGTCTAGTAATGACGGTGTGTAAAAATTTGGTGTCAGTTTGTGTAATAAGTCCACTTTAAATTCGAAATTAGACAATTTTGTGTCTAGTGGCATTGTTTTCTTTGATGATAAGACTGCAACTGCTAATACTTTATCTGCTAATGTATCTATTTCTGATTCAAATGTTTTTGCACCTTCCACATCTTCTTCAAAATCATGTGATGGTTCTTGCAAATGTGAAAGTGTTAGAAATAACGATAAAAGGAAGAAATCTATCAACAACAGTGCCAAACCCATTGATAATAAACAAATATGTTTTAACTGTGGCACTGCTGGACACATGGCAAGAAACTGTTTGAACCATATGTTTGTATCTCACACATTAAAAAGAGGAGAGAATGAACTTCGGGGACGATCTTTAACTAGAAAATCCTCCATAACTCGTTCTCGAAATGGTGACTTGAACACAAATCCAAACAAGAAAATGGTCAATTTTCAAAAGAATAAACAGGTTTTTCATAAATTCAACAATAGTTTGCCAAAATCAACTCAGTCTAAACCTAAGTTGATTTCATCAAAAAGCAGGATCGGATCTTCAAACTCTTCGAGTAGAAAATCCATCGGCTCGAAGCGAACTAATAAATTTCCAAAACCTAACTTTCAGTGGATACCAAAACTGAATTCAGATATGTCACAATTTACCTCGAAACCTCATGAAAAGAAAAAATCAAATGAAAAATCTGTGAAAGTGAAGGGTCAACCCAGGACTGTGATGACCTGGGTCCCCAAATCTAAATAATTCTGCTCATCATGCAGGGACAGTTGCGGAGGAATGTTGTCAGACGCTGGTATGTCGACAGCGGCTGCTCCCGGCACATGACTGGAGATATATCCCAATTACACGACATTCATACATTTAATGGGGGATATGTCTCTTTTGCGGGCGGCGAAGGCGGAAAGATAACTCAAAAGGGAACAGTTTCAAATGGAGTGCTAAATTTTGAGAATGTTAACTATGCTCCTGAATTAAAACATAGCTTGCTGAGCGTGTCCCAGATCTGCCACAAGGGCTATTCAACTCATTTCACAGATAAAGAATGTCTAATCTTAAAGCCAGGCATTGTCATTCCGGAAGAGTGGATTCTTGTACAATCTAAGAGGGATGGGAATGCCTACATCATAGACATGAACAGTAATATCCCCGACGAAGTCACTTCTTATTCTCCAAAGTCTCAAAACAAAATATGATGTTGTGGCATTGTCGTCTAGGTCACACTAACGCAAAGAGCCTGAATCGGCTTGCAAAGAACGAACTGGTCTGAGGTTTACCTGTTAGAGATTTCATTACATTTGAAAAATGTGTTTCCTATGCTCAAGGAAAACATCATCGGAAACCACACTTTCCAAAGCAGATCAACTCCATTAGTCATGTGCTCGAGTTATTACATATGGATTTATTTGGTCCGGTTAATGTTCTCAACATCAATAGCAACTCATACTACCTTGTTGTGAGAGGACGACTACTCTCGGTTACTTGGTTTTATTTCTGTCCAACGAATATGGGATCGCTGACCTCATCAAAAAGTTCATTGTGATGATCGAGAATCAAACCAACAACCGAGTGAAAGCACTGCGTACTGATAATGGAATAGAGTTCAAGAACGATTTTCTTGACCATTTTTGTGCCGAAAAAGGGATTGTGCGTCAATTCAGTTTTGCTCACACACGACAACAAAATGGTGTTGTCGAATGGAGGAATCGAACTCTTAAAGACGCCGCAAGGACAATGCTTTGTGACTCTAAACTTCCTGTGTTCTTTTGGGCGAAGGCAATTAACACGACATGCTACGTTCAGAATCGTGTGCTGATCAACAAAGCCAAAATGAAAACACCGTACGAAA
The DNA here is from genome assembly GCF_052625555.1 of Lactuca saligna. Classification (NCBI taxonomy): domain Eukaryota; kingdom Viridiplantae; phylum Streptophyta; class Magnoliopsida; order Asterales; family Asteraceae; genus Lactuca; species Lactuca saligna. Next base: position 50,047,095 of record NC_136417.1, read on the forward strand.
TTCTATACAGACACAAGCCATCTGTCAGCCATGTCTGAGTATTCGGTTGCCCTTGAACCCTTTTTCACGTGGAATCCAACCCCAAATTCAATGCAAAAGCTGATGACTATTATGTTGTTGGATACACTGCTCGTACTGCATACAGGGTTTATAAAAAGAAGATAAAACATATTGTAGAGTCTTTCGATGTTCGTTGGCTTGAAGAGAATGAGATAGATGCTACAGGGGATCCAGATTGGCTATTCGATTACACATCTCTTTTCAAATCATTCAATGTGTCGTCGGATAATCAAGCAAAGCCTACGTCTAGTTCGAAGATCAATATTGAAGACGAAGAGGAAGAAGTTGTCTACAGACCACCACTGATTTCTTCTGATCCTCCAATGGTGCCTTCCGTTCAAATTGATTCTTCTGAGTCCTCTCCTCCACTACTTTCTCCTGATGTTGTTGTTACTCCTCTAACTTCGGTGGAAAGAGAGTTCATGAACCAAGAGACTTCCGCTGTAACTTCAAATCCGATGGAACTTCTCTTTCCTGAAAGAATTGCTAAAGAATTTGTAGCAGACCCGAGAAACGAACCTAGTTCATCTATCGTGGATCATACATCAAATGACAGATCGGTTAACATCCATAATCTTCCAGTCTCTATCAATGACATCATCTACAAGATCCCTGCATGCATTCAGTGCGACCATCCAGTAGAGAACGCCATTGGACAGATTGGCGACAGTGTTCAAACACGAAGTCAGAGTGGAGACGTTAAAACGTGTCTCTACTCTTGCTTCATCTCTCAGATAGAGCCCAAAAATGTCGAAATGGCTCTGAATGAGCCCAACTGGGTTGACGACATGCATACCGAACTTAATTAATTCGAGAAGCTCAGGGTTTGGAAGTTGGTGGAACTGCCAAAAGGAAAGAAATCTCTTCATACCAGATGGGTCTTTCGGAACAAGAAAGACGATTCATGTGTTATTGTGCGTAACAAGGCTAGATTAGTGGTTCGCGGGTTTCGGCAAATTGAGGGTCTTGATTATACGGAGGCTTATGCACCGGTGGCGTGCTTGGAGGCTATTTGTATCTTACTCGCATATGCTTCCTATATGAACTTTCCAGTATACCAAATGGATGTCAAGACGGCTTTCATGTATGGCAAGGTCAAGGAGGAGATTTATGTTGACCAACCACCCGATTTCGTTAACTCAAAGCTTCCTAACCATGTCTACAAGTTAGACAAAGCTTTGTATGGGCTACATTAAGCTCCTAGAGCTTGGTATGCTACCCTAACACAACATTTGCTCAAACATGGCTATTCTTGAGGCACCATTGATCAAACCTTATTTATCAAACATGTCGGTCCGGATCAAATTCTTGTTCAAATCTATGTGGACGACATTATATTCGGGTCGACAAGCCAACAGCTTTGCGATGTGTTCGAAGACGTGATGAAGTAGCGGTTCGAGATGAGTTCGCTTGGGGCAATGACCACATTTTTTGGGCTTCAGGTCCAACAATCTTCAATTGGAATCCTTATTCACCAAGCAAAGTATGTGGATGATGTGCTAGAGAAGTTTGGGTTCCGAGATCCGAAACATGCTCTTACACCCATGGCGCAGAGACCTTTACTGGCTCCTGATCTTGAAGGTGAATCCGTAGATCAGATGTACTATCGATCAATGATTAGATCACTCATGTATCTGACTGTTAGTCGCCCAGACGTAATGTTTGCGGTCTGTCAATGCGCTCGCTACCAGGCTAATCCTAAACTTTCTCATCCAATTGTTGTTAAATGGATTTTTCGGTACCTCGAAGGTTGCCCAAAACTTGGTCTTTGGGATCCGAAAATTCTAGAATTTGACCTTTATGCTTTTGCAGACATCAACTATGGCGGTTGCGAGCTTGATAGAAAATCAACTTCAGGAGGATGCTAATTTTTGGGAGATAGACTGGTCTAATGGTAGTGCAAGAAGCAGCATACCATCTCAACCTCAATAGCAGAAGCAGAGTATGTCGCTACGTCTACCTATTATTTTCAAGTGATATGGATCCAAAATGAGCTATTGGACTACGGTTTGAATTTTCAAGAAACCCCTATATTCTGTGATAATGAGGTTGCGATCCAAATTACCAAAAATCAGGTCCAGCACTCAAAAACCAAGCACATCAACATCAAAATTCATTTCATCAGAGAATGTTTTGAGCGCTCGCTCATTCGGCTAGAACAGGTCCGCTCTGATAATAATGTAGTGGATCTGTTCACCAAGCCATTTAACAAAGCTCGATTCGATGTGCTGGTTAATTTTCTGAAAATGATTCGCTTTGAGGATTAATTTTTTATTGTTTAGTTTAGTTTAAATTTGTGCATATTTTTTTCTCTCTAGTGTATGCACAAATTTAGGGGGACAAAAATCAAAAAACATTTAAAAAAAATCAAAAATCAAAAATCCAAAAACATTAAAAAATCAAAAATCCAAAAACATTCAAAACTCAAAAATCAAAAATCCAAAAACATTAGAAAAACAAAAAAATCAAAATATTTGTGCTCAATAATATGTATTGGGAAGTGATATCAAAAGGTGATAACAGACAATCTGAATCTGTGTAAAGTACCAAAGCTGAACTGTCTAGGCTCTGTGTTTGATGCGCTGGTAGGCAACAAAAATTTAATGGACTTGACTAGGCAAATATGAACCTAAGAAATCAAATGACTTGACAAATCTTGACCTAGATAGATTCGTTTAGCCCGAAAATACGACGCTTGGATTGGTTGAGTAGAGAGATATACATGAGAATCCACCAATCACATTAAAGAACCCGTATCTAGAACTGTGGTTTTACTTTTCCTCGATGTACGGATTCTGTCCTTAATTTCGGTATTGATGGAGAGACTGGGGAATTTCGATAAAGTAGATATGTAGAAAATTATTTTCTTTCTTTCTTACTGTTAGTCATATGTTGTCTCCTTTACATGATTGGAAGAGATCCGACCTGGACTGCAACATATGCAAATCTATTTCTCTGCATATTATATCTATGAAAATCTTCTTATCTGTTAACCATATGTTGTCTCCTTTGTGTGATTAACAATCCAACCTCGTACACAACATATGCAACTTTCTACTTCTCAATGCCTCTAAAAACTATAATTAATACTAATCTGAATCTATCCTCTCAATGAATAATAGTCTGGTCACCTAAAGTAAGGAGTATCTCGGAAGTTCTTGATTATTGAGGTATATCAGGAAGCGGGAAACATGTTCTAGTACATCTAAAATTGAACAATTCTAGATTGTCTGTAGATCTCGCTGCTCAACTTAGGTGGACAACAATATCCTTGGTCGTCGTCAGATGAATGGTCCTTAAGAAGATTTATCTAGGAACATAGGATCAACTTGTCTTATCACTTATAGCATGTCCAAAATTTGCCACAACTTTTCGTGCTTAATTGGACCACAATACCGGCGATCAGCCAGATCTATTCATAAAAGGGGAGGTACTGATAAATTGAAAACGATTGTCTAACAACTTTGATCCCACATCACAAAAGGTTAATCAAATTTTTTTGATAGTGGATTAAAGTTAGTTTAGAATTAAATTTTTATTATTATTATCCTTTTATTTTATATTTTATATTTTTTTGTTTTTTTTAATGATAAAAATTATATTTATTTTATTTTAATCCTCAAAGTGGTTTATTTTTGAAAAATGTTGGAGTATTGGGCTTGGAATTTTGAATATTAAAAAGGAAAGGAAGGGTAGCCCAAAATATGAAGGTATATATAAGCGTGTGTGGTCCCTTTTTGTTGCCATTATTTATCGTTTTAAATTGCTTCAACCGCACACGGCTTTATACTCTCTCTCTTTGTCTAAAAACCACAAAATTCATCGCTTTTCTTGAAATTAAAGCTGCATAACGGTAAAAACTACAAAAACGACACCCATACGGCGAATCGATCATGAACTGGTGGTTAATCGAGGAATACGTTTTTCGACTGTGTGTGCGACCGCACACGGCGAGTGCTGTTGGATTGTGTGCAGCTACACACTTACTGGTGTCCGGCTAGTGACGTGTGCGGCTGCACACACTCCTTGTGTACTAGATCTTATGTGCAGCTGCTCACATCCACGTGTGCGGTTGCATACTTTATCATGTGAGGCTGCACACTTCATTGTGTGTGACCAATCATGAATAGTTGAAATAAGTATGGTCAAAATTATTTCTACCCTAATGTATGCATGTGTTTCTTTTTAGATTAAAAAGGGGAAATCTAGAATTCGCAAAAGTTCACAACTCAGCTATCTTTCTTGAAACTCCGCCAGCAGCTCACAAAGATCTAAAATTCATTGTTGAAGGTCTGAAGAAATGTTATCTGGTTCATGATTTAACAACCAGCTCGACAATTTATCAGAATTTCATCAAAGATTTCTGGAGAAGTGCAGTCGTGAAGAAAGATGACAAAGACAAAAAGTACCTTAAAGCCACTATTCAAGGAAAGAAGATTCAAGTTTCAGAAAGTATTATTCGAGAATCACTTCAAATTGATGACAAAAGCAATATATTCAATCGAAATTGATGTGTATCAAACTCAAGAAGTTCTAGACCACATGGGTATGAGGGAACATTTCCTCCTACCATCAATAAACTGCTTCCTCCCTGCTGGAAATATTTAGCTCATGTATTTGTGAGCTGTATTTCTCGTAGGAGATATGGTGTGAACGAAATATCTCTAGTCAACACAGGAGCCATCACAGCTTTGGCTTCGGGATTTGAGTTTAATTTTTCAAAGTTTATCCTGCACGGACTGGTTCTGAATATTGAAGGAAACAAGAGAGACAAGTTTTTTATGTACCCAAGATTTCTTTAGATTATTTTCAACGTCATGCATCTTGAGCTTCAAAGAGGAAATGAGACATTGTATCTTAAATCTGTCGGTCCAAGTTCCTTCGGTTTAATGAAGCAGAAAAGAGGAGGAAAGTTTGTTTTTGAAGGGAAATTTCCCTTAATAAAATTTGGAATTTTTGAAGATAGTGATCAGTCAGACTCAGAAAATCAATCTATTCCAACATAGACTGAAGATGTTGTGATTTCAACTTCTGAGTCGGAGATTGAAGAGGTTCATGTTTCTCCTATAGCTATGGTGACTGAGGAACATGATCGTCTACACAATGTGGAAGTTGAAACACAATCTATCCATGGAGAAAGTCATGAGGGTTTTAATGAAGATGTAGATTTTTTGAAAGAGATAGACTTCACCAGGATCAGTGATGATAGCCCTACAAACATCGAACTCGATCTTGACGATGACGAGTATGGTCCATTTCTGGGGTTTGATAGCGACCGTTTTAGAAAGGTCAATGAAGTTGCTTCTTCAGCAACCAAGACTGGGGAAGACAATAATGTTCTCAATATTTTTCTCTCCTCTTGCAAGCCTTTAGAGATTTCTTCAAGTCAAAGACATGTGAATTCAAAGATTCCTCCCTCTATTTCAGCTATCTCTACTTTTGCTCCGTTTGTTGTTGAATCATCTCAGCTGCAAGCCTCCCAGTCTTCCTTGGAAAGAAGTCAATCAAATACGAGTCTGGAGGTGCCCATTGTCAGCCATGCACCTCAGGTCATATCCACTGTTATCACTACTACTGTTTTCACTCCACCAATACAATCAGATGAAGGCCCTAGCATAATGTTTGAGACAGGTGGTTCATACTCCATTCCAGAATATTCTCCTACAAGACCCTCACTGGATGAAGCCTCAATCAGATTGGCTAAGCACCTTGATCAACACAGTCCAACCTCTTCTTCTCGTGGCAAAGGTATATCTTTCAGAGAAGAGCATTCAGGTGATGACAAGTCTACTGTGTCAGAACTTCAAGAAGAGATTGGTGTTCTTAGGCAAGAACTTATTGAAAAGAACATTCAATTGGAACAACTCGCTTCTCACTTAGAAGAGCTTAAAGAAAGGGATGAAGAGAAGTCAAAACAGATTGAGGATCCACAGACGAATCTTGGATCTGTGACTGCTTTCTACTTTAATTTGAAGAACGTTCTGTATGATGCTTTCGGGGATAAATTTAAAGCGTTATTTCAGCAGCCACATGGAATTGAGGATCCTCCTATGGCCCCCACACAATCTACTTCAGGAGACCTTCCAGTTGATCCACCTCTTCCTAGAACAACTACAATTGTCGATAGATTTGAAAAGGAACCTGAAGCCAGCAGAGCCCGCATCACAATCAAACAAGGAAATAAGACTGATACAGCTAACGAAAGCGAAGGGTTACTCTTCATGAAAAATTCAAACGAGAATTGCAAAGCCAAATACCCTGTGCTAACAATGACTGATCTCAAAAAGAGAAAATTTGGTGACGAGTACGGTGACAGATCTGGAATCAAAATGTGGGCGTTCGATCCCAAGTCAAACATGTGGATTTTGAAAAGGAACTCAGGAATTCCTGAATATTACAAAAGCATGCATGATTTTAACTCATGGAATAAAGTGGACTTTGTTGAACTTTTGAGAGGTCCATTCCATAATCCCTCTGAAGATCACAACGCAACAAGTTTCAAAAGCTTTCTTGACAGACATGTCAAGGAAAACTTTCCAAGAATGAAGACTGCAAGAGCCTTATATAGAAAAGATAAAGAAATTTTGGATCCTCAATAAGGCGAGCCCATGAAGATTATCCTTTGGCCTGCAACTAAACAGCAGAAGGAAATTCCTATCCCTCAACACTTTCATGAGGTATACCTTGACAATATGGAATTCTGGGCATACGACGACGAAACTGCCATTGCTACCATAAAATTCAAGGATAGAGAACAAGTCTTAAGGCTGATAATTCCTAAAGATCTTCTAAGGTTCAGGGAAAGGGATATCCACACTCTATCTCGTCACCAGATTATATGTAGAAAGGATGTCATGGAGGCGGCTGCAAAAGAGTTCACTGGAATGGTCACCACGATCATAAATGGAAGACTGTGGATGGGCTCCATGGGAAAGTCTGATTTGAAGTTGTTTGAAAGCCAACAGACTGAAGATCATGTTTATGCTAGCCTCAAACCAAGGGGGAGATTGAAAGACTATCTTATTGTGGTTTGGGCTAGGCATTCTTCCTGTATAGATCTTGGTAGGTTGGTAGTGCATGTAGTGTAGTGGTGCTATGGTTTAGACTATGTGTATGTGCAGCCACACACGTGTGTCCGGTTACACACGTGTGTGTGGCCGCACACACTGTATGCGACTGCACATGTGTGTATTGCTGCACACATGTGTGCTGGTGTGGGTAGTATTTAAAGGGGCTGCCACTGTGTCGGACGCACTAATGAACAGTGATGTATGTGTGTGTACTTTCAAGGTGTACCTGACATTTATGAGCAATAGATGTGGGCATGCTTGATGTTATTTCTCTTATACTCCTTCTACACTCTATTTTGATTGTTATTAATTTATTGATTACTGATTTGGATCCATAAGATTTGGGACTTACAAGCTAATTAGTAGATGAATGCACTTGGTTACATAATGTTTAGATTAGATAATTTTAGAATGTTAGGCTTAACTTTATTGCACAAATCTTGTTTGACTCCAACCATAATGTTTAGATTAGATAATTTTAGAATGTTAGGCTTAAATTTAGTACTGATAATATGTAATTGTAATCATGTAGTAGTTGGATGGTATTAGAGGGAGTTCCTTCTGGAGTTGATAGTGTAGAATGGAGTGGAAAGCAACCCTATGGAAAGCCTAGGATACTTATTGTTGCATATGGTGATCTATACTATAATTGAAGTAATAGATAGTAAGGAAGTGACTTGGAGGATTCGAGATAGTCATTGGGGAAGGTATAGATAGGTGTGGAAGGTAGTATTGGGCCCGTACTACTGGACTCATAGGATCTATACCCAATACAAGGAAAGACTTGATGAATTCAAGAAAATTTGGAAGTGTGAACCTTTTCGTGTGTTTGCTAATTTTTTATGTATTATGTTTTAGCATGGTGGTGACACGCGGTGGAGCAGGTGGTTCAGGATCTAGATCTAGTTCTAGATCGGGCACCGAACCAATTGATAAGGGTTTGTGTGATTTCATCGCATTTGAGATTATGAGAGGCATCCTTGATGCAACCCCGATGATGTTTGGGTCAATCATGGATGGTATAATTAAGTTGATGCAAGATCGTCTCATGATCTTTAGGGCTGATCTGATTGCTAGTCAGTATAGAGCCTGCACTCTCTTCTTCAAGGATTTCATGGGATGTAGAGTTCCATAATTCTTTAGGGTAGAGGATCCCATTTTTGCCATATGATGGATATTAGATATTTAGTGTGCTCAACTAGCTTCTGCTCCGAGGGGTCGAAGGTGAGGTTCGTTGCAGGCTGTCTGAGAGAGCGAGCATGGGATTGGTGGGAGGAGGTCGGTTATGCTCTGGGAGCCCCAGCCAGTGAGGCCATGACCTGGTCGGATTTTGTGACCCGGTTCCGAGCCGATTTTGCACCGGCAGTTGAGGTGCAACACCTGGCGATAGAATTCCTTGATATGCGACAGACAACTGAGATCGCAGCGGAGTTCAGACATCGAGGAGTTTGTTAGTTTTTCCGCTTGTCCGACACTGGATGACATGATATCTAGGCCCGGGAACAAGAAATTGATTTGGAGCATATAGGGAACAGGAAGGCAGAGCACTGGCAGACGCATGGGATTTCAGGAAAGAACCCAAGGGTTTTGATTCTATATCGAGGGCCAGCATGTCGGGGTTACTGTGGCAAGTACGGCAAGACACATGACGGAGTCTGCCGGGCGGGTGGTTCGGTTGCTATAAGTGTGGCAAGATAGGGCACTTTGGTAGGGATTGTACTACCACTACCGTCATTGAGGTATCTGATCTGATTTGTTTCTATTGCAATTAGAGTGGCCATAAGAAGTCCAATTGCCTAATTTTAGTAGTTGTAGTACCACAGCACCTCCTTTGGTGACTCTGAGGATCACTGATGGCTGCTAGGGCAAGGTGGAGGGACTAGTTATAAGGTGCAGAGCATTTCCGCTGACAAAAGATGATGCTCGTGCAACACCTAATATGGTAATCGGTATATACCTTTTCCTTATATTTGTATTTATGTTGTTTATCATGCTTATAATTTTGTGTTGTTGTTTAGGTTCGTTCCTTGTGGATGGTATTCCTACGTTGGTTTTGTTGCTTTGGGTGCTACCCGATCCTTTGTATTTCTTATGCTTAAGAAGAGGTTTGAAGATGTTGCAAGGGAGTAGGATTATCCGTTAGAGGTGGAGATTGTCAACGACTGTTCGGTGTGAGTGTCGAGGGTTCATTGGGGATGTACTTTGGAGTTATTCAATGAGCAGTACTATAACACTGTAAATTTCTAAACAAAATTTTCATTTAAAAATCACATTAATTTCATTATCACAATCACAACCCCCCCCCCCCCCCCCCCAATATCTATTTATCAAAACACATGCTCATAAATTGTTTAAAACACAATCTGGGATCCTCCAAAATGTATCTCCAACTTGTATGTGTACAATCAAGCCGATGCCTTCTCGTGATCCTGAGAAGTACCAGAAACACATAACCCACAACACGGTAAGCACGAAGCTTAGTGAGTTCCCTAAAATACCACACATAACTCATTAGCCTCTCATGGCTATACTCAAATAAGACCCTCCAGTTAATGCGTCTCGGTGGAACCGTCCAGTCCCACAACTTGGGTGGACCCTCCGGTCCTAAGTCAGTAAGCTCAGAATAATACACAATATAAATCGCAAAGACATAATGCAGGATATCGCAATACTCAATATAAACACATAAGACCCTCCGACCACACACAAAGTTACCACTCTGGGTAAGTATAGTGAGAAGACTCACCTTGTAAGAAATCGGATAACCTCGAACTCAAATCACCGGTCTAGCCTCCGCCTAACACATACGATCATTATCTCTAATTAATAAGGGCTCTCAAAGAAGCTAGACTAAACCCTGCTACGAACTTATAGAAGGATAAAAGACCATTTTACCCTTACATGTCTTTAATAGTCCACAAATTGACCAAACCCTAAAAGTTAACTAAAAGTCAACGGCAACGCATACGTTACGTGTACAAGTCCTCTACATTGGGCATACTCCTTCACCATGCATGCATCGGGGATTCTCGACCCTACATTGTGCGTATAGGGATTACGCTCAATGTACACCCCAGATTTGCTCTTCCTACTCATTTGGTCTTAATCTGTTAAGACCTTAGCTCAAATCTCAGATCTGGACTCCCTAAAGGCTCATACTCCATAAAGTCTGTGACTCTAAGCCTTTGCATGGCTGAAAAAGTCACAAACACCAAAACTATCACTCTCTATTCTCAAGAATGCTCATATTTCATGCATGGGTTGGTTTAAATGTCCAAGTATCAATTTTTATGATTCTACACCACTAAAAACACTCAAAGGAGCTGATAATAAACTCTGGAGATCAATAGCTCATAACGCATCCAACTTTGGGACCGAAACCCCAAAATGAACTAAAATGATGCACAAATCAAAAGGGGTGAGAAAGCTTTGAGCTTTATACCTCTAACTGAAGCTCTAACAACTAGATAAGCTCATATCCAAAGCCTGGACTCCCACTCCTTCCTCTTCAAAGCTCCTTCTTAACTCCAAAGAAACCACAAGAACACTTAATAGCTCACAAATTGACACACAAGCTCAAGGGACGAGAAATTAGGGTTTGAGAGGGTTGATATCTGGGAATGGTGGCCATAAATGATGCCATCATGTCCTTTAAATAGGGATACACCCTTAATTAGGATTTTCACTCTGGGCCTAGTACGCCCAACGTACCCTCTGGTACGCCCAATATATTAGGTGGCTTCCACGTCAAAAACATGCACATGAGTACACTGAGCGTACACACGCGTACACCCCGCGTACTCATTTACCACATTTTCTCAAATAAAGGGCCAAACTTGACAATTACCAAAAGAAAAAGGATTTATAAGGTATACCTGGTCTTGGGATGTTACAAGTACCCGAATAATTTAGTTTCTACTCCCCAACACGAGAACAAGGTCATGTGGGGATGGATTGGTTAAGACCTATTGGGGAGATGATTGATTGTAGGCTTCAGTTGGTTCATGTTCAGACCCCAAGTAAGGGATAGTTAGTTATCCATAGTCAAGGTGCTCATCATGGGCCAAATCTCCGTTCAACAGTGAGGGCCAAGATTTATCTTTAATAGGGATGTTTCGAGTTTGTGGCCTATGTGATGGATACCCGTGAGAAGGATATGGTGACTACGGATGATGTGTTGATTGTTCGGGTATACCCGAATGTTTTTATGGAGGATTTTCTTGGAGTGCCTCCGGAGAGATAGGTGGAGTTTCAGATTGACTTGGTTCTAGGTACCGCTCCAATAGCCAAGACACCTTATTAGTTAGTACCTCCAGATATGCAGGAGTTGTCCACCCAACTGTAGGAGCTGTTGGAAAAGGGGTTCATGTGGTCGAGTAATTCACCATGGGGAGCATCGATATTTTTTGTGAATAATAAGGATGGGTCGTATCATATGTGTATCGACTACCAGGAATTGAATAAGCTAACAGTGAAGAACCATTATCCACTACCGATGATCGACGATTTATTTGACCAGCTTCAGTGGGCATCTTGGTTCTCTAAGATTTATCTGCATTTAGGTTATCATTGGATGAGGTTCATAGATGAACATATGTAGAAGACAGCCTTATGGACTCGTTATGGCCATTACAAGTTTATGGTGATGCCTTTCGGGATTACCAATGATTCAGCAGCGTTCACGGATCTCATGAACCGCATATGATGGCTTATGCTAGATCGGTCTGTGATTGTGTTTATTGATGACATCTTGGCCTATTCCAAGACTCAGGAATAATGTGAGGAGCATCTGAGAGAGGTGTTGGAGACCATGAGGAGGGATAAGTTGTATGTGAAATTCTCCAAGTGTGAGTTTTGGTTACGCAAGGTGCATTTTTTGGGACACCTTGTCAACCAAAACAACATCATGGTCGATCCGGCCAAGGTTGAGGCAGTGATGAGGTGGGAGGTTCCGAGGTCTCCATCTGAGATTCAGAGTTTCCTTGGGTTGGCAGGTTACTATCAAAGATTCATTCATGATTTCTCCAAGATAGTGGTCCCTTTGACCTCTTTGACGAAGAAAATCGTCACCTTTCGTTGGGGGCCTGCGCAACAGGCAAATTTTGAGACTCTAAGGCATATATCGTGTGAGGCGATGATTCTGACTGTGCCTGAGGGTGTTGAGGATTTTGTGGTATATTGTGATGCATTGATCATGGGTTTAAGTGCAATATTGATGAAACGCGGTTCTGTGATCACTTACGCTTTGAGGCAACTGAAGCCTCATCAGGTGAACTACCCTACACATGATTTGGAGTCTCGGGTTGTGGTTTTCACCCTCAAGATTTGTCATCATTACTTGTATGGGGTTCGTTTTACTATTTACATGGATCACAAGAGTTTGAGGTATCAAATTAATCAGTCGAATCTGAATATAAGGCAGCATAGGTGGTTGGATGTGGTGAAGGATTATGATTGTGATATCCTTTATCACATGAGTAAGGCCATTGTGGTGGTTGGTGCTCTTAAACTCAAGACGGATACCACTCCGATCAAGGGTGTGTGTTTGAAGATGACCGTAATTACCCCATTCTTCATGCAGATTCGAGAGGCTCAGGTTGAGGCTATGAAGGAGGAACACCGTAAGAGTGAGTGCATAGTGGGCTAGGTGTCTTCCTTTCGTTATGATAGGCGGGGATTGTTGACCCTTCAACAGAGATTTTGGGTCCCATGTGCATCAGATCCTGATGGAAGAAGCTTATAAATCGAGGTTTTTAATTCATCTAGGTGCAACAAAGATGTACAGAGATCTCCGATCTGACTATTGGTGTCCATACATGAAGTGGGATGTGGCCTGGTATGTGGAGAGGTGCTTGACTTGTAGAAAAGTCAAGGCCAAGCACCAGTGACCTCATGGAAAAATAGAGTCGTTAGGTATTCCCATTTGGAAATGGGAAGAGATCACAACTGAATTCACCATGAACTTACCACGGACGATGCATGGAGTGGATTCGATTTGGGTCATCATAGATCGATTGACCAAGAGCGTCTATTTTATCCCGATTCAGGAGAGTATCTTTGCGGAGAAGCTGGCAAACATCTATATTCGGGAGGTTGTGACACGACATGGGGTGCTGATTTCAGTTGTTTTAGATAGGTATGTTCAGTTTACTTCCATGTTTTGAAAGAGATTTCATAAGGATATAGGTACTCGTCTACATTTTAGCACGTCTTGCTGCCCGCAGAGTAATGGTCAGAGTGAGCAGACTATTCAGAATTCGTAGGACATGCTTTGCGCATGTATTTAGGAAATTAGCGGCAGTTGCGATACGTATCTAACTTTGGCGGAGTTTTCATATAACAATAGTTATCACATTAGTATTGATTGACCTCCTTTTGAGACACTTCATGGGAGAAAGTGTAGGACCCCAATATGTTGGGAGGAGGTGGACCAGCAGGTGATGGGGAGTACAGAAGTGGTACTCAAAACGATGAAACTAATTCAATAGGTACACGGAAGACTTCAAACAACACAAAGTAATAAAAAAGAGCTATGCTGATAGACAGAGGTCAGACTTACACTTCCAAGTTGGGGACATGGTTCTCCTAAAGGTGTCACCTTGGAAAGGTGCCATTTGATTCAGGAATCAGGGCAATATGGGCCCTGTATATACTGGTCCTTTTAGGGTTTTAGCCCAATTGGGCAAGGTTGCATATCATTTGGAACTACCAAAGGAGCTCATTCAGATTCACATCAGATTTCATGTCTCCCAGCTATGGAAATGTTTGGTTGACGATACCGTGCTGTTTCCATTGGAGGATATTCAGGTGGGCGAATGCTTGAATTACATAGAGATACATGTGGCGATCCTAGACAGGAAGACGAAGACCCTTTGAAACAAGTTTGTGGAATTGGTAAAGGTGCAATGGTAGCACCGAAATGGATCATAATGGACACTGGAGCCTGAGGAGGAAAGAGAGATAATTACCCAGAGTTGTCTGCGGATGTAGACTTTGAGGACGAAGTCTGATTCAAGTGGGGGGAGAGTTGTAATGCCCATTTATTCAGGTAAATTCCTTATTCATGAAGTGTTTATTTATGTTGCATAGAGACCAAGTATGTTAGGCGTAAGGGAGGTACGTTGGGCATACCTCAAAGAGCCTTGGACATGGTGTTAGCCCCATGGTACGCTGGGTGTACCAATGGTATGTTGGGCGTACGTCAGCTAGGGGTAAACCCTAATTTTTTTGGGTTTGCACCTTATTTAAACACCTTTTGTCCCAAGGCTCTGTCCTTATTAACCTCCATTACCATTTTTGAGCACCATCTCAAAACCCTAACTCATTTAACAAGAGGTTGACCCTTGTGTGTGTTTTAATGTGTGTGTGTGGTGCATATTGAAGAAGAAGAATCCTTCTAGGTGAGCATTGAACAAGTTGGAGCTTGTAGATCCAGGGTTTATTCACTATTTTTATTTTATTGGAGGTATAAAGTCTTGAGCTTTCTTAGCCTATGTCTAGATGTAGAATTGGTTGAGACTTTAGCATATTTTGGTCCCATGAATGAATTCTTGTGAGTAAATGTTACTCTAGAAGTTATGAGATGTTTATATTCATGTTTCTGAGGTCCTTAGTCCATAAAGTTTGCATCTTGATGGGTGTAGATCAACCATGCATTAGTTAGTGACCATTTGATGTAAGAAGAATGCTATATCTAGGGTTTGAGTCTCCTTGAGCCATGCAAAGGTATCAAGATAGTAACTACATTCTTTAAGATGTCCCTCAAGAGCTAGATCTGAAAGATGGACGTTGGACTTGAAGCATTTAGTGCTTAATGAAGTCTTGGTTGGATGGGGCGTACGCCGCGCGTACCTAAGTGTACGCCAAGTGTATGCGGATGAAGCCCCGATCTTCCTCACTATGAAGTAATACGTTAGGCGTACGTAGGTGGTACGCTGAGCATACTCACCAAGGACCATTTTGGGAGTTTTGGGCCTAAGGCTTTGGGCCATTATTGGGCCTTAAGACCTTTTGACTTGGGCCAGGGATTGAGGGGCCCATTATAGGAATGAGTAAAATGGCATTTTACCTATTAGCATGTAAGAGGGTAATTTGAACCACTCAAGGGTTATTACCCTGAGTATTGATTAAGGTTAATTGGAATGTTCAATATGAGGAGCTATAGTAGCAGCAGCCCGGGAGTGTGATTTGACTATCTTCAGACTCAGGTGACTTCCTTCACTATACTCGTGAGGCAGAAGCACTAATTCCAACCCACTGGATTATATTTTTAGGATGATAGTTGTCTTCGTGATAATTGTTGTTATTCTTGTATGTGCTTGTTGTCTATGTGACTCTTGCTGGTATGATTGTATGCTGGCTATAAGGGTTGAAATAGACCTGATACCAGTTGAAAGAGACCAAAGGGGGTGAAATAGACCACGTATCGGTTGAAAGAGATCGAAGGGGGTGAAATAGACCCAATATCGGTTGAAAGAGACTAAAGGGGGTGAAATATACCCAATATCAGTTGAAAGAGACTAAAGGGGGTGAAATATACCCAATATCGGTTGAAAGAGACCGAAGAGGGTGAAATAAACCCAATTATGTTTTTTACTATTATATATGTATGATATGGGGTATTTTGAGGAAACTCATTAATCATTGTGCTTATAGTTTATGTTTATGGTTTTAGGTACTTCCAACTTGAAAGGGAAGGGCCCGACATGATCACACCATATCCACCCTTGTTTTCCGCTTCTTGTGATTTTGGGATTTTGTACTCTAATGATTATTTACTATGACATACTTTTGGTTGATTTGATATGAATATTTAATGTTTTGTAATGAACTAAAAATGAAAATTTTATCTAAAATGTTTAGGATGTTACAATCCTTACCGCACTTGCTGCAAGTGAAGCCCCTCTGACCTCCTTATCCCGAATCAGTGGGGCTGAACCACTTAGTCACGGATTGTAACTGTACTAGCCTCCTATCCCTCCTATGGATATCCACCTCAGCCTCTCTTAACTATGTCACCAACTCAATCTCCTTCCTTCAGGCGTTGGTCTGCAGCTCAGCCATTATCTGATATTAGGTGTTTATACAGAGCTCTCGAATATCCTTCTTGAGTATACTCAAGTATCAGCTTAATTGCACCTACACCAAGAATGTGTACTTAGGGAAAAACAGAGCCCTCCATGAATCATCCTAGTGATCTCAATCACTCACTTCGTAGTTTGCTTGAGCACCAGATACTCCTATTCCAGCCATTCTCTCTCTCTCTCTCTCTCTCTCTCTCTCTCTCCCTACTAGTGGAACATACCCAACACGTAACATATTATAGAATTTCTCCCACGTCATTACGGACTGCTCCGTAGGAGAATAATCTGCAGTCCCAAACTTCTACCAGTCCTTCACTCCCAGGCAAAGAAAGGTTTGTATAAAACGAACCTTCTAGTTCTCCGGACAAGAACATGTGTAGAAACATCCTTCAATATCAAAAACCTATCTCATAATAGCAATCGGGTCCTTGACCCTGTCGCAATCTGGATTCTTCGTGTTGCTGAACACGCGGTACAACATCGAATCACCCCCATGTGATCTAGCGGTAACAACGACTGCAGTGGTTGTGGCAACAAAATCCTCAGTGATGACAGCGTAACGGTCATCAAACATCTCAATCATCGCAATATTGATAGTGAAGGGTTTTGAGCATTGTAACACTCTTAAGGTGTACATGCAACCCTAGAAACCTTGGATCTATGTTTTACTATGATACATGCAAATTTGTTTTTCCAAGGTTCTTAACCTAACTAGCATGACATGGGGAACTTTTTTATCATAAACTAGTAAGAAAAAATCTACCTCATGTTGTTTGGATTCCTTGAGAACCTTGTGAGCCTAGCACCTCAAGTGTGATGCCTCACATGTCTCACACAACACCACAACACTTAGAATAACCTTGAGAGAAGTTCACTAACACCACAAAATTGGCTAGTCATCTTTCTTTCTTGTACAAGCGCCGATTTTGCTAGTCTACGGGTCTTAATATAGTTCTAGCACAAGTAGGTTTACACCATGTAAACCCTAATTGTCATGGCTTTCCATATTCCATTATCCATGGGTTTGTAACCTCCATGGAATATCCATGGATCACCTTATGGGTTTTAACTCAATCCATACAAACGATTGATCATTAGTCCACTATACAAGAATAGACGATTTACACAATCAACCACATATATTTAATTAGTCTCTTTTTGATCACCTAATTAATTCCAAATTAATTCTTTGTTCAATACTAATTAAATAATATTACTAATATATTAGAACTTATAATATATTAATAATCCTTAAGTGTCCTTTGTCTCATTTAGTCTATCCAAGTGTTGCAATGCCATGAAGCCCAAATAGGCCATGCTAATCGGGTCAAGTACATTCTAGAAATAGTTATGAACTTAGACACCTAATCCAACAGTCTCCCACTTAGATAAGTCTAATAACTATAACTATAAGAATGACTTCAAGAACCGAACAACAATCATAGCTCTTTCAAGGTCTCGCGGTGTCACACCCCCAAACCAGACGACGAAAACGTCCAAGGGCTCGTGAGACTATCACTTGAATACCATCACAATGAATATGCATGAACAAAAACATACATCACCAACATTACATAGTACAACTATCATTCTTCACATCAAGTACATTGTTTAAATATTACATATCCATAGCATAAATTGTTTGAGAGTCACAAAACAAAACATCCTAACACACTAGGTAACTTTCTTCAGCTTATCAGTTACCTGAGAATACAAGTTATTTTGGAAATGGTCAACATATATAATGTTGGTGAGTTCATAAGCAGGTTTGATATGAAAATGTTTGTATAGTTTGTAAAACCTAGAAAATCCGATATTTTCTGAAACGGCAATTGTTTACGAAATAGGTGTGATGATCGATAAGTATATGCGTGAATGATTTCAAACATGTAAAACTGATATGTTTCTCATAATAAATTCTTGTATTATAGTTGTTCAAAGTAAAAGTGAATAGTGTTGTTCCCCATGAAACCCCGATGTTTCCGACGTAAATAGTATGATCTTTTTGTATTATAGTATCGTCACAATCGAATGAATATGATTCCCCATGATTACTTAGATGGTATTGGATCTCTATATGAGTCGTTATAACCATGCATAATAATGACTAATTCGTCTGTCTTGGCATTCTTGCAAATGCCGGTTTTGAATTAAGATTTTGTCACCCTAGACTAGCTGAGTCTAACTGTAGTGAAAAACTTAGGTGTAGGGTAGTCACCCATGTATAGATCTATACACAACTCTCGCTCTCCCTCCAGGAGACTCTGGTTATAACTATAGACTACGACTGACACTTATTGGTGTCACCCGTTATTTCCCACTAAATCCAACTGAATTTGAATAACCTTGTTTAACAACCATATATATGTTTACTTGAATAAAAGGTAAGCCTAACAGACGTACAGAAGAGGACTACGGGCCTTACTAATCACATATGTTATTAAAGGCTGTCGAGTATGCGAAGGACACATTAGCCCATCACGCATATGATTTCTTTGGATGTTACTAGCAATGCAAATGGGCCACTCTAGCCCAATACCATGTAAAAGCCATTGAGGGTCCATTAGGCATGTAATTGGGTCACTTGAGGCCCAATAAACATGTGCATTTATGTTGGATCCAAAAATCATGATATTGGGCCACAAAGGCCCAATAAAACGAAAAAAGGTATTTGAGTCCAGCCATTGAATCGCTTACGTTTTATCGAGTTTAAGTTTGTATTGTTGATATTTTTTTGTCAACTAAATGTTTATTCACAATGTTTTAAAAAGGATAACTTAATGTTCGAATTATAACGAAGCTTTCGTTATATGTGTGTGCGTGTGTGTGTATATATATATATATATATATATATATATAAGGCTCAAAAACATTTAGATTGACCATTGTGGCCCTTTTTACTATAAATATGGCACTTTTAGTCCTTTTTTGTGAAAGTTTACATTTTTGGTCCTTAAACCATTTTTGCTTGACATTTTCCACCCAAATTTTGTTTGAATAGAAATTTTAGCCCAAAACTATTGCATTTGTTATTTCCAGACTTCATTTGTAAAAAGTTTACATTATTGACCCAAATTCCATAAGTATTACAGTTTTGACCCCAAAATCAAAAACTTTGCATTTTTTTGTCCAAATTTGGTAATAAACCCATATTTAACCCCTGAAAAAGTTTATTTACATTTTAGACCCATATTTTGATAAAATTTCCAATTCAGACCCTCAAAACCTCATTTTTTGCAGTCTTGGGCCTAAAACCCATTAGGCCTACTTTTAAGCCCATTAAGCTAAAATTTATGTTTTTGACCCTTTGAAAAGTGTTATTTTCATAAAAATCAGCTTTTATACAAATAAACAACTTATAATCCTCATAAAACCGACAATTTACAATTTATATCTAATCTTTGTTATTTTTGCAAAAATGACACTTGTAAGGTTCTTTTGGTTTTGTTTTTCACTTTTTAAACTTAAGGACTCTTAGATCTATGATGTATGTTGTTTATTTTGTTTTTGTTTATGATTCTTTCACCCTTTTTGCTATAGATCATGAAATATAACAAATATTACATATTATCACATCCAAAAACTAAAGAAATCACATATAGCATGCAAACACACGTAGATCATCACATAATACTTGTATTCTCCCCGTAAAAACAAGTAAAAACCAAAAAAAACAAGGGGGTATGAACTCACCTTTGCTTGATGTTTCGGTTTTTGGAAGAAGTAGTGGAAAGATGAAGTGATTTTCGGCCCTAGCAACTCCCCTGAGTAGATCTCAAACTTAAGAAGGTTTCTAGGAGTATGATCACCAAAAACTTTGTTTAAAAGAGTGGTCTATCAAGAAGATGGAGTTATAAAAATTATACGTATAAAGGCTTACAAAAAAGATGGATGATCCTCTTGAAACCTAATCAAAATTTTGAGAACTTTGGAGGAACAAGATGGATGAACCTTGAGAGAGTTGAGAGAAATGGGTGTAGTGTGGGTGTGTGTGTTTGTGTGTTGCATTCGGCTGAGAAAAATAAGAGAGGGGGAGAGAGAGAGAGAGAGAGAGAGATAGATAGGGAGAGAGAGAGAGAGAGAGAGGTGAGGTGACAAGAATGGATGCATGGGAGGTCTTCACCTTGATATATGTTGGATATTATGAAGGTAGCACTCCAAAGTCAACCCTTCCCTTTTAATTCTCTTCTTTCTTCTTCTTTTTTTTTACATGGGCCGAGATCTTGGGCCAAGGAGAAATGGTGGAGTAGTTTGGGCCCATTAAATTTAGTTTGGATATTTGGGTCGTATACATAAAAATTTCGGCCCATTGGGCTCTTGGAAACATTCATGGCCCAATTAGAATAAAAGAATGGCTTATGGCTCACTAATGGTTAATTGGATTTGTTATGGCCCAATAAGGCCCATAAGGGATAAAATGAGTCATTCTAGACCCAAATGGCCCCAAAATGTTTTGGATTTCTGAATTAGGTCCAATTAGGATCCATTTAGGGCATCTAAGTCCAATAAAGTTGAATTGGGTGCTTATTGGTCCATTACGCACAATAAGGAACTCGTAGTCCAATATGGACTTAAATCGGGATTCTTAGGGTTTTTAGATTATTTGATGAATGTAATTGATGAATCTAAACGAGCCTTGAGTGAGATGTACTTAAGGTGTATTATTTACAATAGTTAAATGGTTACATAAGAATAGAATTTCCTTGCTAAAATGCTAGTTGTCACATCATCCCCCCGTTAGAGGGAATTTCGTCCCAAAATTCTTTTGAAAACTAGGATTTGAAGGAAGGAATAGGTGAGGATACTTCTACTTCATCTGGTCTTCACGTTCCCACGTGAATTCTGATAAACGTTTTGCACTCCATCGAACCTTCACGATCGGGATACGACTTTTCTTTGTACGCTTCATCTCCCTATCCATAATGTCGATTGGTTCTTCGACGAACAAGAGGTTCTCGTTTATATCAATCTCTTATAAAGGGATGACAAGGGTTTCATCTGATAGACACTTTTTCAAATTCAAGACGTGTAACATTGGATGTGCGTTGATGAGCTCGACAGGTAGTTATAGTCTGTGAGCCATTACACCAATCTGGGCAAGAATTTCGAATGGTCCAACGTACCGCTGGTTTAGTTTTCCTCGTTTCCCAAAGCGAATCAGCCCCTTTCATGGAGAGACCTTTAATAGCACGCGATCTCCAACTTGAAATTCTAGTGGCTTTCGCCACTGGTCAGTATAGCTCTTTTGTCGGTCTCGCGATGCTTGAAGTTGAGTTTTGATTTGGACCATCTTCTCGGTTGTTTCGCGAATGATTTCGGGTTCTCTAAGAGCACTGGTCGATGATTGCTCTTTTGCTAGTTGAGTGTCACCCACCTCGATCCAACATAGGAGCAATCTACTTGGGCTTCCTTGATCTGTGAGGCTAGGGGAGATTGGATGGTGATTGATAGGGTCTTTACATGACGACATGAATACTCCTTTCGGTTCAGGGCATCGGCTACCACGTTAGCCTTGCCTGGATGGTATTTGATCTCGCACTCATAATCATTTAATAGTTCGATCCCTCTCCGCTGCCTGATGTTTAGTTTCCTTTTGATTTAGAATGTGCTTGAGGCTCTTGTGGTCTGTAAATATGGTGCACTTGGTACCGTATAGGTAATGCCTCCAAATTTTCAGGGCGAAGACCACCGCTCCCAATTCCAGGTCATGCAGGGCAAAATTCACTTTGTGAGTTTTCAGTTGTTTGGATGCATAAGCAATTACCTTCCCGCGTTGCATAAGAATACAACCTCAACCCTGTTTCGAAGCAGCATAGTAAACTATGAAGTCTTCGGTTCTCTCCGGTAAGGATAACACTAGAGCACTACAGAGAGATTGCTTCAAGGTTTGGAAAGCGATCTCTTACTTCTCTGTCCAGTTGAACGGTACACCTTTCTGTGTCAATGTGGTGAGGGGTTTCGCTATCTTAGAAAAGTTCTGAATGAATCTTCGATAGTAGCCTACGAGTCCTAAGAATTTACGAATTTCCATTGGAATTGTTGGAATCGCTTAGCCTTCAATAGCCTTGACTTTAGGGGGATCTACATGGATTCCTTCCTGGCTAACTACATGTCCTAAGAAATTCACACTACGGAGCCAAAAATACACTTGGGAAGTTTTGCATATAACGTTTTAGCTCGAAGGGTCTCTAAGATCTGTCGGAGGTGTTGGCTATGATCTTCTTTACATCGTGAGTACATGAGGTTGTCATCGATGTAAACGATTACGAATTTATCAAGAAATGCGCGGAAGACTCGATTAATGAGGTCCATAAATGTAGCGAGGCATTTGTCAGACCAAAGGGCATCACGACGAATTCGTAATGACCGTAACCAGTTCAGAACGTAGTCCTAGAATTGTCCTCATCTTGGACTTTGAGTTGATGATATTCGGATCTCAGATCTATCTTAGAAAAGTAACTAGCTCCTTGGAGCCAATCGAATAGATCATCGATTCATGGAAGTGGGTACCGGTTTTTAAGAGTGAGCTTATTCAGTTCCCTATAGTTAATGCACATCCTGAAGGATCCGTCTTTCTTTTTAACGAATATAACAGGAGATTCCCATGGAGAGAGTCTTGGTATAATGAATCCTTTATTCAAGACTTCACTTAGTTGGCTTGACAATTCTTGCATTTCAGCAGGTGCCAACCTATAGGGTGATTTGGTGATTGGAGTGGCTCTAGGCACTAGGTCGATTCGGAATTCGATTTGTCGTTCTGGGGGTATTCCAAGAAGTTCCTCTGGAAACACATCCAGGAAGTCACATGCCACTGGAATTTTTTGAATGCTCGCTTCCTCTTTGGTCTTATCCACCACGTGAGCAAGGCATGCGCACTTTTTCTTTTGTAAGCACTTTTGCACCTTGATACTCGAGATAAGGTGAAGATTTGTGTAGGATTTATCTTCGTAGATTATTAGGGTTTTGTGGTTAGGAAGATGAAAGTGAACGGCCTTCTCGTGACACATAATATCAGCATGATGAGGGCTTCACCAATCCATGATGATGATCACTCAAAAACTCCTAATATTTACAAGCATTAAGTTTATTTGGAAGATGTGCTTGCTTAGAGTTAGAGCACACCCTACATTGATATCCTTGGTTGATTCAGTCTTCCCATTAGCCATTTCCACCGTGAAGGCTTCATTGAGCTTCTAGGGTTGTTGCTTTTGTAAATATTTGAACTTATTACTGAAAAAACTTCGCTCTGCTCCGCTATCAAATAAAATGCATGCATATGAGTTGCTAAGCAGGAACGTACCGGTGACAATGGTTGGGTCCTGCATTGCTTCACCCTAACCCATTGCCAGTACTCTCCCTGCTGCTCCTGTCCCTAGATTGTTCGCGTTGGTACAGTTTCGCCTGATATGCCCAGTTTTCGCACATCCATAACACGTATAACTAGCTCCCATATTGTGGTTGTTGTTGTTGTCGTTTGTTGTCATCTGGTTTTGTTGAAGCTGAGTCCTACAATACTTCGTTTTGTGGCCCTTCTGAATGCACCTTGTGCAACTCATCTCTTTGCAATCCCCGTGATGGTGGAGGTTGCATTTTTTACACTTAGGGATATTTCCCCCATACTGCTTGGAAGTATTGAGTGTAGATGAGGCTGGAGCATGTGGTGTGGTAGTGGCTTGTGTTGCAGCATAGACATACATCGTTTGTTGCTTCTTAGATGATTCGAGTTCTGTTTTCCCCTTCTCTTGTTGTTTCTTCCCTTCTTACTCTTTTCCTCATTCTTACCGTCTGTCTCCACTGTCTTGGCACCCTCCTTATTGCCATGATCGTACAGTTTCTAGGTCAATCTCTTGGCATTATCAAACGTCTTGGGGTTTGCCGCAATGACATTCCCTTGGATAGGTTCAGTCAGTCCCTAGATAAATCTTTCAATCTTTTTCTCTTCTAAGGTGATCATTCCGGGACACAGAAGAGATAGCTCACTAAACCTGGATATGTATGCATCGATGTTGGAGTTTTGGACCGTGAGATTCCACAACTCTTGATCCATCTTTTGAATCTCACCTCTAGGGCAATATTCTACTAACATCATCTCCTTCAGCTCTTCCAAGGGAATCGCATTCGCCACCGAGAGTGTCATGGCCTCAACGTGTCCATTCCACCAGGAGAGAGCTTGGTCCATGAACGTACAGGTTGCGAACTTGACCTTACACTCATCCGAACATCTGCAGATTTTGAATACTGACTCTACTTTCTCAATCCATCTTTTCAGGGCTATGACGCCTCCTGTCCCATTAAAGGTTCGAGGTTTGGCGTTGGTGAAGTCCTTATAGGTGTATGATCATGCGGCTCCATGATTTGTTCCGTGACTTGTACTTCCAGTTCCCTGTCCGTTTCTTTCTCCGTTGTTTCCATTGCGAATATGTGCAACTGCAGCAGTTACCGCAGCAGACACTGCTTCCTGGAATGCAACCAAGCTAATTTCTGGAGCAACGGCTCGGGGTTTCCACGGGTGGGTCGTTAAGGCATCCTCCTATAGGCTAGGTGTATAGAATGTACTTAAGTAATTTCACACATTGACATAAAACAAGGAAGTATAGCACATAGCAGATAACAACGTCGTGATAAAACATAAAGCATTTTCATTAATACTAATAGGTTTGATACATGAAAAGTTGCCAAAAAGGCATAAAATACATATAAAATCTGGCAGCATGACAACCCTATGAGTATTGTAATCACTTAAACATAGAGTCGATAGTACATAGGGTGGTACACGTTAGAAGGAACACAATATTAGTAAGAGATATGGCTGGTTTCACATATTGAGACACGTATATAGCAAGTAGTAGAGCAAGTCCCATCAGTAGTGTTGACGATGGCACTCAATCATCGAGTTGACGTATCAGAAGTTCAGCCAGTTCATTTGCCTCTTGGGTGATTACCTCTACCCTTTTCTCGGCTCGTACAAACCTTGCTTCGGTCGCAAAGAATTGAAGCTTGAGATGTGTTATTTCTTCCTCAAGAGAGCGTAAATCGTATGCATCACCCCTATGAACTGTGCGTGGATCTAATGGGGCTTTCGATAGGTGGGGTTCATTGCATGCCTCCTCAATGTCCTTTCCTTCACCTGAATCCCAGTCAGATTCGTCGTATTCGCAATCAGTTACCACATACTCTTCCGGTTCCACTACAAGTCCCACATGTTTACCCATGGCAGGGCCTCCTTCGGGGTTTTCTTCAGGATCCTCCTCAAGCACTCCTTGAGCCACTAGCCCTTGGTAGAAGTGTACACCTTGCTGATCATCATCCATGGTGACTGCATGGGGCACGGGAATGAATAATGTTTTGATTACTCTCATAGTATTTTTAATTATTAGTGCATAGATTCCCTAGAGTTATTGGAGAGTGAGGTAGGATTTTGGATTCATTTCCCACTATAGTTACTCACGAACACATGTTGGTCATATTCTGAATAAATATAGTTGATTAGGCTATATTTATCCCTAATATGACTACATAACTGCCTAGGTTTAACCATAGAGTTCAATTTCCTCCAGAAGCTTTTATTAAGTATTGTTAGGTTATTATCCTAATATGCGCACACAAGTGTTAAATTTTTGTGTTTATAGTTGCATATCATGTATGGTTTGATATGCTAGTTCACTATATACATTGCTCTGATACCAATCTATCACACCCCCGAACCAGACGGCAGAAACATCTAATGGCTTGTGTGAGTATCACTTGAATACCATGACAATCAATATGAAGGAACAAACACGTACAACACCAACATTACATAGTACAATTGTCATTATTCACATCAAGTATATTGTTTAAATATTATATATCCATAGCATAAATTATTTGAGAGTCACAAAACAAAACATCCTAACACACCTGGTAACTTTCTTCAGCTTATCTGTTACCTGAGAATACAAGTTATTTTGGAAACGGTCAACATATATAATGTTGGTGAGTTCGTAAGTAGGTTTAATATGAAAATGTTTGTTAATTCGATATTTTCTGAAACGGCAATTATTTACGAAATAGGTGCGATGATAGATAAGTATATGCATGAATGATTTCAAACGTGTAAAATTGATATGTTTCTCATAATAAATTCTTGTATTATAGTTGTTCAAAGTAAAAGTGAATAGTGTTGTTCCCCAGGAAACCCCAATGTTTCCAACGTAAATAGTATGATCTTTTTGTATTATTGTATCGTCACAATCGAATGAAAATGATTCCCCATGATTACTTAGATGGTATCGGATCTCTATGTGAGTCGTTATAACCATGCATAATAATGACTAATTCGTTTGTCTTGGCATTCTTGCAAATGCCGGTATTGAATTAAGATTTTGTCACCCTAGACTGGCCGAGACTAGCTGTAGCGAACAACTTAGGTGTGGGGTAGTCACCCCTGTATAGATGTATACACAACTCTCACTCTCCCTCCAGTAGACTCTGGTTATAACTACAGACTACGACCGACACTTATTGGTGTCACCCGTTATTTCCCATTAAATCCAACTGAATTTGAATAACCTTGTTCAACAACCTGATTTATGTTTACTTGAATAAAAGGTAAGCCTAACGGATGAAGAGAAGAGGACTACGGGGAGCTACTAATCACGTATGTTATTAAAGGCTGTCGAGTATGCTAAGGACACGTTAGCCCATCACGCATATGATTTCTTTGGACCTTACTAGCAATACAAATGGGCCACTACGGCCCAATACCATGTAAAAGCCATTAAGGATCCATTAAGCATGTAATTAGGTTACTTGAGGCCCAATAAACATGTTCATTTATGTTGGACCCAAAAATCATGGTATTGGGCCACAAAGGCCTAATAACACGAAAAAAGTTATTTGAGTCCAACCATTGAATCGCTTATGTTTTATTGAGTTTAAGTTCGTATTGTTGATATTTTGTTGTCTACTAAATGTTTATTCACAATGTTTTAAAAAGGATATCTTAACGTTCGAATTATAACGAACCTTTATATATATATGTGTATATATATATGTATATATATATATATATATATATATATATATATATATATATATACACTCATGCATTATAAACTTGATATTTTTATCCCAAACATTTATAATTGTTTATTGGGCTCAAAAACATTCAGATTGACCATTGTGACCCCTTTTTCTATAAAAATGGCACTTTTAGTCCTTTTTTGTGAAACTTTCCATTTTTAGTCCTTAAACCATTTTTCTTGACATTTTCCATCCAAACTTTATTGAATAGAGATTTTAGCCCAAAACTATTGCATTTGTCATTTCCAGCCTTCATTTGTAAAAAGTTTACATTTTTTACCCGAATTTCGTAAGTATTACAGTTTTGACACAAAAATCAAAATCTTTGCATTTTTTGTCCAAATTTGGTAATAAACTCATATTTAACCCCTGAAAACTTTTATTTACATTTTAGACCCATAGTTTGTTAAATTTTCCAATTCAGCCCCTAAAAACCTCATTTTTGTCGCAACCTTGGGCCCAAACCCCATTAGGCCCACTTTTAAGGCCATTTAGCTAAAATTTATGTTTTTGACCCTTTGAAAAGTGTTATTTTCATGAAAATCAACATTTATACAATTAAACAACTTATAATCCTCATAAAACTAACAATTTACAAGTTATACCCACTCTTTGTTATTTTTGCAAAAATGACATTAGTAAGGTTCTTTTGGTTTTGTTTTTCACTTTTTAAACTTAAGGACTCTTAGATCTATTATGTATCTTGTTTACTTTGATTTTGCTTATGATTCTTTCACCCTTTTTGCTATAGATCATTAAAATATAAAAAATATTACATATTATCACAACCAAAAACTAAAGAAATCACATATAGCATGCAAACACACATAGTTCATCACATAATACTTGTATTCTCCCACTAAAAACAAGTAAAAACTGAAAAACAAGGGGGGTATGAACTCACGTTAGCTTGATGTTTCGGTTTTTGGAAAAAGAAGTGGAAAGATGAAGTGATTTTCAGCCCTAGCAACTCCCTTGAGTAGATCTCGAACTTAAGAAGGTTTCTAGGAATATGATCACCAAAAACTTTTTTTAAAAGAGTGATCTATCAATAAGATGGAGTTATAAAACTTATATATATATATATATATATATATATATATATATATATATATATATATTATATATAAAGGCTTACCTAAAATAATGATTATCTTGTGAAAATCCTCTTGAAACCTAAGCAAAATCTTGAGAACTTTGGAGGAAGAAGATGGATGATCCTTAAGAGAATGGAGAGAATTGGGTGTAGTATGGGTGTGTGTGTGTGTTGCATTCGGCCGAGAAGAAGAAGAGAGGGGAGAGAGAGAGAGAGAGAGAGAGAGAGAGAGAGAGAGGTGAGGTGACAAGCATGGATGCATGGGAGGTCTTCATCTTGATATATGTTGGATATTATGAAGGTGGCACTCCAAAGTCAACCCTCCCCCTTTAATTCTTTTTTTTATATATATATATGGGCCGAGATTTTGGGCAAGGAGAAATGGTGGAGTAGTTTTAGCCCATTAACTTTAGTTTGGATATTTGGGTCCTAAACATAAAATTATTCGACGCATTGGGCTCTTGGAAACATTCACAACCCAATTAGAATAAAAGAATGGCTTATGGCTCACTAATGGTTAACTGGATTTTTTATGACCCAATAAGGCCCATCAGGGTTAGAATGAGTCATTCTAGACCCAAATGGTCCCAAAATGTTTTGGATTTATGAATTAGGTCCAATTTGGATCCATTTAGGTCTTCTAAGTCCAATAAAGTTGAATTGGGTGCTTATTGGTTGATTAGGCCCAATAAGGAACTCCTACTCCAATATGGACTTAAACCGAGATTCTTAGGGTTTTCAGATTCTTTGATGAATATAATTGATGAATCTAAATGAGCCTTGACTGAGATTTACTTAAGGTGCATTATTTACAATAGTTAAATGGTTACATAAGAATTGAAGTTATGAGCACTCATGAGTGTTGTAGCAAGTCATATTTCTAGGTTTGAAGACTTATATGATATTTCTATCTCACGATCACTCAAGATAAAGTCCATGAAGTAGTGAGCGTGGGTTGAGTACAATACTCAGAACTTATTAGCACTCATGAGTGTTATAGCAACACTTTGCAATGTCCAACGTCTTATACATCTACAACCAACTACATGACAGTCTTGATTCGTATCTACTTCCAACATATAACCGACTATGGAGAATTTGTATAATACGAAATACAATAACATAATTATTCTGGAAGTCAAAACATGCAAAAATGAAACAATATTAAATGATTGACAAAAGATAGCAACACTTTAATCATAAACAAACACAACTTTTATTCATCATCAAATGTTAATTATAGTTTACACATTTCAAAGTTATCTAACTACTAAAACTAATATCATCC
The DNA here is from genome assembly GCF_052625555.1 of Lactuca saligna. Lineage (NCBI taxonomy): Eukaryota > Viridiplantae > Streptophyta > Magnoliopsida > Asterales > Asteraceae > Lactuca > Lactuca saligna. The sequence continues at coordinate 50,076,756 of NC_136417.1, forward strand.
TTCAACTCTATGCACCTCGCATGCTGGAGATGCTTAACCCTACCCAGTCCCTTCATGAGGGGATCTGTCAGGTTCTCATCCGATGATACCCTCTTTGCCACAAGGAGTCCTTCTTCTATTCGATATCTGATGAAATGGTATTTTTTGTCGATTTTGTCTGGATCTCCCGTGATCCCTTGGTTCCTTAGCTAAGGTAACTGCACTTTCACTATCACAAAAAATCTCTATAGTCTCCTTTATAACAGGTAAAACTCCAAGGTCTCCAATGAAGTTCTTTATCCATATAGCCTCCTTTTCTACCTCGCTTGACGCTCTATACTTTGATTCGCAAGTTGAATTAGCCACCGTATACTGCTTGGAACTTTTCCAAGAAATAGATCCTCCATTTAAGGTAAAGACCCAGCCTGACTGAGAGAGGAATTTATCCCTATCAGTCTAAAAGCTAGCATCATTGTACCCTACTACTCTAAAGTCATAACTTCCACCGAGGTTAAGGACCCAGTCCTGAGTCCTTCGTGGGTACTTAAGAATGTTCTTTACCGGAGTCCTGTGATCCTTGCCAGGGTTCCCCTGATATCTCCTGGCCATGCTTAATGCAAAGGCCACATCAGGACGAGCACAATTCATAGCATACATGATCGATCCTACAGCGGAAGCATACGGTACTCGACTCATATCTGCTATGTGAGCCTCTGTACTCGGACTCTAAGTCTTACTCAGTCCGGCGTTACTCTGGATTGGTAACTCTCCTTTCTTGGAATTCTAAATGCTAAACCCATTCAGCACCTTCTCCAAGTAGGTACTCTAACTAAGTCCAATTAGTCTTTTACTCCTATCTCTCAAAATCCTTATCTCTATGATATAGGCAGCTTCTCCAAGGTCCTTTATATCGAAACACTTCCCAAGCCAGGACTTCACTTCCTACAGAGTTGGGATGTCATTTCCTATGAGTAGTATGGCATCCACATACAGTACCAAAAAGCTATATATACTCCCACTAGCCTTGACGTATACACAGGATTCATCTTCACTTCTCGAAAATCCAAACTCTTTGACTTTCTCATCCAAACAAAGATTCCATCTACGAGGTGCTTGCTTTAATCCATAGATGGATTTCTCAACCTTACACACTTTATTAGGGTACTTTGTACTGACAAAACCCTCTGGCTGACTCATGTAAAAATCCTCAGCCAACTTTCCATTTAGGAAAGCAGTTTTGACATCCATTTGCCATGTTTCATAATCATGAAATGCAGCAATGGCTAACATAACTCTAATAAACATGATCTTCGCTACTGGTGAATAGATCTCATCATAATCAACTCCAGGAGTTTGAGAAAAGCCCTTTGCAACTAGTCGCGCATTATAAGTGTGTACGTTACCATCCATGTCGGTCTTCTTCTTGAAGATCCACTTGCACCCAACTATCTTACGACCTAGTACATTGTCAACCCAGTTCCAAACTTGATTGTCATACGTGGATTGTATCTCACTGTCCATAGCCACTTTCCATTTAGCAGCCTCAGGGTCTGCCATAGCTTTCGTGTAGCTGTTAGGTTCATCGAGACTTACCAGTTCGCTATCATTGATAAGTGTATCACCTTTTGCAGTAATATGGAAACCATAGTAATGCTCAGGTGCATTCCTAACTCTCGTGGAACACCTCAGAGGTACAAACTTTTCTGTCGGATCAACATGAGTTTCCTCCTCAGGTTGATTGCTAGGGTTTGAGGTTCCTTAACCACTTGACTCTTGAATTTCTTCAAGGTCAGTTTTCATCCCACTGTTTCCTTGGCTCATGAACTCTCTCTCGCGAAAGACTCCTCTCCTTGTTACAAAGACCACATTATCACTAGGTCTGTAAAAGAGGTAACCAAAGGATCTCTATGGGTAGCCGATGAAAATACACCTCTCACTTCGAGGTTCGAGCTTATCATGAGACTCTTAACTCACAAAATCCTCACAACCCAAAATATTGATGTGGTCCAGATTGGGAACTTTTCTGGTCCACATCTCATAAGGTGTTTTTGCAACCTTCTTTGTAGGGACTAGATTAAGGATATGGGTGGAAGTCTCTAAGGCATACCCATAGAATGAGATTGGTAGTGAAGATCGACTCATCATGGAACGAACCATATCCAACAAGGTTTTATTGCGCCTCTCAGCCACACCATTAAGCTATGGTGTCCTGGGAGGTGTCAATTATGAGATAATCCCACTTTCCTTAAGATAGTTAAGGAACTCTATACTAAGATATTCACCACCTCGATCGGATCGAAGCATCTCAATCTTCCTGCCCAACTGATTCTCCACTTCCTATTTAAACTCTTTGAATATGTCAAAGGTCTCTGACTTATGCTTTATTAAGTGAATATATCCATATCTACTAAAATCATCAATAAAAGTCACATAGAAGCAGTTAGTATCCCTTGTGGTGGTTCTGAAGGGTCCACACCCATCAGTATGTATGAGATCCAACAAACCCTCACCCCTATCACAAGAACCAGTAAAGGGTGACTTTGTCATTTTCCTAAGCAAACAAGATTCACAACTATCATCTGACTTTAGTTCAAATGACTCCAAGACTCCATCCTTTTGAAGTTGACCTATGTGTTTCTTGCTTACATATCCAAGACGGCAATGTCATAATGATGCTTTATCCAAACTAGTGGAAGAATCAAAACACAACACATTATTTCTTAGGTTATCTACAACCGACACAGTTTCATATACACCATCACAAGGTAATGCTTTAAAATAAAGAACATTATTAAAGAAAGCATTAATACCACCACTTTCATTATCAAACAAAAAGGTAAAACCTTGTTTGTACAAACCATGAAAGGAAATAATATTTCACACCATTTCAGACGAGTAACAACACTTATTCAAATCTAACACTAACCCACTAGTTATCAACAAAGAATAAACTCCAATCTTGGTGACAGGTGAAGCTTTCGTATTCCCCATGATCAAGTTTATCTTCCCATGCTCCACATTCTCACTTCTTCTTAGTCCCTGCAAATCAGTACATATGTGAATACCTCAACATGTATCAAGGACCCAAGAATTAGAATGGGGTGAGTTATTAGACAATAGTGTATATACCTGCATGGTTGGGTTTTACTTTCCCATCCTTTACATCTTGCAGGTACTTTGGGCAGTTTCGCTTCCAGTGCAACTTTTCATGGCAATAGAAGCATTCAGCCTCTTTAGGGTTAGCAGAAGGAGTAACGAAACCTTTCTTGGTTCCACTTGAAGAGGAGCATCAAGGGACTTTCCATTGGTACCCTTGGAAGGTCTCTTCCTCTTCTTTCTTTTGCCTTGCCCGATTTCCAAGACAGGGGCTGCGGTAGGATTAGGAGTGGTAATAACCGATTTACTCTTAAGACCAGGTTCTGCGGTTTTCAAGAGTCCTTAAAGTTTGTTGAGTGTCACTTCCTCCTTTTTTATGTGGTATGTCATACAGAATTGATCATAACACGAAGGTAAAGGAGTGCGAAATGATGTAAATTTCTAACTCCTCAGGGAAGTTCACATTTAGCTTCAGCAAACGGTCCATATACCTTTGCATTTTCTGCATGTGGTCCGTTATGGGTTCACCATCCTTCATCCGTGTTGTTATCATGGAGGAGATGATTTCATACCGCTCTTGACGAGCACTCTGATGGAAGCGGTCCATCAAGTCTTGGTGCATCCTAAAAGGTTAGTAGTCCTCATAGGACTTTTGGAGCTCGACTGTCATTGTGACCAACATGATACATGCCACTTTAGTAGCATCTCTCTCATGTGCCTGGTATTCAGAAATCTCGTCAAGAGTAGAAGAAGACTCAAGTTCCCTAAGCTCCTTGTCGAGGATATATTCCTTTCCCTCATACCGAGTGATCATCCTGATGTTCTTGATCCAATCCATAAAGTTGGATCAATCAAAGATGACTCTCCCACAAAGGTTCATGAGAGAGAAGAAGCCGGTAGGGCTTGAGCTAGAAGCAGCATTGTTGGAAGACATCTGAAAAGAAAGAAGGATAACTTTGTATTAGATAAATATAGTCCTTAATAAGACACCCACATGTAATATTAAGGCTAGGACCCAACACAATATTTTATAACTTAGAAGAGGGATGTCATAATCCAAGCTATAAAATATTTGAAGGTAAGTGAATGATGATTAACCAATTTCCACCATGAAAAATGAAATAAATTATTAGGTTTTTAATTGGTTTTGAAACTTCTAGATTCTTTTAGATTCATTCAAATTTTCAATGGCATGTTTCAATCTCGAGTGTGCCCTTCAGGTTTTGTGATTGGGATGCCGAGGATCACAAAACAAGGTGTGAAGTAACCATGAAAATTACTTGGTACCCTTAATTTTTATCACTCAATCGATGTTCCGGTTAACCACACGCGTTCCACCGACCTATGATAAACCTTAAGCCACCCTTTACCTAGCTTGTTAAGTCCAGGTTAGTGTGCCGGTTAACCATACACGCTCCACTAACAACTTAATCAAAGTGCAAAGTGTAATTTCATGGGTTAGCACCTTATTCACATTTTCCTAAAGTAACTAAGATTGGGAATTTATAAAAAATTTAGTTACTTTACATTCATCATACTTTTAATGAGGATTTTAAGTCCTTGTCTTAGTCGTTCGGCTAACAACCCTCCACTGATCAAGGAATCGGTGGGTGACAGTGGATACCCATTAAGCTGCCATTTTATAGCCAGTAAACCTTATCCCCCCCCCCCTCTTATAGACATGCTTCGTGAATGAGTCCTACTAACGGTAAAATGACTTGTTCTTATACATATATAATTATTATTAAACTTATAATATTATAAAGTATAAGGGTTGAATTTTAACTTTTAAAATTATAGGGGTTAGAACTAAAGTTTTTTAAAGTGACTTTACATGTTCCAAAACTTGAGGGCAAGTTTTGTAACTTTCAAAACTTTTCATCTTTCATAACTTATGAGTTAATAGTTTATTAAAACGAGACAATTTTTATTTTATGTAACCTATGTGTTTCATAATGGACTTTAAAAGAGTGACTTTTGGTAATCCATAACTTGAGGACAAATTATGGATTCCATTAAAACACATAATGATCAATAATTAAACTAGCAAGCAAGTTACAAATAATTCCTATGATCTTCTAAACTCATAATTTCATGAACATACATATCAACAATTTCAAGAATCATAAATAAACCATACAAAACATGAAATTTTGATAATAACCTTTGAAATTGGATCAGAATAATCATTACCACATCAAAAACAGGTTTTAAGGTTCAAAAAAATAGTTTAGGGTAATGATCCTCATCCAATACCAAGGAAAATCCTTGAATTCTACATACAAGGGCATCACCACGTCACGGTAAAGACTGTCACGTCGTGGTGAGAAGTCAGATGCAAAAAATACAGAATATCAACTTTTGAAAAAACATGTTGCATCAAGTATCAAGAAAACAAACCTAGTCTCTGATACCACTAAAGGGTTTTGAGCATTCTAACACTCCTAAGGTGTACATGCAACCCTAGAAATCTTTGATTTATGTTTTACTATGATACATGCAAAAAAATATTCCAAGGTTCTTAACCTAACTAGCATGGCATTGGGAACTTTTAATCATAAAGCTAGTAAGAAAAACCTACCTTTTGTTGTTTAGATTCCTTGAGAACCTTGTGAGCCTGGCACCTCAAGTGGGATGCCTAAAATGTCTCACACAACACCACAACACTTGGAATAACCTTGAGAGAAGTTCACTAACACCTCAAAATTGGCTATCCCTCTTTCTTTCTTGTACAAGTGCCGATTTTGCTAGTCTAGGGGTTTTTATCTAGTTGTGGCACCATGTAAACCCTAATTGTCATGACTTTCCATATTCCATGATCCAGGGGTTTTTATCTAGTTGTTACACCATGTAAACCCTAATTGTCATGACTTTCCATATTCCATGATCCAGGGGTTTGTAACCTCCATGGAATATCCATGGATCACCTTATGGGTTTTAACCCAATCCATACAAACGATGGATCATTAGCCCACTATACAAGAATAGATGATTTACACAATCAACCCCATATATTTACTTAGTCTCTGTTTGATCACTTAATTAATTCCAATTTAGTTCTTTGATCAATACTAGTTAAATAATATTATTAATATATTAGAACTTATAATATATTAATAATCCTTAAGTGTCCTTTTGTCACACCCCATAACCTGAACGACGGAAATGTTTCGGGGCAGAGGATGTCATGTATAGTATCATAACAATGCAAAGTAGTAAATAAGCAATAACATCATCCATTACATTAATATTATAAGTTCATACAAGTGTGTTCTTTTCATAGTAATAAGACACCAAAAATGAATAATCAAAATAAAAACGAGTCATAATTGCTCCATCTTCTCAAAACCTGCCATCGGTACCTGTCTACTGATGACCTGAGAATACAAGTTATTTTAAAAGTGTAGATCAACATTTAAGTTGGTCAGTTTATAAGTATTTTAGTGTCAATGTTTGTATAAGTTTACTGAAAATGTTTGTAAATGTTCAATGTAAATGTTTGTATATGTTTGAAAACTCCTAGAAAATCCTATATTTTCTACTGGTATAAAAAGTAGTCTTCTACCAAGACGCGGCTGTTTTGTATGTTTGTTTCTCTGTAAAAGTGAATGCTTTTCCCAAATATGACTATCATTACCAAAATATAGTTTTATATTATCCTTTATGTGCGAAGATCACAATTTGAACATAATGGGAAAATGTATGTGTACTACAGTATTATTTGTATTAACTACTGAAGTAATAACTACCTTAAAACAAATGGTTTATTAAGGAAAATGTGATAAGATTGTTACCATACTAAACTGACTATAACACGATGATGAAAGACGTCGGAAGAAATGACATTTGGCACCCGTATACTTGCAAATCCCACTGTAACGAATAGCAAGGGTGTAGGATAGTCAATCAGTATAGATCTACACGCAAACTCACATTCTCCCTCCAGGAGATTCTGGTTACAAAACGTGACACAACAAAATGCTTGTTTTGTCATGAAGTATTATCTCACATTATGTTATTTCTGAACCTTGTTATAGTATACTTGTTATAGTACTAGTATTCTATGTATAGTATTCTCTACACAGTATGCTTTGTATAGTATTCTCTGTTATAGTATTCTCTGCTATAGTATTCTCTGTTATAATATTCTTTGTTATAGTATTCTCTGTTATAGTATTCCTTGTAATAGTATTTGTATATGATAGTTTCTCCTAAACTATACCTGTTATAGTTTACTAGTGATTTTTGTAATTGAATAAATGATTGAATGTATACCTTTGCTAGCCAAATGTACTGAACTAATTGATAGTACTTTTATATCAACATATGTATACATAATATTGTTGGATTAGTGTCTAAGTCCATAACTATTTTGGTATGTACTTGACCCGATTATGAGCATGGTCCTTTTGGGTTGTCTTCACCATAGCAATATGTAGGATGAATTAAGGAGATAAATGTTTAATTATGATTTATTAATATATTATAAGAATAATATATTAAAGGAGAAATCATATTGTTTAATATTAGTCAAGAATTAATTAAGAATTTATTTTGTGGCTAAAAGAGATTAATTAAACTTAGGGGACTGGAGTTGTAGTTATAAGATAATTATAATTGGGCTATGGATCACCTAATAATATATAGGTTGGACGAATTCTATGGGAAGCCCATTAGAAATTGTCCAAGGGATATGTTAAAGAAGTCCATGGGTTGCTTAGGGCTTAAGCAGCCAGATTAGGGTTTCCAAAGTTCGCCAACGATTGGTCACTTGTGAGTAGTTGGAAGTATGGTATTGGATGGACCATATAGACATCATTATGAATAGATAAGATTCTATTGAGAATGAGTTTTCATATGGAAAATATATAAATTTTTCCATATTGGGAGTTGGATATTGAGGGTCTATGTTTAGATTAGAAAATTTTATGCAAGAAAGATGTTCAAAGGAATGTACTTTGAATGTGAGACTTCACGTCTATGGAATTGTCTTGTAACAATTTCCGATAGAGTACTTGGTAATTTCATTGGCCAAGTCTTAGTGACTTTTGTGCTATGATTTTGCGAAAGGATCGTTGCATAAAATGTTAGAATTTAGCATATTCTAGTAGTGGAAAAAACCTTGTATTGTAACACTAATGATAAGGATTGGGAATTGTGAAATGAGCATCATTGGAAAAGTTTTTCAATTGATCTATTTCACAAAGTAAGGACCATAGGAAACATAGTGCGCATGCTTTGTGCATGGGACAGCTATTGTTGTAATTTGAGTAATATGTTGATTTTCTGAAACAATAAACGATGAATAATGAGTAATCAATATGATGTTTAAACAAAAGTGTTTTATTTACTCCCACAAGTTTGGGGCCATATAGGATTAAGTATTATTGTTGTGTTTCAGTTTTCATATTTTCACTTCCAGAATAACTGGGTTATTCGAACCTCCACAACCATTCATACGTTGGAAGTAGGTATGAAGGAAGACTATCATGAAGAGTCTGTAGATTGTCTAAAGAGTTTAGACATAGCACAAGTTTGTTGCAGAGTTCATGAGTGCTTTGATAAGATTAGAGTATTGGATTAAACCCACGCTCACTTGGATCACTTCATGGATTTATCACGAGTGATTAGTGAGACGATAATATTGTATATTCTTGAAATCGAGACGTGTGAGTTGTTATTTTTTGGTCGGTTGCACATTGATAATAAGTAAACACACTAGTAACTTGGTGTTATAAAACTTACTCTTGTGTGTGATTCGATTAGTGAATGCAAGCAAGCATATGAGTCAAAGTTTATCTATTCCTTTTACCCAGTGTGGGATAAAAGCGATATATGTGGGCCTCTCGATGATTTAGTGATGACACCTAAGCGCTTGGCCAAGTCGGGACTAAGTTGATGTGTTCAATTGTAGTCTGTTGTCAGTCGTCATAAATCGGAAGTCTGGAAACAGTATAGAGAGAATGATTAAAATTCATGTCTTATGTTTATACGATATCTTGAGAATGGAGGAATATATGATCCCTTATCTAAAGGACACGCGTATCTGATAAGATCAGAGTTGACATCGGCTTTGAAAGCTACGATTGCTTATCAGGTTCTGAAGTCATATGGAAAATAGTTATTAGACTTATCAAAGTGGGAGACTGTTGGATTAGTGTCTAAGTCCATAACTATTTTGGGATGTACTTGACCCAATTATGAGCATGGTCCTTTTGGGTTGCCTTCACCATAGCAATATATAGGATGAATTAAGGAGATAAAGGTTTAATTATGATTTATTAATATATTATAAGAATAATATATTAAAGGAGAAATCATATTGTTTAATATTTGTCAAGAATTAATTAAGAATTAATTTTGTGGCTAAAATAGATTAATTAAATTTAGGGGACTGCAGTTGTAATTATAACATAATTATAATTGGGCTATGGATCACCTAATAATATATAGGTTGGATGAATTCTATGGGAAGCCCATTAGAAATCGTCCAAGGGATATGTTAAAGGAGTCCATGGGCTGCTTAGGGCTTAAGCAGCCAGATTGGGGTTTCCTAGTTGTAAACCCCTAATAGCCTACATGTATATAAAGGACCCCTAAGCCCCAAAAACGATGACATGAGTTCCTTTAGGGTTTCTAGACGTTTTGGGTAGCCTCCTCTATTCTCCTCTTGATCCAAGTTGCTTAGTGGTGTTTGTGACTCCATTAGAGGTGCAACAATTAAGGCACTAAGCTTTTGAAGCCAATCAAAGCAAGGAATTGATTGTTATTACAATATAACAATCAAAGGTAATTACTAAACCTTAATTTAGTTCTTATTTGATAGATCTAGGGTTTATAGCTTTGGATATTCAATTGCATGTTCATTAGACAAACTAGATCCAAACCTATTAGGGTTTGCATGTACACCATAGGATTGATGTTTTGATTGAAACCCATCAAATATATAACTAACATTTAGATGACACTCAAACAAATAACCGATACCCTAAGTCCACATCCAAACAAGGAAAAGGAAATAAAGCGAGTTAGTAGTCCTAAGTCCTTTAAACATTATTTATATAAGTATACATATACAAACATGCTTTTGACAGTATATAAGTTTAAAAGAGGTTTTGTAAACATTTAAAGAGTTTTGAACAATAAATAATAATGACTTGATGTCAGTTTATAAAACGATTTAAAAGTCGTTTGTTTGATAACACAGTTTGAAGTATATGAAATCCTTTGTTTGAAGCATAGTTATAAATCACATGTGATTAATTATATAACTAACATTTTTTCTACTTGTATTCCCCCCATAAAAGCATTTAAAAACATTTAAAAGATAAATTAAGGGGTATGAAATCACCTGTAGTGAACAATTGGTATAAAATGCTAAGTGTCAAGTGAAGACTTGAGCACACACACAGATCTGATTCATCATATAATGATACATAAATGTATACAACTAGTGTTTAAAAAACTAATTATACAACTAAGGACACCCTAGGTTATAGAAAACACTTAGATTCAAGTGCTAGAAGTACAAAGTGTTGCATATAATTGGTGTATGGCCACACATAGGAGTGTAAGGCCAAACTATTTTTTCTCATGGGTGTGTACGGCCAGAGTGTACGGCCCAAGTGAGTGTACGACTGTACACTCATGGTGATACATGTCAATTTGTGTTTTAAAGTTCTCTCAAGCATCTAGGGGGTGTGTCTTGACCAATGCTTAACCTTACTGAAAGTTAAATGTCATTTTAGACCCTAAAAAGGGTGTGTACGGCCACACAAGGAGTGTACAGCCGTACACCCTTGATGATGATGTAAAAATGGTCAAAAGTGTATTCCAAAGTTCTATCTTTCATTCCCTAAGTGTTCTTGATCAACTGTTAGCCTAGAACATGAGTTTTAAGGCTTTTAAGCACCAAATGGAGGGGTGTACGGCCACATGGGGTGTGTATGGCCGTACACTCCTCATTGATCATCTTTTGGACGTTTTCTAAGGAGTAATTCAATAAGTAACAAGTATGAGGAGTGGTACTAATGATATAGAAGTCTTTAGCGGTGTTTGTGGCCCAAAAACTTAGTAGGTGTTCTTGGTGTTCTTGGTGAACACTTGAAGATCTAAACACAATGAGTAGTTTCATGGATGAAATGGTAGATCTTTACTAGATAGAGTAATGAATCATCAAATAGATGGAAGAAAACACTTACAAATTGAATATTTGAAGGCAAAATCGGATGATACTTGAGAGAGAAATGATTTTCGGCCTTAAGAGTGTGAAAAGAGATGAAAGGAGGCTAACACTCTCATTTATACATGAGAGTGTATGGCCAGAAGGGGGTGTACGGCCGTACAGTCCATGTGCACGGCCGTACACTCCTTAACATGGAGTGTTTGGCCAATTTTTGAAGTGTTGCACTTGTGGGACTCCTTTCTAAACTCTAACTTTGAAGATACAAGGCTTAGAACACTCTATTTGACTCTAAACAATGCTAGAAGATAGAAAAATGAGTCTGAACTTGATTGATTTGAATGGTTTGTACAAGAAAAAAATTTTGGGTTATCACACCTTTCTCTCATTTAGTCTATCCAAGTGTTGCAATGCCATGCAATCCTAATGGACCATGCTAACCGGGTCAAGTACATTCCATAAATAGTTATGAACTTAGACACCTAATCCAACAGATAGACCCATACACCTTTAGGATAGCCTCCCTGAACATTATGGCCACCTATATGGCAATGATCCTATGGATCTCATCATTACTGGTACCCTGTCTCTCCGGGTCGGTGGAGCCTAAACCTCAGGCAACCACCATACTAAAACATACAAGGAAAAGGTGAAAACCAAGCTAAAGCGTACACATACACTAACACACCCTCACATAGCTCATCGGTACCCTCGGGGTTCTTTTTAAATTGCATACAGATCCTATGATTTCAGTATTACAGGTCCATGCCATCTTCCAAACTTATCGATAGTTGATTCAGACTTCTACTCAAGGCCCTAAGTCAAAAATCACTCCACTCTCGATGCAATGACACAAGTATGCCTATGTGCTCAAAATTCCTTATCTAATCTTCTAGGTACTCAACCTAGGTTCCTCCTCAGCTATAACTTTGCTTCGAAAGAAGTCTCCGCTGATCTAGCCAATGGCTCTGCGTATACCAATTGTACATAACCCATACTTGATAGACAATCGAATAAATGATTCCACCCCAAATCCATAACGAGAAAAGAAACAAGAAGTGAGGTTAAACTTGGCATTCTAAGGCTATAAAATCCTAACTATGTACAATCACACATTATACACAAAGGAATTGGCAATCTAAGTTTCAACTATAGCAAAGCATTCACAAGTAATCTACTAGGCTATAAGGCATCACAAAATCAGTGGGCTAACACCATGCCCGATGGATTAACAATGGGCTCAGTGGGGTAACAACACCCCCTATGGGTTACCAGCAGCCCTAGGACTATCAGCAGTCCTAGTAGGCTAGCAGCATGTCGTGGAGTTATCAACAGCACCACATCACATATAACAACAATAGAAAATAAGGCTCAGGTAGTTTAGCATGCACACACTATGATATAGGGAATACAGTGAGAAGACTCACCTCATAGATACCATCTAACCATAATAGCTCTTATATAGTATAGATCGGTACTACGAGACACCCATAAGGAAGTACACTCTCAGTCTACACCCTAAAACCCCTAAGTTGCCAAAAGTCAACAATGGTCAAAGTCAACTACCAAATTCAACATGAGAAAGTCTCCACGCTGTGGCCACCCATAGGTCACATTGTGGGCACTCCAAGACAAAACAATCAAAAAACCCCAGTCGCCACGATGTGATAACCAGAATTACACGTCATGGTAACGAGGCTCCCACTACTTAACAAATTCAGCTCTCAATCTGTTAAGCCATCCCTTACCACTTTCCAGAGAGTTCCTAAGGCCTAATACATCCCAAACATGGGTGCTTTTCATTCATGCATGTCCAATGCAAGTTTGAAGCACAAAATTAGTTTAAAATGGAGAAATAGCACCACATGCTCATGTATATAGTCCAATACACCACCATAGTTCAGATCTAAGACTTATGTTCACTAAAGGACCTCCATGATCCATAATGTTGCTAATTCAAACAAGAAGAAGAGTGGGTAAAACCTAGGTCATGATTAAATGAGAAATGTAAGAACTTGAGTACTTACATGGGTCCAAAAACAACACAAGATGATGAAGAGGAGGATTTCTTGCTGTAATAATGCACCAAAGGGATCTTCTTCTTCTATAAGGAGATAAAAACCATCAAAAGACTCCATACCATAAAATGCTAATGCTACAAGCAAACCATAAATGGTTAAGGATTCCATAAAATCTAGACTAAGAAATAAAGTATCTCGTATTTTTCCCTCTTTCGATCAAGTCGAGCCGTTCCCTTTCAAGCTGGAAGTACTGAAACATAAACTGAAAAATATAAGCACAAAACATAGCGAGCTCCCCCTAAATACCCCATACCATACATGCATAATAGTCAAAAACATATTGGGTCTATTTCACCCCCCTTCAATATCTTTCAACCGGTATTCGGTTTATTTCACCCCCTTCGGTATCATTCAACAGATACTAGGTCTATTTCACCCCCTTAGGTATCTTTCAACCAGTACTGGTTCTATTTCACCCCTTTCGGTATCTTTCAACTAGTACTGTGTCTATTTCACCCCTATAGCTAAGCATACAATCACATCAACAAAAGTCACGAAAATGCAGGTATAGAAAAACATAGCATGGAATTGTCACGAAGACAACTACATTCTAATAATATAACCTAATGGGCCAGCATTGGTGCCTTCGACCTATAAGTATAGTGGAGGAAACTCACCTCTCGATCGATAATCAACTAATCTTGCTCTCATGGTCAGCTACACCGGTGCTACACCACACCTGGAAATATATATATATATATATATATATATATATATATATATATATATATATATATATATATATATATATATATGTGTGTGTGTGTGTATGTGTGTGTGTGTTTTCCTTTTTTCTGTATTTTCAATGGAAACACATTTTAGATCAAACAATGATATTCAAAAAACTTGTTGCCATATTGTTATTCTATTAACATTTTTGATACTATAATCTATCTCTACATACATATTAATATATTTGTGTTTATTCTTGAAAGATCTTATATGCTCAAGAGTCATATTAAAGTGATATTGCTAAATAACATATGATACTAATGGGTCGCACTAATAACAACTTGATACAATTGATTATTTATTAGAAATTGATTTTAATAAATATTCATTAAAACTCTTATAATTAAATTGGAAATTATTTATTTCATGGAAATAATAAATTCCATTAGCAAGTAACTTAATATATATGATATGATATGATCTATAAGTCATGTACAAACTTTTGAACTAGTTGAATCCTTTTGACTTTTTCCTAAAAGACAAGGTTTATATTTTATAAAAGAGTGTATAAAACTTTGACTTTCTTTCTTCTTTATGCAATTTTCGAGATATATATAAAAAGAAGTGTATGACTTGTCTAATCATGCTTTAAAGGCATATGAGACATGCTTATGATAATGGGGACAATTTTGCTTAAAGTGCTAAGGACTAATGGTTAATAACTTCCCTTTATGCATATAAATAAGAGAGTTTGCACTTGGATTATTTATTCATTCATTCCTTGATGAAAAATCCAAATCCTCTATTCCCTCTCCCCTTCTCTCTAGTTTTGGTTAGAAAACTTGAAGAACACTTGCATCTTTAAGCCCTCTTTAAGTTCATATTGGTTATAAACTTAAAGCTTAAGGGTTTAAGATTTTTGGACTAGCATCTACATCAAATTGAGTCATTGTTGGTGTCTCAAAAGTTCCACATTTCTTCATCAACTTCCAAGCCTCCCGAGAGGACCCAAAGAACTACAAAGGTTGTTATTTCTACACCTCTTCTTTGGTTGGTGTTTTAATCTTTTTATAACTTGCAATAAAATCCTTGGTGGGTTTAAAATGTTTATGTTATTTCAAAAATTAAAGTCTTCCGTTGCCATATTTTTCAAGTTTATGAAACTATTTTTGAACTAAAACCCAACAATTCTATTATAAATTTTATTTTATAAAACTGTCTCATGATTAATTTATTTTAAAATGACTCTTGTTTGACAACTGATGGTTTTTTAACTACTAGACTGGATAATGATCCAACATCGGACCGTTTCAATTAACTATTGCATTGCCACCACCACCACCACAATACATCCAACACTACTGTTGGTGTTAGTATAAGAGCAAGACCGACACTGCCTATTGAATATTCATAGTAGAATGATTTTGTCTATTTATGGATAAGCATCAGATAGACTACGTGTATATATTATGTCAACAACATCGTATATGAGTATGTAACATCCTAAAAATTTCAAACAAAATTTTTACTTTTTAATTCATTTCAAACATCCAAAAATCATGTCAAAACAACCGCCAGTGTATCATAGTGAATAATATCATAGTACAAATCACAAAATCACATAGTGCGGAAAACATGGGCGGATGTGGAGCAATCAATTCGGGACCTTCCCTTTCGAGCTGAAAGTACCTGAAACATAAACTGAAAACTGTAAGCACAAAACCTAACAAGATCCCCCAAAATACCCCATACCATACATGCATGATAGTAAAAAACATATTGGGTCTATTTCACCCCCTTTGGTATCTTTCAACCAGTACTGGGTCTATTTCACTCCATTCGGTATCTTTCAACCGATACTGGGTCTATTTCGCCCCCTTTAGTATCTTTCAACTAGTACTGGGTCTATTTCACCCCCTTTCGATATCTTTTAACCGGTACTAGGTCTAGTTCATCCTTACATCTAAGCATACAATTACATCAAAAAAAGTCACGAAGACACAGGTATAGACAAACATAACATCGAACTGCCATGACGACAATCACATCTACTAACATAAACTAGTGCGCCGACATTGGTGCCTTCGACCCATGAGTATAGTGGAGGAAACTCACCTCTTGATAGATAATCAACTAATGCTGCTCTCATGGTCATTTACACCGATACTACACCACACCTGTATAATCATACAAGGAAAACCCTTAGTCTACCCTTCAAAATCAAGAGTTGACCAAAAGTCAACTCTGGTCAAAAGTCAACGCCTAAGGTCAACAGTCAACATTCTTATTAGCTCACCCTCACGTTGTGACCTGCTCTTTGGTCATGTCATGAGAATGGACTTAACCCATCCCCACTCAACGAGTTGACTCAGTCACAACTCATCCAACCATATTTCTTAGTGATCAGGACACACTCATTTCTCATGTCGTGACATCTCATTTTTCACATTGTGAGACCTATTCTGACCAACTTTGAGCATTAAGATCTTAATCCTTTAAGATATTCTTTGGGACCTTCCAGAGGACCTTCCTGGACCCTAAGGACTATAAAGACCGTAGCTTTTCATTCATGCATCTCCAATGCATGACTTAGATACTAACTAGGTTAAACAAAATGTAATAAGATCAAGACTCATGCTTGGAGTTTAAAACCAACACCAAAAATCAGATCCAAAGCCTCATATGTAGAAGATGTCTCAATAATCCATAAAGTTGCCAAATTTATGGATCCCATGCATGGTATACAACTCAACCATGCAAAGAAAAGCTACAAAACCTAGATCTAGCATGCAAGAGCCAAAAATATAAGAGCTTTATGACTTACAGAGGTCCAAAAGCTCAGCAAGACCAAGAGGTAAAAGCTAGATTGCCAAGATAAAGCACCACAAGAGTCCTATTCCACTTCAATGGACGAAAAAGCACCAAATAAGCTCACAAAAAATGACCAAAAGTCTCAAGGAGGTCGAATCTAGGGTTTTCAGGAGGCTAAAGAGTGAGAGAGGTTGAGGATGGGAAACCCTAGCTCTCTCATTCCATTAAATACATGAAAATTAGGGTTTTGGGTCATCACGCGTTGCTCACATCGTGAGACCTCATACCTCACGTTGTGAGTCTTCAAGAATGCGGGTCAAATGGTCAATGGTCACTCAGGTCGTAAACACTATGGCTCACTTCGTGACCCTCCTCCCAAATGTAAGAATTCAATAAATTAAGTACCTCACAGGTTCGGATGCTACAGTGTATATCTATTTTGTCATGAATCTTGTATGTGTGTCTATTATGTCATCAATATTTATGTTTTTCTCCATGAAAATTGTATGTGTGTCTATTCAGTAATGAATATTTGTGTTTTCTCTATAAAAATTGTATGTTTGTACATTTTATCATAAATATTCATATTTTTCTTTATGAAAGTTGTGTATATTCATATTCTGTCTCGAATATTTACGTTTTTCACTATAAAAACTTTATGTGTGTCTATCACAAGTTTCATATTCATATACAAATTTTAAAAGAAAAAACTCCACAAGTTTAATATTAATATCATAATTTTAAAAAATTTTAATTCTAAAATAAAAAATATCAAACTTTTTGAATAATGATTTGTATATTTGAAAATTCTAACTATATCAAATTTTAAATTTTAAAAAGTTTTTTGATTTCATTTTTTTTTTATTTTGAGTTTGAAAGTTTCATTAAAATACCTTAAAAATAGGAAACTAATAGTATTTCCAAATTTATCTTATTGTTCTTTTACCATTTTACCCTTACTTATATATAAATAGTATTTTTTTAATTAACAAATTACATAAATTATTAAAGAAATCTAAACCATCCGCTATTTGATCTAATGACCGATAGTGTTCTCACATGAATCATCATATCTCTCTCTCTCTCTCTCTCTCTCTCTATATATATATATATATATATATATATATATATATATATATATATATATATATATATATATATATATCAAAATAATATAACCATATTCATTTGAAACCTACAACAACTTTTAATTTTTTTTTTGTAGTTAATAGTAATCAATCACTACAATTCAAAATTTCTATAACCTATAATATTTATAATCATTAATTGGTTGATATAGTGGAAGATATAGTTCATGAAGGTAGATTATGTTGCTAGGTTTTCAGTTTGGTTTGTTTGGCTGATGATCAAATATGGTGTATATATTTTTATGTCGTGTACAATGTTTTTGAAGATTGAAAGGTTAATTCGTATTTAGGGTTAATTTTTCAGATTATTATTTTCCTTTCATGTTTGAAGCTTTTGAATCATTACAACCATATAAATTTTATTTATTTACATATGTTTTGTTTTAGCGTTGAATAATAGTTCAAATTGAAAAGTTGATATATGTAAGATAACTAAAAGCTAACTATTTAGTTCTAGATTCTAATGTTTGATATTATATAAAGTATTAGTTTTTATTTTTCTTTATGTTTTTGCTTTTAGCTTAGTTATATGATGTTTTGCTTTGTTTTTTTTTTTTTGTTTCAATGACATTATTTAAAATATCATTCAAATTAGATGAATTGTTAAACTTTATGAATTAAATTTTGACGTGAAATAAAATATTTACTTTAGATCATATTAACTATGGAAGTGTACCTAATGGAATTTGTAAAATTTATTTTATTTTACATCCGAAAACACAAAAATATTTTCTACAATATTATGTTTATTATAATACATACCAGAATACTCTAATTATATTCATTTGAAGCCTACAAAACTTCCAAACTTCTCTTTTAATTAATACTAATCAACCACCACAAATCGAAAGTTTTATAACCACTTATGATCATTAATTGGTTGATATAGTGGTATATATAGGTTATAGAGGTAGATTATGTTGCTAGAGTTTTTAATTTTGTTTGTTTGGTTGATGATCAAATATGGTTTATATCAAAGTTCTAAATAGCGTAAGGCGTGGCTTGACAGCAATGTCAAGCCTCAAGTTTTTTTGTGCCTTGGTGAGCCACATCATTTGTAAGGCGTGACATAAGGTAGCAAATTTATATATAATTAATATTTTTATATGTATTTTCAACTTTTAGTCATTTTTATACACATACTAGTTTATAACTAATGGGAACCACGTTATAATTAATTAAACTTTTATAATAAAATTTTATAATTATTAATCAATAATTTAAACAAGTCATTTTAAATAAATTATTACTTAAGAGATATATCAAAATTTTGAAGTTATTATAACTTCAAATTTAATATATATTTAGAAAATGTAAATTTGAACTTTGAAATAAATTGCTTAATATATCTACATAATACATGACATAATATTAATGAGGAGTTGTATTAGAGTGATACTTGACAAAAGAAGATTAAAATTATTCATTTATTAGAATATGATTATGAGTTAAGACGGCGTTTTGGTAAAACTTGACGACAGGTACAAGTTTTCGAGTCATGGCGCGCCATGACAAACTTTTTAGAGCATTGGTTTATATATTTCTATGTCTTATACAAAGTTTTTGATAATTGAAAAGTTCGATGATTATTTCGGGTTTATTTGTTAGTTTATTTATTTTTTTTCTTTTATGCTTGAGGATTTTGAAGCTTCTATGGTTCTTATTACAATCATAGCAATTATATATATATATATATATATATATATATATATATATATATATATATATATATATATATATATATATTATTTTTCTTTATGTTTTTTCTTTTAGTTAAGTTATATCATTTTCTACCTTATTTTTTTTCAATTTAATTAGTTAAAATATCATTCACATTAGATGAATTGTTAAAATTTATGAATTAAATTTTGATGTGGATTAAAATATTTATTTTAAATCATATTGACAATGGAAATTTACCTAATGAAATTCATAAAAATTATTTTATTTTTACACCCGACAAGACAAATATATTATCTACAATAATATATTTATCATACTAGATACGAAAATATTCTAACCATATTAATTTGAAACCTACACAACTTTTAATTTTCTATTTTATTTAATACTAACCAACCACTACAACTCTTAAGTTTTATAACTTATAATACTTATCATCATTAGTTGGTTGATATAGTATTGTATATAGTTCATAAAAGTATATTATGTTGCTAGAGTTTTCAATTTGTTTTGTTTGGTTAATGATAAAATATGAATTATATATTTCTATATCGTTTACAAACTTTTTGAAGTTTGAAACGTTAACGAGTAGTTTCGGTTTATTATTTTCTTTCATGTTTGAATCTTTTAAAGCTTCTAAGGTTTTTATTATAATCAACATATGTGTTTTTTATGGTTAAATAATAGTCAAATAACTAAAAACTAATTATTTAGTTATATATTATTATATTTGATATTATATAAAATATGAATTTCTTTTTGTTTCAACAGTTACAATATCATTTATATTAGATGGATTATAAAAGTTTATGAATTAAACTTATGGTACGAAACTTTTTGACATCCTAGTTGGGACATAAAAAAAGAAAGATAATTTAGCCTATTTTTATAAAATACTTTAGAAAATGGAATTTTTGTATTTATTTATTATTTTTTTAACTAATATGAACACCACTATTGGAGAAACAGGAATGATTAGTTGATTACCCCATAACGGATGGAAAAGGCTGTCTACCAAAGAAGTGGGTAGACTTGTTTTCTTTTTTTATTATAGTTGTTGGACTTCTATGATTTTGTGTACCTGTTTGTCTTTCTCTAAAAATATCCTCCACTGGATAACTCCTTTTTCAGTGTTGATTTTAAAAATGTTTTTTTAGAACGAGCTTAAAATAATTTATAGATATATTTTTTTTAGAACGGCGTCAAGTGTAGATATTAATTATAGATAGGGATGTTCGTTTGGATGGATCGGTTTGATCCGATTCAATTGAGTGAATCTAAATAGATTTCGGTTTTCAAAACATTCATCCAAATAGTCCAAACTAAATTTAAATCCGATTCAATCCAACCAAATTATAATTCGGTTGAATCGGTTTTTATAATTCTGTTTTCAAGAAACATGTCATTTTAAAAAAACATATAACTTGAATATTAGCAAAATTTGTAAAGAAACTATTTTTTATATTTTTTTATAAATTATAATTTATAAGCAAATACTAAAAAAACATATTATAGTTAATATTTCATTGACAAAAAAACTTTTGATAAGAAGAAATTTTAAAGTAGTATATTCGATTAAAATTTCTAATAACTAACAATAATTATGTACTAAATTTATAAATAGTTAAAGATACATGTGAAAAATAGATAATAAGTTGTTATTCGCTTTTTTTGGACTATTCGGTCCTTAGTTTATAAACCAAAACCAATCCAAAATAATAATTCGGTTTTGCTGAAAACCAATCCAAAAATCTGAATATCCGAACCAAATAGTCTGATTCAAATTGTAGAATTGGATAATTCGGTTTTATCAAAATAGTAAACAACCCTAATTATAGAATAGAACAATAATTTTTTATATGTTAGTTTTGGTGCACAATAATACTTATATTTAATTTTTATCTATTTCAAACAATGTATCTTTATTATTTTATACAAAACAAAAACATGCTCTTGATTTTATCATTTGTAAACATCAAGCGTCTTTTATTGGAAAACGATTGTATTAATAAATAATGAAAACTACAAGATACTAGATAGAGAGATGTAATGGAGTGATTAATCACATCTGGTCATAATTAGTTGATGTGTATTGAATGTTTTTTTGGCATTTACGAATACATAACTAAATTTAATTAACTCCTAATTTATAGATAGTAAATAACAAATACAAAATTAATCAAAAGTATTGATTTTCTGTGTTAATTAAAAAATCTTAAATAAAAATTTAACTAAAATAAAACAAAAATGTCTAAATACAACTTTTTAAAATCATTGGAGAGTTTTAAACATGTTAAATACAAACCTAAATTAAAATATCATAAATAAATAAAAATATGCTAAAAAGCTAAGTTTAAAAATAACTAACATGTTAGGGTTAGCTAACTTGACTAACGAGGTATTTCTAACAAGGAGGTCTCATGTTCGATGTCAAACATATATACTAACTCGGCGTCCTAAAAAAATCTTAAAATAACTAGAAATTATTATAAAATATGATTAAATAACAAAATAAATTATAGAGTAAATAAAGACATGAGAGTAAAAAAAATTATTTCAATACTTGTGATGAAATCACTAACTTTCTAATACATATGACTTAGTATTTATACTACCAAAATAATATGAAAGATGAGTTATAATATGAATGCACATTATGATAGTGTATTATTACTGTAACACCCGTTTTCCAGTATGGATTAGCTAAAAGATTGAATCGGATGAAAGATGGAGTTTTTGGAAAAAAAAATCATATGTCACGACGTGGTGCATGGATGACCACAATGTGACATAGCTTTTTTGGAACGCACACTTCTGGCGAGCACCACGACATGGCAGGACGGATGCCACGACATAGGGGTTGTTGTAGTTCAAGCCCACGATTTTTAGGGTTTCTCCAATATTTAAAGCGTATAACCTCTAGATTAGGGCATCTTCTTCACCCTCTAACCTTCCAAAATAAAACCCTAGCCTCCTTTGATGATTCTTGATGTGTTTTGGTGTTCTAGAAGTTTAAAGCCTTGGTTTGCACTTCGGGAAGAAAAAGAAGGTGTGCTAGCTAGATAGAAGAGTGTATTAACTTCAGATCTTGCATCTCCTACAACTTGTGGAACTTGGAAAGGTATAAAGCTTCCACCTTTATCGTCATCTTCTTTTTCTTTCATGCCATGAACTCCCTTGAAGAAGTGGTCTTGGAGTTTTGGACAACTCCAAAACCCTATTCTTGTTTGGGACAATCTTTTGGCCCTTACTAATGGGAAAAAGTGTTAAGTCTTGGTCCCCTTTACTTCATGCACCGTTTGAGGTCATGTTGAGGACTTATGGACTTAAGGTTTAATATTTTTTTCTTGTGGTGACGTCCTAATGGATAAAGTTGGAAACTTAATCCATTAAATCAATGAGAAGAAGTAGATCTAAAGTTCTAAGCCTTAGTATATAAGGATTAGGTGCTTAATGAAGATTTTGGCTCCTGATCAGAAACCACGACATGGCCAAGAGTCTGCTACGACATTGTGGTCTCATGCATGTCGACTGTTTTGTTTGGACATGTCCACGACGTGGCCAAGAGGTCTCCACATCATGGTAGCCATTGACTTTTGTTGACCGTTGACTATTGACCAGTTTGACTTGGGGTCAAACTTGGAGGATTTGATATGTTTATTGAGGATTTATCTCTTATGATGTAATTCGGTTCGCTTGATTGAGCAGTACAAGGTGGGAGAGTGTTGTTGTGCTTCTCCGGTTCTTCAATTCGGGTGAGTTTCTCACTATGCCACGTATCCCGTTGCATATCCTTTGCATGGTAGGATAGAGGTACAAGTATGCTAGTTAACAGGGATAACTCCTCGATATGCATGTCTAGTGTAGATCCCTTAGTGTCATGGTATGTTAGACTAGTAGGGTCTTGCCTAATGATCGTATGATATTGTTAGGATATGTTTGGACATGGTAACTAGGGAAGGCTAATAGTCAATGTTATATAATATGCTAGTATATCTTATGTGGTTATGTTATCTGATTGTTGTGGTAGTGATAGTTTGGGTTCTATGTATTTTAAGTTGGATAGCGTGAGAACTCTTTGTCCACCGCCTTATTGCGATGTTGTTGTCTGAATGTTCGCTCTCGGGTGGATCATTTGTTCGACTGTCTATCTGATCCCTAACTACATATGAACTTATGAATTGTATGAAAGACTATGATCTAGCTGTTGGATAAGGTGTCTAAGTCCATAACTTATTTGGTATATACTTGACCCGACCGGCATGGTCCATTTGGGTTGCATCTCATCCAAACTATTATGGATAATTTTATGAGAGTTATACACATATGTTTATTAATATATTATGGGTTATAATATATTAATATGAAGTTATGTTATTTAATTAGTTTTAGTCTTAATTTAATTATGAATTAATTTAGAGATTAAAAGGAATACTAATTAAATTATGGGCTATTTGTTTTATATAGTGTGGGCTAATACTCATTTGTTAATGGGCTAGGCTTATGTGGAAGTCCATGGATGATCCATGGAGCTTTTAACCCATGGATCCTTGGAAAAGGAAAAGACATGGGTTATTAGGGTTTCACCCTAACCATGCATACTATATAAGCATGCTTATGGAGCATGAAATGGAGCCTAAGAGAAAACTAGTGAACTAGTGTGTGTGGCCGATTTTATACAAGGTGTATACTCTCTTAAAGTTTTCCAAGAGTTTGTGGTGTTTGTGATTCCATTTGAGGCATTCACACTATTGGTGCTTGGCCCTCAAACTCCTTAGAACCCAACTCACCAAAAGGTATGTAATCTCTTCTAACTCTTTTATGTTGAAATGTTCCCCATGCCATGTTAGATAGGTTATAAACCTTGGAAAATTATTATTTTGCATGTATTTAGACAAACATAGATCCAAGGTTTATTAGGGTTGCATGCACACTTAGGAAGTGTTAGATTGCTCAAAATCTAACAGTGGTATCAGAGCCTAGGCTTGCTTGTTTGATACTTGATACAAAATAGTGAAAAAAGTCGAAATCGTTGCTGTCAGCATGGTGGACTCGCCGAGTCCATTGGGGGGACTCGACGAGTCCAAGGCAAACTTCAACCTACTCGACGAGTCAGTTCATGCACTCGACGAGTAGGATCGAAAGAGTGCAGATTCTCGACTTTTGCTGCTGGAAATGGACTAGAAACATTACCCTAAATTGTTTTGGTGTTATAAAACTTATTTTAGTTGGTGTAATGGTTGTTCTAATCCATTTACAATAGCATATATCAAAATTCCATGATTTTATGTGTTCATATAATTCTTGAATTTTTGATGATCATGTTCATGTTCTTATGAATTTAGAAAATGATAGGAATTATTTGTTGAATTGTTTAGGATTAATTCTTTATCATTTATGTGTTTTAATGGAGTCCATAATTTGTCCTCAAGTTATGGATTACCAAAGGTCACTTTTATTTAACACACACTTAAAACACATAAGTTACATGAAAATGAAGAGTCTTCATTTGTATGAACCTTTAATTCATAAGTTATGAAATGAAGAGTTTTGAAAAGTTACAAAACTTGCCCTCAAGTTTTGGAATTTGTAAAGTTTCACACACTTTATTAAACTTTAATTCCAACCCTTAGAGTTTTAATAGTTAAAATTCAACCATTATACTATTTATAACATTAATGGTTAATTATTATATATATGTATAAGAATAAGTTGTTTTACCGTTAGTAGGCCTCATTCACGAAGCCGGTCTATAAGGTGGGTATAAGGTTGTTGCCTTT
The DNA here is from genome assembly GCF_052625555.1 of Lactuca saligna. Classification (NCBI taxonomy): domain Eukaryota; kingdom Viridiplantae; phylum Streptophyta; class Magnoliopsida; order Asterales; family Asteraceae; genus Lactuca; species Lactuca saligna. The sequence continues at coordinate 50,102,188 of NC_136417.1, forward strand.
AAATGGCAACTTAATGGGTGTATACTCTCACCCACCGCTTGCTTGATCGGTGGAGGGTCGTTAGCCGAACGGGTAGAACAATGACTTTAAATCCTCATTAAAAGTATAATGAATATTATAAAATAACTAAACTCTTTTAATTCTCAATCTTAGTTATTTTAGGAAAATGTGAACATGGTGCTAGTCCATGGAATTCACACTTTGTACCTTACCAAGTCGTTGGTGGAGCGTGTGTGGTTAACCGGCACACTAACTAGGACTAGTAAGGATCACGAAGGGTGACTTAATGTTTGTCATAGATCAATGGAGCGTGTGTGGTTAACCGACACATTGATTAGGTGATAATATTAAGAGTACCAAGTGAATTAGCATGGTTATTCACACCATGTTTTGTGATCCTCGGCATCCCAGTCACAAAACTTGAAGGGCACAATCGAGATTGAAACATGCCATTGAAAAGTTCAATGAATCTCAAAAGAATCTAGGAATTTCAAATCCAATTAAACCTAATAAATCATTTTGTTTTCATGGTGGAAATTGGTGAATCGTCATTCACCTACCTTTCAAATATATTATTACTTAGATTACGGCATCCCTCTTCTAAGTGTAATATATTGTGATTGGATCCTAGCCTTAATATTACATTTGGGTGTCTTATTAAGGATCCTAAATATATCTAATCTAAACTTACTCTCTTTTCAGATGTCTTCCAACACTAATGCTTCAGGCTCTAACCCAACTGGTTCTTTCTCTCTCATGAATCTTTGTGGGAGGGTCATCTTTGATGGTTCCAACTTCATGGATTGGATTAGGAACATCAGGATGGTTACTCGTTATGAGGACAAGGAATATGTACTCGATAAGAAGTTAAAAGAACTTGATGAGTCTACTGCTACTCCTGAGGAGATCGCTGAATTCTGGACTCATGAGAGAGATGCTACTAAGATGGCATGTATCATGATGGCCACGATGACAGCCGAGCTCCAAAAGTCATATGAAGATTTCTACCCTTTTGAGATGCACCAAGACCTGATGGAAAGGTACCATCAGAGTGCTCGTCAGGAGCGGTATGAAATAATCTCCTCCATAATAACTACCCGCATGAAGGACGGTGAATCCGTCACGGGCCACATGCAAAAGATGCAAAGGTATGTGGACCGTTTGCTGAAACTGAATGTTAACATCCCCGAGGAGTTGGCAATTGACATCATTTTGCACTCCTTGCCTTCTTGTTATGATCATTTTCGAATGACATATCATATGAACAAGGAAGAAGTTACCCTCAGCAAGCTTCAAGGACTCTTGAAGACCGCGGAATCCGGTCTTAAGGGTAAGGCGGTTGTTACCTCTACTACTCCTACTCCAACACCTACCCCTGTTTTAGCTATTGGGCAAGGCAAAGGGAAGAAGAGGAAGCACCCTTTGAAGGGTACCAAGGGAAAGTCTCTTGAAGCCTCCTCATCAAAGACCAAGAACGGTTCTGCCACTCCTTCTGCCATTCCCAAGGATGCTGAATGCTTTTATTGCCATGAAAAGGCACACTGGAAGCGAAACTGCCCTAAGTACTTGCAGGATCTAAAGGATGGGAAAGTGAAACCCACCTATGCAGGTATTTACACTATATTGTCTAATTACTCAACATACTCTAACTCTTGGGTGCTTGATACAGGATGTGGTATTCACATATGTTCTGATTTGCAGGGCCTAAGAAGAAGTGAGGATGTGGAGCACGGGAAGATAAACTTAATCATGGGGAATAGGAAGGCTTCACCTGTTTCCAAGATTGGAGTTTATACTTTGTTGCTTAATAATGAGTTAAAATTAGATTTGAATAAATGTGTGTACTCGTCTGAAATGGCGAGGAATATTATTTCTTTTCATGCTCTGTACAAACAAGGTTTTACCTTTTCGTTTGATAATGAATGTGGTGGTATTAATGCTTTCTTTAAAAATGTGTTTTATTTTAAAGCATTACCTTGTGCTGGTGTGTATGAAACTGTGTCGATTGTAGACAACTTAGGAAATAATGTGTTGTATATTGATTCTTCTACTAGCCTAGATAAAGCATCATTGTGGCATTGTCGTCTTGTACATGTAAACAAGAAACGCATAGGCCAACTCCAAAAGCGTGGAGTCTTGGAATCATTTGACCTTAAATCGGATGATAGTTGTGAATCTTGTCTACTTGGAAAAATGACAAAATCACCCTTCACTGGAACTTGTGAGAGGGGTGAGGGTTTGTTGGACCTAATACATACTGATGTATGTGGCACATTCAAAACCGCCACAAGGGATGCTAATCGGTATTATGTGACTTTTATTGATGATTTTAGTAGATATGGGTATGTCTACTTAATCAAACATAAGTCCGAAACCTTTGAAAGGTTTAAGGAATTCAAACAGGAAGTAGAAAATCAATTGGGCAGGAACATTAAGATGCTTCGATCCGATCGAGGTGGTGAGTATCTTAGTACCGAGTTCCTTGACTATCTTAAGGAGTGTGGGATTGTCTCGCAATTGACTCCTCCCAGAACACCACAGCTGAATGGTGTAGCTGAGAGGCGTAATCGAACCTTGTTGGACATGGTTCGCTCTATGATGAGTCGAGTTTCGTTACCAATCTCTTTTTGGGGGTATGCCTTAGAGACTGCCGCCCATATCCTTAATCTAGTCCCTACAAAGAAGGTTACCAAAACACCTCATGAGATGTGGACTGGGAAGGTTCCCAATTTGGACCACATCAAAATTTGGGGTGGCGAAGCTTTCGTGAGGCGTGAAACTCATGATAAGCTTGAACCCCGAAGTGAAAGGTGTATTTTCATCGGCTACCCACAAAAATCCTTCAGTTACCTCTTCTACAGACCCAGTGAGAATGTGGTCTTTGTAGCACGAAGGGGGATCTTTCGCGAGAAAGAATTTATAAGCCAAGGAGACAGTGGGAGGCAGATTGATCTTGAAGAAATTCAAGAATTAATTGGTGAAGGAACCTCAGACACTAGCAATAACCCTGAGGAGGAAACTCCTGTTGATCCAGCTAACGAGTCTGTACCTCCAAGGCATTCTACACGGGTTAGGAACACACCTCCGTTTTATTATGGTTTTCATATTACTACGGAAGGTGATACGTTCATCAGTGATAGTACACTGGTAAATTTGGATGAACCTAGCAGTGTAAAGGAAGCCATGGCAGGCCCGGAGTCTGCTAAATGGAAGGAGGCTATGGACAGCGAGATACAGTCCATGTATGACAATCAAGTTTGGAACTTGGTTGACAATGTACCAGGCCGTAAAACAGTCGGGTGCAAATGGATCTTCAAGAAGAAGACAGACACGGAAGGAAAAGTGCATACTTATAAGGCTCGACTGGTTGCGAAGGGTTTTACTCAAACTCAAGGTATTGATTATGATGAAACCTTCTCGCCGGTAGCAAAGATTAAGTCTATTAGGGTTATGTTAGCCATTGCAGCATTTCATGATTATGAAATATGGCAAATGGATGTCAAAACCGCTTTCCTTAATGGAAAGTTGGCTGAGGATGTGTACATGAATTAGCCAGAGGGTTTTGTCAGTGCAGAGCACCCTAATAGAGTATGCAAACTTGAGAAATCCATTTATGGATTAAAACAAGCATCTCATAGCTGGAATCTTTGTTTTGATGAGAAGGTAAAAGAGTTTGGCTTCTCGAGAAGCGAAGATGAGTCTTGCGTGTATGTCAGAGCTAGTGGGAGTATAGTTAGCTTCTTGGTACTGTATGTGGATGACATACTACTCATAGGAAATGACATCCCAACCTTGCAGGAGGCTAAGTCCTGGCTTGGGAAGTGCTTTGCTATGAAGGACCTAGGGGAGGCTACCTATATCCTAGGGATAAGGATATTAAGAGAAAGGAGTAGAAGACTAATTGGACTTAGTCAGAGTATCTACTTGGATAAGGTGTTGAAAAGGTTCAACATGGAGAATTCCAAGAAAGGAGATTTACCAATCCAAAGCAATACCAAACTGAGTAAGACTCAGAGTCCGAGTACAGAGGCAGAGATAGCTGAGATGAGCCAATTACCATATGCTTCCGTAGTTGGCTCGATCATGTATGCTATGACTTGTACCCGTCCTGATGTGGCATTTGCTTTGAGCATGGTCAGCAGGTATCAGGGGAACCCTGGCAAGGCTCATTGGACCGCGGTAAAGAACATTCTCAAGTACCTGTGGAGGACTAAGGATTGGATCCTTACCCTTGGTGGCTGTGATGACTTGAAAGTATTAGGGTATAGTGATGCTGGTTTTCAGACTGATAGGGATAATTTCCACTCTCAGTCGGGCTGGATCTTTACCTTAAATGGAGGGGAAATTTCTTGGAAGAGTTCCAAGCAGGAGACGGTGGCTGATTCGACTTGTGAATCAGAGTATATAGCAGTGAGTGAAGCAGCGAAGGAGGCGATATGGCTAAAGAACTTCATCGGAGACCTTGGAGTTGTACCTGCTATTAAGGAACCTATAGAGATTTTCTGTGACAACAATAGTGCAGATACCTTAGCCAAGGAACCAAGAGATCATGGCAGATCCCGACACATTGACAAAAAATATCACTTCATAAGACACAAGATTGAAGAAGGACTCCTTGTGACAAGGAGGATATCGTCGGATGAGAATCCTGCAGATCCCCTTACGAAGGGACTGACGAGGGTTAAGCATTTTCAGCATGCATCGGGCTGAGGGACGATATTAGTTTTACAGATCAGATAGTTTTCCTGAAACTTGTAAAATGTAATCGACATTTGATGATGAATAAAATTTGTGATTTATTTATGAGTAAAGTGTTACTATCATTGTCAATTATTTACTATTGTTTCAGTTTTGCATGTTTTGACTTCCAGAATAATTAATTTATTCAAACCTCCACAATCGATCATACGTCGGAAGTAGGTATGAATCAAGATTGTCATGAATTGGGTTTGTAGATGCCTTAAAGATGTTTAGACATGGCAATGGTTGCTGCAACATTCATGAGTACTCATAAGTTATGAGTATTGGTATAAACCCACGCTCACTTGTATCACTTCATGGAATTTATCTCGAGTGATCGTGAGATGATAACATCATATAAATCTTTAAACCTAGAGATATGAGTTGTTACCTATGAGTTGGTTGTGCATTGATTGCACGTAAACGCATCAGTAACTTGATGCTATAAAACGTGCCTTTGTGTACAATTCAATAAGTAGTAGAACAAGCATATCAGTCGAAGTTTATCTGTTCCTTCTAGAAATAGAAGCGATATCTGGGCCCCTCGATGATTTTGTGTTGACCCATGTACTACGCCTGGTCAGAACTAAACCGATGTGTTCAGTGAAGTTCTTCGTCAAACAAATCGGAAAATCGAGAAACAACTGCTAGACAATAAGCAAGACATAGTTCCATGTGTTTGTCCGGCTAATATCATGAGAACAGAGGATTATGTGATCACTTATCTAAAATGGCACTTCATAGTTCGACAGAGTCTTCATTGTTCGAGGGAGTTTTCGAGAGCTACGATTGCTGGTTGGTTCCTGAAGTTATAGGCAAATACAGTTATTAGACTTATCCAAGTGGGAGTCTGTTGGATAAGGTGTCTAAGTCCATAACTTATTTGGTATATACTTGACCCGACCGGCATGGTCCATTTGGGTTGCATCTCATCCAAACTATTATGGATAATTTTATGAGAGTTATACACATATGTTTATTAATATATTATGGGTTATAATATATTAATATGAAGTTACGTTATTTAATTAGTTTTAGTCTTAATTTAATTATGAATTAATTTAGAGATTAAAAGGAATACTAATTAAATTATGGGCTATTTGTTTTATATATTGTGGGCTAATACTCATTTGTTAATGGGCTAGGCTTATGTGGAAGTCCATGGATGATCCATGGAGCTTTTAACCCATGGATCCTTGGAAAAGGAAAAGACATGGGTTATTAGGGTTTCACCCTAACCATGCATACTATATAAGCATGCTTATGGAGCATGAAATGGAGCCTAAGAGAAAACTAGTGAACTAGTGTGTGTGTGCATGTGTGTGGCCGATTTTATACAAGGTGTATACTCTCTCAAAGTTTTCCAAGAGTTTGTGGTGTTTGTGATTCCATTTGAGGCATTCACACTATTGGTGATTGGCCCTCAAACTCCTTAGAACCCAACTCACCAAAAGGTATGTAATCTCTTCTAACTCTTTTATGTTGAAATGTTCCCCATGCCATGTTAGATAGGTTATAAACCTTGGAAAATTATTATTTTGCATGTATTTAGACTAACATAGATCCAAGGTTTATTAGGGTTGCATGCACACTTAGGAAGTGTTAGATTGCTCAAAATCCAACACTAGCCCCTAACAATTGTACGGAAGACCAAGATGTAACTCATGGTAGTAAAGTCTAGGCTGAGCTCGTTTACTCCTTGGACAGGTGTCACACCTCAAAACCAGAACGGCGGAGGACATCATGTACAGTATCACAACAATTGAATAATAGTAATCAACGCAACAACAACCATTGTATTAATAACACCGTATTTACATTGTGTTCAAAAACATTACTTGTATAACATTAAAACTATTACAAAAGATATTGCGTAATGCTACTATGCTCCGCCTTCGTAACGCCTGAGAGTGTACCAATCTACTAACTTTCCTGAGAATACAAGTGGTTTGAAAAAGCGTATCAACATTTAAGTCGGTGAGTTCATAACTATTTTGTTAGAAAATATATGTTCTTTGTCCTTCGAAAATATTGATGTGTTTCTCCTGAAAATTTTATAATTTATTATTAAGTAAATGACCATACTAGTTATATATAAACTAATATCGAATGGAAAGTTGAATGTGTGGATCTGCCCTAAACCCACAACCAAACAAGGAACAAGAAGTAAGGCGGAAATCACACATTCCACTGCCTATCTGATATTATTTATATATAACCCTAATGTATTCATTAAATGATCATAGACTTTAGTAATAAGTATACTTGATACATGTTATTTTGAACTTTTGTTGTACCATATCAGTATAAAGTATAAAGTTTTGTTTTTGATGTAACTGCATGTAAATCTAGAACTTATGTACTAGTAAATAATGTAATATAGTTTTATATTTAAATACAACTTTTAAAAGTATATTTGCTCTGAAATCCGAATGTAAGGTTAATAATCAATTATGATTATTTGATAATATATTATTCGTAAATATGTAGTTGTTTTCTCTTTGTGAGTTTTTATAACCATACTGACACAGTTGGCCTGATTACGACGTTTTTCAGGCGTCGGCACGTTAGATACAGTTGTCGCCCCAGGTCTGCCGACCTGACTATAGCTAATAGGCGGGATGTGGGATTGTCAGTCCCAAACAGATCTATACACAAATATCTATTTCTCCCTACAAGAGACTCTGGTTATCAATCAGGACTTTTACCCGTACTTAATTAAGTACACGAAAACATCTCACAAATTGTTTCAACATCTTTAAGAATAATAACTGAAAACCCTTTTATCTGAAAAATCCTTTTTGTTTATATGTTAACTTGCACTTTGTAAAACAGATCCTTTGTTCCATAAACTATACATATTATAGTTTATAAGTTCCTTTTCGTTTTGTAATCTGAATCTTGTAAAATAGTATCTTTGTTCCATAAACTATAAGTTTATATGTTTGTTTCTGTGTTGGTGTGAAAATTGCAATGTCTTATTATGTTTTATAATTCATTTGTGAATTCAATAGTAGTAATATTTTGCATATTTAGTAAATTTCACGTTTAATTTCTTACTAACGATAAGAAACTATTATAAGAAATTTATATTTTTAAACACAAGATTTCTCATGTTTTACTTGTATTCCTCCCCTAAAGTATTGAAAAATAGTAAAAACTTAGGGGTATGAACTCACTTGATAAAGTGGTGATTTGGGCAGCACTTCACTACTAGAAATGAATTTCCTTAACGAAACCGTGAGTTTTTGATGAAAATCGGACTTTACACGGGCAGAGTTTCAGCTAAAAGGTTGAGGACTTCGGGGCTTGCTTCAGGTGGTAGGGAGTTTCCCGGGACTTTAGAGGGTTTAGAGGGGATTAAATGAGTGTTTAAATTGAAAGAGGAGTGAAATTTGAAAACCAAATCCGGAGACCTTGTATCTTATTTATAGTGGTAAACTAGACCTCGTACGTTGGGCGTACATGCGAGGTACGATGCGCGTTCATTACGTCGGGCGTCCACCTCGTACGTTGGGCATACGGCTAAGTGTTTGTTGCTCGGTTCCTCGATCTCGCACGTGTCTTCTTTGAGCGATACATTGAGCGTATTACTTGTATGCGGGTCCAGCCTTGGAAATTCTGCCACAAACTTCAAAAATTCATATTCTTTGCATAAAAGCTCTGTTTTTTACGTTCTTTATATCCACACGTAGGTGAGACCAAGATCTACAACTTTCGTTTAAATTTTGTCGGCTAATTATGAATTTATTTTTAAAGTTATATTTTTAACAATCTAGGACAAGAAAAGTCTATTAAAAATTCATAACTTCTTTATCTGACATTCATTTTCGTCTATCTTTTTACCGTTGTACTACTATTGACGAGATCTTCGATTCTCATTTAGGTTGTTTTGGCTAAAAGTTGCTCGATATAAAATTCGAATTCTGGGGGCTATACACTATTATGCCAAATCTTAGTAAATTCCTAACTTCGTCATACGAGGTCAGATTTGGACGTTCTTTTTATGCACGCTCACAGTTTAATGTATACTACAATTTTTATTTAGATTTCTAAGCCTAAAATGCATTTTATTGTAAACTCACTTTTTACGACATACTACGTCGTGCCGGTTTTGTCGCAAAACTTTGATAAGTCATAACTTCTTCGTTATAACTCAAATTTCGGTATTCTTTATATCTTCGGAATCATGTCACGCTCACAACTGGTTTATTCATGCAAATCAAGTTTATCTAACATTTTATTTACCAAAGTTTGACTGGTGTTACAGCAGGGCCCGTTATATATGGTTGGTAGGGGCCCGTTATGTAGGTTTGGGCGGGGCATATTATGTGAGTTGGGTTGGGCTCGTGAAATCTTGGGTTGGCCCCGTTACATATGATATATGTATGTACATAATAGTTTTGGGTGCTCGACGCTAGAGTCGAGGATTGTATGTTGATGTATTATATATATGATGGAATATGTGGTATACTGGGGAACTCACTAAGTTTTATGTTTAGAGTTGTAGATTAAACATTTTCCAGGACGTTCATGAGAAGATCTCAGCAGGACTGTACACATGCATCGAAGATATACATTTTCCCGGTTTTGTGAACTTAACTCTAATAATATATGGTTTGCAATCGATAAAATGTTATTCAATGGTTTTTGAAACAAAGTTTTAATTGGTTAATCCATTTTAAAATGAAATATCTCTTATGTAATTTTTGGGATGTTACAATTACACTCATAAAATAAATTGAAATTGTTGATACTAATGCTAAATAATGAATGACAGTTATGGGGAAAATGTGGAATCCAATGGTCATTCAGAAACTAATATTTTATAACACTCCCTCTTGAATGACTATTGTACCATGCCTCATCAAAACCTTAATACTTAAATCCTCATGGGAAAAACTTAGCTATGGAAAAGAGTACAATATGTTTCCAACTCCCCCGATCATCACATCACTTGATTTCCTTGAAACGACACATACTAATGTTTTGTACCATCTTTTCAAATTTGGATGTATCAAGTGCTTTAGTGAACAAATAGGCCAGGTTTTTAATTGCTTGAACTTTCTGAATGTTGATTTGATGTTCCTTTTAAATAACATAGGTGTCACAGTGCTGGATTTTGAGCCTCATTAGATCAAAAAAAATGGCAACGAAAAAAAAATGATCTAATACTTGAAACAAGCGGATCTAAACAAATCCATGAAACTTATTTAGAACTTACTATAATGAAAAAAACACACATTTGACTTCATTGTAAAATCCTTCTTTTGATGATCCAGTTGGTTGGACTAAAGAACCCAACGTAGAGTTCCTTTCTTGTAATCACACTCAAGACTCAAAACGACAACAAGTATGAACATTTGACTACGAAGCAATACCATGCAAGCTTAAGACTTGACATAAGAGGTGTCACAACGTGAGAAAGATCCTTTGATTATTCTAGGGTTTTTCAAAGGGTTCCAACTTTTGGGGTAAGAAGGCTAAGTTTTCATCCATCTAAAACTGGGATTTGACCCCATTATTTATAGGGAGGTGGTTTGAAACCCTAAAGATAATCACAAAATATAATAGTGATTATCTATGTTATTCAAATAATTCTTAATTATTCCATGTTCATTTATTTACTATTAATTAATTAAACTATTAATTAATTAAAAAATAATCCCATCAAATAAATATCTTTTTAGTTCTGATTTATTTTGTTCTTGCGTGTAACCCAAAAGGACATTGCTATTTATAGTAATATTTCTTGGCTTGTTATGGGTATGGGCATTATTCTCCATCATCTCCCACTTGCAATTAGGCATTAAAAATTAAACAGTCCAATACTTACTATGAAGAACAGTGAGTAGCAGTCCAATGCAACTACTATACTTATAGCAACTTTGCTATAAACAACCCTAAGACTAGTGACTTCAAATTATAGGGTTTCAAAGCACTCCATGGATGATGGAAATGGGCCCCTTTGATGAATTCTAGGTTAAAAGCCCAAGACTTGTCTTTTCCCTATAAATAGTCATGTATTATTCATTATTAGGGTTAAGAGTTAGGCAAAATGTAGTCGCTACGTTGTGAGGTTTCTTGTAGAATTAGATTCTTATTTCTTAAGTGTAATTTGTTCCTCACAATTCAATAAATCGAGTGATCATTCGACCTAATCTTCATATTTGTGTTGTTCTTATTTTCCGCATCATGTTCATCAAATCACAATTAGGGTTTTAATCCCAACACAAATTCCTTCAGTCTTCATGATATATGTATAAATTCGAGAAATGGATAATAGTCGATTCAGAATTCAAGATTATGTTTCCCGAAATAGATTTCTGATGACTGCTTCTAACTACTATACTGAACATATCAATTTTAGTCATGACTCGACCGAGTACTTTAGATGTTAGCGCCAAATCAACGAGGGGGCCGGAGATATCGACTTCTCCATTTTTGGCAGAATGATCAGATAAACTTTGACTACATAGGCATGTGCTATTCACCATTTAATATCTAGTCAACCCCTATATAGCTACCAGTTACATACAACACCGGGGAAAAACCAAGATACATTAGGTTTTGTAACATCTATAAAAATCACAACAAATTTAAACTTTTTAAAACAACCCCAAATCATAGAATGTTTACAAAATCATTGTTTCCAGAATATTGTTCCATATCATAGTATCCCATAGATCAAAATTACATAAACATAGGATTTCTAAGGTCACACCTTCGTTGTCCCGTGATCATCAAAAGTACCTGAAATAATAATTAAAAACTATAAGCCAAATATTAGTAAGTTCCCCAAAAGTACCAACACATAAACAAATAACATATACGACAACATGTTGGGTCCAATCAACCATTGGGTGGGAATACCCCAAGCCCAATCACCATTTCGGTCCAGTCATCCTCTTGAAGGAATACCCTACGTGGAATGCCGATATACAATAGGTTATGTCAACCATCGGGTTGGAATACCCCTAGGGCCAATCAACCATTGGGTTGGAATGCCAATATACAACGAGTCCAATCATCCTCGGGATGGAATACGCTCGGGCCAAATCAACCATTGGGTTGGAATGCCAATATACAACGAGTCCAATCATCCTCAGGATGAAATACGCTCGGGCCAAATCAACCATTAGGTTGGAATGCCCCCAGTCTATTGGACCACACACATAACAGTAAGGCCTCAACCACCAACCAAAATATGTGCGCATATAACAGATAAACATATAACTAATCAACAGACAATCAGGAAAATCTACAAATCACTAAACATAACAGCATCCTATATACCAAGATACAAATATAACAGATCACTATAGCACGATAACATACTATCACATAACAGGATATCTAATCCAATGGTTCGGCCTTGTTGCCTTCGAACCGAAAGTACAGTGAGGAAAAACTCACCTCAAAAACTGAACATTAGCTGATGAGGTTCGGACTCCAAATCTTAGCTCAAATGACACCTAATCAGAATGACCAAATCTCAAACATAATCTAAAATACCTAAAATATTCTTAAGTCAAACTTGGTTTAAATTGGTCAAAGTCAACTCACCTCACGTCGTGCCCAGACATTGGTCACATTGTGACAGTGTACCCGATCCGATTCCCACTCAACTTGACCCAAACTAGTCAACTCAGCCAAAGAAACCACCTGAAATGGCATCACGACGTGAGCATCCATTCTCACGTTGTGATCTCAAAGGGTTCTAACAGAAGACGAGGATGCTCTGAATCTCATGTCGTCAGATCTTACATCTCACATCGTGAGCATTTTCTAAGGGTAAGAGTGACCATCATAAGTCCTTATTCCATTAAGTCTTCGAGACTTATTCACCTAAAAGATAAAGGGGACCCTAAGATCCATAAAAATGTTTCCTTTATGGCCATGCATGCACCAAACATGATCATCCACTTTTTAGGCCAAAAAGGGAAGAAATGAGCTTCAATCTATCATGCATTCCTCAAAACCATACCAACTTCCAGATCTGAACAATATTATGCTCTAGGGACTCTTAGAATCCATAAAGTTGCCAACTTTATGGATTTACTCCACTCAAGCATGCAATAACATCAATAAGATGGACAAAACTCAAGATCTATCCATGATAAGTAATAAAATTGGATTCTTTGATACTTATAAGGGTCCAAAAGTAGGAAACGATGGTGATGATGATGATACTTTTCCCACACCACCACTAGAGCACTTCAGTCTTCTTCTTTTCTTCTTCTTCAAGTTAGAAATGCACCCAAAGGACAAAGGATCTTAGGGAGAAGTGAAATTAGGGTTTTTGGAAGTCTAGAGAGTGAGAGAGGCTGAGGGTGAGCAACTTTATCCCTCTCATTTCTTTAAATACCGAAAACTTAGGGTTTTGGTCATCATCCGCCCTCACGTCTTGAGTACTAGGCTGCTCACGTCGTGAGCCTTAAAATGATGCACATAGCTGAATCACTCCTCACGACGTGACAAGGCATTCCTTACGTCATGAGAAGGGCTAATATTGAAACTTTTAAGCTCACAATATTAAAGATAATGTGCACGTGATTCGGGTGTTATAGATTGTAGGACAATACCTCTTGCGTCTAAATTTGAAGAATAAGAAATACAGTTGTCTTGATTTACTCATGAAACGATCCATGAAGTAATCTTTAAGTGTGGTTACTCCGATACTTAAAATCTCCATTTTCAAGTACTCATCAATATTGGTCGTAAGACTTAGCTATGTTGATCTTTATGAGCAATATACCAATACTATGACAATCTTAATTCACTTCTATCTCATAATAGGATTGATTGTGGAAGTTTGAATAAAATATTATTCTGGAAGTGATTCTAAACATGCAAAAGTGTAACACAGGAATATCCTAAATGAAATGACCGAATTCCATCAAATATTAAGTTCTCCACTTAATAATCGTAAGACCAAATATATACATATACTACATCAGTTCCTAAATTAAAACAAGCTAAAACTAAAATGATCAAGTTAATACACATGCAATTCTAATAACATTAGATCTTTGTGTGACTATTAACCTTGATTAAGGCTTTAGTTTTAAAGGTATGAATTAATAAGATTTTATTTATTTGACTATGATGTCCTCACATTTGTGAAGGTATGTAATAAGTATCTACTAATATGATCTAATGTAACTTGGGATCTAAACACAAGGTAAAGTCACCTCATAGTCACAAGAAACTTCAAGAGAACCATCAATGATTGACCACAACACTGGGGTCACTATTGAACTTCTTCATAGTTTGTCTTTGCAATCTAACTTATTGCAATATACTCTAATCTTATTATCAAATCCAGTTAGGTGTACTACTTAGTACTCTTCCAAGCTAATACCTTATTAATTAAGAGCACAAACTCTGACTGCTAAATAGAAACGTCTCTATCAGTAAGGAACTGACCATCAATGTAACTCTTTCATTGATTTCATCCATACTAACAAGATTATCTCCTTTGTCCTTTTAGGACTTTAAAGAATATTCCTGATTATTAGATTGTTGATTCCTTGATTATAGCCAAAATGCTCTTAATATGACTTATCATACACAAGGCCTACGAGTCATTACTTTTACTAACACAAACTCTTCAGGAATTCTGCATCTCAAGTTTCCTCAAGATTCCAAGTACGTTGGCTCAAATCAATGGGTGACTTAGATCTATCTCTATAGACTCTAAGCATGATTTCTTGTTCATCACATGTGTTTCATATCAATACAATTCCTAAGTTATGTAAAGCTTTTACACTTAGCAAAGTTAGCACATTGTTTCCAATTTCAATACAAGTGATAACATTATTCCCACTAGCTCTGAAATTTATGAGGAATATCTTTTGTTTCTCGTAATATAACTATTTAGTTTCTCATTGAAGCAAATTACCCGAACATGAGATGCTTGTTATAGTTCATCAATGGATTTTTCAAGCCTGCATATTTATCACAACCCATCATGTTCTGAGCATATGTGTGTTCCTATCCATGCTTGTAATGTTTTAAAGATCTATAAAAATTATATGGTTTTCACACCAAGTGTTGAATCAATTCTAATTTACAGCATTCATGGAGTCAACGATGTCAATAGCGCCTTTTATTAGATCTACATGGAAAAGATAGGGAGATCTCACGTTTCATAATAGGTTTTAACCTATAATTAAGTGCTAGTGTTTTTCTTAGGGATTTTCATTATTGGTTCGTGAGTCTTATCAAGATAAATATGGCTCCCACTAGTTCTTCTGGATATAGGTTCTCTCTTTCAAAAATCTGTCCTTTGAGCAACCAATATTTTGTTCTCATAGGGCTTCCAAAATCATAGGGTTTTCAACGAGCGTAAAACTTTCTTAGTTTGTACAAGACCAAGGACTCTTGTAACACTTATTCATGGTACGATTCATAAAATTTTTGTAAGCGTAATATGACTCATCAATTACAAATCAAACGATGATTTTGTTTCTCTATTCAACTAAATTATCGATGGAAATATTTTGGTTTGAGATAAGTTGCGAAACTGCTTCACAATTCTAATAGATGACCGTTAACCTTTTAATCAAGATTCTCACTATCCTATTGGGTTTGAGTTTCTTACTGTTTTACCCAATTGACTATGAACTTCGTTTCATGACCAATATGAATGGAAAATTAGCGTGAACTAATTCCAACAAATGATAGCATCATTAAGCGATTTTTTTTGTCACTTATCTTAATATTATGAGATATGTATCAGTCAAAAGACTTGTAGTCTAATGACTTCTAAAATTCTATCCAATTGAATATTTGTTGATGCACTTCTCATTCACATATTCAAAGACAATGATGTAAACACTTTGGATATCAACATGTATCATGGTTAATCTTGAACGACCAAATAGTGTAAACTAATTCCAACAAATAATTTTCCAATTTATGGTGTAATTGTCATCATTATTGACAAATAATATTTGAATATAACATAAAACTTACGGTCAAATGAATTCCAAAATCATATCCAACTGGACATTTGGTGAAGCAACTCTTATTTAAACAAATGATTCCATAATTTCATTTAATCTAACCAATGAATCTCCATTGAACTATTATTGCTATACTAGTTTCAAAAATTTCATGACTTACTTTTAAATAGAAAACATATAAAATGTTCTTTACTTAAATAAGCTAGAACTATCTTACAAAACATTGTATAATCAATTTCAATCATAAGACCAATACTTAACATTTATGAGAAAGAGTCATCTTATGATCCTAAGGATAATAAAGGGACTCGATTCGAAATCCTTGATCATAATCACTTATCTATGTTATAGTCTAGTACTTCTTTTTGGTCACTACACATTCTTGAAAATGTTAACACTTGTCCTTTAATGAAACACACAAGGATTGTTAAGACAAAATTTGAGGTTTATACTTTGATTTACATGAATTTTATAGTTCTCGGTTTTGGACCAAAATCTCTATGATCTTGGTGGTGTTTGGACCGAAATCACCATGTGATTTCGGTTGGGTTATTGGGTTTGGCCTTTGTAACCAGGTATTAGGTATAAAATGTTTTTTATCAGCCTACTCTAGTGGATGGCTTTTTTCGACAACTAAGAGAAAAAGAGAGAACCAAGAGAGTAATTGTGAATCTTATGTACTAAACTGTAATCAATATAGTGTGAAATGAAGATTCATCACTATGTTCTTATTTCCTATTTACAATTTTTGGAATTCACTTGATTAGGACTCCACACCAATTATAGTGATTTCGATTGATACATTTAGATCGGGTTTTACAATTGGTATCAGAGCAAGGATTGGTATCAATCGAATTGGCAAGATTTTAACCGTTTCTTGGAATTTTTCTCAGTATTCTTGGTGTTTTTCATGTTATTTTCAATGAAATACTTTTTTTGTTCTTCGTGTTCTTCATTACTTTGGAAATTTTGATCGAAATTGGTTTTGAAAATTTGAAATTTTTGTGTTTTTGGGAGTCTTCGGTCTCAGCCTTGAAGTTCTCAGCGGAAAACCTCGTCCTCGGTTACGTTTAGGAGTCTTCGGCGGCTAGCTGATCGATTTCAGTTAGGGTTTGAGAGTTCTTGGCTAGCTCCTCGGACACATGTTCATTCTCGGTTAGGTCATCTTTGGTCTCGGACCCTACCTCAAAGTTCTCGGCAGCAGCGAAGGATCTCGGTTAGGGCAGCCTTTCTTCTCGGTATTCTTGTGTCTTTGGTTGATGTCTTCAGTCAAACATTTTCGATAAAAGTCTTCGGTCTACTCATTTGACTTTGCATTCTCGGTTAGCATCTCGGTTTTTAAGATTTCGTCTATCATATTCGGTCTAGAAGCCTCGTATTCAGTCAGGAATGTAAGTTCTCGGTCAAGTTTTATTTTAGACAAAAGGTTGACTTTCAAGGTTCTTGGTCAACAAAGTGTTGATTATTAGTGTTTTCGGTCAGAGAAGCATTTATTATTGGTTTTCGATCAAAATGAAATTACTCAATTAGATTCCTTTTGATAAATTATGAGTTCTTTCAACAATACCAAAGAGGTTAGTGAAACTTTTTGTAATCAAGCCTGTAGTGATAAAATTAAACATTATCGTGATCAACATGATTTATTAATTAGGGAAATTGAGGACCTTAAATATGAAGGAAATACTTTCAGAAAGGCCCAAAAACCCTTAAAAGAAAAATTAGAGACCCAAACCAAATATCTAAAAAGAATTAAAGAAGAATACAACACTAAGTGTGAACACTATGATTATGCTCAAGAAAAGATTGACAGTCTAACTGTCGACCTTGACACATTGAAAATTAAGTTTGAAAACGCAAATTTTAATTTTTAGAAATTTGATGTGTCAAGTAAGAAAGTTGAGACAATGATTGAAAAGAAACTTAGATGGAAAGACAAAAAGAATGTAGGTCTTAGGTATGATAATGTTCCTCCTTTATTCAATGATAATTATACTTTTACTCATATGAATGAGGAAGAAAAGGGAAGGGAAGCACACCTACAGTATGGTAAACCTACTATAGTTGAGGCAGTAAATAATGATAGTGTGAACGATACTAATGTTTCTACCTCATGTGCAGATAAGGTCACAATGCAAGACGGGCATGAGCTGGACAAAAATAGTTATAGTTCTGCTGAAAATGATTCAAAAACTTGTGATAATGATATTGTTACTGTTGAAAAATTCAAGTCACAAAAAACTATTAAACAGTCTAATAAATGTTCATGTGCTTGTGCTTGTGGAAGTTCATTGAAACAAACTTCATTTTGACAAGGACCAAGTCACAATTTTTTTTGAAAAGACTGACTTGTCTTATGTGACAACCCGAAATTCCTATCTTGTAAAAGTCAAACATGGTCAACGAAAGTCAAACTTATCCAATAAAGTTCAAACTTATTTCTAACATTAACTTATGGTTAGATTAGATTAATGAAATGAGTGTGTTCAAGCATAATATCCTAAAGTGTTGTATATTAAGTGAGAAAAACCATTTGGACCGAGGCTTCAGGCCGTGAACGAGCCTTCGGGCCATGAACAGCCTTCAGGCTGTAAACCTCGGTTTGGGTTGTGAACCTCCCCTCCTATATATATTAGTTATGCTGATTTTTACTTCACTTCTTCACTGCTGACCATGAAATCGAGCCTTCTCTCTCAAGATCATCAACAGTGAACACCTTTTTCCCTCTCCAATATCATCCTCTTCTTTTTCTTATTCAAGGGAACTTGCTTAGGACCTTCACTTATTCATCAAAACATCAAGATCAGTGGGTCGTGAACCCTTCTTGCACCGTGAACCCTTCTTGGGACGTGAACTCCTTGCAGCCTCCCATCTTTGCTTATAACACTTCTTTTGACTTGTTTGTCCTGGGAACTAGCTTGTGAGCTCAATCATCCTATATTGAACTTTCATTCAAATCACTCCCACAAGGTGAGTTCGTATCCCTACAAATTATAGTTTTAAACGCTTTTATATGCTTTTTAAATGCTTTTTGGGGGTAGAATACAAGTAGAACACAATATAATTGAGTTAATGAATTACTTGTGAAAACATCAAACAAAGGGATTACTTATACACAACAACTTGTTAAAAACACTTTAAAAATCCTTTAAAAATCTTTTAGATTGCTGTTTATTTACGTATAAGTATGCTTTAACGGACTTAGGACTATTGCTAAATACTGTAAATCTTGTTCCTTGTTTTGTTATGGGCTTAGGGTAGGATCACTAGTCCGACTGCTGGCTAAATCATAGTTATACTTATTAAATACGTATATGAATATTAAACTCCATTTTTAAGGAGTATACTTAACATAGTTGCTTATGGTGAGCAATTGAGTCTTTTCTACAAATTAGTAACAGTTCAAACAAACATACTAGTAAACTATACTAGGTATAGTTTATAGAATCACTACACACGATTTCTTGAACAGAGATACATACATGAGTCAGTACGTACATACTACTACTTTACATTACAAAGCATAATATAAACAAGAACAAGATAACAAAAATTTGAGATACTACTTCACAACATAGCAATATACTTGTTATGTCATGTTTTGTAACCAGAGTCTCCTGAACGGAGAGTGGACATTGTGTGTATAGATCTATATGGGATTGGGAATCCCACATACCAACTGTTAGCTACAGTCCAGCAGACAGGCCAAGGGGTGACAAAAGTCACATTAGTTTCGACACCAGCAGGTCGTCGTGTTAAACACTAGTCAATCAGTATGGTTATAACCACATCACATTTTAACCTAATTTAACCAGTTTGGTTTTTAAGGTAGTTAATGCATTCAGTAGTGTATTTTATACAATACTACTGTAAATCTTCATTTTTTCCATTACATTCATACCGTGATATTCTCACACGAGAATTGCATACTATTTTTAGAATAAAGATGGTTTTACAAATATGGAAAACATTACATTTATATACTATTTCAAGTACAGACACACATTTTACACATTATTCGAGAGAACAGAACATACAACACAGTTGAGTCTTGGTAGAAGACTACTTTTCATTTTAGTAGAAAATATTGGATTTTCTAGGAAGTATACAAACATTTACATCAAAACACTTACAAACATTTTCATGAAACAAATGTAAACTTTTGACACAAAAATACTTATGAACTCACCAACTTAAATGTTGATACTCTCTTTCAAGATAACTTGTATTCTCAGGTCACTAGTAGACAGGTACACTGGACCAGATTTTGAGAAGACAGAGCATGTTCAAGACTCGTCTTTTATTTTGATATATTTTTGGTGTCTTACAACTATACACAGAACACACATCTATAAACTATATTATTAATGCGATGGATGTTGTAGCTTGTTTTACTATTGTGCATTGTTATGATACTATACATGACCTCCTCCGCCCCCAAATGTTTCCGCCATCTCGATTTGGGGGTGTAACAGATTGGTATCAGTGCTTTGTTTATAGTGAACTGAGTATATCAACTCATAAAAGATACACAACTATAAACACATCGGGATTAAAACACTCTGACTAAGAGTTATACTTTTAAATAATAAAATATTTTACTAAAGTATACATACATGGATTCATACTAAGATCGGTGTCGTACTAGAACATAACAAAAGTATTGCGGTTGTTAAACAGCACAAGTAGGCTTGGAGACATATAATTAGGTTTGTGATGGATATAGCATGATCAATTATATCTACCCGAGAAGTGATTAGCATGTGCCTAGGAATGGTTGTGGTGATGCAACAGGTATAAAAACTTACCAACTCTACTACAATGAAACTCTAGAACAGAACATAAACTTAAAATACTATAGGAGTATTTTGTGGTACTATAATTACTTATGTGAAAAATAAAAAGATCTTTACTAGTAGGTCAATAGTTGCTGAGTGGATACGCTTAGGTTATATATGACTAAGATGTTATAGATTTAGAATATGTGATCTTCGCTGTACTTCCTGTTCCTTGTTTGGTTGTGGACTTAGAGTTAGGCCACTTATTCGAAGGTCTATTCTATCTTCAGTTGTGTATAGCTGTTATGCACTACATAAGTATAGAAGTAACTGGTAAGGATCATCTTATAATTATCTTAGTAGTAAATCTATTATATGTTTCTTACACCCCTTTTCTCGCTTAGATATCATGGCTGGATTCCATCTACCTAGCGACCCGTACTTTCCCGATCAAGGGATCGGTGGATGGATTGAAGCTAAACCCGAAGAAGAGAACCCCGTGGTCCCAGTAGAAGAAGACCCCGAGGAGAGTTCTGAGGAAGAGAATGAATAAAATGATCACGATGACTCTGACTCAGATCCTGAGATTTATAATCCACCCCAAGTTGTTGAAAATCCCAACCCTTGTCTGGATTTTCAAGGCCCGACGCCTCTGTGGACCGTGAACTTGGGATGGTGGAGCCATAAAGATGGAGAACCACCTCCTTATAATGGAGACCAAAGCTTCTACAACCTGAATGAGGGAGGCTCAGCAGAAAGATTCTGAAACGACCGAAAAATCCAACCAATTTAAATTTTTCAAAAACAACCCGATTTCATTAAATTATTACAAAAAGGTTTTCAATACAAATCATTTAGAGTATTCCCAGAATCACATTGCTACAAAATCATGAGGAGTGGTACGATCACGCCTTCGCCTTGCCACAGTCTCTTGAAGAACCTGAAAACATTAAACCACAACTGTAAGCCCGAAAGCTTAGTGAGATACCCCCAAAATACCAACCACATATACCATACACGTAACATGCTATCTCATAACGAATCATAGAACAATCATGCATATCGGGTCTACTGTGGGATTGGTCCGCCTGGTCGGGCCTTCAGTCCCTTGGTCCACCCTCCGTGTCCAATCACGTACCTTAATTCTGCAGTGTGGTTGGTCCACCAGCGCTGGGCCTTCAACTCACCTGGTCCACTCTCTGAGTCTACAGTATGACTGGTCCGCCTGCATCGGGCCTTCAGTCGGCCTGGTCCACTCTCCGAGCCTCGGCACGTTTGGTCCACCCGCGTGGGCCTACAGCATAACCAGACCGCTCGCTGGGCCTTTTGAATAACCGGTCCGCCCTGGGTATCTTGGCTTACAGCACAAAACAGGACCCGCCTCAACCCATCTACAGTCCAAACAACCATGTGCACATAAACATATAATCATATAACAGTTCTCATTCAAACAAACCGATCTAACAGATCACATAGCATAACATACTCTAAGCAGCATACCGACCTAACAGGTCACTAGCATAGCATTTCCCTATCTCTCAGGATACCGATCTCAATCAGGCCTCTAACATATACCGTCCTAACTCTCAGGATGCAAGCATATCACAGCAACAAAATAACAACAACTACCCGGATCTCAATCCGATAAGGGCCGGCCTTGGTGCCTTAGACGTTGTTGATATAGTGAGGATAACTCACCTCGAAATTGTCGGCTGAAAGGATAAGATCCCGCTGCTCCGAACTCCTCCACTGAACACCAAAACACTCAACTCAATATATACCCTTAATTATCAAAATACCCCTAGAAGACAACTGGTCAACCTTGGACAAAGTCAAAGTCAACCCCCGACTGACTCTACTCGCCGACTCAACCCGATGACTCGCTGAGTCCCTATGCTCAGAACTTCCCTCAATCTGCGGCCCAACTCGCCGAGTCACCTCGAGACTCGCCGAGTCCAAAAACTCTGAGTCCACTCGAACCCAACTTACCGAGTCATCCCTTGACTCACCGATTCTCGACTCAACCAGAAAATATTGGGACTCTTCGACAAGACTCGCCGAGTCCAAGAACAGACTCGCCGAGTCTAAGGCTATCTTTAACCTACTCGACGAGTTGTTCATCCAACTCGCCGAGTTCTAGCTCATCTTCAAGCAACTCGTCGAGTCCACCCATGTGACTCGCCGTGTACCACCGGTCTGAATCCATACAGAAGCACTCCAGGCCAAGCAATTGATCCAAAACATAGATCTACTTCTCCTAAGGCCATCCATCACGTAAAGTGGCAATCTTTACGTGAATCCATGAAGATCTAAGCATTATACACATTAGGGCTAAGGTTCGGGACAAGATAGCTTCACTACATACTCAATTACAGGGACTTTCAGGCATTCCAACCCTTCTCTATTCCAGATCTGAGGTAGCAACCTCAGATCTAACCTCTAGACTCCAAAGCACCAAAAGATATGATCTCAACACCCCCAAAAATGAATAATCTAGACAATAGCAGCTCAAGAACGACATATTACCTCCAAAGAATGCCCCAACAGCAATGAAACTCGGATCCAAGCAAAACCCTTTGATCCAAGCCTCTTCTCCTTCAAGATTTCTTCAACAAGCACCTCTCCAAGCTCCAGTTTGCTCAACAATGGTGTTCCTCCATGCAATTAGGGTTTCTGGGACTCAAGGGGGGTCAAAGAGGATGGGGAGGAAACATAATGTTCTTTATATAGGGCTCATTCCCCGGATTTAGGGTTTTCTTTACCCAGCACCTACTCGCCGAGTCCATCTTTGGACTTGCCGAGTAGGCCACTTGACACGCGACCAAAGTCGCGACCAAAGTCGCGACTCTACTCGCCGAGTCCATCCATGGACTCGCCGAGTCGCCCTTCGAGACTTACACTTTTAGCCCTTCAACTCTACTCTTGCTATTTCGGGATGTTACAATTCTCCCCCACTTAAATTAGGCTTCGCCCTCGAAGCCTATGACAACTCAACTTCAAAATACTCCCACGACGCGCCACCTGGCCTTAACCGGACCAGGTCCCTCAAGGCATACCCAACGAAACTCAAACTCACTTTCTCAATCCTAACGGTGTCCTGACCACCGTCTTAAACCGGGCACTGGCTTTATCCTCTGCTCCAAATCACAACCATTACTCGACCCATATGAGCTATAAATAACCATGCACCACCCGATTCCCGATCCGAATCCCACTCTATCCAATCCATGACGACCGAAAGACCCAATCTTCAATCCTGGAGCAACTCCCACGAGTTCTCCTCTTGCAATCACACACACATGCTGAACTAGCTCTAGCACCCACGGGTTGGGAAATCCCGATACTCTGATGATATCCTCAAACATCCCCCAGGATGAACCACTAATACATACCCAATACCCTGATCAGAATCACACTGAAAATCCAAGACTCTCTACCTGCATCCCTTCCGAGCCCCTTGGCTCTACACCTGCGAAATTCCCTCCGTGACCTCAGCAGACATCCCAAATCGGATGAGCTTTTATTCCACTGCCGCAAACACGCTACTCGAAAACCGTACTTGAATTACTCAAATCATAACTCTGCTCTGCCGCTTTCACTTATGTGAACTTGTACTCTCCTTCGTAAATTACATTCCTCCCTTTTTCCTTACCAAGGAAAACCACTCGACCACCTTGTCACCACGACAAGTACTACGGTGCTCACCAAACGCTACACTACCTCTTTATAGCGTAACCGCTATCCCATGCACCATACATACTCCCAATCAACCCAAGAAGACTCTCAAGTCCATGCACTACCTCCACTGATTGCGATTAATATTCGGGGCCAGACCTTGCAACGCTATCATATCGCGACATACTCAATCCATTACCTCGCATCGATCTGACGACACATGCAGAGTCTTCAGCATGACCGGACCGCCTTCCAGGCCTTCAGTCAAACTGGACCACTCTCATAACCTTCAGCAGACCTCAACCGCCCTCTAGGGCCTTCAGTCTAGCTGGACCATTCACCGAGCCTTCGGCCTGACTGGTACGCCCATTGGCCTTTAGTCTATCCGGACCGCTCAACTAGCAATCAACATTCCGAGTTACCTCTCTGGGAAAACCTCCCATGCATACTGTTCTAGCCCCCCAGGGGTTCCGAACTCTAACTCCATCATACATACTCGATCTCGGCCTGCTCCCAGGCCTTCCACAATAAAATGCCCTAGGTCTGTATTCCGCCCCGAACGCCTGCTACTCACCCATACGAGCCTACTCTCGGCTGATAGAAATACCGCTGAAACCCCAAGCAGCTAAACAACATTTCAAGCCTAACGACCATTCAGAGAATTTCCAATTCTCCACCACTTAAGACATTGACTACAAATTACCGGTCGCCATCACCGACCTCCCAGAACAACCTTGCAGAAAACCCAACACTTACACTCAGACCGATTCCCACTAGCACTAGCAACCTTCACAAAAACACATTCCCACACTGATCAACCTGCTCGAAAGGAACCCAATCTTCAATTATCCATTCCTTAGATTGCAGAAGCTACCCGACATTCAACCAACGCCGCATCCGCCACTAATCCATGATAGCTCAAAGCACTAATCCATAACCATATCGAACCCTCAGGGAACAACAGATACCAAGACGAAAACCCGAGCACAACTCGCCAACCCTCAAGGAACAACGGATACCACACAAAGACCCAAAATGCAATTCCATAACCATCCAACAAGGCAAGCAAATAACGATACTCCACAATAATCATAAATGATCAAGACAACAAGGAAGAAACATACCCGTAGCTACATCCGACATTGCTCTAACCTCCTTCGCTGCAAGCTGAAAAGCACGACCCTAAACCCTTGGGGGCACCACTCCATCCTGACCTCCACCTGTGATCCTCAAAGTGGCCGGTGCTGGAGCCTGCACCGATCCTGCAGCAAGCTATGGACAGTTGACCCTCAAGTGTCCAACCTGATGACAATGATAACAGATCCTCAAATCCCGAACCGGCACCGATTGCCGACAATCCCTTGCATAATGCCCCTACTTTCCGCACCTGCGGCATGCACCACCGAACCGATAAACTCCGGCGTGACCCCTTCCACACTTTCCACAGACGTGGCTACCCTGATCTCCCATCCTGGAATCAACGGTCTTAGACCGTTTCGTCGTCGGCTGCGACTGAACCGAAGCTTGCCTCAGCTCACGCATCTGCAACTCAATCTCTAACTCACGCCGCCTGGCGGCCTCCTGCAACTCTAACAAGGCCTCGCACCTCTGCGCAGACACAAACTGCCTGATGTCCCTCTTTAGCATACTCAGATATCGGGACATCTGAGCCTGCTCCGAAGTGAACTCAGGGCAAAACATCGCCCTCTCAGTAAACATCCTGGTGATTTCCGTCACCGACTCCGAATCCTGTTTCAACTCCAAGAACTCCTGAGCCAACCTCTCCTTCTCGACCTACGGAACATAACGAGTGCTGAACATCTCTCTGAACTGATCCCATGAAATCGCAGCCCTCTGCGCATCCGAGTATGACCCCGTGGTCAATCTCCACCAATCCTTTGCCCCGAGCCTCAACAGGTTCAGAGCACACCTCACCCTCTGATCAGCAGGGCACGAACACGTGAAGAAACACCCCTCCACATCTGATAACCATCTCATAGCAACGATCCTATCCTGCACTCCATCAAAGGTGGGAGGCTTCGTATTATCGAAGTCCCGATACTGAAAACCCCAACCAGCTCCTCCCCCTGCCGCTGCTACAGCCGTTGTAGCCGCCGCGGCAGCTGTCTCCGTGAGAGTCGCATAGAGCTCATCAAAATACTCCACCACGACGGTCTTGATCGACCCAAACAGTTCCGGCAGCTCGGCCCGGAACAATGCAGCAACCTCATCATGCAGGATTTCCCGAATCCTCGCATCCAACTCGTGCGTACTCATCTGACCGACGACCTCGGGCGGTACGGACCCACCCGGAACTCCCTCTCCTGCTCCTGATCCTGACTCGGATCCACTCCCAGCATGCCCTGAAATCTCCATATTGAAAATAAACCACCAAATATCTCAGACACTTCCCACTATCCCAGGAACCAACTCTCAACCCAACCCTAGAGGTCATGGTTTCCCTGATACGCGTATGGGTCCTGTGCTTTCAGTAGTACGGGCCCATACTACCTTCCACACCTACCCATATTTGTATGAAGTACTTCCACAACACCCTAGCGAAAACATACATAACAACGCTCTATCCTCACAATTAAAGGAACACTAGAAATCTCTCACAAGAAAACCCTAGGCTGGCAGGCATCATAAATCAGGCAACACATCAAGAAATCCTGAAGATCGCTAGCCTAACTCTAGCATGTTGTTCTATCAAACCTCAATAAAACAAATATCATGTATGGTATTTTGGGGTTACTTACTGGCTCCGGCTGATCGTACCTCCGCGTCCTCCTTTACTTATTTTGAAAAACCATTTTAAATTCTCTTTTGAAAACCCTCCTCGGTTTAAGACTGGAGTCACACAAGTGTTCCTCCAATTCACTCAAACCAAGGCTCTGATACTAACTTGAAACGACCGAAAAATCCAACCAATTTAAATTTTTCAAAAACAACCCGATTTCATTAAATTATTACAAAAAGGTTTTCAATACAAATCATTTAGAGTATTCCCAGAATCACATTGCTACAAAATCATGAGGAGTGGTACGATCACGCCTTCGCCTTGCCACAGTCTCTTGAAGAACCTGAAAACATTAAACCACAACAGTAAGGCCGAAAGCTTAGTGAGATACCCCCAAAATACCAACCACATATACCATACACGTAACATGCTATCTCATAACAAATCACAAAACAATCATGCATATCGGGTCTACTGTGGGACTGGTCCGCCTGGTCGGGCCTTCAGTCCCCTGGTCCACCCTCTGTGTCCAATCACGTACCTCAAGTATGCAGTGTGGTTGGTCCGCCCGCGTTGGGCCTTCAACTCACCTGGTCCACTCTCTGAGTCTACAGTATGACTGGCCCGCCTGCATCGGGCCTCCAGTCGGCCTGGTCCACTCTCTGAGCATCAGCATGTCTGGTCCGCCCACGTGGGCCTACAGCATATCCGGACTGCTCGCTGGGCCTTCAGAATAACCGGTCCGCCCTGGGTATCTTGGTCTACAGCACAAAGCAGGACCCGCTTCAACCCATCTCCAGTCCAAACAACCATGTGCACATAAACATATAATCATTAACAGTTCTCATTCAAACAAACCGATCTAACATATCACATATCATAACATACTCTAAGCAACATACCGACCTAACAGGTCACTAGCATAGCATTTCCCTATCTCTCAGGATACCGATCTCAATCAGGCCTCTAACATATACCGTCCTAACTCTCAGGATGCAAGCATATCACAACAACAAAATAACAACAACTACCCGAATCTCAATCCGATAAGGGCCGGCCTTGGTGCCTTAGACCCTGTTGATATAGTGAGGATAACTCACCTCGAAATTTCCGGCTGAAAGGATAAGATCCCGTTGCTCCGAACTCCTCCACTGAACACCAAAACACTCAACTCAATATATACCCTTAATTACCAAAATACCCCTGGAAGACAACTGGTCAACCTTGGACAAAGTCAAAGTCAACCCCCGACTGACTCTACTCACCGAGTCAACCCGATGACTCGCCGAGTCCCTATGCTCAAAACTTCCCTCAATCCGCGACCCAACTCGCCGAGTCACCCCGAGACTCGCCGAGTCCAACAACTCTGAGTCCACTCGCACCCAACTCACCGAGTCATCCCTTGACTCACCGATTCTCGACTCAACCAGAAAATATTGGGACTCTTCGACAAGACTCGCCGGGTCTAAGGCTATCTTCAACCTACTCGACGAGTTGTTCATCCAACTCGTCGAGTTCTAGCTCATCTTCAAGCAACTCGTCGAGTCCACCCATGTGACTCGCCGAGTACCACCGATCTGAATCCATACAGAAGCACTCCAGGCCATGCAATTGATCCAAAACATAGATCTACTTCTCCTAAGGCCATCCATCACGTAAAGTGGCAATCTTTACGTGAATCCATGAAGATCTAGGCATTATACACATTAGGGCTAAGGTTTGGGACAAGATAGCTTCACTACATACTCAATTACAGGGACGTTCAGGCATTCCAACCCTTCTCTATTCCAGATCTGAGGTAGCAACCTCAGATCTAACCTCTAGACTCCAAAGCACCAAAAGATATGATCTCAACACCCCCAAAAATGAAGAATCTAGACAATAGCAGCTCAAGAACAACATATTACCTCCAAAGAATGCTCCAACAGCAATGAAACTCGGATCCAAGCAAAACCCTTTGATCCAAGCCTCTTCTCCTTCAAGATTTCTTCAACAAGCACCTCTCCAAGCTCCAATTTGCACAACAATGGTGTTCCTCCATGCAATTAGAGTTTCTGGGACTCAAGGGGGATCAAAGAGGCTGGGGAGGAAACATAATGTTCTTTATATAGGGCTCATTCCCCAGATTTAGGGTTTTCTTCACCCAGCACCTACTCGCCGAGTCCATCTTTGGACTCGCCGAGTAGGCCACTTGACACGCGACCAAAGTCGCGACTCTACTCGCCGAGTCCATCCATGGACTCGCCGAGTCGCCCTTCGAGACTTACACTTTTAGCCCTTCAACTCTACTCTTGCTATTCCGGGATGTTACAGATTCCTTCCTATCTTGGTTCTCCGTGTTACTTGAAATGTTGAACAGGGGAGAGCAAACTTCGACCAAGTCATGGAAATTCATGCTAACTCAGGAGTCAACACAGTTCGTCTCTGTAATCTGACTGATGACTAGGAGTTAGCAAATACTCACACCGACGCCCTACGAGTAGAACTGAATGTTTGTTGTAACGTCCCAAAAATCACGACTAAAAATTTCTTTTAAAACATTTCTAAAACCATATTTATAAAAACCGCATCATAAGTCATAACATAATTTCCGACTATTAATCCAAAACATAATATTATTATCAGAGTAAACATTCCCAGGCTAGCTGACTAAGGTTTGTGCACGGCAATCTCTCCGAGCTCCTCCTTTGAAAACCGAGTACCTGAAACCAAAGACTGGCATCATAAGGACGAAGCTTAGTGAGCTCCCCCAAACTACCACATACCATACAATAACATATAAATAACATACTGGGCCTTGCCCACTGCATCGGACCGAGGTCCGGAAACTGACTGGGACCTTGTCCCCTGCATCGGACCGAAGTACGGACTAACTGGGGCCTTGCCCCCTGTATCGAACCGAAGTCCGGAACCTGACTGGGACCTTGTCCCCTGCATCGGGCCGAAGTCCGGACTAACTGCAATGGACCGAAGTCCGGAACTAACTGAACATAGCATAACATAAACATATTAACTAGCATGAACACACATATAGTGCATACTGCATCGGGCTGTAGCCCGGAACACATAACACATAAATCCTGTCTGAGCCATGAAGGCATCAAACATACTAACTACTGCATCGGACCGAAGTCCGGAAACTAGTGCTAGCTAAACGGGCCGGCATTGTGGCCTTAGACTCGTTCCTAATGGAAGGAAACTCACCTGGTACTGCTGAACTTGCTAGTAACCCCTCTGGATGCTGACCGACAATTCCCTGAACCGTTGCTCCACTAGCTCCCCGAGCTACCAATATCAAAACATATATCACTTAGCTTAACTGATCTCCAAAAGTCAACTATGTCAACTCTGGTCAAAGTCAACCTTCAAGGTCAACCCGACTCGCCGAGTCTGCCTACTGACTCGCCGAGTTCATTAGCTCAAAATCCTTTCATTCACGACTCTACTCGCCGAGTCGGCCCCTGACTCGCCGAGTCTACCGATTTCCGAGTCCTGACCTGTCCAACTCACTGAGTCCCTACTCAACTCACTGATCTGAGTCTTAACTCGAAGGTTTTGGGGTTTCAGGACTTGACTTACTGAGTCCAAGAACAGACTCATCGAGTCCAAGGCAATCTTCAACAGACTCGCCGAGTTGTTCTTCCAACTCACCGAGTTCCTGCCCAATTTCATCTAACTCGCCGAGTCCACCCATGTGACTCGTCGAGTCGCTTCAGTTCTTAATCCATTCAGTGGCTTTTCGAGACATGCAGGGGCTCCAAATCAAAGATCCATACTTTCAAAGTCCATTCCCCATGTAAAGTTGAAAACTTTACGTATCACTAAGGAGATCAAGGCTCAAAACACTACAAACTAGGGTTTAAGACAAAGAGGCTTAACAACCAACCCAAAGACTGATGCTTTATGATTTTCTAGGCCAAAATACACTTAGATCTGAAGTAGCAACTTCAGATTTGGGCTCCAACTCGAAATGATTCAAGGACATGGCATAAAAGCCCCAAAACTCATAACCAAGATAGATCTAGATGCAAAGGAGGGAAGATAACAGCTTATTACCTCCAAGATGAGCACAAACTGAAATATTTCTCGGATCTACACCTCTCTTTTGAAGCAACCCACTTGATCTTCAAGTTCGTTTCAAAGATTCCCTCCTCCAAAGCTATTTTCCCTCGAATAATGGAAGCTCACAAGAAATCTATGATTTACAGTTTCTCTGGGATGATATAGAGGCTGAGGAAGGGACATAACATCCCTTATATAGGGTGCAACCCCCCGGGATTAGGGTTTCTCTCTTCAGACCGGACTCGTCGAGTCCATTCTCCGACTCGCCGAGTCGGTCACTTACTCCTCGATCCGGATCCCGCTCGGACTCATCGAGTTCCTCCCTGGACTCGACGAGTTGACCCTTTGACTTAGGGTTTTCTTTCCTTTCTTGGACTTTCTGATTTTGGGGTGTTACAACTCTCCCCCACTTAAACTAAACTTCATCCACGAAGTTTCTCTATGGCCAATCGCCCTGCAAACTGTTGTCAGCACTCTGCATGGTTGGCATATCATCCGCTGACCACCTTTTGCTGGCCTTTCGCCTGGCCATTCTGACTAACATTAATCCTTGCGGATAATAATCTCGGGTCAACCCTGACCCTGAACATTCTAGGAACATAACTTACTCGACTGACTAAACTTCTGATACTCCTCGAGTACTTATGCTGAACAAACTAGGTGTTCACCCCTTTCTTTTCCTTGCACGATTTCCGGCCTTTCCAAGGCAACGCCCCATAAACAACTACTTCTCTGACACTGTGAATGTAACGCCCGCAGATCCGGGCTAGTCAATTTAGAGGCAATAAGGGTCAAAAATGACTTTTTGACAAAAGATTATTTAGAATGAATAGTCTTAACCAAGTTTTAGAATATGTCACAAGGTTTCCGTACATATAAAGAACGCCGAAATCCGAGTTATAACGAAGAAGTTATGGCCCGCCGAAGTTTTACGGCAAAACCGGCACAGCACCGGAAGACGTAAATAGTGAATTTACGATAGAAGACTTTTTAGCCTTAGCAATCTAAACAAACGTCGTAGAATATGTTAAACTAAGAGCGTCGATAAAAAGAACGCCCAAATCTGACTTCGTATGAGGAAGTTATGATTTTTCTAAGATTCAACTTAGCAGTGTACAGCCCGAAACTCGAATTTTAGTTCGAGCGGTTTTTGGCTTACGTGAAATAAATGAGAGTTGAAGATCTCATTAATAGGAACTCAACGGTAAAAAGACAGACGAAAACAGAGTCCGTATGAAGGAGTTACGAATTCTTCGCGGTCATTTAACAGTCTAAACGCCTCGTACTGTTAAATTTAAGATCGGTCGAGAATTAGCCGACGGAGTCAAAATGAAAGTTGTAGATATTATTTTTACCTACGCGTGGATATAAAGAACGTCCAAAACGGAGGTCGTATGTGAAAGTTACGGATTTTAGAAGTCGGAAGTGTGTTGTGCGAAAATGGGTGATGTGGCACAATCTTGGCCATTGCTTTCTCCCCAAGTCTTGCCACTAGATGGTGACATGTGGCACCAAGTTCAGCCATTTTCACCCTATAAATACCACCTCTCCCACCCTCATTTTCTTCACACCTTTCCCATTCTTTCTTCTCTTTACTCTCTCTCTCTAGAACCTCTCTCTAGCCCCGAAATCCCACGAAAAGCCTAGGGAACCTCCCTAGCACGAGGCGGAAGCCCCGGAGTGCTTGACGGCTCCGAGAAGAAGAGCTTTTCGGCTCGGAAACGCTGCTCCAAGCAAAGCCTGGTTTTCTATAAAACCCGCTGTAAGTGAGCTACGCCTACGCTATTTTTAATATAGTTTTTATTTAATTATATTAACGTTATTAAGAACATATAATAAATACTTGGGCTATTATTATGGGTTATATAAGTATTTTTTTTTAACGCTTATATAATAGTAATAACAGCTAGACTATTAATTAGTCTCGGCGAATAATAGACTAAAATCTATTGGTGATAATACTAGATTTCGTCGAAGGAAATTATTTTAAAGTAAACGAAGCGCTGTCCGAGTACCGAGTCACCACCTTCTCAGGTGAGTGCATAGTCCCTTTCATGAACATGATTTTAATACAAGTATTGATTGAAGTATTAATTATATGTTTATGTGTGAGTTAATTGATGTTGCTTGAAATTCATGTTAAAGAACATACCTGATTATATTTGATAATTTAGGATAAAGAGTAGACCTAAATTAAAAATGAGGAATATTGGGTAGTATATTCTTACGAGTACAAGTGAGTAAAACTCAGAGAATAGAAGTTAGTATATGTCACTTATCCGGGAGTATGGATTAGACATAGTCATTGTCCCTAGTCCGAGAATATGGATTAGGCATAATCATTCGTCGTTAATCCGAGAGTATGGATTAGCTGTTGTCCCTAGTCCGAGAGTATGGATTAGGCATAATCATTCATCTTTAATCCGAGAGTATGGATTAGTCATTCGTCCCTAGTCCGAGAGTATGGATTTGGTAAATTCATTCATTTCTGATTCGAGAGTATGGAGGAGGTAAAACGACTAATCTTAGGTCCGAGAGTATGGATAGCCTCGTTGCGAGGATCGACGGGGTGGGATAAGAGTTGTTTATATATATATATATATATATATATATATATATATATATATATATATATATATATATATATATATATATATATATATATATATATGTATGGTGAAATTGTATATTTTGTGAATTTTAAACTATATATATGGTATAACATTGTGGGATTGAAATCCCTATGTGCTCACCAGGTTTCCCAACCTGACCCACTCAGTTTATTTATATCACAGGTGTTGATATGAAGTGACATTACACTGAGAGATTTAAAGAGATGTAGACCACTAGTGTGAATAATTGTAAGTTCTGTTTATGCTTATGTTCCTGTATTAACGATGACATCCCAAATGTTTTAAAATGAAATAAATACGTTTCTTCGAAAATGTTTTAATAACGTATTTACCATGTTTTTCTGGGAACAAATTCCGCAACCTTTTTATAAAATGAAGTACTCTGATTTTTAAAAAGCATAAACAAAATCGGTCTTTTCTGGCCGTGATTTTGGGGATGTCACAGTTGGTATCAGAGCATTAGTTTAAGCGAACTAGGAATATGGATTTATTTCTAGACTTAAACTTAGAATGCTAAGCGATGATTGTGAGGTGTGAGCACTAGCTTATTTTAGGAATTATGCCTAAAATGCTTTTATGTGCTAAATACTTGTGCCTGATATGCTGTTAGTTGTTCGGATCTATGGTCTGTTGCCGACCGGATCTGGAAACCTTATGTGTTTAGGATTCTAAACGTACGACTACGATATTAGAACGAGCATATAAACGTTTCGGAGTGATAAGGATGATTTAACCGTCAATCCTAAGTAAAGATCTAGATTCACCTTATTCGGTGTATAGATCAAGATGGCAAGAACCCGTAGCGGAAACGTGAATGCAAATGGGAACAGAAACCAACTCCCAGTGATTGAGCAAATACCGGTGATGGAAGCCGCCGCTGAGCCAGTCACAATGGCCGGAGTGCAAGCGATGATCCAAGCGATGTTGGATCGTCAAATGGAGGAAACTAGACGTTTGCTCCAGCAAAATCGTGAGGAAGCCACTATTCAGATCGAACAGCCCGAGTTGAATGAAGGGCAGACTGAGGAAGGAAACTACAGTGGGACTGTTGGTCAAGTCCACCCACCCATAGTTCGACAAAACAACCAAGATGACGAGGTCGAGAGGAATGGATGCAAGTACAAGGATTTTCTGACTTGCAAGCCATCGACTTTCACTGGAAAGGAGGATCCGATCGAGGTCATGGATTGGATCTCGGAGATGGAGTTAGCCTTCATGACATGCAGTTGTAGAGGGAAGCTACAGACCACATTTGCAGTGCGTCAGTTTCGAGGAGGCGCTGTACGTTGGTGGAATACCTTGGGGAAGACTCTGAGCCCTAATGAGCCTCTGCAACTGATATGGGCAGAATTTCTGGTGCAATTCAAACGAAAGTACTGCTCAGCTCAAAACCTGCTTGAGCTAGAGAACCAGTTTCTAACCCTGAAGAAGGGAAGCATGTCAATCGATGAATACACCAACAACTTCACAGAGAAGATGGAGTTCGCCTTGCGTCTTGTTCCGGATGAGCTGACGAAAATCGACAAGTATGCAAAAGGACTTCCATGGCAGTACGCGGTGCCAGTGCGTCAAGCACCTACTCTAGAGGCAGCTATCTGGGCTGCCAAGTCTGTCGAAGATATGATCAAGGGAAGAGCCTCCAGCAAGATGGAGGTTGGCGAGAAGAGAAGGTTTGAAGGATCTTCAAGGTCCAGCGAGAAGAGAAAATTCTCGAAGTTTGAAGAAGGAACGCAATGGTGTGACAAGTGTAGAAAGAAGCACATCGGGAAATGCTCTAAATATACGACATGCTTTAAATGCGGGAAGACTGGTCATTACGCCAGCGAATGCACAACCAAGAGAGAAGTCTGCTTTAAGTGTGGAGAAGAAGGACACTTCAAACAAGACTGCCCAAAGAGAGAAGGGGCTACAAAGCCAAATGTGCCACCAAAGCCAAAGGCGAGAGCATTTCAAATGATCCTTGACGAAGCAGATGACAATGCAAGGATTCAAGAGTGAAGGCTTGACATCCGAGGATCGAGTTATGGAGTAATCGTGTAGATAGTACCTCACGATGTAGCCCGATAGAGGCATAGTCTAGGGTAAACTTGAACACCTATGTAACAGTTTCAAGAAATAATATAAAACCTTTGTTTTGTTATCTGATGTGTTAAGTTGTTGTATGGTGACTTGGAAAAACTGCGGGACAATACTTGGGATGAGTATGAGTAGGTGTGAATGGTAGTAGAGGCCTATACTACCGGAAGCACAGGACTCACACTTAGATCAGGGAAAGTCACAAGGTTACCAAGAATCCAGTAATTGATTTCGTTTTATTCAAGTATGTCGTTACCATTGTTTCGGTAATGACTAAGAAGATTGTTGTTATCCCGACCCTAGTGGTCATATCACCTTGAGTCCGACTATGATGAGTAGGTTACGTGGTTGAGAGAACCAAGTTTGATATAGCGTCCGACTTAAACCAAACGATTAAAAAAAATCAAAGCGATCAATAGAAGTATCGCGCTCGTTGGTAGCTAGAAATGCTACATGTTAAAGTATGATTATATCACATTAGAACATGAAGGAAGGCTTAGTCTGTTTTAGAATTTAAGATACCTGAGTCTAAACGTACATCACATGATGATAGGTCTTAATTTGGAGTCTAATATGAGGTAGAGAGCAGGTGCACGATCAAGTACTGCTTACAATCAATAAGTCTAAGAGATAGACTTGAAGGAATAAAGAAGTTATAATTATTACCTAGGATGAAGAGATGACGTATGGAGTCAATATACGATCCTTGTTTCGTTGATGATTCCGGGACGTAATCATCCTAAGGGGGAGATAATTGTAACGCCCGCAGATCCGGGCTAGTCAATTTAGAGGCAATAAGGGTCAAAAATGACTTTTTGACAAAAGATTATTTAGAATGAATAGTCTTAACCAAGTTTTAGAATATGTCACAAGGTTTCCGTACATATAAAGAACGCCGAAATCCGAGTTATAACGAAGAAGTTATGGCCCGCCGAAGTTTTACGGCAAAACCGGCACAGCACCGGAAGACGTAAATAGTGAATTTACGATAGAAGACTTTTTAGCCTTAGCAATCTAAACAAACGTCGTAGAATATGTTAAACTAAGAGCGTCGATAAAAAGAACGCCCAAATCTGACTTCGTATGAGGAAGTTATGATTTTTCTAAGATTCGACTTAGCAGTGTACAGCCCGAAACTCGAATTTTAGTTCGAGCGGTTTTTGGCTTACGTGAAATAAATGAGAGTTGAAGATCTCATTAATAGGAACTCAACGGTAAAAAGACAGACGAAAACAGAGTCCGTATGAAGGAGTTACGAATTCTTCGCGGTCATTTAACAGTCTAAACACCTCGTACTGTTAAATTTAAGATCGGTCGAGAATTAGCCGACGGAGTCAAAATGAAAGTTGTAGATATTATTTTTACCTACGCGTGGATATAAAGAACGTCCAAAACGGAGGTCGTATGTGAAAGTTACGGATTTTAGAAGTCGGAAATGTGTTGTGCGAAAATGGGTGATGTGGCACAATCTTGGCCATTGCTTTCTCCCCAAGTCTTGCCACTAGATGGTGACATGTGGCACCAAGTTCAGCCATTTTCACCCTATAAATACCACCTCTCCCACCCTCATTTTCTTCACACCTTTCCCATTCTTTCTTCTCTTTACTCTCTCTCTCTAGAACCTCTCTCTAGCCCCGAAATCCCACGAAAAGCCTAGGGAACCTCCCTAGCACGAGGCGGAAGCCCCGGAGTGCTTGACGGCTCCGAGAAGAAGAGCTTTTCGGCTCGGAAACGCTGCTCCAAGCAAAGCCTGGTTTTCTATAAAACCCGCTGTAAGTGAGCTACGCCTACGCTATTTTTAATATAGTTTTTATTTAATTATATTAACGTTATTAAGAACATATAATAAATACTTGGGCTATTATTATGGGTTATATAAGTATTTTTTTTTAACGCTTATATAATAGTAATAATAGGTAGACTATTAATTAGTCTCGGCGAATAATAGACTAAAATCTATTGGTGATAATACTAGATTTCGTCGAAGGAAATTATTTTAAAGTAAACGAAGCGCTGTCCGAGTACCGAGTCACCACCTTCTCAGGTGAGTGCATAGTCCCTTTCATGAACATGATTTTAATACAAGTATTGATTGAAGTATTAATTATATGTTTATGTGCGAGTTAATTGATGTTGCTTGAAATTCGTGTTAAAGAACATACCTGATTATATTTGATAATTTAGGATAAAGAGTAGACCTAAATTAAAAATGAGGAATATTGGGTAGTATATTCTTACGAGTACAAGTGAGTAAAACTCAGAGAATAGAAGTTAGTATATGTCACTTATCCGGGAGTATGGATTAGACATAGTCATTGTCCCTAGTCCGAGAATATGGATTAGGCATAATCATTCGTCGTTAATCCGAGAGTATGGATTAGCTATTGTCCCTAGTCCGAGAGTATGGATTAGGCATAATCATTCATCTTTAATCCGAGAGTATGGATTAGTCATTCGTCCCTAGTCCGAGAGTACGGATTTGGTAAATTCGTTCATTTCTGATCCGAGAGTATGGAGGAGGTAAAACGACTAATCTTAGGTCCGAGAGTATGGATAGCCTCGTTGCGAGGATCGACGGGGTGGGATAAGAGTTGTTTATATATATATATATATATATATATATATATATATATATATATATATATATATATATATATGTATGGTGAAATTGTATATTTTGTGAATTTTAAACTATATATATGGTATAACATTGTGGGATTGAAATCCCTATGTGCTCACCAGGTTTCCCAACCTGACCCACTCAGTTTATTTATATCACAGGTGTTGATATGAAGTGACATTACACTGAGAGATTTAAAGAGATGTAGACCACTAGTGTGAATAATTGTAAGTTCTGTTTATGCTTATGTTCCTGTATTAACGATGACATCCCAAATGTTTTAAAATGAAATAAATACGTTTCTTCAAAAATGTTTTAATAACGTGTTTACCATGTTTTTCTGGGAACAAATTCCGCAACCTTTTTATAAAATGAAGTACTCTGATTTTTATAAAGCATAAACAAAATCGGTCTTTTCTGGCCGTGATTTTGG
Source organism: Lactuca saligna (assembly GCF_052625555.1). Lineage (NCBI taxonomy): Eukaryota > Viridiplantae > Streptophyta > Magnoliopsida > Asterales > Asteraceae > Lactuca > Lactuca saligna. The sequence continues at coordinate 50,140,912 of NC_136417.1, forward strand.
GGATGTCACAGTTGGTATCAGAGCATTAGTTTAAGCGAACTAGGAATATGGATTTATTTCTAGACTTAAACTTAGAATGCTAAGCGATGATTGTGAGGTGTGAGCAGTAGCTTATTTTAGGAATTATGCCTAAAATGCTTTTATGTGCTAAATACTTGTGCCTGATATGCTGTTAGTTGTTCGGATCTATGGTCTGTTGCCGACCGGATCTGGAAACCTTATGTGTTTAGGATTCTAAACGTACGACTACGATATTAGAACTAGCATATAAACGTTTCGGAGTGATAAGGATGATTTAACCGTCAATCCTAAGTAAAGATCTAGATTCACCTTATTCGGTGTATAGATCAAGATGGCAAGAACCCGTAGCGGAAACGTGAATGCAAATGGGAACAGAAACCAACCCCCAGTGATTGAGCAAATACCGGTGATGGAAGCCGCCGCTGAGCCAGTCACAATGGCCGGAGTGCAAGCGATGATCCAAGCGATGTTGGATCGTCAAATGGAGGAAACTAGACGTTTTCCCCAGCAAAATCGTGAGGAAGCCACTATTCAGATCGAACAGCCCGAGTTGAATGAAGGGCAGACTGAGGAAGGAAACTACAGTGGGACTGTTGGTCAAGTCAACCCACCAATAGTTCGACAAAACAACCAAGATGACGAGGTCGAGAGGAATGGATGCAAGTACAAGGATTTTCTGACTTGCAAGCCATCGACTTTCACTGGAAAGGAGGATCCGATCGAGGTCATGGATTGGATCTCGGAGATGGAGTTAGCCTTCATGACATGCGGTTGTAGAGGGAAGCTACAGACCACATTTGCAGTGCGTCAGTTTCGAGGAGGCGCTGTACGTTGGTGGAATACCTTGGGGAAGACTCTGAGCCCTAATGAGCCTCTGCAACTGACATGGGCAGAATTTCTGGTGCAATTCAAACGAAAGTACTGCTCAGCTCAAAACCTGCTTGAGCTAGAGAACCAGTTTCTAACCCTGAAGAAGGGAAGCATGTCAATCGATGAATACACCAACAACTTCACAGAGAAGATGGAGTTCGCCTTGCGTCTTGTTCCGGATGAGCTGACGAAAATCGACAAGTATGCAAAAGGACTTCCATGGCAGTACGCGGTGCCAGTGCGTCAAGCACCTACTCTAGAGGCAGCTATCTGGGCTGCCAAGTCTGTCGAAGATATGATCAAGGGAAGAGCCTCCAGCAAGATGGAGGTTGGCGAGAAGAGAAGGTTTGAAGGATCTTCAAGGTCCAGCGAGAAGAGAAAATTCTCGAAGTTTGAAGAAGGAACGCAATGGTGTGACAAGTGTAGAAAGAAGCACATCGGGAAATGCTCTAAATATACGACATGCTTTAAATGCGGGAAGACTGGTCATTACGCCAGCGAATGCACAACCAAGAGAGAAGTCTGCTTTAAATGTGGAGAAGAAGGACACTTCAAACAAGACTGCCCAAAGAGAGAAGGGGCTACAAAGCCAAATGTGCCACCAAAGCCAAAGGCGAGAGCATTTCAAATGATCTTTGACGAAGCAGATGACAATGCAAGGATTCAAGAGTGAAGGCTTGACATCCGAGGATCGAGTTATGGAGTAATCGTGTAGATAGTACCTCACGATGTAGCCCGTTAGAGGCATAGTCTAGGGTAAACTTGAACACCTATGTAACAGTTTCAAGAAATAATATAAAACCTTTGTTTTGTTATCTGATGTGTTAAAGTTGTTGTATGGTGACTTGGAAAAACTGCGGGACAATACTTGGGACGAGTATGAGTAGGTGTGAATGGTAGTAGAGGCCTATACTACCGGAAGCACAGGACTCACACTTGGATCAGGGAATGTCACAAGGTTACCAAGAATCCAGTAATTGATTTCGTTTTATTCAAGTATGCCGTTACCATTGTTTCGGTAATGACTAAGAAGATTGTTGTTATCCTGACCCTAGTGGTCATATCACCTTGAGTCCGACTACGATGTGTAGGTTACGTGGTTCAGAGAACCAAGTTTGATATAGCGTCCGACTTAAATCAAACGATTAAAAAAAATCAAAGCGATCAATAGAAGTATCGCGCTCGTTGGTAGCTAGAAATGCTACATGTTAAAGTATGATTATATCACATTAGAACATGAAGGAAGGCTTAGTCTGTTTTAGAATTTAAGATACCTGAGTCTAAACGTACATCACATGATGATAGGTCTTAATTTGGAGTCTAATATGAGGTAGAGAGCAGGTGCACGATCAAGTACTGCTTACAGTCAATAAGTCTAAGAGATAGACTTGAAGGAATAAAGAAGTTATAATTATTACCTAGGATGAAGAGATGACGTATGGAGTCAATATACGATCCTTGTTTCGTTGATGATTCCGGGACGTAATCATCCTAAGGGGGAGATAATTGTAACGCCCGCAGATCCGGGCTAGTCAATTTAAAGGCAATAAGGGTCAAAAATGACTTTTTGACAAAAGATTATTTAGAATGAATAGTCTTAACCAAGTTTTAGAATATGTCACAAGGTTTCCGTACATATAAAGAACGCCGAAATCCGAGTTATAACGAAGAAGTTATGGCCCGCCGAAGTTTTACGGCAAAACCGGCACAGCACCGGAAGACGTAAATAGTGAATTTACGATAGAATACTTTTTAGCCTTAGCAATCTAAACAAACGTCGTAGAATATGTTAAACTAAGAGCGTCGATAAAAAGAACGCCCAAATCTGACTTCGTATGAGGAAGTTATGATTTTTCTAAGATTCGACTTAGCAGTGTACAGCCCGAAACTCGAATTTTAGTTCGAGCGGTTTTTGGCTTACGTGAAATAAATGAGAGTTGAAGATCTCATTAATAGGAACTCAACGGTAAAAAGACAGACGAAAACAGAGTCCGTATGAAGGAGTTACGAATTCTTCGCGGTCATTTAACAGTCTAAACGCCTCGTACTGTTAAATTTAAGATCGGTCGAGAATTAGCCGACAGAGTCAAAATGAAACTTGTAGATATTATTTTTACCTACGCGTGGATATAAAGAACGTCAAAAACGGAGGTCGTATGTCAAAGTTACGGATTTTAGAAGTCGGAAGTGTGTTGTGCGAAAATGGGTGATGTGGCACAATCTTGGCCATTGCTTTCTCCCCAAGTCTTGCCACTAGATGGTGACATGTGGCACCAAGTTCAGCCATTTTCACCCTATAAATACCACCTCTCCCACCCTCATTTTCTTCACACCTTTCCCATTCTTTCTTCTCTTTACTCTCTCTCTAGAACCTCTCTCTAGCCCCGAAATCCCACGAAAAGCCTAGGGAACCTCCCTAGCACGAGGCGGAAGCCCCGGAGTGCTTGACGGCTCCGAGAAGAAGAGCTTTTCGGCTCGGAAACGCTGCTCCAAGCAAAGCCTGGTTTTCTATAAAACCCGCTGTAAGTGAGCTACGCCTACGCTATTTTTAATATAGTTTTTATTTAATTATATTAACGTTATTAAGAACATATAATAAATACTTGGGCTATTATTATGGGTTATATAAGTATTTTTTTTTAACGCTTATATAATAGTAATAATAGGTAGACTATTAATTAGTCTCGGCGAATAATAGACTAAAATCTATTGGTGATAATACTAGATTTCGTCGAAGGAAATTATTTTAAAGTAAACGAAGCGCTGTCCGAGTACCGAGTCACCACCTTCTCAGGTGAGTGCATAGTCCCTTTCATGAACATGATTTTAATACAAGTATTGATTGAAGTATTAATTATATGTTTATGTGCGAGTTAATTGATGTTGCTTGAAATTCGTGTTAAAGAACATACCTGATTATATTTGATAATTTAGGATAAAGAGTAGACCTAAATTAAAAATGAGGAATATTGGGTAGTATATTCTTACGAGTACAAGTGAGTAAAACTCAGAGAATAGAAGTTAGTATATGTCACTTATCCGGGAGTATGGATTAGACATAGTCATTGTCCCTAGTCCGAGAATATGGATTAGGCATAATCATTCGTCGTTAATCCGAGAGTATGGATTAGCTATTGTCCCTAGTCCGAGAGTATGGATTAGGCATAATCATTCATCTTTAATCCGAGAGTATGGATTAGTCATTCGTCCCTAGTCCGAGAGTATGGATTTGGTAAATTCGTTCATTTCTGATCCGAGAGTATGGAGGAGGTAAAACGACTAATCTTAGGTCCGAGAGTATGGATAGCCTCGTTGCGAGGATCGACGGGGTGGGATAAGAGTTGTTTATATATATATATATATATATATATATATATATATATATATATATATATATATATATATATATATATATATGTATGGTGAAATTGTATATTTTGTGAATTTTAAACTATATATATGGTATAACATTGTGGGATTGAAATCCCTATGTGCTCACCAGGTTTCCCAACCTGACCCACTCAGTTTATTTATATCACAGGTGTTGATATGAAGTGATATTACACTGAGAGATTTAAAGAGATGTAGACCACTAGTGTGAATAATTGTAAGTTCTGTTTATGCTTATGTTCCTGTATTAACGATGACATCCCAAATGTTTTAAAATGAAATAAATACGTTTCTTCGAAAATGTTTTAATAACGTATTTACCATGTTTTTCTGGGAACAAATTCCGCAACCTTTTTATAAAATGAAGTACTCTGATTTTTATAAAGCATAAACAAAATCGGTCTTTTGTGGCCGTGATTTTGGGGATGTCACAGTGAAGGACCCATCCTTCACCGAATCCACTACTCCTACTACTCCCAGTACAGGTCATTACCTCTAATATCCACTGGAAACTTCTCGCTACTATAACTTAGTATTGAGCACCCATCAATCAACTAGTCGAATTCTACCATAGTCTGCTTTCCATTACTACCACTGACTGAAAATTTCTGTTGTCCCTTATCTGCCTTCCGGATGAACCGATACCACCCTGGTCCCTACTGATGTATCCATATATGGGTTACCGGACTCCTACCGGGTACTACACCCCATCACAGTCTCCTAGTCGCTTCCAGCGACTTCTGAAGATACTTCGACTATCTATAATTGTTTTATCCGCTCTGCCACTCATACTGAATTGATGCTGTTGGAACCAGCCTACTTATCTCTCACCTGACTACTCAACTTCCAATAACTCGAATCTTCCATCCTAAAAGAAAGGATACCTGCCCAATTATCCTTGCAGATTACTTTTACTTGGCAGAAGACTCAACTGATCCTGCTGAGAGGGACTTGCCATTTCCAAACCAACCAACTATACAGTCAGCTCTTGCATTCCAACACACATATTAATATTGTCCATAACACTGAAACTATCCAAAGCATTGAACTGCCTGCAATACTGAACTGCCTGAAACACTGAACTGCCTGAAACACTGAACTGACTAAAACACTGAACTGGATGAAACACTGAACTGGCTAAAGCACTGAACTGGCTGAAACACTAATCTGTATGTGATACTGAACTACCTGAAACACTGAACTGACTGAAGCACTGAACTGCTATATGGCTACTTCCCAAAATATCTCAAGTCCTTCCTGGTCTCCAATCATTTGTCGGTTATCTGCCACACCGAGTTCCAACTCAACTGTGGAGCACAAGGACACCTTACATAGTTGCTCCCACGACTTCTGAACAAAATCTTTCTTTGGAACTAGTTTCCACTAGTCATCCTGACACTGTGACCTTAGCAACCTCCCGATCCAACCAACCGGGTCCATACATCAAATCCTGACATCATCAAATCCAAGACTAAAAATGATGGCTCCCAGAGTAATAGTAGCCCTTAACATACACGAACCCAAGCGGTCCACTGCTTCCCTGATCTCATAATTGTGGTGACGATCCATTGACAAATCGCTGACTTAACCATAACTGAACCATTTGGTAAATCTAAAATCTAACCCGTTGATTCCCATATTCTCACTGCTGCACCCGAACTGGTGGGTACTACTGCTTCCCTCGTGTCTAAACAATGCGCTCATGTCACCTACCAGCCTGATAAATGCTACAGCTACACCCGCGGACTTACAACTCTCTAATACTACCTGGCTGCTAGTGAATGCTACGGCTACCCCCCCCCCCTGCAGACTTACAACACTCTACTACTATCTGACTGCTAGTGAACCCTACGGCTACCCCCGTAGACTTACAACACTGTACTACTATCTGATTGGTAGTGAATTCTACGGCTACCCCCGTAGACTTACAACACTCTACTACTATCTGACTGCTAGTGAATCCTACAGCTACCCTCGTAGACTTACAACACTCTACTACCAACTGGTTGTTACTGGAAAAATGTTGCGGCTTTCCAGCCGCTCTACCATGCTCTAAAGGATGTCTTTTCCACTACCTACTAACACGAAAGCATCTCTTGCTGACCGTTCTGAAGATCCTCATTCCGACTCACTAGAGTCCTACAGGTCGTCCTCCAACCCTGTATTCCCAACCAGCTACTAACCATCTCGATCACATGAATTAATTGTTGGGAAGTTCCTCAAACTCCCAACCTGAACTCCTCAATCCATCAATCGATGTGCTACTATCTTTTCTTCTCGGAGATCGTGTACTTATTCTGGATATGCGTACTCTTACCCTTGTATAATCGGAGGTTTCTCCCCCACTTAGATTCAACTAACTCCTTACTGCTCACTGGTCGAAAGGATTCTCCAACCTTCCTTACATGAAAAGGGGCGATCCGCTGCCCGCCCACGATTACCTCTGTTGGCGCTCCAACTAACCACTACCAGGTCCGAACCATTCCTGCTTAACTAACCGAGCACTCTTCAATCCTTCACTGTATTTGCTTTAGTGACTGCATCCTGAGAACTTGCGTTCAAGGTAAACATCTCCAACTCACTTCCCTATTATCTTCTAGCTACTTCACTAGAAGCTTTAAATCGTCACTACTGAGGATATAAGTGATCAATACCCGAATGACATCTTCCGAAAGTAGTGAGGCACTACTGAATCTTACACATACATGCTATAGTCACTGCAGCTGAAGTGACCTTATCTAAAGGGGACGACCTCCAGTTTACCATTCTAATTCCAAGGTATGCAAATGGCATATAACTTAACCATAGGCAGGTAATATAATACCCCAACACATATGCTTATTGATATCAATGCAGCAACATAACCATAATATCATGAATAATAATTGACAGGAAGGTAAAAGATACGTACCCCCATCATTCGGTGCTGCTCGAATCCTTGCAGAAATCAAACGGAATACTCGGCTCCGAGCCGTGGGCGCCTTTGCTCGACCCCGGATGTCCGCTGGTGATTCTCGAAGTCCCAGGGCAGGAGTTGGCACCTGCCCTGCTGTATACAAACTCAGACAGTGGGCCTTCTTGTGGCCCCTCTGACTACAACGGAAACATATCGGTTCAAGCCCCTGAGCGATGGTAACAATACAATGTCTACTAAAATGGCCAATTCGGCCACACTTGAAACATCCAGCATCACCACCACTTCTATGCCTACACGCACCCTCGTGCGTCCTACCACACTTCCCGCATCGACTGCGGCTCTGATAGTGCCTCGATCTCGAATCCGACCCCTTAGGCCTCTTGCCCAAACCTGTGGCTACCTGAGTCTCATCTGTTTTCCTCTTCCTTTCCGACTCACGCTCATGTGTTACCTCGTCGACTCCATCCATCACCTTAACAACTATTCTCTGACTCCACCCAAATAGTCCTCAGCTATTGAAGGCCTCCTCCTAATACCAATTAGCCACCACCTAAATACCATCACATGTGATGAGGCTCAGATAATCCTCCGAGTAAAAGACTCATCCCCACAACGGTTAGACTCAGACGAGAGCTGCGCAATAGGCCCAAATCCAGCACTCTGAGATTATTCAACCTTGATCACATGTGATGTGACGTATTCACCTAATAGATAACTCCCATCACTCAGAGTCCCACTAAGAACAGAGCAAGCAGCATTCGGATAAAGGAAACATATTCATGCAAACTATTCTCATAATCAAGAAACTATACTAGCATACAATGTTGAACTCATACTATCAAGCATAACCTAAACAGGCTATCCTACTGTTGTCTACTCAATACTAGCATGCAGTTCTCATAAGGCTGAAACACATAAGTAGGAACCTAAGACATCCTCCTAGATCCTTAGTCCTATACTAGCATGCTGTTCTACTGAAACTGAAACTGATAATCATAAACTTGTATGGGTAATTTAGGAGTACTTACTTGAGCTTAGCTGATACCATGCACCACACCCTTTTTCTCTTTTCAAGTTATTTTCTTTCTAAATATTATTTTCGCTTTTTCTAAAACTCTTTTCTTTTCTCAAACTCCCTTTTACCAAAAAAAATCATTTTGAAAATGTTTTTCTTTTGAAAACCTTTTTCCCGTTTCCTTAGTTTGAGTCCAGACACACTCTCTAGTATGTTCGAATCGCTCAAACCAAGGCTCTGATACCAACTTGTAACTCCCAAAAATTACGACTAAAAATTTCTTTTAAAACATTACTAAATCCATATTTATAAAAACCGCATCATAAGTCATGACATAATTTGCGAGTATTAATCCAAAACATAATCTTATTATCAGAGTAAACATTCCCAGGCTAGCTGACTACGGTGTGTGCACTGCAATCTCTCCGAGCTCCTCCTTGGAAAACCGAGTACCTGAAACCAAAGACTGAAACCGTAAGCACGAAGCTTAGTGATCTCCCCCAAACTACCACATACCATACAATAACATATAAAGCACATACTGGGCCTTGCCCACTGCATCGGACCGAGGTCTGGAAACTGACTAGGACCTTGTCCGCTACATCGGACTGAAGTCCGGACTAATTGGGGCCTTGCCCCTGCATCGGACCGAAGTCCGGAAACTGACTGGGACCTTGTCCCCTGCATCGGGCCGAAGTCCGGACTAACTGCAATGGACCGAAGTCCGGAACTAACTGAACATAGCATAACATAAACATATTAACTAGCATGAACACACATATAGTGCATACTGCATCGGGCTGTAGCCCGGAACACATAACACATAAATCCTGTCTGAGCCATGAAGGCATCAAACATACTAACTACTGCATCGGACCGAAGTCCGGAAACTAGTGCTAGCTAAACGGGCCGGCATTGTGGCCTTAGACTCGTTCCTAATGGAAGGAAACTCACCTGGTACTGCTGAACTTGCTAGTAACCCCTCTGGATGCTGACCGACAATTCCCTGAACCGTTGCTCCACTAGCTCCCCGAGCTACCAATATCAAAACATATATCACTTAGCTTAACTGATCTCCAAAAGTCAACTATGTCAACTCTGGTCAATGTCAACCTTCCAGGTCAACCCTACTCGCCGAGTCTGCCTACTGACTCGCCGAGTTCATTAGTTCCAAATCCTTTCAGTCTCAACTCGACTCGCCGAGTCAGCCCCTGACTCGCCGAGTCTACCGATTTCCGAGTCCTGACCTGTCCAACTCACTGAGTCCCCACTCAACTCACTGATCTGAGTCTTAACTTGAAGGGTTTGGGGTTTCGCGACTTGACTCGTCGAGTCCAAGAACAGACTCACCGAGTCCAAGATAATCTTCAACAGACTCGCCGAGTTGTTCTTCCAACTCACCGAGTTTCTGCCCAACTTCATCCAACTCGCCGAGTTGCTTTAGTTCTTAATCCATTCAGTGGCTTTTCGAGCCATGCAGCGGCTCCAAATCATTGATCCTCAAGTTCCTTTGAAAGATTCCCTCCTCCAAAGCTATTTTCCCTCAAATGATCGAAGCTCACACGAAATTTTGAATTTACAAGTTCTCTGGGATGATATAGAGGCTGAGAAAGGGGCATAACATCCCTTATATAGGGTACAACCCCCCGGGATTAGGGTTTCTCTCTTCAGACCGAAGTCGCCGAGTCCATTCTCCGACTCGCCGATTCGGTCACTTACTCCTCGATCCGGATCCGGTCGGACTCTTCGAGTTCTTCCCTGGACTCGATGAGTTGGACCTTTGACTTAGGGTTTTCTTTCCTTTATTGTACTTTCTGATTTTGGGGTGTTACACCTGCCAAGCTGAAGTTAGGGATCTTCGATAGAACCAAGTGGCATTAAAAAGGTGTGTGTGGGAAACAGAACAACAGCTGGCTGAATCCAGAGCAGAATCTAGTACAAATAAGAACAACACTCCTCACGAGTAGAGCCTACGCTACTCTTTCTTTTGGATATGGATTAAGTCTACTTTTAGACTCTAGTATTATTTTTCCTGTTTGTATCTAGACCTTGAACTTTTAGTATTTAGGTCGTTATGCTATCAAGTTTTCCCTATATTGGTATTTGTAGACCTATTACAAGGTCAAAATTTTCATGAACTCTTTACATCTATAATACCAATGATATTGACTAGCATCCAATCCTTTTGGAAAATCCTTATCCAACTCCTTTCATCTTTCAAATGGAACTCAATTTCAAACACTTCATTTTGTTACATGTTGATCTATGGTGTGTTAGATCATGGATCACTCTTGTTATTCTCACTATTGAATGCATACTATTATCTTCATCTTTGTAAACTTACAGTTGAAAGATGCCTCCTGGTAAAAAAAAATACACAATCCTCTGATAACTCCAACTCAACTACCACCTCCTCCACAATACGATCCTGTAGCTCTCTAAGTTGCAGTGACTACGGTTGTTACGATAGCCTTAACTCAATTCAAATATAGCGGTACTAGTGGAGGTGGAACAGGTGTTAACTCTACTAAGGGTGATAGTCACGGGCAGTACTAGGGAGTGTTCGTACAAAGACTTCACCAACTACAAACCAAGAGCCTTTAATAGGACTGGGGGACACATTACTCTATTGCAATGGTTCGAGAAAACTAAGTCGATCTTTGAGATCTACTCCTGCCCGAAAAGAGGCAAAGTAAAATTTGTTGCATGCACCTTCTTAGACACAGCCCTCACATGGTAGGATAGCCATGTCAAGTCAGTTACTCTTATAGTGGGTAATGCGATGGGCTGGGAAAGACTGAAGGACCTCATGATAGAGGAATACTACCCGAGAGGCAAAGTTCAAAAACTTGAACAGGAACTCTGGAGCCTAACCATGAAAGGCTCCGACATAGTATCCTACATTGTCAGGTTTAGTGATCTGGTGACTCTATGTCCGAGGATGATCCCCACTGAGGGAAAGAAAATTGAGAGTCACATCTGGGGGCTGGTAACTCCATTTCAGGGGAATGTGTTGGCTTCAAACCCCCTACCTTCGATAATGCCAAACGATTGGCACAGCGACTCATTGACCACAGAGTCCGCACACCAACAACAACCCCTGTTGTCCCGAAACCAGCCAAAACAACCGACAACAAGAGGAAGTTTTGGGACAGGAAAAAGAACAACTCGGCACAGAACTCTGCCAAGAAGCAACAGATCATGGTTGTTCATGCCCCAACAGCACATGCTGCCATAACGCCGGCAAAACAGTACATTGGGAGTTTGCCGAAGTGCAACAAGTGCAACTTCCACCATGTCAGACCCTGTTGAGAGATGCAGTGTGCTAACTGCAACAGGAAGGGGCACATTGCCTATTTCTGTAACGCTCCAGCTAGACAAATCGCCCAGGTCCCTAGCATTGGAGTAGGCCAGGCATGCTACGGGTGTGGTGAGGTTGGTCACTTCAAGAGGAACTTCCCGAAAGCAGGGAATGTTGGTGGAGTAGGAAGAGTTTTGGTGATAGGCCATGAGGAAGCTATGGCAGACCCTACAGTGGTCACCGGTACGTTTCTCCTCGATAACTCTTATGCATGCATACTATTTGATAGTGTAGCGGAGAGGAGTTTCGTGAACCAAAAATTTGCACACTTACTTAAACAACGACCACGAGCACTAAAAGAAACATTCACCATTGAAATGGATAACGGAAATACTGAGAGCACTAGTAATATATACATAGGATGTACCCTATCTCTAGATAGCCATTCATTTCAAATTGACCTCATGCATATCTCATTTAATAGTTTCGACGTCATTATCGGCATGGATTGGTTGCGTCTTCATCATGCTGACATCATGTGTTTTGAGAAAGTCGGTCGTCTTAATCTGCCAAATAGTGAAACCCTAGTTATCTATGGCAACAAACCAGACACAAACCTTTGGGTCATCTCAAGTATACAAGCCTAGAAGTACTTACGGAAGGAATATCATGCATTCCTTGCTCATGTGGTTGATATGAGCCAAGAAGTGAAAGACATAAAGAGCATACCATAAATACACGAATTTCCCGACATCTTTCCTGAAAAAATCCCAGGATTACCACCACAACGTCAAGTTAAGTTCATAATTGACTTAGTTCCAGGAGCTACCCCTGTAGCCAAATCGCCTTATCGACTAGCACCAACTGAGATGCAGGAACTATCCGATCAACTGAACGAACTGTTAAGTAAGGGATTTATTATACCAAGCTTCTCACCCCGGGGAGCACTGGTCTTGTTCGTAAAGAAGAAAGACAGATTCTTCTGTATGTGCATCGACTACTGAGAGCTAAACAAACTTATCGTTAAGAACCGATACCCTCTACCACGGATAGACGACTTGTTCGATCAACTTCAAGGAGCAAACTGATTGACATGAGATCCGATTATGACCCGTTATGAGTTTTAGAGGAATATTTTCCCAAAACAACCTTCCGAACTCATTATGGACACTACGAGTTTGTAGTGATGCCTTTCGGATTAACCAATGCGTCCGCGGTATTCATGGACTTAATGAACAGGGTGTGCACCCTTACTTAGATCAGTTCGTTATTGTTTTCATCGATAACATACTTATCTACTCTCATAGTAAGGAGGAGTATAGTCAACATCTATGACAGATCTTAGAAACACTACGAGCGGAGAAGCTTTATGTGAAGTTCTCTAAATGCGAATTTTGGATTCGAAGAGTCGAATTTTTGGGTCACTTGGTTAGTGAACAGGGAATACACGTAGACCCTTCCAAAATTAAGGCCATTGAGAATTGTTTAGCACCAAAGATGCCTAGAGAAATTCGTCAATTTCTAGGTCTCGTTGGCTACTATCGCAGGTTTATTCAGAACTTTTCAAGGATTGTGAAACCACTTACCACATTGACCCAGAAAGGTGCGACCTTTCACTGGGAAGAGAAACAACAGAAGGCGTTCCAAATGTTGAAGTCAGCCTTATGCAGCGCACCGATATTATCCCTCCCAGAAGGGATAGAAGATTTCGTGGTTTACTGCGATGCATCCAACCAAGGGCTTGGCTGTGTTCTTATGCAACAGAGAAAGGTCATCGCATATGCCTCAAGATAGCTTAAGACGCACGAAGTCAACTACACTACATACGATCTTGAGTTAGGAACAGTGGTATTTGCTCTAAAATCTAGAGACACTACATGTCTGGTACGAAAAGCACTATCTTTACAGACCACAAAAGCCTTCAACATATATTCGACCAGAAGGAGCTCAACATGATACAACGACGGTGGGTTGAGCTACTCAATGACTATGAATGCGAAATTTGTTATCATCCCAGTAAAGCCAACTTAGTAGTTGACGCCCTAAGTCGGGAAAAATACTCAGGTCGTAGAGTCAAGGCATTGACTATGTCAATCCATTCACATCTGTCCACACAATTTAAGGAGGCTCAGCAGGAAGCTTTAAAACCTGAAAATGTGGTAGGTGACTCCCTGAGAGGGATGGATAAGAACTTAAAAGTCAACGGTGACAGAGCCTTATACCTCATGGATCGGATCTAGACACTGAAACTAGGTGGTTTCAGAGACTTTGTCATGAATGAAAAGCATAATAGTAGATACTCCATTCATCTCGGTTCAGATAAGATGCATCTGGATCTCAAAAAGTTATATTGGTGGCCTAACATGAAAGCAGAGATTGCTACCCTCGTGGGCAAGTGTATTACTTGCGCCAAGGTTAAGGTCGAATACCAAAAACCCTCAGGGTTACTACAACAACCGGAGATACTTGAGTGGAATTACAATGGACTTCATAACCAAATTTCCCAAGACAACGGGTGGTCCCGATACCATTTGGGTGATTGTTGACAGGTTAACTAACTCCGCACACTTCCTGCCAATCAAAGAAACCGTCCAAATGGAGAAACTGACGAGAACATACATTAGGGAGATTGTACGACTGCATGGTGTTCCCATATCTATCATATCTAATAGAGACAGTAGATTAACTTTAAGATTCTAGAAGTCGCTACAAAAGTCCCTGGGAACTAGGTTGGACATGAGTACAGTCTACCACCCACAAATTGATGGACAGAGAGAGAGAGGATGATATAGACGTTGGAAGACATGTTGTGAGCTTGTGTGATCGAATTTGGTTAGACATGGGATATCCATTTACCATTAGTCGAGTTTTCATACAAAAATAGCTATCATTTTAGCTTCAAACTTGCTCCATTTGAAGCCCTCTATGGCCGGAAGTGTAGATCCCCTCTGTGCTGGGCTCAGGTGGGTGACACGTAACTAGCTAAAGGACGAGTTCCTGACAGCGCTCTCATGGGTCTGGAAATCATTCGGGAAATGAAAGAGAAGATTGTTTAGATTCGTGAACAATTGAAATCCTCTAGAGACCGAAAGAAAAGCTATGCTCACAAGATTTGGTGACCTTGTTCTATTGAAGGTCTCAGCCTGGAAGGGTTTGATATGCTTCGGAAAGCGTGGTAAGCTAAATCCAAGGTACATAGGGCCTTTTGATATTCTCGCTAGGATCAGCCTTATAGCTTAACAACTCAAACTACCTCGAGAGCTTAGTAGCATACACCCTACCTTCCACATATCGAACCTAAAGAAGTGCCTATCTGATGAGACTCTTGTTATCCCACTTGATGAAATCGAGATTAATGAGAGCCTCAACTTCGTGGAAGAACCAGTAGAAATCATGGATAGGGAGGTCAAGCAAACGAAACAAATCCGTATCCCGATAGTGAAGGCTCGCTGGAACGCAAAACAGGGTCTTGAATTCACTTGGGAGTGGGAGGATCAAATGAAACATAAATATCCTCATCTTTTCCCTTAGTCCATGTGTGTTTTTTAATTCTAATTTCAGGACAAAATTCCCTTTAATAGGGGATGATGTGACAACCCGAAATTCGTATCTTGTAAAAGTCAAACATGGTCAATGAAAGTCAAACTTATCCAATAAATGTCAAACTTATTTCTAACATTATCTTATGGTTAGGTTAGATTAATGAAATGAGTGTGTTCAAGCCTGACATCCTAAAGTGTTGTATACTAAATGAGAAAAAAAACATTTGGACCGAGGCTTCAGGCCATGAACACCCTTCGGGCCATGAACAGCCTTCGGGCCGTGATCAGCCTTCGGGCCGTGAACCTCCCCTCCCTATAGATATGAGTTAGGTTGATTTTTACTTCACTTCTTCACTTCTGACCGTGAAATCGAGCCTTCTCTCTTAAGATCATCAATCGTGAACACCTTTTTCCCTCTCAAATATCATCCTCTTCCTTTTATTCTTCAAGGGAACTTGCTTAGGACCTTTACTTATTCATCAAAACTTCAAGATCAGTTTCCCGTGAACCCTTCTTGGGCCGTGAACTCCTTGCAACCTCCCATCCTTGATTATAACACTTCTTTTGACTTGTTTTGTCATAGGAACTAGCTTGTGAACTCAATCATCCTATATCGAGCTTTCATTTGAATCACTCCCACAAGGTGAGTTCATACCCGTACAAATTATAGTTTTAAACCCTTTTCTATGCTTTTTAAATGCTTTTAGGGGGAGAATACAAGTAGAACACAATATAATTGTGTTAATGAATTACATGTGAAAACGTCAAACAAAGAGATTTCTTATACTCAAAAACTTGTTAAAAACACTTTAAAACTCTTTTTAAACTCTTTTAGATTGTTGTTTATTATCAAAATCATGTTTGTATATCTATTTTCGTGTAAGTATGCTTTAACGGACTTAGGACTATTGCTAAATATTGTAACTCATGTTCCTTGTTTAGTTGTGGGCTTAGAGTAGGATCACTAGTCCAACTGTCGGCTAAATCATAGTTATACTTATTAAATACATATATGAATATTAAACTCCATTTTTAAGGAACATACTAAAATAGTTGCTTATGGTGAGAAATTGAGTCTTTTCTACAAATCAGTAACAGTTCAAGCAAGCATACTAGTAAACTATAATAGGTATAGTTTAGAGAATCGCTACACACTATTTCTAGAACAGAGAAACATATATGATTCAATACATACATAATAATACTATACATTACAAAGCATACTATAAAAAAGAACAAGATAATAAAAATGTGAGATACTACTTCACATCATAGCAATATACTTGTTATGTCCTGTTTTGTAACCAGAGTCTCCTGGAGGGAGAGCAGGCATTGTGTGTATAGATTTATATGGGACTGACAATCCCACATCCAACTATTAGATACACTCCGGTAGGCAAACCAAGGGGTGACAAATGTCACATTAGTTTCGATGCCAGCAGGTCGTCGTGTTAAACACTAGTCAATCAGTATGGTTATAACCACATCACATTTTAACCTAATTTAACCAGTTTGGGTTTTAAGGTAGTTAATGCATTCAGTAGTGTATTTTATACAATACTATTGTAAATCTTCCTTTTTTCCATTACATTCATACCGTGATATTCTCACACGAGAATTGCATACTATTTTTAGAATAAAGATAGTTTTACAAATATGGAAAACATTACATTTATATACTATTTCAAGTACAGACACACATTTTTTACATTTTATTCAAGAGAACAGAACATACAACACAGTTGAGTCTTGGTAGAAGACTACTTTTCATTTTAGTAGAAAATATAGGATTTTCTAGGAAGTATACAAACATTTACATCAAAGCACTTACAAACATTTTCATGAAATAAATGTAAACTTTTGACATAAAAATACTTATGAACTCACCAACTTAAATGTTGATACTCTCTTTCAAAATAACTTGTATTCTCAAGT
Source organism: Lactuca saligna (assembly GCF_052625555.1). NCBI lineage: Eukaryota > Viridiplantae > Streptophyta > Magnoliopsida > Asterales > Asteraceae > Lactuca > Lactuca saligna. Next base: position 50,157,903 of record NC_136417.1, read on the forward strand.
CACCAGTAGACAGGTACACTGGACCAGATTTTGAGAAGACAGAGCATGTTCAAGACTCGTCTTTTATTTTGATATATTTTTGGTGTCTTACAACTATACACAGACCACACATGTATAAAGTATATTATTAATGCAATGGATGTTGTAGCTTGTTTTACTATTGTGCATTGTTATGATATTGTACATGACCTCCTCCGCCCCTGAAGGTTTCCGCTATCTCGGTTTGGGTGGGTGACATCTTAACTGTGAGACTCCTGGTCACATTGCTAGAAATTGCCCACATCATTGATTTATTCCCTATTATGAACAAGGTTGGCATAACGTGCAAAGGGGGAGATCTTCCAAAAGAAATCCTTCAAGATTACGTTCACGCAATGGTGATTGGAATGCTAGAAGGGCTAGGAATCAGATTCCCAAAGACAAGAAGGTCATGTCGGACAATAAGCCTAATTCAAGAGATGGTTCAGCCAAACCAAAATCGGTGAGTTCAAATTCATCTCAAGGGTCGTCCTCTAGCTCATACTCACAATACATGCCTAAATCGAAAGTTTGTCCCACCCTAAAGGCTAGTGAGAAAGGTCCCTTTCGATTCAGCAAGAAAGTACCCAAAACTAATTACCAATGGGTTCCCAAAGGTCACTTTTCAAAATCGTCCAAAAATCCTGTAACTTCTTTATGTTCTTTTTCTGATAGATAGGATATGTCATGGGAAAGAAGATCTTGTGTAGATAGTAATGGTAAATCCAGTTTCAAAATGGACTGGGTACCAAAACCCAACTAATCCCTCATTTTGTGTCGGAGCAGCTATGGAGGAATATCATCAGACATCGGTATGTTGATAGTGGCTTTTCCAGACACGTGATTGGAGACATCTCTCAACTGCACGACATTCAGAACCTTAATTGTGGGTATGTGTCCTTTGGGGGAAGGAAGAAAAAAAAGATCACAAATGGGGATCGTATTTAATGGCATGATTAATTTTGAATATGTTAACTTCGTTCAGGAATTGCAACACAGCTGAGGCTAAATACGTTGTTGTGTTTGCGTGTTGTTCTCGAGTCATCTGGATGCAAATTCAATTGTTGAATTATGGTTTGAACGTCTCGATACTCCTGAGTTTTCTTAAAATGATTCGTTTCAAAGACTAATTTTTTATTTATTTTGTTTGTTTAAATTTGCGCCTTTATTTTATTTCCTTTCTTCCCTATGCACAAATTAAGGGGGATAAATAAAAAAAATAAAAAATTACAAAAACAAAATAAAAAATTATAAAATCAACAAAGTTATGTCTTTTTTCATAAATGTTCTTGGGAAGTGATAGGAAGTTTAGTGTTTAAGCGTAATCTAAAATACGTGTAATGCACTGAAGCTGAATTGTTTAGACTTTGTGTTCAATGTGCTGGTAGGCACGAAGGATTCAAAATGAAGGGACTAGACAGTGTTGACAATGAAAGGACTTGACAGTGTTAACTCATATGGACTTAGATAGTTACATTTAGACTGACCATACGACGCTTGGATAGATTGAGCAGTGAGATAAAAAAGGGAGTATGCAAGATACACTAAAGTTACTTATCATCTAGAACAATGGCTCAACACTTCTTCAACGTATGGACTTATGTCCTTAATTCTGGTGCTGATAGGGTGAATGGGGGGGGGGGGGGCTCTAATAAAGTAGGTCTGTGTGAAATTGTTTTTCTTTCTTATCATCTATGTCAGTCATATGTTTCCCCTTTTGCGTGATTGGAAAAGATCCAACCAGGGATACAACATATGCATCTCTATTTCTATGCATCTCTCTATCTATCTATGTCAGCCATATGTTGTCCCCTTGTGTGATTGGAAGAGATCCGACCTCGAACACAACATATGCACCTTTCTATCTCTCTATCCCTCTATCTATGTTAGTTATATGTTTTCCATCTGTGTGATTGGAAGATATCTGACCTAGGATACAACATATGCATCACTATCTATCTTTACTCTCAAATAATTGAACACTCACCTAAAGTAAAGAGCTCTCGATAATTGCTTGGAGCAATCGCTGGTCCTGGGGTTTTCATAGTGGATGTTGAACCGATTGGTTTTGCTTGTTTTTTGGAAATGCCTAATGTCACCATTGTTGATTAAAACATTTAAAGAACTTGCAGAAAAGTTTTTGTTAAAGAGGATAGAGAGAAAGATCGTCAGAGAATCAGAAAGCATTAAAGCTTTCTTGTGAATAAGAAGAAGGTATTTATACCTTTGGATTTGAAAAGATATTCAATTGAGTAAACTGTTCCTTTTTATAGCTGTAACTAGGAAGGTAAAGGGTATCTATTCGGTTTTGAAAGTAATTAATTTTTAAAAGGAATCTGGAAAAGACCCGTATTTAATGCTAAATGGGCGCATTAAATGGTTGAAATGATGAAATTGTTGGAATAGTGTCGAAGGCTGCAACTATATTAGGCAAGTATTTGATCCGGTTGTGCATGGTCCTTTTGGGTTGCCTTCACCATAACAACTTGATGGATGATTTGTTAAGAGAGAGTAAATATTATAAGGAATAATATATGGTTATTTGATTAATATAAGTCATAGATTAATTGGAATTAATTTGGTGACTTAAAGAGATTAATTAAATAAGAGGGTATAAACTGTCAATTGTTTGATAGTTACACTTTAGACTATAAATCCTTATCCTAGATAGAATGGACGATTTCTAGGGCTTGGATAAGCCAAAATCGTCCATAGGGTTATCTATGGAATGGATTTGGATAGCCTTAAGAGAAGATTATCCAATTAGGGTTTAGGTTGTAACCCTTAAGGAGTCTACAAGTATAAATAGACCCTAGGGGTGAGGGAATTCGACACACCATCTAAAGTAGAGATACTCTGGCCGAATTCCTCCCCTCTCCTCTCTCCTAAATCATCTTGCTTGCTATTGGTGTTTGTAAGCCATTAGAGGAGTGACATTTGTGACTCTAGAAGCTCTAAGACAACAAGATCAACAAGGAACTCAAAGGTATGATTCTAGATCTATTTCAATGTTGTTATTTAACCTAATTAGCCATTAGAAGTCTTGGATTCAAAGCATGTTTAATTAGAAAGCCTAGATCCGAGCATTAGGGTTTTGCATGCGCACATAGGAAAGTTCTTATGGCAAAAACCCATCAGTGGTATCAGAGCCTAGCTTGGTTTTCTTTAAATTGTTGCTTGATTAACTGAAACAAACCTGCAAAATTCGATTTTGGGTTTATGAGTCATGTACTCGGCGAGTAGGCCTGTACTCGGCGAGTCCGAGCGTCTGGATTAGGCAAAACCAGGATTTTTTCATGTTTATCTTATGGAAACTTACCTTAATCATATTAGATCAACCCTAATCCGGTTTTTTGATATATATGACTATAATCTTGATCTAATTAAAGATATTTATCATCTAATAAAATATTTAATTTCCTTATGTGATAAATGATTAATTATTTTGATAATTATCTTAAAAGAAATCTTGGATAAATCAAATAAAGATAATTAGGATATTAATTGTTAATTGGAATTATTTGTTATTTGATCCTTCATGTTTTAAATGTTTAAAACCTACCCTAAAGTTTTAAAATTTATATTTGTGATTAGAAGTTTTAATTTAAACAACTTAAATTTCAAACCCTAGATTTTAAAAGGTTTTAAAATACAACCCTATACTAATATGATATTACTAGAATAATATATATATGTATAACTAAATGCTAGTCTTACCGTTAGTAGGCCTCATTCACGAAACCGATCTATAAGGTGGGTATAAGGTTGCGGCCTATAAAATGGCGCTTAATGGGTGTACACTCACACCCACCGCTTGCTTGATTGGTGGAGGGTCGTTAGCCGAACGGGTAGGATAGGGAAACCTCATCCTCTCATTAAAAGTATAATAAGAAATACAAAGTAACTACACGTTTTAAAATTTCCCAATCTTAGTTACTTTAGGAAAAGTGAATTGATGCAATCCCATGAAATTACACTTTGCACCTTGCTAAGAAGTTAGTGGAGCGTCTGTGGTTTACCGGCACACTAATTGGTTCTAAGCGAAGGTGGCAAAGGGTGATTCATTGTTTATCATAGTTCGATGGAGCCTGTGTGGTTTACCGGCACATCGAATAGGTGATCGTTACAATGAAGGCACCATGTGAATTTGCATGGTAATTCACACCCGCTTTGTGATCCTCAGCATCCCAGTCACAAACAAGAGGGGCATATCGAGATTTAAACATGCCATTGAATAGTTCAATGAATCTCATCCGAACCTAGGAATTCTCAAAAACACTTAGGACTAGTAGTTTAAGTTTTGTAATGGAGAATTAGTGAATCGTCATTCACTTACCTTCAATTTATTTGCATGTTAGATTACGGCATCCCTTTTCTAGTATGTAAATGTTATTGTTGGATCCTAGCCCTAATTTTCTTATTGGATGATAATTAGGGATTCTTATTCTAATCTATCTTTGTCCTTTTCTAATTGAAGATGTCGAACGCAAACAACGCTGCTGCTAGTTCTTTCACGTAAATGAGCCTTTGCCAAAAGGTCACCTTCGATGGAACGAACTTTAGCGAATGGATAAGATACATGCGCACCATTGCTCGCTATGAGGATAAAGAGTATGTCCTCGATGAGAAGCTCGAGAAAATCAACCCCGAAGTTGCTACTCCTGAAGAAATCACCACCTTTGAAACTCATGAGCGAGATGCAACGAAGGTACATTGCATCATGATCGCCACCATGAACTCTGAATTCCAAAAGTCCAACGAGGACATGTATCCATACGAGATGCATCAAGACTTGTTGGAGAGGTACCACCAAAACGCGAGACAAGAGCGTTATGAGATTTTCACTAACATGATCTCCACTAAGATGGGTCATGGAGAATCTCTTACCGTGCACCTGCAAAAGATGCAAAGGTATGTCGACCGCCTTCGCAAGTTAAATGTTGACTTCGGTGAAGACTTGGCGATCGACATGGTGCTTCACTCTTTGCCTCCAATGTACAACCAATTTAGGATGACCTACCACATGAACAAAGAAGAGGTCACCCTAAGCAAACTCCAAGGTCTCTTGAGGGTCGCTGAGAGCAACTTCAAGGACAAGTCTGTTGCACCTACTCCCAATCCGTCCGCTGCTCCTGTCTTGGCTATTGGTCAAGGGAAGGGAAAGAAGAGGAAAGCTTCATCGAATAACTATCGCAAGGTGAAAGCCCGAGATGGTGCCTCTTCTAGTGGGACCAAAGTTGATCCCGCTAAGCCCTGCTCCAACCCAAAGGAGGCAGAGTGCCACCACTGCCACAAGATAGGACATTGGAAGAGAAGCTGCCCGGATTACCTGTAAGCAATCAAAGAAGGAAAGATCAAGCCATCTTTCGCAGGTATATACACAATCAAATCTAATGATTCTAATCATGCTATTTCTTGGGTTCTTGATACCGGTTGTGGTTATCACATTTGTTCTAATGTGTAGGGACTAAGAAGAAGTAGGGATGTAGAGCAAGGAAGGATCAATCTAATCATGGGGAACAGAAGATCGTCGCCTGTGACCAAGATTGGAGTGTATTCTTTAGTGCTTAGGAATAGTTTGGTTTTAGATTTGAACAATTGTTGCTATTCGCCAGAAATGGCTAGAAACATCATTTCATTTCATGGTTTATATAGACAAGGATTTAGATTTTCTTTTAATAATAAGAATGGTTCTATTTTGGCTTATCTAAATGGTGTCTTTTACTTTGAAGCTATACCATGTAATGGAATATATGAAACTGTTATGATTGTTGATAACTTAGGAAATGATGTTTTAAATATTGATTCTTCCACTAGTATGGATAAAGCATCCTTGTGGCATTGTCGTCTTGGACATGTCAACAAGAAACGCATAGCACAACTCCAAAAGGATGGAGTGTTGGAGTCATTCGACCTTAGGGAAGATGACACATGTGAGTCTTGTTTACTTGGAAAGATGACTAAGTCACCCTTCACGAGTACTTGTGAAAGGGGTGAGGGGCTATTGGACCTAATACATACCGATGTATGTGGACCCTTTAGATCAACCATGAAGGATGGGAACCGCTTCTATGTGACTTTTACCGATGACTATAGTAGATATGGGTATATCTACTTAATCAAGCAAAAGTCAGACACCTTTGAAAAGTTCAAAGAGTTCAAGAATGAAGTGGAGAATCAATTGGACAGGAAAATCAAGATGCTTCGATCCGATCGAGGAGGAGAGTACCTAAGTCTTGAATTCCAGGATTATCTCAAGGAGTGTGGAATAGTTTCGCAATTGACACCTCCTAGGACACCGCAATTGAATGGTGTGGCAGAAAGGTGTAATCGGACCTTATTGGATATGGTTCGCTCTATGATGAGTCGTGCTTCACTACCTATCTTCTTTTGGGGGTATGCCTTAGAGACTGCCGCCCATATCCTTAACCGAGTCCCTACTAAGAAGGTTGCCAAAACACCTCACGAGATGTGGACGGGGAAAGCTCCCTCGTTGGCACATATCAAGGTTTGGGGTTGCGAGGCTTTCGTAAGACGAGATACTCACGACAAGCTTGAACCTCGAAGTGAGCGATGTATTTTCATCGGCTACCTGCAAACATCCTTTGGATATCTCTTCTATAGACCGAAAGACAATGTTGTCTTTGTTGCGAGGAGAGGAGTTTTCCGAGAGCGAGAACTCATAAGCCAAGGAGACAGTGGGAGGCAAATCGAACTTGAAGAGATTCAAGAGTCGATAGATGAAGGAACCTCTACCGCTGGCATTCAACCCGAGGAGGAAACTCCAGTTGAACCGATTGACGAATCCTTACCTCTTAGACGTTCCGATAGAGTTAGAGTTCATCCCCAGTTTTATGGCTTTCATATTACTACTGAAGGGGACACGTATATTAGTGATGGTACACTAGTAAACCTTGATGAACCTAATAGCTATAAGGATGCCATGGCAGGCCCGGAGTCTGCAAAATGGAGAGAGGCAATGGATAGCGAGATCCAATCCATGTACGATAACCAAGTTTGGAATTTGGTTGATTATGTGCCCGGACGTAAGACCGTTGGGTGAAAGTGGATCTTCAAGAAGAAGACCGACGTGGATGGGAACGTACACACCTATAACGCACGATTGGTTGCGAAGGGCTTTACTCAAACTACGGGAGTTGACTATGATGAGACCTTCTCACCAGTTGCGAAGATTAAATCTATTAGAGTGATGCTAACAATTGCCGCATTTCATGATTATGAGATTTGGCAAATGGATGTCAAGACCGCTTTCCTTAACGGAAAGTTGGCTGAGGATGTTTACATGGCTCAGCCAGAGGGGTTTGTGGATCCGAAACATCCGAATAGAGTGTGTAAGCTTGAGAAGTCCATTTATGGACTTAAGCAAGCGTCTCGCAGATGGAATCTTTGCTTCGATGAGAAAGTCAAAGAGTTTGGATTTGTACGAAGCGAAGACGAATCTTGTGTATACGTCAAAGCCAGTGGGAGTATAGTAAGCTTTCTCATTCTATATGTCGATGACATATTACTCATAGGGAACGACATCCCGACTCTGCAGGAGGTTAAGTCCTGGCTCGGGAAGTGTTTCGCTATGAAGGACCTCGGAGAGGCTTCTTACATTTTGGGAATAAGGATAATAAGAGAAAGAAGTAAGAGACTAATTGGACTTAGTCAGAACACTTACTTAGAGAAAGTACTAAAACGTTTTAGTATGGAAAACTCAAAGAAGGGAGAACTACCGATACAAGGAAATGCCAAGTTGAGTAAGACTCAAAGTCCGAGTACCGAAGCGGAGATAGCAGAAATGAGCCGAGTACCATACGCTTCCGCAGTTGGCTCAATCATGTACGCTATGACTTGTACTCGCCCTGATGTAGCCTTCGCTTTGAGCATGGTTAGCAGGTATCAAGGGAACCCTGGCAAAGCACATTGGATTGCGGTGAAGAACATCCTTAAGTACCTTCGGAGGACAAAAGAATGGTTCTTAGTCCTTGGAGGGAGTGATGACTTGAAGGTGCGAGGGTATAGTGACGCCAGCTTTCAGACCGACAGGGACAACTATCGTTCGCAGTCGGGTTGGGTCTTTACCCTAAATGGAGGAGCAGTGACATGGAAAAGTTCCAAGCAGGAAACCGTAGCTGATTCAACGTGCGAATCAGAGTACATCGCAGCGAGCGAAGTGTCGAAGGAGGCAATATGGCTAAAGAACTTCATTGGTGATCTTGTAGTTGTGCCTGCCATAAAGGAGCCCATGGAGATTTTCTGTGATAACGAAGGTGCGGTTGCCTTGACCAAGGAACCGAGGGATCATGGTAGATCTCGACATATCGACAGAAAATATCACTTCATTAGACATCGTGTAGAAGAAGGACAACTCGTAGTGAAGAGGATATCATCAGAAGATAACCCAGCAGATCCGCTTACGAAGGGACTGAGTAGGGTTAAGCACTTGCAGCATGCTAGGAGTATTGGGCTGAAGGATGATATTAGTATAGATTAGATAGTATTAGAAACGTATAATAGATAAATGTAATTAACATTTGATGATTAAATAAAAGAGTTTTATTTATGAGTAAAGTCACTGTCACATGTTAATTGTTTAACTATTGTTTCACTTTGCATGTTTTGACTTCCAGAATAATTGAGTTTATTAGGAATAATCGAATTATTCAAATGGTCCACAATCGTTCATATGTTGGGAGTAGATATGAATGAATATTGTCATGAATTGGTGTGTAGAATGTCTAAATGGTGTTAGACATAGCAAGGGTTGCTGCAACGTTCATGAGTGCTTATGAACTGGTTTTGAGCATTGGAATAAACCCGCGCTTGCTGGAATCACTTTATGGAATACGATATAAAAGGTGATCGCAAGACGATAATATCATATAGTCTTAAAACCTAGATATATGGTTTATTATTTGTTAATTGATTGTACATTGATAATGCGAAAACGCATCAGTAACTTGGTGTTATAAAACGCATTGTTGTGTATGGTTGGTTAATGAATAAGTAAATGCATATAAGTCGAAGTTTATCTGTAAATTTTATCCTAAGAGGGTAGAAGAGATATCTTGGCCACTCGATGATTTGATTTGACTTATGTGTCGGGCCCGGTCAGAACTGAATTGATGTGTTTGATTAAGTTCTATGTCAAATAAATCGGAGATCGAGAAATTAAGTGCTTGACTAACCATTCCATAGGATTGTCGGCATGATATCTAACAGAGGACTGTACGATCCCTTATCTAAAGGACAAGATTGATTAGATCAGAGTTGATAGCGTCTTTGAGAGCTACGATTGCAAACCGAATTGTACTTGTATAGTTACTAGACTTATCCAAGTGGGAGACTGTTGGAATAGTGTCTAAGGCTGCAACTATATTAGGCAAGTATTTGATCCGGTTGTGCATGGTCCTTTTGGGTTGCCTTCACCATAGCAACTTGATGGATGATTTGTTAAGAGAGAGTAAATATTATAAGGAATAATATATGGTTATTTGATTAATATAAGTCATAGATTAATTGGAATTAATTTGGTGACTTAAAGAGATTAATTAAATAAGAGGGTATAAACTGTCAATTGTTTGATAGTTACACTTTAGACTATAAATCCTTATCCTAGATAGAATGGACGATTTCTAGGGCTTGGATAAGCCAAAATCGTCCATAGGGTTATCTATGGAATGGATTTGGATAGCCTTAAGAGAAGATTATCCAATTAGGGTTTAGGTTGTAACCCTTAAGGAGTCTACAAGTATAAATAGACCCTAGGGGTGAGGGAATTCGACACACCATCTAAAGTAGAGATACTCTGGCCGAATTCCTCCCCTCTCCTCTCTCCTAAATCATCTTGCTTGCTATTGGTGTTTGTAAGCCCTTAGAGGAGTGATATTTGTGACTCTAGAAGCTCTAAGACAACAAGATCAACAAGGAACTCAAAGGTATGATTCTAGATCTGTTTCAATGTTGTTATTTAACCTAATTAGCCATTAGAAGTCTTGGATTCAAAGCATGTTTAATTAGAAAGCCTAGATCCGAGCATTAGGGTTTTGCATGCGCACATAGGAAAGTTCTTATGGCTCAAACCCATTAGAAATGGGTAATCGTGGGTACAGGTGTATAGGTAACTTTTAGAGACGTGGGTAAAAACGTTTTGAAAAAGCATCTCTTGGTGGTAAGGGTTTTAACAGTCACCTCAATTTGGGTTTTGGTAAATCTTTTATTGAAAACTAGAAATCTCTTTTTATTTTACTAAAACAGAAAATCTCTTTTATTGAAAACATATTTTTCATTCTAAGCTATATAAAAAATACAAATATATTATCATGCCCATTCAATTATACTAAATTGAAAGTACTATAATTTATATAAATACCTACAAATTTACGTTGTTGACACCATCATTGTTGCATTGTGGCTCAAAAGAAGTCAATCAACATTGTTATTGGTAGTTTCCATGTGCCTTTGGATAATGCATTGATAGACTCGGTGTTGTTCGATATGACTAAATTATAATGAACCTTTGGGAAACATGACCTTGTTCATTTATGGTTACCGATTTTGTCTTTCATGTACAACAATCATATAGTAGAGTCTCTGATATGTGTTAGGGAACATGACTTGAATTGTCATTTCATCGGAATTGGCTCTATTAAGTATGATAGCCATAGTGGCGTTGTCCCTAATACATTATTTGAGTCTTGATAAAAATCATATCCATGATTCCCCACTTTTTGTTTTTCCAAAACCAAATGTTAGTGGGAGGATTAGGTTATTATCATCGATGCAAGTACAATCATGTGCGAGCCTTTCCTTGATCCGAAGAACAACCTAAAATGCAGTTATTCAACAACTCTAAGATGAGGCTTATACCATATGCCACAATACATATATAATGCATACACATAATTGCCTTCAACATAAAGCTGGTCCACCCGTTTTTGGCCTTCAGTTTAAACCTAGTCAGCCCTTTGGCCTTCGGATTAAAGCTGGTCCGCCCGACTATATTCGCCTTCAGCACGAGACTGACACGCCCTCAACTCGAATATATATATATATATATATATATATATATATATATATATATATATATATATATATATATATATATATATATATATATATATATATATATATAGATCCGGTAAGAAATTTTTTTTGGTAGGAAGGAAGAAAATTTTTGGCGAACAAAACAAATGAATCATTAGATTAATCAATAATAACATGATTCACAAAAAAAATCCCGAAAAAACATTTCGATGATTCATATTTACGATAATTTCGTTGATATTCACTAAAATTTGCATAAAAGTGAATTTTTTTCTTGATTTACCAAAAAAGCAATCATGAAAGTGTTTTTTCCGGATTTTTTTCGTATGAATCATCGTACTTTTGAATCATCTAATGATTCATTTTGTTTTTTTCCTAAGAAAATATGTATATAAAAAATTTCTTACCTTCCTACCAAAATTTTCCTTCTTATTTGATTTTGACTCTATATATATATATATATATATATATATATATATATATATATATAATCACTTATATAGCAGACAAACATTTACACACGATAGGCAACTAACTAAGTTAGTCTAGTGGCCTAATTACATACTACAGGGCAACTATATCGTAACATACAAAGGATACATACTGGAGTATATAATATAGTGAGAATAACTCACATGGACAACTTCTTAGAAGAATAACAGTTAACCGGACAATTCAACTGACAAGCAACATGCCAAGGAGGATTAACATATAATAATATAGCTTATTAGTTCCTATAGGAATCTGGTAAAGAAGGGTAGATCTTTCACTAATCCCAACAAATATTGAGATTTCTATCAAATAAGGATCCGCCAAAGTAGGACAGTTAGGAGGCAAGATCATTTTCACATATAGCTTTTCTGAAATGTGGCAACCAAGTCACATGATCATTCTATACACCTCTCATGTAAGTATATCAATCAGTATTATAACTGGAATTACTGATAATTATTATTTATACATTCGTAACAACAACTATGAAAATAAATACAAGTTACACTTAAAGCTTAGTAAGTGTAGCCTAACATAAAGAGAGTTTCTCTCGAAAAATGGGATTTGCACCGGCAGAACTCTAAAACTAAAAGCTCTTTTTTCAGGCTCCTAGATACTCTAGAGCCTTGCTAATGTATTCTAAAATGCAGAAACATTGGACCCGATGTGAGAGGGAGTTTTTAGAGTGAATAAGGGGTGAGGAACAATTGGAAATGCATCATTTCTATTTATAGTAGCGAGGCCCATCGTTCCCCATCTCTAGGCTTAACACGTCCTGGGGTAGGTGAGGTGGGTGATCTAGGGTAGTGCCACATGACAACTTATAAGTGAGGATGAGTGGCAAGTGGGTAGGTACGGGTTTAATCTTTAAAAATTCATAACTTGATCGTACGAGTTCCGTTTTCGACGTTCTTTATATTCACGCGTAGGTATTTCTGAGTACTACAACTTTTATTTAGACTCTGTTGGCTAATCTTAAATTTAACAGTTCATGAAGATTACACTACTGAACACCATGTAAAATTCATAACTCTTTCATACGGACTCCGTTCTCTACTATCTTTATATCGACAGAATCATCTCGACAAGATATTTAACTCTTGTTTAGACTATTTTTTTTCTAAAAATCGACCGATATCTATTACGATTTACGGGTCGCACAATGTTGCACTGAAACTTCTAAAAATCATAAATTCATCACACGAAGTCAAATTTTGACGTTCTCTGTATACACACTCTCTCTTTTACACTTACTACGACTATTTTTTAGATTACTTTGGCTAATAAGCAATCTATCTCCGATTCGTATTTTACGTCGCGCTTTTTCATATATGGCTAAATGCAAAACTTAGAAGAATCATAAATTATTCATATGAAGTCAGATTTAAGCATTCTATATATCTAATGAAATTGTATCGACGTTTCCTAGATGTTTACGATGATTATTTTGGCTCAAAAGTAATATATTTGTACTTTGTATTTCATAATAATTTTTTAATATTACAATTTATGGAAGTAGTAAAAATGAGGAGTTACAGTGGGAACAATATTAAGACTATGTTTGACATACTAGAAGATAAATTAGTTGCTAGCTTATAAGCTAGCTAATAAAAATATCGTTAGGTAAAAATTAGTCGATAAGTTAGCTGAAAGATATAAAATGAAATTTAAAAGAATATGTTTTTTATAATTAAATAATGGTATAAGTAGGAAGTTTTATAAAAACTTCTTGAAAAGCTATTTTACGTAGCTTTTTAAAAAACTAATTTATAAATTATATTTTGCCTTCTCAAACATGACAACTTAAAATAGCTCAAAAAATATGTGAGCTTATTAGTTACTTGTGCGCACCAAACACAACATTAATAGCCTTAAAAGGGCATTGATTTAGATCCATTTCGGGCTTTTATATTAATTAAATTTTCCATAAAAAATGATTTTATATTTTTTCTTTGTTTTATAAAAAAATATTCCAACATTTATAAATAGATTTAGGTCCCGTTTGATAGTTGTTGACTGAGAAAGTGTTGACTGGGAAATGTCTGTCTGGGTAAGAAATCCTGACTGAGTAAGAAACCGTGTTATTTGATTGTATATCTAACTGAATGTGCTGACTGATGAAAAATGATCATTTTACTGTGCTTCTCTATACACAAATCATTTAAAAATCCAAATAAAAAGTATAAAATGGATTATTACATTATGATGTTGTGTAAATAGATGTTTTTCTCAAGTCCACCCGTGTATTGATGATTATGCTTGTTTCCCTCTCAATATTTAACATGACAACCGAGAAATGGGATTTATTTTGATCAATAATCTCCAAAAGATATCCAGGAACTTTATTTTTTTTGTTTCCATTCCACCATTTTCTAATCACAAAGATCATAAAACATATAAATATGTTAGAAAGTTCATCAACTTCAACAATCTTAGAAACTAGTCGGTAGAAAAATGGCATAAATTAAGCTTAAAAATGATTAGTTTTTTTATTTACACTTATCCATTGATCCAATCAATTTTCAAATACCAAAATTCCTTTAACTTGTAATTCACTTCTCCTGTTTCATACAAAAAAGAATTTTCTAAATCCAGAGATTGTTTTCCATGGCTATTTCTGAAGCATGTGTATATTCCCACTAGGCACAGTATCGATGTGATTCTAGATTCCCCAAGGACATTAATGTAATTAGAGTAAACCCACCAAACCAAACAACTGGGAACAAATGTAACTGTTAAGAATCCTAAGCGACATTCGATTTCCAAATATTAAGCAATTAAACAATAATATTTCAGAGCAATACTCAACATTCTCTGGATAATCATACAGTTATATACAAAAAGAGAAATAAAATCAATTTTCATAGATGGAGAGGAGAAGAAAGGAAATCTATTTCATGTATGGAGAACAGTAGAGGCAACAGTGGTGCTGATATCGGTTTGCCTTTTCAGATGTCGGTGTAGGCAAGGAGAAGGAACATAGGAGAATGGAAAATAAGGGAACAAGCCTCTTTTCTGTTTCAGTCAGCGAGTTTTTTTTATGGCCCAGTCAGACATTCATGACCAAGTAAGATGCAACATAGGAATGTATCAAACGTATTGATCTCACCGAGTCAGCCAAATAGGTCTAACTCGATTGGGTCAGCAACATATCAAATATGGCATTATTCACAAAACTAGCCGTATTTTGAGGTTATATATTTTGACATAATAACTTTTTTCCCAAAGGAAAAAACGACCACTAAATATGCCAAAAACGTTTGTCCACCTTGCGAATTTGTTTTTTACACAATGAAACCGATATGCACTAGGCGAATGTCCGCGCGTTGCACAGTGAGATAATTATGTAGTTTAATATGGTTATATATGGTTTAATCTATTGTGAATAAGCCATACATTAAACTTGTATGCGATTAAATAGCATGTATATTTTTTGATTTACAGATTTTTTATCATAAGAAATAATGAAATTTTTTTACTATTAGTTTAAAATTTTAAATGTAATTTTTATGTACACATTAGTATCTAATTTAATTAGTTGATGATTAATTAGATATGGATTCTCATTTGTGGTCGTCTATTTATGTTGAACCTCATAAAAATACATATTGAACCACTTTTGTTAGTTTTACTATTGAATAGAAAATGGTGTCGTATTTTAAGTAAATATAAAAAATCTCATTCTCAATCTATTTTAAGATAGTGACATATTTTAAGTTAATATAAAAAATCATATTCTAAAACTAATGAAAAGAAAAAACGGAGTCAAAATTTTTAACTATAATAAAGTTGATTTCAATTAAAAAGTGCTCAATCGAAGATAATATCATTCAATAAACATCATAAGATATTACGTAATATTCAAATTACAGACATCATTTTTGTAAGAGTCATTCAAAATATATGAGACTATAGTGCCTAATACAACAATGTAATAACCAAATGACCCTAACATATTTTAAATGAATTATAATTATAATATATTATCTATGCAACTAAATTTCTGCACAACATGTGAGATTCGTCTACTATACGGTGTTCTTATAATATATTATATTATAGTATAAACATTATATTTGGAAAACGACTTTGAGTTTTATTGTAGTTTATAACATTAAATTTGTGATGGGTTGTATTTGACACACATTTGTGTATTTATATCAATATTATATATTTAAAACAAATCTTATATAAACATCCAACCTAAATATTCATCTTCAAGTTGTCTTTCTTCGCCACATAAACAAACTTTTGTTATAAAGCCAAAAATGGAATAAAAGACACTTAATTATATGATCATGATATATTGTATTTTGATTGGGGCTTGTACAAAACATGCATGAGCATATATTGTTAATTTATCTCTTGTTTTGGGTAATTCGAATAAGATGGCTTCAAATCCAACGTATCAAACTGTCACACCCCAAAACCAAGAACGGCGGAAACGTTCTGGGGCGGAGGACGTCATGTAAGTATCACAACATAGTAAATGTAAATAAGCAAACAACATCATCCATTGCATTAAATATATAATTTTAATACAAGTGTGTTATGTACATTATAGACACCCAAAAATAACGTATATCAAAATAATAAGATGAGTCTTGAATGCGCTCCATCTTCTCAAAAGCTGGCATCTGTACCTGTCTACTGATGACCTGAGAATACAAGTTATTTTGAAAGAGTTTATCAGCATTAAGCTGGTGAGTTCATAAGTATTTTAGTGTCTGTATTTGTCATTCAAAAATGTTTGAACATGTATCAAGTATAAGTTTGTAATCGTTTGTAAAAGTTTGAATCTCTCAGAAAATCCTATATTTTCTATCAAAGAAGCCTTCTACCAAGGCCTGACTGTTTTATATGTTCAATTGATGTAAAAGTGTGTAATTTCCCAAATGTAACTATCATTTATCAAAATATAGTTTGTACATAAACGTTTTAAGTGAGGTTATCACTAAAAATATGTAATGGGTAAATTAATGTAGTACTGTAGCCTTTGTATTTTAAGAACTACTGCTGTACTAAATTACCTTAAACCGGATTTATATTAAGGCATTATGTGATAAATTGCACCATACTATCGACATGTAACAACGACATAATGAATGGTCGTAATAATGGAATGACGTTTGGCACCCGCAGACCTGCAGGTCCGGCTGTAGCTAGCAGCAAGGTGTAGGATTGTCAATCCAATATAGATCTATACGCAAACTCAACGCTCTCCCTTCAAGAGAATTCTGGCTACAACTCGAGCCATGACAGTTAAGTCATGCTCCGATTTAAATCACAATAATAAAGTGTTCATGTATATGTACTGTTTCTCGTTCTAGTATATGTATATGTATTGTTTCTAGCATCATTGTATATGTATTGTTTCTAGTATATGTATATGTATTGTTTCTAGAATCATTGTATATGTATTGTTTCTAGAATCATTGTATATGTATTGTTTCTAGTATATGTATATGTATTGTTTCTAGTATCATTGTATATGTATTGTTTCTAGTATATGTATTGTACTGCGTTACCCCGATGGTAACCAGCTAGGATGTACTGCTGTATATGAATCTGGGAGTACTTTTATGTCTATACATGTATATATTATATATAATTAATGTTGAAACGACCTTCGGATGGTCACCCGAAGCTCCACCAGACCACATCCAAATCGAGGAAAAGGAAATAGGATAGGTGGCTTTCCTAAGCCTTTTAAACATTATTTATACATCTATACTTATATAGGCATGCAATTTATAAGAAGTATAACAAGTTTAAATAAAACATTTGATAAGTAAAAATAGTTTGTAAAACATTTGAAGTGAAACAGTTGGATAAACAGTTTGAATATTTGTAAAAATCGTTGTTTTCCTAGTTATTAATCACATGTGATTAAAGGCAATCACATGTGATTGAAGCAATAACTATAAGTATTTGACTTGTATTCCCCCCCCCCCCCCATAAAGTGTTTAAAACATTTAAAATCATTTCAAAGGTTGATTTAAGGGGTATGAACTCACATGTGGTGAGTCGCTTGAATTGGGGTATCGGGTACCGTGCTAAGTGTCAAACGGAGACTTGTTCACACGTACGAGCCTAGTTATCATATAATAAGCATATATATAACTAATTAGCCACATAATAACTTAACAAAGTAAGTTAACATAATTAGGAACATATAAACACTCTTATGAGTGTTTAAGGTTCAAATGGTTGCTTCTAAGTTGCTACGGGACAAGGCAAAAGGGTTTGAAGCATCAAATAGCCTTGTTTAGGAGTTTACCACCCAACAAACCCACATCTTGGAGTTTACGGCCGTAAACTCATGGGTTTATGGCCGTGAACTCCATAAAGGGTTGTTTAGGGTGTTTTGTGGTGCTATCTTGGTCCTAGCTCACTCCTAGCTTTGTTGGAACAACATGTAAAGTAGTTTAAGACCTTAGAACACTCCATATGGGAGTTTTCGGCCTAAAGTCCATTTACCCTAGAGTTTACGGCCGTAAACTCTTATGGGTGATGGCTTTTAATTCATTTGAGGCACTTGCACATCAAGGATGGCTTCCATGATTTTACCTAAGGCTAATGGGGACAAGATGCACACATTTGTGTCTTAACTTGGAGTTTACGGCCCAAGATATGTTCCTTGGCTGTAAACTCAATTCAATGAGTGAATATGAAGTCTTTTGATCTCCTTTCAAGTCCCATGTGTTCAAGCTAAATGTCTTAAGGCCTTAGGGGTGTTTGGAAGGATTTTTGTCCCACAAAAAGGGGTTTACGGCCCAAGATCCTTTCTTGGCCGTAAACTCCTAAATCAATATCATTTTGGGAGTGTTTTCAAGTCCAAATCAAGTACAAGAACTAGTGGTTAAAGTCCTTAAGCATTTGGGGAAGTTTTAGGGCATGTTTATCCTTTGAAAGGGGTTTACGGCCCAAGGAGGTTCCTTGGCCGTAAACTCCTAATAACTTGTGATTTTGATGAGTTTTTGATGTTCTAAACAAGCACAAGTATTAGTAGTTCAAGTCTCAAAGCTCAAGGAGGCAAGATAGGGCTTGTTTGCCCATTTGAAAGGGGTTTACGGCCTAGGTGTTCTTTGGCCGTAAACTCCTCTAATCTTGATGATTTTGGACCTTTAATGATGTTATAAGGCATATAGTAAGCATTAAACATGTTAAGGAAAGTAGACTCACAATCCGGGATGAAAACCCGAAGATCCGTCAGAGAGAATTGGCTTTTCTCTAGTTGGAATTGTGAATAATGAACTAATTTAGTTCAGAAAACTATTTATAGTCCAGAAATATTTTGACAGAAAATATTTTTATTCTGGAAGTCGGACTATAACATTGTGAAACTTACAGTGTTCAAGTTTCACGATCATAGGAGCATCCAATGTCTGGATATGTCCAGAAACGTAAACCCTAATGTACACAAACTTGTTCGGACAAGTCTGAAATTTACAGGAATTGGACTAGCTTCTATTGAATAGACGATGTTCGTACAAATGAAAATTTCGGGGTTGTCACACAAACGGATTACCCATTTACTATAGTCTAAAACCCAAAAACTCAAACATGTTCAAATACCATACAAATGCATGAGGTTTTAGCAAATTATTATCTCATATGAATTACCATTGATTATGTGTGATTAATTATTAATAAGGTGAAAAGGTTTGAGGGTTTCAAATGCATGAGGTTTTAGCAAATTATTATGGGGGGTTTCAAATGCATGACAATCAAGGGAAAATGCATGTTTTATAAGTATGTACTAGGCGAATACCCACACATTGCACAGAAACACTCACATAGTTGAAATCTTTACAAATATATGTTTTTTTAATATAACAATAACGTTGTTGTTAAATTTGTATACTAAATTGATATAATATATTTATTATTTGGAATTATATGATAATATATACATTTGTTATAACTTCATAATCTAAATCGTTTGAATGACTTCTACCCGCGAGTTACACATGAATAAAATTAAATATAATATATGGTTT
This sequence comes from Lactuca saligna, assembly GCF_052625555.1. Lineage (NCBI taxonomy): Eukaryota > Viridiplantae > Streptophyta > Magnoliopsida > Asterales > Asteraceae > Lactuca > Lactuca saligna. Next base: position 50,177,468 of record NC_136417.1, read on the forward strand.
AATGTTATTTAGATTTGTGGCTATTGTTATTTAATTTTTTAAGATTTATTTGTTTAATATTTTAATTTTTATCATTATAATTATTTAAAACACCAAACATTATTTTTTTGATTTTATTGGTAACAGTATAATCATTTATATAGAGTTATTTTTAGCTATTGTTATTGTAAGTTATTTAAGGTACTTATTTGGAAACTTTTAAAGATTATAAAAATATCTTTAAGAAATATTTTAGTTTAATTGATATTACAATTTAGTTTTTGCATTTATCACTACAATTTATCACTTTGAACTATTTATAAAATATTCTTCAGTTTTTTAAGTGGAACTAAAATTTGTATTTAAGTTGATATTGTAATGTTATATTTAAGTTAACAATTTAAGTATTTTGTCCAAACTGTTCAAAAGTTGTAGCTTTAAACTAATAATAATTTATATATAACAACATATTAAATCTAATAAATTAAGTATAATATGTTAAAAATTAAAGACATAACTTTGTAAGTAGAAGTCTATTATATTATTTCAAAATTGAAATTTAGTTTATTTATGATTACACTTTAGATTTTATATTTATTTGACCTTATTAACCAACTTATAATCATTATTAGAAAGACACTATAATTTATCACTTTTAACTATTTAGATAATATTTTTTGGGTTGTTTAAGTTAAACTAAAATTTATATTATTGTTGACTCTATAATATTATATTTAAATTAATAATTGAAGTATTTTATACAAATTGTTCCAAAATTGTATCTTTAAAATGATAATGGTTTACATCCAATAATATATTAAAACTAATAAATAATATATAGTATTTTAAAAGTTAAAAAACATAACTTTATAAGTAGTAGTAAATATATTATGTTAATATTGAAATTTAGTTTATATATGATTACACATTAGGTTTAATATTTATTTAACCTAATTAACCAAATTATAATTACTATTAAAAAAAATTGAAAAGTCATAGGAGTTTCAAATGAATGTGGTGAAAGGAAAAATGATGGGAGTTTCAAATGAATGTGGTAAAAGGAAAAATGTTTCCTTTATAAGTATATAATGAAGATATGCTGAGAAGTATTTCACGAGGTTTTATTTGCTTCCATATTCCCATACAGTTATTACAACAACATGAGCTTTTTTATGGTTTTGAATGGCCTCTTAAGAAATTAAACCTATGTTCTTCCACATGTAACCATATGTGATTCAACGGCCTTACTAAAGACTCACACTCTTCCTGGATATTCACAATAAGAAAATAACCTTTATTTAATTTCTAGTGGATCTTATATTTGACTGGTTAATAGTGAGGGAATATGATTCGTACATTTCAATTGTGACAATAGATTTTGAAGTCTCTATCAACCTTTTGATATGTTTACATGATGAATTCCATGATCTTGTATATCTTGTTGCTATCCAAACTCTCTTCTTTTTTGGAAGAACTTACTTCTTTGTGATACGATGGTGGTTGCGATTTTTGGTGGCCTAGATATGGTAGTTCAAGATGATTTGATATCTTTTGATGTTATATAGTTTCTTTTGTCGTTATTGTGTCTACCCTTTCCTTTATGGTATGGGGCTTGTTGAACACCATCATTAGCGTGTTGTGTAATTTATTGTATTTATGGGTTTGATTTATTTCTTCTTGGATCTTTATATATTGGTCGATGATATGCCCAATTCCCTACATGTTACATATAGGTCTTTTACATGTGAAACATTAGCACCTTTCTTTTTCATGTTACATATAAGTATTTTACATGTGAAACATTAGCACCTTTCTTTTTCCAAGAATATAGATTAGTAAATCAAACTTATTATGAAGTGTTAATTCGAAATTTTACTATGTTCCAGGCTTACTCTCATCTTATTGATGCGACTGTGGGAAGTAGGTTACCCCTTTCTTAGTTGAGTAATTGGTTTCAAGATATTACTCAACTATTCCATAAAAACCAAGCATCCTCACTATGTTGCATCATAAATGTAGTTGTGGATGTGACATTTATCATTACTTGGTTAATATTATCTACCCTATAATAAACATATAACAAAATTTGATATCGTGTCCATAAACACCAAACGTCCTCACTATGTTGCATCATAAATGTACTTGTGGATGTGATACTTATCATTACTTGGTTAATATTATCCACCCTATAATAAACATATAACAAAATTTGATATCGTGGAATTCATGATACAAGTAACACCAAGTAATGATACATGTACGTGCACAAATTATCGTAAAAATTCTTTGAGTAAGTCAAACATATCATGGAAGTTCCAATTTGGTTTTTATGATAATTCTTGTATTGATCTTCTTATTTCAATACTACATGAAATAATTATCTTCAAAACACGACATTAAAATGATTCCAAGAAATAATTTTTCCACAACCAAACAATGTAAACCAATATTTCTCCTTCTCTTTTAACATGGATGGAAAATAATGAATTTTAAATGCATATTTACTTGTTCGTCATTGTGTATTCACCAAAGCTACCATAAAACATAAATAACTCATAATGATGGTTATAGAAATCTCCATTCTTATATCCCATAAAAATGGTACAACATCTAGTACTTGTCACCTAATTTTAATTTTAGGTTCATTTCCATTTGAATAAAGTTTGGTTATGTGTAATAACGGTCGGGAAGGTATCATTTGCCCCATCATTATTGTTATTATGAAATTGTTATAAATTATTATTACTAAGATTTGATAGACCCCGAGTATAGGTTATGTTTATCCGTAATATGGTGCTATTATGGACTTGTTGGTAAGTTTTGCAAGTAACTCTTACGATTAAAGATTTAATTGAGACTCTAAGGTTTATAAACCCTATTATTTGTGAAATACCCGTTAGATATTTAACTAATGGTTTACAGGTTACGCCCATTATGTTAATATTTTGATGTTCGATTAGTTTGGTGTCAAGAGGTCACTGAGGGTACCTAGTAATGAGTTATGATAAGTTTTTAGAAACTCGTTATTTATTGATTAGGTGCTACCACATGAGAAGCTGATAGGCAGCGAAGGATTGAACTTGAAACTAGAATAAATCTGCTGACTAACCAGGTGAGTAACACTACTCCGATATCCATTAATGTGTTATTTGTGATATACTTTATATGATCTAAAATTATTAATTATTAATGAGTAATGTATTGATATTAGAAAGATTGATTACCAACAGAGATTGATATCTAATTGAAAGATTTATATTAATAAAGAGATGAATCATATTAAAAGATAGATCATGTCTGAGTAATTGTTGTATTTGATTTGTGATATTTATGAAATATGTGATATGTAACGTATGAATTATACAAAGATTTGGATAATTGATTATTTTTTAGAAAATTATTTATTATTATGAATCAAATCATTATTGAGAAATACATTATAAATGATAGATTAATTATGATTAATAGATAGATCATGATAAATATAGTATTCATGAGTAGATTTTAAAAAAGAGTTAGATTATCACGGAGAGGTTGGTTATGATAATACCCTTAATTGCATAAATTAATTGTTAACTAAGTGAGAAATAAGTTACAATGTGATTTATATAATATATTTGATTATGTTTTTAGTAGTTGTTATTCGTTAAGGTGTTGTTTGTTTTTTTGAAGACGAAATCCATAAAATCTGCGGATCACCTCTGCAACCCTCTACAGTAGAAGAGTTGGACCAAACGGCTACAGACTGTAATAAGAAGCGTGTTTGTTTTTTTAACATCTGCATGCTACTGCAGATATTAAAAATTAAAATAAACTGATTTTCTAATCCGGAAATAGTTTTTTAATACCGAAAATTTAATAATATATGACATTTTGGCATAACTTTATGTTATTTCAGCAAAAAATAATGATATTTTAACAAAAAAATTAGAGTTATTTTAGCATAAATAATGATATTTCATCAACAAATTATTATTATTCAATATAATTTTTTTTTTCAACAAGAATAAATAAACAAAACAAAAAAAATGTAAAATAAGATTTTAGTAATATATAATCAATATTTTAATAAGAAAAAAAGAAAAAGAAGAGGTTGGAGGAGGTAGGAATAGGCAAAACAAGTGTTGCGCCAAGACGAACACGCGCAGAGGTTTTTTAATTCGAAGACTTCTGAAAAATAAACAGTTGTGAGATGAAAAGTGATGCGCGTGTGTTGCGTCACGCAGCAATAAGAGGTCTGAAGATGTTTTTTCCAAAAAAACAAACAGCACCTAAGTCGTAACGCTTCTGTTGTTATGTGATTTGTTTTGAAGGTTTATAATTATGACGTCCGATACGATCATGTACTTGGGGACAGTATGATCCTTGTGATAACTACTTGTATTTTAGAGTACTAATGTACACAATAACTATTGTAAACTTCTAAATGATAAGTGAAATTTTTAGGTTGTACTTGGTATGAAATCTTGATATTACGTTATGGATTGTCGTATAGATCCAAATAAGAATAAGTCTAAACTGTTTTTATAATAGGAAGGCTAAAAGACAAGGGTATACATTTCAGTCATCATCTATCCATTATTATGGCCACCATTCTTTCTATTAGTTTGTTGTATTTGATATGTTTAGATCATTCAGTCCATTCATATTATTTTTAGTTATCATCGTTCATGTTGGTAGTCGTTGTGAAATTTTGTTGATGACTTGATGTTGATGTAAGTTCGGAGTTCTAGATTGTAGAATAGTGGGGATGTGTGTTTGTTTATTTATAGTATGCTTATAATGACGTGTATATGTAAGAAATACCAAAAATGGCGAAAATTCTAAAATATAAATAAAAATAAAAATGTGTACAACTTAAAATCAAATACTTAAAATTGTTCAAGCACACTCACTCCTCAAAAAAGATGCAAAAAAATGATTTGGGTCATTAACACGATAGAAAAAATCATAAAATACCATTGAATGATATGGCTTTGATAGTATGTTGTTAGGTCATGTTTTAAGAATTAAACTAAGTTAAAGGAAATAATTTGAAAATCATAGCAAATAACTTATAAAACAAATGGTGAAGTGTCATGATTTTTACAAAATACAAAGAATGAACACGAAGTAATTGTGAAATATATGGAAGACCCCCCCCCCCCCCCCCCCCTTATATCCCACATAGACAAAGTAACATATTCAACATATTTATATTTCCTACTTATAAGTTATAATAGAGATCAGATCACACATACATGATCAAAGTTTTAATACGAAAGTAACTAAATGCTCGACATGTTTATATGATTTAGTTGTGAATCGTCTTACTTCTAAAGTTAGGTGAGTTTGACATAAATTGTGTTAGTAAATAAACATCTTACAAGAAATTTCACAATCAATATCAAAAGTAAGCATTAAAAAAACAAATCATGCATGCATAACGATGAAGAAAACGAATGTTGGTTTACAAGTGGTAATAACCAAATGGTATGAATCCTTAATTTCTAGATGGTCTTCCTTGCTGATGATTACAAGTGGTTTAGCTAAACATCGAAACTGAAAAATTCAGGAGATATAAATAAAACTTTTAATGAACATAATTAAATCTTGGAAGGCTTTGATGACAACTTATGTTGTTGAATCAATGAAGACAAGTAGAATGGATTCCACTCTCATACCTAATTTATGTGGTTTTGTCACTAAAAATCTTTGGTAGCGTTTGGTGAGTGAGACTAGATAAAAGTGAACATAACAAATTTTAGTTGATGTTTGGCAAAAACAAAACAAAAACAAGATGGAATAAAAGACCAAGTCAAATGTGAGTAAACTTCTAAATGTCCCACCAAAACGGTAGAACAAGGTTGGACAAAAACGTTAAAGAATAAAATATCCTGATTATCATTCACGTTTCCCGTTTAACACCTAAATGGCACAAACATCACCAACCTTCACATTTTTTATCATACTCTTGAAGAACATCTCTATTTTTGAAAGAAAAAAAAACTCACCCAATGTTACGACAATAATAACAATAATAATAATAATAATAATAATAATAATAATAATAATAATAATAATTAAATTCTATATAACTTAAAGCCCTCTTATTCCTCTTGTACAATGCTCCCGCCACCATTTATAGTGTTTCTCACTCTTTCCTCTCAAACAGCGATACCTTAGCAGCATTTGGCCCATCCCAGAGTGAAACTCCCTAACCAAATTCCGAAACTAAATAAAGAAGAACTCCTAAACACAGAAAAGACACCAACAATTGCAGCTACTTACTTGGCTTTCATCCCTCTTTATATTTATTCATGAGGCTTCACTTGGTATAGATGGTAGGCCCTTTTTCTGACTTCTGAGACTCATCTATCCTATTACTAAGAAAATTCCCTACTTGGACTAAGAATCCCTTTATCCTGAAGCAGCAGCATAAGCGGTTTGATCTCTTACCTTTTGATCATATCTCAGACACTCGTCTACAGTTAGTTTCTCATTCAAATATGAATAATCAACAAGGGCGTCTTCTCTCTTTACCTTTACTGGCTTTAATGACACTGTAGGGGACGCAGCAACAGACACTTTCCCCTCAATCGTCGGGGGCTATTATCCGCTCACTCCCTTACTTTCAGAAAACTCCCCTGGTTATAGATACATAGTCAAAAGGAGCTTTCTTACTCACAGGATTTCAGGATACTTATTAATGCCTCACTCCCTTCTTTTGCTTCTGACATTCTACTTGAAAGTATGATATTCGATAAACTAGGTTTAGCTTCGATGTCTTAGGGGTTGTTTGATTTATTGTTGACCGGGTCCGATCAGAGCTTTTTTGGTGACTCGGTCCGGTCAATGCGTTTGTATAACGAAAAAAAACCAACTTACTCGGTCAGCCAATTTCTTATTTATCACTTACCCGGTCCTAAAAAAAATTTAGCTGACTGGGTCTTTTAATCTTTTTCCTTGATTGCCCCTTATTTACACAATTACATAGACACGTTTTCTTCTCCTGCAATCATCACATCTCCAGCTCCAACGATGTTTCTTCTCAATAGATTTACCAACGACATGTGTGCCGGCTAGTCCCATCTCCACCTACGCCTTCGGCTACCTCCGCCCTACGCCACACCTAACCTGAGATTGATCTCCTTCAATCTGTAGGAAAAAACCTTTCATTTTCACCCTTCTTGCTTGCACCATTGAACAATTCCGACGTCTTCCTCCGACTCAGGTGCGTATTGCTCGTTTTTTTCTTCCTGATTTTATGAGTTTGTTGGATTGATTTTCCATTGTTCACATTTTCCAATACTCTAATCAATCACAATTTCTTTGTTTACTCCTTCTATCTAAATGTTCTATCACAAAATTGATTGTGTTTGTTCGGTTTTAATAGAATCTTGTTTTCAAAAGCTAGAACATCATTTGTTGATCATTTGAGTTTTTGAGTTGGTTTCTTGTGAAATTGTTAGATATCATGTTTACAGATTAGCTAATGGTTGTTTTGGATGTGTTTTTAACATTTATAATACTAGGAGTAATGATTGGAGAAAGTTGGATGATATTTCCCCTGAAGCTATTGATCTTCCTTTTAACCTGTTTGTGGGAAGGAAGTGACAGGAAGGAAGATGGAAGCATGATCTTTGTGATGAAGCGAGAGTTCGAGTTTAAAGAATGAAGAAGATCAGATTGCAAAAGTTGAAGCCTTTCTTGCTTCATAGCCATGTTTTTTATTTTTCGCTTTATTCATAAGATTTCATGTGGGTGGTTTACGATGAGATTCTAGAATGAACACATTATATTGCAAAACATTATAGTTGTTCTTGAATGTGAAATGATGATCCTAGAATGGCTCAAAGCTTTAGTTTGTGGGTGGTTTTGGATGAGATTCTTTATTTTTTTATTGTTATTCATATGAGTATGTATTTAAGAATAATATCAAGTGTTTTTTTTATTAAATATTTGAAGTCAGTTAAGTGTTGTTTTGGATAAAATGTTTGGATGTATTATTAGATCAATGAACAAAATTGATGTACCTTCTTTTAGTGTTTTTAAAAGATATTATTTAAGGGTAATATAGTCATTTTGTATAGTCAGTCAAATGCAAAATCAAACAGCAAGTTTCAGTCAGAAGTTAACTCAATTAGAACTTCTAACCCAATCAGCTTCTAACTCGGTCAGCTCTAACCCAGTCAACAACTATCAAACAACCCCTTAGTTCACATACTCTATGGGAATTCTTCTTTACTAGAACTCTTTTCTCATGATGTGGTTGGGAACGTTGTGTCATCTGTTTTTTTCGATTCAAAAAGTTTAACTTTAAACTAACCGGGAAAGCAGAAGCGGAACATACTTTTATAATTAAGGTACTTCCTTACTTAGAGTGAGAATACTATTTATATGGCACTTATCCCATCCGAGTACTTACTTGACTTACTTACTGAAACAACCTAAGCACCTTTCCCCGGTATTCTTCATAAAACCAGCTTCAACAACAATTTTGATAATAATAAAAGAACTTGGAACAAAATGGACTTCTCATAGGGAAATATTAGCCAGTTAAGTTTAAAATCCCAAAAATATTGCCAAAATCCGATGAACTGAAAACATATATTTACTTGTTAGTCTTGTACATCAAGTCATAAACACTTGTATTAAATCCAAGTTTATTGGTAAACAATCTGATGGGAATAACATGATTAAGGCATATAAAGCACTTACGATCTCAAATTGTGAAATAACCGAAAGAATTTACAAAACAAAAACCATCCCTAACTCTTGCAATTCCAGTAGCACCTAAAAGACACAAATTAGATCAAGTAAAAGTATCTTAATTAACTATCAACTATAAAAAAAATCAGAAATTACCTCTATGATATTCAGTCAAGCAACTTATTGACCAGTTGGTTGGTAAATGAAAATCCAAGACAAACTGCAAACACTAAGAAATTGATACAATCAAAGACATTAAGCAAAATAAACACAGATAATTAAGGTTCCGTTATATACGAAACAGATTAATCAGATGAAATATCATATGGGAAAAAAGAACTCACCTCCTAATAACTGGTATCATTTCTCCATCAAAAAGGGGAGAATGCGTAGTAAAAAATCACAAAGAAGTGAGATTTACTTCTTTCTCTGTTCATTGAAGTAGCATCATCCCCATTTAATAAGTTTACACACACTTGTACACTATAAAACTTGTCCCTCTAACCATCTTGATCAACTAATCTAAAAAAATAATCTACTCACATGTATCATGTGGTTGAATTTTAAAATTAAGATTCTCAAATATGATTGTAGATTTCATACTCCCATCATCTCCCCTGAACGAACACCACCTTTTGTGTTGTGTAACACCCAAAATTTTCAAGCAATTTTTAGATTTTCAAAAAACATACTTTCATTCATAATTGTTATAAAAATGTCATTGTATCACATATCAACCATAGAAACACAACCCAAGATCATAATGCATAAAAACTCATCATGTGTGTACTAATCATTCTGGCGCCTTCCCGCGATCCTCAATGGTACCTGAAACACATAACACAACACTGTAAGCATAAATACTTAGTGGGTTCCCCAAAATACCACATATAACACATATTAGCCACTCGAGGCTATAACTCTGTGGACCCTCTGGTCCTAACTCCGTGAACCTTCCGGTTCTAACTCTATAAACTCTGGAACATACACAGCATAAATCACATAGAAATAATGCAGTGCATCACAATCACATAAATAGCATACAAGATACTCTGTCATATAACTCTAATTACCACTCTAGGTAAAGTATAGTGAGAAGACTCACCTCGCGTGACTCGGTAATCTTGAACTCTGTAAAAATCTTATCTAGCCTCCGCCTAATCATACGAAATAAACACTCTTAATCAATACATCTCTCAAGGCTAGACTATTCCCTCTCTTAGTACTCTCAGAAGGGTAAAAGACCATTTTACCCCTCTCGTGGCTCAAAGACCCTAAAGTTGACCAAACCCTAAAAGTCAACAAAAGTCAACTCTTAGGGTTACATTGCGCGTACCAAACATGTACGTTGGGCGTACCTGACGTCCTCACAGAAACGGGGTACGCGACACCTTACGCCGCGTGTACTGGGATTAACCCCCGCGCAACTCCCAGTTTCAGACACTTTAGCTTTTGGGGTCTTAAACAGTTAAGACACACATCCAACTTTTAGATCTGACCATCCCTAAGCCTCTTAATCCATAAAGTTGGTGACTTTAGGCCTTTGCATGGTTGGACAAGTCAGTAACACCCATAACATTCCATTTCCAACCCTAGAAAGCTCATAACTCAAGCATGACCCCATAACAACGACCAAGTTGGGATTTTTATGAATCTATAATACAAATATCAAAATGGGACAGATCTAGGTCCATGGAGTCCATTACACTCATAAAGTCTCCTCCTTTGGGACTTTTAACCCTAGAAATGGTCCATGCAACATCAAACCAAATAAAGAGGAAAGTTTTGAACTTTATACCTCTAGATGAAGCTTCTTCCTCTGAAGATCTTAGATCCAAACTTGCACTTCAAGCCCTAGCCTCCACAAGCTCTTCTCCTTCTTCTTCACTAACACACCAAGGCATTTTTAGCTCCAAAACACTCACACTCAAGTTAAGGACGATGGAAGGCTCTCTTAGGGTTTCACTCTCTGATATGGAGGCTGAGAAATGAGCCTTAGCATCCCTTATATAGTGCACAAGCTCAATATTAGGGTTTTCATCTGGGCCCACTACGCCCAGCGTAACCCTGGGTACGCCTAGCGTACCCAGGCGAGTCCGCATCCAACTTAAGCGCATGAGTACGCGCAGTGTACGCCCCAGTACGTTCAGCGTACTCATTTGCTACAAGAATTAACTCAAGGGACTAATCTTGACAACTTGACAAAAGGGAAGGGTTAAATAGCTTTACCTGAATTTCGAAATGTTACATGATGATACGTGGCTTGGTCAGCTCTCCGAGTTTACCCAATCAATCATAAAGAACTTTTATTGAGTAACATCCATTAGGTTCACTATATTGGGATGATTCAACATTTTCAAAATAAATACTTGTATAACAGTTAAATAGAACACCATAAACCCATAAAATAAAGGTTGGTAGATCATCAAAATGGAAAATTTCAAAATCGTGCAAATTCAAACAAAATCACAGTCAGGCATTTCATCAAACACTTACTATGTACAAGAAGCATTATCCATATCATCTGATATTATTTCAAAGCTTGGTCAAAACTTGCTTCAAATGTAAAAACCAGATCAACTTCTTCTTCCTTCAGAGCACTAATGGCTCTGTCTACAGATTGCATAAGTTCAGGGATGATTCTTTTGATTCCTTTCATGATGCTTTAAGCTAATAAATTAAGAAGTCTTTATAGAAACTTTCATCATGAAGAATTGTTGTTTAATACTCTTGTTATTCAAAACCCCTTTTGATTCCTTCAAAACCAACTAAGCCTACAAGAAATGAAGAACACGATATTGTTATCCTCTTTTTTTACATCATTACCCTTCAATTAAACACTCTTTACATCATTGTAATTTATTTTTATGAAGTAGAGTGAGAGTGAGACCAAAAGTAAGTAACAGTAGAGAAACCAAAAGCATACATGTGATTTGTAGGAGAGAAAGAACAAGGAATACGGGAAGACGTGATCTGTATCAAACAAGGAGCGACAAAGAGGAGCAAAAACAAATTAGTAGAGATCTTTTATTGATCATTCACCATTAATTTGAAACCTATACAAAGAAAAAGAATCCAAAATCAATTTCAAGAGTAAAAAAAATAGAGATATAACCCTAAATTTAGAACCCAGGAAACAAAAAACAAAAACAAATGGTTATAGCATTGTATTGAGTTAATTTCAATTGATCATTTTTGCTACAAATAAGAACTAAAAAGATAGAACCTATTACGTGGACCGGAAACGTCAGCGGTGGCTGAATCAGGGAGGTCCACCCACAACGTCAGTTGTTCCGGAGGAACGTAAGGAGGCGATGCGGAAATCTAAGTGGTTCCTTCTAAAAAAGAAAGAAAGAGGAGGAGAACAAAAAGTTTTTATAAAGCAATGTGTTTACTCTTTTAAGGATAGAGATAAAAGAGAAATATGAGGCATCGATCTGGGATGCAAAATGAAGCAGGAGGTGGCGCCAAAGAGAAGGAGCGTGAGAAAAGAGAGAGTGACTCAGCTTAAGATGGTTAATTGAGGCGGAAAACAGCTTTAGGGGAAACGCTGGTAGAGAAGCAATTAAGCAAACATGCATTTGAAGTCTATTGCGTCAATGCAAGGATGAGAAACAGGTAAGTGATGCAGGCCACCAAGCACCTAACAGTAGGAATGTAGGATGATGTTGAGCATAACGGAAGAACTTAACATACGTTAAAGCATGTGGCAAGGCTATAAACCAGGAGGTAGCAAGTTTAGGAGGAAAACCCCTCGCCAAGTCTTTTGTTAATGATCAGAAGAGTATGATGGAAGCTATGGGCGGTAGTAGCCCTCTAATTGGAAGATGATGGTAAGCAAGCAAGCACATTGGTGACACAGGCACCCAAGCTGCTCACAGTTGTATACGTTAAAAATCGTTGACTACAGTCTTTCTATTCTATTGGGGAGGTAAGCAGGGAGAGAAACAGATCATTGACGTGGACAAAAGCATAAACCTCTTACATATAGGTGATGATATATATATATATATATATATATGTATATATATATATATATATATATATATATAGAGAGAGAGAGAGAGAGAGAGAAAGAGGTTGGATCACTAGCAAACTCCATTGACGGAGCAAACCAACGAACCGACGAATTCCTTGAATCAATTGTTTTTTTTTTGATGAATTTCTTTCGCTCTTACAATTATTGAAAAGAACAAACCAACTAATTACTAATGTTCGATCACATAGATTGAAACATATTAATTTGAAGTAACTTTTAAAAAATATTATGTATTTGATTAATGCATTGCTTTTTTTTCTTCTTATTATGATTGTTTTGCGAACGAAAGCAAAATATCTATGTATATATCTTTGTAAAATGTTTAGAAGGATTTGATGAACATTAGTGATTTTTCCTGTTATATATATCTTTGTAAAATGTATATATCTATGTATATATCTTTGTAAAATATATATATATATATATATATATATATATATATATATATATATATATATATATATATATATATATTAAAAAAATCATATGAATTTAATTGATGCATTGTTTTTTTTTTTTTTGCTATATGTTTCATAGAAACCTAATTACTAAATCATTGTTCAATTATAGAGATTAAAAATGTATTAATTTGAAGTAAACCTAAAAAAAATCTTATGTATTTTTTTGATGCATTGCTTTTTTTCGTATTCCTAAAATCTATGGAAGAACCAATTTCATGTATAATGCATATTTCTTGCGTCCACAAACAAAATTGGTAAATTGATAATTACCAACGAAAAAAGGTAAAAACGGAATATTGAAATGAATGAAAATTAGAGTTTACCACTAATAAAGGGATTTTTAAATTGTTTTTTTTTTCATGTAAACATATGCAATGTACTGATGTATAAGTGTCTTTTTCTAGTTCTTAATATCTTTTTCAATATGTATTCTATCTTCTCTACCTAATAGTCGATATGGATTAGTTTCACTTTCTGCATTAATTCACCAAATGTTTTTGTTTTTATTTGGAATTACACATATGTGCAAATAACTTTTGCTCCCAGTGATATCTATAAAAAGGTACAATAACTACAAGAGGCAAATTCTTTTGCCTCCACTTTGAAAATTTCCCAGTCTCCCTTTGATTATGAAGCTAAGTTTGAAGATGCATAATTTCCTCATATGACCTCGAAACAAGGTCAATTTTTTTTCTAGATTGTAGTACTTTGTGTGCGCTTCATTTTAAGCTAATAAAACATCTTAATTTGTTAAGTATTTATCGACTTATACAACTTTAAACAAGGATATGTACATGTTTTTTTAAATATGCATATGAACAAAATAAATATGAATATGAATGAAAGTTCATTTTTTTGAAAAATTCTTTTTTTAAATATTAATTTCGAAATATATAGTGAATATTTTGACCAATTTAAAAAATTATTTATTTATTTATTTTGTATTTTTTTTCAAATTAAAAAAATATTCCTTATATTTCGAAATTAATATTTAAAAAAAAATCAAAAATAATGCATATGTACATGCACATTTTAAAAACATTTTTAATCCCTCTATATGAATAAGAAAAAATATATACATATACATGTACAAAATATATGCATATGCATATGAAAAAGTAAGTATATGTATACATAGATAGTATTATTATGTATATACATATGCATATTCATAACTTCATAAGTATATGACATATGCATTATTATAAGTATATGCATATACATATGAATAACTATATGCATATGTATATTAATAAGTATATGCATTTTCATATGCATAAGAATAAGTATACGCATGATGCAATTAAATACATATAATTATTATGTATATGTATATGCATATGCCTAAGAATAAATATATGTCATATGTATATTTATAAGTATATAAATATGCATATTCATATGCATAAGAATAAGTATATGCATATGAATAAGTATATGTATATGCATAAGAATAAGTAGATGCATAAGGCAGTTAATACATATGATTATGTTTATATATGCATATGAATATGCATATCCATAAGAATAAGTATGTGACATATGTATATTCATATAAATATGAATAAGCATATGTATATGCATAAGAATAAGTATATGTATATTCATAACGATATACATATGCTTATGAATAAGTATATCCATATGCATAAGAATAACTATATGCATATGCATATAAATAAGCATAAGCATATGCATAAGAATAAGTATATGCATATTTATAAGTATATGCATATGTATATGAATAAGTATATGCATATACATTAAATTAGTATATGCATAAGGCAATTAAGTACGTAAGATTATGCTTACGTGTGTATATATATATATATATATATATATATATATATATATATATATATATATATATGTATATATATATATAAGAATAAATATATGACATACATAAATTCATATGCATATAAACAACCATATGAATATGATATATATATATATATATATATATATATATATATACATAATAATAAGTATACATGTATTTATAAGTATATGCATATGCATATTAATAAGTACATGTATTGTACACCAGGTTTCATAAATTAGAAAAGAAAAAATGTAACGCCCGCAGATCCGGACTAGTCAATTTAGACACAATAAGCATCAAAAAATGAGTTTTTTATGGAACATTATTTATAATGATTAATCTTAACCAAGTTGTAGTACATGTTACAAGGGTTAAGTACATATAAAGAATGCCGAAATTCGAGTTATAATGAAGAAGTTAGGACCCGTCGAAGTTTTTCGGCAAAACCGGCACGGTACCGGGAGAAGTAAATAGTGAATTTACGATAGATGACTTTTTAGCCTTAATAATCTAAACAAAAGTCATAGAATATTTTAAACTGAGAGTGTCCATAAAAAGAACGCCCAAATATGACTTCGTATGAGGAAGTTATTAATTTTCTAACATTTGGCATAGCAGTGCACGACCCGAAACTCGAATTTTAGTTCGAGCGGTTTTTGGCCTACGCGACCTAAATGAGAGTTGAATATCTCATTAATAGGAACTCAATGGTAAAAAGACAGACGAAAACGGAGTTCGTATGTGGAAGTTATGAATTTTACGCGGACATTTAACAGTATAATTGTCACAACCGTCAAATTCTGGTCAAGCAAAAGTCAAACAAAGTCAACAAGTCAAACCGGTCAACTCAGTTAACCCTTGTATACTAGGGTTTACGTTATGTAATTACTAAACAACTCGCTATTTTAATGAGAAAACATCATTTGGAAAAATTTGCATGTTTAATTTTCCTTAGCCTTGATAGTGCTAAACAATGAACCAAAGAGATAAAACACTATTGCACACTCATCGGGAGTGTGTAGGACACTAAAACATGGCTTAACGGGGTTTACGGACCTTGCATTGCAAAGCCGGACACTCAAAAAGGTCACAAACAAAACCTCTCTCAATCGTTTTCACTCTATCTCTTTCTATTTGAAATCTCTCCCAAATCTCTCTCAAAAGTTCCCGTAACTTTTTGAAATCATTCGGGTCATCTCGACCCTTAATTGGGTCAAAAATCGCTTAAAACAAGGTTAGAACGCGTAAAATACCCCAAAGGATCCGAAACCTCTCCCTGGGGCCAAAGCCTCTTAAAGGTCGAACCCTCTTCGACCGGAGACAACATAATTGAGGCTCTTAGGTAGCCGCAGCCACTGAGTCCGAAGTCCTTTGGTCCAGCCACAGCAAGCGAGCCGCAGCCCCGACCTCAACAAGCAAGCCGCAGCCACCGACCGCAACCACTTTAGCGTCAGACCTGCTCGGACCGCATCTCCTCCCTCTTCGGATCCACATCTGCAGCCAAGCCTTCACTTCGGATTTAGGCTGCTGATGATCTAACCCTCGCCAAACTTCGGATTTGCCACTTTACTACCCGGTTTTCGACCACAACTCCGTTTTAAGCCCGTTTTTAATTATTTTAACGCGGGATTTTCTCCAAAAATCATATTTTAACATATAAGATCCTAAATATTCATAATTTGAACATATTTTTAAGGAAATCTTTATTTTAGAATAAAATATATTAAGTAAGATTGTGTGGTGGAGTGTTGACTTTACCTTAGTGTGTAACATAAGCAACCCCTCCCATGCCCACTCCATGACCAACTATTATCCTTCCACCATACCTGGTCAATCAAGAGTACTTTACCCACCATTTGACCAACCATACTCTTGGTCATGGTTGAAAATCTATCCTCTCTCCTATCACACTCTCTCATTTTCTCATTCTTCCATCAAAGATTAAACACTTTTTCTCTCTCTCAATCCTCTCACTAAAATTCGAGATTCAAGGGCCTTATTCCAAGCTTTCTCCCACTTTTGGTAAGTATATTCATCCTCCATATAATTATTTCACTTCCTTTTACTCAAAATCATAGATTGCTTACACAAATTCCATCACATTAGTGTTAGATCTTCGAACCTTCAAGACATCTTCTTAGTGTTCTTGACTGGAACACAACCTTTCTCCATCTTCCATCTACTGAAATCACTCAAGGTGAGTTCATACCCCTAACTTTTCATGTTTTCTTAAGTTTTAAGGGGGCGAATACAAGTTAAAACACTAGGAACACCACTAAGTTCTTCTAACAGCTTTCAACAGAAAAGTTAATGTTCATTCACGGACTGTTTTGGTCAACTTAAACATTTTAGTTTTCAAAATTGTTTTACATGCAAATAGTTCAGGTTTAGACCTTTAAAATTACTACTTGCACATCTCCATACGATTGTTCTACAATTTATGGTGATTTTTACAAAATTGCCTATCATTTCAAGAGCAAATCCGGACCTGTGATAATGGACCTTTTCACACAAGTTAGAGGTCATTAAAAATCACAATAAAATTTATGAACAAGCTAGACTCATTTACCAAACACTCAGAATTTACAGATTCTGATTTGGACCTTTGATGATTTTTCTATAAATTTTCTAAGAACAGTAATATAAATGTTAACACTAGAAAAATGTTATCAACTTCATTTGCACCTTGTAACTTGTTGAGCAAGGTGTGTATCAATACGGGAATATATGTTATTACATTACATGTCATTTCGTCTTGGTGTATTGACATAAATCAGATAACAAATGGATTTTTACCCTCATAAGTATGGTAACTAATTATATGTTATATTACATGTTATTTCACCTTAGTAAAAAGAGTATATATATATATATATATATATATATATATATATATATATATATATATATATATCGGCAAACAAAAGGGTTTTTACCTTCACAAATATAGTAGTTATCCATAATAAAAAAAAAGTTATAACTATTCCATTTAAACATTTTGATAAACTATAATAGGTATAGTTTATGATCCATTTACTTTTCGAACTCGTTACAAAAGGTTTATTCATAAGTGGGGTACAAATATAAAGTGTCGGTTTATTCATTAGGTGGGGTACAACTATAAAGTGCTGGATTATTCATATAAATGGGGTACGAATACAAAGTACCAGGTTTTCACGTTAAGCGGGGTACGGCCATACGGTACCAGGTTATACATTAAGCGAGGTACGGCCATACGGTACCAGGTTATACATTAAGTGAGGTACGGCCATACGGTACCAGGTTATACATTAAGCGAGGTACGATCATACAGTACCGGGTTTTCACAAAAAGGGTACATTACAAAGTACCGGGTTTTTCTTTCAACTAAATGAGTTTAGGTCAATTTGAACTTGCATGTCTTATTTTAAGCATGGAAAATACTTGTACATTCTAGTTTTGACATTTAAGACTACATTTTACGTATTAAGGAAAATATTGGATTTTTCTTGGTAACACACAACTCATTATAAAGATCGGTTTCCAAACTTTTTATCTAAAAAGTTTATGAACTCACCAACTTAATTGTTGGCACTTTTTCAAAACTACTTGTATTCTCAGGAAATCAACGAAACCAAGTAACCACAAGCTTTTGAGGATGGAACGCTACGACGTTGAACAACTATTTCTATATCATGTCGTGATAGACCTTGAAATATGTAATACTTGAAACTATGTAATTCTTTTCTGATTATATTTATGATTGATTATATTTACTTTGAGCACTATTATACTCGTTGTTGTGATACTATACATGAAGTCCGTCACCCCCGGACGTTTCCGCCATCCTTGGTTTGGGGGTGTGACAACAATCTCCTCCTACTGTTAAATTTAAGATCGGTCGAGAATTAGCCGACGGAGTCTAAATGAAAGTTTTAGATCTTGTTTTTACCTACGCGCGGATATAAAGAATGTCGAAAGTAGAGCTCGTATGTTAAAGATATGGATGAAACTTGGTCCCTACTCTTCGAGCGCGATAAATTCGATACAGTTTTGTAAATCTGAGATAGAATGAGAATTAGCTGACAGCGTCTAAATGAAAGTTGTAGTACCCATAAATACCAACGTGTGGATATAAATAACGTCAAAAATTGAGTTCGTATGAACGAGTTACAAATTATAATAGCATATTTATGTATTAAAATAAAATATAAATCATATATACGTACACACACATATATATATATACACACAAATATATATATATATATATATATATATATATATATATATATATATATATAATTAGAAACGTATCGACGATGTTGTTATTATAAGACTAGTGTTGAGTACTTTCGGCATTAGTTTAGTACAAATATCGTTAAATCTATTTAAAATAGTATTATGAAGGGGTGTATAGTCGTTTATATAACTATAAGGTCAATAAGTAATTATGGATGGTAGTTTTTGTAATTTTAATTACTATAAATAAGAGGCTTAGGCTCTCATATTTCTTGCACCATTCTCTAGATTCAAGAGTCTTTCTCTTCTTATCCCCCGGGCATTTCGGTCTCCCGTGATTCGAATTCTCTTTCTATACTTTTAATATAGTAAGGTGAGCACTGAACGCTGCACGAATCTTTCTTAGAAAGATTCAGCGACGAAGTTCTGCCCCTGCAGAGCCCGGGTCCTAGCTAAAACCCTCTTGTAAGTAAGTTATGCTTACCCTATTTTAATATAGCTTATATTTAAAATTAGTATTATTATTATGAACTTATAATAAATATTTGAGCTATTATTATATAAGTGTCGTTATAATATCATTTTAACTACTCGTGGTACGAGATATCTGGTTTAAAGGGCCATATAGGGTTGTTGGATTTCAGAAGTGCTATATGCCAAAATGGTCCCGCCCTCCGGTGTTTTATGTCTAACCCCTGTCTGTACATAGTGGTTGGAAAATATTGTTTAAACACTTATATAATAATAATAAGACTAATAATTAGTCACGGTAAATGTTAGACTAAAATCTAGTGGTAATAATACTAGGTTTCATCGAAGGAGATTATTTTAAAGTAAACGAAGCGTTGTCCGAGTACCGAGTCACCACCTTATCAAGTGAGTGCATGGTTCATTTCATCTTACACATAGATATGAAGTATTTTATATAAACTATGTGCTATATGTGTATATTATCTGTATAATTGCTATCTATGTTAGATGAACGATTTTATACAAGTTTTATATGATTTAAACTGTATATGTATTTATATCTACATAATATGTTGAGTAAAACATGGGTAGATGAAATATGAGTTGGATGATGAGTTGAGAGGTGATATAGACCATGAGGTAAGGGTGAGAGGTGGCGATGTGAGAAGCCTTGTTCCCAAATGATGGCCCCGTCATCTAGCAGAGTATAGATGACAACCACAGACTATTCTAGACATATCAGTGGAACACTAGCAGGCTCGTAACCTGTAGGTGTTGCGAACAATGTGTTCACCCAGTGTACTCTAAACCTTGATGATCAAGCAGACTTAATGCCTAAACCCTGGTGACTATGCAAACTTAGTGCATAAACCTTGGCAATCATGCAAACATGATGCCTAAACCCTGGTGACTATGTAGACTTAGTGCCTAAACCTTGGCGATCATGCAGACTTGATGCCTAAACCTTGTTGACCATGCAGACTTGGTGTCTAATCCCTGGCGACTATGCAGACTTGGTGCCTATTGTGTAAACCGTGGCAACGATGGACTTCATATCAATTCCTTAGGATGATCCTTAGGAATAAATGAATAAGGAATAGCTAATTCTTAGGGTAGATCCTTAAAAGTAAAGAAGACAATGGGGATGAGTAATTGGGTTGATTGTTTGACATTTAAACATAATAATTATTATATTGTGGGTTGAAAACCCTATGTACTCACCAAGTTTCCCAACCTAACCCACTCAGTTTATTTATATCACAAGTGTTGATATGAAGTCACATTACACTGAGAGATCAAGAAGATATAAATCACTAGTGATAATAAATGTAAGTTCTGTTTATGCTTATGTTTCTGTATTTGACCAATGTTTTAAAACCCGGGTTTTTGGTTGACCCGGTATGATGACCGGTTCACGGGTCAACCCGGTTTATGGTATTTTTCTATTTTTATATATTTTTACTTTCATGCATAATGCATAATGCATAAACATATAAAACCAATAATTTTATGTCCACAAAGTTTAAATATTTAAAAACATTGAAGAAACTGCAAAAGGTTCATTGTTTTGGCGTTTGCTACTTGTTTCCAACTATCCAAACCCTATTAAAACGGGTCAATCCGGTTTTAACCGGTTAGACATAAGCGGTTGAACCGCGGTTTAGGGGAAACCCGGCCGGTTCGATCCGGTTCGTATTTTTACAAAGACCCGTCTTCTACCCCAGGTCACGGTCCAACCAGTTGAACCGGCCGGGTCAACCCGGGTTTTAAAACATTGGTATTGACGATAACATCCCAAATGTTTTAAAATGAATAAAAATATTTTTCTTCGGAAATGCTGTGATAACGTATTTATCATGTTTTACTGGGAATAAATTCCGTAACATTTTTATTAAAAGAGATACTCTGATTTTTATAAAGCATAAACAAAATTGGTCTATAGTCGTAAAAATGGGGATGCCACAAAAAATCAGTTTAACAGATATGACTAACAGATTTTAAGTATCTAATATAATTGAAAAAGAAAAAAAATATTTTTTTTTATCTATTTTTCCTTAGCTTTGTTGCAAATTGGGTTTTTTCATTCTGACGGGTAAACCTGGTGTACAGTGCATTAGTAACCAATATATCAATAAAACCCTATGCGAGTAAAAAAAAAAAAACAATATCATAGTTTATAAATTACAACATACCAGCCATTGAGAAAATTTCATGCTACTTTTACAAGCTCCTTGTTTGTAGTAGCTAATCTCTTAAGGGAAGCAACAAGTTACATGTATGGATGTTCTATATGTAGATCAAAGGCAATAGTAATCAATAGAGGTCTTTCCCCAATTAAAATTAGATCCTTTTGCTTATCGTATATCCCTTACTCAAATAAAGAAAACTCATAAGAAACAGAAGCAAAAAATGCATTATTGAATCAAGATAAAGAAAACACTTACTTACCTGAATTCTCCTTGAGGCTGAAGGATACCATTTGTATATTAACTTATAAGCAACCAAAATAAGTTCACCTAACCACCTTAGTGTTTCTTCAGCTTTGCATGCAAGGAACATGCATACAGTTGCAACTATCTGCAAGAACAAATCACTATTAACTTGTTTGTAACTTGTCATTATTTCATCTTCTCAAGAATTTGAGTCAAACATCAACCACATGAATGATGAAATACTGAGAAAAATAGATAATCCGAGACAAGAAAATAGAAGATGATGAATAAGGCATTTATTTACTTGCCAATCATTCTTTTAATGGGATTGTTGCACGTAAAATCGATGGCAAAACAGCATTGTTGTAGTTATTGTCACATGTGGTCTAAAATATGAAACAATAACAAATTTTCATTTTTATATATTTACAAAAAAAAAAAAAATTAATCAGTGTTCGATGATATTACAAAAAACAAAATTTGAATTTAATTGTTTTTCACCCATAGTTAACTATGGTATCTTCAGTCTTATTCTTTTTTATTTTTGTGTATCACGTGATTCTTGAAGGGATTTACTTCAAACAAGACTTGACAATGTGCATACATAATCTCATTCAAGTTGCAACATTTTTAATTCCTATGGTTGCTTTGTCCTAAAATTTAGCACAATAGTTTATACCTGTTATGGAAACCAGAGGACACGCAGCAGCACTTAGCATCAAAAGTTGTTAAACTGTTGAAGGTATGCTTTCAAAATATTGATCTCACATATTTATTACTTTTATACCCCAGTTTACCATATAACTTTCCAATCCTTGATAATTTATTCAACTTTTTTTCTTATATCTTTAATTGGTGTACCTATAAAATTCTATAGAGAAGAAAAAGAGATCTAAGTTTTTTTGCTTGCACTTGGTGGAAAACAAAGCTAACATAGGTAGAAAAGTATAAAAATGAATCTTACATACTTTTGTTTGCATTAGTTTTATCATTATTTACAAAACTAAAAACGACATAGCTCGTCTAATCGTTTATTGAATCATGAGTTTGAAGGTTTTTATTAAACAAATAAAAAAAAAAAAAAAAAAAAAAAAAAAAAAAAAAAAAAAAATAGGTAGTGCATCTTTTAAATGCATAAGATTTTTTTTAAAAATTTTCCTTCTTTACAAAACTAAAAACAACATAATTCATCTAATCGCTTAATGAATCATGATTTTGAAGGTTTCTGTAAAACAATTAGGAAAAAAAACAATGCATTAATCAAATGCATAAGATTTTTTTTTTTAATTTTACTTCAATTTAAAAAGTTTTCAATCCCTGTAATCGAACAATGATTTAGTAATCAGTTTGTTGATTCTTTCTTTTAATTGCGAGGAACGAAAGAAATTCATCAAAAAAGTAATCGATTTTTTGGTTTGTTGGCTCATTTCATTTATAGTAGTTCGTTGTTGAACTTGATTATATATATATATATATATATATATATATATATATATATATATATATATATATATATATATATATATATATATATATATATATATATATATATATATATATATATATATAGAGGATCGGATGAAGACTCAAAAATTAATGAGGACTGTAACAACAAATCTTTATCGTATGATTGAAAAAAATAAAAGATTAAATATAATTTTATTTATCGCAAAAATCTCACAAGATGATATTGGGTTTTTGTAATTATGTGAGAGATTTTTGTATTTTCCTATAAATGTTAATTGTTTAGAGGGTTAAATAGAGGGGGGGAAAAGGAAACATGTAACAATCTCCCCCTCTTTTTCTCTCTATGCCACATGATTTTCGTCCATTTTGTTTTTGGCTTAACTTTTTTTTTTTTTTGAAAAAAATAATATGAAATACCAAAGTTATTAAAATTTACCTAGCATAATCATGAACTTTTGAAAAAAAAAATTATATTTTCAGAATTTTAAGTGTTTAAAAAAAAATTCTCCAAAAATTATGAAAATTTTGGGGATACTTCAACTCATTATATTAGTGGCTTTCTAAAAAGAATTTTTTAAAAATAAGGTTTTGAAGTGTTTATTTTTAAATTTTACAAAATATTATATTTATAAAATATAATGGTATTTTTTTTATTTTCTACTAAAATTATAAAAGATCATATCAAATGTTATAATTGTAAATTTTATTTGTTAATTCTCAAAGACAATCTAGTAATTTTGTCATTACGAAGTCATGTCATCTAATCTACCAAATGCTAAATACACAACATTTCCACTCGAGCTTAGAACATCCATAATCCTTTGAATTCTATATAATTCAATTAATTGTCAAATCATCTATTAAACATCTATATAACACCACTCACAACTCATTAAACACTTATTCAATCTTAATCATCATTTTATTGCTTCTATTCAACCATTCAATAATCATTCAACTCTATTCTATGTCATCACTCACATTACATTCAACTCTTATTCAATCCTAATCATCACCCTATTCAACTCATATATTACTTGCATTATGAACGTTCTTAGTTTTGATCTTGTTAATCAAGTTCTACCTTGTCTTGTTAAGCTCTACCTCCCACTGTCAAGTACCCATGGCTACCCAAAAGATAATTTAAAAGGGATCATAGCGTCTTTTATAGATCCAAGGATAAGAAACACCCTAAAAATATCGATCAAGGTGTTGAGGAAGCCAGACTTTTAATTGTGTATAATTCTTGCATTTTTTTTTTTGACATTTTCCAAAAACATCTACAAAGACCAATACATATTAAAACCATACAAATATTATTTTTTATAAATAGATTAGCCACCGATATCAACATTTTAAATGACGGTATTTAAAGTTATATTATTATTGTAACAAATGGTCCATTTAACCAAATTTAAATATTATATATCATAATTTTTTTAATGATAACGAATTAGGGGGTTAACAAACTTTAGGTTTCGTGTTATCGGATAACTTTTTTTTGTATACGATTTACTAATAATATTTTAACTTTGTTCGAAATATATCATTGATTTTTTTTTTTGGTACATATTTACCTAATTTAAAATTTTCTTGTACATATTATACCAATAATTTAACAAATTTGCTAAAAAAAATATTATTATTATAGTTATATATTATCTTAATGAAGTTTAATAACGAAATGTGTGTTGGCTCACTGGTTAAAATTAGTGCCTCGGTGTAGGAGCTCACGAGTTTGAAACCAATGCCATGTAAAATTTGTTACTACCCTTTTAAATTATTATCCCAAAGTTTTAACACTATACATTTTTGGACAACTTGACCCAACCATTCGACCAATAAGAAGATGCACGTTTTAAACAGTTACACAATAACTCCTAATTTGTGGTTTGGTCATCTCTAAATGAATTAATAACCAATTAATCATATTGACTGTTTTGTATATATAACAATTTCTTTCGAATGGAATAGATTATCAACAACTCAGTGTCCCAATCATTATGTGCTGTTAGCATGAGATTAATTAGGTCCAGTGCATCTTTCTCGTTTTTGGCCCTATTGATGTTGACAATCCACCTGTTTTACTCAAACCTTAAATCATCTATTATATATATATATATATATATATATATATATATATATATATATATATATATATATATATATATATATATATATATATATATATATATATATATATATATATAAAGAGAGAGGGAGAGAGAGAAATTAAATTGAAAAAAAAAAAAAGATTAGGAATGAAGACCAATCATTTATTTTTAAGCCTACTATCTTTTTCGAACTACATTTGTAGTAGTTTGCAAACATTTTAGAAGAGTTGGGCAAAATCTAATTTCAAACTAAATTAATTATTTCCTTTATAAAAGGATAATCACTAAAATGACCATCACAAATGACATTGTCATAATTGTAAGGCCCTCGTATCATTTTGTACGAGGAATGGAAATGAAAATTTTGTTTTTTACGAAAAAGATGCATTGGTGTTCAATATTCATTATATAATGTCTTATAAAAAATACACCACACTCATCTACCACCAAGTACAAGTAAACAATCCAGTTTAAATTGTTGAGTCTTTGAGTTTTGAAAACCTTCTTAGGGGTGTGCCTTTGGGTTTGAGTTGTTGATTTTATCAAACCGTTTTCTGTCATGATTGATGATGTTGTAAGTTATATGAGTGAGCGACATCAAACTTCCAAGTCGTTTATGACAAAATAGTTCATTTGAAACTGAAAAGGTACATTATATGGACAGCAAAACTGATTAGAAAAGAAAACGTACTAACTAAGAAGAACGGGGTTAAACACCATTTAAAAAAAGCTTGTCATTGGTGATGCATATATATTTGAATACAATATGCACTATGAAAAGGGTAATTTAAGATAGGTAAACGTCACTATCATGTTTGACCTAATTAAATTGTCTAGCAAATTCACAAATCGAATCTTATTTATAAATGAGATAATAAAATAGGAGGACAATATGCACTTTTCCTTGTGGTGAGCCCTTAACTAGAATGGTACCATTCAATATCCGCATGCATCAAAATGGCATGGCCAAATTCTAGCCATGATTTAGTACCATTGGACCTTTCCCCCTTTGGTCACGGGATACTTATCATTGGTAGGAATATATATATATATATATATATATATATATATATATATATATATATATATATATATATATATATATATATATATATATATATATATATATATATATATAAAATCCGTGGAACCACGGTTACAAAATCAATTAATCTTTTATAGTGAAAACTTAAAATTATTAATTAATTATTTTGAGCAAATTATTAATTAAGATATTTTTTTAGTTATATGTGAAATTATATCATTTTATAATTTGCATTAATTTTATTTTAATTTTTATTATAATGTTATTAATTTAATGTATATAGTAGGACTGTCAAATCGGGCAGTTGTATTGTGTTTTTGTCTGACACGATACGATACGACAAGGTTTTGGATGACATGAACATGACAAGACACGATGTCGTGTTTTTTTTTCATTAACACGAAAACGAACCAATTAAAACACTACAACGCGACACGACACGACAAAGATAATATTACATAACTATTAGTATATTTCATTTATACTTAAAGATATATAACACGACAAAAACGACAAACACGAAAAACACGACAACCATATTGCTTAATCGTGTCGATTTATGAACACGACACGACACGACATCGTGTTTTTTAATCTTGACACGAACACGACACGAACACGAATTCGAATTTTGATTTCGTCCCGATTTCGTTTCGTTTCGTGTATTTTTTTCGTGTCGTGTCATAAATTGACACCCTCAGTATTATGGCTGAACATGGTACGGTACCAGTTGATTTTTACTCAAACCGTGTACCGTACCAACTACAGTTGGTATAAATTTTTTGTTACCAGTACCATACCAACTATACTTGGTACCAACTTGTTTGGCTACCAACAAGTTTGGTTGGTACAATTTGGTAATGATATATTATCAACTTTGTTCAAAATTTCATTTGTAATAGTTAAAGACTAGTAATGATACAAGACACTTTTCTCGTCGAGTAATAAAAATTAGTAAATTAACTATTCTAGTTACTAAAAAAATTAATAAGGGACTTTTCAGTTTTTTAATCTAATATGGTAATAACTATTGACTAAGTCTAATGTCTAATATCATAATTTTTAAAATCGTAAACAATAAACACTTGACATTTAAACATACTATTTCGTTATATATATATATATATATATATATATATATATATATATATATATATATATATATATATATATATATATATATGAATTGGTTGGTACGGTAATACCGTGGTATTTAAAATTTAATACCGTTACCGTACCAAGTTTATTGAATTGGTACGGTACTACCAACCAACCTTGTTGGCTACCAAATATATTGGTAACCAACTTTCTTGGTTCGGTTGGTAAAATATTCGTTGGTTCTCCGTGGTACATATTTGACAGCCCTACTTAGTATATAGAGTAGAAAATTTTAAATTTTAAATTTGAAATAGAGTTGACAAATAGCATGCATTAATTAGGAGACATAATAATATGACACATGATAAAAGAAAAATAAAATATGTATTAATTAGGAGGCTTAATAGGATGACACATGTCAAAAAGAAAATAAAGTTATTAAGGGATATATATATATATGACTGAGTTATTGTGTGAACTTTAGATTTGTAAAAAACTTGCGAACTCCAAATCCACAATGGTGAACTATGCGTCCGCAACCATATAACTGCGGATAAGCATGTGTCCGCAGTCCATATAACTGCTTATTCATATACATGTATGCATGCATATATATAAATCGGCAATATAAAAATGTCAAATCTTCTTTTTAAGCATACATATGTTTTAGACGCTAGATTCCGTTAATATTTATGGTTTTAATTCTGAAAAATGATATTTGTATTAGTAGGTCTCAAGTTTGTACAAATTTTTTTGTTCTAAAAAGAATTTGCATATGTGTAAGATTGATTGTGAACCAATCATTTTAGTTATTT
The DNA here is from genome assembly GCF_052625555.1 of Lactuca saligna. Taxonomy (NCBI): domain Eukaryota; kingdom Viridiplantae; phylum Streptophyta; class Magnoliopsida; order Asterales; family Asteraceae; genus Lactuca; species Lactuca saligna. Next base: position 50,206,126 of record NC_136417.1, read on the forward strand.
TCAGAAAAAATAATTAATACATATTAAATGCTGAAGATTCCTCTTTAATAAATAAAGATTTTTTTTGTCACATGTCCTCTTCTCATTCATTTTGACACTTGTCATTTTGTGAGAATTTTAGAAATTTTATTTTCCATTTGTCATTTTTTAGGGATTTTCATTTTCTTAAAATAAAATTCCATGAAATTGTAATGGGTTATATAAGGAAATAATATTATCCTATTAATTTGGTAATAGATTCTCATAAATACTTCAAACGATTTAATTTTTTTTGCAAATTTTTAGAAGATTATATTATGTTATGTAAAATATTACATTATAAAATATTTCATATTTATATATTGATATTAAAATTTTATTTTTAAGAAACCTGTGTATTTTTAATTAATACTTAGTATATCTTCAACATTTAATATGTATTAATTACTTTCTTAAAATAACTAAAATGATTGGTTAACAATCAATCATACATGCGCACAATAAATAGTTAGAACAAAATAATGTCTCTCTCTCTCTCTCTCTCTCTCTCTCTCTCTCTCTCTATATATATATATATATATATATATATATATATATATTCAAATGAGAACATTTGAAAACAAATTTGAACCACAAATTTTTTGAATTAGAAATTAATAGTTTATTTATAATATTTATATCATATTCAAGAAATTAATTATTTCTTTGTTTTTATAAAAAAAAAAAGTCCTCACACAGTTTCTCTCTCTAGATTTGGACATAGTTGTCGGAATCATTGGACCACCGCCAAAACCATCGTAACACTGTCGGAACCACCAGGTCACCGCCAAAAACACCATAATGTCACCGGAACCATAGGATCGACGTCTCTTCACTCTCACCTGATCTTCTTGTTCGTCATCTCCATCCGCCTACAACCGTCGGAAAGCACTAGACTACTACGTTTTCACTCTCCAGATATGCGTGTTCACCTCCTCTCACCATCAAAAACCACCTTCATCTACCTCCGACCTTCCTAAATCTTTACTAGATCTTGTTATGCTAGCCACCCCGACCGGATCTCATCTAGCGACTATCATATCTCACTTTGCTAGATTTCGCCAGTTCTAAAGCAAAAATCATTTAATTCATCTTTAAGACTTACTTCAACATGCATCTATATTTCAACAATTTCTGTAAATACGAAGAATATGAAATCAAACCCATGTAAAGGGGTTTTTGTATTCATTTATGATAATCTTACAGGTGAGAATGGTGGGAGGAGAGAGGAATTGAATATATGAACATCGATTGTTGCCATGGCCGCCCTTGTTCAACATCTTGTGCTCAGTGCAAGTTGCGAAAATGGAAAGAGTTTTAGTCATAACAACAACATTGAAGGTTGTGAATCATTGAACAATTGCTCCTTTCTTGTTGGTTCAGGTGCATGAAAGAATGCGAGCACCACAAAAGCATTCCCAACAAGGGTAAAATGGTTAAAACACCACAAAAGCACTCCCCATCAGCCATGAGGGAAACAAGCAAACTGGTAAACATGTTTTATCCAAGACAAATGTGTATATTTTCATATTATGTGTTTACAACATTATAAATATGAATAGAATTTTATGCAAACACAATTTGATTCATCTTTAATTTTTTACCATGTGTAATAGATGCAAGATTTTCTCACCTACATAAATTCAATCCTAGTTTCTCTTTGGAAAATGCATTAAACATCGTTCGGTACAAGAACAAGCACTTTGAACATTTGGATTTCTTCCTTATGCTTTTAGGTGTAAATTCTTTCATTATTGATTTATTTCTATAAAAATATCTCATTTTTAGAAACTTATGTTACAAATTTATTAGGCCTTCATAAAAGAGTGAAGAAAGGATCAATGAATACATTGAAGGAAAGTATGAAAAACTAGGAGTTAATAGGTATATTGATATTCTGTTTGACTATGAATGATTCACCAATATAATGTTGTAAATAAAAATATTGATATTTACTGTTGCTTGATTTTTGCTAAATTGTTTTCTATTTAACAACTTTGCAAATAAACTCAACATCGTTTGGCATGATACAATTATTCCATTTAAGGACATTATAGAACGATTCAAGGAATGGATCATGAAACATAGCTTTTCCTTTTGTGTTGTTTTTACCATTTTGCCCTTGTTAGGGAGTACTTTTGTGTAATGTTTTCAAATCGGGTTTTTATTTGACCCGGTGTGATTACTGGTTCACAAGTCAACTGGTTGAACCGCTAGGTCAACCCGGTTTATGGTATTTTTCTATTTTTATATATTTTTACTTTCGTGCATAATGCATAAACATATAAAACCAATAACTTGATGTCTACAAAGTTTAAACATTGAAAAAACCCTTCTTAATTGACCCGTCTTCTACCCCGGGTCACGATCCAACCGGTTGAACCGGGCGGGTCGACCCGAGTTTTAAAACACTGCTTATGTGCATATATTAATATCGAGGTAGCTTTTATGAAGAAGTTTGATAGGAGGTTGCTTCCTTAAAAAAAACAAAAACAAAAACAAAAAAGATGTGCGAGCATAACACTTTTTTGCATAAACAACGCTTTAACTTTCTCTATAACCAATACAACCATGCTTTCTTGTAATTAAATAACAAAGGATCAAAACTAAAAGGAAATTGACAACTGAATTTGATATCTTCTCCTATAAGTTTATAAATCTAACACTTGTCTTCTACTTTGACTTGTTATAGATTCATGAGAAGAAAGTTGTAGCATCCCAAAAATCAAGGTAAAATTTTTGTTTTTTCAAAACCACACCAAAACCATAAATTGAATACAAAATTTAGTTTCCATATATCAAAATAGTAAATCAGAATATCCCAACATCAAATCACATAATATCGGAAGGATGTGCATGATCAACCATTCGCCTTGTCCCAATCATCTAAAGTACCTGAAATATAACATTTAAACTGTAAGCCAAAGCTTAGTGAGTTCCCCTAAAGTACTACACAACAAATCATATACAAATAATACATACTAGGTCCACAACCTTCTGGTTGGATTACCCCAATCCACAACCTATCGGTTGGATTGCCCCAGCCCACAACCTCACGGTTGGATTGCCCCCTTCTAGCCCACAACATTGCGGTTGGATTGCTACCAACCCACAACCTTTCGGTTGGATTGCCTAGGTTTATTGACTGGTGGCACAAAGCAATATAGCCTCAACCTAACCTTACTATCTCGACATGTAGAACAAATAAAACACATAACAACAAACAAATAATCATGCAGATCTTAACAAATCACTACCGCAAAGCAACATTCTAAACCAGAATACACAATCTATTGGGCCGACATTGGTTCCTTCAACCCACAAGTACAGTGAGGAAAACTCACCTCATAGTCTGAAAATATAGTTCAACATGTCACTACTCCAACTGCTACTTCTACCAGTCACATATACAATAAACAGTGACCAAGTCTCAAACTACTGCCCAAAATAACAAAAATGCCCCTAATCCAAACTTGGTCAAACCCCAGGTCAAAGATCAAAGTCAATAAGATAAAAAGTCAAAGAAGGTCAAATTGACTGAGTACACCCAACATACTTAGTCTATACGTTGAGCTTAGACGAGACTTAGGGGCTGTTTGGCAAGATCTGAATTTTTAAGATTTGGATTTTTAAGAGGTTTGAATTTCTAAGAGGGTCTGAATTTTTAAGATCTGAACTTTTAACGTGTTGTTTGGATGGAACCTCTAAATATTAATCCGAATGATAAAAATGACAATTTTACCCTTATGTAGTCATGTGTTGTGCTAATTATAAATACATAATTGATAAAAATTACAAGTGATCATACAATAACCAAATTAAACAAAAATTCTTTTAAAATTACTTCTTTCAATCTATTGAAACATAAACATCATACAATGTAACCAAATTATACATAAATTGTTTTAAATTAACTTCTTTCAATCTAAGGAAACATAAACATCATACAATAACAAAAAAGAAAAAACATCACTACTAATAAACACCACCACCAATCCCATATGTCCTGAACCCAAATGTTATTGAATTTCTAAACCAAAGACCTTCTACTTCCTGCACACTTAAGAAACAACCAAACATGTTATCACTCTTTCATTTGCAAAAAATTAACCAAAACATAACAGTAAAAAATCACAAAATCACATGAACTAATGATTCCTGATAAACAAGTCACAGCTCACATTGTGACATCCCCATTTTCACGGCTAGAAAAGACCGATTTTGTTTATGCTTTGTAAAAATCAGAGTACTTCTTTTCATAAAAATGTTGCGGAATTTGTTCCCAGAAAAACACGATAAATACGTTATTAAAACATTTTCGAAGAAACGTATTTTATTCATCTTAAAACGTTTGGGATGTCATCGTTAATACAGAAACATAAGCATAAACAGAACTTACAATTATTTACACTAGTGATCTACATCTCTTTAAATCTCTCAGTGTAATGTCACTTCATATCGTCACCTGTGATATAAATAAACTGAGTGGGTCAGGTTGGGAAACCTGGTGAGTACATAGGGTTTTCAACCCACAATAATATAGTTATTATGTTTAAACAATCAAACAATCAACTCAATTACCCATCCCTATTATCTTCTTTAGTCTTAAGGATCTACCCTAAGAATTAGCTATTCCTCGTTTATTTATTCCTAAGGATCATCCTAAGGAATCGACACGAAATCCATCGTTGCCAATGTTTACTCAACGGGCACTAAATCCATAGTTCCCAAGGTTTATCTCGTTTATTGACAGTATCGTTTCTGAGCATCATCTCGCAATACAGGTCAATGGGTTTCATCTCATTTATCGACGGTATCGTTTCTGAGACTCTACTCGCAATACATGTCGATGGGTTTTTAGAGTACACCTGGTGAATACACGGTTCAAAACACCTACAGGTTACGAACCTGCTAGTGTCCACTGGACTGTCTAGAATAGTTCGTGGTTGTCATCCATACTCTGCTGGATGATGGGGCCATCAATTGGGAAAAAGGATTCTCTCATGGTTCACCTCTCACCCTTACCTCATGGTCTATATTACCTCTTCCTCATTTTATTTTTGTCACACATAAACTATTTCATCTACCCATGTTTTATCCCAACATATTTGTAGATATAAAATACATATACAATTTAAATCATTTAAAACATGTATAAAATCGTTCACCCAACATAGATAGCAAGTATTCGGATAATATGCACACATAACACGTAATTTATATAAAATATTTCATGTCTATGTGTAAGCTGAAAGTAACTATGCACTCACCTGAAAGGTGGTGACTCAGCACTCGGACAACGCTTCGATACTCTCAAAACAATTTCCTTTGATAACACCTAGTACCAATACCACTAGGGTTTAGTCTAACGATAACCGCGACAAATTAATTAGTCTGACTATTATCAAGCGTTAATAACACTCAATACAACTCATAATAATAGCCCAAATAATTATTTTAAGGACCTAATAACATTCCTATAATTATTTGAAAGCTATATTAAAAACTGCGTAAGCGTAGCACACTTACAGTGAATTTTATCGAAAACCGGAACTTAATTGAAGCAGCGTTTCGAAACCGAAAGGCTCTTTTTCTCGGGACTCCGGAAGCCTCGGGGCTTCCTTCGGGAGCTAGGGGGTTTACCTAGGGTTTAGGAGGGGTTTAGAACCCTAGAGAGAGAAAGTAGGAGAGAAAGAGGGTGGAAAGGTGTGAAAAATCCGAGAGGCTTCGCCTCCCTTATATAGGCCTCACCCTCGGAGTACGTTGGGCGTACCGAGGCCCTTACGCGGGGCGTAGCATCAGATAAGGCGGACAGGTGGCGCTCTTCGGGTGGGACTACATGTTTGCTTCTCGGACCACACAAGACCGAAGTACGCTGGGCGTACCCGGTTTCGGACGCTGGGCGTAATGCGAAGGTGACGTGTCATCATCCGAAGCGACTCCGTGTTCAGCAAGCGACGGCCAGGATTAAGCCACGTCATCGGATTTGCAACAGACTTCGCAATTTCATGCTTCAACTTTAAAAATTCGTAACTTTCGCATACGAGCTCCGTTTTCAACGTTCTTTATATCCACGCGAAGGTGGGAACGTCCTCTACAACTTTCATTTAGACTATGTCGGCTAATTTTGACTCAATTTTAATTTTTTATTACTAACGGGGCGGGACAGGATTGATCCGTTAAATCCTCATAACTTCTTCATCCGACGTCCGTTTTCGCCCATCTTTTTCTCGTTACGCTAATCTTATCGAGATCTTCGATTCTCGTTTAGGTCTAGTCGGCTAAAAATCACTTAATCTAATATTCGAATTTCGGGTTGTACACTGCTAATCCGAAACTTCGAAAAAATCATAACTTCTTCATACGAAGTCAGATTTGGGCGTTCTTTTTATCGATGTTCTTAGTTTAACATATTCTACGACTTTCGTTTAGATCGCTAAGGCTAAATCTCGCTCTATCGTAAATTCACTATTTACGCTTCCCGGTATCGTACCGGTTCCGTCGCGAAACTTCAACGGGTCATAACTTCTTCTTTATAACTCGGATTTCGGCGTTCTTTATATGCACGAAAACCTTGTAACATACTCTACAACTTGGTTAAGATTGTTTATTCTAAATAATCTTTTGATGAAAAGTCGTTTTCGACCCCTATTGCCTCTAATTTGACTAGCCCGGATCTACGGGCGTTACACACATGAACTATTATTTCGTCAACAAACTTTTCAGCACATATCAAGAGAAATCATACCATCAGATGTAGAGAAATTTGACCATCAAAATTTTCATAAAGAGAATATATGACCATTAGATGAAATCAGCACACAATTCCATCAAAATATCATCAATTTCAGCAAGAAATTGTCAATTAGCAACATGTAAACAAGTTAATAATCAGTTTATAGGCAAAAAAACTGAAATTGATGCTCCTAATAACAATTTTATAAAAATTTATACATACACCAAGACTTAAAACCCAATCCAAATCTGGTAGAAGTAAAACATTCCATAAAAAAAATATTCAGCTCTTATTATCGAGTTTTATGGTAAAGAGGAAGAAAATCTCACCTGCAATCGGAGGGGTTTTCAGCAACAAAGTCAATTATGTGATTCAAGGAATGGAGGTAGCGACCAAAGAGAGACGATGTAGAGAAGCAGAGATTCGATTATGTGATTATACACAGAGCTTGAGAGGTGAGAGAGAAAGAACCGATGTTGATGGGTTGGAGGGGTTGATTTTCGTCGGAGATGGTCGCACAAGCAATGATGGTGGTTGGCTGATGTCGAGTGGATAACAGAGGGTTGTAGTCGTACGATCAGAGATGTGGGAAGGATGGGTCGACATTAGTGAAAGAAATGGATGAGGAAAGAAATGGAGTAGCAGGGAAAAAGAGGAATGTGCATTGTTTTTTTTTTTTTTAATTCAGACACGTCCTAATATCTGAAAAATTAAGAGGCAACTCATAAATTAAGAGTTATACATTAAGATATTACCAAATAGTATAGATCTTAAAAATTAAGAGACTGCCTCTTTATTCTTCAATTAAGAGGCTACCAAACAAGGCCTTAACCAAAAACATGAGAGTTTAACCCAGTATGTGCAATGTACTCTTTGGTACGCCCAATGTACTTTGTCTGAATTGTATTATCCTCATTAAGAGCTTATTTCAAAAAGACTTTCCATCCAAACTCAGATAGCCCCCAAAACATTATCTTAAGTCATAAAGTTTCCACCTTTATGAATTTCCATGGCTAAAAAAGGTCCAAAAGCTAAAACCCTAATTTATTAATCCATTAAGACATCATAACTCTTGTATGGAAGGGATAGAAGGACCAATATCACATTTTATGGTTCCTAATAGCTCCATAATAGATAAAGTTTCCAACTTTATCCATTAGGATGGTCCAAACAACCAAGATCTAGTCTTTAAGTCTTAAAGGGACCAAAAATGCATCTTTCTTAACTTAATCCATTAAGTACAAGTCTCCAACCTTTAGATCTGAATTAATATGATGTTTAGATGGATAAAGTTTCCAAATTTATCCATAAAATGGTCACAAACTTTCAAGATCTAAACTTTATGCACTAAAGTGACCAAAAAGCTCATAAAAAACAAAACTAGCTAGATCTAAAAAATGTATATCAAGATTCAAGCTTTATACCTTCTGGAGTTGAGAAAAGTAATGTAGGCTTTGGATCCACAAGCTTGAGCTTCAACCATCAACAAGCTTGAACTTCTCTTTCATCCAAAATGCACTCAAAACACATAAAAAGGTTCAAGATTTGTTCTAGGGGTTAGGGTTTCGAGTTGGAGGCTCAAGAGGGTGGAAGCTCAAGATAGGAAGGACCCCAAGGGTTAGAGACCTTAAATATGGCTCAAAACCGCAAAAATATGGTTTTTACTCTACGGCAGTATGCCCAACGTACCTAGAGTTACGCCCAGCAAAACGCCCTAAAAATGCGACTTCCTCGGCATAGTATGCCTAACGTATTCCTAGTGTATGCCCAACGTACAACCAAACTCTCCTGTTTAACTTCAAACAACCATAACTTTTTCGTTCTAACTTTATTTTCAGCGTTCTTTATATGCATGGGAAGGTATTGAAGAGCCCTACATTCCTATCTTAATATTTTTAACATAAAACACACCGAACTAAAATCCTTATTCCAATACATATGGTTCTTTTGGAGGAAGAAAGAGTGATATGGTCCGTTGTCACTTGGTCATCATCCTTGGCAGACGTACTTCAAAGAAGCCGTAAAATGGCTAAAATCAAGACCAAGCTCACAGTTGATGCACTTAGAGCTACTCAGTTTATGTTGCCTCCTATCCATTCTCCGAGAATCATCCTAATTGATGAAGGTTCTCCTGTTCAGAAATCGTACGATATTTCGGAAGAGCCTTTGATCACTCCTCCTCTAGAGTTCACTATCTCTGAAACCATTCATCAAGTCATTTCTGACTTGACCAAACCGCATCAAGACAAAGGGAAGAAAGTTTCCTCGGAACCAAACAACCCTTAAAGGACCTTCAGAAAGTCCAAAGGCTGGTCTCAAGCTCAAATAGATCAAGCACTTAAAGAGAGCATCCAAATTCAAGCATTGAAAGATAATCCAAATCCGATATTGGGCCTATCCCCACTATTCCGATAAGGGATCATCCACGATCAAGACATAGTGCCCTTCATGTACTTCGATATGCCTATGCAAGACTCTGACCATATCGATCTCCCAATCTCTCCTTTCGGAAAATACTACATCAAGTTCGCTCCACTCTATCCAAATGATGATCCTCAGATTATCATCAGAACTAAGTGAGAAAGTTTGAAGACATTCTATTCCGTTAACGCATGTCCTCAGAAAGAAGTGTGGTCTCAGAAGCGAATAACAAAGATTATTAGGTTCATAAACAAGGTTCAAAGCAAGTTCAACCTGAATTGCATGTTGTACAGATATCACATTTCTCAGAGAAGAGAAGCCACCATCACCATCACGAACGCAGATTTTCCATCTATCAACCCTAACGATATTCTCACAACTGTTGCTCATTTCTGAAGTTGTTAAACGGATCAATTAAGCATTGGAGCTTATAATGCTGCAATTAACTTTTTGAAGGATTATGTAGCTAAATTATGCAGATTCGACATCGAGCTCGCACACCTGTTTGGAACAGAAAAAGTGTTGGCGAAAATTTCTTGTGAACTACCTGAAGCCCTAATTATAGCAGAAGGTCCGATTGAAGAACTAGAGCTTGGCTACATCTATCTAAGAAAGAAGACCAATAGGAAAGAATTTTCCAAGTATTGTTTAAGAATCTCGTTCCTTCAACCATTCTGTAAAAGTTCATCACCAATGCTGCCAAGCTTGATGCTCCATAGCATGTGCAGAATAATTAAGTATATCAATCATCTCAAATGGTATTTGGAAGTCTGAAGTTGGCTTTATAATGCTTGCCTCTTCATATTCGAAGACACCAACTAAGTTAACTAATTGCTAAGTTCACTTAGGGGAGATTGTTAATACATGGCAATTGAACCTCTAGCAATCCGAATCAATCAAGATTTGAAGTCAGCTTGTGTCCAAGATGTGATGTGTTCCGAAGCAAGATCAATGCTTTTTGTCTTTATTTTGATGTAACAGTTCATAGGACTAAATTGTGTGAATGTTTTAAGTTTCATATTGTCAAACACTTAGTTTTATCCACTCCTTAGAATGTGTCAACAATGTGTACCAAGTTCCTCCTTTGCTATTTAAGGAGTGAATGTTTCATGAGTTAAAAACGAAGAACACAACTCGATATTCTCTTCACATCAATCTATTATATCTTGCAAGTCAAACTTCTTTCATTTAAATTCTTCTTGTCTTAAATTGTCTTTGCATTGATTATACTCAATCTTACTTCATTTATTACTTGAATACTTTGTTGATTGTTTATCTTCATGTCTTGACTGGTTTACCAGACTCGACTGTGACTACTTATTAAGAGTAGATGTTGATCTTAAATATTAACTCAAGGTTTGATTTTTCAAACGTTGTCTTTACGTATTGATTTTTGTTCTCACAACTATGCAACACTTAAACAAACAGAAAAGCAATCAAAATTCAAATGGAAAGCAAGGATTGGAAGAGACTTCTTTTCAGATCTCGATTCACTAATACTCATATGGTTGATTTTTTGTATAATATTATAAATTGATTATTTGTTGTTTACCGATTCCTAAAGTGATTAGAATTTACAATCAAAAGACTAATCCTCTAAGTATCGAGTTTATTTATTCGTTAGCTAGGTGTGAGACTCATGTATTACATTAGTTTATTTTAATATATATATATATATATATATATATAATATATATATATATATATATATATATATAATTTTAACAATTTGAAAATTTTGAATTTATAAGAAAAAAGAAAAAATGAATTGTTAAAATTAATAAGACTTTAATGTATTCAATACATTACATATATAAACCATTTCTATTAAATACCTTACATATATACTAACTTACATATTAAATGTGGAATTTTAATTGAATAAAATGAAAAATACAATGAAATGACAAGTGGAAAATAGAAAATTTAAAATTTTTAGAAAATATCATGTGTCCAAATCAAGAAGAAGATGACATGTGGCAAAAAACATTCATTTATTAGAGTAGATAAGGCTCACAAACAAGCAATACAATTAGGGTTAAGTTCGACTTAAACTAGGCTTGATTAATAATTGAGATTAATGGATGATAACATCAATTTAACATATTAATGCTCATCATATATTAGCTTCCACATTAAATTACCAACTTTTTTTAATCATAGGTTTATGATCAAAACCCTAGTCCTATAACTTTGATGATAACAAATTTATGAGATTCAAATATCCTAAAACAGATTGATCATCTAATCTCAAGAATATTCAGCAATAAACATCAAAAGTGGTTGTCTTTAACACAAAAGGTTCTTTATCAAGCTATCAGAACAAATAAACAACTAGTAAAAATTCAAATATCCAATCATTCGACACATAGTAGCATAAATCCTCTACATCTAAACAGAAGTTAGAGTTTTTTAACCCATAACAACCAAAATCAATCAAATAAATTTGAATTTACGAATGAAAGACATGATGAAAATCAAGAAAAACAAAGAGTTAGAAGTAAAATTCCCTTCGATCGCTCCAAAACGTGAACTCCAGACGAGTTCACGTGATTCTCTGCCTTCTAATGCTTCTTTGGGTGCCAAAAGTCGTGAATTACTTGAATCATAAGTTTTGTTTGAAGGCAGGACCAAGCTATATATATATATATATATATATATATATATATATATATATATATATATATATATATATATATATATATATATACACCAAAAAACTGTCTCCCACGTCGTGGCTAAAGGCCTCCACGACATGGCGTTCATGGAAACGCATAAAGCCCAAGTCTGCCAACTTGATCGTGAATCTTCGAGATACCACAACGTGGCCAGAGGTCCCCACGATGTGGGCTTCATAGTATATGCCAAATGTTTCCTTACTTTGATCAGGTTCAGGTTTCCTTGCTTCAAACTCCGCATTTTGCTTCCTTTTTTTATCCAGATCATGTTTTTATTGCTACAAAACATATTTATAATAAATTACGTACCATTTGTCCTAAAATAAGCATAAATGTAGCAAAAACTATTAAAATAATGCATAAGTATATAACTTAATATGCACATATCAAAATACCCCATACTTGTCTTTTTCTTTCCCTCAAGCAAAACTAATTTTATTATCATCACATCAAAACTTTAGCTACCAACATCGCATAAGATAATCCATTTTAAACCCAACCATTATCCCACGACCTCAATGCATGTACTTGTGTCTATAATTCCTAAAAACTACCCAACCCTAGATACTCACAATCCTTACGAACATTCACCATTTAACTTATACGACACTCATTTTTACAACCCTCCGAATCCATCCTCAAAAATCTTTCTTAACCTCTAGAAATTTTTGATTAAGCTTCCCAAGCAAACATATGATCTAGAAAGAATTACAACTTTGATACCACAATGGAGCTCTTTGAATTCATCCCTTCTTTGATATTTGCTTTTCGATTTCTTTGAATTCAACACCTTGTAGTTTGGTTTTTGGTATCTTTGATTTTTGATTCTTCAGAATTTTTGATCTTTTGATCTTCATACTTTGCTAGCTCCAAAATTCCTTTCAAATTTTGCAATTTCTCTTATATATATATATATATATATATATATATATATATACACACACACACACACACATATATATATATATATATATATATATATATATATACATATATATATATATATATATATAACTTTTTTCACAAATACTACATGCTTAGGCAAAGGAGCTTAACTTCAATCTTTATTGGTTAGAGGTATTAGTCTAAGTGTAATGACTACATAAGATCTCCTGGATAGATTTTAGATAGACACTGAAAAACTTATTACGTCATACAAACTACTGGATTATATTTCGTATCTCATGACTTTTCACTAGGGAATGTGAAGCCACAAATACACTATAACATATATTGGCTTAGGTAAACATTTGGGCTCGTATCAGATCATCTCACACAATAATAACAACCTCGGTCTCAATATAACAACAATTTTTATAACTAGGTTCAATTTTTAGATTATTATTTCAAATCTTTCTAATAATTAGCCATTTTTTCATGATATTTTTTTCTTTTCAGAATGCTCGAAATTCCTACGTTCAACCCCTTACCCCACACTTATTACATGTAATGTCCTCGCTGCATGCTTTAACAATAAAAGTAAAGGGAGAAATTGGAACAGACTCCCATGGGATAGAAGTGGCGAGGTTGAACTTGAAGCTTCTGTGGTTGACATCTCGCATGAAAACTGGAAAAGCAAGTCTTCTGCACCTCTCTTTAAATGAACTCTGATGAACCAAGAAAACTTCCTCCAAATTTTGGTCTAACGAGAAAACAAATTGTTTAATCAAGATTCCCCACATCGTGACCTAGCATAGCCACGTCGTGGGCTTCCAAAATGCAGAATCTTATCGAAAAACTTTTCTCAATCACGCCGTGGTATAGGCCCCCACGTCGTGGTTACTGGGTGATCAGAAAAGTTGGTCTTCTGTCCCATGCGTATTTTAACCATAAAAATGACTCCGGAGTGATATATTCTTCTATTTTAATGGGGAATCATCTTCTTTAATAAATAAGGACTAAAAATTTGATTCTTTCTAAAATCACACTCTTCTTTGCAAGTCGCTCTACTCTCGTTTCTAATTCTACATCTCTCGGAAAATCCGCTTCCTCTCATCCGTCTATCTCTCCAACAATTTTTACTTATGAGTGAGAAAATTAAACACAAAACACATAATAAAAACGAAACAAAACATCAAATAAATACTATATACGTCCTAAATTACAAACATCCAAACAAAATAAAAATAGTCTTAAACATGCCAAAAACATAAAAATAAATCAAGGATAATTCACTCCTCATCATCTCGAGCCCCGCTCATACCGACTCATCTTCTTTCTTCACCTGAATGCTCCTCCCAAATTGGTATATAAGTGAAATGTGTGGGAGCTCCAGCCGGTGGTCCTAACTCCATGTTGTTCATGATTGTTTCCAAAGAGTACCCCACAAAGTTGAGATACCTACCCAAATAATCTTGATATTGCCTCAAAATAACATTATAGGGATCCATAGGTATCTCAAAACCAAAGTTTTGTGGTTGTGTTTGGGCTCCTGTAGGTGGCTTTTGGCCATCTTTCCTTGGTCTCACATTTCTTCGCCCCAACTCTTTAATGAGAGTGTCATCTGATATCGAATAAGTATCATTCCCCAAATCTACAAGTATTTTGGTGGTTTTGAACAAGTGGGTTTGAATTGGTCTTCCCTTATTTTTAGTAAAAAACCTAGCCTCGGGTGAATTAAATATCCCAAATGATTTGGCAAGCTTTGTAACCATCATACCCCCATAAATAGGTGCCCCATCTCAACTTTTTTCGGCCCGCTCAGTTAAGAAATATGCAATACACTAAGGAAGGTGACACAAATTATTTGGTGTAATGATACACCATAGAAAGAACACATCCAATTTTAGGACCCAGTCCCCTTCCATCTTTTGGTTATTTGAGAATGTGATTGATCGGTGAATGAAACGATGTACGACCTTCCTAATCTTCTTCTTGGGTGCGGACCCTATAATATACAACCCATTAGGGATTTCGGTCCAATATGCCGACTTAGTGATCCCCTCAGGAAGCCTCTTGTGATAATGCTCCAGGAAAAAGACGAACTCCAGAGAAAGTGCATCAGAACAGTTGTAAATGTCTAATCGCCACGTGAATTCGCAAAGGTGAATTTGCCGCCTTTGCCCTCCAAGACAGAATGTGAAATTTTCAGGATTTGTGACATCATCTTTCTTCCTAAAATTAACTATTGAGAAGAACTCCACACAAAGCTCCTCATAGACCAGCTCATGCATACGGAATAAACCCATTACAAGTAAACCGCACCCCATCTTGCAAGAAGAGCAACTGATCCACATCAACTAGTCCAATTACCTTTATCTAATCCCAATTTAGAACATGGGGATATCGATGTACTTGATACGCAACCATGCTAACGTATTTATCCATTCAATGTACACGCTTGGTGCCACAACTTCTGGGAAATTGTACCAATTGAAGTCCCTTGCTGCATCATTATGCCTCCTAGGTCCCATTCCTGCAACAAAACAACAAAACAAACATCCCAAAACAAAGCAAGCATGAGGACAAAAAGAAAATAAAAAATTTTTCTTTTTCAGTAGAACGCCTACGCCATGGGGAATCGAGACCACTCCCCGACGCAAGAACAAATCCAAATTTTTTAACTTCCTGCAGTCGAATCGACCAATGCACTCAAATGGTCTTTTGTTTGGGGCCTATGTCAAGATTATCAAGTACTAATTACAACCAAAAAGTGTCTAAATCGAACCAATTTCGAAAGAAATTCAAACCCTAATTTTAAACTTTAAAAATCGACTTCAATATCGAAATTTAGCATCCAAAACAGGTAATCATGCAGTAAATAAAAGTTTAGAACAAGAAATTTCTAACCTTTTTGGATGAATTGAACAAAGGTTGAAGGAATTTCAAGAAAAATGTAGATTTCAGCTGTAGAGAGGAAGTAATGGTGTGAGATTGTTCGTGGGAGGTAAAAATGAAAAGAAAATGACCGGTTAAGGTTTTTTCTTGAAAAAAATCATAGTTTCGTAAAAAAAATGGGTTGCACCATGGGACATCGAGGCCACGCCGTGGCTACTATAGATCAAAACGAATTCTAAATTTTTTAAACAAAAATTTTCCACATCCCACACTAGTTTGTTACTTGCCCTCATAGTAACAATGAAAAACAATGACAAAGGAGCAAAAATCCAAGAAAAATAAAGCAAAAGAAAAGAAAAACAAACCGAAAGAAAAAGGAAAAAATGCAAACCATGGGTTGCCTCCCGTAAGCGCTTCTTTTTGAGGAATCATGAGTTAGACTCCTTCCCGCTCCACGTTGTAGCGGGTGCCTCCAAGTCCACTACCTCAACTTCCATATCTTCCATTGGCATTCCTTCCTCGTAATGTTTCACTCGATGACCATTTACCTTGAATGTTGTCTCATATCCTTTGTGCAACTTGATGGCTCCATGAGGGAAAGTCTACTTTACCACGAACGGTCCAAACCAATGTGTCTTCAATTTACGTGGAAAAAGCTTCATCCTAGAGTTGAAAGTAAGACTTTTTGACCCGACTTGAAATCCTTATTTCCTTTCAACCTAACATCATGCCATTTTTCATTTTGACTTTTTACATCAATGAATTTATGTATGACTCGTTTCTGAACTCGTCTAAGGCATTCATTTGCATTAGGCAATTGGTGCGCAATTCGGTCAATTCAAAGTTGCATGACTTCAAAGCCCAATACGCCTTATGTTCGATTTCAACCGGTAAATGATAATTCTTACCATAAACTAACTTATTAGGTGTAGTACCAATTGGTGTGTTGAAGTCGGTTCGAAATAACCATAATGCATCATTAAGTTTTTCTGATCACTCCTTCTTGTTGCTCCCGACCGATCGCTCTAGAATCCTATTTAATGCCCGATCTGTGACTTCAGTTTGACCACTTGTTTGAGGATGGTAGGGTGTTGCAAACCTATGATGTACACCATGTTTTGGTAATACTTTACGAAGTTGTTCATTTTCAAAGTGGGTTCCCCGATCACTTAGTGTCTTTGGTACACTGAAATGAGAAAATAATCTTTTTGAGAACTTGACTACTACTCGCATCATTTGTAGGTAGTGCTTGCGCTTCCACCCATTTTGAAACATAATCGACCACCACTAGAATGGATTTATTTCCTCAAAAATCCAGAAATGGTCCCATAAAATCGATACCACAAATATCAAATATTTCACGAACTTGGATGTTATTTTGGGGAATCTTATTTCGGGAAGAAATGTTGCCCGATCGTTGGCACGAATCACATTCTTTGACAAAGTTTGTAGCGTCCTTGAAAATTTTCGGCCAATAAAATCCTGCATCAAATATCTTTTTCGTCGTGTATTGCACTCCATGATTCCCTCCGGTGGGTCCATTATGACAATGGAATAGAATGTCCCTTGCTTCCTTCCCAGAAACACATCTTCTCATAATCCCATCAGCGTAACTTCGAAAAAGGTATGGATCGTCCCAAAAATAATACTTTATTTCAGAAAATAACTTCTTCTTTTGTTGATAGGAGAGACCATTTGGAAGGCAGTTGATTGCAAAGTAGTTCACTATGTCTGAGAACCAAGGCTCTTCTCCCCAAATGACCATCAAGTACTCGTCGGGAAAATTTTCTTGAATCTCTTCTTCTTGTAGCTTCTCAAGTTTTGGGTTTTCTAATCTTGAGAGATGATCTGTCACACTTTTTCCAACCCTTGTTGTCTCTTATTTCAATGTCAAATTCTTGAGGTAATAATACCCATCTAATCAACCTTGGTTTTGCGTCCTGTTTGCTAAACAAAAATTTCAAGGCAGAATGGTCAGTAAAAACAATTGTTTTAGACAAGACTAAATAAGGATGAAATTTATCGAATGCATAAACTACGACCAACAACTCTTTTCCGTAGTGGTATAGTTCTCTTGAGCGTTTTGCTAGCATAATAAATAGGTTGAAAACGGTTTTCAACTCTTTGTCCTAAACCGGCTCCTAACGCAAAGTCACTACCATCACACATTAGTTCAAAAGGAAGGTTCCAATTCAGGGATATCATGATGGATGCGGTGGTCAATTTTTCATTACGCAGGTCAAAAGCTTTTCAACACTCATCAGAAAAATTGAAATTAACATCTTTTAAAAGAATTAGGTTAAGGGTCGTGTTATTTTTTGAAAAATCTTTTATAAAATGGCGGTAAAATCCCGCATGACCCAAAAAAGTCCGCACCCCCTTGACATTTGTTGGAGGTGGAAATTTTGAAATCATTTCAACCTTTACTTTATCCACCTCAATCCCCACCTTGAAAACCTTATGACCGAGAACAATTCCTTCTCGAACCATAAAATGACATTTTTCCCAATTAAGAACAAAATCGGTCTCTTCACACCTAGTAATCATATATACAGAGCTTAGAAAGACAATTTTCAAATGAATGAACAAAAAACGAAAAGTCGTCCATGAAGACTTCCATGAACTTTTCCACCATGTCATGAAAGATAGGCATCATGCATCATTGAAAGGTGGTTGGTGCATTGCACAATCCATATGGCATGTGTCGATAAGCAAAAGTACCACTTGGGCGCGTGAATGTGGTCTTGGTCTCTTGGATCGATCGGAATCTGGAAGTAACCTAAAAAACCATCTAAATAACAATAGAAAAGATGACCGGATAAGCGTTCAAGCAGTTGATCAATAAACGGTAAAGGAAAGTAGTCCTTGCAAGTGGCATTATTTAACTTGCGATAATCGATGCACACTTGCCAAACGGTTACCACCCTAGTAGGTATGAGCTCGTTCTTTTCATTTTTCACAATTGTCATCCCTCCTTTCTTTGGCACCACATGAACCAGACTCACCTATTGACTATCCGAAATGGAATAAATAATTATGAAATCGGGCAAATTCATCACTTCTTTCTTTACCACTTTCTGCATGTTTGAGTTGAGTCTTTGTTGTGGCTAAACTATAGGTTTGAACCTTTCTTATAGAATGATTTTGTGCAAGCAATATGAAGGGCTTATCCCTTTGATATCGGAAATCGTCCAAGCAATCACTTTCTTTCATTTCTTCAAAACCTTCACCAAGCTTGCTTTCTCTTCGGGCTTCAAATCAGATGTTATGATTACAAGTTTTTGTTCATTGTCTTCTAGGAAAGCGTACTCCAGATGATCAGGTAAAGGATTGAGGGAAAAAGAATTTTTTTTTGGGCTCTGTTCAGTGGCCACAGCGTGGGCCTCTGATTTCCACGTCGTAGGGATCTTTGAAAACCCATTTGATCACGATTCTTTTGTGTGCAACGTCATGACTACTATTGGGCCACATCGTGGGTCCTGTTATGTGAGTTTCTTTTTCTCAAAATAATCGCTTTCTTCCAATAACCCTTTGAGCTCTATCTTCAATACCATGTTCAACATCAAAATTTTCCTCCTTTAAAGTCATGTACCCATCTTCATCATTCTTCATCCATTGTTGCAACTCGTTCTCCATGAATGCTTCAAAGGTGTCAACCGAAAACACCATATCATTGGTAGTCTACGAGTGTTTCGTCACTTTATCAATTCCACAAGTTATAACATCTTCTCTCACTCAAAGATTCAGTTTTGATTCTCTAATGTCCACGAGTGCGCGTGTGGTGCTAAGAAATGGCCTCCCAAGAATTATAGTAACTTGATTGTCATCCTCCATGTCAAGAATTATGAAATATGCGGGAAAAACATATTTATCAATTTTAACCAAAATATGTTTACATATACCTTGCGGGAATGTCACCGTCTTTTTGGCAAGATGAATAGCCATGCATATTGGTCTTGGCTCTGGAAGATTCATCTTCTTATAGAAAGAATAGGGAATTAAATTTACACTAGCCCCCGAATCGGGTAG
This sequence comes from Lactuca saligna, assembly GCF_052625555.1. Lineage (NCBI taxonomy): Eukaryota > Viridiplantae > Streptophyta > Magnoliopsida > Asterales > Asteraceae > Lactuca > Lactuca saligna. Next base: position 50,225,785 of record NC_136417.1, read on the forward strand.
AGCATGACTTGTTTCTAGGTTCCCGAATTGGCAAGAAAGTGTCAAACTTCCCGGATCCCCCATTTCATTGGCAAATTGTTGAGCATAGCGGTTGAGAAATTTTCATTCAACCTAGAATTTGCAACTTCTCCCATCTGCTTATAGTTTGTTAGAAGATCCTTCAAGAACTTAGAATACTTAGGCATTTGAGCAACAAATTCAATGAATGTAATATTAATTTGTAATGCATTGATGTGTTCCAAGAATTTCTTATAATCCTCTATTTGTTTATCTTGCTTAGCCCGACTTAGATATGGAAGAGGTGGATGATATGGAGTCGTATTTTTTTTAACTCCAGGTTTCCATGTCGTGGCCTCGTCCTTGCCACGCCGTGGATGTTGTACAACTTGTACATCTTGGCTCTTTTTTGCTTCCGGGATCTGCACATTCAAAGAAGTATTATTTTCTAAATTAGTTAGGGGTGTAACTATCTTCTCACTTCTGGTTGCTACAGCCTTAATGTGGGCATTTGGATTGACTTCCATGTTACTTGGAAGTGACCCCGAAATTCGATCGTTAAATTGCCTCGAAAGTTTCCTAATTTTTTGTTCAATATTCCGAATCGATGCTTGCTGATTTCGGAATATAACATTAGTCTCATCATGCCTTTTCTCAGATGCGGCAACAAATCGAGCAAGCATTGCTTCAAATTCAGTTTTCTTTTCGGGAATCGGTTCCTCCTTTTGATAAAAACCACACATCTTTTGTTTATATTTTTCTTCCTTGGTTTTCTTGTATTCTTCATACAACAACCATTCCTTCTTGGTCTTTCTCCAATCATCGTCGAATCGATCTCCACTTGAAAAACATGCTTGAGCTTTTCGGTTTCCGTTTTCATCGAAATCACAATCCCTGGTGAGATGCGGTCCGCTACAATTTTCACATCCCACTCTTATAACATGAATGGATTGATCCATTTTACACATCCTTCAGTTCATGCTCTCTAATTTCGCCAAAACTTCCGCCATTTCATACGAAGTTGAATTCACTATTCCCCTTGTTACGTTTTGTAGAGGGTTATGATATTCTCGTGAATGTTTGGAGAATTCTTCAATTAGATCCTTGATTGCATCCATTGCTTTCTTTGTGACTGGTCCTTGAGAATCAAGGAGTTGCCTAGTTGTAACGTTTACCCCATCGTAGAAGATTACTACTTCTTATTGTACGTTTAGATCATTATGAGGACAATTTCTTAGTAATCCCTTATAACGCTCCCATACATCGTACAAGGATTCTCCCAGATTTTGCTCGAAATCTGTAATAGCCTTCTTTAATTTTGAAACTTTCGATGGCGGACAAAATTGTTGGATAAAATCTTCACATATTTTTGCCCAAGTTGTTATTACCCTAGGTGGAAGTGCTCTTAGCCAATCTTTTGCCGCACCCTTAAAAGTAACAAGGAGCATTCTTAGTAACACTGTCTCGCTTGGTACGTTGGGAATATTGAATTTGTTGGCGATATCAATGACTTATTTAATGTGCTTGTAAACATCCTTGTGATCCTTCCCATAAAATGGTATGTCTTTCAATTGAGCGAGTATGTGTCCTTTCAGTTTGTGGGAATTGTGGGTTGCACAAGTCCTGGTCCGTTGCCATCACACATCCGCATTTTGTACTCCTCCATTGTCATGTCAACAATGTCTGCCATGTTGTCTTTGGGTTCACTGTCGGGTTCGCTACCTTTGTCTGATTCTGTTTCGGGCTCATAACCTGCTTCCTTCTTGTTAGGAGTTTTCTCAAAACTTTCAAACTTGTTTTCGTTTACTGGCTTGTTACTTGATTCTCCAACGTGTTTGTTCTTCTTTTTATGAAATGTTGATTGTAGATCGTCAAATGGTGGTGTCAGTGGTCTCTTTGATCCGCAAGTCATATACTACTGAAACCAAACAGAAAACAACGCGTAAAATAAATAAAATTAAGTTAAAATAAAACTAGGCGCCCAGTAGCCACGACGTGGTTAGACAGGGCCACGACATGGACTTCTGAAACATCAAAAAAAATTGAATTTGAAACTATAGACAGTAAATTAACTTTGCATAAAATAAATCTTACACAAAGGATCGATAATTAAAAGCAAAATAATTTTAACTAATAATGAAACCGTTCCCCAACAACGGCGCAAATTTATATGCTAGTTTTAATTACTAACTAAACTAGACATAACTATACGAAACTATGCAGTGTACCTAATCAATTATAGCAAAGTTCAGCAAGTCGGGTATTTATCCCAGAGAACAATTATTAAAAGTTGAATTATCTACTAAAAATTACTTAAATAACAAGTAATAAAAGTTGGGGTTTTTCTCTAGTTTTGCAAGACTAGAAACTTAGATCAATTTACTACGCAACACTTAAACAAACAAAAAAGCAATCAAAATTCGAATGGAAAGCAAGGGTTGGAAGAGACTTCTGTTCAAATTTCACTTCAATAATACTCATATGGTTGATTTCTTGGATAATATTATGAATTGATTATTTGTTGTTTACAGATTCCTAAAGTAGTTATAATTTATGATCAAAACACTAGTCCTCTAATTATCGAGTTTATTTATTCATTGATCAGGTGCACAAACAAGCAAGACAATTAGGGTTAAGTTTGAGTTAAGCCAACCTTGATTAATAATTTACATTAGTGGATGATAACATCAGTTTAACATATGAATGACCATCATATATTAGCTTCCACATTAAATTATCCACTTTTTCTATTTAATTTCTAGGTTTATGATCAAAACTCTAGTCTTATGACTTTGATGATAACAAATTTATGAGATTCAAATATCCTAAAACAGATTGATAGTCTAATCTTAGGAATATTCATCAGTAAACATCAAAAGTTGTTGTCTTTAACACAAAATGTTCTTTATCAAGCTATCAAAGCAAATAAACAACTAGTAAATATTCAAATATCCAATCATTCAACACATAGTAGCATAGATCCTCTACATCTAAACATAAGTTAAGGTTTTTAGCCCATGACTACCGAAATCAAACAAATAAATTCGAAGTTACTAATGAAAGACATGATGAAAATAAAAAAACTAAGAATTAGAAGTAAAATTGCCTTAGATCTATCCAAAACGTGAACTCCAGACGAATTTAGGTGATTCTACGCGTTCTAATGCTTCTTTGGATGCCAAAAGGCGTGAATTACTTGAAGCATAAGTTCTTTTTGAAGGTTGGACCGAACTTTATATATATACCAAAAAAATTGTCTTCCATGTCGTGGCTAAAGGCCTCCACGGCGTGTCGTTCATGGAAAACGCGTAAAGCTCAAGTCTGCCAACTTGAACGCGAATCTTTGAGATACCACGACGTGGCCAGAGGTCCCCACGTCGTGAGCTTCAGAGTTTATGCCATATTTTGCCTTGCTTTGATCAGGTCCAGGTTTCCTTGCTTCCAACTCCGCATTTTGCTTCCTTTTTATCCCGAGCATGTCTTTATTGCTACAAAATAGATTTATAATAAATTAAGTACCATTTGCACTAAAATAAGCATAAATGTAGCAAAAAGTATTAAAATAATGCATAAAATATATAACTAAATATGCACATATCATTCTACAATATTGTTCATCATCGTGTTAGCAACCCCTATCACGCCTTGTAGCACCGTGCCAAAAGTTCTTGAAGATGAAGATAAATATGAAGACTTTTTGAATATTGTAAAGAAGACATTGTTGGTATGATATAAGATTGTGTTTATGCTAGTATTTATAGTGTTTTTAATTTTTTTAATTAACCATCAAGTGACCATTTAAAGAAGAAGTCAAGAAAGAGAACTCAAAACTGTGGTGTCCGGTTACTCTTCTTGACTTGCCAGCTGATATAGGTGTGTAGTGTGCACCGAACACACCTCAACAAATGTTGTAGCAACGCCGCCCCACACATTTAGCATTAGGAGTCAATGAACTTTTATTTTTGATTACATTAAAAAATATTTATTAATTGGTCAATAAGAAAAAGACTCAAAAGTGTGGTACCTAAATATCCTTGTCGGCTTGACATTTTGAGGTAAGGGCACGATATGCACCAAACACACCTCAACAAATGTTGCGACAATGATGTCCTACACCTTCTAACCTTAGAAACCAATAAAGTTTATTTTTTATTACATTAAAAAAAATACAATTATTGCTCAATTTAAAGTATCAACTAATAAATATAACCTTAACAAAATTTTTAAAGAAATTGCAATATAGTTTATAATGTCTCCCACCTCTTTATTTTACAGGCTATAATTTTTTCAAATATATTTTATAGACAATTTTATTTATAAGAATACTATAAATTTTTTGTCCGATTAATGATTTATTAGACAATAACAATATATGTTCGAGACATAGTTTTGATAGTTTTTTTTTAGTTATTACGTAACTTTAAGTCTTTAAAAGCTAGTGATTATTTTTTCAAACTATTTATACGACAAATAAAAACTATAATTTCTAACTACCAAGATTTTAGATTCCAGCTTACTACATACAAACATTTTGCTATAATTCAGATCTCATGATCTCATTGCCACGATTACTATTTTTTTTAATATATATATTACAATAAGAAAAATAATATAAAAATTAATACTATGATGATAAAAAAAAAAAAAAAACCATTTTATAATATAAAAATAAAAAAATAAAAATTAAATTACATTTGCATTTTGATGTTAGTACTTAAGGCATTCCTAAAAGATTGGCTCTAAATTTTCCCGGGGGAGCATTGAGTACTACTGGATAGTACTGTATACGGTAGACACAGCCAATTCTTTTCCCCCTTTTTAGCTTTCTTTTACTCCAAAAGCTTCTTCTTCCCATGTAAAGATTGGAAAAAGGTGCGGTTTCATTTGCCAGCCATTCATGGAAGCTCATCGCTTCCAACGCAACCACAAACTCCACACTTGAAAGCCCACAATCTTCTACACTCACATTCACCTTTCCCTTCGTCTTTCATCTTACTCTTCTTCCTCAGATCTAGTTCAATTGTAAATACGATTCATTGAAAGAAGCGACGGAGATTGCATTTATGTGATTACTGATTTGATTGTACTAGCTTCAAGTTGAATTCCACAATGGCGTCGACGCAAGGTATATTGAAACCGAGGAAATCGACTTCGAAATATGCGAATTCGCCATCTTCTTCGACTACTTCATCTTCGAAACATTTTCCGGAGGCTTCTGTTGATAATCTGAGCTCTCCGGCTTCATCTTCTAGAAGCAAGCCGCAGTACTTTTATTCCGAGAGTTTGCCATTGGGTTCTGAGAGATCGAAGGAGAATGTCACTGTTACTGTTCGGTTCCGGCCTCTCAGGTGATCAAATCGTGGTATAAATTATGGTTTAGTGTATTTATTGCGGTTAATTTGGATGTAAAATAACTTTTTGAGGATTAGTCCGAGGGAAATTCGACGAGGGGAAGAGATTGCGTGGTATGCGGATGGAGAAACTATTCTACGGAATGAAGAGACTCCATCGATAGCTTATGCATATGGTATGTCCAGATTATAGATATGCTACCGATTAATGTTCTTGAATTGATTCTATCGATGATCAAGAGTCATGTTCTAAATCAGAGCTTAAGAAAATTAGGTAAAACAGAACCAACTCTACAGTAATTAGCATTTTAGACCTTTGGACCCTTTATTGCCAAAGCCCTAGTGTTCTTTGATATCATTGTATAGGGGACTGGAGCAACTAGTTAAACAATTACTCACTGATAAACTGATAAACTGATTTATTGGCTTTTCTTGTTTCAAACACAATGTTTGTTAAATTCTATTATTGAAGGGGACAGATATCCCAAATTTTCAATTGTCTTCCTTTTGTACCCAAACACCTATCAGAATCAAGCAGCCATCTTAATGGTTTTCACATGATTAACTGCAGTTAACTTAACAAGGTCAACAATTTGTAACTTTAGGCTTATACTCTTAACCATGAAGTTTCTGCTTTTGAGTTTCATATTGATATACCTTGTAAATCTCATTTTCTTATTTATAATTTTGTACATAGATCGGGTGTTTGGGCCTACAACCACAACACGTCATGTATATGATATTGCAGCTCAACATGTTGTTAGTGGTGCAATGGAAGGCGTTAATGGTATTATTTCTCTTCCTTTCGTATAACTTACACAATTTCTTTTTTATCTATTTGATTTTTCTAATCTTAACATGATCTGTTCCAATTACAGGAACTATTTTTGCCTATGGTGTTACAAGTAGTGGAAAGACTCACACCATGCATGTAACTCTATCACCTTTTTATTCATTATATTGCTCAAATATTTTTATGTTTTATGCAGTTTTTAGTATTGTATTTATTTTGTGTATCTTGATCTTGATCATACACACAAGACAGGGTGATCAAAGGTCCCCAGGAATTATTCCCTTAGCTATAAAGGATGCTTTTAGTTACATTCAAGAGGTAAGCATTTTTATGAAAACTTTTAATACAATCTAATAAATTAATATTTTTTCAAGGAAAAGATAAAATAATCTTTATACTTTTCAGACCCCAGATCGTGAATTTCTTCTCCGTGTCTCATATTTGGAAATTTACAATGAGGTGAGAATTCTCTTCACTCTGCATAACAAAAAAGAATCTGATCTGCCATTCTTGCCCCTTCAAGTTCTACAATAGCAAGTAGTCTTATTTCTTAAAATGGGTATATATATTGTACACACACACACACAATTATTGACATTGTTCCTTTATTTTCTTTTTTTACTGTTTTGGGTAATATTCTTGTTTTAAACTATGTGTTTTTTTTTTTCTTCAGGTTGTCAATGATTTATTAAATCCAGCAGGACAAAATTTAAGAATCCGAGAGGATAATCAGGTAATTAATGTTCTATATAATTCAACTTCTAGAAAATGTTTTAATAATTATAAAATAAAATAATTTGTGGAACACAATAATTGCTTTTAGGGAGCATTTGTTGAAGGAATAAAAGAGGAAGTTGTTCTATCACCTGCCCATGCTCTTTCTCTTATTGCAGCTGGAGAAGGTACAACCTTTCTTAAAAGACTATTTTGCCCATAAATCACTTTCATTATCTTGGAACTTATTATTATTATTATTATTATTATTTTCACTTTATTATTACAGAACACAGACATGTAGGTTCAACAAATTTTAATTTACTCAGCAGCAGAAGTCACACAATATTTACTCTGGTAAACCCATCTTTCCATTCCAAAATTAAATTAATTATTTTAATTTTTACCATTTGTTTCATCTAAATACATTTTTCATCTTTTTTAACTTTTAACAGACAATAGAGAGTAGTCCTTGTGGTGATAATAATACTGAAGGAGAATCTGTTAACTTTTCACAGCTGGTAAAATTGTGTTCATAATCATACCACTTGTTTTATTCATTTATTAATGTAAACAAATTGTTAAAATTAAAATTATTTAAATTTAAATTGCAGAATCTCATAGATTTAGCAGGTTCTGAGAGCTCAAAAGCTGAAACAACTGGTGTTCGTAGAAAAGAAGGATCTTACATTAATAAAAGCCTTCTAACTCTTGGAACTGTGAGGCCTCAATCATTATTTTTATCACAATTTTTTTATATCTTTATATTTAATTAATCTTTGAACTATTATTTACAGGTTATTTCAAAATTAACAGATGGGAGAGGTTCTCATATACCATATAGGGACTCAAAATTAACTCGGCTTCTTCAATCTTCATTAAGTGGTCATGGAAGAGTTTCTGTAAGTCTTACATTAATAAAATAAAAAAAAGATATATTTTTTTAATGAATTGTAAATTTTGGTCCTTTTTCTTTCAGCTAATTTGCACTGTTACCCCCTCATCAAGCAATTCAGAAGAGACACATAACACATTGAAATTTGCACATCGTGCAAAACATATTGAGATTCAAGCTGCTCAAAACAAGGTATGGATGTTTAACTTAGTGTTTTTATAATAGAATTAAGGAAGGAATGGAATCGTTCTCTGTTTTTTGTTTTGCCTAATGGAATGGAATATGATTCCTTTCATTATGTTATTATAATTTATAAGGAGTGGTTTTTCTTCTTCATCATGAAATGGAATGAAGAATTGCAATATAAAACATTTTTATATATGTGAATTTTGATGACAATTTTCTTTTGAAGTAATCTTCACTTACCTTGATTAAATTACAACTTTATTTTTCTATGATAACGAAAAAAAATATTATTTTTACTATAGTTTATTTGAGGTTAAAATGAGCTTATATTATGTTTAACTTTTTATTTTTGTAAATAAAAGTTTTTTTTTATATCTATTATTTTAATTGAATTACAGTTTTTTATTTAAAATAACGAAAAAAATATTATTTTTATTATAATTCATTTGAGGTTTAATGAGCTTTTATTATGTTCGATTTTTTATTCTTGTAAATTAATTTTTTTTAAGATCTATTATTTTAATTGAATTACAGTTTTGTTCTCTTAAAATAACAAAAATAAAAAAATATTTTTTTTATGTTATAGTTTGTTTGGGGTTTAATGAGCTTTAATTACGTTCGGTTTTTTATTTCTGTAAATTAAAGTTTATTAATTTTAATTAAAATAATGTATAGAATAGAGTTAAAATTATGCATTCTATTCCTACAAGCGAAGCAAACACGATCATGGAATGTAATGACCGACTCCATTCCCTTGCTTATTCCATTCCATCCAACCAAAACAAATTCTAAATAATCATTTAAATCTACAGATAGTCGATGAAAAATCCCTCATAAAGAAATACCAAAACGAAATTCGATCATTAAAAGAAGAACTAGAACAACTAAAGACAGGTGTTGTAACATTTCCTCAATTAAAACACCCGGGACCCATAGCAGATGATATTCTTATCCTTAAACAAAAGGTAACACTCATTAATTACATTATTGCCATTTACTCGTTTACATTTATTTTTTCTTATATATTATTCATATAACTGTTTTGTATTAACGTAACTAATATATATAAAAGCTAAAAGATGGTGAAGTCAAACACGAGTCAAAATTGGATCAAGAAGAAGAAGAAGAAGAAGCTAAAGCAATTTTATTAAGCAGAATACAAAGATTAACAAAATTAATTCTAGTCTCCACCAAATCTTCACACCCATCTAAATTTTCTCATCTAAGGAGAGGATATTCCTTTGGGGAGGAAGAGGTTAGTCTTTTGACTTTTCTTCCATTTTCTGTTTCTTTTTAAGGTTAAAATCATAAATGCAAGAAATAGCATATATTACTTTCGTTCATGTGTGTAGTAATAATGAAAAGAATTGAAAGTAGAAGTGGGAAGAAATAGAATTTGTAAAATAATGATTTTTCTTGGAATTTGACAGCTTGCATATTTACCACAAAGAAGGCGTGACTTAAGTTTAGATGAAGAAAACATGGAGTTATATGTTTCACTTGACACAAGTGAGGAAATTAACAATGATGTGCTTAAGGAGGACAAAAAGGTCAAAAAAACCGGATTGCTTAAATGGCTAAAACTTCGGGTGAGTGTACTTGGTTTATAATATGATTTTATCATTCTCCTATAAGTTTCTCATATTGATATTATAATTGCCAATTTACCCATTTAATTCATGAAGGGTCAAAATATCCCATTAAAACCAGGGAAATGACCATTCACGCATAGACAAATTTTTTTAAATACATTTGACAATTTAACAAGTTAAATTGTTAAATGTGTATAAAAAATAGAAATTGTCTAAATATGAACAAACCGAAAAGTTAATTATCAACCATTATGAATTAAAAAATTAATAAAAATAACTAAGTTTTTATGTGTTTCAAGGAAAATTACATCTTTGTCCGAAATAGGCATATTCCGGATAGATCAAAATGTATAATGTGTATTTTTTTTTTTTTTTTTTTTTTCAATTTAACCCAAAAAAAAATCTCTTTGTCCTCATGTCGGAAATTAACATTCCAAAGTGTAATCATTGTTTTTTAATAAAATGTTTTGTTTTAAACTCTAGTATTGAATTTACTTTCCGCATGTTATTTTTCTTGAACTTTTTGTTATATTTTAGTAAAAACGAAACATTTTTTTTTCCAAAATTCCTTAATTGTTCCTTTCTAATTATTTTATTCTTTTATCGAAACACATTAAGGACGTTTTCTCAAACTTTCTAATTATTTTATTCTTTTATGGAAACCCATAATGTTTGTAAAAAAAGGAAACAAAAAAACTTTTGCATCGTAAAAGCATAATTGTTGATTGGTTTGATCACTAGAAACGAGATGGTAGCTATGGCGCTTTGACGATGACAAGCGATAGATCAAGTGGAGCCAAATCGATTAGTAGCCCAGTTTCCACTCCTAAAACGTCTAACCATAATCATCATCCTCCTATCCAACAATCCAGACATTCACATTCACATTCACATTCACAATCTGTCGACTTCTTATTCGACCCCAAACAAGATAATCAACAGCAAATCATCGAAGACGACAATTCATCGCAACACGACACTCCTGTAGTATCGATATCATCCCCTGCGATTACCAGATTGAACGACGAAATCAAACTCAAAAACGAACAAATCTCCCTCTTGGAAGCCCAAGTTGCAAATAATCAACTACTTCAACAACAGTTAAACCAAAAGGTACACCATTTTTCATCATTTTAACAACTTCAATCTTCAATCTTCAAACTAAATACTATTTTGCGCTAAAACCAGGTGCTTGAGATCGAACAACTTCAACAGAAAGTCACCGAACTCACCGACTCAAAAACCGAGTTAGAATCCCGGAACAAAAAGCTAGCCGATGACAGTAAATACGCCAAAGGATTAGCCTCCGCGGCCGCCGTCGAGCTCACGGCTCTGTCGGATGAAGTCGCGAAACTGATGAACCAAAACGAGAGACTAATGGCGGAGTTAGCCGCCACAGCCACCGCCACCACGCCGAAGAATTCTCCGGCTAACCGGAAAACGACCGGTCCGGCTAAAAACGGGCGGAGAGAGAACGTTAACACGCGGACGAAAGAACAAGTGGAGATGAAAAGAGAACTTGCGTTGAGTAGGGAAAGAGAGATGTCGTATGGGACGTTGTTGTCGCAAAAGGATGAGAGGGAAGCGGAGCTACGGCGGAGACTGGAGGAGTCGAAGCAGAGAGAAGCGTATCTTGAAAACGAGCTTGCGAATATGTGGGTTATGGTGGCCAAATTGAAGCGGCTGCAAGGAGCGGAGACTGAGCCGTCGGAGTCGAGTAAAGATTTGGATTAGAAATTTAGGGTTTGTAAGATTGTGTGTACTGTTGTTATCGTGAGGTAATTTGTGAACTGCTTCTTTTAGAAGGTTCACTCTTTTGTGTAAATTATGTTGTTTGCTGAGTAATTGAAAAAGGTTAAAATACTCGATGGAATAATTGATCAATTTTAGTCATTGATTTTTATTTTGTCCAGTTTAGTTATCCAAGTATTTACAAATAATCTCACTATTAAGTCGTTAGTACATATTCTTTATTTTAAATTATACGAATAATCCATATAGTTTCAGGTTCTTTCGTGCTTAGTCTAGATTGTCATGGCTCCTCTCAAGAATGAGTTTCGTGGTGTGCAAGCTAAGCTATAAATTGTGTGCTATAACAGAGTTATAGCGTTTCGTGGTGGTCAAAAACAATTATATTTAGTTTAGGGTTTTCGATTCGTGGTACTGCTTTTTGCGGTGCTATTCACCGTTATTTACCGCAATAACCATAACCGCTATAGCGGTACTACGGGTGCTTTTCCATTTTCGTTCGCATTTGGGAATTTTTTTGGCCTCCCATGGAGCTGTGGTTCTGACACACTTTGTGGTTTTAATGATCTCACTACAATTTCATTTTAAAAAACCCAAACAACTAACATAATTAAAAGCATCCAAGCAACTACATCTACTGATAACTCTATTTCTTATCTTTTTTGTACTCATGATAACTTGAGCTGCTATGGTCGGATTCCATTAATGTTTTAATAAATCGACCCACACCTATGAGGTTACGACTTAAAACTCAACTCCTTAAATCAACCATGACCTACTAATATGATATTGAACTGTACAATACGGTTAAACTCTATTTGACACTACTTAGTTTCAATATTATTATAATGGAATATTATATTATGCTTTTTATATGACTTTTTAGGTATGATGATATTAATTCTATGTAGAATTATAGCATTAATACTCAAATATATAAATTTTATATAAATATAATATAAAATTATAAAGTATACTTAATATTAAAAAACCGATACATCACCACGATAACCGCGATCTCAAATAGTGGCATGCAACCGTTATTGAAATTTTGACCGCGATAATTGCATAGTGTGCAAGCATGCATGGATATGCTCATTGTCAGGGCTGATTCTGAGGATTTAAATATCCTCAAATGCCCTGGATGAGCAAAAAAAATCGTTATTACGATTATAAGTTTTTTATTTTTAAATATATATAATATAATAAAAATTAGGCTCTGTGCAGTTGCCTACTTTGCCCCTCCCACCGTGCACCCCATGCTCATTGCCCGAAAATTTGTGCTTTAGACCCACATTTTTTTGTATTTAAAAAAAATTTCATAGCAATTTTTGATGTAGGCATTAATTCATGAGAATGATTCTTTCTCTACGAAGAGCTTCTTCGCCATGGTGTCACAATGAGAGCTTGAAGTTAGGAATTCGTTTGTTCACCACCGGAAAAATCCCACTTCGGTAACTTAAATGATTCCAATCGCATCTTCACAAACCTCTACGGTGTACACGACCCTTATCTCCAATTAGCTAGAAACAAATGGTGATTGGCATAGAACTAAAGATCTTATATATAAAGGCAAGAATGGATCATTGAAGAAATCAAGAAATCCAGTTTACGTAGTTGCGGTTGTGGTAGTTTTCCGGCGAGGCTTAAATGGTCATTGCTGCCAAAAGCCTCCAATAGCTTACCATCCTATCTTGTAATCAATGCAGACGATAGTGAACCCTAAACTTGTAAAAATCACGAAATCATGCGACATGATCCTCATAAACTACTAGAAGGTTGCTTAATTGTCAGTGTACAAATGAGATCATGCACCCTTATATTTACATCTGGGGAGAATATGTTAATTAAAGAAAACACAAGAATCAAAACTTACTCCGACAAATTATTAGGAAAAATGTTTGTTGTTCAGGGTATGATTTCGACGTTTATATACATTTTGGTGCCAGAGATTAGATCTGCAGTGAAGAAACTACACTTCTCGAAAATCTCAAAGAGAAGTAGGGGAAATTTTCACCGTAACATCCCAAAGTATCAGGCTAAAACTTTCATTTTAAAATAATAAAATTATATTAAAGTCAAACAATTTGTTCATAAACCATCATTCAGGAATCAGAGTTAGAGAAGACAATGCGGAAACTCAAATCATAAATATGCTAATGTGTGTGTACAGTCCCGCCTTAGCAATCTGATAAATACTTGCAAAAATATTTAATCCACAATTGTAAGCACACAACTTAGTGAGTTCCCCAAAATATCTCATACAACACATCATAATAATTAGCTACGGGTTATCAATAATCCTGAGGACTATCAACAATCCTAGTAAGTTAACAACACCCCCTGTGGATTAACAGCACACCTCACGGGTTATCAACAACATGGGGACTTCCAGCAATCCAATAGACTCATAGCAGCCTAAGAGTTATCAACAACTCATTTCACATATAACAACTATCAAATTAAGACTCATTTAGTCAACATGCACATACTACCACACATGTAAGTATAGTGAGAGGACTCAACTCAATCCCGAAGACAAGATAAACCATCCACTCGAGTCGACGATATCAAGTCTCCTCTTGCTAAACATATCTATAATAAAACCCTAATTAACATATAAGAAAATGACTAAATCACAAAAAGTATAGGCTCACAATTAAACCTCCTTTTGGAAAAAGACCATTTTTCCCTTCCCATATTAAGTCCCAACATGGTTGACCAAAATTCAAACCGGTTAAAAAGTTAATGGTCGACGCTCATTTGATTTACACCCTATGTAACTAATCTACGCCCAACGTAGAGCTACGCCCTGCATAGAGCCCCTGAACCCAAAAACTTCTATTAAGTTCTTAATTTAGCAAGCTAAACTCTTAAACTCCCAGATCTGATCTAAATAAATGTCTTAATGGATAAAGTCTTAGATTTTATCCCTTTTCATGGCAAGAATAACACATAACCAAAATCTAAGTCTAATATGACACATTTTTCTCAATAGCTCATGCGTGGATGGACGATGTGACGTCCCCAATTTCACGACCATAAAGACCGATTTGTTTATGCTTATTTAAAAATCAGAGTATCCTTTTTGAAAAATAATATTGCGGAATTTGTTCTAAAAAACATGATGATGTTATTATCAAAACATTTCCGAAGAAATGTATTTTATTTATATTAAAACATTGGGATGTTATTATCAATACAGAAACATAAGCATAACGAAATATTACAAGCCTTACAGTAATTAAACTAGTGGCCTAATACTCATTGAATGTATCTTTAATATTGCTACCTATGATACCATAAACTGAGTGGGTCAGGTTGAGAAACCTGGTGAGTACATAGGGATTGCAATCCCATAATGTGATAATAATGTATATCTCAAACCTGCAAAACCAACTGTTATCATTAATACATATATATATATATATATATATATATATATATATATATATATATATATATATATATATATATATATCATATCTCTAAAACAATTTATCACATCCCGTCGATTCCCACTTACTGATCCTATACAAAGATCTTACAAGATCTTGTTGGGTTTTTGAGCATTCTAACACTCCTATGGTGTACATGCAACCCTAAATACCTTGGATCTATGTTTTCTCTATTACACATGCAAATATGAATATTCCAAGGTATTACCCTAACTAGCATACAATCTTTATGATACTTGGGTAATACCATAGATAGAATACATACCTTGTTGGTGTAGCTTGACTCCATGAAGCTCGAGAGCCTAGTGCCCCAAGTGTGACACCTCAAATGGTTCACACCAAATCATCAACACTTGCAATAACCATGAGAAGAAGACATGAGACATGAAAATCGGCTTGCCATCCATTTTATGCACTAGTGCCCATTTCTTGAACTAAAGGGGTCCTTATATAGTGTGCATATTAGGGTTACACCATGTAACCCATGACTTTACCCATTCCTTGTGTTCCATGGGTTTTAACCTCCATGGAGTATCCATGAGTCACCACATGGGTTAAACCCAACATAAGGAATCATGGATCATAAACCCACTTATATAAGAATGAATGATTTACACAATCAATCCTCATATATTTAATTAGTCTCTTTTGATCACTAAATTAAGTCCAAATTAATTCTAGATCAATATTAATTGAATTACATGATCTCATATTAATATATTAGAACTCATAATATATTAATATGTCACAAATGTCTTCTTCTCATAAACGGTCATCAAAATGTTTCAAAGCCATGCAACCTAAATGGACCATGCCGAGTCGGGTCAAGTACATACCAATTATAGTTATGGACTTAGACACTAATCCAACAGTCTCCCACTTGGATAAGTCTAAAACTATTATTGAGTATGACTTCAAACCTAACTGGTAATCGTAGCTCTCAAAAGCTGCTGTCGAACTCTGGCCTTGTTGATGAACTCTGACCTTTGTCAATGACTTGTCCTTAAGATAAGGGATCATATATTCCTCCATTCTAGATATCATATGGACTGATACATGGATTAAAATCATTCTCTATGTCCATTTGTGTGACAACCCGATATTTCAACTCTTTGTAGTGACCAAAAAAAGTCTAGTATTGTAACAACTTCTGAGTTAATAAAATTAACTTTGACATTAAAATGTCCAAAAAGTTTTTTTTTTTTAAATTCTTCTATGTTTAAATGTCATCAAACCATGATCATACGTAAAAAGAACGCCCAAATCCGACTTCGTATATTGAAGTTATGATTTTTCCAAGTTCAACTTAGCAACAGACAGCTAAAAACTCGAATCGGAGATCGAGCGACATTTGGCCGGAATGACCTAAACGAGAATCGAAGGTCTCGACAATGGTATTTCAACGGTAAAAAGTCTGGCAAAAACCGACGTCAGATAAAGAAGTTATGAATTTTTAAAGAAATTCCTTAATCACGTCATTTTAATAAATAAATAATAAAAATAATTTCGGAATTTGCCAACGGAATCTAAACGAAAGTTGTAGATCGTAGTCTCACCTTCACGGGGATATAAAGAACGTCGAAAACGGAGTTCGTATGAAGGAGATATGAATTTTTGAAGTTTGATAAATAATTTATATATAATTTTTATTAAAAATTCGGTATTATCCGAAGGGGAGTCAGCCTAGGGCCGTAGTACGCGCCGCGTACCCTCGTACGCCCTGCGTACTCGAGGCCACGGCCTCGGATCGTCCACGTCGCCCCTATGCGAGCTACCCCCTCCCCGTCCTGTCCGAAGCGTTGCAGCCGAGGATGCGGTCAGTAGTGACGTCCCGTACGCGCCGCGTACGGGAGTACGCCCCGCGTACGCATGCCTCTCAGCCCCCTATAAAAGGGATGCAAGGGATTCTAGAAAAATTGCTCATTCACTCTCCTTTTTCTTGCGTTTTGCCTCGTTTTCCGTGCTCGCACTACCCCGAAGCCCTAGTCATTTTGTGCAAGTCCCGAAGGTCGATTTTACTCCCGAGATTCCCGAGAATCCCGAGAATCCCGAGAAAAATGATTTTAAATGTTTAAATACTTTATGGGGGGGGGGGGGGAATACGAGTTAAATACTTATAGTTATTGCTTCGATCACATGTGATTGCATTAATCACATGTGATTAATAACTAGGAAACCAATGATTTTATCACTGTTCAAACTGTTTTACTTCAAAATATTTTACAAACTCTTTTACTTATCAAATGCTTTTATTTAAACTTTGTTTTACTACTTATAAATTGCATGCCCATATATGTATAGATATATAAGTAATGTTTAAAGGGCTTAGGAAGGCCATCCGCCCTATTTCCTTTTCGCGCACTGAGATGTGGTCTGGTGGGATTTCGGGTGACCATCCGAGGGTCGTTTCAATATTAGTTATATATCATATATACATGTATAGACATAAAAGTACTTCCATATTCATACTTATCAATACATCAATAGCTAGTTACCATCGGGGTAACACAGAACATATACAACTATACTAGAAACAGGACATATACAACTATACCAGAACGAGAAACATTACATATACATGAACATGTTAACAATTGTGATCCATTGTATCGGAGCATGCCTTAAATGTCATGGCCCGAGTTTGTAGCCAGAGTCTCTTGGAGGGAGAGCGTGAGTTTGCGTATAGATCTATATTGGATTGACTATCCTACACCTCGCTTCTAGCTACAGTGGGACCGATAGGTCTGCGGGTGCCAAACGTCATACCTTATTTTTCGACTATACGTTGTCGTTGTTACCAGTCGATAGTATGGTGCAAATTTATCACATGATACCTTAATATAAACCCCGTTTAAGGTAGTTAGTACAGCAGTAGTTCCTATAAAACAAAACTACAGTACTACAATGATTTACCCATTACATTTTAGTGATAATCTCACTTAAACTTTAATGTACAAACTATATTTTGTTAAAAGATAGTTACACTTGGGAAATTACACACTTTTACATCAAACGAGCATACAAAACAGTTAAGCCTTGGTAGAAGGCTACTTTAATAGAAAATATAGGTTTTTCCTGAGAGATTCAAACTTTTACAAACATTTACATACAATTTACAACTTATACTTACGACATGTTCAAACGTTTTGATAACAAACATCGACACTAAAATAATTATGAATTCACCAGCTTAATGCTGATAAACTCTTTCAAAATAACTTGTATTCTCAGGTCATCAGTAGACAGTTACCGATGCCAACTTTTGAGAAGATGGAGCGCATTCAAGACTCATCATATTATTTTGATTCGCACTATATTTTTGGTGTCTAAAACTGTACAGAACACGCTTGTATTAAAATTTTATATTTAATACAATGGATGATGTTGTTAGCTTATTTACATTTACTGTGTTGTGATACTTTACATGACGTCCTCCGCCCCAGAACGTTTCCGCCATTCTTGGTTTTGGGGTGTGACAAAAGCCTAGGTAAACCCCCTAGCACCCTAAGGAAGCCCCAAGGCTCCCGGAGTCCTGAGAAAAAGGGGTCTTTCGGTTTCGAAAATGCTGCTCCGAGCAAAGCCTGGTTTTCTTTAAAATTCGTTGTACGTGAGCTACGCTTATGCAATTTTTAATATAGCTTTCAAATAATTATAGTAATGTTATTAGGTCCTTAAAATAAGTATTTGGGCTATTATTATGAGTAATATTGAGTGTTATTTAACACTTATATAATAATAACAATAATAATAATAATACTAATAATAATAATAATAATAATAATAGCTAGACTATTAATTTGTCACGGTTATCGTTAGACTAAACCCTAGTGGTATTGATACTAGGTTTTATCAAAGGAAATTGTTTTGAGAGTATCGAAGCATTGTCCGAGTGCTGAGTCACCACCTTTCAAGTGAGTGTATACTTACTTTCATCTTACACATAGATATGAAGTATTTGATGTAAATTACGTGCTATGTGTGCATATTATCTGAAAACTTGTTGTCTATGCTGGATAAACGATTTTATACATGTTTTAAATGAATTAAACTATATATGTATTTTATATCTACGATAATATTGGGGTAAACATGGGTAGATATAATAGATGGAATATGAGTTGAATGATGAGTTGAGAGGTGTTATAGACCACGAGGTGAGGGTCAGAGGTGGATAATGTGAGAAGCCTTTATCCCAAATGATGGCCCCGTCATTCAGCAGAGTATGGATGACAACCACAGACTATTATAGACAGTCCAGTGGAACACTAGCAGGCTCGCAACATGTAGGTGTTGTGAATGATGTGTTCACCCGGTGTACTCTAAACCCCGGCGTCCATGCAAACTTGGTGCCTAAACCTTGGTGATCATGCAGACTTGATACCTAAAACTTGGTGATCATGCAAACTTGATGCCTAAACCCTGGCGACTATGCAGACCTAGTGCCTAAGCCCTGGCGACTATGAAGAATTAGTGCCCGTTGTGTAAACTGTGGCAACGATGGACTTCGTGCCGATTCCTTAGGATGATCCTTAGGAATGAGTGAACGAGAAATAGCTGATTCTTAGGGTAGATCCTTAAGAATAAAGAAGATAATGGGGATGGGTAATGGGGTTGATTGTTTAATTGTTTAAACATAATAATTATATTATTGTGGGTTGAAAACCCTATGTACTCACCAAGTTTCCCAACCTGACCCACTCAGTTTATTTAAATCACACGTGTTGATATGAAGTCACATTACATTGAGAGATTAAAGAGATGTAGATCACTAGTGTAAATAAATGTAAGTTCCGTTTATGCTTATGTTTCTGTATTAACAATGACATCCCAAACGTTTTAAAAATGAATAAAATATGTTTCTTCGAAAATTTTCTGATAACGTATTTATCGTGTTTTGCTGGGAACAAATTCCGCAACCATTTTATGAAAAGAAGTACTCTGATTTTTACAAAGCATAAAAAAATCGGTCTTTTTTGGCCGTGATTTTAGGGATGTCACAGTTGGTAGCAGAGCATAAGTTTAACCGAACTAGGAATTTTTAGGATTTCTAGACTTATACTTAGAATGCTAAGCGATGATTGTGAGGTGTGAGCACTAGCTTATTTTAGGAATGATGCCTAAATTGCTTTTACGTGCTAAATGATTTGTTATGCTTTATGGTTTAGTTTGATCGAATCTATGGTCTGTTGCCGACCGGATCTGGAAACCTTATGTGTTTAGGATTCTAAACGTACAAATACGATATTAGAACTACCATACAAACGTTTCGGAGTGATGAGGATGATTTAATATTCAATCTTGAATAAAGATCTAGATTCACCTTATTCGGTGTATAGATAGAGATGGCAAGGACCCGTAGCGGAAACGTGAATGCAAATGAGAACCGAAACCAACCCCAGTGATTGAGCAAATACCAGTTGTGGTAGCCGCTGTTGAGCCAATAACAATGACGGGAGTGCAAGCGATGATCCAGGCAATGTTGGATCGTCAAATGGAGGAAACCAGACGTTTGCTCCAGCAAAATCGAGAGGAAACGACCATACAGATCGAACAGCCCGAGTTAAACGAAGGGCATACTGAGGAGGGAAACTACAGTGGGACTGTTGGTCAAGCCAACCCACCGATAGTTAGGCAAAACCACCAGGACGGAGGAAATGATAGGCGTGGATGCAAATACAAGGATGTCATGGCGTCCAAACCACCGAGTCTATCTGGAAGCCCGACTATAACATCCCAATTTTCAAGGCCAAAAATTTCATTTTAAATAGGTTATTATATAAAACCATAAGTATAAAAACATTCATAATGATATATCATGTCAAAACCAAAGTGTCATTAATCAAAACATATTATCATAAAACCATATCAGAGTGCAATCCCAAAGATCTCATGTGTGGAAAACATAGTGTGATACGTTGCGATCAAGTCGGCTCCTTTCCTTTAAACACGAAGTACCTAAAACCAAAACTGAAAACCGTAAGCACGAAGCTTAGTGAGTTCCCCCATCGTACTACACACCATGCAATCACATAACATACATATACCGTCAGGCATATTTGGTTGCCAGACCTACCCCTTCGGTCCTCTCGACCGAACACTGCCTAGCATACCAGGGTGTTGGTCTCCCCTTCGGTCCTCTCGACCGGATACTGACCAGCATATCTGGGTGTTGGTCTCCCTTTCGGTCCTCTCGACCGGATACTGACTAGCATATCTGGGTGTTGGTCTCCCCTTCGGTCCTCTCGACCGGATACTGGGGACTATTTCACCCCTACCACTACCACATAAAACCCTAGCATATAAACATGAATCACATATTGGCTAGCATATATGGGTGCTGGCCTACCCCTTCGGTCCTGTCGACCGATAACCGGGGACTATTTCACCCCCTACTACTACCACATAATATCATATCACATATATCATAATCTGGCTAGTGTAACATCCGGATTTTTCCAGGTATAATGTAAGTTTAATTATGTTATTTTGTAAGAGGGACTCGGCGAGTCGGGGCTCAGACTCGCCGAGTAGAGACGCGGGATTGAGCGAAGGTGCGCGCTTGGACTCGGCGAGTCCAGGGTATGGACTCGGCGAGTCTGTGCTGTGTTATGAAACCCTAAATCCCCGGGTTTGTGGCCTATTTAAGGGGCCTTATGGCCGTCATTTGCGCTCATCCAACCCCCAGAGTGTGTCCCTAGAGTTCTTGAGCGTTTGGTGAAGGATTGAGAGCAAATCTTGACCTTGTGAGTGTTGTTTAGCAAGAAGAAGGAGGCTCTAGGCAAAAGGAGGCAAAGGAGGTTGCCATTTCGTGGATTTGGAGCTTGGATCATCACTTTAGAGGTAATATTTTCGGACCATTTCCTGTTTGGTGAACTTGATGCAAGTTAGGGTTAAATATGATCATTTATGGGGTGATTTGGTGCCCTTTTGTTCCCTCTTTGAGTTGAGACCATGGATCTGGATCCATAGAGGTCCAGAGGGCCTCACTCATCAAGCTTTATGGGTAAAAATGGAGTCCTTGGCCTTGTGTTGAAGTAATAGAGTCAAAATCATCATTTGTGATCATGTAGAGGTTATTCATGCATCAAGACTGGGACTTTACGTGCTAAATAAGCATGGGGGGACTGGATCTATGGATTAGTGGACTGGATCTGGCCTTTAGAGCAAGATTGAGTCAGTGCATGGCATGGACTCGCCGAGTCCGAAGAACAGACTCGGCGAGTAGCTTGAATGTTGCACGACCACTCAGCGAGTGGCCTCGCCGAGTTGGGATGAGTGAACCCAGTGGGTCAAGGGGGAGTCAGGATGGACAGGTGGACCGAGTCAAACCGGACTCGCCGAGTCGTTCTTGAGACTCGGCGAGTTGAGTCGTGGTGGCCCCACAACTCGTGCCAGGTGGAGCTCGTCGAGTTGGGAAGGGATGCTCGACGTGTCAAGAAAGAGTTTCAGGGAAATTGGTGATTTCGCTCAGACTCGCCGAGTCGCTATAGTGCACTCGCCGAGTCCGGTCAAGTTGACCGTTGACCAGCGTTGACCTAGATTGTCCTGTTATGGTATGGTTAACCCTAGTTGGGAAAGTGTTAATTAGAGATATATTATGCTATAGGGGGACTTCAGCTCGGCAGATCGAGTGTTTAGCAATTTCAGGGTTACGGTTTACCGAGACACACGAGGTGAGTCTTCTCACTATACTTTACCTTGAGTAGGTAACCAGAGTTATGTGATAGAGTATTTGTATGCTATGTATGTTATGTGTTGTACTGCATTACTTTTATGTGTTTGATGCTGTGCATGTTTACAGAGCTAGAACCGGAAGGTTCACAGAGTTAGAACTTGAGGGTTCACAGAGTTGGGTGCACGGACCCACAGAGTTATAGCCTCGAGTGGCTAATATGTGTTTTATGTAGTATTTTGGGAAACTCACTAAGCCTTGTGCTTACAGTGTTGATGTTATTTGTTTCAGGTACTAGTGACGACCGTGGGAAGGCGCCGGCTTGATCCGTACACACACGTTTGGAGCTTGACATTTTGATCTTGGGATTTTGTAATGTATTGTTGAACAATTAAAAAGGGGTTGTTTTTATGAATATTGATGGAATTATGCTTTTATAAAATCGAAAATTTTGTTTGAAAAATTCAGTGTTACAAATTGGTATCAGAGCCTTGGTTTGAGGGATTCGGGTACACCTTCGGGGGTATTTGAACTCAAACTGAGGAAATGAAGAGATATTTTCAAAATAAAGACCAAAATTTTCTAAGAGTAAAAGGTTTTCCAGGAAGAAACGTGTGTACGATCAGTCAGCGCCCGAACGGTGAATTCCCAAAATATCTTTTGTTATGAAATAACTATTATTGTGATGTGTGTGCATGCTAGAGTAGGCTAGGTATTGCTGATAGGGCTAGAGTGGCCTGTTTTGTGATGCCTTAGCTTAGGAATGGTGAGCTGCTATGAGACGCTGAGAGTAATTAGGTAGCAGCTAGGGTTTGTGTGAGATCTGTTCAGAGAGATTTAAGTATAATAGAGTACTTGGAGACTGGGATCCGAAGAGGACAATTTGGAGTGTGTACTGAGACGGTGTGGACAGTAGTATTGGGCCCGTACTACTAAAAGCACCGGAGCGGTACACAGTTCAAATAAGAATCTAGGGATGCCAAGAATCAAGGAGGGGTGGATTGTTGAATGTAAGAGTATTCGAGTGAATTCTAATTATCGCATGTTGTATTTCAGAGGTTGATCATGGTGAGGACACGACACATGCCGGAGGATGCCGGGTCTAGTGATGAGGACATTCGGCAGATCATTCATGAGGAGGTGGCTGCGGTCATCAGAGCCGAGATACCGGAGATGTTCGGGTCTATTAAGACCGCTTTGATTGAGACATTTGACGAGCGCTATGCCGCTCTTTCTGAGGCTGCGGTCGCAGCAGCTACCGCAGCGATTGCTGCGGCGAGACCCCAGGGAGGTGATGCGATGTTGTTCAGGGAGTTCAGCAACACCAAGCCACCAGAGTTTGATGGTACGCAGGACCCGGTGGCAGCTATGAGGTGGATATCTGATATGGAGGGATGCTTCTTCACTTGCTCGTCCCCTGAGCATTTGAAGGTTCGGTTCGCATTGAACCAGCTTCGCTTGGGAGCGAAGGGCTGGTGGAAGTTTGTGTCTGCGCATTTCACACCGACTGAGCTTTCGGCAGTGACCTGGGAGAGGTTCACTTCCATGTTCCGGGATGAGTATGTTCCTCAGGTGGAGAGGGAACGTCTGGCGCAGGAGTTTCTGACCCTCAAGCAGGGTACCGAGTCGGTTACAGCGATTACGAGGATGTTCCAGGAGAGGGCGATGTTTTGCCCTGAGCACGTGTCCACCGAGCAGGCACGTATGAGCCGTTATCTGAGTATTTTGAGGCGGGATATTCGGGAGTTCGCTGCGAACTCCTCGTACCGGACATTTGTCGAGCTTCAGGCAAATGCTCGGAAGAGGGAGATTGAGATTGAGACTCAGGCCAGGGAGGAGGCGGAGTCTATGGGGAGGGATCGGCGACCAGCACAGTCCCAGCCGGCAGCCAAGCGGGCCAAGCCCGCTGATCCCAGACCCGGGAGTCAGAAGGGCCGCACTTGTGGGAAGTGCGGCAAGGGTCACGATGGCGCCTGTCGGGCAGGGTCTTGCTACAAATGTGGCAAGGAGGGGCACATGGCTAAGGACTGCCCCAAGGGATTTGCAGTGTGCTTCCACTGCAACCAGACTGGACACCGGAAGGCGGAGTGCCCGCTGCTGCGCGGAGCATCTCAGGGGTCTGCTCCCGCCACCATCAGAGCTACTGCTGCAGAGAGTCGGCCCGTGAAGGCCGAGGCACCGAGGGCTCGGGGGAGAGCCTTCCAGCTGACTGCGGAAGAGGTCCGTGCCGCGCCCGACGTTGTGGCTGGTATGTTTCCTTTTCATTATTGTTTATGGTGTTGAGATATTATGCTTATATCATGCTATGCTTAGGTACCTTCCTTGTGAATTCTGTACCTGCTTTAGTGTTATTTGACTCGGGTGCGAGTCGATCTTTTGTATCCTTGGCATTTAGTCAGCGTATCAGTGTTAGTCGTGGAGTATTGAGTCGGCCTCTGCGGGTTTCCATAGCCGCCGACAGGGTGATTTGTGCTACAGAGGTCTTCCGGGGATGTGTATTGGAGATATTCGGGGTCGAGTTTCCGATCGACCTGATTCCGATTGCGATAGGTGATGTTTGTGTTATAGTGGGCATGGATTGGTTGAGCCGATTTGGTGCGGTTATCGATTGCGAGCGACAGCTGGTGACTATGCGAGATCCCAGTGGGGGAGTTCTTTCAGTGTACGGCGAGGGTACACGTTCTGGATCAGCCTTTTGTTCGGCTGCTAGGGCGAGGCAGTGTTTATAGCAGGGCTGTAATGGTTATGTAGCGTATGTGATGGATACGCGAGTGATCTCCGAGAGACCAAGCTCTGTGGAGGAAGTTCCGGTGGTGCGGGAGTTTCCTGATGTATTTCCCGAAGAGTTACCAGGAGTGCCTCCCGCGAGGCAAGTGGAGTTTGGCATCGATTTGGTTCCGGGGGCCGCACCTATTGCTAAGGTGCCGTATTGCCTTGCGCCTCCAGAGATGCAGGAGTTATCCTCGCAACTTCAGGAGTTGCTGGGGAAGGGGTTTATTCGGCCGAGTAGCTCGCCATGGGGAGCACCCATCTTGTTTGTGAAGAAGAAGGATGGCTCGCATCGCATGTGTATTGATTACCGGGAATTGAATAAGCTGACGGTCAAGAACCGTTACCCGCTGCCGAGGATCGACGATTTATTCGATCAGCTACAGGGAGCATCTTGGTTCTCCAAGATTGATTTGAGGTCGGGCTATCATCAGGTGAGAGTGCGGGATGAGGACGTCCAGAAGACAGCATTCAGGACACGTTATGGGCATTATGAGTTTGTGGTGATGCCTTTTGGGCTCACTAATGCCCCGGCTGTGTTCATGGACCTCATGAACCGGGTATGTCGGCCAATGTTGGATCGATCGGTGATTGTTTTCATTGATGATATTCTGGTATATTCGAGATCTAGTGAGCAGCACGAGGAGCATCTGAGGGAGGTGCTTGGGGTTTTGAGAGCGGAGAAGCTTTACGCAAAGTTCTCCAAGTGCGATTTCTGGTTACGGGAGGTCCAGTTTCTGGGACATCTCGTTAACCAGAAGGGGATATTGGTCGATCCGGCCAAGGTTGACGCAGTGATGAGGTGGGAGGTGCCGAGGTCACCTTCTGAGATACGGAGTTTTCTCGGGTTGGCAGGGTATTATCGTAGATTTATTAAGGATTTCTCCAAGATTGCGGTTCCCCTCACCAGATTGACCCGGAAGGGTGTGGCATTTGCATGGGGTCCCGAGCAGCAGACCTCCTTTGAGACGCTTCGCCAAAGGTTGTGTGAAGCTCCAGTATTAGCCCTTCCGGAAGGTATGGAAGGTTTTGTGGTATTCTGTGATGCATCGATCCTAGGATTGGGAGCGGTATTGATGCAGAAGGGTCATGTGATAGCTTATGCATCGAGGCAGTTGAAGCCTCACGAGGCGAGGTACCCCACACACGATTTGGAGTTGGGGGCAGTGGTGTTCGCCCTCAAGATTTGGCGGCACTACTTGTATGGGGTTCGTTGTACGATTTACACGGACCATAAGAGTTTGAAGTACCTGATGGATCAGCCTAACCTAAATATGCGGCAGAGGAGATGGCTGGATGTGGTCAAGGACTATGATTGTGAGATCTTGTACCACCCGGGCAAGGCTAATGTGGTAGCCGACGCGTTGAGCCGCAGGGCGGAGAGTACTCCCCTGCGAGATGTATGTTTGAGATTGACCGTGATGACTCCAGTTCTGGACGCCATTCGTGGGGCTCAGGCCGAGGCCGTGCGTCCGGAGATGCAGAAGAGAGAGCGGGTTGTTGGGATGGTTTCTGAGTTTGTATCGGATAGTCGAGGCCTTATGACTTATCAGGGCAGGATCTGGGTACCGTTTGTGGGCGGTACCCGTGCTACATTGATGGAGGAGGCTCATAGATCGAAATTTTCGATCCACCCCGGGGCCACGAAGATGTATTTGGATCTAAGGAAGGAGTATTGGTGGCCCTGTATGAAGAGGGATGTAGCGTGGTTTGTCGAGAGGTGTTTGACCTGTCGAAGGGTAAAGGCCGAACACCAGAGACCGCATGGCAAGTTGCAGCCATTGGAGGTTCCCGAGTGGAAGTGGGAACAGATCACTATGGACTTTATCACCAAATTGCCGAGGACTGCCAGAGGAGTTGATGCAATTTGGGTGATTGTGGATAGGTTGACAAAGAGCGCTCACTTTCTTGCCATCAGTGAGAATTCTTCAGCAGAGAAGTTGGCGGAGGTTTACGTGAGGGAGGTTGTATCTCGGCATGGGGTGCCGATCTCGATTGTTTCAGACCGCGATGTGCGTTTCACTTCCCGTTTTTGGAAGAAATTTCATGAGGAATTGGGTACTAAGTTGCATTTTAGTACCGCATACCACCCCCAGACCGACGGTCAGAGTGAACAGACGATACAGACACTCGAGGACATGCTTCGAGCTTGTGTATTGGATTTTGGGGGTAGTTGGGACTCGCATTTGCCTCTAGCGGAGTTTTCCTACAATAACAGCTATCATTCGAGCATTGGTATGCCGCCCTTTGAGCTGTTATATGGTAGGAGGTGTCGGACTCCCATATGTTGGGGAGAGGTTGGGCAAAGGGTAATGGGCAGTACAGAGATCGTGAATCGGACGACAGAGCAGGTACAGCTGGTCAGGCAGAGGTTATTGACCGCTCAGAGCCGGCAGAAGAGTTACGCGGATAGGCGCCGGTCCGAGTTGGAATTTCAAGTCGGCGACTTTGTTCTCCTGAAGGTCTCTCCTTGGAAAGGAGTGATCCGGTTCAGGAAGAGGGGCAAATTGGGACCCCAGTTTATTGGCCCGTTTCGGGTGATCGCCAGGGTGGGCCGGGTAGCCTATCGGCTGGAGTTACCAGCAGAGTTGGGACAGATTCACAACACTTTTCATGTATCGCAGTTGAGGAAATGTATAGCCGATGAGTCGGCAGTGGTTCCACTTGAGGATATTCAGGTTGATGCAAGCCTGAACTATGCGGAGAGACCAGTGGCTATTAGGGATCGAAAGATCAAGGTTTTGAGGAACAAGGAGGTACCTCTGGTATTGGTTCAGTGGCAACATCGGAAGGGATCAGAGATGACCTGGGAGCCGGAGGATATGATGCGGGAGCAGCATCCGGAGCTGTTCTAGAGCGGGACTTCGAGGGCGAAGTCCAGTTCTAGTGGGGGAGAGTTGTAACATCCGGATTTTTCCAGGTATAATGTAAGTTTAATTATGTTATTTTGTAAGAGGCACTCGGCGAGTCGGGGCTCAGACTCGCCGAGTAGAGACGCGGGATTGAGCGAAGGTGCGCGCTTGGACTCGGCGAGTCTGCGCTGTGTTATGAAACCCTAAATCCCCGGGTTTGTGGCCTATTTAAGGGGCCTTATGGCCGTCATTTGCGCTCATCCAACCCCCAGAGTGTGTCCCTAGAGTTCTTGAGCGTTTGGTGAAGGATTGAGAGCAAATCTTGACCTTGTGAGTGTTGTTTAGCAAGAAGAAGGAGGCTCTAGGCAAAAGGAGGCAAAGGAGGTTGCCATTTCGTGGATTTGGAGCTTGGATCATCACTTTAGAGGTAATATTTTCGGACCATTTCCTGTTTGGTGAACTTGATGCAAGTTAGGGTTAAATATGATCATTTATGGGGTGATTTGGTGCCCTTTTGTTCCCTCTTTGAGTTGAGACCATGGATCTGGATCCATAGAGGTCCAGAGGGCCTCACTCATCAAGCTTTATGGGTAAAAATGGAGTCCTTGGCCTTGTGTTGAAGTAATAGAGTCAAAATCATCATTTGTGATCATGTAGAGGTTATTCATGCATCAAGACTGGGACTTTACATGCTAAATAAGCGTGGGGGGACTGGATCTATGGATTAGTGGACTGGATCTAGCCTTTAGAGCAAGATTGAGTCAGTGCATGGCATGGACTCGCCGAGTCCGAAGAACAGACTCGGCGAGTAGCTTGAATGTTGCACGACCACTCAGCGAGTGGCCTCGCCGAGTTGGGATGAGTGAACCCAGTGGGTCAAGGGGGAGTCAGGATGGACAGGTGGACCGAGTCAAACCGGACTCGCCGAGTCGTTCTTGAGACTCGGCGAGTTGAGTCGTGGTGGCCCCACAACTCGTGCCAGGTGGAGCTCGTCGAGTTGGGAAGGGATGCTCGACGTGTCAAGAAAGAGTTTCAGGGAAATTGGTGATTTCGCTCAGACTCGCCGAGTCGCTATAGTGCACTCGCCGAGTCCGGTCAAGTTGACCGTTGACCAGCGTTGACCTAGATTGTCCTGTTATGGTATGGTTAACCCTAGTTGGGAAAGTGTTAATTAGAGATATATTGTGCTATAGGGGGACTTCAGCTCGGCATATCGAGTGTTTAGCAATTTCAGGGTTACGGTTTACCGAGACACACGAGGTGAGTCTTCTCACTATACTTTACCTTGAGTAGGTAACCAGAGTTATGTGATAGAGTATTTGTATGCTATGTATGTTATGTGTTGTACTGCATTACTTTTATGTGTTTGATGCTGTGCATGTTTACAGAGCTAGAACCGGAAGGTTCACAGAGTTAGAACCTGAGGGTTCACAGAGTTGGGTGCACGGACCCACAGAGTTATAGCCTCGAGTGGCTAATATGTGTTTTATGTAGTATTTTGGGAAACTCATTAAGCCTTGTGCTTACAGTGTTGATGTTATTTGTTTCAGGTACTAGTGACGACCGTGGGAAGGCGCCGGCTTGATCCGTACACACACGTTTGGAGCTTGACATTTTGATCTTGGGATTTTGTAATGTATTGTTGAACAATTAAAAAGGGGTTGTTTTTATGAATATTGATGGAATTATGCTTTTATAAAATCGAAAATTTTGTTTGAAAAATTCAGTGTTACAGCTAGCATGGCTGGGTACTAGACTACCCCTTCGGTCCTATCGACCGGTAACCGGGGACTATTTCTCCCTTACTACCACTATCACATAACATCATAACATATTAGCACATAAACATATCAAGTAGTAGCAAATCTAGATGAATATCACAAAGACAATCATCTAACATACAACTCCTACTAGTGGGCTGGCATTGTGGCCGTAGACCCACCACTACTTGAAGGTAACTCACCTCACACTATTGAAGTCCCGAAGACACAATCCCACACTTGCTGAAGTCCCGCAGACTGCAGACAGATTCCCGAACTGTCAACACCAAAATAACACCCAATTAATAATTGGGTCCCAATACATAGCCATAAGTACATTCTTTGGGTAATTACTATATTACCCCTAGCTTGGCTTATTCAAGCCCAAGGCCCAATCCATAAGCCCAAAGTCAATTAGGAATCAAAGCCCAACACCTGGCCCAATTTTCCAAATTGGGCCTAGGCCTATACATGGTCTCATTCTAAGGCCCAACATTATATAATCATTAAGGCCCAAACTATGGCCCAATTTTCCAAATTGGGCCTAATTCCTTACATGGGCCTTACCTTAGGCCCATTAAATTACTCTAGACCATTTGCTTGATCTTAGCTAGCCCATTTAATAACCCAATCATCAAGGCCCAATAGAAAGGCCCAACAATAAACCCAAATGAAATTAGGGTTTCACATAAAACGATGATTAGGGTTAAATTGCCTACTTAACCCATTAAGGACTTAATCCATTAAGTCCAATGTTGCTTAGATTAATTTCTGCTAATGATTATTATTTAATATTCCAAGTTATTAAATAATTCCTGTGTGTCCCGATTAATTTTCCAAAATTAGGGTTTTGATTGCATTAGGGTTTCCAACCCCAAATACTAGCCCATTTAATAATTTGTTGGACTTTTAGGTTATTTAGGGCTTATTGGGCCTATCAAGCCCACTAGAATGTTATCAAGCCCATTAGGGTTTTATTGGGCCAATTAGAGTCAATTAGACTCATTAGGGATTTCACTAAGCCCATTTGGATTCATTGGGCCCATAAGGCTAACAAGGCCCATTAGGGTTTCAAGCATCCCCAACCGAGTCAACTCACAAGACAAGCACACCGCCACCCGCCTCGGCGGTCGGTGGCAGCAGGAGGCGACAGCCACCACCCTACGGTGATGGTTTGAGTTTCTTTTCATTATTTTTCTTTCCGGTTACATTTTACAATGATAATCTCTAAAATAACACACACACACAACTAGACTAAACACACACACACACAACAACCTGTGGTGGCCGGCGGTAGCGAGTGGTGGCAGCCACCACCCTATGGTGGTGGTGATGCCTTTTCGAGCAATCCAAACAACACCCACACGCATCATCACACCTTCAGCTTGGAAAGGGAAGCCAACCACACATTTGGTGGCGTATGGCGCCGACAGCGATGATTTCACTTCGGCAGCCACCACCTCGTGGTGGTGGCGGTGGTTCCTTTGGGTTCCCAGTCGAACAGCCTCCCCCACACCCAAATATTGAAGCGGTATTACACCCACAAGAACTCACGAAAAACTGTAGAAACGAGTCACGATGCTGGCTTGACTGGTCACGGTGGTTTTGGCTAGAGCGAGTCGTCGGCGATGGGGAAATAGCGAAGAAGGGTGGTGGTGATATCCCGGAAGCTTGGCGGTACCAGTGATGTGGCTGACGTTGGAACCGCAGAGAAGAAGCGATCGAAGCTACCACACTCCCGACGGAACAGCCCAACAGCAGCAGCAACCGAGCGGTGATCGATCGTCGGCGGCTCCATTTTCATTGGAAAGGCGCGATGGCAGATGTAACATCGGGATTGGATGGTTGAACGCTCCCATTGAAGATAACGCCATTTACCGGACTCAATCGTCGCTTGGCATCCATGTATCGTCGGAAGTAGGTGAAACCGATGATGGCGGCTGGAGGATACTCGGCGGCTGTGAATAAGAACTAGGTTTAGGGTTTTTAGCATGGTAATGGGTGAAGTAAGGTTATATACATGGTGCTACTAAACATCATGCCATATTGACATAAACGGTCCCTCCTCATGACATTTCCTTTCAAAATAAGGCCCATATTTACCATTTAAACCCTTAGCATCAAAATCCATTACAAATTAAGTCCCATAAATTACCAAACAACCCCCATCTCCTAAAATCTTTACAATTCAGCTCCCTATGTTTAGCCATAGAAAATTACCGACCATACCTGAACAAGGATAGAACCCCTGAACGCTGACTTCACTAGAGAACTATCACTCTAACCCTAACAAAGGATCTTCCAAACAATACTCCTGCACAGATCTCAACAAAGATCCGAAATGATAACAGTACACGCAGAACCCGCTCCGCAAGATGCATCCCTCTGTAGGTTCATCAACGACTTTTTGGCATGCAGGATGGCATATATGACCCTTGATAACCCAAACACTAGCAGGAAACTGACCCAAGATCTAACGTATCCAAACTTACTCATAACTCCAACACGATACATGTCCCTAACATCCATCTAGTAGCAATGGAAGATGACATACCCACGGCATCTGGAGGAATACTAATCATCTTCTACTGACATGATCAACCCTGCTACCTTGAAGTAACCTAAACCCTCGGAGCGACAAACTCCCTGGTGCACTGTCCTGTACGTGCTGCACTGACTCCGACCCTGCTGGCCTTTCACCTGATGATCAGAAATCATGGGTCTCTTCTCGGGACCCTTACTATACGCACCTAACTCAAACCTCTATTCTCAAAGTGCTCCAAATCGATCTCGCATCTGCAACTTCATGGAAATCATATCCCTTAGGGTCTAACACCCTGTCACGCTCACTGGCTCACTTGCCAATGGCCAAGCTACAACATTGGAACATCCTCTGTCCACAAACGGAGTCACTAACTCTTCCTAGAAGCTTCTCAGATTCTCCAAGACTCTCACTGATTCGAGTATGGATCCTGTGCTTTCAGTAGTACGGGCCCAATGCTACCTTTCACACATATCCATACTTTCCTCAGCAATCCTCCCGGATCCTCCAAGTCACTTCCTCAACTGGTACACCCAAGTATAACTGAGCCTCGCTACTAACACGCTGAAATATATCCTAGGCTTCCCTAAGTTCCCAAACTCACCCAGTCCTTAGATGCTGAAAGATTCCCAGTAATGTCAACTAGCTACCTCATGAATATAGCCACATGCAACAGAGATCATATAATCCTTCAAGTAACAGACTCATCCCTATAACGGTTAGACTCAAACGAGAGCTGCGCAATAGGTTTCAAATATATCACTCTGAGATTATCCAGCCTCTACCACATGTGACTTAGCATATTCAATTAATAGCTAACTCAAATTACTAAGAGTCCCACAAAGCAAAAAGCAAGCAACATTCAGACAATGGAAAATCTAACCATCATATTCCAATCAAATCATTCTATCCCCTAATCAGGAATCTATACATGCAATTTAAGGCTTATACAATAAGGCATAACCTAAACAGGCAATCATATTACTGACTGATCAGTACTAACATGCAAGTCTACAAGCACATACAATAGCCATATAGGGCATCCTCCTAGATCCTTAGCCCTAATCTAGCATGCAATTCTCATAATCATATCATATCATAACATCACATGTATAGGTATCCTGGGGAAAACTTACTTGAGCTTGATTGATTGCATCACACACTTTGTTCTTCTCAAAGTTCTTTTCTTTTTTCAGATTCTTTTCAAACTCCTTTTTATAAAATGGTTTTACTTTTGAAAATTTTCATACCAAGCCCTTAGTTTGAGTTCAGACACACTCGAAAGTATGTCTGAATCCCTTAAACCAAGGCTCTGATACCAACTTGTAACATCCCAATTTTCAAGGCCAAAAATTTCATTCTTAAATAGGTTATTATATAAAACCATAAGTATAAAAACATTCATAATGATATCTCATGTCAAAACCAAAGTGTCATTAATCAAAACATATTATCATAAAACCATATCAGAGTGCAATCCCAAAGATCTCATGTGTGGAAAACATAGTGTGATACGCTGCGATCAAGCCGACTCCTTTCCTTTAAACACGAAGTACCTGAAAACAAAACTAAAAACCGTAAGCACGAAGCTTAGTGAGTTCCCCCATCGTACTAAAAACCGTAAGCACGAAGTTATGATGGCGGTGATTCCTTTTCGAGCAATCCAAACAACACCCACACGCATCATCACACCTCCGGCTTGGAGAGGGGAGCCAACTAACCATTTGGTGGCGTATGGCGGCGACAACGGTGATTTCACTTCGGTAGCCACCACCTCGTGGTGGTGGCGGTGGTTCCTTTGGGTTCCCAGTCGAACAGCCTCCCCCACACCTAAATCTTGAAGTGGTATTACACCCACAAGAACTCACGATAAACTGTAGAAACGATTCACGATGATGGCTTGACTGGTCTCGGTGGTTTTGGCTAGAGCGAGTCGTCGGCGAAGGGGAAATAGCAAAGAAGGGTAGTGGCGATATCCCGGAGGCTTGGCGGTACCAGTGATGTGGCTGATGTTGGAACCGCAGAGAAGAAGCGATCGAAGCTACCACACTCCCGACGAAACAGCCCAACAGCAGCAGCAACCGAGCGGTGATCGATCGTCGGCGGCTCCATTTTCATTGGAAAGGCGCGATGGCAGATGTAACATCGAGAGTGGATCGTTGAATGCTCCCGTTGAAGAAAACGCCATTGACCTGACTCAATCATCGCTTGGCGGCCATGGATGGTCGGAAGTAGGCGAAACCGATGATGGCGGCTGGAGGATACCCGACGGCTGTGAATAAGAACTAGGTTTAGGGTTTTTAGCATGGTAATGGGTGAAGTAAGGTTATATACATGGTGCTACTAAACATCTTGCCATATTGACATAAAAAGTCCCTCCTCATGACATTTCCTTTCAAAATAAGGCCCATATTTGCTATTTAAACCCTCAGCATCAAAATCTATTACAAATTAAGTCCCATAAATTACCAAACAGCCTCCATCTCCTAAAATCTTTACAATTCAGCTCCCTATGTTACCTCTTTTGACCCCAATATCTTAATTGTGACATATTCAGTCCTTCCACCTCTTTCACTTTCAAATTAAATCCAAATAATTACCACGGAGCCCCTATCTTCATAAATATTTACCAACTGAGTCTGAAATTCACACTTTTAACCCCCAACTTCTAAAATTATCACAATTAGCCCTTCGAGACCATCCTTTTCTATATAATTATTTATTTTAGGGCTACTATTCGTTCATTAATTTATTTATTTATCTAATAAATAAACGGGGTGTTACACCGATGTCGGTGGAAGTCATGAACTTGATCTCCGAGATGGAAATGATGTTTGAGAGTTGCGAGTGTAGCAACAGGCAAAAGACCGCTCTCGCGGTTCCTCTGTTGAGATTTGGAGTACTAAGCTGGTGGAAGCTACTAACCGATTCGATGCCCAAAGGAGAAGTGAGCAAGATGCCATGGGAAGATTTTCTGGTGCAGTTAAAGATGCAGTACTGCTCTGAGCAGGATCTTCTGGAGATCAACAATGAGTTCCAGAATCTAAAGAAGGGAAGGATAAATGTCATCAAGTATGATGCAAGTTTTACGGAGAAAATGAAGCTTTTTCCTTACCTAGTTCCAACTGAGCTCTCCAAGGTTAACAAATTTTCCCTTGGATTACCAGCAGACTTCGGTCCAATGGTCAAGCAAAATACCACTCTGAAAGCCGCCATCTGGGCTGCTAAGAATGTGGAGACTCAGATACGAGAGAAGGGTTTGGAGAGAGCTGAAGTTGGCGAGAAAAGGAAGCATGAAGGATCTTCAAAGTCCAACAAATAAAGGAAATTCTCAAAGACTGAAGAAGGAGGAGGAGGAGGCGAAGCCAAGTGGTGCGAAAAGTGTAAAAGAAGCACTCCAGGAAATGTAGCGAGGATGTGACTTGCTACAAATGTGGAAAGACAGGACATTACGCTAGCAAGTGTGCGTCCAACAAGAAGGTGTGCTATGGATGTAACACAGAAGGGCATATTTCTAGGGACTGCCCAAAGAAAAACGAGACATCAAGACCAAACACACCACCAAGGCCAATAGCATTCCACATGATTCTCGACAAAGCAGAAAACCATGCGAGGAATCAAGGATAAGGACTTCATATCCGAAGATCAAGTTATGCAGTAGCCATAGTATCGTATGATGTAGCCTGTTAGAGGCGTAATCTAGGGTGGACCTGAACACCTATGTAATAATTTCACGAAATAATAAAGTCCTCGTTTTGTTATCTGATGTGTTAAATTGTTATGTGATTTTCCTATATAGTGACTTGGAAAACTGCAAGAAAATACTTGGGATGAGTATGAGTAGGTGTGAAAGGTAGTAGATGCATATACTACCGGAAGCACAGGACTCACGCTTGGATCAAGGAAAGTCACAAGGTTACCAAGAAGCTAGTAATTGATATCGTTTTATTCAAGTATGTCGTTACCATCGTTTCGGTAATGACTAAAAAGATTGTTGATATTCTGACCCTAGTGTTCATATCGAATTGAGTTCGACTTCGCTGAGTATGCTATGTGGCTTAGAAAATCAATTTCGATGTAGCATCAGACCTAAGATGGAAGATTGGAATAAAAAAACGATCAGTAGAGAGATCACGAAAAGTTGCTTGTAGCTAGAAATGCTACCTTTTAAAATGTGATTATATCACATTAGAACATGAAGGAAGGTATAGTCTGAGAGACCCGAGTCAAAACGTGCATCACATCATGGTAGGTCATAATTTGGAGTCTAACTTGAGGTAGAGAGCAGGTGCACGATCAGGTACTACTTACAGTCAATAAGTCTAAGAGATAGACTTGAAGGAATATATAAGTTATAATTATTACCTAGGATGAATATATGAAGTATGTAGTCACTATACGAGCCCTGTTTCGTTGATGATTCCGGGACGTAATCATCCTAAGGGGGAGATAATTGTAACGCCCGCAGATCCGGGCTAGTCAAATTAGAGGCAATAAGTGTCGAAAATGACTTTTCGACAGCAGATTATTTAAAATAAATAATCTTAAACAAGTTGTAGAATATTTCACAAGGTTTTCGTACATATAAAGAACGCAGAAATCCAAGTTATAACGAAGAGGTTACGACCCGTCAAAGTTTCGCGACGGAACCGGCACGACATCGGGAAGTGTAAATAGTGAATTTACGATAGAGCGAGATTTAGCCTTAGATATCTAAAAGGAAGTCGTAGAATACATTAAACCGAGAGCGTCCATAAAAAGAACGCCCAAATCTGACTTCGTATGAAGAAGTTATGATTTTTCGAAGTTTCGGATTAGCAGTGTACAACTCGAAATTCGAATAATAGAATGAGCGGTTTTTAGCCGACACGACCTAAACAAGAATCGAATATCTCGTTAAGAGTAGCATAACAAGAAAAATATGGGCGAAAACGGACGTCGAATGAAGAAGTTATGAATTTTTAACAGACCAATCCTGTCCCGGCCTGTTAATAATATAACTTTTAAAATAAATTCAAAATTAGCCGACGAAGTCTAAACGAAAGTTGCAGAGTACGTTCCCGCTTTCGTGTGGATATAAAGAACGTCAAAATCGGAGCCCATACGCGAAAGATATGAATTTTACAAGTTAAGTGTACAACTTGCGAAGCTGATGCATGAAATGATGACGTGGCTGAACTCCCAGCCGTCGGATGAACTCGCTTCAGATGGTGACAAGTGGTGCGAGGGTTACGCCCAGCGTAGTGAAGGGACGCCTAGCATCTGGAGTACGCCCCGCATCGGAAAGAAGTACGCCTCGCGTACAGCTGTTCTACTTGGTCCGAGGAGTGAACGCGTAGCACCACCGAGACTGCGGCATGTGGAGACCTTATCCGAACTTACGCCCAGCCTAAGGCTTTGGTACGCCCAACGTAAGTCTGAAGTCTGGGCTATAAATAGATGGTCGAGGCTGCCATTCTTCTTCACTCCAAAACCTCTTCTTTCTCTCACTAATTTCTCTCTCTACAACCCCAAACCCCCCTAAAAGCCTAGGTAAACCCCATAGCACCCTAAGGAATCCCCAAGGCTCCTGCAGTCCCGAGAAAAAGGGGTCTTTCGGTTTCGGAAACGCTGCTCCGAGCAAAGCCCGGTTTTCTTTAAAATCTGCTGTAAGTGAGCTACGCTTACGCAATTTTTAATATAGCTTTCAAATAATTATAGTAATGTTATTAGGTCCTTAAAATAATTATTTGGGCTATTATTATGAGTTATATTGAGTGTTATTTAAGACTTATATAATAATAATAATAGCTAGACTATTAATTTGTCACGGTTATCGTTAGACTAAACCCTAGTGGTATTGATACTAGGTTTTATCAAAGGAAATTGTTTTGAGAGTATCGAAGCACTGTCCGAGTGCTGAATCACCACCTTTCAAGTGAGTGCATAGTTACTTTCATCTTACACATAGATATGAAGTATTTTATGTAAATTACGTGCTATGTGTGCATATTATCTAAAAACTTGTTGTCTATGCTGGATGAACGATTTTATACATGTTTTAAATGAATTAAACTATATATGTATTTTATATCTACGATAATGTTGGGGTAAACATGGGTAGATATAATAGATGGAATATGAGTTGAATGATGACTTGAGAGGTGTTATAGACCACGAGGTGAAGGTGAGAGGTGGATGATGTGAGAAGCCTTTATCCCAAATGATGGCCCCGTCATTCAGCAGAGTATGGATGACAACCACAGACTATTATAGACAGTCCAGTGGAACACTAGCAGGCTCGCAACCTGTAGGTGTTGTGAAAGATGTGTTCACCCGGTGTACTCTAAACCCTGGCGTCCATGCAGAATTGGTGCCTAAACCTTGGTGATCATGCAGACTTGATACCTAAAACTTGGTGATCATGCAGACTTGATGCCTAAACCCTGGCGACTATGCAGACCTAGTGCCTAAGCCCTGGTGACTATGAAGACTTAGTGCCCGTTGTGTAAATCGTGGCAACGATGGACTTCGTGCCGATATCTTAGGATGATCCTTAGGAATGAGTGAACGAGAAATAGCTGATTCTTAGGGTAGATCCTTAAGAATAAAGAACATAATGGGGATGGGTAATTGGGTTGATTGTTTAATTGTTTAAACATAATAATTATATTATTGTGGGTTGAAAACCCTATGTACTCACCAGGTTTCCCAACCTGACCCACTCAGTTTATTTAAATCAAAGGTGTTGATATGAAATCACATTACACTGAGAGATTAAAGAGATGTAGATCACTAGTGTAAATAAATGTAAGTTTCGTTTATGCTTATGTTTATGTATTGACAATGACATTCCAAACGTTTTAAAAATGAATAAAATACATTTCTTCGAAAATGTTCTGATAACGTATTTATCGTGTTTTTCTAGAAACAAATTCTGCAACATTTTTATGAAAAGAAGTACTCTGATTTTTACAAAGCATAAAAAAGAAATCGGTCTTTTCTAGCCGTGATTTTGGGGATGTCACAGGTAGGGACTCGATGAGTTGACGGCCCAACTTGGCGAGTCGGGTCAACTGGAAGTTGACTTTGACTTGGACTTGGTTAAGGGTAAAACAGTGAATTTACCCAAAGAGTAGATATCAGATTATTACTGAGTGTTTTGTTGGGATTATAGCCGCAGGATTTTCGGAGTGGCAGCAGATAGAGGTTTCCCGTGCAGATTTTCAGCAGCTACTTGTACGAGGTGAGGTACCTTCCAGTAGGGGTGGGTCTAAGGCCACAATGTCGGCCCACTAAATAGGAATAATTAGGAGATGATTGTCTTTGTGATAAGTATCTTGGTCTGGTTATGTGCCTTGGTTATAAGATTTATCTGTATGATATGTTGTGTGTATAGTAGGGATCAGTTTCCCTGATAGCTATCCTTAGGACCGAAGGGTAGGTCAGTACCCGAATATGCCTGACTGTATGTTATATCTTGATGTTGCATGCTAGTGGTAGGGCTGGAATAGTCCCCAGTTACCGGTTGAAAGATACCGATGACAGTTATCGGTTGGAAGATACCGATGATAATTACCGGTTGAAAGATACCGATGAAGATTATCGGTTGAAAGATACCGATGACGATTACCGGTTGAAAGATGCCGATGGAAGTTACCGGTTGAAAGATACCGACGATATTGTATGGTATGTGGTATGATGGGGAACTCACTAAGCTTTGTGCTTACGGTTTCTGTTTTGGTTTCAGGTACCTCTTCGTCTAAGGGGAAGGAGTCAGCAACGTAGCATCGCATCACACACACACATGATTCCGCATCAGATTTTCTGGGATTGCACTCTGATTTTCATTATTTTGATGTCATGATTTGGGACTCAATATTATGATTTTGTAATGTGTGGCTTTATTGACAATGTTATGGTAAAATGTTTTAAAAATTATTAATTCAAAGATGAAATTTTCGGGCTTGAATTTTGGGATGTTTCATAGCAACCCAAATAGTTGCCACAAGAGCAGATGCCTGACGTACTAGCATAGTAAGTTCGTCCTTACTTTTCTGAAGTAAACGTTTTGTCTCTTCCATCTGTTGATCCAACATCGTACACACCATTGCATGTACCCCAACAATTGTGATTCGCTCAGGCTGCGAATTATTGTTTCCGAATCCTCTTTGAGTACTCGCCATTTCGATCTATACAACAATCGTAGGGGAATTTAGATCCTTATTTTTGATAGACATTAAATCTTTGTTATTACTCTGAAACGTTTATATGTTAGTTCTAATATCGTAATCGTACGCTTAAAATCCTACACACATAAGGTTTTCCAGATCCGGTCGGCAACAGAACATAGATCTGAACAAATAACGACATATATGACAAACATATAACATTTAGCACATAAAAGCATTTTAGGCTTCTTTCCTAAAATAGACTAGTGCTCGTGTCTAAAAATATGGTAGACACTCATCTCACAATCATCACTTAGCATTCTAAGTTTAAGTTTAGAAATCCTACAAATTCCTAGTTTGTATAAACTAATGCTCTGATACCAAATGTGACATCCCCTAATTTCTCGGTCAGAAAAGACCGATTTATTTTATGCTTTTTAAAATAAAATCAGAGTAATCTTTTTTAAAAGATGTTGTGGAATTTGTTCCCAAAACAAAACATGATAAAAATTTATCAAAACTTTTCTTTAAGAAATATATATTTTCATTCATCTCAAAACCTCTGAATGTCATGTTCCGATACAGATCAAAAGCATAAACAAGACATTATAAGACTTAAAACAGTTATTTACAACTACTGGCCTATAATCCAAAAATCACTCATCATCATCATCCGACTATGCTCGAGGTCCACTACCTATACTATAAAAAGCTGAGTGGGTCAGACTTGGGAACCTGGTGAGCATATAGGGTTTTCAACCCACAATAAATAAATTTATTATGCTTAAACATCAAACAATCAACCAAATTACCCCAACCCCATTATCTTATTTATTTCTTAAGGATTTACCCTAAGAATCAACTATCACTCATTCCTAAGGATTCATCCAAAGGAATAGGCACGAAGTCACATCGTCGTCATGGTTTATACAACAGACATTAAGTCCATAGCTGTCAGGGTTTATACAACATGTGCTAAGTCCATAGCTCTTATGTATCGATAGTATTATTCATGGGAATCCCCCCTTCAATACATGTCAATGAGTTTTTAGAGTACAACTGATGAACATATAGTTCACACATTTACAGGTTGCGAGCCTGCTAATGTTCCACAGATCATCTAGAATAGTCCATGGTTTTCATCCATACTCTGCTGAATGATGGGGGCCAACATTTGGGTAAGTGATTCTCTCATAATTCACCACTCACCATCAACTCATGATCTATATCACTAATCATCTCATTTATCCAACTCATCACACACCCACTATTTCATCTACACATGTTTTACCCAACATTTTTGTAGATAAAAATACATATACAATTTAAATTATTAAAAAAATTGTATAATCATTCCTTCGACATCCATCTCAAATAAACAAACAATACATATTCACACAGCACATATTTTATATAAAATATTTCATATCTATGTGTAAGGTGAAACTAACTACACGCTCACTTGATTTAATGATAATCGCGCAGCACTTCGTTTCCTAAAACAATTGTTTCTAATAAAACCGAGAGTTTTATTAAAAAACTGGGCTCTGCGAGGTTCGGGCTTCGAAACCGAAATGATAAAATTTTCTGGGTCTTCGGGTACTTCGGGGTGTGTTCCGGTGCATGGTATAATACCGGCACTTTGGGGGAAGTCAAAATGATAAAGATATTGAAAAAGGGGTAAAAATGGCAAAAATCTAATTTTACACAGGTAATCTCGCAAGCCTTGTATTTATAGGCGAGGTCCGAAGGTCAGCTAAGAAGAGTGGGTCAGCAGCGAAGGCGTGAGGCAGCAGGAGGCGAAGGCATGCAAATGGCTTGCACGTGCGAGGGTCCAGGTGTGGCCTTCTAATTGGACCAAGATCTAGGTCCGAGGGGTGCAAGGTGGCGTGCCATGAGAAGGTCAGAAACGCAAGAAAGGGCATGCGTCGGACCGCGGTTGGACCTACGCTCTGGATGCGAGGGTTGCGACACACCTCGGATGACTCAGCAGTTTCAGACACGTGGTGCGCATAGAGCGAAGGTGACGAGGCTGAAGCAGGACTATGCGAATTTTCTCGATTTTTGTGCAAAAACTTCTAAAATCTATAAATTTCGCATACAAGCTCCGTTTTTGATGTTCTTTATATGAACGCGTAGTTAAAATTATGCTCTACAGCTTTCGTTTAGACTTTGTCAGCTAATTTTGACTTTAATTTTTATATTATTATTTTTAACAGACCAGGATAGGAAATCCGTTAAAAATTCATAGCTTTTTCATCCGATGTCCGTTTTTGTCTGTCTTTTTACCATTGTACTACTATTGAGGAGACCTTCGATTCTCGTTTAGGTTGTGTCGGCTAAAAACCACTCGATCTAAAATTTGAGTTTTTAGTTGTCTACAGTTAAGCTAAAACTTAGAAAAATCATAACTTCCTCATACGAAGTCAGATTTGGGCGTTCTTTTTATACATACTCTCGGTTTAGCAAACACTACGACTTTCGTTTGGATCACTAAGGCTAAAAAGTAGTTTATCAAAAACTCACTTTTTACGTCATTCGGCACCGTGACAGTTTTGTCGCAAAACTTCGACACGTCATAACTTATTCGTTATAACTCGGATTTCAGTATTCTTTATATATCTGTAATCCTTGTCACGACCACTACAACTTTCTTAATAGATATCGGCTTTATCTAATATTTATTTTCGATGCTCATTTTTATTCTTAATTAATTAAATCCTAGTAATTAAGCATAAAACATATAATTCACATAATATTCACATAATTCATTTTCATTTCTTCAAAATGAGTTACAAAGGTTAACCTAGAGTATCCCATCAATATTAATGCCTACCTTGAAACACAAGCGTTGCATTTCATTTCCATGATCCAATCGCGGAACATCATCTTCATATGGAAAGCCTTTTCCAAAAGATTTGGGAAGACCATAGTTGTTAGATTTTGACATCTACAAAACGGGAGAAATTCAAGTTAGTTGATTCAACCCTTAATACAACACCCAAATGAAATATTAAGTCTAGGAACCAATACAATATTCTACAAGTCGGAAGAGGGATGCCATAATCTAGGTGCAAAATATTTGAAGGTAGGTAAATTGCGATTTACCAACTTCCACCATGAAATTTTTTTTTAAAAATTAGGCTTTAAATGAATTGAAACTCCTAGATCTTTTGAGATTCATTAAAATTTTCAATGACATGTTTAATCTCAATTACGCCCTTCAAGTTTGTGACTGGAATGTCGAGGATCACAAACAAGGTGTGAATAATCATGCATATTAGCTCGGTACTCTCGATGTCAATTACCACCCAATCAATGTGTCGGTTAACCACACACACTTCGTTGATCAATGATAATCTTACGAGAAACCCATTGACATCCTTCATTAGTCCCGTATTAGTGTGCCGGTTAACCATACACGCTCCACTAACGACTAATAAGGTGTAATGTGCAATTTCATGGATTAGCATCAAATTCACATTTTTCCTAAAGTACCTAAGATTGAGAATTTTGTAAAAGAATTTAGTCA
This sequence comes from Lactuca saligna, assembly GCF_052625555.1. Lineage (NCBI taxonomy): Eukaryota > Viridiplantae > Streptophyta > Magnoliopsida > Asterales > Asteraceae > Lactuca > Lactuca saligna. Next base: position 50,269,797 of record NC_136417.1, read on the forward strand.
CTTTATATTTTTCATTATACTTATTAATTTTCTAGCCTATCCATTTGGCTAACGACCCTCCACTAGTCAAGGAAGCGATGTGTGAGAGTGGACACCCATTCAATCACTATTTTATAGGCAATTTCTTTATGTCTCCTTATAGATCAGCTTCGTGAATGAGGCCTACTAACGGTAAGACTAACTCTTCTTATACATTAAGCTTTTAGTATTATAATAGTATAAGAATGTATTTTAAACATTTTAAAATACTAGGGTTTTTAATCAAATATTAAATTTTCGAAAAATTAATATTTGTTAATTTTAAAATCGTAAACATTAAAACTTTGATTTAATAATTATCAAAAATTAAACAATTAATTTAAATTATTAAATCTTAAAGGATTATCCATTAAATTAAATAATTAATTTAACCTAATCCCTTTATCGCCTAGATTTCGAAAATTTGGAAATGAAAATTTAAAATTTTTTATTTATCCATTTAAACAATTAATAAGATAATTACTAAAGATAGCATTATCATAATCCCTAAAATTTTGAAATCTAATCTTAGGGAGGAAGCTATTTTCGAAAACCCTAGGGTTTACCAACCCTAAAATCGAAAATACGGGGGCCAAAGGAAAAGCGTTCAAGAAACCCTAACAAATTTCAAAAACTAGGGTTTTGAAACCCTAATTTCGAAAATCCGAACCCTAGGGTTTATTTACCATAAACCCTAATTTGTCAAATTCATACTTTTGTATCAAATCTAATTGAAAACAACAACCATAAGATTTGATACCACTGTTGGGTTTTATACATAGCAAACAATCATGTGTGTGCATGCAATCCTAATTTGAGGATCTATGTTTTCACTATTAGACATACAAGCATTGAACACAAAGCTAGAAACCCTATGAGGCACATGTAATTTTCGAAATTAACGTATAATTAGGTTTAGGACACATAACTTTATTGTTATGTTGTAATAACAATCTTAATCCTTGAAGATCTTGAACTTTGGGAGCAAGCGCCACAAGTGTCGCGCCTCTAATGGCTCACAAACAAACCTAGCAACCAAGAATTGCTATGGAGAGAGAAGGGAAGTGAAAAATCGGCTCTAAGCCTTTCTTGGAGTGAATGGGACAAAATCCAACCCTATAGGGGTTTGTATAGGTGATAAGGAAGGTTTAGGATAAGGCATGTGTATCTTAGATAACCCTAATCACTTAACTTCCTCCCTAAGGCTTCCAAGGCACCCTTAGAGCCCAAGGAAACCCTAGGACACTCTAGATTTCGTTCCCCACCTCTAAGGGAGGTTCTGGAATGCTCAATGCTAAACTTTTGAACATTGTCACCTTTAGTCCTTGAAGTTTCAATTAATTCCTTTAATCTCAAAATTAATTTCAAATTAATTTATGATTAAATATTAATTAGAAAAATGATTTCTAATTAATATATTATATCCATAATACATTAATAAATCATTTATCTTGATTTCAAATTAATTTATTAACCAAGTAATAAATTAACAAATCATTCTTCTCTCTCCAGCATTTATCATATTCAATTTCCAGGTTTGAAGGCAACCCAAAAGGACATTGATAGTATCAATTCAAATATATAACAATTATAGTTATGGGCTTAGACACCTAATCTAACAGTTAACTAGGAGGGGATTTTGGTTGATCCGGCGAAATCGAGGCGATTATGCAGTGGGAGGTTTCGAAATCTCCCTTAAATATCAGGAGCTTTTTGGGATTGGTTGGCTACTACCAGAGATTCGTACATGATTTCTCCAAGATTACAGTACCCCAAACTCATCTAACGAGGAAGGGGGTGGATTTCTGTGGGGCCCCGAGCAGCAGAGAGCGTTTGAGACCCTCCGATAGCGTTTATGTAAGGCTCCAATATTGACTCTTCCGAAGGGAGTCGAGGATTTTGTGGTGTTTTGTGATGCATCCATCATAGGACTGGGAGCGGTCCTCATGCGGAGAGGACGAGTTATAGTCTACGCATCTCGGCAGTTGAAGTTGCACGAGACGAGATACCTACTCATGATCTGGAGTTGGAAGCGGTGGTATTCACTCTTAAGATTTGGAGACATTATCTCTATGGGGCCCTCTGTACCATATACACGGATCACAAGAGCCCAAGACACATAATGGATCAGCCAAAAATGAATATGAGACAACACAGGTGGCTAGATGTAGTCAAGGACTAAGACTGTGAGATCCTTTACCACCCAGGTAAAGCGAATGTGGTGGCGGATGCACTGAGTTGCAAGTCAGTTGGATCTTCCACTTTGACAATATGTATGAGGATATCAGTGGACTCTCCACTTGTGGGCTTGATTAGAGAGGCTCAGGCTGAGGGCATGCGACCCGAGAATTGGAAACTAGAGAGGATCAGGGGAGAGAAAACCCAATTTGTGCAGGATAGCCGGGGATTATTGACCCGATGCGGTCGGGTATGGGTTTTGATGTTTTGTGGGGTCAGGCAGATGGTTATGGAGGAGGCTCATAAGTCTCATTTCTCTATTCACCTGAGAGCCACTAAGATGTATCGGGATTGGAGTTTGAGCTACTGGTGGTCGTGCATGAAGCGAGAAATCGCTTGGTATGTCACGAGGTGCTTGATTTGTAGGATAGTCAAGGCCGAGCATCAAAAGCTGCATGGAAAGCTACAACCTCTAGAGATTCCCATGTGGAAATGGGAACAGATCACGATAGACTTCATTACCAAGTTGCCAAGGACGACGAAAGGATTTGATGCTATATGGGTCATCGTGGATCGATTGACCAAGAGTGCCCATTTTCCTGGCCAGATGGGAGAGCTCATCAGCCGAGAAGCTGGCCTACGTGTATGTCTGCGAGATCATTGCTCGCCATGGAGTTTCGGTCTCTATTGTTTCAGACCGTGATGTTAGGTTCACCTCCCGCTTTTGGCAGAAGTTCCATGGGGAGTTGGGCATGCGACTGCATTTTAGTATGACTTATCATTCACAGACCAATGACCAAAGTGGGCGGACCATATAGACCCTCGAGGACATGTTGAGGGTCTGTGTCATCGATTTCAGTAGGAGCTGGGATTCCCACTTACCCCTTGCAGAGTTCGCCTAAAATAATAGCTATAATTCCACATTGGCGCCCCACCTTTTGAGATGTTCTACAGGCAGAGACGTCACACACTAGTATGTTTGGGTGAGGTTGGTCACAGAGTGATGGGAACGACTGAGGTAGTCTTGCAGGCCACCGAGAAGATTCAGCAGATTAGACAGTGATTGTATACCGCTTAGAGTCGGCATAAGAGTTATGTCGACAGATATCAATTTGAGTTGGAGTTCTAGGTAGGTGACATGGTATTACTAAAGGTTTCACCCTGGAAGGGTGTGATTCACTTCAGAAAGAAGGGAAAGTTAGGTCTCCAATACATTGGACCATTTCGGGTTATTACCAGGATTGGCAAGGTTGCATATAGACCGGATCTTCTGAAAGAGCTCCGTTATATACATAGCACTTTCCACGTTTCCCAGTTGTAGAAGTGCACATTGGACGAGGATGCAGTGGTGTCATTGGATGATGTTCAGGTTGACGAGCACCTGAACTATGTGGAGTAGCCAATGGCTATTTTCGATAGGAAGGTAAAGCTTCTGCACAACAAGGAGATACCTCTGGTAAAGGTGTAGTGGCGGCATCGGAAGGAATCTGAGTGGACCTGGGGGCTAGAGTCTGATATGTGGGAGCATTTCCTGAATCTATTTACTACAACGGACTTTGAGGATGAAGTCTAGGTCAAGTAGGGGAGAGTTATAACATCCTGAGATTTTGCATGTATTTCCGAACCCTCTCTTCTATTATTATTTTGTTATTTGTAGTCCTTGGGGTTAGAAGAGTCGATCCATGAGGAGCCTAAGGGGTAAAGTTGCAACTTTGAGCACAAGACTAGTACACTAAGCATACTAGGCGCACCTTAGTACGTTGGGCATACACTTGTGTATTCTAAGCGTACTTGCGTTAGATGCAAACCCTAATCTTTAGGGTTTGAGTGCTATATAAAGATCCTTATGAGCTCACAACCCACCCTTACCTCATCCTCCACATTTCTGAGCCATTTTCCCCAAACCCTAATCTCTTTCTTGAGTGTGTGAGCTAATAGAGTGTGTTTTGAGTAGTTAGAGGAGAAAGTGTTGCATCAAGAAGTTGGAGAACAAGGACAAGCTTGTAGATCTGAAGTTTATTTGTGCCCTAGAAGCTCCAGAAGGTAAAAAGGTTCAAACTTTATGTTTGTATGATATAGATATTGACATGCTAGCTATATGGAACCATTTTTTGTCCCAAAAAAGTCCCAAGTTGGTGCATGATATGATTTGAACGAGATAAGTTGTCCTTTCAGACCCTAGAAGGGGTCCTAAGTGATAAAAATGACATCCTAATAGCTAAATGTGACTCATGCATGGAGTAGGGAGGTCTTAATCGATTAATACCATGTATTAAGATCTTTCTGGACGTCCAAAGCCTTAAAGTTCAACACTTTATGAGTCTCAGACACATTTGATCGATGGATCTGAAGTTTGGGCTTAAGTGCTTAAGCCATTAAGCACTTATTAGCGTTTTGATAAGCACATTTGATCGATGGATCCAAAGCCTGTAGTCTCAATACGCCCAACGTACCGAGTCAACCACCCCGATGGTGGTCAACATAAAATGCAAGTACACCCCGCGTACACCCTCTGTTGGACTTTTGACAAATTTGGCTTTGGGATTGGGCCGACTTTGGACTAATTGGACTTGGGCCTTGTTAGTCTCTCTGAATGATTGAGTTTTGGGCCAGTTTTGATAATGGATCCTAGAATAAGGCCTAATTAGGAAGTTGGGCCCAATTGGGAAAATTGGAGTATTAATGGGCTTTAGATATATGGGCTTTTAAGATCACGAAATTGGCATTTGGGCCTTGGCCCAAGTTAGATAAAAGGCAATATGGACTATGAGGACCTTTAGTCAAGGTTGATATCTTACAGATTGACTGTAATGCCCGATCTCAGGTACGCATTTAAATTCAAGCCCAAACGTCATATTTTACCCTCGAACTCAATGAGTTGGAGGCTCAACTCGTCGACTAGGATCGACTCTAAATCAGGAAACTAAGTGACCTACTCGACGAGTTGTTAGACCGACTCGGCGAGTAGGAGTTGTCTGATGGAAACCCTAATTTTAAGGGTTTGTTCCCCTATTTAAAGGAATATAACACCCTTGTGGCCTCCCTTATCACTCCCTGGGAGTCCAGAAAATCCTAACTCACCACCTTGAGCCTTGTAAGTGTTTGAGTGCCATTTTTGATTAATCTTGTGTAATTTGAAGCTTGTATGAAGAAGAGGAAGAAGGAGGACTTCAAGAGCAGATTGTAGATCCAGGAACAACATCATTTTCTCTTCACTTTCTGGTAATAAAGCTTCATACTTGGCTTGTAGTTTCTTAAATATCCTTGTGGTCATTATTATGGAGTTTTGGGTCGAAGAAGCTTGATCCATGAGACTAGACGTCCCAAGTTGATATACCTTGAGATCTGGAACCTTGGAGGGTCCTCATGGCATAAAGATGCCATCTTTATGGCCATGAGAACCCCATGTATGTAATAAACCCTATTTTTGGTCCTTTAAGCATAAAAGTCCCATGTATGTACGTAAATTTCATGACTTTACGTATTATATCGACTTTAGGAGCCCATATCTATCTTTTGGATGAGATTTGCACAACATAAATCGAGTTATGGACTTGGACATTAGTCGACTCGATGAGTCGTTCTTGGGACTCAGCAAGCCAGGGTTTGGTTTCCCAACCTTTTCTTATTCGAGAGATCCAGTTGAGACTGGAAGGAACTAGTTGAGTCCAGGATGAGTACTCAGCAAAGTAGATGTAGTAATGAACCTGGAAACTATGGGACTCGGTGAGTGTATGAACAAACTTGGCGAGTCCAAGGCAATCTCCCAACCCATGAAGACGCACTCGACTAGATGTTCTTATAACTAGACGAGTCACGGACTAGACATACTCATACGATGAAGGTGGACTCAACGAGTTCAAGGATGAACTCGACGAGTCAGTTGAAGATTGTCCCATTGTTATGGTTGAAGGAGAACTCGTCGAGTTCTTGCTATACTCGACGAGTAGAGTCAGGGTTGGGGACAGATGAAAAATAAGGACTCGGCAAGTTGGTGGACCAACTCGGCGTGTCAAGTCAACTGGATGTTGGCTTTAACCAGGATGTTGACCTTAGCCAGGGGTAAATTGGTAATTTTACCCTAAGATTAGTTATCAACTTTTGACTAAGTATCTTTATGGAAATTATAGTCAGAGAGTCGTCGGAGCAGCAGACAGGGATTTCTCACTCAGAGTTTCAGCAGCCAGTCAAACGAGGTGAGTTTCCTTTAAGTAGGAACGAGTCTAACGCACCAAGGCCGGCCCGTAGCGTGTTATGATTAGTAGATGAGTGTGGGTGGGGCCCATATCTCCCAGTTAGCTGAGTGTGGGCGAGGCCCGTATTTCCTGGTACTGGAGTTGATTATGATATAAGTCTGAATGATAGATCTAGTTATACTTGTTGTATGTGTGATACTTGTATGTCTGCCGAGTATTTCTTGGGGCCCGTATTTCCCGGTAGCGGGGCCTGTATCTCGAGTAGCTGAGTGTGGGTGGGGCCTGTATCTCCTACTTATTAGAGTATGGGTGGGGCTTGTATCTCCATGAGTGTGGGCGAGGCCCGTATCTCCTAGTTGCATGTTATATGTGTATGGTATGTGGTAGCTTGGGGGAGCTTACTAAGCTTTGCGCTTACAGTTTCAGTTTTGGTTTCAGGTACTTTAGCTAGCAAAGGGAAGGGCTCGAGTTGATGGCATGAGACACACCACAGTTTCTATTAGCCTGGGAGCTTACGCTGATATTTTATATGAGACAATTATATGTTGACAAATTTTATGAGATTTTGAGATACATGTTTGATGATTTGATTTTATGATGATAATATTATGTTTGTTAAATGATTTCAAAAATGAAATTTTTGGCTTGTATTTTTAGGATGTTTCATTGACTTAGTACTTAGTATTTTTGATAGTTCAGGATTTTCGGAGAGACATATATCAGAGACCTTCAGTTCATTCAGCACTACTTGCGATGTGAGTTATCCTCACTATACTAAGGGGTCGAAGGCACCAATGATGACTTATTGGATCCGATATCTTAGTAGTTGGTGTTATGTTGAGTGTGAATTAGTTATGCATGCTAGTTGCTATGCCAGTTTGGTAGATCTGTAGGACTACCCATGTTAATATATGATTATCTGTATGTGCATTGGTTATGTTATATGTCAACATGTTATATGGGATGGGTTGAGGTTGTACTACTCAGTGCGATAGCCAACAAACCCTGGAGTATTCCAGATATGAGTTGAGGGCCGGCCAGGGCATGCCAGACTCATACTGAGGACTCATGAGCATTCTAGATATGAGCTGATGGTCGGGTAGGGCATGCCAAACTCGTACTGTAGGCTTAGGAGCCTTCAAGATACAAGTTGAGGGCCGGGCAGGGCATTCCATACTCATACTGTGGGCTCAGTGGCAAGCCAGATGTGAGCTATGGGCCCGGAAGGAAAGCCGGATTCCCAATGTGGGTCCAGGGGTAATCCAATCTGTAAAGTTATGGACCCATTACATGCTGCTATTTGTATATGTGTTATTTGTTGTGTATCAGTATTCTGGGGGAACTCACTAAGCTTTAGGCTTGCAGTTTCAGTTTTGGTTTCAGGTACCTAAGATGATCGCGGGAAGGCAAAGACGTGATCGTACAGCTCCTCACATTTATGACTATGTTTCTGGGATACTCTGATATAGAACTGTTTTGAAAACAAATTTGTAATAACTGTTGGTTTCTAAATGTTTTAAACAGTTTAAATTTGACATGATTTTTTATGGATGTTACAATAACTCTTTCGTATGACATCCATTCTTGTATGTTTTTATATCGACGTATTAATATTTATGAGATATTCGATTCTTGTTTATTTTTTATGCCTTACAATCGACCGATTTTTAACTTCGGTTTCTATGCCGCACACTGTTGTATTGTATGTCATCGAAACTTTGAAAAATCATAACTTGTTTACACGGAGTCAGATTTAGACGTTCTTGCATGTTTTCACTTTTTTGATCACTACGGTTGTTGTTTAGATTATTTATACTAAATAATCTTTTATGTATTTTAGCCTTATTTCTTAAATTTTGACGTAAGTTTCTACACAAGGATTATATACATATAATATCTATAAATTTCACATAACACATAATATCTATAAAATTTCACATATCGAACGTCATAAATACAGATTCATAACATGTTAACCTTATTTATCAAACTAATATAGAAATAATAATGGGTTTAAGGTCCCATATTCCATGTTTATCACTTTTAATGCCATATGATGTGCTAATGGGGAATATACTTTACAATTCCATTCTAAAAAGAGGACAACATACTCGTAATAACAACATACTTTTGAAGTTATAATGTATTATGTAATTCTTGTGAAATTCATCTGTCTTATGAAAATTGTTTAATTTATTGTGAAATAGTCATTTACACATACACTCAGAGTCATCACATTGTGTATATAACATGAAAACATATGAACATTACACGACTTTCCATTAGTTAACTTGTCGTAAGTATATGGTTGTTACCAAAGATAACCCCGCCACCCCCCCCCCCCCCCAATAACTAAAATTAACCACAAGTGATTTTCATCAACAACTCCACACATATAACATTAATGCACACTATTAGGAACATTAAATAGTAAAAAAACCCACTATGTTATCCATAGATCTCATTGTCATGTTCATATTTAAAAAAGTAGCCCCGTGATGAGAGCCTAGTAGTTGAAGAGTGGAGTTCCACATAAAAGGTTAATGGTTCAAACCCTTAAACACCCATAATATTATTAGTGTTATGCGAATGACCTCCTACGTGAGCCTTAAAGCAGGGTTGATGTGAGTTACTATGATGGTGCGATTTACATTTTTTTTATTTAAAAAAACCTAATTTCATCATACACCCAAAAATAGTATCCCACGAATCCAAATACATGTATACCAAAATTTACCATTACCGTATCAATTTAGGGATGTCAACGGGGGTAAACGAGACGGAGATTGCATCCCCCGCCTCCACCTCCAAAATTTTCTTGTTCCCTCGCCCCTGCCCCCCCCTCCCCCGAAATCTCTAACCTTTCCACCCCCGCCCCTGCCCCGAATTCCCCTTATGACCCCCGCCCCCGCCCCCGATTGATATTGGGCTACCTTATTTGGGCTAAAAGAAGTTTTTGTTTTGGCTAAAAGAAACTATTTTTTTGGATAACAAATAGATATTTATAACATAATTTTACATGTTACAAACAACTTAAAAACATGTTTTTTGTTCTATTTTTGTACGTAAAAATCATTTTAACCTTGCTCCCGCCCCCGCCTCCGCCCCCAAAAATTTTCTGGGAAACAGGGGTTAAGCTTGCCCCCGCCCCTGCCCCCGTTCCCGATTTTTTTCAACAAATACCCCCATACGGGACGGAGCCCCCACGGGATCGGGGTCCCACAGAATTTTTTTGACATTCCTACGTATCATTAGGTAAACATAGTAGAATCCCAAATCCCTAACTATAAACCCTAATTTGTTACTAATGAGAAAATAAGCTAAATCCACAAATTTAAGACTTACTAATTATGAAATTTGGAATATTAATGAATGACCCCTTTAATGTCACTAACCATTTTCTCGAATGCTCTTCAAACCGTATCCTTAAAGTGAAAACCACAATAAATGAAGTTTGGTTTGGAAATAAACAATTAAAAGCTGTTAGACCACGTATACAACATGCTACGTACATACACGCCACGTAGCAAGTCGCTCGTGTCCTCAAAGAGACTTGAAATGCGACGCAACTCACAACTCAAGTTGCATACACCAAAATGGATACGTCTGTTTAGGTTGTGTAGGCCTATTGTTAGATTATCTTTCGTATACAAAATGACTACGAAACATGATCAAATCCACTTCAATGTTTAGTAACCGCACCGACATGCACATTGCCTATTTTCAGCAATATAATACACGTAATATTTAACTACAATGTCAACTTATAATAAGTATGTGATAAAAAATCAAACAAGCAATATGCCTATTACATCCAAAATCATGATAAATTATAATTACAACCGATAACTTTTTTTTTCTTTCTAAAACCTTTCTAAAACTACATACATCCGCTCCATGTATCCTACACCTTTCATATTCATTGGAGTTTAGATTAAATCAAACATGTATTAAAAACAAAAACCAACACCATCAATAGCAATGTATAATCAAATTATGCTTATTTATAATTGAAATTCACTTTTGGCAACCATATTTCTTACTTGATTATACAATTATAATACAAAAAATAAGCATATTTTTCTAAAATAAAGTCGAGTAAGGACAATAGGTTAAAAGAAAATAATAGTAAAAAATGAAAACGAAGATGGTAATGTAACAGTATCCCCTTCTTTTAACCGTGACAAATGCTGAAGCCTCCATCTCTCAACATACAACAATATAAATACACACACACAACCAAATCTCATCGAAAACCCTCACGTTCTTCGTCTCTATCGCTCTCTAAATTCTCAGAGATCCTTTCTACGAATCAATTCATCAGGTATACGTAATTCGCAATTTCAGATTCAATATATAATTATATCAACTCAAATAATCATCGGTAATGATCTAAACCGGATTTTTGTTCTTTTGTTTTGTTTCCCTTTTTCGCTTTTTCCTGGATCAGATTGTCGATAGTGTAAGAATTCGGTTGGAAATAGCGTTCTTCATCGGCGACTGGATTTGGTAAATGGAAATATCGATGAAGAAATGTATGAGAGATTGAGAAAAAGGATGCCGGAATTAGCGCATGATTGTCAATTCAGTGGCGGCGATACGACAACGTCATATGGATCAGTTTCGTCCACTGGCTTTTGGTCTAAGCATCGGGATGATGTTAGCTACAATCAGCTTCAGAAGGTACTTAATTAGATTTAGTTTTCAATTCTCAGATGTAATTTTTTGTTTTTTTCTTCCTTTTAATTGTTTGTTTAGAATCTCTGTAGAAGCAGATTGAGGTTATTCATAGATCTTAACGATATTCCAGTTTTGTGGCTTATTTAGATCGCTACTTGTGAGTAGGTTTTCTCAGGATTAATTAATTAGACGATGTATAGGCTTAATGTTGACTGTTTATGAAAGTGGCTTCAATAAACAAAAGCACATACTGTAAGGCTTACAAGTGTGAAAATTAAACTATGCTGGCAAAACTAAAATGCTTGTTCTAGACGCCCTGTTACATTTCAGAACTGCAATACACCACTTATGCAGCTTACACTAACACATTTGAGTTGAGTTCCTCTAGATGACTTCCTTAATCTCCCAATATCAATGCTGCATATATCCACCTAAGGCTCATTATGTAACTGGTGTACTACTGGATGATTAATTGCTTACCTAATGTTAGAAACAAGGAGTTATGATTTATGTCATTATGTGTTAATTGAAGTTGGCAATGCAATATTGAAAAGCATCGAGTTCTTATTGTTGGTTTCAAACTAGTTATACAGGAAAGACTAAAGAGCTTGCTTATGTATGAAATACATATTGAACAATTTTGTTAATTATTGGGTTTCTGTATTCATTGTAGTTCTGGAGTGAACTATCACTGCAAGCTAGGCAGGACCTCTTGAGGATAGACAAGCAAACTCTTTTTGAACAAGCTCGAAAGAACATGTACTGTTCCAGATGCAATGGGTTACTTCTAGAAGGTTTTTTGCAGATCATCATGTATGGAAAGTCATTGCAGCAAGAGGGAACAATTAATCAGAATAAACTTGGAACCTCAAAATGTCAAACTGGTGATGATGTCTGCTTGACAACTGGGCGTAATGATGATGTTCAAGATCCATCTGTCCACCCATGGGGAGGTTTAACCACTACTAGAGATGGAACACTCACCCTCTTGGACTGCTATATTTATTCAAAATACTTAAAGGGTCTTCAAAATGTACCTATCATTCATTATCCTTTCTACTTCTTTTTCTTTGAGGGGTAATTTTGTAAATCTCACATTACGCTCAAATCAGGTGTTTGATAGTGCAAGAGCAAGAGAGAGGGAGCGGGAATTACTTTATCCTGATGCGTGTGGAGGTGGAGGTCGTGGATGGATTAGTCAAGGGATGGTGGGGTATGGCAGAGGTCATGGGACCCGGGAAACCTGTGCTTTGCATACTGCAAGACTTTCTGTTGACACTTTGGTTGACTTTTGGTCTGCACTTGGAGAAGAGACACGCTATTCTCTTTTAAGAATGAAGGAAGAAGATTTTATGGAAAGACTAATGTATAGGTAAGTCTTTGTTATAAACTGTCTGTTTTCATCTGTGTGGTTATTTGAAATGCCCATTATTGAATACATATATTAGAATGATATGGGGTTCTTTCCATATTGAAAACACCAATAGTTATCTTCATTTGTTTTACTATAAGACTCCTTTGCCCTGTTGTTGACCATGAAGCATTGTTTCTTTAATAGCATATTGTTTAAAATATAAGACACTCTTCATTAAAATTCTGGAAACTCATGATAAGGTAGTGTGAAAACATCCCACATACTTCTATAGGAATCATTATTCATGTATTGGTTTAGTTATTAACTATTTGTATCCCATCGAGATACAAATGAAGTGTGCAATTTCTTAGAACATCTAAAGTAGGTAGGTATCATTAAAATGGAGAATAAGATGTTCTAATATACAATTACCCAAGAATTTATGAGATGTTGATAAACTCTAGCACCCCCTCAAACAATTGACTCAACATTTCACAGGTTTGACAGCAAGAGATTTTGTAGAGATTGCCGAAAGAATGTAATCCGTGAGTTTAAGGAGTTAAAAGAACTTAAACGCATGAGAAGAGAAGCTCGTTGCACAAGCTGGTTTTGTGTGGCTGATACAAGCTTCCAATATGAGGTGTGTCACAACTTTCTATGGCTATTTTCAGTTATAAAGATAGGAGGGCATTCTTGTCTTTTGCACTAATGAAAAATTAGAGCAAGTCTCTGTCTCACCTTTTTTGGCGCGACAGTTTTTGTCCCATCGACATAAAAGCAGTACAACCTGTTCTGTCATGTCAATATTTGTCTTATTGACATTCGTCTGAGTTCCAGTCTAATGCATACCAAACACAGTACAACTTATTTTCTCCTGCTGACAAAGTAGGTGAGGAATAAAACTTTTAACTCAATGAGACAATGTAAATTCTTCTTGCAGGTAACTCTTGACACAATCCAAGCCGATTGGCGTCAAAACTACGCAGATTCTACAGGAATATACGAGCACTACGAATGGGCGGTTGGGACTGGCGAGGGCAAATCAGACATTTTAGAGTTTGAAAATGTTGGCTCAAATTCAAGGGTTAAAGTGAATGGTCTAGATTTAACCGGTTTAAATGCGTGCTATATCACTCTAAGAGCATGGAGAACAGATGGACGATGCAATGAAGTTTCGGTCAAAGCCCATGCTTTGAAGGGTCAACATTGTGTCCATGGAAGACTTGTTGTTGGTGATGGCTTTGTTACAATCACAAGAGGAGAAAGCATTAGAAGGTTCTTTGAACATGCAGAAGAAGCTGAGGAAGAAGAGGTTTTTAATAGCAACTTACACAAATAATTGAAATCACATTGTTATATCTTGCATTTGAGCTACTCTTTTTTGCTTACATAATTTTTTTTTTTTATAAAATTTCAGGATGATGATTCCATGGACAAGGATGGAAATGAGCTAGATGGTGAATGCTCACGTCCCCAAAAACATGCGAAGAGTCCAGAACTTGCTCGGGAGTTTCTTTTGGATGCTGCAACAGTTATTTTTAAAGAACAGGTAAAATCAAAATTATCTTTTCTTATATTTTGTTAATATGATTTAATCTCTTGGATTATTTTTTATAGGTTGAAAAGGCTTTTAGAGAAGGGACTGCACGTCAAAATGCACATAGCATGTTTGTATCACTTGCACTTAAATTGTTGGAAGAACGAGTAATGGTGGCATGCAAAGACATCATCACTTTGGAAAAACAGGTAATATAATAAAAAAATTGATTATTATTTTTAATTTTGATATAACTTCCAATGTAACAATATATATATTTTTATCTATAATGCATATATTGGTAAAAAGAGTAAAGTAGGTTGCTATTTCCTGCAACTTGCCCTATTGTTTTCTAACTCTATTTTTTCTCAGTTTAAACTCCTTGAAGAAGAAGAGAAGGAAAAGCGTGATGAGGAAGAACGAAGGGAGAGAAGACGGGTTAAGGAAAAGGAAAAAAAACTTCGTAGGAAAGAGAGACTCAGAAGTAAAGAAAAAGAAAAAGAGAAAAAATGTTGTCAAAGTCAAAGTCAAAGTCAACCTGGTCAAACTCCTGCTTCTGATGAGAATAAGGAATTGACAAGTGTCAACGATGATGTCAGTGAAGAACATGAACATGAACATGAACATGAACAAGAAGAAGATACTCAGTTGGCAATGCCCGCATCCGAAGATTATACACCCGAGGAGCAAATATTAGATTATGACGACAATGAAAATTCCAATTCCAATTCCGAATTCAGCTATGGGAAAGAAGGGAATGGAATGTGTGGGAGTGATTCCAAACAACCGCGAAGGAGATTGAAACCATGGAAAGATTACCAAATTGATCAATCGTCAAAGTGGTCCGAGAGACGGCGGTTTGAAAGCGGGCCCATGGTCAAACCCGGTCAACGGTTTCACAGTGATAATTTCAATGGTGGAGTAAATAAGCCCGTAAGAAGGGTGAATGGATCGAGGTACAATGAGAGATTCAATTGTTGTCATAATCGGATTTGTAATTGTTACCAACACAATGATTATAGACCCAAAGTCGGAAAGCCGGAATCTGATTCCGATGTCTCGAAACCGTATTTCCGTGGAAACAAGTACAATAATCAAATGGAATACGGAAGACCTAAAAGTAAAATCGCCAACGGAATCAATGGTTCACCATATACAAAGAAAGTATGGGAGCCCAGAAGCAATCCTGATTCCGATGATGTTACTGTTTCCGTAAGCGAATCCGTCAAGGTTATTAATTCTTCATCAGATGATTCCAAGGAATTAAAAACTAACGTTGAGGATAACGATCCCAAGGAATCAAAAACCGAAGCTGAAGCCAAAGAAATAGTGGAGAACGAGGCTGATTCGGTAAGTGGGGCGACGGATCTGTCGACGTGCGGAATCAGCAATTCCAATTCCGATAGCTGTTCGTCGTGTCTAAGCGAAGGAGACGGAAACACTTCGTTTTCCTCAAACCCCCAGAATCCGGAATCCTCATCGACATCGGATTCGGAATACGCGAGCCATCAATCCGAAGTAATCAAAGAAACCATAATCTCGGAGGAATTACCATCAAAAGCATCGGAAAGTTGCGAAACCGGAAAGAGAAACGATGTTACAACCTCTCACCAACATGGGAATGTGATTCCGCCGCCTTTACAAGCTCCAAGCCTACACTTTCCGGTGTTTCAAGCTCCTTCCATGGGGTATTACCATCAAACCCCGGTTCCTTGGACCACAGCCATGCCATTACCACATCCAAACCACTATCTGTTCACTAGGCCTTTTGGGTATAATTTGAATGGGAATTCACGATTCCTTCCGTATGGCGGAATCCAACCGTTAACTCCACCATTACTTAACCCGGGTCAGATTCCAATCTACCAACCGATTCCACCGACCAACGGAATTAAAGACCACAACACCAGGGTCGTGCCGGTTATGCAAAATGAGAACTCCGAGAAGACACACAAAGGAATCTCACCGGGTGCCGGAGGGCAAAATGGGAATTTGGAGAGAACGGAGAAGGGTAATACGGGGTTTTCACTATTTCATTTTGGTGGGCCCGTGGATGTGTCGAATGGGTTTGGAGCAAGAGAAGAGATTGATGTGAATGTGAATGTTTGTTCGGGAGAGAAGGAAGTGGAAGAATATAACTTATTTGCAGCAAGCAACGGGATAAAGTTTTCCTTCTTCTGAAAAATACTTTAAAGTTTTGAGAAGATTTTGGTGAGAGGTTACTACTACTACTACTACTACCACCTGAGATCCATTTTTATATTTGGCATGCAATAATCTTGTGAAACAAATTCAGCTTTTCTTTTTTTCTTTTTGTTTTGATTGTTTTTTTTTTTTTTTTTCTTACTTGTTATCTTGTTATGGTGTAGAGATAGTTTGATAAGTGTCACAGTTTGATGGCTTTTGTATTGTTTTTCTATAGCAAGCAATTATAGACAAATCATCATCTTCTTTGGGTTTTCTACAAACTAAATATCAGATAATCAAGATTATTTTCTTTTGTTTTTTTTACCAGTTGGTGTTGGTTTCTTTGATGACATACTATTGTACAACTGATCAGAAGAGCATTATGAATACTTAAAAGATTTAGTTCAACAGCTGAAGTGAGAATATAAACGTCTATGGATGTTATTTTAGTTAAGATCTTTGTCACTGTGGTGATCCAACATTGGGATCCGAATCAGATTTATCCACAACGACCCGATCCCTTGTTGCGAATTCTAACATTTTTATACTTCAGATATTTTTAGGAAACTTTTAAACTACCTCCCCTACTATGACTATGTTTGAGAGACTAGTTAAAAATCTAAAAAGCTAGCTGTTATATTAACTTATTATAAAATTCATAAAAAGATATTTAGAAGATATGTTTTTTTTTTTTTTACTTTTTATAATTACATAAGGTTATATTTGAAAATTTTTAAAAAAGCTACTCAAAGTAGCTTTTTAAACGATATGCAAAACATGACAATTTAAAAAAAAAAACTTAAAAAAAAAACTAGTTTTTTAGTTAGCTGTGACGTATAACACACAACCTATATCTCTATCTCTAATTATGATCATGGCAAATATGTTGATCTCTTATTGGGATCCGGCTACCAATATATCAACATATAACAACAAAATAAAATAAAATGAATTAAATTTCTTTAAGTAGCAATGACGAATTTCATATCTTGTGTACAGATTCTTCGACACAATTCAATATGGTAGTGGTGGGTATTTGGGAGAGATGGTAGAGGAGTGGTGATGCCTACTATTGTGGTAGTGCTAGCATGGCCGATTCTATGTGGATGTTTTTTAAGTTAGGGCCCCCAACTCTAAGGGGCCCATATTTTTCAAAATCCAAAAGTTTAGTCCATTAAAAATCAAATCCGGTAATCACAAAATAAATGAAGTGGAAGAATAAATCAACGATCGCCGCATTCATGAAACTGAAACGACATTGCATTCTTCTACCGATCCTATTTTACGTGACATATTCATCTCATCTGTTTTTGATTTCCGAGTATAGTAAATGCCAAATGGCCCAAATTTTTGGCTTGCTTAAAGCCCCTTAAATGGTTGAGTTGCCCATGAATGCTAGTGTGTACTTCGATGCTGACACTGTTTGCAATTAGATTTCATCACCCTGTCAAAATAAACGTGTCAATTCATGTTTCATTAGTAAGTTTTTTTTTTGCTGCAATATCATGAATTATAATATGTAGACATGTGGTTTATTTTAAATCAAATGTGCGGCTTACCGAATTTATACTTGTGATTATATATTTTTTTAACGTTTATGAGAATGGTAAAGTTGGGCACATATTGTACTAAATGCAAATGGTTGATTACCATGGGAAGATGACGATGCCACCACAACTAGCGGCCCTCCTATCACCACATTTAGAAGTTATGTCAATTTCAAGAAATAAATAGATAAACATTTATCAAAACTAATCTTACTACTATTCTATAACGATATTTGAAGAAACACATATATAATTGACAATAAATAAGTACAAAAACAGAAAGCAAAAATTCTTTTTGTAGGACTTAAATTAGAAGTTAGAACTTAGAAGTGGTATATACCTTTAGGACAAAAGGAAATTAAAAGTTCATAATTTTCAAGTTTTGGACGAAATGGATCAAAAGTGTACGTATTAAAAATTTACAGGACCAAACTGTAATTTTCTTAGTTCATTTATAATCTTATTTTTCAATCTTTGACATTCTAACGGACTTTAAGATAATATTCCCACTTCCTCCTGCTCAGACGACGGCGACTGCTTGCTTCCGTTTGAAGGTGGCGCGTCGGTGGTAAACGCCTTCTCGGCTCACAGGTTCTTCTCTATCATGTACATAGACGCTTTCTCTCCCCTTTCCTTTTGTTCTTGAGTATTAGTATCTTTTCTTAGTGCTGAGGTTCGAGTTTAGTTTAAAGTTTGTAATTTTGAATGATTAGTAGTTATAAATTGTGTTGATGAATGCGTCTCGAATTTCGCTTTTGTTAGAAATTCTTAGCACATTTGAGCTGATTCTATGAGTTGTGAACAATACAAATTTTGAACGCTAGGGCTTTGTGATGAAATGGAGTGTTTTTTCTATCTTATATTTTAAGCTAAAAGCTCATTTAGGGTTACAATTCCATGGATGAGGTCGGGACTCGGTTGAAGCTCATTTAAGGCTACAATTACATGGATGGAATCGTAGTCTGAGCAAAAGAAGTTCAACTTTATAATTAAGTGTGCTCCAATTCTGCTGGTTTCCATAACTCAATTTTTGATATCATTTTGCCCAAATTCTAATTTCATCAACCAATAACCAAACATATCCTTATGAATTTGTTGTATTTTGCTCTCATGAACTGATGTTGGTTGTTCTGACTTCTGACAAATTGACAGTGCACTCATGAAGTCGATCTGTTTACCATCTTCTTCCCTCTCATGCCTCCCATCTCTTCACCATAATCCTACACCTTTATTTCAGTCCTGGCCTAACTATAAACCCTTCTCATCTTCACCCCTGTTTTCTCCCCTTTCAATCCAATCCACTTCACCTAAATCCTCCATTCCTGCTGTAACTCCAACTGAAGGATCAATCCCTGTGATCAACTTTGAAGATTTCGTGGAGAAAGATTGGTCATTTCTTGATGCTGATGATATATCTTCCAACCAAGTTTACAAACAAAACACTGACCGAATCATATCTTCTGGGAAAATTTCTGAGGATTCAAAGGTTCTAATTTCAACAGGATCAGAAGGGTTTGTTGATCAAGTGATTGATACACATTCTTGCAAACAATTGCTTGTTGTTCATGACTCTCTATTCGTATTAGCCTGCATTAAAGAAAAATACGACAAAGTTAAATGTTGGCAAGGAGAAGTGATTTTTGTCCCTGAAAAATGGGCGCCTTTTGATGTTGTGTTCCTCTACTTTCTTCCTGCTTTGCCATTTGAAGTCAATCAAATCTTTCAATCACTATCCAAGATTTGCTCACCAGGTATGTTTCATATTTTAGTAAGATTATACTATTTTTTTCATGAAATTTATTAGTGTTTCTATGTTTTTGAAGGTGCAAGAATTGTGATTAGTCATCCGAAAGGGAGAGAGATGCTTAAACAGCAGAAAGTGGAGTACCCTGATGTTGTGGTGTCGGATTTGCCTGATAAAGTGATGTTAGAAAGTGTTGCATCTCATCACTCGTTTATAATGGTGGAATTCGTTGATGAGCCAGGGTTTTATCTTGCTGTATTAACACACAAAACTTGATACAGGTAAACTGTTTTAGGTTGTGTTCAATAGGTCACTAAACTAGTTTTGACTTTATGAAGTTTGACCAAATTTTTGTTACAAGAGGCTATTGGAAATTGGAATTTGCTTCTGCAAGACCAAAAAGCTTAATTGTTGCATGCATATTCCATCCGTTATTAAAGTTCTATATATATATATAAATTTTTGAGTTTTATATGTGGATTAACTATTGATTAAATGCCGAAAATCACGAAACGTGTTATGGTGTTAGACATTGTCTACAAGTAATAATTTGACTCTAATTTGGTGGGTGTAAAGAAATCTTCTATGGGATAATCGAAACAAACCATAACTCTAGTGCAAGCAAGTCGATTACTAATATTGGCAAAAATTAGCTACCTTATTGGCTAGCTTATTATAATTTAGCGTTTGGTAAAACCATAAAAGTAGCTTATCATATCTTATAAGCTAAAAGTTAGCGCCTCAAACACGAAGTTTTTTTTTTCCTTATAGAATCGAAGGATGAAAAATGAATAAACATCACAAATTGCAATTGTGTGGCGTTTGACCAAAAATTGGTGAATGACAATTGGCCTTGACCCTTCAAGATGAGGCACTCATCATTCACCGCTATCAAGTTAGTGTATACAAATGTGCACTTTGCACCCCGTGACTCATATTTGAGCATCCCAAATCCTCATACGTACTCGTGAAAATATAAATTACCAAAATGTTTGATGACATTAAAAACATTAGCATATCCCATCACCTCATGTTAACGTGGGAAAAATATAAATTACCAAAATGTTTGATGACATTAAAAACATTAGCATATCCCATCACCTCATGTTAACGTGGGAAAGGGTACGCATATATAGATGACCCATGCCTCTATCCAGATGGTGGGTGGAACATAATAGTTGCAAAGGGTACGCATATATAGATGACCCATGCCTCTATCCAGATGGTGGGTGGAACATAATAGTTGCTTTCACTACGACCTCCCGTATAAGAAATATATGCACCTTTAATAGTACATACAATGTTATGACATGCAAAGAGTAAGCCGATGCAAACAAAAGGGGTTGTTTGTTTGTTTTTTACAATAACCACTTTTGATTGTGCCGCACAGAACATGTGCACCACTTGGCTATTCGTAAATGTTTTTTTTTTTTTTTTTTTTTTTTTTTAAAGACTTCAGACTTAAAAACATGAGTGTGTGTTGCACGACGCATCTATGACCTTCCTCTTCAAACCACTTCCACCGAATTTTAAGTTATGTTATTCAACATAGATTTGTTTTAATTGTTTCAACATGTTTATTATTTTAAAAATATTATGAAGGTATTATAAACAATGCAATTATAGTTTATATAATTTCAAAATAGTTTGGTAAATTTCATATGAATACTTCTTTTGTGTTATAATCTATAACCAAATTAATAAATTATAAAGTTAATTACTAAAATTACCAAATCTATTGAAGCCTATCGAAGAAAGACGTGATCATGCTATATCATGCATAGCAGACCCTAGAACGTTTATGCCAGGTCCAAAGTCGAATATGATGATATGAACTTGATTTGCACCAAAAACAACATTTTCAAACATTAACATTACACTAAAGTAGTATCGTCAGATAATATACCACTGGTTTGCACCAAAAACAAAATTTTCACAACATGTAGAGTAAATAAAACTGAAATCATTGTCTACCATTAGATAAGCGTGTGGACTAATATGGATTTTATAGGTTTTTATTTCAATTGATTAGTAGTGATTATGTTATCTCTAACGCCTGTAAACACGATACTTGATCTTCATGCAACAGTAGCCTGACTTGAGCTTAAGGTTAGAACTCTACATGAATCGATTAAAAGTGAGAAAAACAAAGGAATCCCTCGATAACTCCCTTCAAAATCGTGGATTAAGAGGCATGCCATTTGGTTACCGAAGGAAGGATCATATCCTTAGATAGATAGCATCTAGGTTTTTTTAGGTAAGGGCCCAAGGCCCTTGTACTCGCCAAGGACAATTATGCCTTGTAGGCTTCATTTCCTTCTCCAACGTCTTGTTCCAAAGTTTTAGCAAAGAAAAGAAAAGAAGGGAAAGAAAGTAACGAGAGAAAAAAAGATAACAAAAAGGGCAAGAAAATTATACTTTGTGTTCCCAAGTCAGAAAAAAGTGAAAGGAAAATTAAACATTTTGTTACTTTTTCTCAAAATCGTTCCAATTAGAAGGAAAGTTAGGAGGGAAAAGTTTTCTTTCAATTTCCGTGTAAGGAAATCGAGATTGACTTTTTCAAGGCTAATTTATTAGCCTTGAAAAAGTCAATCTCGATTTCCTTACACGGAAATTGAAAGAAAACTTTTCCCTCCTAACTAGGGGTGTTCATAAAACCTTACAAACCGTATAAACCGCCACACCACACTGCATAATGCGGTTTTCAATGTTCGCGGTGCGGTTCGTGGTTTGTAGTTTTTGTAAACCACAATATGTGGTGCGGTTTGTGGTTTATGCTTACGTAAATGCAGTTCAAACCGCACTAAATTATATATATATATATATATATATATATATATATATATATATATATATATATATATATATGTGTGTGTGTGTGTGTTTGTGTTATGTTCAACAAATTCTAACAAATGCAAAATCATAGCAGATTGGTCACTAAACAATGGGACAGTATACAACCATTGTTTCAGTTATAACATATTCTAACCCATTTTTGTCTATTTATAAAGATACTTGACAAATTAGGTATCAAAACTATATTGATTATATTAAATCAATATCTTTTGAAGAATAAAATTAAATTTATCATGGGAAAATATATTTAATTGAGTGCAAACTCAATTTTGGATTTAGCTGGCACATAACTTTCATTTTCACAATGGGCTATTAAAATTGGTGGGAAAAATACATTAATATATATCAAATTAATAACGATGTTAGGGATATTAAAACAATCGTCTACCACAGTTATATACAAATCCTTATTCGTTATATGATATAAAAAATCATTTAACGTAGTTACATACTAATGCTTATAAAACTTGAATACACAATAATTTTAATTATTCACTAAACCGCACCAAAACCGCCCGCACCAAACCAAACTGCACCGTACCTCATAACGTGGTTTATAACCTTAATGGTGCCGCTTGCAGTTTCCAAAAATCTCAAACTGCACATGTGGTTTGCTGTTTTGATTCTAAACCGCACTAAATCGCACCGCGCACACCACTAGCTAATATATTATTCTGATTAATTCTTATTTGTTTCTTTAAACGTTTCAATCTTATTACCGATGATAAAAAAGTCGATCAATAATAGATAATAACCATATTGTTCGCCCAATTTCCCTTATTATACGACCTAATTAAGATCAACTAAAAAAGCTAGCAGTACAATTAGTATGTTATGATGATGCACATTTAGTTTATGGTACTCTACTATTCTTATTTGTAATGTAAACCATTATGCCTTTGGAAAGGGTCGTATTGAAACTATCATATAATTATAATTCAGCCCCTCTAGTTTAATTAATTACATATGATCACAAAATTAATTCTTAATTAACTATTGACCAATATTAATTAAACACACATGATTTCTCTTTTAATATATCATTCTTATAATATATTAATAAACCATAATAACCTCTTTCTCTAGTATTTCTCCAATCAAGTTGCTTTGGTGAAGGCAACACAAAAGGACCATGCACAACCGGGTAAAATACTTACCAAATATGGTTACGGGCTTAGACACTAATCCAACATTAATGACAAAAAAAGACCTTTAAAGTCTTTTGTAGTTGTTTGTTTGTGTGTTTTAGCTTATTTTACAGTTTCCATTCATAATCTTCTTTTAAAATAAAAGATTTCGGCCCCAAAAAGAAGTTTTATGTTTTTAGACCCTAAAATAAAGTTTTACAATAATTTACTTCCTCCACCTTTTGTAAAATAACTTTTAATTTGTTTTTTAGGAATAAAAACAAAAATAAATCACACTTGAACTCGTTTTTTGGTCTATGTTATTATATTTTATCGAAATTATTTTTTTAGTGCCATAGTTAGCATTACAAATAAAAGTTATGCGTAAAAAATAAGATATTTGTAAGTTTTGTTTGGTACCTGTTTGGTTGTTGATATGACCATGTTGATAGTAGAAATAAGTTTATCATTTTTATTAGTATTTTTTTTTCAAAAACCGTTGCCACCAAGTTTAAACCTAGAACTTGACATAACATATCATCCTTAGTTATCATTTCAAATAAAAGTTTATATATAAAAAATAATCTATTAATATGTTTTTTAGGTAATATTTTTGGTGGTTGATAGTAGAAATTTTTTACCCTTGGGAGAAGAAATCGAGTAGTGGCCCAAGACCCCTCAGAACCCGCACCAGGTCCACCCCTGCTTGTAGATGGGAGAGTATTATTATCTACGAGCTTGAAAATAATAGTACAACTAAAAAAACCATTGATATAAGTTGTATGATATAACCAAAGTACAAAATGTAACCCTATATATAACATGGCCGACGCGGTTCTACTAGGAATGTGAAAAAGTCCCGTTAGGATCCCAATTCCGTATAGGGGGTATTTGTTAAAAAAATTAGGGGTGGGGACAAGATTATCTCCCGTTTTATTTTATTTTATGTTATTTTTTTTTTGGGTGGGGTGGGGGGGGGGGGGGTATGCAACCCCTGTCCCATTTGCCCCTCTTGATATCCCTGGGCTATACAAATCAACACAAGTGTATAATAACAAAGAAATGTAGTCATGAGTGACCTAATACAATTTCAATAACTACGATATGAAATATATAAAATCAATGTTTTATTTTTGGAAGAAATTGCTCAATGAAGGTGCATAATAGATTAAACCCACATTCATACAATTGTTAACGAGTAAATAAATTAATTTAAACTAAATATTCTTCAAAAAGATTATACATTCTCTTAGATCATGGATGATATATTTGTAAGATATATACGGTGTCCTTAGATTACTCTATAAAAGAGTTCTTATGGAGAAAGTGGAGACTCCAACATATATAAAGAGATATATCAAAACGAGCGTATAATACAAAACTAACTTATTTTCATATGAGAAATTGTTAGTAAAATCCCAATATTTTCGGAAAAGTTACACTTTAATTCCAAGTTTTTTTGATCATAAAAGTTCAAATTATTTCATTTTGGCCCAAACTAACAATTTTTTTTTTCTTTTAACAGGAAATGACATATTATCGTGTTTTTACAAATAATCGAGATTTTTATGTTATAAAAACTTTGTGTTAAAGTGTAACTTTTTCGAAAATATTAGTACTTTCCTGACAATTTCTCTTTTTATATTTGTCCCTTATAATATCTAACAAATTCAATGATTTGTATTTTGTAATAAAAAAACATCTAAAATGGTTACTTATGAACACCAGACAGTTAATTTATGATTTAAAAAAAAAACATATAAGAAGAAAACAAATGAAACATTAAAAACGTTGGCATGTTGTTTACATTGACATTTGTGGTTGTCTATTGCTACAACTAACACGACAAAATAAAGACTTTGAAGTCTTCCATAAGTCTACTCAACTATTGTTTGTATTTAAATTATTAATATTTTAGGTTAAGTTATATTTTTCATCTCTCTATTTTGTTGAAAATTATAAACTCCGGCATGACTAATTTTTTGTTTATTTTTGTCCCTCTCGAACTAGAAAAGTGTATATAAGAGCGGTAAAGTTTGTAAAATTGCTACTTTGTTTACATATTAAAGTGTTTATTAATATATTATTATTACAACTAAGTACGGACAATTTTCAAAGAGAGAATCATTACATCTATCTTAAACTAATCCGGAAGGATGGACAGTTAATCACGTACACGATTAAAACACAATATTTTTGTAGAACACTTCCAAAAAAAACCAGTTATATATATTTCAAACAACTAACTTATACAACCCAAAGTCTTCAATCTTAGTCACAAAGAGGTTTTGAACTTAATCAATTCAATAAATTAAGGCCACCTTTTTAACCATACTGATATGATATATTCAAAGGGGGCTCATCCCTTATTTTTCCACTTTTCACATATTAACTTATAAAGTTTTCAATATTGCCAATTGGCAGTTTGCCATCAAATTTATGACAAAGAAAGTAAAAAACCGACTAATTAAGGTAAAAGCAATACATACTGATCTTTTTTTTTCTTTCTTTCTTGTACTTGGGTCTATTTTTAAAAATCCCAATTTTTTTTTTCTTTGGCTCTATTAGTTGAATATTCAGCTCTTCCTTTTATTGGTTCCCCTTCACCCTTACCCACAGGCCACAGCCATGGTGATTATCTATGTATGTTTGTACATTGAAATTACTTCCTCTTGGTCTATATATAATGAACATTGCATGTCCATAAACAATTATAAAATAAAAACCCTTTTTAATCCATGGCTCCATACATGAATCACTTCAAGTTCTTGCAAACCATCTTCTTTCTATACGTGTTGGTGACAGTGAAGAATGTGACTGGATCATCATTAAGCCATGATGAAGAATGCTCAGCCTTGTTTCAGTTTAAGCAGAGCATAATTCATCAAGATGATGTTGCTTGTGGTGCTCATGGATCTCAAGTGTTTCATTCTTGGAACAATAGTTTTGATTGTTGTTCATGGGAAGGGGTGGCATGCAACCATGACCATGGTCATGTGATCGGCCTTGACTTGAGCGAGAGGTCTCTTTGTGGGCATATCAACGCCAACAGCACCCTCTTCAACCTTGTTCATCTTCAGAGACTCAACCTTTCTGGGAACGACTTTGGTGAATCTGAAATCCCTTCTGAGATTGGTCGTCTAAAGCAATTAAGAAGCCTCGATCTCTCTTATTCTGGATTTAGTGGCCAAATCCCATCTGAAATCTCGCAGTTGATTCAGTTGTCTTCTTTAGATCTGTCAATGAATTCACTAAGGCTTCACAATCCTAGCCTCAAGAACCTTGTGCAAAACTTAACAGGGCTTGAACAGCTCCATCTGTCGGGGGTTGATATCAGTTCTTCTGTACCTCATTTCTTGGCCAACTTTTCTTCTTTGAGGTCAATCAAGCTGAGAAACTGTTTCCTGCAGAATGAATTCCCTGGGGCCATACTTGAGTTACCTAAGTTGCAACTTCTTGATTTGGCATACAATACTGACCTCACAGGATCCTTTCCCGAATTTCGTAACAACAGCTTACTTGAAAAGGTGATACTACCTCTCACAGGTTTCTTTGGGATTATACCAGAATCCATAAGCCACCTCAAGCATTTGACAGTCTTGTCCCTTTATAATTGCTCTTTCTATGGGCGCATTCCACGTTCACTCTCTAACTTGACGCAACTCACTATCTTGGCTCTTGGTGAAAATCACTTCACAGGTTCAGTTCCTTCATTTGGAAGTCTTTTGAAACTCGATGTTTTGGAACTTACTGGTAACAGATTTGAGAAAGGACGCTTTCCCAATTGGCTTGGAAAGCTGACTAAACTTAGTGAACTCTATCTGTCTGATACGAACACAAACAGTACTGAAATCCCACTCTTTCTTGCCAACCTAACCAAACTTAATGTGTTAATTATGGAGGAAAATTCTCTTATTGGCCGTTTACCATCCTGGTTGTTCAACCTCACCCAACTAACATATTTAAATCTTCTGATGAATCAATTGCAAGGACCAATTCCAAACACATTTTCCAGCCTCAAAAGTCTTGAGTATCTTAACCTAGGGTCAAACAATTTCAGTGGTAGGGTAGAGCTCGACATGTTCCTAGGACTCAACAAACTTCAAACATTAGGCTTAGGTTATAACAGGATATCATTAGTAACCACCAACAACTACACCAATACCACTTTACCAGAATTGCATAAGTTAGGACTATCATCATGCAACTTGAAGGAATTTCCTGCCTTTTTGCACTTCCAAAATAAATTGAGATTCCTACTTCTTGACGTCAACAAAATTGATGGGCTGGTACCGGTGTGGATCTGGAACAACAGCCGGGAAACATTAGAGCTGATTAACCTTTCACACAACTCCATCACTGGCTTTGATCAGCAACCTCATTTTCTCCCATGGAGAATTTTAGAAGTATTTTTTATTGCCAACAATCAGCTACGAGGACAACTACCAATTCCACCACAATCCACAGTTGATTATCTAGTCTCACATAATAATCTGACAGGAGAAATACCACCATCGATATGTGAATTGAAATCTCTTCAATACTTAGATTTATCTTTTAACAACATGAGCGGAACACTTCCTTCATGTTTGGGCATCTTAAGCAATTCGTTAGTATATTTAGATCTGAGACGAAATAATTTCCAAGGCAAAATGATGAATGGTTTTATGCCTGGAAGCTTGCTGGAAAACCTTGATTTGAGTGAAAATAGATTTACGAGTCAGCTGCCAAGATCATTGAGACATTGTACCAATTTAGAGTTTCTTTCTCTTGGAGATAACTCTTTTCATGACGTCTTTCCTTCTTGGCTGGGAACTCTATCCAACCTTCAGGTTTTGGTTCTGCGGTCCAACAAATTTTATGGTTCAATTCAAGGTTCCTCACAGTTCCCTAAGTTGCGGATCATAGACCTCTCTAACAACAATTTCAGTGGTCAGTTGCACCAAAACCACTTCCAAACATGGCATGCCATGAGCTCCAACCATCTTGGTGTTTCATCTGTTATGGAATCAAATATATCCTCTAAAAATGTCAATACACATTGGCCTTACACCGTGACATTAACACACAAAGGTGTCAGAACAGAGTACGATCAGATTTTAACCATAGTTATGTCCATTGATCTCTCTTGTAACCATTTTGAAGGAGAAATCCCAGCATCACTCCAACATCTTCAAGGGCTTCAATCGCTCAATCTTTCCAACAATCATTTTACTGGACGTATCTTGCCATCTTTAGGGAACCTAACAAATCTTGAAGCTTTGGATCTCTCTCGAAACGAACTATCCGGGGAAATTCCTCAAAAGTTGGTGCAACTCGGCTTCCTTTCCATCTTCAATGTGTCATTCAACCATCTTCAGGGGCGTATCCCACAAGGAAAACAGTTTGATACATTCGATAACAGCTCTTACATAGGGAATCCCCGACTGTATGGACGACCTTTATCCAAGGAAGGTCAAGATTTAAAGGTTCCAGGAGTTCAACCAACAAGCAATGTGTCCGAGTCTCTCTTCCCGAGTGAAAGAATTGATTGGATCTTTGTATTCTGTGGAGTTGGAAGCGGTCTGGTTGTTGGGGTTGTTATTGGAAACTTTCTATATGAAAGGTATAGTTATCGGTTCACAAAGAGGAAGGACAGATGGGTAAGGCCACTTCGTAACACGAGGAGAAACTAAGGTACAATATTGATTCTCGCAGCAATTTTTCAAGATAATAATTTGTTTATGTGTATGTAGTCTCAACCAAACGGAAAATGTTTTTTGTATATCATCCAAAAAACTATAATGCTTCTATATAATTTTTTAAATTAAACTAATCCTAACAACATCTCTGTGAGATTAACAGTCATACATCTCAACTTTGTATTATCAACAATTACTTGCCTTTTTTTTTTGTCAAATATGCATTTTAGCAAAGAAAGTCTTATTATCATATTTAAATTAAAGATATTAAAGAATAAATCATTTTAGTTTAGCTTGGATAAGTTACGTGTCAAGACCATTAGTTATGTGATGTCGGTCTAAGTTTTTAAACATGGTATTTATTTGTAATAAGTTCATCATAATAAATACGACAAGAATGTTAGTTTTGAGAGTTATGATATCGTAAAGTGGTTTGTATGTAATCAATATTATAACCATGGTTTTTCAGATGCTCATTTTACTATTGTCGGATGAAGTATTTTCTATAGATAGAAAGCCGTGAACTTACCAACAATGAACTTAACTTAACATGTATCTCAGGAGGTGTCGTAGCTTAAAGTTGAAAGTGTATGGAGAAGTTATAGAAGACCTTCAAGGAATTCCAGTTTGTTTTACCATGTAGTATATATGTGTATTTTATGTTTAAGCTTGTGCTTGTTTAAATTAGATTTCTTTGAGTAGACTTTCAATACAAGATTTTGATGTATCATACGGTTCGATTGTTTAAGTTTATTGTTTATGGTGGCATGATCATACACTCTTATGTAAGCTATTCAACCTCAACCTCAACCTCAGATTTGGGGTTGTGATAGTATGAAATTCATGTATATTATATATTTTCGAATAAAATAAGTGAACTTCATTGTTGGTATAAAATATAATAACTTTTTTAACATTTAATCAATGTTATTACTCTGACTACTTGAATTGAATAGTGATTTATGCACTCGCAATCTTCATATTCAATGAATGACCTGATTCGTCTTCATCCATTGACCTGAAGTAGAGCTCCCAAATTCCGTGGGTTCAAGTGCAGATACTATATGTAACTTACCATGTTTTCAATCACTATAAACATAACCAATTCTACATAAACTAAAAGAATGCACAACTATTGATTTGAGATAACAGATATATAGAATAGAAATGGAATCCATCCAAATAAACTAATACGAAAATTTGGTTGGGGAATCATACATAAAACAATGAAAACAGAACATAAGAAGCGACCTAGGCATTTCATCGAATACCTGGTGGGCGGTGGCCAGAACTTCATCCTGCAAATCCTCCTGGTATAATAAGTCTCCCCCCTTTTGCGAATTTCAAACCATAAGGCTGCTCAATCTGAGCCTCATACTCTATATAGTTGTCCTATTCTGCTGTCGTCAATTCTTCTGATTCATACAGATTTCTTCACGAGAGGAGAGGTGCTGGTAGGGTTGCAGTGATGCTCTGTCAGCAAATTGTGGCTGTGTGGGATAAAGAAGATGGTCAGGAGTAGCAGGAGGTGGATAATATTCCTACTCGCTGCTCAGACGACGGCGACTGCATCTTTTTGAAGGTGGTGTGTCGGCGGCAAACACCTCCTCAGCTCACAGAGTCAGGACACAGGTGTTGAGGTTCGAGTTTAGTTTGAAGGTTGTAATTTTGAATAATTGGTTATAAATTGTGTTGATGAATGTGTCTCGAATTTCGTCTTAGTTAGAAAATTTCAGAATACTTTTAGCTGATTAGGTAAGCTGTACGAACATCTAGAAACGATCAATACAATATACGAAACTTGTTGTATTTTGACAGTATTCTCATGAAGTCTAATATATGTTCACCATCTTCTTCCCACTCATGCCTCCCATCTCTTCACCATAATCCTACACCTTCCTTTCAATCCTGGCCTAACTATAAACCCTTCTCATCTTCACCCCTGTTTTCTCCACTTTCAATCCAATCCACTTTCACTTCACCCAAATCCTCCATTCCTGCTGTAACTCCAACTGAAGGATCAATCCCTGTCATCAACTTTGAGGATTTCGTGGAGAAAGATTGGTCATTTCTTGATGCTGATGATATATCTTCCAACCAAGTTTACAAACAAAACACTGACCAAATCATATCTTCTGGGAAAATTTCTGAGGATTCAAAGGTTCTAATTTCAACAGGATCAGAAGGGTTTGTTCATAAAGTGATTGATATACATTCTTGCAAACAATTAAAAACCATGTGTTTTATTCAACATAGATTTGACCCTCCTTTTCAAACTACTTCCACCCTATTTTAAATTATATTATTCAACATAGATTTGTTTTAATTGTTTCAACGTGTTTATTATTTTAATAATATTATGAATGTATTATAAACAATGCAAGTATAGTTTATATAATGATGAGTGTATGGGCTTGATTTAGTGAGTATGGTAGTCTTTAGGTAAATTAAGAGAGAATAGCAACCACAAATGATATGTGAATGGAAAGAAATAGATAGATTAGTATAGTAACAACTCAAGACCTATTAAGTTGTATACCGATGAAAACAATCCAAGACCTATTGGATTGAGTTCGTATCAAGTCAAGAACACGTCCCAACAAGATAATTTGAGAATTATAACAATAATTCAAAGTGAAAATAATGATTCTTTGATTAAAATTCGTGCATTTACTTTTTCCATGCATAATTTGGCTTTATATGAAGCCTTTATTACAAATTTGGTGGTTACAAGCCAACCAACCAATTATTCATTAAAACTACTAAATAGAAATTAAGGTAACTCTTGAAAGAACACAAAAAAAAAAAAGGTCCATGAGACTCGTGAATGAAAAAAACGGCTATGCTTGCTTAAGGAGCCATAAGAAGCATTAAGGAGTCATCATAAGCATTAAAGTGTAACCCTAATCCACCAAAGAGTGTCAAAAACGGCTACGAGGCTTTATGAAGCAAATAGTAACGTTTTTAGCACTTATGAAGCCTTAAAAATGTTGCCCTAGTCTTCATGCAACCTTAATTCAATTTGTGGGTTACCATGCACAACCCAACCATTGAGCCCAAACCACCTTCTAGCCCACTAGTAATCACTAATCCATCACATTTTGGGCTTTCATGATCCATGCATGGATCATCCCCTCCCCTTTTGAAAGGAATTGACCTCAATTCATCAAGTCCATCATCATCAAGATAAGGTGAAAGATCTCCCACATTAAAGGTAGCATGCACTCCATGCTCTCCTCCTAAATCTACCTTGTAAGCATTATCATTGACACGTGACACCACTTTATAAGGACCTTCGGCTCTTGGCATTAACTTGTTTTTCCTTTTGTTAGGAAAACGTTCTTTCCTCATATGCACCCACACCAAGTCACCATCTTGAAAGACACGTGGTTTCCTATGCTTGTTTGACTTCTGTTTATACAACTCATTCACAGCTTCAATCTTCTCACGAACTTGTTGGTGTAGTTTCATCATGGCCTTCAACTTGTCATTAGCATCCTTGTGAACCAATTCATCCTTTGGCAATGGAATCAAATCCAAAGGCATGTAAGGATTCACACCATACACCACCTCAAAAGGAGAGTGACCTGTAGCATAAGTAGGAGAACGATTATAGGCAAATTCAGCATGTGCAAGTTTGATGTCCCAATCTTTTTGAGTTTTGCTAACCAGCCCTCTCAACAAAGCACCCAAAGTTCTATTAGTAACCTCTGTTTGCCCATCTGTTTGTGGATGATGGGATGTACTAAAAAGTAACTTAGTACCCACTTTCCTCCATAAAGTGTTCCAAAAGTAACTTAGAAATTTGGAATCCCTATCAGAAACAATTGTTTTAGGAATACCATGCAAACGAACCACCTCTTTAAAATACAAATCAGTCACATTAGATGCATCATTGGTTTTATGACATGGCACAAAGTGAGCCATTTTTGAAAACCTATCCACCACCACCATAATGGAATCCTTCCCCCTTTGAGTTCTAGGCAAAGCCATAATGAAATCCATGGATACATCTTCCCAAGGACGAATAGGAACCGGCAAAGGAGTGTAAACACCATGCTTGAAAGTTGTTTTCGCCATATGACATGTAACACACTTGCCCACTATGTTGGTTACATCCCCCAACATCTTCGGCCAAAAGAAATGTTCTTTAAGCACCTACAAAGTTTTGGTAATGCCAAAATGACCAGCCAAACCACCGCCATGAGCTTCACGAATCAACAACTCCCGTATTGCATGTTTTGGGACACAAAGGCAATTGCCTTTGAATAGAAAGCCATCTTGAATCACAAATTCACCATTAGGACCACCTGCACATTTCAAAAACATATCTCCAAAGTCCATATCATATTGATAATGGTCCTTTAGAGTTTCAAATCCCAAGAAACGAACATCCAAAGTCACCAATAATGAGTAACGCCTCGAGAGTGCATCAGCCACCACATTGCTTTTGCCATCCTTGTATTTGCATGAAAAATGAAAGGATTGCAAGAACTCCACCCACTTTGCATGTCTTGTGCTCAACTTTTGTTGCCCATTGATGTACTTCAAGGATTCATGATCAGAATGCAAAATAAAATGATTTGCACGCAAATAATGACTCCAATGATCTAAAGCACGAACAATAGCATAAAACTCCTTATCATAAGTGCAATAATTCAAACGAGCACCACCCAACTTTTCAGAAAAATAAGCAATAGGACGTTTGGATTGGATCAAAACAGCCCCAATACCAACTCCACTTGCATCACACTCCACTTCAAATGGTTGAGAAAAATCTGGAAGAGCTAAAATAGGAGCATCACACAATAATGCCTTGAGTTTCTCAAATGCCTTTTGAGCTTCTTCTCCCCATGCAAAGACTCCTTTCTTCAAACAACCTGTCATGGGACTTGCAATGGTGCTAAAATCACGAACAAATCTTCTATAGAAAGAAGCAAGACCATGAAATGATCTAACTTCAGAAATGTTAGTAGGAATAGGCCATGACTGGATTGCTTCAATTTTGGATGGGTCTACGGACACGCCATTTTTTGAAACCACAAAACCAAAAAATGCCACTTCTTCCACTAAAAACGAACATTTTTCTTGCTTTCCATAGAGTTTTTAAGCTCTAAGCGTCTCGAAAACCTGTTTTAAGTGCACCAAATGATCCTCCAAGCTCTTGCTATATACCAAGATATCATCAAGGTACACAACCACAAACCTACCCAAAAAAGATTTTAGCACTTCATTCATTAGTCGCATGAAAGTGCTAGGTGCGTTAGTTAGACCGAAAGGCATCATGGTCCATTCATACAAGCCATGTTTAGTTTTAAAGGCTGTTTTCCATTCATCCCCTTCACACATACGAATTTGATGGTAACCACTTCTCAAATCAATTTTTGAGAACACAATAGAACCATGCAACTCGTCCAACAAATCATCAACTCTAGGAATAGGAAATCGGTATTTTATGGTGATGTTATTAACAGCCCTACTATCAACACACATCCTCCAAGAACCATCTTTTTTTGGAACCAACAAAACTGGAACAACACAAGGACTTAGGCTTTCACGAACATAACCCATTTTCATGAGTTCATCAATTTGTTTTTGCAACTCTTTTGTCACCTCCGGATTCCATCTATAGGCAGCTTTATTAGGCAAAGGAGCACCCGGAATAAGGTCAATTTGGTGTTCGATACCGCGGATTGGAGGCAAACCCGGTGGTAATTCGCTTGGAAACACATCTTGAAACTCCAAAAGCAAATCAACAATAGTGTTTTCTCCATGCACCATCTTCTCCACCTTTGCATGCTCTTTGGCCACAAGCATGTAAATAACATCACCTTTGTCAAGAACTTGCTCCACCTCCCTTTCACTAGCAAACATAGAAATATTAGGTTTTTTTACTTGTTTAGAATTCATGGACCTTATGGCCGTTGGGGACATGGGTTTTAACACAATTTTTTTATTATTGTGTTTCAACTCATATTCATTGCTCCTCCCTCTATGTAACACGTACCTATCAAATTGCCAAGGACGCCCCAACAAAATATGACATGCATCCATAGGAATAACATCACACAACACTTCATCTTCAAAAGACCCCATCGTTAGACCAACTCTAACCTATTTTGTCACCTTTATTTTGCTTCCATCATCCGACCAATGAAGAACATATGGTTTTGGGTGGTTTGTTGTAGACAAACCCAATTTGGTCACCATTTCATTAGAAGCAACATTAGTACAACTTCCACCATCAATAATCAAACTACACCACTTGTCTCTAACCAAACATTTGGTGTGAAACAATTGGTCTCGTTGATCCACATCAGCCACGGTTTGAACCCCTTGAGTTTTAAGGGTTCTAAGCACCAAAACTGTATCATACACCGGTGCTTCATACTCTACCTCCTCCTCTTCTTTCTCTTCTTGTTGTGTATCATAAAAAATACCCGTCAACCTTTCTTCTTCCTCCAACTCTTCACGACATTCAATGGCCTCCCTTAAAGTCACCACCCTTTTGTTTGGACAAGCATTTTGGTAATGACCAAAACCTTGACACTTGAAACATCTA
The DNA here is from genome assembly GCF_052625555.1 of Lactuca saligna. Lineage (NCBI taxonomy): Eukaryota > Viridiplantae > Streptophyta > Magnoliopsida > Asterales > Asteraceae > Lactuca > Lactuca saligna. Next base: position 50,305,464 of record NC_136417.1, read on the forward strand.
ATTTTCGCCAAACTAGTTTCTTTGGTACCACTAGTAAGTTTAGGAGCAACGGGAACACTACTAGAACCAGAAGGAGTAGAAACAGAATTTTGTCTATTGCTAGACTCGGGCTTGGACCACGACTTTGACTTGGGACTTTCGAGACTTGAACTTGAACTCCCACCATAACGTGCTTTGGTTTGCCCCTCCAACTTCAAACACAAACCACAAAGAGTTCCAAAATCAGCATAAGGATATAACTCCACAACATTGGCAATGTTGTAGTTCAACCCTTTTAGAAAATGAGTCATTTTTTGTTCTTCAATTTCTTCAATATCCCCCATCAAGGACAACTTCTCAAATTCATCAATGTATTCTCCAACACTCATTTTTCATTGCCTCAAATCAGCAATCTTCTTGTAAGTGGCCATTTTATGAGTAGAAGGAACATATCTCTTTCTTAGCTTTCGTTTTAGAGAAAGCCAAGAACAAATTTTTTCTTTGCCTTCACGGGTTCTCTTGGCCTTAAGCCCTTCAAACCACAATGAAGCACCACCAATTAGCTTGAGAATGGCATACTTGCAGCTTTTTTCGTCATCCACTTCTTTGTACTCGAACATTCTTTCAATCTTCCTTTCCCACTCCAAGTAGCGTTCAGGATCAGTTCCACCAACAAATTCAGGCAATTCAGACACCTTGAATTCTTCCACAACCCTATGTTCACCACGGCGGGGTTTCCTTCGATTTCCACCTTCTTGGATGTTTCTTAATGCTTCTCGAAGATTTTGTAGGAACTCTGGATCATCAAAATCCATTCTGCGCTCTGATACCACTTATGATGCGTGTATGGGTTGATTTAGTGAGTAGGGTAGTGTTTAGGTAAATTAAGAGAGAATAGCAACCACAAATGATATGTGAATGGAAAGAAATAGATAGATTAGTATAGTAACAACTCAAGACCTATTAAGTTGTATACCGATGAAAACAATCCAAGACCTATTGGATTGAGTTCATATCAAGTCAAGAACACGTCCCAACAAGATAATTTGAGAATTATAACAATAATTCAAAGTGAAAATAATGGTTCTTTGATTAAAATTCGTGCATTTACTTTTTCCATGCATAATTTGGCTTTATATGAAGCCTTTATTACAAATTTGGTGGTTACAAGCCAACCAACCAATTATTCATTAAAACAAGTAAATAGAAATTAAGGTAACTCTTGAAAGAACACAAAAAAAACGTCCATGAGACTCGTGAATGAAAAAAAACGGCTATGCTTGCTTAAGGAGCCATAAGAAGCATTAAGGAGTCATCATAAGCATTAAAGTGTAACCCTAATCCACCAAAGAGTGTCAAAAATGGCTAGGAGGCTTTATGAAGCAAATAGTAACGTTTTTAGCATTTATGAAGCCTTTAAAATGTTGCCCTAGTCTTCATGCAACCTTAATTCAATTTGTGGGTTACCATGCACAACCCAACCATTGAGCCCAAACCACCTTCTAGCCCACTAGTAATCACTAATCCATCACATTTTGGGCTTTCATGATCCATGCATGGATCATATAATTTCAAATCTGTTTGGTAAATTTGATATAAATACTTTTTTGTGTTATAATCTATAACCAAATTAATAAATTCTAAAGTTAATTACTAAAATTACCAAATCTATTGAAGCCAATCGAAGAAAGACGTGATCATGGTATATCATGCATAGCAGACCCTAGAACGTTTATGCCAAGTCCAAAATCGAATATGATGATATGAACTTGATTTGCACCAAAACAACATTTTCAAACATTAACATTACACTAAAGTAGTATCGTTAGATAATATATCTGTTGGGTTTTAGTTCACAACATGTAGAGTAAATAAAATTGAAATCATTGTCTGCCATTAGATAAGTGCGTGGACTAATATGGATTTTATAGGTTTTTATTTTAATTGATTAGTAGTGATTATGTTATCTCTAACGCGTCCAAACACGATACTTGATCTTCATGCAACAGTAGCCCGACTTAAGCTTAAGGTTAGAACTCTACATGAATCGATTAAAAGTGAGAAAAACAAAAGAGTCCCTCAATAACTCCCTTCAAAATTGTGGATTAAGAGGCATGCCATTTGGTTGCCGAAGGAAGGATGATATCTTTAGATACATAGCATTTAGGTTTTTTCGGGTAAGGGCCGAAGGCCCTTGTACTCGCCAAGGACAATTATGCCCTTTCGGCTTCATTTCCTTCTCCAACGTCTTGTTCCAGAGTTTTAGCAAAGAAAAGAAAAGAAGTGAAAGAAACTAACGAGAGAAAAAAAGATAAAAGAAAGGGCAAGAAAGTTGTATTTTGTGTTCCCAAGTCAGAAAGAAGTGAAAGGAAAATTAAACATTTTATTACTCTCTCCAAATCCTTCCAATTAGAAGGAAAGTTACGAGGGAAAAGCTTTCTTTCAATTTCAGTGTAAGGAAATCAAGATTAAACCGCCCACACTGCACAACATAATGTGGTTTTCAATGTTCGCGGTGTGGTTCGTGGTTTGTAGTTTTTGTAAACTGCAATATATGGTGCGGTTTGTGGTTTATGCTTACGCAAATGCGGTTCAAACCGCACCGCACCACATTATATATATATATATATATATATATATGTATATATATATATATATATATATATATAGAGAGAGAGAGAGAGAGAGAGAGATGATCAAATGGGAACACCTAAAAGGTTGAGAATGTGAGAACAATTGTAGACCAATCATTCCATAAGGGCATAAAAGGAAATTTACAATGGAATTAAATATAGATAATTAATTAATTCCTACATGTTATCTAATTAATTGATTTTTTTTTACCTAAATACTAGAAATAAATTCAATTTATTTTCATTCAATCAGATTATTAAAAAGACAAAATTGCAAGAATAGTCCCTGTGGTTAGGTGGAAATTGCCACTTTGGACCAAATAGGTTTTGACTAGCACTAATGGTCCAAAAGTTTCCATTTTGTTGTAAGTTTGGTCTAAAACGATTTAAAATGATGAATTTGCCACATTCTATTTGTTTTTTGCTTTTCTTTTTGTTATTTAATTATTTTCCTAACAAAAAAATAAAAAATAAAATGAAGAAAGGAATCTCTCTCTCTCTCTCTCTCTCTCTCTCTCTCTCAAGTTTAAAGAACGTCACCGTCCTCACCCCTCCCCCAACCTTCACTCCTGCTGGGAAGCTTGAACACTACCGCCGTAAAAAGATAAACGACGTCATATCAAAGCTCTAGCAGCAAAACCCTAAACCTAAAAGTTTCAGGTGGCGACATACAGATCGATACTAAGGTTTCTAGCAGCGGCGACCTCTAAAAACCCTAAGATTTAAAGAAAAGAGAATGGCGACAACCTCTAAAAACCATAGTGTCTCTTTCTTTCCTTATTCAAACTCGATTGAAGCTGACCAGAGGGTCATTTGGCGTTCTTTCCTTCTTCAAACTCGATTAAAGCTCACCTAAGGGTCATTTGACGGAGCCAGGAGAGTTGAGAGACGGTGGGGATGATTGGAAATGGTGGTGAAGAGGGGTGGCTGTAGGTGTTTTCAAGGGTTGTCGGTGGTTTGGTCTTCATCGTTGTGCTTTGGTCTGTAAAGATGAAGCTCTTTGATTCTCAGGAGGAGGCGGATCTGAAACCCCCATTTACAAACCTTCGTTTCAGAGTTAGAACAACAATTAGGGTTCTCCTCTCTCTTTCTCTCTCTCTCCCTCTCTCTCTCTCTCTCTCTCTTTCTCTCTCTCACACACACAAATAGAAGCTCGTCTGAACACCATTGGATCTTGCTAAGATACATATTAATGGGCAAAGTTGCTTTTGATTATGGAGATTACAATTAGGGTTTCTTTTTTCTGCATATCCTTAAGAAGAAGAGGATGATGAAGATATGGGGTCTACAATGAAGAGAGAGAGAGAGAGAGAGAGAGAGAGAGAGAGAAAGAGAGAGAGAGGATTTTCTTTCTTTTTCTTTTAATTATGAAACTATTTAAATAAATAAATAAACTAAAAAAATAAAAATAAAGGGCAAAATGGTCATTATAAAAGAATTTAAAGTAAATTGGACCAAAGTAGCAAGAAATACCTGTAGACCATGAGTGCTAGTCCAAACCTGTTTGGCCCAAAGTGACAATTTCAACCTAACTACAAGGACCATTCTTGCAATTTTGTCTATTAAAAAACGTTTTTACCATGATTAAAATATGTTTTTTATTTTTTTACCGGTATATCAAAAAGATTGATGAATTAATCATTTCAACCGAATATGTGTAATTATACAAAAATAAAAACGTATTTGTAGTCATATATGAATCTGTGGTAATCGTGAATGAAAAGATGAATTAAGTTATAATAATAAATAAATATAACACAATTTATAGAGAAAAATTACAATACAACTATAATCATAATTAAATAAAACATATTGAATACTTATAATCTAGATTACACATCTATTCATAAATAATAACACAAAAAGTTACAATGTAATACATATCTATTTTTCTATAATCACATTTGAATACAGCATAAACAAAAAAAATATAATAAAAATATTTAATTATTATTATATAATCATAAATGAATAAAGCAAGGTTTTTTCTACTTTGTATTATTTGGTTGTAAATTAGCGCTCCAACATTCTGTTTGTAGAAGCATCTCGATTTCCTCTACACACTGTCAAATAAAGAAATATATACAATTAACAGTCAACTAAATGAAAAAGATTTAGAAAAACACATATGATGTCAAATTATATATGAAGAGATATGAACAAAATATAAAATACATATGAAATCCTATAATTGTAATTATATTCATAAATGAATATATATCATTAATCACAGATGAATACACTTCTAATAATAATGAATACCACTCTAATCATAAATAAATTCCATAGTTGCCGATCCCATGAGGGACATGACAAAACCAATTGCTGACTTAGAGAGTGTCACAAATGAGATTAGAGGAATCAAAAGAATAACTCAACCAGTCAGCAAAAAAAAAAGCCTCAAGTCAAATTTAACCCTAAAGTTAAAAAGATCACACATGAATATAAGAAAAGGGTTGTTGTCCTCTCGGTTTCAGCGCTTAATTCACCCTTTTTCTCATTCCTTTTTGTCAATTGATTACCACACCAAAAGCACCCTTTTAATGCTTAATTTGCTGCTGAAATCAAAGACCAAGAACAACTACAAAAACATTACCTTTCTAGTCATTGTTAGTTGCTGAATTTCGAGTAAATCAAAACCCAAGAAACCTCGATCGAACCGGCTTTTTGCTGCTGAAATTGATGAACTGATTTTTGCTCCTTCTTTCCCATTCTTCTTCTTCATTCCCTGCCAAGAATAACCACCAGGATGGGGTTGTGTTTCCGGTGAAATCAAAAGAGGCAGCAACCTCTTGGCCTTTTCCCCCCACCTCGGACCAGCCTCCTCCTTTCCCTTCGTATTGAACTCCCGAAGCAGAAGCGAAGCAGTTTGGAAGCTGCTTGAGCATCCCCTCACTACCCCCTATGAGATCGACAATAGCTCTGTTGCTTCCATCCTTCTCCTTTCTTTAATCGAACCGAGAACCAGTGGTCTTTTTTCCTCTCCTCTTTGCAATCAATCTGCCACCACCGAGCCCTCTTTCTTTCCCTTTCTTCTTCTTCATTTGCTGCCAAGAATAACCACCAAGAGGCTTTGATTTAGATGGAGCGGCCGAGACTCATGTACAGATGAGGGAGACGTGCCCTAGGTACAGAGAGAAAAATGAAGACGAAAATGGTGGACTGAATGATGAAGTCGTAAGTTTATATAAAGAGAGATTAGAGAGAGATTGAGAGATTTTAGGAGTTGTTTACAATAATGGAATGATTAATTACCATGGTACCCTTTTCTTATTTTTAATTCAAGTTAATTGAATTTAAACATTTTAATAATAACAAAATTTCTAATTAATTATAGCCTTAAATCTAAGATAATAGATGGATGAGATCTGTTCTCGCGTTCTCAACCTTTTAGGTGTTCTTATTTGATAATACTCCTATATATATATATATATATATATATATATATATATATATATATATATATATATATATATATATATATAAAATATGTTCAACAAATTCTAACAAATACAAAATCATAGCATATTGGTCACCAAACAATGGGACAGTATACAACCATTGTTTCAGTTATAACAAATTCTAACCCATTTTTTGTATATTTATAAAGATACTTGACAAATTAGGTATCAAAACTATATTAAAACTATATTGATTATATGAAATCAATATCTTTGGAAGAATAAAATTAAATTTATCATGGAAAAATATATTTAATTGAGTGCAAACTCTATTTTGGATTTAGCTGGCACATAACTTTCATTTTCACAACGGGCTACTAAAATTGGTGGGAAAATTACATTAATATATATCAAATTAATAACGATGTTAGGGATATTAAAACAATCATTTACCATAATTATATACAAATTGCTATTCGTTATATGATAAAAAACTCATTTAACGTGGTCACGTACTAATGTTTATAAAACTTGAATACACAATAATTTTGGTTATTCATTAAACCGCACCAAAACTGCCCGTACCAAACCAAACCGCACCACATAACGCGGTTTAGAACCTTTATGTTTGATACTTATTTAACGTTATTAACCAACTTATAATTATTATTAGAAAGACACAACAATTTATCACTTTTAACTATTTATAAAATATTCATTGGATTGTTTACTCTGAACTAAAATTTATATTTAAATTGATCATGTAAAGTTATATTTAGATTAACATTGTAAGTATTTTATACAATTTGTTTAAAAGTTATAACTTTAAAATGATATTAGAGCTAATTAATTAAGTATAATATGTTAAAAGTTAAAAACATAACTTTATAAGTAGAAGAAAATATGTTCTTTTAATATTGAAATTTAGCTTATATATGATTATTAGAAAGATACTAAAATTTATCACTTTTAACTATTTACAAAATATTCTTTGGGTTGTTTAAGTTGAACTAAAATTTATATTTAAGTTGATCGTGTAAGGTTATATTCAAATTAACAATTGAAGTATTTTATACAAATTTTTTAAAAGTTGTAGCTTTAAAATGATAATGGTTTACATACAATAACATATTAGACCTAATAAATTAAGTATAATATGTTAAAAGTTAACAACATAACATTATAAGTAGAAGAACATATATTCTTTTAATATTGAAATTTAGTTTATATATGATTACATTTTAGGTTTGAAATTTATTTAACCTTATTAACGAACTTATAATCATTATTAGAAAGAAATTGAAAAGTCATGGTAGTTTCAAATGAATGTGATGAAAGGACAAATGAATGTGGTGAAAGAACTATATGGCTGAAATCTTTACAAGTATATGTTTTTTTTAAATATAAAAATAATGTTGTTAAATTTGATATAATAATTTGTATACTAAATTGATATAATATATTGATTATTTTGAATTATACGATAATATATACACCTATTAATACTACATAATCTTAATTTTTGAATGACCTCTACCCGCGGGTTACTCATGAATAAAATTAAATAAAATATATGGTTTAATCTTATTTATAGTTGTTGTTATTGTTAATTAATTTTTTAAAATTTATTTGCTTAACATTTTAATTTCTATTATTCTAATTATTCAAAACATCAAACAAATTTTTTTATTTTTAAAGATAACAATATAATCATTTATATACAATTATTTTTAACTATTGTGATTGTAAGTTATTTTAAATTACTTATTTGAAAACTTTTAACGATTATAAAAATATCTTTAGGAAATATTTTAGTTAAATTGATATTACAATTTAGTTTTTGTATTTAGCATTACATTTATCACTTTTAACCATACACAAAATATTCTTTGGATCTTTTAAATGGAACTGAAATTTATATTGAAGTTGACCCAATAATGTTGTTTTAAATTAACAATTTCAATATTTTGTCCAAATTCTTCAAAAGTTGTAGCTTTAAACTGATAATGGTTTACATACAACAACATATTAAATTTAATAAATTAAGTATTATATGTTAAAAGTTAAAGACATAACTTTATAAGTAGCAGTAAAAATATTATTTTAATATTGAAATTTAGTTTATTTATGATTACTCTTTAGGTTTGATAGTTATTTAACATTATTAACCAAGTTATAATCATTATTAGAAAAATACTACAATTTTTCACTTTTAACTATTTACAAAATATTATTTAGATTGTTTAAGTTGAACTAAAACTTATATTTAAGTTGATCGTGTAAGGTTATATTTAAATTAACAATTTAAGTATTTTATACAAATTGTTCAAAAGTTGTAGCTTTAAAATGATAATGATTTACATACAATAACCTATTAGACCTAATAAATTAAATATAATATGTTAAAAGTTAAAAACATAACTTTATAAATAGAAGAAAATATATTCTTTTAAAATTAAAATTTAGTTTATATATGATTACACTTTAGGTTTTATATTTATTTAACCTTATTAACCAACTTATAATCATTATTAGAAAGAAATTGAAAAGTTATAGGAGTTTCAAATGAATGTGGTGAAAGGAAAAATGATTAGGACTTTCGAATGAATGTGATGAAAGAAAAAAATGCTTCCTTTATAAGTATACTAGATGAATTCACGCACGTTGTGCAATGAAGATTAAAAATATATTGTTAAAATATTGAAAAATATATGTTTAAAATGGTTATGTTATTGACATTAACTTTGAGACAATATTTTTACACACACACACACACACACACACACACACACATATATATATATATATATATATATATATATATATATATATATAATCTCTATTATTTTAAACAATAATATTCATTGACATCAACCCACATTCCTCATTAATAGAATTAAATATAATTATCTATTTAGTATTATTTTTAACAATTATTATTATTGATTAATTATATTTTTATTTTGCGATCCTTTTCTAATTTCAATAATGATGTTCATTTAAAATACAATTTATTTATAGCTAAATGTAATTTATAATTTGATGTTATTACCATTTAAAATTGGTATTCATTAGTTTTAAACCACTTATTATTAATAATAAGTTAACAAAGACTTTTAAGAAACACTTAATATTATTATTAAAATATGAAAATTCACTAAATAGTAAAGTGATAAGATAGACGATTTGCATTTCAAAAGAGACTTGCATGGATAATATACATATCCATGTAATTTGATTTTATTATTTATAATTATTGTTTATTAATTTTAAAACCACTTGTTATTATTAATAAGTGAAAGAAACTTTTAAAAAACACTTATTGTTAAATGTTAAACATAACTAAAAATTAAAGTGATAAGATAGACAATTTGCATTTTAAAAAAGACTTACATGGATAATATGATATATCCATGATTTTTAATTAATTATTGTTCTGAAGCAATATGAACATACAAACATGTATACAATAGTTAATTAAATATTATATATATATATATATATATATATATCATCTTCCATAACATATGATCCATAAAATAAATATAATCTAATTTACATTAAAATTTCAACCACAATATACAATGATATTCTTAAAAGAATACTTGAATCAAGAAAATACAAAAAAAGAATTTATATATAACAAACTTACAAATTAAAAACTTCAACATAATAACATGGCTCAAAAAATTGTTCAAAGCCTCAAACCAACACAAAAAACTTTAAACTTGTTTTCTTTGTGAATTTTGTATGTGATTTCTATTTGTATGTCTACTAAAAAAGATTGATCTTTTTATAATAGAGTATCTATCAATTGTTTATTAAATATATTATATAAGTTATATAACCTTTGAATCATTAATCATTATTAAGTGACCTTTGAGTGGTATTCATTAAAATAGGAGGTTTCAAATGCATGAGGTGTTTGCAAATTTTTATAGGGGTTTCAAATGCATGAGGTTTAAGAAAAAATGCTAACTTTATAAGTATGTATGATAATGATAATGATAATGATAATGATATGATTACTAAAAGTTATCTTAATCCTATAATAATCTACGTTTTTCAAATTTAAACAATTTATGATACTGTTTGCATCTAGATTCACTTCGACTTTTTTAACTTTGTTTGCATCTAGATTCACTTCGACTTTTTAACTTGTTGTGACCTTTTTTCTTCATAGTTGATTATTATCGCACATATTTGATCCGTTACCAATAAGTTATATTCCAAATTGACTTATTTTCATATAAAAAGTTGAAATTATCGCTTATAATATTTAACCATTACAATGATTTAACATTTTAAATTACATCTAATTAAAAGAGAAGTGATGAGCCCTTAAAGACGTTGATTTATTATTCTAAAATATATCTAAGAAGGAAACAAATGAACCATTTAAAAGGTCTAGTTGATGTTTATCTCTTGTTTGTGGTTCTCTCTATTGCTACACTTAATGACAAAAGAAAGACCTTTAAAGTCTTTTGTAGTTGTTTGTTCGTGTGTTTTAGGTTATTTTACAGTTTCCATTCCTAATCTTCTTTTAAAATAAAAGATTCCGGCCCAAAAAAGAAGTTTTATGTTTTTAGACCCTAAAATAAAGTTTTGTAATAATTTACTTCCTCCACCTTTTGTAAAATAACTTTTAATTTGTTTTTTAGGAATAAAAACAAAAATAAATCACACGTAAACTCGTTTTTTGGTCTATGTTATTATATTTTATCGAAATTATTTTTTTGGTGCCATAGTTAGCATTACAAATAAAAGTTATGCGTAAAAAATAACATATTTGTAAGTTTTGTTTGATACCTATTGCACTATTTGGTTGTTGATATGACCATGTTGATAATAGAAATAAGTTTATCATTTTTATTAGTAATTTTTTTTTATTAAAACCGTTGCCACCAAGTTTAAACCTAGAACTTGACATAACATATCATCATTAGTTATCATTTCAAATAAAAGTTTATGTATAAAAAATAATCGATTAGTATGTTTTTTAGGTAATATTTTTGGTGGTTGACAGTAGAAAGTTTTTACCCTTGAGAGAAGAAATCGAGTAGTGGCCAAGACCCCTCAGAACCCACACCAGGTCCACCCCTGCATGTAGATGGGATGCATGTAAATGGGAGAGTATTATTATCTATGAGCTTGATACAACTGAAAAAACCATAGATATAAGTTGTATTATATAGCCAATGTACAAAATGTAACTGTAACACTGATTTTTCAAACAAAATTTTCAATTTTTATATATAACATAATTCCACTAATATTCATAAAAACACCCATTTTACTTGTTCAATAAAACAGTATAAAATCCCAAGATCAACATGTAAAACTTCAAACGTGTGTGTACGGATCAAGCCGGCGCCTTCCCGCGGTCGTCACTAACACCTGAAACAAATAACATCAACACTGTAAGCACAAAGCTTAGTGAGTTCCCCAAAATACCACATAAAACACATATTAGCCACTCGAGGCTATAACTTTGTGGGTCCGTGCACCCAAACTCTATGAACCCTCAGGTTCTAGCTCTGATAAACATGCACCACATAAATCACATATAAATCATGCAGTACAACACATAACATACATAGCATACAAATACTCTAACACATAACTCTGGTTACCTACTCAAGGTAAAGTATAGTGAGGAGACTCACCTCGTGTGTCTCGGTAACTCGCAACCCTGAAATCACTAAACACTCGATCCGCCGAGCTGTAGTCCCCCTATAGCACATTACATCTCTAATTAACACTCTCCCAATCTAGGGTTGATCACACTATAACAAATCACTCTTGGTCAACGCTGGTCAACGGTCAACGGTCAACTCTGACCGGACTCGGTGAGTGCACTATGGCGACTCGGCGAGTCCGTGCGCATGCACCAACTTCCCTGGAATCCTCCCTTGACACGTCGAGTATTTCCCCCAACTCGACGAGCTCCACCTGGCACGAGTTGTGGGGCCACCACGAATCAACTCGCCGAGTCTCAAGAACAACTCGGCGAGTCCAGTTTGACTCGGTCCATCTGTCCATCCTGACTCTCCCTTGACCCACTGAGTTCACCTTTCCCAACTCGGCGAGACCACTCACTGAGTGGTCGCGCAACATTCATGCTACTCGCCGAGTCTGTTCTTCGGACTCGGCGAGTCCGTGCCATGCACTGGCTCAATCTTGCTCTAAAGGCCAGATCCAGTCCACTAATCCATAGATCCAGTCCCCCCATGCTTATTTAGCACGTAAAGTCACAACCTTGATGCATAAATAACCTCTACATGATCACAAATGATGATTTTGACTCTATTACTTCAACACAAGGCCAAGGACTCCATTTTCACCCATAAAGCTTGATGAGTGAGGCCCTCTGGACCTCTATGGATCCAGATCCATGGTCTCAACTCAAAGAGGGGACAAAAGGGCACCAAATCACCCCATAAATGATCATATTAAGCCCTAACTTGCATCAAGTTTCACCAAACAGGAAATGGTCCGAAAATAATACCTCTAGAGTGATGATCCAAGCTCCAAATCCACGAAATAGCAACCTCCTTTGCTTCCTCTTGCCTAGAGCCTCCTTCTTCTTGCTAAACAACACTCACAAGGTCAAGATTTGCTCTCAATCCTTCACCAAACGCTCAAGGACTCTAGGGACACACTCTGGGGGTTGGATGAGTGCAAATGACGGCCATAAGGCCCTTTAAATAGGCCACAAACCCGGAGATTTAGGGTTTCACTACACAGCGCAGACTCGCCGAGTCCATACCCTGGACTCGCCGAGTCCAAGCGCGCACCTTTGCTCAATCCCGCGTCTCTACTCGGCGAGTCTGAGCCCCGACTCGCCGAGTCCCTCTTACAAAATAACATAATTAAACTTACATTATACCTGGGAAAAATCCGGATGTTACAACTCTCCCCCACTAGAATTGGACTTCGCCCTCGAAGTCCCGCTCTAAAACAGCTCCGGATGCTGCTCCCGCATCATATCCTCCGGCTCCCAGGTCATCTCTGATCCCTTCCTATGTTGCCACTGGACCAGTACCAGAGGTACCTCCTTGTTCCTCAAAACCTTGATCTTTCGATCCCTAATAGCCACTGGTCTCTCCGCATAGTTCAGGCTTGCATCAACCTGAATATCCTCAAGTGGAACCACTGCCGACTCATCGGCTATACATTTCCTCAACTGCGATACATGAAAGGTGTTGTGAATCTGTCCCAACTCTGCTGGTAACTCCAGCCGATAGGCTACCCGGCCCACCCTAGCGATCACACGAAACAGGCCAATAAACCGGGGTCCCAATTTGCCCCTCTTCCTGAACCGGATCACTCCTTTCCAAGGAGAGACCTTCAGGAGAACAAAGTCGCCGACCTGAAATTCCAACTCGGACCGGCGTCTATCCGCGTAACTCTTCTGCCGGCTCTGAGCGGTCAATAACCTCTGCCTGACCAGCTGTATCTGCTCTGTCGTCTGATTCACGATCTCTGTACTGCCCATTACCCTTTGCCCAACCTCTCCCCAACATATGGGAGTCCGACACCTCCTACCATATAACAGCTCAAAGGGCGGCATACCAATGCTCGAATGATAGCTGTTATTGTAGGAAAACTCCGCTAGAGGCAAATACGAGTCCCAACTACCCCCAAAATCCAATACACAAGCTCGAAGCATGTCCTCGAGTGTCTGTATCGTCCGCTCACTCTGACCGTCGGTCTGGGGGTGGTATGCGGTACTAAAATGCAACTTAGTACCCAATTCCTCATGAAATTTCTTCCAAAAACGGGAAGTGAACCGCACATCACGGTCTGAAACAATCGAGACCGGCACCCCATGCCGAGATACAACCTCTCTCACGTAAATCTCTGCCAATTTCTCCGCTGAAGAACTCTCACTGATGGCAAGAAAATGAGCGCTCTTTGTCAACCTATCCACGATCACCCAAATTGCATCAACTCCTCTGGCAGTCCTCGGCAATTTGGTGATAAAGTCCATAGTGATCTGTTCCCACTTCCACTCGGGAACCTCCAATGGCTGCAACTTGCCATGCGGTCTCTGGTGTTCGGCCTTTACCCTTCGACAGGTCAAACACCTCTCGACAAACCACGCTACATCCCTCTTCATACAGGGCCACCAATACTCCTTCCTTAGGTCCAAATACATCTTCGTGGCCCCGGGGTGGATCGAAAATTTCGATCTATGAGCCTCCTCCATCAATGTAGCACGGGTACCGCCCACAAACGGTACCCAGATCCTGCCCTGATAAGTCATAAGGCCTCGACTATCCGATACAAACTCGGAAACCAACCCAACAACCCGCTCTCTCTTCTGCATCTCCGGACGCACGGCCTCGGCCTGAGCCCCACGAATGGCGTCCAGAACTAGAGCTATCACGGTCAGTCTCAAACATACATCTCGCAGGGGAGTACTCTCCGCCCTGCGGCTCAACGCGTCGGCTACCACATTAGCCTTGCCCGGGTGGTACAAGATCTCACAATCATAGTCCTTAACCACATCTAACCATCTCCTCTGTCGCATATTTAGGTTAGGCTGATCCATCAAGTACTTCAAACTCTTATGGTCCGTGTAAATCGTACAACGAACCCCATACAAGTAGTGCCGCCAAATCTTGAGGGCGAACACCACTGCCCCCAACTCCAAATCATGTGTGGGGTACCTCGTCTCGTGAGGCTTCAACTGCCTCGATGCATAAGCTATCACATGACCCTTCTGCATCAATACCGCTCCCAATCCTAGGATCGATGCATCACAGAATACCACAAAACCTTCCATACCTTCCGGAAGGGCTAATACTGGAGCTTCACACAACCTTTGGCGAAGCGTCTCAAAGGAGGTCTGCTGCTCGGGACCCCATGCAAATGCCACACCCTTCCGGGTCAATCTGGTGAGTGAAACCGCAATCTTGGAGAAGTCCTTAATAAATCTCCGATAATACCCTGCCAACCCGAGAAAACTTCGTATCTCAGAAGGTGACCTCGGCACCTCCCACCTCATCACTGCGTCAACCTTGGCCGGATCGACCAATATCCCCTTCTGGTTAACGAGATGTCCCAGAAACTGGACCTCCCGTAACCAGAAATCGCACTTGGAGAACTTTGCGTAAAGCTTCTCCGCTCTCAAAACCCCAAGCACCTCCCTCAGATGCTCCTCGTGCTGCTCACTAGATCTCGAATATACCAGAATATCATCAATGAAAACAATCACCGACCGATCCAACATCGGCCGACACACCCTATTCATGAGGTCCATGAACACAGCCGGGGCATTAGTGAGCCCGAAAGGCATCACCACAAACTCATAATGCCCATAACGTGTCCTGAATGCTGTCTTCTGGACGTCCTCGTCCCGCACTCTCACCTGATGATAGCCCGATCTCAAATCAATCTTGGAGAACCAAGATGCTCCCTGAAGCTGATCGAATAAATCGTCGATCCTCGGCAGCGGGTAACGGTTTTTGACCGTCAGCTTATTCAATTCCCGGTAATCAATACACATGCGATGCGAGCCATCCTTCTTCTTCACAAACAAGATGGGTGCTCCCCATGGCGA
Source organism: Lactuca saligna (assembly GCF_052625555.1). Taxonomy (NCBI): domain Eukaryota; kingdom Viridiplantae; phylum Streptophyta; class Magnoliopsida; order Asterales; family Asteraceae; genus Lactuca; species Lactuca saligna. The sequence continues at coordinate 50,321,045 of NC_136417.1, forward strand.
GCTACTCGGCCGAATAAACCCCTTCCCCAGCAACTCCTGAAGTTGCGAGGATAACTCCTGCATCTCTGGAGGCGCAAGGCGATACGGCACCTTAGCAATAGGTGCGGCCCCCGGAACCAAGTCGATGCCAAACTCCACTTGCCTCGCGGGAGGCACTCCTGGTAACTCTTCGGGAAATACATCTGGAAACTCCCGCACCACCGGAACTTCCTCCACAGAGCTCGGTCTCTCGGAGATCACTCGCGTATCCATCACATACGCTACATAACCCTTACAGCCCTGCTGCAAACACTGTCTCGCCCTAGCAGCCGAACAGAAGGCTGATCCAGAACGTGTACCCTCGCCGTACACTGAAAGAACTCCCCCACTAGGATCTTGTATAGACACCAGCTGTCGCTCGCAATCGATAACCGCACCGAATCGGCTCAACCAATCCATGCCCACTATAACACAAACATCACCCATCGCAATCGGAATCAGGTCGATCGGAAACTCGACCCCGAATATCTCCAATACACACCCCCGGAAGACCTCTGTAGCGCAAATCACCCTGTCGGCGGCTATGGAAACCCGCAGAGGCCGACTCAATACTCCACGACTAACACTGATACGCTGACTAAATGCCAAGGACACAAAAGATCGACTCGCACCCGAGTCAAATAACACTAAAGCAGGTACAGAATTCACAAGGAAGGTACCTAAGCATAGCATGATATAAGCATAATATTTCAACACCATAAACAATAATGAAAAGGAAACATACCAGCCACAACGTCGGGCGCGGCGCGGACCTCTTCCGCAGTCAGCTGGAAGGCTCTCCCCCGAGCCCTTGGCGCCTCGGCCTTCACGGGCCGACTCTCTGCAGCAGCAGCTCTGATGGCGGCGGGGGCAGACCCCTGAGATGCCCCGCACAGCAGTGGACACTCCGCCTTCCGGTGTCCGGTCTGGTTGCAGTGGAAGCACACTGCAAATCCCTTGGGGCAGTCCTTAGCCATATGCCCCTCCTTGCCACATTTGTAGCAAGACCCTGCCCGACAGACGCCATCGTGACCCTTGCCGCACTTCCCACAAGTGCGGCCCTTCTGGCTCCCGGGTCTGGGATCAGCGGGCTTGGCCCGCTTGGCTGCCGGCTGGGACTGTGCCGGCCGCCGATCCCTCCCCATAGACTCCGCCTCCTCCCTGGCCTGAGTCTCAAGCTCAATCTCCCTCTTCCGAGCATTTGCCTGAAGCTCGGCAAATGTCCGGTACGAGGAGTTCGCGGCGAACTCCCGAATATCCCATCTCAAAATGCTCAGATAACGGCTCATACGTGCCTGCTCGGTGGATACGTGCTCAGGGCAAAACATCGCCCTCTCCTGAAACATCCTCGTAATCACTGTAACGGACTCGGTACCCTGCTTGAGGGTCAGAAACTCCTGTGCTAGACGTTCCCTCTCCACCTGAGGAACATACTCATCTCGGAACATGGAAGTGAACCTCTCCCAGGTCACTGCCGCAAGCTTGGCCGGTGTGAAATGCGCAGTCACAAACTTCCACCAGTCCTTCACTCCCAAGCGAAGCTGGTTCAGCGCGAACCGAACCTTCAAATGCTCGGGGGACGAGCAAGTGAAGAAGCATCCCTCCATATCAGATATCCACCTCATAGCCGCCACCGGATCCTGTGTACCATCAAACTCTGGTGGCTTGGTGTTGCTGAACTCCCTAAACAACATCGCATCACCTCCCTGGGGTCTCGTCGCAGCAATCGCTGCGGTAGCCGCTGCAACCGCAGCCTCAGAAAGAGCGGCATAGCGCTCATCAAACATCTCAATCAAAGCGGTCTTGATAGACCCGAACATCTCTGGTATCTCAGCTTTGATGACCGCAGCCACCTCCTCATGAATGATCTGTCGAATCTCCTCATCACTAGATCCGGCATCCTCCGGCATGTGTCGTGTCCTCACCATGATCAATCTCTGAAATACAACATGCGATAATTAGAATTTACTCGAACACTCTTACATTCAACAATCCACCCCTCCTTGATTCTTGGCATCCCCAGATTCTTATTTGGACTGTGTACCGCACCGGTGCTTTGAGTAGTACGGGCCCAATACTACTGTCCGCACCGTCTCAGTACACACCCCCAAATCGTCCTCTTCGGATCCCAGTCCCCAAGTACTCTATTATACTTAAATCACTCTGGAACAAATCTCACACAAAGCCCTAGCTGCTACCTAATTAGTCTTAGCATCTCATAGCAGCTCACCATTCCCTAAGCTAAGGCATCACAAAACAGGCCACTCTAGTGCTATCAGCAATACCTACCCTGCTCTAGCATGCAAACACATCACAGTATTAATTATTTCATAACAAAAGGTATTTTGGGAATTCACCGTTCGGGCGCTGACTGATCGTACACACGTTTCTTCCTGGAAAACCCTTTACTCTTAGAAAATTTTGGTTTTTATTTTTGAAAATATCTCTTCAATTCCTCAGTTTGAGTTCAAATACTCCCGAAGGTGTACCCGAATCCCTCAAACCAAGGCTCTGATACCAATTTGTAACACTGATTTTTCAAACAAAATTTTCAATTTTTATATATAACATAATTCCACTAATATTCATAAAAACACCCATTTTACTTGTTCAATAAAACAGTACAAAATCCCAAGATCAACATGTAAAACTTCAAACGTGTGTGTACGGATCAAGCCGGCGCCTTCCCGCGGTCGTCACTAACACCTGAAACAAATAACATCAACACTGTAAGCACAAAGCTTAGTGAGTTCCCCAAAATACCACATAAAACACATATTAGCCACTCGAGGCTATAACTCTGTGGGTCCGTGCACCCAAACTCTGTGAACCCTCAGGTTCTAGCTCTGATAAACATGCACCACATAAATCACATATAAATCATGCAGTACAACACATAACATACATAGCATACAAATACTCTAACACATAACTCTGGTTACCTACTCAAGGTAAAGTATAGTGAGGAGACTCACCTCGTGTGTCTCGGTAACTCGCAACCCTGAAATCACTAAACACTCGATCCGCCGAGCTGTAGTCCCCCTATAGCACATTACATCTCTAATTAACACTCTCCCAATCTAGGGTTGATCACACTATAACAAATCACTCTTGGTCAACGCTGGTCAACGGTCAACGGTCAACTCTGACCGGACTCGGCGAGTGCACTATGGCGACTCGGCGAGTCCGTGCGCATGCACCAACTTCCCTGGAATCCTCCCTTGACACGTCGAGTATTTCCCCCAACTTGACGATCTCCACCTGGCACGAGTTGTGGGGCCACCACGACTCAACTCGCCGAGTCTCAAGAACAACTCGGCGAGTCCAGTTTGACTCGGTCCATCTGTCCATCCTGACTCTCCCTTGACCCACTGAGTTCACCTTTCCCAACTCGGCGAGACCACTCGCTGAGTGGTCGCGCAACATTCATGCTACTCGCCGAGTCTGTTCTTCGGACTCGGCGAGTCCGTGCCATGCACTGGCTTAATCTTGCTCTAAAGGCCAGATCCAGTCCACTAATCCATAGATCCAGTCCCCCCATGCTTATTTAGCACGTAAAGTCACAACCTTGATGCATAAATAACCTCTACATGATCACAAATGATGATTTTGACTCTATTACTTCAACACAAGGCCAAGGACTCAATTTTCACCCATAAAGCTTGATGAGTGAGGCCCTCTGGACCTCTATGGATCCAGATCCATGGTCTCAACTCAAAGAGGGGACAAAAGGGCACCAAATCACCCCATAAATGATCATATTAAGCCCTAACTTGCATCAAGTTTCACCAAACAGGAAATGGTCCGAAAATAATACCTCTAGAGTGATGATCCAAGCTCCAAATCCACGAAATAGCAACCTCCTTTGCTTCCTCTTGCCTAGAGCCTCCTTCTTCTTGCTAAACAACACTCACAAGGTCAAGATTTGCTCTCAATCCTTCACCAAACGCTCAAGGACTCTAGGGACACACTCTGGGGGTTGGATGAGTGCAAATGACGGCCATAAGGCCCTTTAAATAGGCCACAAACCCGGAGATTTAGGGTTTCACTACACAGCGCAGACTCGCCGAGTCCATACCCTGGACTCGCCGAGTCCAAGCGCGCACCTTTGCTCAATCCCGCGTCTCTACTCGGCGAGTCTGAGCCCCGACTCGCCGAGTCCCTCTTACAAAATAACATAATTAAACTTACATTATACCTGGGAAAAATCCGGATGTTACAGTAACCCTATATATAACATGGTCGGCGCGGTTCTACTAGGGATGTGAAAAAGTCCAGTTAGGATCCCGATTATGTATAGGGGTATTTGTTTAAAAAATTTGGGGTGGGGACATGATTAAATCCTGTTGTTATTATTATTATTATTATTATTATTATTATTATTATTATTATTATTATTATATTTTTTTTTGGGGGGGGGGGGGGGGGGGGAGGTAGGAGGGGGTGGGGTAGGCAACCTCTGTCCCATTTGTCCCTCTTGATATCCCTTGGTTATACAAATCAACACAAGTCTATAATAACAAAGAAATGTAGTCATGAGTGACCTAATGCAATTTCAATTACACCGATATGAAATATATAAAATCAATGTTTTATTTTTGGAAGAAATTGCTCAATGGAGGTGCATAATAGATTGTTAACAAGTAAATAAATTAATTTAAACTAAATATTTTCCAAAAAGATTACACATTCTCTTAGATCATGGATGATATAATTGTAAGATATATACAGTATCCTTAGATTACTCTATAAAAGAGTTCTTATGGAGAAAGTGGAGACTTCAACATGTATAAAGAGATGTATCAAAACGAATGTATAACACAAAATTAACTTATTTTCATATGGGAAATTGTTAGGGAAATCCTAATGTTTTCGGAAAAATTACACTTTAATCCCAAGTTTTTTTTTTTGAACATAAAAGTCCCAATTATTTCATTTTGGCCCAAATTAATTATTTTTTCTTTTAATAGGAGATGATATATTATTGTGTTTTTACAAATAATCGAGACTTTTATTTTTAAAAAAAAAAAAAAAAACTTGAGGCTAAAATGTAACTTTTCTGAAAATATTAGGATTTTCTTGACAATTTCTCTTTTCATATTTGTCCCTAATAATATCTAACAAATTCAATGATTTGTATTTTGTAATAAAAAAACATCTAAAATGGTAACTTATAATTTATGATTTAAGAAAAAACATCTAAGAAAGAAAACAGATGCACCATTAAAGACGTTGGGGTGATGTTTACCTCGACATTTGTGGTTGTCTATTGCTACAATTAACACTACAAAAGCAAGACTTTGAAGTCTTCCATAAGTCTACTCAAATTTTGTTTGTATCTACTCAAATTTTGTTTGTATTTAAATTATTAATATTTTAGGTTAAGTTATATTTTTCATCTCTATTTTGTTGAAAATTATAATTCCGGCATGAATAATTTTTTGTTTTTTATTTTTGTCCCTCTTGAACAAGAAAGGTGTATATAAGAGCGGTAAAGTTTGTAAAATTGCTAATTTGTTTACATATTAAAGTGTTTATTAATATATTATTATTACGACTAAGTATGGACAATTTTCAAAGACAGAATCATTACATCTATCTTAAACTAATCCGGAAATATGGACAGTTAATCACATACACGATTAAAACACAATATTTTTGTAGAACACTTCCAAAAAAACCAGTTATATATTTTTCAAACAACTAACTTATACAACCCAAAGTCTTCAATCTTAGTCACAAAGAGGTTTTGAACTTAATCAATTCAATAAATTAAGGCCACCTTTTTAACCATACTGATATGATATAGATCTTCTGGTTATTCAAAGGGGGCTCATCCCTTATTTTTCCACTTTTCACATATTAACTTATAAAGTTTTCAATATTGCCAATTTGCCATCAAATTTGTGACAAAGAAAGTAAAATAGATCTATTTTTAAAAGTCCCAATTTTTTTTCTTTGGCTCTATTAGTTGAATATTCAGCTATGCCTTTTATTGGTTCCCCTTCACCCTTACCCATAGGCCACAGCCATGGTGATTATCTATGTACGTTTGTACGTTGAAATTACTTCCTCATGGTCTATATATAATGAACATTGCATGTCCATAAACAATTATAAAATAAAAACCCTTTTTAATCCATGGCTCCATACATGAATCACTTCAAGTTCTTGCAAACAATCTCCTTTCTATATATGTTGGTGGTAGTTAATGTCATTGGATCATCATTAAGCCATGATGAAGAATGCTCAGCCTTGTTTCAGTTTAAGCAGAGCATAATTCATCAAGATGATGTTGCTTGTGCTGCTTATGGGTCTCAAGTGTTCCACTCTTGGAACAATAGTTTTGATTGTTGTTCATGGGAGGGGGTGGCATGCAGCCATGACCATGATCAGTACTATGTTCATGTGATCGGCATTGACTTGAGCGAGAGGTCTCTTTGTGGGCATATCAACTCCAACAGCACCCTCTTCAACCTTGTTCATCTTCAGAGACTCAATCTTTCTGGGAACAACTTTGGTGATTCTCAAATCCCATCTGAGATTGGTCGTCTAAAGCAATTAAGAAGCCTCGATCTCTCTTATTCTGGATTTAGTGGCCAAATCCCAACTGAAATCTCGCAGTTGATTCAGTTGTCTTCTTTAGATCTGTCAATGAGTTCACTAAGGCTTCACAATCCTAGCCTCAAGAACCTTGTGCAAACCTTAACAGGGCTTGAACAGCTCCATCTATCGGGGGTTGATATCAGTTCTTCTGTACCTCATTTCTTGGCCAACTTTTCTTCTTTGAGGTCAATCAAGCTGAGAAACTGTTTCCTGCAGAATGAATTCCCTGGGGCCATACTTGAGTTACCTAAGTTGCAACTTCTTGATTTGGCATACAATACTCGCCTCACTGGTTCCTTTCCTGAATTTCATGGCAACAGCTTACTTGAAGAAGTGATACTATTTTCCACAGGTTTCTTTGGGTTTATACCAGAATCCATAAGCCACCTCAAGCATTTGACAGTCTTGTCCCTTAGTTATTGCTCTTTCTCGGGACGCATTCCACGTTCACTCTCTAACTTGACGCAACTCACTATCTTGGGTCTTGGTGACAATAAGTTCACAGGTTCAGTTCCTTCATTGGGAAGTCTTTTGAAACTCGATGTTTTGGTACTTAATGGTAACAAATTTGAGAAAGGACGTTTTCCCAATTGGCTAGGAACGCTGAGTAAACTTAGTGAACTCTATGTGTCAGATACGAACACAAACAGTACTGAAATCCCACTCTTTCTTTCCAACCTAACCAAACTTAATGTGTTAGGTATGGGGGAAAATTCTCTTGTTGGCTGTTTACCATCCTGGTTGTTCAACCAAACCCAACTTACATCTTTATCTCTTCAAAAAAATCAATTGCATGGACCAATTCCAAACACATTTTCCAGCTTCAAAAGTCTCGAGTATCTTGCCCTTGGTAAAAACAATTTTAGTGGTAGGGTAGAACTGGACATGTTCCTAGGACTCAACAAGCTCCAAACACTCTCGTTAGATTATAACATGATATCATTAGTAGTCACAAACAACTACACCAATACCAGTTTACCAGAATTGGTACAGTTAGGACTGTCATCATGCAACTTGAAGGAATTTCCTTCCTTTTTGCGCTTCCAAAATAAATTGCAAGTTTTAATTCTTGACGATAACAAAATTGATGGGCTGGTACCGATGTGGATCTGGAACAACAGCCGGGAAACATTAGAGGGGATTTACCTTTCACACAACTCCATCACTGGCTTTGATCAACATCCTCATCTTCTCCCATGGACAAATTTACAAGTATTCTTTATCAATAATAATCAGCTACGGGGACAACTACCAATTCCACAACAATCCATAGTTATTTATTCCGTCGCACATAATAATCTGATAGGAGAAATACCAGCATGGATATGTGAACTGAAATCTCTTCAACTGTTAGATTTGTCTTTTAACAACATGAGCGGAACACTTCCTTCATGTTTGGGTATCTTAAGCAATTCGTTAATTGCTTTAGATCTGAGACAAAATAATTTCCAAGGCAAAATGTTGAATGCTTTTCTGCCTGGAAGCCAGTTGAAAGAACTTGATTTGAGCGAAAACAGATTCAGCGGTCAGCTGCCAAGATCACTGATGAATTGTACCAACTTAGAGTTTCTCTCTCTTGAAGATAACTCTTTGCATGATGTCTTTCCTTCTTGGTTGGGAACTCTTCCCAGGCTGCAAGTTCTGGTTTTGCGGTCCAACAAACTACATGGTCCAATTGACGGTTCCACTGCTGTTTCCTCACGGTTCCCTATGCTGCGGATCATAGACCTCTCTAACAACCGTTTCAGTGGTCAGTTGCACCACAACTACTTCACTACATGGCATGCCATGAGCTCTGGAAATCTTGGCGTATCATCTGTTATGGAATCAAATATAACCTCCAAACATGTGCTTACAAATTTCACATACTCGGTGACGTTAATACACAAAGGTGTCAGAACAGCGTACCAACATATTTTAACCATAGATATGTCCATTGATCTCTCTTGTAACCATTTTGAAGGAGAAATCCCAGAATCACTCCAACATCTTCGAGGCCTCCAATCACTCAATCTTTCTAACAATCATTTTACGGGACGTGTCCTGCCATCTTTGTGGCACCTAAAGAATCTTGAAGCTTTGGATCTCTCTCGAAACAACCTAACAGGGGAAATTCCTCAACAGTTGTGCAACTCGGTTTCCTTTCCATCTTCAATGTGTCATTCAACCATCTACAGGGGCGCATACCACAAGGAAAACAGTTTGATACATTTGATAACAACTCCTACATCGGGAATCCCCGATTGTGTGGACGACCTTTATCCAAGGAATGTCAGGATCATCCAAAGGTGTCAAGACTTCCACCAACAAGCAGTGTGTCTGAATCTCTTTTCCCAACCGAAACAATTGATTGGATCATCGTATTCTGTGGAGTTGGAAGTGGGTTGGTTGTTGGGATTGCTATCGGGAACAATCTGCATACAACGTATAGTCATCAGATCACAAAGAGTAAGGACAGATGGGTAAGGCCTCTTCGTGACACTAGGAGAAACCAAGGTACAATATTCGTTAAATTACTTGTAGCTATTTTTCAAGATAATAGTTTGTTATGTGCATGTCGTATCAACCAAATAGAAAATGTTTTCGGCATGTCATCCAAAAAATACGATGCTTCTCACTATTAGAAAAACAACCTTTTACGACGCTCATTGCGCGTCGTAAAGGGCTCAGACGACGCGCTTTTGCCAAGATCACTGATGAATTGTACCAACTTAGAGTTTCTCTCTCTAAGAGACGACGCGCATTTATGACGCTCATTTACGACGCGCGTTTACGACACGCAATGCGTATCAAGAAAGGCCCTGTCATAAAGGAAGGCGACACGCATTCATGTGTCGTAACCTTACGACGCGCGTGTTAATGACACGCAATGCGTATCAAGAAAGCCCCTGTCAAGAAAGGCCATGTCATAAATGAATATGACACACATTTTTGCGTATCGTAATTTTAAATGTTTAAAAAAAATATATTATTTATAGATTTACTAATTTTCAAATTAAATTTGTATTTAATGTCTCATAATAGAAAATAGATTATCATATACAAAAAATACAATCCATTGCATAAAATTTAATGTCATACAAATAATCGTTCCATGGAAAGATAAAACAAATCAATAGTTGTAACAAAAATTGACAAACTAATTAGATACAAGAAATATAAAAAATATACCCTCAAATTCTTTTCAAAGTCTAATCTCCATGTCAGCTCTTCAACTCACTTCTTTAGTTTGTCCTTAGGTTCTCTAAGGGCTCCAACATCTCTTGCAGTTTCAAAGGCATAAAGAAGAACAAAACATGATATTATTTTGCCACCTAGATTTTCTTCAGTGATGTGATGAGAACCATACCCCTTCAAAGGCACAACAAGTAGCCAATAGAACCTGTTATGTCAAGCACAAGCACATATATAAATATGTCACTTTGAGTAAAATCAGTGTAAGCAAAGACTAGAAAGTAGATAACAACACGTACCAAGTGATGGAGGCTTTGTTGCAAAGTGAACGACCAAGTCATCTAAAAGAAACATGACTAAAACTTCCAAAATCTTCTGTGTACCCATATCCCTCTTCTTTGAAAGTTTCCAGAATGTTTAGAATGCTCTCCTTGCCCTGTTATTTCAAGTGTCAGGGGAAAAAAAGTCACAAAGTAGTAGAAAGTAACTATATTTATTGAAGAGTATCATGTAAACTTGTATGAAGTACATATATTCATATATACATGCAAGATTCTAAACAATACCTCTTTAACGGAATGGTGTTATTTTTGTAATCCAAAGGAACTGTTGAAAGTGCAGGTTCAAGTGGCAAAGTCGTAAATGTTTCATTAAGCATTAATTTTGCCTTCTGTAGTTCATGTTGCACTTTATCCAAATTTCCTTTAATATTGTAAAGCATTGCTTGTAAAAGCATCTGCTCACTCCTGACCCCTCACTTTTGGTTCCCTATCAGATGCAGCATCAAGAACAGAGAACACGATCTCACCAAACATAATAAAAAATCAAATTGAAGTATATATGATGTGTAAGTAATAACGTAGATGTAATTGATGAGATTCTTCAACTTCAATAAATTGATGAGATTCTTCATAGATCTGAATGATGTCTGCTTCTTCTTAGTCACCTATATGTTCATGTTCATCATCACAACCTGTTTTTTATTAAATAAAAAAGGAAAGATTAATTAATCAATTACAGAAAAGTTTTGATACTCAATCAAATCTGCCCGTTGAGATTCAGCCTGCCCGATTTCATTAGAACACAAACACAATATATGTGTAATCCCTAAATGTTGCAGTGTATAAACAGATCTTGCAGCTAATGCCCCTCCAATGAATGGGCTATTTGTGATCAGTGAAGGTTTTTCTGTGTTTCCAGCATCAGATATTAATGATATCCTCTCAAGAATATGCTCAAGCCTGAGCTGTAAGTTGCACAAACAAAGTTAATAATAATAATTCAGATGGTTCTTGTTAATATGGAAATGCTAATATTTTTACCTCAATTCATAAGCATCAACAACAGAATTACTCTCACTGCCCTCGAAAAACCCTGAAGTGAAGTTATTCTCTTGGCAGAGCTTTACTGCTTCATTCTTAAGTAATTCGTTCCATTATTCTAGTTCTTTGTTTAGTTCAGCATCAACCTGAGGAAGATCAATATTTTTCAAAATCTAGAAAACTTATCCAGTTAAGAAACACGAGATTTGAGTTATTATTAATGAAGAGTAAAACAAACCTAAAGTTATGAAAATCGCGTAGCTTTGAGGTAATACGCATGCTGCGAAGAGGTTCATATGCACTCCCTTTATTACTAGACTTTCCAGGACAATGGACACTTTATTCTCAATGTTTAAAAACTTAAAAATCCTTCATGATGTGTATGCATGCGTTTGTGTGTGTGTGTTAGAGAGAAAGAGAGAGAGAGAGAGAGGAACAAAAGACCAAAATACCTTGGATTGTAGCAATTTAACAAAGAAGGCTCGACACGAGAAAATAGATTTTAGGCAGCAGGTATGTTCTTACTCTATTCTAGTATCATGAATTTTAATCCCTTTTACTATTTTTTTTTATTAATTTTAAAGGTTTTAATATGGTGGGTTGGTCTTATGAGAGGTGTTGTATCTATGGCCCTTACATATAATCATGTTGGTGACTTAACTTCACCCTTTGTTTATCAATGTTTTTCAATAGTATTTGATTGAGGAAATGACCATTTTACCCTTTAGTCCAGAATAATGTTGAATAAAAAATGAGTTTTTAATTTATATGTAGTTCACCGAGTAAGGGCACACAACATTGAGGGGGAATGCAATAATGGTTTTTGTTCTGAAGAATTCTATCAAATTAAGGAATACATACATTTGGAAATGATACCTGTATGGGTTTCTGATACGGACTGAAATACGGGTTGTGGTAATTCAAAGCACACACTAATCCAATGGAAACTTGCAAACAGATGAAAGGAATGGAATTAACAATTACATTCCTTTTGTCAATTCCACCATAATACTAAATGGCGGAAAGATATTTTATTATGGGTTTCTGATACGGACTGAAATATAGGTTTCTGATACAGAATGAAATACGCTTGTTCTTAAAGAGCCCATACATGTATGCCTGCAGATAGAACAATTGGTGGAGTGTAAAAAAAAAGATAATTCTTTAGAACAATACAGGTATGGCTCTGATGACCGCAGCCACCTCCTCATGAATGATCTGCCGAATGTCCTCATCACTAGACCCGGCATCCTCCGGCATGTGTCGCGTCCTCACCATGATCAACCTCTGAAATACAACATGCGATAATTATAATTCACTCGAATACTCTTACATTCAACAATCCACCCCTCTTTGACTCTTGGCATCCCCAGATTCTTATTCGGGTCTGTGTACCGCACCGGTGCTTTGAGTAGTACGGGCCCAATACTACTGTTTGCACCATCTCAGTACACATCCCAAATCGTCCTCTTCGGATCCCAGTCCCCAAGTACTCTATTATACGTAAATCACTCTGGAACAAATCTCACACAAAGCCCTAGCTGCTACCTAATTACTCTCAGCATCTCATAGCAGCTCACCATTCCCTAAGCTAAGGCATCACAAAACAGGCCACTCTAGTCCTATCAGCAATACCTAGCCTGCTCTAGCATGCAAACACATCATAGTAATAATTATTTCATAACGAAGGATATTTTGGGAATTCACCGTTCGGGCGCTGACTGATCGTACACACGTTTCTTCCTGGAAAACCCTTTACTCTTAGAAAATTTTGGTTTTCATTTTTTGAAAATGTCTCTTAATTCCTCAGTTTGAGTTCAAATACTCCCGAAGGTGTACCCGAATCCCTCAAACCAAGGCTCTGATAACAATTTGTAACACCGGAAATTTAAAGCCAAATTTTTTTTTTTTTTATAAAAACATAATTCCGTTAATATTCATAAAAACAACCATTTTACTTGTTCCTCATAAAAACAACCATTTTAATAGTTCAACATAACAGTACAAAATCCCAAGATCAACATGTAAAAACTCCAAACGTGTGTGTACGGATCAAGCCGGCGCCTTCCCGCGGTCGTCACTAGCACCTGAAACAAATAACATCAACACTGTAAGCACAAAGCTTAGTGAGTTCCCCAAAATACCACATATAACACATATTAGCCACTCGAGGCTATAACTCTGTGGGTCCGTGCACCCAAACTCCGTGAACCCTCAGGTTCTAGCTCTGAATAACATGCACTACATAAATCACATAGAAATCATGCAGTACAACACATAACATACATAGCATACAATTACTCAATCACATAACTCTGGTTACCTACTCAAGGTAAAGTATAGAGAGGAGACTCACCTCGATGTCTCGGTAAATATCTGACTCGGAAGAAGTGTGATCTAGCCTCCGCCTAATCACATAAAACTCTCATAAATACAACTGTACTCAACCCTAAAAGTCAACAAGGTCAACGGTCAAACTTTGACCCGACTCGTCGAGTGCACTAGGGCGACTCGGCGAGTCTACACGTGTCCACTGACTCTCTTAGATCCTCTCTTGGCACGTCGAGTACTCCCCTTGATCCGACGAGTTCCACCTAGCATGAATCGTGGGGCCACCCCGACTCAACTCGCCGAGTCTCAGAATAACTCGGCGAGTTCCAACTTGAACTTAGACCCCTGACTCTCCCTGACTCACCGAGTCATTTCCCCCAACTCGGCAAGTCCATTCACTGAGTGATTAACGGGCCACCTTCATACTACTCGCCGAGTCCGTTCTTCAGACTCGGCGAGTTCATGCCATGCACGAACTCAAAACAACTTCTGAGGTCAGATCTGTTCCATACAATCATAGATCTGGCCTCCCCAAGCATGATAATCACGTAAAGTTGGGACCTTGACACACATATAACATCTAAATGGTCCAAAATGGTGCTTTAGCCCCAAAAATGACATTCCAAGCTCAAGACTCCCAAAATGACTCATAAAGCTCCATGGGTTAAGGTCTCTGGACCTCTTTGGGCCCAGATCCAAAACACAACTCGAGAAGGGACCAACTACTCCACTTAATCAACCTCTAAAAGGGTTAGAAAACCCTAACACTAAGAATAAACACCAAAAAGTGAAGAAGGTCCGAGAATAATACCTCAATACAGCCTCTATGAGCTCAAAGACCACAAAAATCGCACCTCCTTCAGCCTCCTCTTGCCTTGAACACTTCCTTCTTGCAACAACACCCACAAAAGTTCAAGATTGGCCTCTCCTTCCTCACAAACGCTCTAGATCTCTTTAGGGTTTCTCTCTGGGGGTTGGGTGAGCACAAAAGTCGGCCATAAGGCCCTTTAAATAGGCCACAACCCGGAGATTTAGGGTTCCAATACACAGCGAGTACTCGCCGAGTCCATACCCTGGACTCGGCGAGTCCAAGTCCGCACCCCCCGATCAGTTCTGCGTCCCTACTCGGCGAGTTCAAGCCCCAACTCGCCGAGTCCCTCTCACAAAATAACACAATTAAATTTATATAATACCTGAAAAAATCTGGATTTTACAACTCTCCCCCACTAGAACTGGACTTCGCCCTCGAAGTCCCACTCTAAAACAGCTCCGGATGCTGCTCCCGCATCATACCCTCCGGCTCCCAGGTCATCTCTGATCCCTTCCGATGTTGCCACTGAACCAATACCAGAGGTACCTCCTTGTTCCTCAAAACCTTGATCTTCCGATCCCTAATAGCCACTGGTCTCTCCGCATAATTCAGGCTCGCATCGACCTGGATATCCTCAAGTGGAACCACTGCCGACTCATCGGCTATACATTTCCTCAACTGCGATACATGAAACGTGTTGTGAATCTGCCCCAACTCTGCTGGCAACTCCAGCCGATAGGCTACCCGGCCTACCCTGGCAATCACACGAAACGGGCCTATAAACCGGGGCCCCAATTTGCCCCTCTTCCTGAACCGGATCACTCCCTTCCAAGGGGAGACCTTCAGGAGAACAAAGTCACCGACCTGAAATTCCAGCTCGGACCGGCGTCTATCCGCGTAACTCTTCTGTCAGCTCTGAGCGGTCAATAACCTCTGCCTGACCAGCTGTATCTGCTCTGTCGTCTGATTCACGATCTCTGTACTGCCCATTACTCTTTGCCCAACCTCTCCCCAACATATGGGAGTCCGACACCTCCTACCATACAGCAGCTCAAAAGGTGGCATACCGATGCTCGAATGATAGCTGTTGTTGTAGGAAAACTCCGCCAGAGGCAAATACGTGTCCCAACTACCCCCAAAGTCCAGAACACAGGCCCGAAGCATGTCCTCGAGTGTCTGTATCGTCCGCTCACTCTGACCGTCGGTCTGGGGGTGGTATGCGGTACTAAAATGCAGCTTAGTACCCAACTCCTCATGAAATTTCTTCCAAAAACGGGAAGTGAACCGCACATCGCGGTCTGAAACAATCGAGATCGGCACCCCATGCCGAGATACAACCTCCCTCACGTAAACCTCTGCCAACTTCTCCGCCAAAGAACTCTCACTGATGGCAAGAAAGTGAGCGCTCTTGGTCAATCTATCCACGATCACCCAGATTGCATCAACTCCTCTGGCAGTCCTCGGTAATTTGGTGATAAAGTCCATAGTGATCTGTTCCCACTTCCACTCGGGAACCTCCAATGGCTGCAACTTGCCATGCGGTCTCTGGTGTTCGGCCTTTACCCTTCGACAGGTCAAACACCTTTCGACAAACCACGCTACATCCCTCTTCATACAGGGCCACCAATACTCCTTCCTTAGGTCCAAATACATCTTCGTGGCCCCGGGGTGGATCGAAAATTTCGATCTATGAGCCTCCTCCATCAATGTAGCACGTGTACCGCCCACAAACGGTACCCAGATCCTGCCCTGATAAGTCATAAGACCTCGACTATCCGATACAAACTCAGAAACCAATCCAACAACCCGCTCTCTCTTCTGCATCTCCGGATGCACGGCCTCGGCCTGAGCCCCACGAATGGCATCCAGAACTGGAGCTATCACGGTCAATCTCGTACATACATTTCGCAGGGGAGTACTCTCCGCTCTGCGACTCAATGCGTCGGCTACCACATTCGCCTTGCCCGGGTGGTACAAGATCTCACAATCATAATCCTTGACCACGTCTAACCATCTCCTCTGCCGCATATTTAGGTTAGGCTGATCCATCAAGTACTTCAAACTCTTATGGTCCGTGTAAATCGTACAACGAACCCCATACAAGTAGTGCCGCCAAATTTTGAGGGCGAACACCACTGCCCCCAACTCCAAATCGTGTGTGGGGTACCTCGTCTCGTGAGGCTTCAACTGCCTCGAAGCATAAGCTATCACATGACCCTTCTGCATCAATACCGCTCCCAATCCTAGGATCGATGCATCACAGAATACCACAAAACCTTCCATTCCTTCCGGAAGGGCTAATACTGGAGCTTCACACAACCTCTGGCGAAGCATCTCAAAGGAGGTTTGCTGCTCAGGACCCCATGCAAATGCCACACCCTTCCGGGTCAATCTGGTGAGTGGAACCGCAATCTTGGAGAAATCCTTAATAAATCTCCGATAATACCCTGCCAACCCGAGAAAACTCCGGATCTCAGAAGGTGACCTCGGCACCTCCCACCTCATCACTGCGTCAACCTTGGCCGGATCGACCAATATCCCCTTCTGGTTAACGAGATGTCCCAGAAACTGGACCTCCCGTAACCAGAAATCACATTTGGAGAACTTTGCGTAAAGCTTCTCCGCTCTCAAAACCCCAAGCACCTCCCTCAGATGCTCCTCGTGCTGCTCTCTGGATCTCGAATATACCAGGATATCATCAATGAAAACAATCACCGACCGATCCAACATCGGCCGACATACCCTGTTCATGAGGTCCATGAACACGGCCGGGGCATTGGTGAGCCCAAAAGGCATCACCACAAACTCATAATGCCCATAACGCGTCCTGAATGCTGTCTTCTGGACGTCCTCGTCCCGCACTCTCACCTGATGATAGCCCGACCTCAAATCTATCTTGGAAAACCAAGATGCTCCCTGAAGCTGATCGAATAAATCGTCGATCCTCGGTAGCGGGTAACGATTCTTGACCGTCAACTTATTCAACTCCCGGTAATCGATACACATGCGATGCGAGCCATCCTTCTTTTTCACAAACAGGATGGGTGCTCCCCACGGCGAGCTACTCGGCCGAATAAACCCCTTCCCCAGCAACTCCTGAAGTTGCGAGGATAACTCCTGCATCTCTGGAGGCGCAAGGCAATACGGCACCTTAGCAATAGGCGCAGCTCCAGGAACCAAATCGATGCCAAACTCTACTTGCCTCACGGGAGGCACACCTGGTAACTCTTCGGGAAATACATCTGGAAACTCCCGCACCACCGGAACTTCATCCACAGAGCTCGGTCTCTCCGAAATCACTCGCGTATCCATCACATACGCTACATAACCCTTACAGCCCTGCTGTAAACACTGCCTCGCTCTAGCAGCCGAGCAAAAGGCTGATCCAGAACGTGTACCCTCGCCGTATACTGAAAGAACTCCCCCACTAGGATCTCGTATAGTCACCAGCTGTCGCTCGCAATCGATAACCGCACCGAATCGGCTCAACCAATCCATGCCCACTATAACACAAACATCACCCATCGCAATCGGAATCAGGTCGATCGGAAACTCGACCCCGAATATCTCCAATACACATCCCCGGAAGACCTCTGTAGCACAAATCACCCTGTCGGCGGCTATGGAAACCCGCAGAGGCCGACTCAATACTCCACGACTAACACTGATACGCTGACTAAATGCCAAGGATACAAAAGATCGACTCGCACCCGAGTCAAATAACACTAAAGCGGGTACAGAATTCACAAGGAAGGTACCTAAGCATAGCATGATATAAGCATAATATCTCAACACCGAAAATAAATAATGAAAAGGAAACATACCAGCCACAACGTCGGGTGCAGCGCGGACCTTTTCCGCAGTCAGCTGGAAGGCTCTCCCCCGAGCCCTCGGTGCCTCGGCCTTCACGGGCCGACTCTCTGTAGTAGCAGCTCTGATGGCGGCGGGAGCAGTCCCCTGAGATGCCCCGCGCAGCAGCGGACACTCCGCCTTCTGGTGTCCGGTCTGATTGCAGTGGAAGCACACTGCAAATCCCTTGGGGCAGTCCTTAGCCATGTGCCCCTCCTTGCCACATTTGTAGCAAGACCCTGCCCGACAGGCGCCATCGTGACCCTTGCCGCACTTCCCACAAGTGCGGTCCCTCTGACTCCCGGGTCTGGGATCAGCGGGCTTGGCCCGCTTGGCTGCCGGCTGGGACTGTGCCGGTCGCCGATCCCTCCCCATAGACTCCGCCTCCTCCCTGGCCTGAGTTTCAAGCTCAATCTCCCTCTTCCGAGCGTTTGCCTGAAGCTCGGCAAATGTCCGGTACGAGGAGTTCGCAGCGAACTCCCGAATATCCCGCCTCAAAATGCTCAGATAACGGCTCATACGTGCCTGCTCGGTGGACACGTGCTCAGGGCAAAACATCGCCCTCTCCTGGAACATCCTCGTAATCGCTGTAACCGACTCGGTACCCTGCTTGAGGGTCAGAAACTCCTGCGCCAGACGTTCCCTCTCCACCTGAGGAACATACTCATCCCGGAACATGGAAGTGAACCTCTCCCAGGTCACTGCCGAAAGCTCAGTCGGTGTGAAATGCGCAGACACAAACTTCCACCAGTCCTTCGCTCCCAAGCGAAGCTGGTTCAGTGCGAACCGAACCTTCAAATGCTCAGGGGACGAGCAAGTGAAGAAGCATCCCTCCATATCAGATATCCACCTCATAGCTGCCACCGGGTCCTGCGTACCATCAAACTCTGGTGGCTTGGTGTTGCTGAACTCCCTGAATAACGTCGTATCACCTCCCTGGGGTCTCGCCGCAGCAATCGCTGCGGTAGCTGCTGCGACCGCAGCCTCAGAAAGAGCGGCATAGCGCTCGTCAAATGTCTCGATCAAAGCGGTCTTAATAGACCCGAACATCTCCGGTATCTCGGCTCTGATGACCGCAGCCACCTCCTCATGAATGATCTGCCGAATGTCCTCATCACTAGACCCGGCATCCTCTGGCATGTGTCGCGTCCTCACCATGATCAACCTCTGAAATACAACATGCGATAATTAGAATTCACTCGAATACTCTTACATTCAACAATCCACCCCTCCTTGACTCTTGGCATCCCCAGATTCTTATTCGGGTCTGTGTACCGCACCGGTGCTTTGAGTAGTACGGGCCCAATACTACTGTTTGCACCGTCTCAGTACACATCCCAAATCGTCCTCTTCGGATCCCAGTCCCCAAGTACTCTATTATACGTAAATCACTCTGGAACAAATCTCACACAAAGCCCTAGCTGCTACCTAATTACTCTCAGCATCTCATAGCAGCTCACCATTCCCTAAGCTAAGGCATCACAAAACAGGCCACTCTAGTCCTATCAGCAATACCTAGCCTGCTCTAGCATGCAAACACATCATAGTAATAATTATTTCATAACGAAGGATATTTTGGGAATTCACCGTTCGGGCGCTGACTGATCGTACACACGTTTCTTCCTGGAAAACCCTTTACTCTTAGAAAATTTTGGTTTTCATTTTTTGAAAATGTCTCTTAATTCCTCAGTTTGAGTTCAAATACTCCCGAAGGTGTACCCGAATCCCTCAAACCAAGGCTCTGATACCAATTTGTAACACCGGAAATTTAAAGCCAAATTTTTTTTTTTTTATAAAAACATAATTCCGTTAATATTCATAAAAACAACCATTTTACTTGTTCCTCATAAAAACAACCATTTTAATAGTTCAACATAACAGTACAAAATCCCAAGATCAACATGTAAAAACTCCAAACGTGTGTGTACGGATCAAGCCGGCGCCTTCCCGCGGTCGTCACTAGCACCTGAAACAAATAACATCAACACTGTAAGCACAAAGCTTAGTGAGTTCCCCAAAATACCATATATAACACATATTAGCCACTCGAGGCTATAACTCTGTGGGTCCGTGCACCCAAACTCCGTGAACCCTCAGGTTCTAGCTCTGAATAACATGCACTACATAAATCACATAGAAATCATGCAGTACAACACATAACATACATAGCATACAATTACTCAATCACATAACTCTGGTTACCTACTCAAGGTAAAGTATAGAGAGGAGACTCACCTCGATGTCTCGGTAAATATCTGACTCGGAAGAAGTGTGATCTAGCCTCCGCCTAATCACATAAAACTCTCATAAATACAACTGTACTCAACCCTAAAAGTCAACAAGGTCAACGGTCAAACTTTGACCCGACTCGTCGAGTGCACTAGGGCGACTCGGCGAGTCTACACGTGTCCACTGACTCTCTTAGATCCTCTCTTGGCACGTCGAGTACTCCCCTTGATCCGACGAGTTCCACCTAGCATGAATCGTGGGGCCACCCCGACTCAACTCGCCGAGTCTCAGAATAACTCGGCGAGTTCCAACTTGAACTTAGACCCCTGACTCTCCCTGACTCACCGAGTCATTTCCCCCAACTCGGCAAGTCCACTCACTGAGTGATTAACGGGCCACCTTCATACTACTCGCCGAGTCCGTTCTTCAGACTCGGCGAGTTCATGCCATGCACGAACTCAAAACAACTTCTGAGGTCAGATCTGTTCCATACAATCATAGATCTGGCCTCCCCAAGCATGATAATCACGTAAAGTTGGGACCTTGACACACATATAACATCTAAATGGTCCAAAATGGTGCTTTAGCCCCAAAAATGACATTCCAAGCTCAAGACTCCCAAAATGACTCATAAAGCTCCATGGGTTAAGGTCTCTGGACCTCTTTGGGCCCAGATCCAAAACACAACTCGAGAAGGGACCAACTACTCCACTTAATCAACCTCTAAAAGGGTTAGAAAACCCTAACACTAAGAATAAACACCAAAAAGTGAAGAAGGTCCGAGAATAATACCTCAATACAGCCTCTATGAGCTCAAAGACCACAAAAATCGCACCTCCTTCAGCCTCCTCTTGCCTTGAACACTTCCTTCTTGCAACAACACCCACAAAAGTTCAAGATTGGCCTCTCCTTCCTCACAAACGCTCTAGATCTCTTTAGGGTTTCTCTCTGGGGGTTGGGTGAGCACAAAAGTCGGCCATAAGGCCCTTTAAATAGGCCACAACCCGGAGATTTAGGGTTCCAATACACAGCGAGTACTCGCCGAGTCCATACCCTGGACTCGCGAGTCCAAGTCCGCACCCCCCGATCAGTTCTGCGTCCCTACTCGGCGAGTTCAAGCCCCAACTCGCCGAGTCCCTCTCACAAAATAACACAATTAAATTTATATAATACCTGAAAAAATCTGGATGTTACAAATATTCTGTTGTAACATATCTCAAAGAACAGACAAGAAAATAGACTTACTTGAATTTTCAAATGCAAGCGTCTTGTTTTTCTCATATGGCAGATCCATTAACAGATTGTTGACCTGAGTAAATAAACCATTATATGAAACCTGCCACTATTGGAAGTTCTATATAAGCTGTATAAAAAATAAATACATATACTAGTTCACTTTTATTTATTCCACATTGCATGAAATTTAAAAAAAAATGGCATGTTGCTTTAACACATAGTTATTTAAAGAACAAGTATTATGTTGGACACATTGGTAAACAAAATATAAAAATTTGTTATCCTTTTCCCATTTACTAATTAAAATCATAAATCAACGTTGGTATATGTTATGAGTACTTCCAATCAACAATATTGAAACCAAAGCAAATATGAAGTTGAATAAAAACTTATAAATCGACTGTTGAGAGAAGCAACTATCAACATCAAAATATATATCTTCGTTTAAACAGAGAAATAGGACATAGTCAAAATGGAATAATTTTTTTTTATTCAATTGCATCATTACTTTTGAAAGTGAATTGAGTTATGAATTCAAGATACAAATATAATGCAATTCATTAAATCCTATTTTGTAAGGGTGCATGAGAATTGAGAAAATGAAAGATAGGCGAAATTGTATTAGTTACCATCGTAATTTAGGGACCCAGATTGATTGTATTTGCTTAGAGATGGGGTTTAATGGATGTCGACATGACATCCTTCTTCAACAAGCTACCTCTCAACCCTAAAATGCAATAATAAAAAATCAAATCAAAGAAAAAGGAAAAACCTCGATCAATATCGTATCACTGCAGATTTAAAACTCAACATTAATTTGTAACTTGATCTCTCATGACCGTTGGTTTCATTAGCCCTTGGTTTTCAAAGTAAGAACGGAAATACGAGAGTGAGGAGGGTTTTTTGCCCTATTTAAGAAGAATAGAAGCAACGAAATCAATAAAATCTCAACTCTAGTAATGCGAAAAGTAAAAAGCACAACAAATAAATAAATATAGCAATTGTAATCACTAGAATACACCAACTATGAATACCGACTGATTTTATTGGGCAAAAAAAATCAACCACTTACTTTAATTGGAGTAGACCAAAAACTTAAATGTGGAGATAGGATCGTCGATACTTATCTTGGTGGTGGACTGTGGCACGGCCAACGACGTCATACAAATCAACGACTCCTATTGCTTTCGCCCAAGTGAGTCTCCAACGAACATCACTGCCCCTCAACTTCGTTCACTGTCTCCGCCCTCAACTAAATAAGTTATCTGAGGAAAATAAGGTATCAGAGGCAAGGGATTCGACCAAAATAGGGTCGGGACGCAGTCTCCGAGACGATGCCGCTGATGAGTCGCAATCGCTGGTGAAGTGAGGCGAGCCTGATGAGGTCGCCGGCCGGTGAGATGAAGTGTTGCAGTCGTACTCTAGCTCGATCGTCTGGAGAATGTTAACGTGAGAAAACCCTAGTTATCGTGTGGGGGCTTTAGGGTTCTTTTTTGGATGCTAAGGGTTATCAGTAGAGGGAACAAGGGAGATACTGAGAGAGGATTGGTCGAAAAGGGGTTTTAATTTTTTTGGACAAAATTCTACAGGTTCGGATGAAAACGCGCGTTTCATTAAAATTTATAAAGCGACATGGTTAGACGACGCACATTTTATTTAAGGTGTCCTCCGTGATTTTTATTTTATTTTATTATTAGACACTAATTTTAGGGCACGTAAAAATGCGTGCCCTCTATGCTTCATATTTTGGAAAACTGACATCAATTTTGAGGGCACGCTCAAATGCGTGTCTTCTATCAGCGCGTGTCATTGATTGCGCGTCGTAAAATGCTGTTTTTCTAGTAATGTCTATGTATTTCTTAATTAAATTAAAGTAATCGTAACAATATATTTTTGAGACTAACTGGCATACATCTCAACTTTGTATTATCAACAATTACTTGCTGTTTTTTTTTTTTTTTTTTTTTTTTTTTTTTTGTCATTCATCAACTTCAGTTAAGGTATATGTTAAGTCAAATATGCATTTTAGCAAAGAAAGTCTTATTAACATAGTCAACTTAAAAATATTAATGAATACATCTTTCAATTGTAGCCAGGATAAGTTATGTGTCGAGTCCAGTAGTTAATTATGTGATGCCAGTCTATGTTTAAGCATGGTTATTGTTTATAACAAGTTCATCATAATATTATCTACGAGAAAATTGTTATTTGAGATACTACATGCTTAAAGTAGGTTGTATGTAATCAATAATATAACCACGGTTTTTGAGATGCTCATATTACTATTAAATATTTTCTATAGATAGAAAATTGTGAACTTACTTGCAATGAACTTAACTTAACATGTGTCTCAGGAGGTATCATAGCTTAAATTTCAAAGGGTATGGAGAAGTTGTTGGAGACCTTCATGGGATTTCTGTATGTTTTACCATGTAGTATGTGTATAGTACGTATAGGATTGTGTTTGAGTAGAGTTTCAGTGTAATATTTTTGATTTATTACTTAGTAACAGTTGGTTTGTTAAAGTTTTCCATTTATGAAGGCATGATCATAGACTCTTATGATGTAAGCTATTGGTAAGTAGTAACAACCTTAGATTCGGGGTTGTGATAGTATGAAAGTCATGTATATTATATACTAGGTTATAAACTTGGGTACGTTACTTGGTTAACAATTTATAATAACATAGATAATAACAAAAAATTCATGAAATATTTAAAACCCCATCACCTGATCTCAATTCTCAATCAATCAAACTCCTCCAGTTTGACAACGTATGTAATTCAACTATGATTTTAATTATCTGTTAGTTCATTCAGTTATAACCTTTGAGTAAAAATAAAAAAGAACAGGGATCATCTTTGTATATTTACACTAAAGTTATAACCTTTGATTAAAAGATAAGATAAATTTGTAAAATTGATATCTATGGTATATTGATTTTCCAAGTTTCAGTCCAAAGATAAAATAGTCATTTAAAATTTTAAAAGTTGAGTGGTTAAATTTAACGATCCAATTGTTTATTGATCAGTTTTTAGAAAGAAAACTTATACTGTTTCCAAATGAACATGAAAATGAAGTCCAATCAGTGTTATCGATGGCGATAGCGAGGTCATAGCGACAACCTACCTATAAGCTATGCCGCGATAGTGATGAAATAGCGACGACTATTTCATTTTTAGAGAATACCTATTAAAAAATTTATACTACTTTTACTTCACCTAATTAGCAATTATAAATAATAAATAAGCTAAAAACCCCAAGACTATTAACTCAAATAAGTTCTAAAACATGCATACTACCAAAAAAGACTATTAGTCTTTGATTGCAAGAGAAACCGCAGGAAGAAAGGAAGGAGCTGGCAATAGTTGAAGAAGCGGAAGGGAGGCTGGGTCGAGAGAAGAGCGTATGAACCTTCTTTGACTTAGTCAACTAAAAAAAACCCTAAAATGGGTCTATAGATATCGTATTATAAAAAATCAAGAACGTCGCTATGAAGTCGCTATTGAGCCCATAGCGACCCTTGAACGCCTTGCCTCGCAAAACACAATAGCGGTCGCTATGCTCGCTATTGATATCACTGAGTCCAATTTATACTAATCTTGTCACAAGAGAATGATTTCCAGCCAAAAATTCTAGTGGCATGGTTCTAAAGTCATTATAGATAGAATCAATCATGTTGACAACTATTTGTATTTTTGGCTTGTTTTTGTCCAAAACAATTTTGCTATAAGATTCTTCTATGGGAGATGTTGATCCCTCAAGTTTAAGTGGATGATATGGCCCAAAGTCTCGAAAGATGAAGGGACTATTATACCCTTTGGAAACAATGCCTCTAAAATCTGCAATTTTTGCATAAACAAAACATTCCAAGAAATAAACTTTATTATAGGGGTCACATTGAATGCTATACTTCAGAATAGGGGTAAATTTAGTTGGAAGTTTTTATGGTTACAATGGATAGTTGGATACCACATTCATTTGCCAATAACTGATTGGTAAAACAAAGTCAGCTTGTGTCTCATAAGTTCAAAATGATGATCCTGTTAAGTGTTAAGCAACCCTAAAGAAAATAGATTAGATGTTCAAGTATTACATATAATCAACTCATAATTCAGGTAAAGTAAGATGGAATGAGAATACCTTAATTGCCTATGCATGTTTCTCATCCAAAAACAATAACATTCTTCAGCCTTTCCATTTTGCTAACCTTTACTCAAATCCTCCACTTTCTCATGTCACTTGCATGATTCTCCACCACCTCTTCTACAAAATAACACTCATTACTTTTATGCTCTCTGATTTGAACTTTTTGTGTGTGTGTGTGTGTGTTTCCTCTTTGTCCTCTACAGCTTTCCTAAATTCCGGAATTTTTAGGAACCTCTTGAATGTTAACGTCTTATTATCTATGTATTAATGAAAGTTATAGTTCAGGGGAAAATTATACGATTTCATCAAAACGGTACTCCCAGCTGTCCCATTTTCAATTCAACCCATTTCATGCTTGTTGAAGACCATATGATGATGTCATACTCTGCATAAACGACTGATAAGAACTCATGAAGATAAGGGATCATGAGTTCAAGCGGGTTTTCTGCTGTTGACCGATGTTCAAAGAAGCTTCTTCCCCTTTCGACATGGATTTCGTAATTCAATCTTGTATTGATCAACACGTCTCCTTAGTTTCTGGTTGTTGACCTCTTTGTCTTTAATGTCTCCGATTGCAAAATCAGCAACAATCTCTGGAGCATCAGCTTCATCCACGATTATATGATCTTCAACAGTACCGATCGTTGTCATTTTGGGAGAAGATTTGATGGGTAGACCGGAGAGAAGGGTTGAATTATCTGCGAGTTCAGATCCAATTTTAAGGTAAACAAGTTTTTGACGTTTGGGGAGTACGTTGGTCAGTTGGCATTTGCATTGTTTTAGTTCACCGACGGAGTCGTCGGCGCACATTCTGACGGTGTATTCCTTTCCGCTCCATTTCACATTCAACGTTAGCTACTCCTCCATTACCGGAGACGTCAACGACGACGATGCCATTTGTGTGAAACACTTGCGGAATAGTAGTGGGCTGCTGGGCAGCATTATGCGTTGATGGATTGATCCATGGTGTCTATTGGGCTTGAGGTGTGCTTATGTAGGCTTGCTGTTGTGGGCTGGAGGTGGCAGACGGGCCAAAAATGATTCTGTTGCAGGCCTGTTGGAAGAGGTCTGCAATGTTGATGGGCTGCTAAATATTGTTGCCCTGTTGTAGCTGGGCTCTTGTTTGAGGGCTTGGCAATAGGCCCGACCGTTGTTGCTGCGGACTAGGTAGAGGAACCAATCGAACACCCACCCACAAGGTATCAGGGTTGTCCACCACCAAAGCAGCCACAGGTTTTGCCTCCTCGGCCACAATAACCATTCCAGCCTCCACCGTGACCGATACATTAAAAAATCGTAGGTGGTGGGTTGTTGCGTTGAACCATCGTTAGCAAGTATCATCGGTGAAGAGGAGTGATTATAATGAGATGGATTTAGGGCCGTTATGTTGGGCAAATTGGTTGGATCCGGGTAATTCCACGTAGTTGTCAAATAAAATGGAACACCATCCAACTCCCGACCTCCTAGATAATAAAAAATCTCTTACAATTTGCTCCAAAGATAATTTTTGGTTTATAATAAAAAGTATTTTAATTAATTTCTTTATACTGTGAATAGAAGGACCCCCAATAGAAAGTTTATCTCATTTAAGAATTTAATTTCCTACTCAAATGTTAAATCAAATTGGGATGGGCATCCTGACCGGACCTTGAACCTGGACCAATATCCATTTTATGTAGTCAAGTTGGTTATCGGTTCTTGGATTGTCAAGTTTCTGATTCTGTTTTTTAAACGCTTTCGAGTATTGGACTAGTTTGGTCCCAAATTGTACCATACACAATGAATGTTGTACCGACCCACTGCAATGTATGTACCATACGCTTCATCGACTTGTACCACACGTAATGAATGATGTTTGGTCTGCTGTCTTTACGTTCCTCCTAAATCGGTTCCGGTATCGGTTCGGTCAAAATGTTCACCCATACAACCAAACCTAGGAAACCGGAGGAATTAGATTCAAATTTCCCAAAATTTCATAGGTATTCCAACTAACCAAACAACACCTTAATATAAATTAAGCTATTTTATGGTTTGCTTCACTCTGTTTTATGAAATATATGGATTCGACCCCGAAAAGGACTTTTATGTTTTCACTCTCCAAAATACAAATATTTGTGGCGCTTTTTATCTTTATTATCAATAAATTAGTATTCAAATTAACTTATTCTCATATAAAACAATTAAGATTGTCACCGATTATGCATTTATGCTTAACCAATACAACGATTTATGATCGGAACTGCATTTAAAAAGAAAGTTGATGAGGCAGTAAAAATCTTGATTTGTGATTTTAAAATATATCTGTGAAAGAAACAAACATAACCATCTAATACCTTGGTTTGTGAATTGTTATTTTAAAAAGTATCTAAGTAAACTGAGACACAGTCAAAGAAGTTGGTGTGATGTTTACATCCACGTTCGTGATTGTCAATTTTGCTACATTTAAATATTTAATGGATAAAGAAACATGTTGAAGTCTTCCACCAAGTGTAGTTTGTATTTAAATTAATATATTTTAGACAAAATTACACGTTTGGTCCTTGTATAGTTTGTTAAAACAAGCCGATTTAGTACAACTATCAAAGACTCTACATGACAGGTTTATGTGATTTCATTTTTTGCTTGGTTGATACTTTAGACAAGTAGACGGGATAATTCGGTATATGCCTTTCTCAAACATCGAAATATCGTATTTTCCTAACCTAATTTATAAATATCATAAATACCTTTCATAAGCTTTCAAAATATCAAAATTGCCCAAATCCTTATATTTAACACTTTTAAATATTTTATAATCATTTTAAATTCTTATTTTTATTAATTGACTATTATATCCTCAATATATATTTTTTTTCACAATGAAATAAAAAAATGTAACATTTTTCAAATGAAGGGGGTAACATTTAAGTCAGCAAAGTCACAATTTATTTTGACTATAAAGTTAGGTTTTAAAAATATGAGTACTATTCCTAAAGAAGTGATCTCGATTGGAGACAAATTTCTTGCATTGGCGTTGAATTCATAAATCCATATCTAAAACAAACCCTTGGAATCATGATTTGTTTGGTCAATAAAGTGCATTACATTATTTTTTATAAAAAAATATAAGGGATAATATCACTGTAGCACATGGAACTTTTAACATTTGGCTAATTTGGTCCTTAAAGTTTTTTTTGGTACATTAGACCATTAAACTCGTAACTGACCTTTTAATTACACCATTTTAGAAGGTTTCCCGGTTACAATGCTTATGTGGCATGCTGATGTGTCCAATAAGCTTACGTGGTCCAGTTGTTGATACAGGCTTATTAATTGAAACCCTCATTTGGACCTCCTTTCAATCTTTACTTACCCTTCTCTGAAAAGTCAAAGACTTCTCCCTCCCCGACTATTTCCATCCTGAAGAAGAATGTCTTCGAGCTCATCGACGTCAAGGAATCAGCTACAAGTCACTTATGTTCAGTCACAAGAAGGGGTAAAAGTTTGTGATTGTGTCGTTCCAACTAAAGAACAAACCTGTTGGAAGATAACAAACCCTGGGAGGCGATTCTGGAATTGTCAAAACAGTATGGTAGGTCCCGATTCTCTTGATTTTGATAAGTTAGTATTTTATGGTTTGATGTATTGTTTCTATCTGTAAAAACGACAATGGTGTATTTGTATTTTGTTTCATCTGTTAAAAACCCTAATTTTATTTCCTTCTTGACGATCACTGTGAATAAAACCCATTTCGCTGGTACATTAAAGGTAGTTGATTTGTGATTGTCAGTCAAACCCTAATTTTATTGTCTTTTTATAGACTAGGTTGAGGAAATGTAGCTTCTTTGAATGGAAAGATGAAGAACAGGCAGACGGGTACTACTAAAACCTGCTATATTCTCTGAAGCAGAAACTGGATGCCAAAGATGAAATGTCTGAGATGAACAATTTGAGGAGAAGGATTGCTGAAGTGGAGTTTCTGTTGTCACAGGAGCAGTATAAGGTGGCAAAGAGTGAGAAAGAAGTTCATGATGCAATGAAGGCAATAGGCAGGTACGGGATGATAGTTGCCCTGTTGGTTGGTTTCTTGGCCCTATGTGTTTTGAAGTTAGGGGGGTCAATGTAGTTAGTTTGGTTGGTTAGGGTAAGCTTTTGTTTTTTTGGGATGCCTTGTATTTTTTGTAAAGGCAGACTAGAAAGTCAGTTCCATAAGGGCATTTTGTATGTATTGAAGCTGGTTTTAGTTATAAGTTGGGGTTATCAACCTTAATGTGTTGATGTTGTAAGGTGGTAAGTCCCTAATGAAAGGGCATATGATAAGTAATGTAAAAAAATATTCAAAGTCCCAATTATAGGGCATTTTGTATAATCAGATGATGTTTATCAAACATATGCATGGTCTATATTCCCAACAAATATATTTAATTAGGAAGTGGTCCATGTGGAAGTACACTATGTGAATGGGGACCATTTTAATAATGAAAAAATGGGACCCGTGAAGCCATTAAAAAACCAAATCCGGGGCCATATAAAACATCCCCATGCATGCACATTATTCCAATTTTTTCCATGCATAAATATTCAAAGTCAAATGTTATGATTTTACTTAAAATGGTAACATACCTCATACTTCATGTCATACATAAATAAATGACCAACATACCCTTTTCTTGCATACATAAATAAATGACCAACATACCCTTTTCTATCATACATAATTAAATGACCAAATTACCCTTTTTTTACATACATAAATGAATGACCAAATTACCCTTTTCTGTCATACATACTTAAATGACCAAATTATCCTTTTTCTTGCATACATAAATGAATTACCTACATACCCTTATCTGTCATCAATAAATAAATGACCAAATTACCCTTTTCTGTCATAAATACGGAATGACCAAATTACCCATTTTCTTGCATACATAAATGAATTACCTACATACCCTTATTTGTCATCAATAAATAAATGACCAAATTACCCTTTTCTGTCATAAATACTTAAATGACCAAATTACCCTTTTTCTTTCATACATACTTAAATGACCAAAATACCCTTTAATGTCACACATACTTAAATATAAATTACCAACATCCTATTACATAAACTTTAAATATATATTAACATCATCCTATTACATAAACTTAAAATCCAATTTATCATCATCCCATTACATAAACTTTAAAAACAAATTACAATAAACACTAATCAATTACAAGAGCTTTTCCCTTCGAATTTCCTGGATCATCAACACCACCAATTGTTTTGCCTAATTTCAGCTTCAGTTTTCTCTCTGACTTTCTTCTTCTTATCCTCTTCAAAATATCTGAAATTGGCCTAACACAAACCTGCTGAACTTGGTTAACAGGAGCAACCTCCTGAACATTACCATTATCCACTTGGGCATTAGGATTAACCTCATCAACCTCCTAAACAGTTACATTATCAACTTGGATAACAGGATCAACCTCCTCAGCCTCCTCATCTTGAACAACTTGCTCAACCACAACAGCTTCCTCAACCACATCAGCTTCCTCACCCATAACACCCTCATCACCTTCATAACTTATAAGTGGAGTGAATTGCACATATTGAATAAAATCCCATGCACTACTAGATTCAACATCAGTAGGAGCAACTTGCATATCATTTTGAGTAGTATCCATCTCAATTGGAGTCATTTCAACCTCTTCATGTTGTTGTGGTTCACTTGTACTACCCCTACATGGCATGATATAATTATGTTAGTAACAAATTATATCTAATTAATCTTATATTTTAAATTGTTTTACCTGTCCTGCATTTTGGTTCACACATACTTTTTGTTTCTTCTGTTTCTTCACATTTAACTTTTGGGGCCTTCTCTGTGGACAAGTGGCCTTGTTGTGACCTATCTCCTTGCAAATACTACATCTGATTTTCTTTCTAGCCTTAGAAACCCTGTGTGTTCCTGTATTCTCTGTAGTGGATTTCTTCCTCTTAGTAGTTGGCCTACCAGGCATCCTTCTATTAATAGGAGGCAATGGTGGAGTATAGTTTGTCTTTGGCCACATGTCACTGCTATTCATGGGAGCAATTCTGTAATTGTATGCCTTTCTAAATGTGGTTGTGCTAAACATGTTGTCTACATAGGCTTCTACATTCCTATTAAGAAAGGATATGCTAGCTACAGAATGAGCACATCCATATCCATTCAATTGCCACAACCTACATGAGCATGTTTTTCTTTCTAAGTCCACCTCATATGCATCTATTGCTTCCCTTACCTCAAACTGGTTTAATCCACTTGGTAGTACCTGATAATGCCTTTGAGCTTTTTTAAGCAAATTCACCTTATCCCTTATCTCTGGACAAATATGATTTCCACATTGTTGTCCCTTTAATTTCATGTTGTAGATTCTGTCCATCATGTATAATCTTATCTCCTCTAACATGGTTATTATGGGCTTCTTCCTAGCATCTACTATTACAGCATTAAAACTTTCTGAGAACCCATTTTCAACTGCATCACAACACCTTCCAGTTTGAAAAAAAACTCTAGACCATGTTTTAGGATCTTTCTCCATGAGATATTGATGGGCTTTCTGGATTCAATGTCTCAATTTATTTCATCACAACTTTAAAAGCATGCTCAGTTGTGGCTTTAGATGCTCTCCAAAACAAGGTATGATATATGGCATCAGTAAATCTCTTCTGCAAATTCTGGCAAATATGTCTAGCACACTGCCTGTGCTCTACATATGGCAGCAACTCTTTAACAGCCTCTATCAAACCCTGTATTAGTAAAAAGGTTAAATTCAGATAGTCTAAAATTAACATAAATGCATTACTATGTAAAATACTAACCTTATGTTGGTCTGACATTAAACTGAAACCATTGCCTAAATTCAAGTGTAGATCATCAATGAGAAGCTCTAGAAACCACTTCCAATTCTGCTTGTTCTCCACATTAACCACTACCCAAGCAATAGGATATATCTTGTCATTTGCATCCCACCCAATAGCACAGAGCAATTCTCCCTTACAAACACCTTTAAGAAAACATCCATCTAGACCGATTACCCTTCTACACCCTTCAATCCAACCTTGTTTAACTCCTTGAAAACAACAATAGAACTTGCTAAAATATTTCTTTCCATCTGGCCCATCCTCCATATCTAGTTTCACAGTTGACCCAGGATTTGTCCTTAAAATCTCATGACCATATGACCATAGCTTACCATAATGTTCGACAAGGTTTCCTTCAACAAGTTTCAGTGCATACTTCTTTGCTCTTCTACATTGCCCCATACTAACTTGGATACCAAACTTGGCCATTACCTTTAACCTAAGCTTCCTTACACTTATTTTTTGACTTTCTACAATCTCTTTGGTATAGTGACTCCCAATCCATGCATATGTCACCAATGATCCAAACTTGAAGTTCCTAGCACAATTATGATCAACTTTTAGTGACTTGATTTGGAAACTCTCTTCATCACTCATCCAGGAAGCCCATAATCTAAATGTGCAAGCACCTTTGCTACACCTCACCAAAAGTCTTGTCCTATCATTTTTTTCAAAACACAATTGATATCCATTAGCTACAGAATAGTTACACAACATTGATTTTACTTGCCCTGGACCCTTAAATCTCATCCCTAGAATGGGTTTTTGTTTTTTCCAGTGTAATAGCTCATTAAATATGGAATGAGCTTGTATGTTAACTTCAACTTCTCTCCCATTGTCATCATCTACAATGTTGTTTGCATCCTCATCATCAACACATAGCTTACTCAAGAAAGGATCATTTGATGTCCTATTCATATGCACTACATCCTCATTCAATTCAAAGGCAACATTTCTAAGTTCATCTATGTTGTCTTCATTTTCACCATCAATACAAGACTCATGTTCATCATCATCATTATCTTCATCATCATGCCACCCATCAACACCAACCCCAATATGATCCACATAAACCGAAATTACACCATCTGTTCCATAAGCATCAAAAATAAAAGCAGAATATTCCACATCATCTGAAATGGGATTAAGCCCTTCTATGAAGGACATGTCTGGTTCACAGTAGTAAAACTTTTTACACTCTTCATGCATGAAACGTTCGCAGAAGGTCACAAACTCAGAATAAGTCATAGAAGAAAAGTCAACATAATTGAAGATGGTTTTAACACCACCAGTGTAAGAGGAAGGATTTCGATTAAATACCCCTTGGTAGTTGAGTTCCACCATCGCAAACAGTCCATTAGGTTCCGATTGTGCCATTGCTGCGAGTTCTTTGTTTCTTTCAGCTCGATCACAAGAATGCTTCTGTAACACCGTAAATTTCAAAACAAAATTTTCAATTTTTATAAAACATAATTCCATCAATATTCATCAAACAACCATATTAATTATCCAAAATAGGTCAATACAAGATCCCAAGATCACAATGTAAAACTCTGAGTGTGTGTGTGTACGGATCAAGCCGGCGCCTTCCCGCGATCGTCACTAGTACCTGAAACAATAACATCAAACACTGTAAGCACAAGGCTTAGTGAGTTCCCCAAAATACCACATATAACACATATTAGCCACTCGAGGCTATAACTCTGTGGGTCCGTGCACCCAAACTCTGTGAACCCTCAGGTTCTAGCTCTGATAAACATGCACTACATAAATCACATAGAAATAATGCAGCACAACACATAACATGCATAACATACAATACTCTATCACATAACTCAGGTTACCTACTCAAGGTAATATAGTATAGTGAGAAGACTCACCTCGCGTATCTCGGTATCTCACGAATCCTGGAAATCCCTCGTGCTCGATCCTCCGAGCTCTAATCCTCCTATAACATTATATGCTTCTAATTAACACTTTGTATCTCTAAGGTTGACTATTTATAAGGAGTCAACACAGGTCAACTCTGGTCAACAGTCAACGGTCAACTCTGACCGGACTCGGCGAGTACCAAGGCGACTCGGCGAGTCTAGACGTTTTCACCACCCTCTGAAATCCTCTTACTACACCTTGAGTATCCCCCCCTTTACTCGACGAGTTTCACCTGAATGAATCGCGGGGCCACCCCGACTCAACTCGCCGAGTCTCAAGGACAACTCGGCGAGTCCAGGTTTGACTCAGTCCACTCGTCATCCCTCTCCGACTCACCCTGACTCGTTGAGTCTACCCATGACTCGATTGGGCCACTCGCTGAGCAGTCCCAAGGCAATCTTCAAGCTACTCGCCGAGTCGGATGAACAGACTCGGCGAGTCCATGCCATGCAACCACTCCAACTCGCTTCTAAGGTCAGATCTGCTTCCAAAAACTATAGATCTGGCCTCCCTCGACTGATTCACCATGTAAAGTTCCTATCTTGTTGCTCATAACACACCTTATAACTCAATAATGGCGTTTTTGACCCAAGGCATGAGGATTCCAATCCAAAGCCTCCATTGATCCCCAAAAATCTTGGGCAAAGGGACACTCTGGACCTCTAAGGGTCCAGATCTATGGTTCCAACCTCATAAGGGACCAAAAGAGCACCAAATCTTGCCATAAAAGGGTTCAACAAACCCTAAATCTAGATAAGCAATAACAACAAGAAGGTAACTCGGATTTATTACCACAAAAGTGATGCTCTGGACTCCAAACCCACAGAAATGGCTCCTTCTTGCTTTCCCTTGGCTAGCTCTTCTCCTTTCCTTGCAACAATGGCACCTCCAAGGTCAATAATGGCCTCTTACTTAGCTCCAATGCTCACACTCGATTAGGGTTTCACTCAAGGGGCTGGTGAGCACAAATGACGGCCATTAGGCCCTTTAAATAAGTCTCAAACCCGAAATAATAGGGTTTCATTACACAGCGCTGACTCGCCGAGTCCATATCCTAGACTCGTCGAGTCCAGGCGCGATCCTGCATCCAAATCCGCGTCCCTACTCGGCGAGTCTGAGCTCCAACTCGCCGAGTCCCCCTCACAAAACAACAAAATACAACTAACAAGATACCTGATAAAATCCGGCTGTTACAACTCTCCCCCACTTGGACTAGACTTCGCCCTCGAAGTCTCGCTCTAAAAACAGCTTCGGGTGCTGCTCCTGCATCATACTCTCTGGCTCCCATGTCATCTCTGATCCCCTCCGATGTTGCCACTGAACCAACACCAGAGATACCTCCTTGTTTCTCAAAACCTTGATCTTCCGATCCCTGATGGCCACTGGTTTCTCGGCATAATTCAGGCTTGCATCTACCTGAATATCGTCTAACGAAACCACTGCCGATTCATCGGCTATACACTTCCTCAACTGCGATACATGAAAAGTGTTGTGAATCTGTCCCAACTCTGCTGGCAACTCCAACCGATAGGCTACCCGACCTACCCTTGCAATCACACGAAATGGACCTATAAACCAGGGCCCCAACTTGCCCCTCTTCCTGAACCGGATCACCCCTTTCCAAGGAGAAACCTTCAGGAGAACGAAGTCGCCGACCTGAAATTCAAGCTCGGACCGGCGTCTGTCCGCATAACTCTTTTGTCGGCTCTGGGCGGTCAATAACCTCTGTCTGACCTGCTGTATCTGCTCTATCATCTGAATCACGATCTCTGTACTGCCCATCACTCTCTGCCCAACCTCTCCCCAACAAATGGGAGTCCGACACCTCCTACCATACAACAGTTCAAAGGGCGGCATACCGATGCTCGAATGATGGTTGTTATTGTAGGAAAACTCTGCCAAGGGTAAATACATATCCCAGCTACCCCCAAAATCCAATACACATGCTCGAAGCATGTCCTCAAGCGTCTGAATCGTCCGCTCACTCTGGCCGTCTGTCTGGGGGTGGTATGCGGTACTAAAATGCAGCTTAGTACCCAACTCCTCATGAAATTTCTTCCAGAATCGGGAAGTGAAGCGCACATCATGGTCCGAAACAATCGAGATCGGCACCCCATGCCGAGATACTACTTCCCTCACATAAATCTCCGCTAACTTCTCCGCCGAAGAACTCTCACTGATGGCAAGAAAGTAAGCGCTCTTCGTCAACCTATCCACAATCACCCAAATTGCATCGACTCCTCTGGCAGTCCTCGACAATTTGGTGATGAAATCCATAGTGATCTGTTCCCACTTCCACTCGGGAACCTCCAATGGCTGCAACTTGCCATGCGGTCTCGGGTGCTCGGCCTTCACCCTTCGACAGGTCAAAGACCTCTCGACAAACCATGCGACGTCCCTCTTCATACAAGGCCACCAATACTCTTTCCTCAAATCCAAATACATTTTTGTAGCCCCGGGATGGATCGAAAATTTCGATCTATGATCCTCCTCCATCAATGTAGTACGCGTACCGCCCACAAACAGTACCCAAATTCGACCCTGAAAAGTCATAAGCCCTCGACTATCCGACACGAACTCAGAAACCAACCCAACGACCCGTTCTCT
Organism: Lactuca saligna; assembly: GCF_052625555.1. Taxonomy (NCBI): domain Eukaryota; kingdom Viridiplantae; phylum Streptophyta; class Magnoliopsida; order Asterales; family Asteraceae; genus Lactuca; species Lactuca saligna. The sequence goes on from NC_136417.1 coordinate 50,358,183, forward strand.
CTTCTGCATTTCCGGATGCACAGCCTCGGCCTGTGCCCCACGAATGGCGTCCAGAACTGGAGCTATCACGGTCAATCTCAAACATACATTTCGCAGTGGAGTACTCTCCGCCCTGCGACTAAATGCGTCGGCTACCACATTAGCCTTGCCCGGGTGATACAAGATCTCGCAATCATAATCCTTGACTACATCTAACCACCTCCTCTGCCGCATATTTAGGTTAGGCTAATCCATCAAGTACTTCAAGCTCTTATGGTCCGTGTATATCGTACAACGAACCCCATACAAGTAGTGCCGCCAAATCTTGAGAGCGAACACTACTGCCCCCAGCTCTAAATCATGTGTGGGATATCTCGTCTCATGAGGCTTCAACTGCCTCGATGCATATGCTATCACATGTCCCTTCTGCATAAGCACCGCTCCCAGCCCTAAAATCGATGCATCACAGAATACCACAAAATCTTCCATCCCTTCCGAAAGAGCTAATACCGGAGCTTCGTACAACCTTTGGCGAAGCGTCTCAAAGGAGGTCTGTTGCTCGGGACCCCATAAAAATGTAACACCCTTCCGAGTCAATCTAGTGAGTGGCATTGCAATCTTGGAGAAATCCTTGATAAACCTCCGATAGTACCCTGCCAGCCCAAGGAAGCTCCTGATCTCAGAAGGTGATTTTGGCACCTCCCACCTCATCACCGCGTCAACCTTGGCCGGATCGACCAATATCCCTTTCTGATTAACGAGGTGCCCCAGAAACTGGACCTCCCGCAACCAGAAATCGCACTTGGAAAACTTTGCATAAAGTTTCTCCGATCTCAAAACTCCAAGAACCTCCCTCAAATGCTCCTCATTTTGCTCTCTAGATCTCGAATATACCAGAATATCATCGATAAACACAATCACCGACCGATCCAACATTGGTCTGCATACCCTGTTCATGAGGTCCATGAACACAACTGGGGCATTGGTGAGCCCAAAAGGCATCACCACAAACTCATAATGCCCATAACGCGTCCTGAATGCTGTCTTCTAAACATCCTCAACCCGCACTCTCACCTAATGATAGCCCGACCTCAAATCGATCTTGGAGAACCAAGATGCTCCCTGCAACTGATCGAATAAATCGTCGATCCTCGGCAACGGGTAACGGTTCTTGACTGTCAGCTTGTTGAATTCTCGGTAATCAATACACATTCGATGCGAGCCATCCTTCTTCTTCACAAACAGAATGGGTGCTCCCCATGGCGAGCTACTCGGCCGAATAAACCCCTTCCCCAGCAGCTCCTGAAGCTGCGAGGATAACTCTTGCATCTCTGGAGGTGCAAGGCGATAAGGCACCTTAGCGATAGGTGCGGCTCCCGGAACCAAATCGATACCGAACTCCACTTGCCTCACGGGAGGCACACCTGGTAACTCTTCGGGAAAAACATCTGGAAACTCACGCACCACCGGAACTTCATCCACTGAACTTGGTCTCTCGGAGATCACTCGCGTATCCATCACATACGCCACGAAACCCTTACAGCCCTGCTGTAAACACTGCCTCGCCCTAGCGGCCGAACAAAAGGCTGATCCAGAACGTGTACCCTCGCCGTATACCGAAAGAACTCCCCCACTAGGATCTCGTATGGTCACCAGCTGACGCTCACAGTCGATGACCGCGCCGAATCGGCTCAACCAATCCATGCCCACTATAACACAGACATCACCCATCGCAATAGGAACCAGATCGATTGGAAACTCAACCCCAAAAATCTCTAACACACATCCCCGGAGGACCTCCGTGGCACAAATCACTCTGTCGGCGGCTATGGAAACCCGTAGAGGCTGACTCAATGTCTCACGACTAACACTGATATGCTGACTAAAGGCCAAAGATACAAAAGACCGACTCGCACCCGAGTCAAATAACACTAAAGCAGGCACAGAGTTCACAAGGAAGGTACCTATGCATAGCATAATATCTCAACACCAAAAAAATAAATATGAAAGGAAACGTACCAGCCACAACGTTGGGTGCAGCGCGGACCTCTTCCGCAGTCAGCTGAAAGGCTCTCCCTCGAGCTCTCGGCGCCTCGGTCTTCACGGGCCGACTCTCTGTAGCTCTGATGGCGGCGGGAGCAGATCCCTGAGACGCTCCACGCAGCAGCGGACACTCCGCCTTCCGGTGTCCGGTCTGGTTGTAGTGAAAACACACTGCAAACCCCTTGGGGCAGTCCTTGGCCATATGCCCCTCCTTGCCACATTTGTAGCAAGACCCTGCTCGACAGACCCCATCGTGACCCTTGCCGCACTTCCCACAAGTGCGGCCCTTCTGGCTCCCGGGTTTGCGATCAGCGGGCTTGGCCCGCTTGGCTGCCGGCTGAAGCTGTGCCGGCCGCCGATCCCTCCCTAGAGACTCCGCCTCCTCCCTGGCCTGAGTCTCAAGCTCAATCTCCCTCTTCCGGGCATTTTCCTGAAGCTCAGCAAATGTCCGATACGAGGAGTTCGCAGCGAACTCCCGAATATCCCGTCTCAAAATGCTCAGGTAGCGGCTCATACGTGCCTGCTCAGTGGACACGTGCTCCGGGCAGAACATCGCCCTCTCATGAAACATCCTTGTGATCGCTGTAACTGACTCAGTACCCTGCTTGAGGGTCAGAAACTCCTGTTCCAGACGCTCCCTCTCCACCCGGGGAACGTACTCATCTCGGAACATGGTAGTGAACCTCTCCCAGGTCACTGCCGAAAGCTCAGTAGGCGTGAAGTGCGCCGTCACAAACTTCCACCAGTCCTTCGCTCCCAAGCGAAGCTGGTTCAGCGCGAACCGAACCTTCAAATTCTCAGGGGATGAGCAAGTGAAGAAGCACCCCTCCATATCAGATATCCACCTCATAGCTGCCACCGGATCCTGTGTACCATCAAACTCTGGTGGTTTGGTGCAGTGACGCATCACCTCCCTGGGGTCTCGCCGCAGCGATCGCTGCGGTAGCCGCTGCAACAGCAGCCTCAGAAAGAGCGGCATAACGCTCGTCAAATGTCTCAATCAGCGGGGTCTTAATAGACCCAAACATCTCTGGTATATCAGCTCTGATGACCACAGCCACCTCCTCATGAATGATCTATCGAATCTCCTCATCACTAGCTCCGGCATCCTCCGGCATATGACGTGTACTCACCATGATCAACCTCTGAAATACAACATGTGATAAATTAGAATTCACCCAAACACTCTTACACCCGACAATCCACCCCTCCTTGATTCTTGGTATCCCAAGATTCTTATTTGGACTGTGTACTGCCCCGGTGCTTTCAGTTGTACGGGCCCAATACTACTGTCCACACCGTCTCAGTACACACCCCAAACCTTCCTCTTCGGATCCTAATTCCCAAGTACTCTATCATGCATAAACCACTTTCTAACAGATCTCTCATAAACCCCTTGCTGCTACCTACTCACTCTCAGCATCTCATAGCAGCTCACCCCTCCCTAGGCTAAGGCATCACAAATCAGGCCACTCTAGTCCTATTAGCAATACCTAGCCTACTCTAGCATGCAGATACATCATATTAATATTAATATCACGTAATATAAAGGTATTTTGGGAATTCACCGTTCGGGCGCTGACTGATCGTACACACGTTTCTTCCTGGAATTTGTTTCTTTTTCAAGAAAGTCTTTTATTCTTAGAAAATTTTGGTTTTCTTTTGAAAATATCTTTCCAATTCCTCAGTTTGAGTTCAAATACTCCCGAAGGTGTACCCGAATCCCTCAAACCAAGGCTCTGATACCAATTTGTAACACCGTAAATTTCAAAACAAAATTTTCAATTTTTATAAAACATAATTCCATCAATATTCATCAAACAACCATATTAATTATCCAAAATAGGTCAATACAAGATCCCAAGATCACAATGTAAAACCCTGAGTGTGTGTGTGTGTACGGATCAAGCCGGCGCCTTCCCGCGATCGTCACTAGTACCTGAAACAATAACATCAAACACTGTAAGCACAAGGCTTAGTGAGTTCCCCAAAATACCACATATAACACATATTAGCCACTCGAGGCTATAACTCTGTGGGTCCGTGCACCCAAACTCTGTGAACCCTCAGGTTCTAGCTCTGATAAACATGCACTACATAAATCACATAGAAATAATGCAGCACAACACATAACATGCATAGCATACAATACTCTATCACATAACTCAGGTTACCTACTCAAGGTAATATAGTATAGTGAGAAGACTCACCTCGCGTATCTCGGTATCTCACGAATCCTGGAAATCCCTCGTGCTCGATCCTCCGAGCTCTAATCCTCCTATAACATTATATGCTTCTAATTAACACTTTGTATCTCTAAGGTTGACTATTTATAAGGAGTCAACACAGGTCAACTCTGGTCAACGGTCAACGGTCAACTCTGACCGGACTCGGCGAGTACCAAGGCGACTCGGCGAGTCTAGACGTTTTCACCACCCTCTGAAATCCTCTTACTACACGTTGAGTATCCCCCCCTTTACTCGACGAGTTTCACCTGAATGAATCGCGGGGCCACCCCAACTCAACTCGCCGAGTCTCAAGGACAACTCGGCGAGTCCAGGTTTGACTCAGTCCACTCGTCATCCCTCTCCGACTCACCCTGACTCGTTGAGTCTACCCATGACTCGATTGGGCCACTCGCTAAGCAGTCCCAAGGCAATCTTCAAGCTACTCGCCGAGTCGGATGAACAGACTCGGCGAGTCCATGCCATGCAACCACTCCAACTCGCTTCTAAGGTCAGATCTGCTTCCAAAAACTATAGATCTGGCCTCCCTCGACTGATTCACCATGTAAAGTTCCTATCTTGTTGCTCATAACACACCTTATAACTCAATAATGGCGTTTTTGACCCAAGGCATGAGGATTCCAATCCAAAGCCTCCATTGATCCCCAAAAATCTTGGGCAAAGGGACACTCTGGACCTCTAAGGGTCCAGATCTATGGTTCCAACCTCATAAGGGACCAAAAGAGCACCAAATCTTGCCATAAAAGGGTTCAACAAACCCTAAATCTAGATAAGCAATAACAACAAGAAGGTAACTCGGATTTATTACCATAAAAGTGATGCTCTGGACTCCAAACCCACAGAAATGGCTCCTTCTTGCTTTCCCTTGGCTAGCTCTTCTCCTTTCCTTGCAACAATGGCACCTCCAAGGTCAATAATGGCCTCTTACTTAGCTCCAATGCTCACACTCGATTAGGGTTTCACTCAAGGGGCTGGTGAGCACAAATGACGGCCATTAGGCCCTTTAAATAAGTCTCAAACCCGAAATAATAGGGTTTCATTACACAGTGCTGACTCGCCGAGTCCATATCCTGGACTCGTTGAGTCCAGGCGCGATCCTGCGTCCAAATCCGCGTCCCTACTCGGCGAGTCTGAGCTCCAACTCGCCGAGTCCCCCTCACAAAACAACAAAATACAACTAATGGCATCGTATAACCGGGAAACCTTCTAAAAGTTTCTAAAATGGTGTAATTAAAAGGTCAGTTACGAGTTTAATGGTCTAATGTACCAAAAAAAAAAACTTTAAGGACCAACTTAGCCAAATGTTAAAAGTTCCACGTGCTACAGTGACATTATCCCAAAATATAAAAATCCAGCAGGAGAAGTACAAAAGAAGAAACGAAAAAGAAGCTAGCACGAGAAATCCTAACACCAACTAAAAGTCTGAGATAAATTTGACGGTAATGATCAGCTTGATTCCAAGTTTTGGTCCAAGGGTAAAACAGTCATTTAAAATGAATTTAACAGTTGAGTGGTTAAAGTTAACAATCAAGGGACCAAAACCAATACAAAACATTGCAATAAGGAAACATTTTGGGACCAAAGTGTGATTTACGAAAAGTTGGGACTTAATGAGGGAAAAAATATTTTTTGTGATCAAGAAGTCCATTTTCTACTAATCTTGTAACAAGAGAATGATTTCCAGCCAAAACTTCTGGTGGCATGGTTCTAAAGTCATTATAGATAGAATCAATCTTGTTTAGTGGATGATATGGCCCAAAGTCTTCTCAAAAAATGAAGGGACTATTATATATACCCTTTGGAAGCAAAGCCTCTAAAATCTGCAATTTTTGCATAAACATAATTCAAAACATTCCAAGATATGAACTTTATTAAGGGTGTCGCATTGAAAACTATATTGCAGAATTAGGGGAAAGAGGAGGGGTAAAAAAAGTAAATTTAGTTGGAATTTTTAATGGTTAGAATGGATACTTTGATACCACAATCATTTACCAATAACTGGTAAAACAATGTTAGCTTGCATTTGACAAGTTCAAATGGTGATCATCTTAAGCATGCCTGAAGAGAATAGATGTTCAAGTACATATAATCAACTCATGAATCAGGTAAAGCAAGAGAGAACGAGAATACCTAAATTGCCTCAGGCATTTCATCGAATGGCTTGTATGCATGTTTCTCATCCAAAATCAATAACCTTCTTCAGCCTTTCCATTTTGCATAACACTTCTACTAAATAACACTCATTACTTTTATATTTTACTTGGTTCCTTTTTTTTGTATTTCCTCTTTGGCCTTGACAACTTTGCTAAATTCCTGAATTTTCAGGAATCTCTCCAAGTAAAAGTTTTTTTTTTTTGCTCTTTACAAGACTAAACGCAATGGCTACCCCATTCAAGGACTGTAAGGGTTCATCGTCATTTGAGTTGAAATACTTCTGTAATTCGCCATTAATTTCATCTCCATGAACCTTTCCATCTCTCTCGGCCTTTCCGTAAATGATAGTATTTTTTTATTTTTAAGAGATGATGGAATCATAGTCTGAGCAAAAGCTCATTTAGGGTTACAATTTCATGGATGACTGAGAGCAATTAATTTGAGGTCAAGTTTAAAGCTCATTTAGGATTACGATTCCATTGATGGTTTCCATAACTCAAAATTTTGAATCCTTTTGCCCAAATTCTAATTTCATCAAACAATAACCAAACACAACGTTTAAAAAAGGTTTATTGTCATTGTAGCCCAACCAAGTTTAGTATATTGGTTTAAAAGGTCTCTCGCGATTTTTTTTTTGCCTTTTAGGATACGTACTTGTGTTTTACCGTTTAAAAAAGTCATTATCAAAAATATGAAGGGGTCACCCAGTGAACCCCTTCCTAATCATGAATTTTGATATGCCATATGACATTTGTTCAACTTAAATAGTCCATGTGGAGCCTATGTGTCATCCACGTTGATTTTTCCTTTATCTTTCATCAAAATTCAAAAAGTACAAAGAAATTCCGAATGAAATTAGAGGATGGAACATATCAGTGATGAAATTGAAGAACCGAAAACGTTGTAGACGTTGACATAATCACCAATTTGAAGTTCAAACAAATAAGAGGGGCAACAAAATCAGCTAGATCATCTACCTCAAACACGTCGTGCAACGTTGGCTGTCGTTGCATCCCCTCTGTCGGATCTCTTGCCGTTTACGCTGGTGAAGAACACCGCTGCTTCGTCATTCCCACCCGCTTTCTCAACCTACTTGTGTTCGTCTCCTTACTCAACAAAGTGGAGGAGGAGTTCGGCTTCCAGACCACTGGCAAATTCGTCCTCCCCTGCGACGTCGTTTTCTTTAAGGAGTTGTTGAACATTCTAGAGAGAGAAAAAAGTGGATTTGGTGCGTTAGATTTGGATGATTTTTTGGAGATGTTTTCCGATCTGGCCTCCGATTCATATTCTCTTTGTAAAAAAGATACAATTTATGATGCTCATATCTTCACTTCGTTGTTGTAGAAAGCTAAAGTTAGAAGGTTCACCTCTTTCCTGCCTAAGGTTCGACTCTCTTCGTTTTTTCTCATTAGAGAACGTTGAAACTAGGGCTTAAATTGCAATTTTATATATTTAGCGATTTAAGATTTGAGCTAGGGTTAGGGTTTCCAGTTGTTTGTATACATGGTGGATGAATTTGAACAGATGCAGGAAGTGAGTGGAGATGGACCCACACAGTCATCTTCATCTCACTCCATCAAACCTGCAACTCGATTTCGATCGAAGGTAAGAAGGTTGGGTGAACTATGTTTCTACAGTACGCCATGAAGGAGAACAAGAGAGAGGAGGCTGTGAGATCGATTGGAGAGGAAGAGATAAAAAAGAAACCTGCGATCGTTAAAACTCGGAGCTATAAATCGATTCATAAGAGAAGAATGAGGTTTCTCGAAGAAAAGAACTCACATGGATTATTCTTTCAATTTTAACTTTTAAAAAGAAAAATAAAAAACCAAATAAGCTTATTGTAACCGGTAAAACCGGCTTAAAATGTGGTCCATCCTTTTATTAGCAGGTACAACACAAGTTCGTACCCCTAAAAGGCAAAAAAAAATCGCGAGGGGCCTTTTAAACCAATATACTAAACATAGTTGGGCTATAATGACAATAACCCTTTAAAAAACTGATCCATTTAAAACGTCAATTTGTGATATTTAATAGTATTCAATTTGTGATATTTAATAGTATTTACGAAGAAAACAGGTGTCTATTGCACTAAAGACTTTGAAGTCTTCCACTCGCAAGACTTTGAAGTTTTCCACTCAGCAGTTATTTGTATTTGAATTCATATTTTTAGGCTATTTTACCGATTCCATTCCATTAGTTTTATAAAAATTATGAATTTTGACCCCAAAATCTTCAATCTTAGTCACAAAAAGGATTTAAACTTAATCAATTCAATAAATTAAGACCACCTTTTAACCGCTTCAATACTGCTATGATATTGATCTTGTGGTTATTTAAAAGGGGGCTCATCCCCTATTTTTCCACTTTTCACATATTAACTTATAAAGTTTTCAATACATCATATTCGTGACAAAGAAAGTAAAAAAAACCGACTAATAAAGGTAAAAGCAATTATACATACTGATCTTTTTTTTTTTTTTTTTTTTTCTTTCTTGTATTTAGTCTATTTTTAAAAATTCCAAAATTCTTTGGCTCTATTAGTTGAATTTTCAGCTTTACCTTTTATTGGGTCCGCTTCACAGGCCACACCGCCACAGCCATGATGATTATCTGGTTATGCTTCTACGTTGAAATTACTTACTCATGGTCTATATATATATTGAACATTGCATGTCCATAAACAATTATAAAATAAAAACCCTTTTTAATTCATGGCTCCATACATGAATCACTTCAAGTTCTTGCAAACCATCTCCTTCCTATATGTGTTGGTGACAGTGAAGAATGTGACTGGATCATCATTAAGCCATGATGAAGAATGCTCAGCCTTGTTTCAGTTTAAGCAGAGCATAATTCATCAAGATGATGTTGCTTGTAGTGCTCATGGATCTCAAGTGTTTCATTCTTGGAACAATAGTTTTGATTGTTGTTCATGGGAGGGGGTGGCATGCAGCCATGACCATGATCAGTACTATGGTCATCATGTGATGGGTCTTGACTTGAGCGAGAGGTCTCTTTGTGGGCATATCAACTCCAACAGCACCCTCTTCAACCTTGTTCATCTTCAGACACTCAATCTTTCCATGAATGACTTTGGTGAATCTGAAATCCCTTCTGAGATTGGTCGTCTAAAGCAATTAAGAAGCCTCGATCTCTCTTATTCTGGGTTTAGTGGTCAAATCCCAAATGGAATCTCGCAGTTGATCCGATTGTCTTCTTTAGATCTGTCAAGGAATTCACTAAGGCTTCACAGTCCTAGCCTGAAGAACCTAGCACAAAACTTAACAGGACTAGAAATACTCCATCTCTCAGGGGTTGACATTAGTTCTTCTGTACCCCATTTCTTGGCAAACTTTTCTGCATTAAGATCAATCAAGCTGAGAGATTGTTCGCTTGGGAATGAATTCCCTGCAGCCATACTTGAGCTGCCAAAGTTGCAAGTTGTTAATTTGGCAAACAATGTCGAACTCACTGGTTCCTTTCCAGACTTCTGTAACAACAGCTTACTAACAGAGGTGATACTCGGGGGCACAGGTTTCTTTGGGGTTGTACCAGAATCCCTAGGCCACCTCAAGCATCTGACCGACTTGTCCCTTTCCCAATGCTCTTTCTCCGGGGGCATTCCACGTTCACTCTCTAACTTGACACAACTCACTTTCTTGGCTCTTGATGGCAATCAGTTCACAGGTTCTGTTCCTTCGCTGGTAAGTCTTTTGAAACTCGATTTTTTGGTACTTAATGGTAACAAATTCGAGAAAGGACGCTTTCCCAGTTGGCTTGGAAAGCTGACTAAACTTAGTGAACTCTATCTAAATGATATGAACATATACGGTGAAATCCCACTCTTTTTTGCCAATCTAACCAGACTTAGTGAGGTAGAAATGAACAACAATTCTCTTACTGGTTGTATACCATCCTGGCTGTTCAACCTCACCCAACTAAAAGGATTGGATCTTCAGATGAATCAATTGCAAGGACCAATTCCAAACACATTTTCAATCTTAAAAAATCTTGAGTATCTTAACCTAGGTAGAAACAATTTCAATGGTAGAGTAGAACTCGCCATGTTCCTAGGACTCGATAAACTCAAAGTACTTGAGTTAAGTGATAACAGGATAACAGTAGTAGTCACCAACAACTACACCAATACCAGTTTACCAACTTTGGATACGTTATCACTGTCATTATGCAATTTGAAAGAATTTCCTGCCTTTTTGCGCTTCCAAAATAAATTGCGTACCTTAATTCTTGACCACAACAACATTGATGGCCTGGTACCGGTGTGGATCTGGAACAACAGCCGGGAAACATTAGAGTTGATTGACCTTTCATTCAACTCCATCACTGGCTTTGATCAACATCCTCATTTTCTCCCATGGACAAATTTACAAGTATTTTTTATCCATAAAAACCAGGTAAGCGGACAGCTACCATTTCCACCACAAACCACAATTATTTATTCTATTGCAAAGAATAATGTGATAGGAGAAATACCAGCATCGATATGTGAATTGAAATCTCTTCAAATGTTAGATTTGTCTTTTAACAACATGAGCGGAACACTTCCTTCATGTTTGGGTATCTTAAGCAATTCGTTGATTGCTTTGTATCTGTCACGAAATAACTTCCACGGAAAAATGATGAATGCTTTTATGTCTGGAAGCCTGTTGAACGACCTTGATTTGAGCGGAAATAGATTTACGGGTCAACTACCAAGATCTTTGATAAATTGTACCAATTTAGAGATTCTCTCTCTTGAAGATAACTCTTTTCATGACGCCTTTCCTTCTTGGTTGGGAAGTCTTGCGGAGCTACAAGTTCTGGTCTTGCGGTCCAACAAATTTTATGGTCCAATTCAAAGTTCCTCACAGTTTCCTAAGTTGCGGATCATAGACCTCTCCAACAACAATTTCAGTGGTCCGTTGCACCAAAACTACTTCCAAACATGGCATGCCATGAGCTCCAACGATCTTGGTGTATCATCTGCTATGGAATCAGAGATATCCTCCAAAACCGTCTTTACAAATGTGAAATACACGGTGACCTTAATACACAAAGGTGTCAAAACAGAGTACGATCGTATTTTAACCATAGATATGTCCATTGATCTCTCTTGTAACAACTTTGAAGGAGAAATCCCACGATCACTACAAGATCTTCGAGGACTTCAAGCCCTCAATCTTTCCAACAATCATTTTACTGGACGTGTCTTGCCGTCTTTAGGGAACCTAACAAATCTTGAAGCTTTGGATCTCTCTCGAAACGACCTATCTGGGGAAATTCCTCAACAGTTGGTGCAACTCGGCTTCCTTTCCATCTTCAACGTGTCATTCAACCATCTTGAGGGGCGCATACCACAAGGAAAACAATTTGATACGTTCGATGACTTCTCTTACATAGGGAATCCTGGCTTGTATAGGAAACCTTTATCCAAGGAAGGTCAAGATTCAAAGGTGCCGAGAGTTCCACCAACAAGCAATGTGTCTGAGTCTCTCTTCCCGAGTGAAAGAACTGATTGGATCTTTGTATTGTGTGGAGTTGGAAGCGGGCTGATTGTTGGGGTTGTTATTGGAAACTTTCTATATGAAAGGTATAGTTATCGGTTCACAAAGAGGAAGGACAGATGGGTAAGGCCACTTCGTAACACAAAGAGAAACTAAGGTACAATATTGATTCGCTAAATAACTCGCAACAATTTTTCAAGATGATAATTTGTTTATATGTATGTAGTCTCAACCAAATGGAAAATGTTTTATGTATGTCATCCAAAAAAGTATAATACTTCTATATATGTTTTTAAACTTATATTTTTAAATTAAAGTAATCCTAACAATATCTTTGTGAGATGAACTGTCATACATCTCAACTTTATATTATCAACAATTACTTGCCTTTTTTGTCATTTATCTCATTTGTCAAAAGATTCAATTAAAGTATATGTCAAGTCAAATATGCATTTTAGCAAAGAAAGTCTTATTAACATATTTAACTTAAAAATATTAAAGAATAAATCTTTTTATTTTAGCTTTATAGATGATCCCTCTAGAAGAAGGCAATTCTAACAATCTTTCTAGTTACTTCGTTATTTATTTCTATTTGAGAGGGTCCTAAGGAAAATGATTTTATTTCCACCGAGCTAAAATAATATGTCGATGTCTCTAGTAAACTAAAGATATTCTTTAATAGCTATTTTGCTTCAATTTATTCGCCACAAATGCAAACAAAAATTGAAGATTTAGTTACGATTAGAAATTAGAAATCTACTTTTCTATCTTCATCCATGGATTCTTTATTCATACTCATTCAATTGGAAGTATTGATCCAATTTTAAAATTTTGTTTCGCAATTTTATAATCCAAGTTTTCATTTTTTAATTGACCTTTGGATAAAAATCCTGAAAATTTATATTTTTCCTTGAATGTGTCATTGAAAGGTAAAGGATTGAATCCTTTTAATGAAATTCATGTCGAGTCCATTAGTTAGGTGATGTCGGTCTATGTTTTAAACATGGTATTTATTTATAATAAGTTCATCATAATATCTATGACAAGAATGTTACTTTTTGAGAGTTATGATATGGTTTCTGAGATGACAATTTACTGTGGATGAAGCATTTTCTATAGTTAGAAAATCATGAACTTAACTTAACATGTATCTCAGGAGGCGTCATAGCTTAAAGTTCGAAGGGTATGCAGAAGTTGTTGAAGACCTTTAAGGGATTTCAGTTTGTTTTACCATGTAGTATGTGTATATTAATATTACGTTTAAGTTTGTGCTTGTCTGAATTAGATTTCTTGGAGTAGACTTTCACTATAAGATTTTGATGTATCATACAGTTCCAATGTTTAAGTTTATCGTTTATGCATGATGGCATGATCATAGACTTTTATGTAAGCTATTGACAAGTATTTACAACCTCAACCTCAACCTCAAATTTGAGGTTGTGATTTTATGAAATTCATGTATGTTATATATTTTCTAATATAATTAATGTATATTATATGTTTTTGAATTAAATAAGTGAAATTCATTGTTTGTATAAAATGTAATAATTCTTTTAACAATAAATCAGTGTTATTACTTGGACTATTTCAATTGATTTTAGTTGAATTACACAAATACCTTTTAAACTTCAATCCACAAATTCAGCCACAGCAATATGTTTTCATCCATTTTCTTTCATGATTTCAAACACTTTTAATAGCTATAAATCCTGTTCTCGAGTTTTAAAATTAAGGAAAAGAAAGGGAATGAAGAGAAGGATATTAGTACTAATTACACTGAAGCCCTAAAGAGGTTCCACACATGAGAATAACCATGCAGTCTATGAATAGTGATTTATGCACTCGAAATCTTCATATTCAATGAATGGTGCTACTTGTTTTTGTTATAAAACATATCGCTGTTTTTATATATATAATAAGGTAACATTAAGAATTACCTGATGCTTCATCCAATGACCTGAAGTAGTGGGTTCAAGTGCAGATATTTTTCGTAACTTATCATGTTTTCAATCACTATTAACATAACCAATTCTATATAAACTAAAAGAAGGAACAATTATTGATTTGAGATAACAAATATATAGAGCAGCAATGGAATCCATCCAATAAACTAATATGAAATTTTGTTGTGGAAATATACAAAAAGTACAGGTAAAACAATGAAAACAGAACATAAGAAGCGACCTAGGCATTTCATCGAATACCTAGTGGGCGGTGACAAGAACTTCATTCTGCATAACGGTGAACATCTTAGTCTTATCACCAAATCCTCCTGGTACAAAAACATGGATTTAGGTTCCACTGTCCTATTCTTCTGTCGTCACTTCTTCCGACTCCATACAGATTTCTTCAAGAGAGGAGAGCTGGTGGTAGCTAGTGTTGCATTGACGCTCGATCTGTAAGCAAAGTGTGGCTGTGTGGGATAAAGAAGATGGTGATAAGTCGAAAAGGGTAAAGAGGTGTGGAGGTGTCCATAAGTTGATTTAATGGTATTTAAGGGGAAGTTGAGGAGGTGGAGGTGGATAAAGATAAATAAAGGAAACTAAAAATGTCATCGAAGGAAGGAGGAGTCGACCCACACCACCCCGAACTCCTCAAGTAAAACCAAATAAAAATCACTCAAGCCGTTAGACCAGCCAGTCGTTTACCATGAATGTTTATAACTAAAAATATGTGAAAGCTTTGTAAAAATTCTGTGAAAAATATTTTTGTAAAAAAACAAAGGCTGTAAAAATAAGATGTAAAAGAAGGTGTAAAAAGATTCAAAAATATGAAAACGAAGTTGTAAAAAATAAAAGAACATATGAATATAAAGTTTGTAAATAATTTGGGTAAATTTTGAAAAAAAAAAAAAAAAAATTATAACAAAAATCAAAACTTGCGCATTATAATAAGAAAATGTTTTTGGCAAACTAAATAAAAGGACCGAATTGTAATAAAAAATAAAATTTGGTCAAAAGCTATAAATAAGCACAAGTTGGGATGGATTTGGGTCGGGTTATGTAGGGCAGATTGGTTGGATCCGACTAATTCTAGTTGGTTGTCAAATAAAAAGGAAGACCGTCCAACTCCCGACCTCCTGAAGATAATCAAAAAGCTCTTAAAACTTGCTCCAAATATAGTGTTGGTTTATAATAAAACGTATCTTAATTAATTTCTTTATACTCTTGATAGAATGGCCCCGAATAGAAAGTTTATCTTAAACCATATAGGGATGAGCATCCAGACTGGACCTAAACCTGTCCTTAAACCTGGATCGATACCTGTTTTATGTAGTCAGGTCGATTATCAATTCTTGGATTGTCAATTTTTTGATTCCGTTTTTTTAAACAGTTTCAAGTATTGGACTAGTTTGTTCTCGAATTGTACCATATATAATGAATGTTGTACTAGCCCAATGCAATGAATGTACCATACACTTCATCGAATTGCACCACACGTAATGAATGTTGTCTGGTCTAGAGTCTTTACATTCCTCCCAAACTGGTTTCGGTATCGGTTGGGTCCAAATGCTCACCCATACAACCAAACCTACGAAACCGGTGGAATTAGATTCAAATTTCGTAAAATTTCATAGGTATTCCAACCAACCAAACAACCCCTTAATATAATTTAGGTTATTTTACGGTTTGCTTCACTTTGCTTTATGAAAAGTATGGATTCGACCCCGAAAAGGACGTTTATGTTTTCATTCTCCCAAATAAATGTTTGTGGCTCTTTTTATCTTCATTATCAATAAATTAGTATTCAAATTAACTTATTCTCATATAAAACAATTAAGATTGCACCAATTATGCATTTATGCTTAACCAATACAACGATTTATGATCGGAATTGCATTTAAAAAGAAAGTTGATGAGGCAGTAAAAATCTTGATTTGTGATTTTAAAATATATATATGTGAACGAAACAAACATAACCATTCAATAACTTGGTTCGTGAATTGTGATTTTAAAAATTATCTAACGAGTAAACATACATACAATCAAAGAAGTTCGTGTGACACGTTTGTGATTGTCAATTTTGCTACATTTAAATATTTAATAGATAAAGAAAGATGTTGAAGTCTTCCACTAGCAGTAGTTTGTATTTAAATTAATATATTTTAGACAAAATTACACATTTGGTCCTCGTATAGTTTGTCAAAACAAGCCGATTCGGTACTACTATCAATGACTCTACGCGATAGGTTTATGTGATTTCATTTTTTGCTTGGTTGATACTTTAGACAAGTAGGTGAGATAATTTCGTATATGCTATTTTTAAACATCGAAATATCGTATTTATCCAATCTAATTTCTAAATATCATAAATACCCTTCACAAGCTTTCAAAATATCAAAATTGCCCAAATTCTTATCTTTAACACTTTTAAATATTTTATACTCATTTTAAATTCTTATTTTTATTAATTGACTATTATACCCTCAATATTTTTTTTCACAAAGAAATAAAAAAATGTAACATTTTTCAAAGGAAGGGGGTAGCATTTAGGTCAGCAAAATCACAATTTATTTTGGCTATAAAGTAAGGTTTTAAAATATGAGTATTGTTCCTACAAAAGTGATCTCGATTGGAGACAAATTTCTTGCATTGTCATTGAATTCATAAATCCATATCTAAACAAACCCTTGGAATCATGATTTGTTTGGTCAATAAAGTGCATTACAAAATTTTTTATAAAAAATATAAAAAGCCAGTAGGAGAAGTACAAAAGAAGAAACGGAAAAGAAGCTAACACGAGAAATCCCAACACCAACTAAAAGTCTATGAGATAAATTTTACGGTACTGATCAACTGATTCCAAGTTTTGGCCCAAGGGTAAAATAGTCATTTACGATGAATTTAATAGTTTAGTGGTTAAAGTTAACAATCAAGGGACCAAAACCGATACAAAACCTTGCAATAAGGACTGAAATTGCAAAAGAAAATTTTTGGGACCAAAACCCTAGAAAGTGCTAATCTCAGAGACCAAAACTATAATTTACGAAAAGTTGGGACTTAATGAGGGAAACAAATATTTTTTGTCATCAGTTTTCAGAAAGAAAACTTTTACTGTTTCCAAATGACCATGAAAAGAAGTCCATTTTCTACTAATCTTGTAACAAGAGGATGATTTCTAGCCAAAACTTCTAGTGGCATGGTTCTAAGGTCATTATAGATAGAATCAATCTTGTTTAGTGGATGATATGGCCCAAAGTCTTCTCAAAAGATGAAGGGACTATTATATATACCCTTTCAAAGCAAAGCCTCTAAAATCTGCAATTTTTGCAAAAACATAACTCAATTTTTTTTCCAAGATATAAACTTTATTAAGGGTGTCACATTGAAAGCTATATTGCAGAACAGGGGAAAGAGGAGGGGTAAAAAAAGTAAATTTAGTTGGAATTTTTAATGGTTAGAATGGATACTTGGATACCACAATCATTCAGCTTGCATCTGACAAGTTCAAATGGTGATCATGTTAAGCATGCCTGAAGATAATACATTGTTCAAGTACATATAATCAACTCATGAATCAGGTAAAGTAAGATAGAATGAGGATACCTTAACTGCCTCAGGCATTTCATCGAATGGCTTGTATGCATGTTTCTCATCCAAAATCAATAACCTTCTTCAGCCTTTCCATTTTGCATAACACTTCTACTAAATAACACTCGTTACTTTTATATTTGACTTGGTTCCTTTTTTTTGTATTTCCTCTTTGGCCTTGACAACTTTGCAAAATTCCCGAATTTTCAGGAACCTCTCCAAGTAAATTTTTTTTTTTGGCTCTTTACAAGACTGAACTCAATGGCTCCCCCATTCAAGGACTGTAAGGGTTCATCGTCATTTGAGTTGAAATACTTCTGTAATTCGCCATTAATTTCATCTCCATGAACCTTTCCATCTCTCTCGGCCCAGGGCCGGTCCAGACGATGGGCAACCCGGACGACCGCCAGCGCCCATGGCCCACGTCTCCAAGGGGCCCAAAATTCTTGGGCTATGTAGTGCATATATATAAAAAAATTATTACCTAAATGATTTTTAGGGCCTAAAGTTGGTTCAAACTGAAACTAACTTAAAAGATAAACAATTTGGGTTGCTTGTTATTGCTAATTTAGCGCGTTTATAGTGAAGAATAAATTATATTTTCTTTAATCTTTATTATATTTGTATCTAAAGGGTCATTTTTTTCTTTTCGCCCTGGGCCCCATATACGTTTGGACCGGCCCTATCTCGGCCTTTCCATGAATGATAGTATTTCTGATTTGTAAGACATGATTGAATCGTAGTCTGAGCAAAAGCGGATTTAGGGTTAGAATTTCATGGACGACTGAGAGCAATTAATTTGAGGTCACGTTTAAAGCTCATTTAGGGTTACGATTCCATTGATGGTTTCCATAACTCAAAATTTTAAATCCTTCTGCCCAAATTCTAATTTCATCAAACAATAACCAAACACACCATTTAAAAAACAGATGAACCATTTTTTTTAGAACGGCAGGTAAATATATAAAAATAAAAACTAGCCAGGGGCTAGGAGGTACAAATTGTCCCGGAACAGCATCAACACAGATACAATTGGGCATGAAACAGGAAAAGAAAATGAGAATGAAAATGGAAATGGAAACTGGAAACTAATACAAACTAACTACACCCTGCTATAGCACTCCAAAATTGGGTCGCAACACCACTCGAGCCATCACAGTTTCCTTCCCTTCCGATTCCTCGCATTGATCCATAGGTGCGGATAATTTTGTACCTCGAATGCCAAAGCCGATTTTGAACAGGAGTTTAAGTTCAGACAATGAGCCTTGTTGTTCCTGTATCTCCAAATTACCCATAAGAAAACCAACATTATAGCCTCATGAATCCTCTTCAGCCTATGATGACCTCCAAGCGAGTCGATACAATTAAACAACTCACTACAATTGTTTGGAGAATTTTCCATTAACCGCCACCAACTGCACACCTGCGCCCAGACTTCCTTTGAGATCGGACAACCCACAAAGATGTGATCTATCGTTTTTGAGGCTTCATGGCACATTTGACACAAATCTAAAGAGCTGATACCCATCTTACATAAGTTCTCCATGCATGGAAGTCTACCATGACAGACCCTCCAGGCTAATATGTTTACCTTACCCGGCACAAGCGGGTTCCAATTCCAACTAGCATTACTATGAGGCAGGGTCCGAAAATCAATGAGGTTCCGTAATGAGGAGACAGTATAATCACCTGAGGGGTCAAGAGACCAAGACCATTTGAATGAACCGTCTATATTTAATGTATTCTGGAAGAAAGATAAGAAAGGCACCTGATCCTTGTCTAAAGTTGCTGGCAGGCATGCTATTGAGCCCCAACAGCTGCTTCTTCTTCTTGCAGCCTTTGGTCAATAGATGAACCATTTAAAACGTCAATTTGTGATATTTAATAGTATTTACGAAGAAAACAGGTGTCTATTGCAGTAAAGACTTTGAAGTCTTCCACTCGCAAGACTTTGAAGTCTTCCACTCGGCAGTTATTTGTATTTGAATTCATATTTTTAGGCTATTTTACAGTTTCCATTCCATTGCTTTTATAAAAATTATGAATTTTGACACCAAAATCTTCAATCTTAGTTACAAAAAGGATTTGAACTTAATCAATTCAATAAATTAAGGCCACCTTTTAACCGCTTCAAGACTGCTATGATATTGATCTTGTGGTTATTTAAAAGGGGGCTCATCCCCTATTTTTCCACTTTTCACATATTAACTTACAAAGTTTTCAATATTTGCCAATTTGCCATCAAATTCGTGACAAATAAAGTAAAAAACGACTAATTAAGGTAAAAGCAATTATACATACCGATCTTTTTTCTTTCTTTCTAATATTTTGTCTATTTTTAAAAATCCCAAAATTCTTTTTTCTTTGGCTCTATTAGTTGAATTTTCAGCTATACCTTTTATTGGTTCCCCTTCACCCTTACCCACAGACCACAGTCATGATGATTATCTGGTTATGCTTGTACGTTGAAATTACAAACTCATGGTCTACATATATATATTGAACATTGCATGTCCATAAACAATTATAAAATAAAAACCCTTTTTAATTCATGGCTCCATACATGAATCACTTCAAGTTCTTGCAAACCATCTCCCTTCTATATGTGTTGGTGACAGTGAAGAATGTGACTGGATCATCAGTAAGCCATGATGAAGAATGCTCAGCCTTGTTGCAGTTTAAGCAGAGCATAATTCATCAAGATGATGCTGCTTGTGGTGCTCATGGATCTCAAGTGTTTCATTCTTGGAACAATATTTTTGATTGTTGTTCATGGGAGAGGGTGGCATGCAGCCATGACCATGATCAGTACTATGGTCATGTGATTGGTCTTGAGTTGAGCGAGAGTTCTCTTTGTGGGCATATCAACTCCAACAACACCCCCTTCAGCCTTGTTCATCTTCAGAGACTCAACCTTTCTGGGAACGACTTTGGTGATTCTCAAATCCCATCTGAGATTGCTCGTCTAAAGCAATTAAGAACCCTCGATCTCTCTGATTTTGCGTTTAGTGGCCAAATCCCGAATGGAATCTCGCAGTTGATGCAATTGTCTCCCTTAGATCTGTCAAGGAATTCACTAAGGCTTCACAGTCCTAGCCTGAAGAACCTAGCTTTCAATGTGACACCCTTACAAAACTCATTCAACATGATATGAACATATACAGTGAAATCCCACTCTTTCTTGCCAATCTAACCAGACTTAGTGAGGTAGAAATGAACAACAATTCTCTTACTGGTCGTATACCATCCTGGCTGTTCAACCTCACCCAACTAACAAGATTGGATCTTCAGATGAATCAATTGCAAGGACCAATTCCAAACACATTTTGAATCTTAAAAAATATTGAGTATCTTAACCTAGGTAGAAACAATTTCAGTGGTAGAGTAGAACTCGACATGTTCCTAGGCCTCGACAAACTCCAAGTACTCGAGTTAAGTGATAACAGGATAACAGTAGTAGTCACCAACAACTACACCAATACCAGTTTACCAACTTTGGATACGTTATCACTGTCATTATGCAATTTGAAAGAATTTCCTGCCTTTTTGCGCTTCCAAAATAAATTGTGTACCTTAGTTCTTGACCACAACAACATTAATGGTCTGGTACCGGTATGGATCTGGAACAACAGCCGAGAAACATTAGAGTTGATTGACCTTTCATTCAACTCCATCACTGGCTTTGATCAACATCCTCATTTTCTTCCATGAAGAAATTGGGCAGTATTTTTTATCCAAAAAAACCAGGTAAGCGGACAACTACCATTTCCACCACAAACCACACTTATTTATTCTATTGCAAAGAAAAATGTGATAGGAGAAATACCAATGTCCATATGTGAATTGAAATCTCTTCAAATGTTAGATTTGTCTTTTAACAACATGAGTGGAACACTTCCTTCATGTTTGGGTATCCTTAGCAATTCATTGGTGTCTTTGATTCGGAAGAGAAATAACTTCCACGGAAAAATGATGAATGCTTTTATGCTTGGAAGCCTGTTGACAGAACTTGATTTGAGCGGAAATAGATTTACGGGTCTGCTACCAAGATCATTGACAAATTGTACCAATTTAGAGATTCTCTCTCTTGAAGATAACTCTTTTCATGATGCCTTTCCTTCTTGGTTGGGAAGTCTTCCGGAGCTACAAGTTCTGGTCTTGCGGTCCAACAAATTTTATGGTCCAATTCAAGGTTACTCACAGTTTCCTAAGTTGCGTAACATAGACCTCTCTAACAACAATTTTAGTGGTCAGTTGCACCAAAACTACTTCCAAACATGGCATGCCATGAGCTCCGACGATCTTGGTGTATCATCTGCAATGGAATCAGAGATATCCTCCAGAATTGTCTTTACATATGTGAAATACACGGTGACCTTAATACACAAAGGTGTCAAAACAGAGTACGATCGTATTTTAACCATAGATATGTCCATTGATCTCTCTCGTAACAACTTTGAAGGAGAAATCCTAGCATCACTCCAAGATCTTCGAGGCCTTCAAGCACTCAATCTTTCCTACAATCATTTTAGTTGACGTATCTGATAGATTTCATGCAAAACATCATTCCTATGGTGTACATGCAAACCCTAATAGCTTTTGAATCTAGTTTGTCTAATGAACATGCAATTAAATATCCAAAGCTATAAACCCTAGATCTAGCATACAATTAATCATATTAACGTAAAATAGAGTTTAGATTTGACCTTAGATTGTTATATAGCAATAACAATCAATCCTTAGCTTTAGAAAGCTTAGTGCCTCAAGTGTTGCACCTCTAATGGAGTCACAAACACCACTAAGCAACTTGGATGAAGAGGGAAGAGAGGAGGCTGCCCAAAAACGGTTGGAAACCCTAAAGGAAGTGTTGTCCACGTTTTTGGGGCTTAAGGGTCCTTTATATACATGTAGGCTATTAGGGTTTTCAACCAGGAAACCCTAATCTGACTGCTGAGGCCCTAAGCAGTCCATGAATCCCTTTCTTCAGAGTTATGGACGAAATCTTATGGGCTTCCCCATAAATTTCGTCCACTCCACTCTATGGAGTCCATTAGCCCACTCTTGCAATTATCTTATAATTACAATACCAGTCCCTTAAGTTTAATTAATGTCACACCCCCAAACCAGAACGGCAGAAACGTTCGAGGGCGGAGGACGTCATATTCAGTATCATAACAGTTCATAGAAAGGAAAGTACACACCACCATATATATTAAGTTTTTCAAAATGTTTACATAATTGTATTCGTTACATGATCAAAAGATAAATACATAAACATCTTTCAAAAGAAGTAATTAACGTCAGCACGTTAATACCCAAAAGTTGATCTCCAAACCTGCTTAGCGGTTCCCTGAGAATACAAGTTATTTCAAAGAAAAAGTGTCAACAATTAAGTTGGTGAGTTCATAAGTAGTGTTTTGAGAAAATGTACGCCATTCGAAAGTTCGTGTATGTTTTCCATAAAACGCAGTATTTCAAATGTAAAGAGTTATGATTCGTTGTGTTGACAATGAATGTATTAGATCTAGAAAATCTCATATTTTCCCTAATGGTTGAGATACGAACTGTTGTGTTTTCCAAGAAAAACCCTTATTTTCTTATAAAAGTATGAAATGCATATGAATGTTCATGTTATAAGTTGTAAGCAATTGCACCAGGAAAATTCCTTATTTTCCTATTAGTTGTTTGGTTTGTATCCAGGAAAAACCCTTATTTTCCTAACATAACTAGCAGTCTCTAAGACCGAAAATCGCAAGCAACCGACATGCTTAAAAGTTGTAGCATAGTTTTAATAGCTACTCGTTCATAAAAGCATAATACCGTATTAATTGTATATCCGGTGAGTTTTATAACCATACTAAACATAATATGCCTGTAGCGACGTTCTTCAGGCGTCGTAGCGTTATGACAAACTGTCACCCCAAAGGACGGACTGTAGCTAACAGTCAGGGCGCGGGATCATGACTTTCCGTATAGATCTATACACATTTGACACGTTCTCCAAACAGGAGACTCTGGTTATAGACAGGACTTGCAGCATTACTTTCTAATAAAGAAAAGTAACGTTTGAAGATATACACGTCTCATGGATTCTCAACTAAGCCTGTATTAAAGTGATAGTTTTTGTATGCAAAGTTTATCCTTTTTCACGATGTTTGACAAAGCATAAATCATAAGTTTTTAGAATGTATAAAATGACTTAACAATGAAAGGTACTTTGAAATCATTATATACTTTGCGTAAGTCTAATGCACACAAAGTATGACAAGAGTTTTCACATAGTAGTAATAAATCACAAGTGATTCATTTGATAAAAACGAGTAAAGTGAAATTTTTGATGTAGAAGACAAGTTTGTAAACAAAACCTATATATGTATATGATTATATATATGTATAAGTTTTAAAAGATGATTCGGTGTGTTTCATAATTGTTGTTCATATTCTTACGTTTTCATTAGAAACTTTGCATGAAATAATCCTTAAGTTTGATACTAAAGACCTTTTTGTACTTATCACTTTTGTAAAAATGGTAATTAAACATATTTAAATGATTGTGTTTTAACTTCCTTAGTGTATAAACATTGCTCAAAAATGTTAGAAGGTGTTAATAAATCTATAAACCACTTTTGACAGTTTTACCCTTTACTGTCCCTGTTTTTAGAAAGCTCATAGAAAAATCCTCGTAAGTCAAAAACTGAATCCGTCACCTCTGAGAGTTTATAAAATGAGTCTACTTTGTTCCTAATTTTTATTATAATTTTTAGTGGTCTCAAACTAGTGTGAAAATTAACATCTTCACAGACTGGTCCGAAATCACTTCTGAAATGACAGGCAGTTTTATAAAAATCGCCATAAATTGTAGAAAAATCATATGAACGCGTGCGAGTAGTAATTAGAAAGGTATAAACTTGAACTATTTTCATATTGTACAGTTTTGAAATATATTAAGTTTAAGATGGTCAAAACAGTCCGTGAACAGGACTCAACTTTTCTGTAGAAAGCTGTCATTTAAATTTAAGTTATGTTTAGTGTTCTAACTTGTATTCCCCCCCTTTAAACTTGAAGAAAACATGAAAATGTAGGGGTATGAACTCACCTTATGTGAATACTTGAAGAATGGAAGGTTGAATATGAACTTTTGGTTGTTGGTTTGATGCTCCAAAACAGCCACTCTTTTGGCTATGTTGCTGTCACGAAAATTTCACAGCAAAAGAGCAAGAAAAAGGGTAGTTTACTCACTGTTTTGAATCAATAATTTTGAGTATCAAAACAAGTAACTTCCAGGGGTATTTGGTGGTAAAAATATCAAGAAAAAGGAAGGTGTAGATGGGTGAAATGGTGGCTTAAACACAAAAGGGACAGCAGCCCTTTAGTTCATGGTTTTGATGGCTTTGGAAGGAAGTTCTTGTGCTTGAAAATGAGATGAAGGTTGAGAGAAATTCCCTGGAGTATTTGCTGGTCAAATGAGGGTAAAATGAAGATGAAATTTCGTGATTATGAAGGAGAAAAGAGTGGAAGAGGATAATGGGACAAAACCTAGACTAGCTTGTGATGGGATGTGAGTTTAAGTGATGTGATGTTGTCTAGCCACTTGCTTGGGTGGTTGTTTAGAGATAGAGTTAGTTAACTAACTAACTACTAGTTATTTAGTTAGTTAGGAGTTCTAGTTAAGGAGAGGGAAGGTCTTAATCTCGAAAATTAGAAGAGGGATTAATAAGCATTCTTAGTAAAATGTCTTAAGTGATTAAGCACTTATTAGTTAAGTTGGCACTTATCTCCACCAATTCACTTATCTTAATTGATTTAGACATCATAAAACTTACATGAAATCACTTTAATTCATGACTCATAACTAGTCATTCACTAGATACTAATACATATATACAAATACATACATGTATACTTAGTATAAAATAACAATGTAGTTTTTGTGTATTTGAACTTTAATGTTTATGTTTTATTCTTTTTATTCAAAAACACTTAAATACATTTTAATTATACCTTATAATAATTCATTTTATATTTTAATTTATTTAAATATAAAATTTATTGAGCAATGTATAATTTCGTAACATTTAACCGGTTAACCATATCGTTAAACACATTTTGTCACTTTGGTTCGTATATTTGTCAAATTTAGATCCTTCACATCTATTAAGAAAACGTTTTACATAGAACCTAACTTACATATCAACTAGAGACATGTTGATACAAAAATTAAGTTTGTTGCGTTTAAATGATGTTATATGCTAATTTCACAAACCGGTGATGGTTCGTAGTCATACATCATAACGAAATTATCGTTAGTTACTTGTTTTATATTTCACAAGAACTTATCTAAATAAAAGAGGTTAAATGCTTTCAACCATTCTTGATAAAATACTTATATTGTTTAATAATCAAAACATAGCATCGTACGATTGTTCCTATTTTTACCAACTGTTACAATTAATCTCTTTTAGCCACAAAATTAATTATCAATTAATTCTTGACTAATATTAATTAAAAAATATGATTTCTCTTTTAATATATTATTCTCATAATATATTAATAAATCATAATTAAACATTTCTCTCCTTAATTCATTCTACATATTGCTATGGTGAAGGCAACCCAAAAGGACCATGTTCATAATCGGGTCAAGTACATACCAAAATAGTTATGGACTTGGACACTAATCCAACAATCTCCCACTTGGATACGTCTAATAACTATTTTCCGTATGACTTCAGAACTTGATCAGCAATCGTAGCTTTCAAAAGCTGCTGTCAACGCTGATCTTATCAGATAGCGTGTCCTTTAGGTAAGGGATCATATATTCCTCCATTCTCAAGATATCGTATAGACATAAGACATGAATTTTAATCATTCTCTCTATACTGTTTCCTAACTTCCGATTTATGATGACAAACAACAGACTACAATTGAACACATCAACTTAGTCTCGGCTTGGCCAAGCGCTTAGGTGTCATCACTAAATCATCGAGAGGCCCAAATATATCGCTTTTATCCCACTTTGGGTAAAAGGAATGGATCAACTTCGACGCATATGCTCGCTTGCATTCACTCATCGAATCACACACAACAATAAGTTTTATAACACCAAGTTACTGGTGCGTTTACTTATCATCGATGTGTAACCGACCAGCAAATAACAACTCACACGTCTCAGTTTCAAGAATATACAATATTATCATCTCACTAATCACACGTGATAAATCCATAAAGTGATCCACGTGAGCGTGGGTTTAATCCAATACTCTAATCTTATCAAAACACTCATGAACCCTGCCACAAACTTGTGCTATGTCTAAACTCTTTAGACAATCTACATGCTCTTCGTGACAGTCTTCCTTCCAACGTATGACCGACTGTGGAGGTTCGAATAACCTAGTTATTCTGGAAGTCAAAACATGCAAACTGAAACACAACAATAATACTTAATCCTATATGGCCCCAAACTTGTGGGAGTAAATAAAACACTTCTATTTAACCACCATATTGATTACTCATTATTTATCATTTAATGTTCCGGATAATCAACTCATTACTTGAATTACAACAACAATTGTCTCATGCTCCAAGCATGCACACTTTGTTTCCTATGGTCCTTACTTTGTGAAATAGATCAATTGAAAAACTTTTCCAATGATGCTCATTTCACAATTCCCAATCCTTATTATTAGTTTTAGAACACAAGGTTCTTGCCACTACTAGAATATGCTAGATTCTAACATTTTATGTAACGATCCTTTCACAAAGTCATAGCACAAAAGTCACCAAGACTTGGCCAATGAAATTACAAAGTACTCTATCGGAAATTGCTACAAGAAAATTCCATAGACGTGAAGTCTCACATTCAAAGTACATTCCTTTGAACATCCTTCTTACATAAAAGTTTCTAATCTAGACATAGATTCTCAATATCCAACTCCCAATATGGAAACATTTCCATATTTGCCACATGACAACTCATTCTTAATAGAATCTTATCTGTTCATAATAATGTCAATATGGTCCATCCAATACCATACTTCCAACTATTCACAAGCGACCAATCCTCAGTGAACTTTGGATCGTCCTTTGATAGTTGTTTAATTATTTTGGTCAAAACCGATTCTAGTCCTTTTTCCCTCTTAATGCGCTAGACATTTGGAAAATTTTAGAATGGTCCAATATTATAGCATTTGCAATCGATCCTATACCCGAAGCGTATGGGACACGATGCATAATGTCTTACATAAAGATATGATGCTTTATCAATCTTCTGCCATAATATTTTATGTGTCACGTTTTCATAATTCGAATTATGAAGAGGGATGCTGTAATCATAATCGAAATTTGAGAACACACTATATATTATTTGACTAAATTTATTAAAAATTTTCAATCTAAGCTTTAGATTTTGAAACGAAGTATAATATTCTCTCCCTTAATTATAGCAAAACAACTTTTCAACCCATGCAACCTTGCAAATTGAATCTTTGTTTTTCTATAATTAATATTGCTAACTTGCAGTACTTGCCATAATAATCATACAAGCATAACACTTATGCTCCCACTATCATGATGATTATTATCATATAAGCATAACACTTATGCTCCCACTAGCTTTGACATGTATTCAAAAAACAAATAAACTTCCAGAAAACAATGCCTATTGAATTGCTAAAATTCATATTTCTAATAACCGATGCTTCGATAAGCCTTTATCTAAGCTTCTTAAACTTATACATCTTTGCCTTAGATAGCTCATATGTGTGTTTAAACAATTCAGAACTTATGTTACTAAGTTCCAAATGTTCAAACTAATTGCCAAATCTCACAATTCGAACTATGGAAAGGGATGCCGTAACCATAATCGAATTTGAGAATACAATTTTCACAATTGTTATCTTCTTAAAATCTCTCTTAGTGAAAGCATTTCCTCACAATCATTTTCATGAAGGAGGGAATCTTATGACACTTAGATTTTATGGTGTATGAGTTCCTATCAATGTGAATTTGCCAAAACCAAAGTTTGCGACAAATCCAATCTCATATGGATTGAACTTTCTTAATCTTGATTTCTTGCCTTATGGTAACACGAGTTTCCACCATGTCTTCCAAGTAGTTTAGCAACTTATATTTACATATCAGTGTACTTTCCATTGATCAATGTGCTTTGTCTTTATGCATTCAAATGAGAACTCATAGAACTCACATGCATAATTAACTCAATTGGAGTGGCACATAAACAAAAAAATAATGTCAACATGATAGGTTGTAAACCTCAAGTCGTGTGCTAGTGATGATCGATAAGGTTTATTCTTGATTTGTTCTTGAAACCTTTTTCAAGATCATTAAAACTCCCATTGAACTCTTAACATATATGATTCTCTTTGTCAAGAAACATTTCTTGACAATCAAATATTCAAGAGTTAGTGCAACTATTATCAAGACAAAAAAGACTTCACAAATTGGTCCAAGTTGGTCTTTGTCTTATCCAAGACATTACAACTTACCAATTTCAAATGTACAAGAATAAGAACTTTTCTTATTCTACATTTGATAAGTGTTCCAAACCTACTTAATACTTTTTCACTCAAGTCACAATCTTGACTCTAAGACTTGATATTAGAACGAAGTATGATTGACTTTTTGATTTTAACCATTTCTACAATTCTTGATTCCTTTTCTTAGACATGAATTTGCACTAAGACTCGCTTAGAGGATCAATTGAGACATGGTTCTTAATCATTAAGACCTATCATAAAACACAATAAAAGGTACTCTCCCTTCTTCTTAGAATAGAGAAACTTTTATCTTTCTGCCTACTTGATTCTTCTTTATTCGTTCGACTATTCATTGAAACTCTTTCAATTAACTCAGAATTACACTTATTCTTATAAGTACAGTCATATTTACTAAACTTTAGTAAATCATGACGAATAACTTTTATCACTCTTGTGGTGGACTAAATCAACGCACAACCTAGTGTACTTGATTTCCCAGTCCTTCACTTGACACTTTGTCAAAGAATTAGTCTAATTTCCAAATATGAAATTTCTCATTCATCACGCAACCAAGTTGTATGATTCCAAGTTTCTATACAATTGAAACTTAGGCGATGAGAAACTCTCCCTATTTGGTAAATTCTCAGCATTTCCACAAATAACATAATTAAGAATCAAATCCATTATTGCTAATAATAGAAACCTTCAAACATCAATTTTTCATACACACCATTTCAAGGATAAATAAGATAAAATCAAAATTTATTTTATTACTGGAAAACTTGTCCTTACAATGCAATTCTACTGAAAACTATGCTATTACATATTTCTTAGCAATCTACCCTAACTCTAAATTAGCAGCTCAAAAATCCGATCTTTGAATCCATGCGATCGAAATCCATTTCTTCGTGATCATATTTAACAGCTTTTTCATTAAGCTTCCTTTCTTTTTTTTGATCCTGCAAAACATCAAAATGTAATTTTATCACATCATGTATTAAGAATCAAAAATAGGAACTTATAGAGTTAGTTAATGGATTTTACCTGAAGCAGAGCCATACGTCTTGACTCTCCCATCTCTTAGATCTCTCAGGTAAACAGGGCAACTTCGTCTCCAATGCCCCTTCTCTTAGCAATAAAAGAAAATGGACTCCTTTGGCACAACACATCGGACATATCATACGTAGTTCTTTCTGGACTTCTAATTTTGCAAGTGTCCATTGAAGTTTGGGAGTTCAATTCAGCAGACAAATTTGCTAGACTAGCATGCCAAATCATTGTTGATTCAGCAGCTATAAGCAATTAGGTGAGATTAATGAGGGTCATGTCGTGATCTATCATATAGTACTCTCTAATGAACTCATTATATGATTCAGTAAGTGACCGAAGAACTCAGTCAACAACCAACTCACTTGAAATCTCGACACCAAACATGCTTAACTTATCAATGTGTGACTTCATCTCTAAGACGTGTGCACACACAGGTTTCCCATCTTCGTGTTTACTTGCCAAAAGGGCTTGAGTGAGCTTGAACTTTTCAAGCCTTTAAACTTGTGGGCCAGGGAGAACAATTGGAGGAGGTGGAGGAAGTGAAGCATGACTCTCATTTCCTTGATCGTATCTCGAAACGTCATCTTCATTTGGAAAGCTTGTTCCAAAGGATTTGGGAAGACCATTGTAAGATTCAGACATCTACAAAACGGGAGAAAATTCAAGTTAAGTCGATTAGAATTCTTGATGTAACACCTAAATGATACATCAATCTAGGATTCAACACAATACTCTACAACCTAGAAGAGGGATGCCGTAATCTAGTTGCAGAATGTTTGAAGGTAGGTAAATGACGATTTAATAATTTCCACCATGAAAAACGAAAAGGAAGTTTAAGTTTTAAATGAATTGAAACTCCTAGATCTTTTGAGATTCATTGAACTTTTCAATGGCATGTTTAATCTTGATTATGCCCTTCTATTTGTGACTGGGATGCCAAGGATCACAAATAAGGTGTGAATAACCATAGGAATCACGTGGTGCACCCAATGCTACTATCAACTAATCAATGTGCCGGTTAGCCACAGACGCTCCATTGATCTATGATAAGCATTGAGCCACCCTTCGCCACCAATGTCATCCCCAAATTAGTGTGTCGGTTAACCACACACGCTCCACTAATGTTTGACAAGGATACGAAGTGTAATTCCATGGGTTAGCATACAATTTCACATTTTGCCTAAAGTAACTATGATTTGGGAATTTAAAAAGCATTTAGTTACTTGTGTACTTCATTACACTTATTATGGAAGGTTTCTGTCCTATCCTACCCGTTCGGCTAACGACCCTCCACTAGTCAAGAGTACGGTGGGTAAGAGTGGATACCCATTCAATCGCCATTTTATAGCCAATTTCCTTAAACACCCCTTATAGACCAGCTTCGTGAATGAGGCCTACTAACGGTAAGACTGACTGTTTACTCATACATATATATAATATTAGACTTTTAATGTTATATATAGTATAGGGTGTATTTTACACTTTTAAAATACTAGGTGGTTTAACTTAGTAAATTATAATTTTTAATTTAATTAAATGTAAACCAAAACTTTATGGGTTTATTAAATCTCCTTTAATTATACACTTTAATTAATTAATAAAACCATAAGGGTGTGATTTGAACTTTTCAAATTACTAGGGTTTTTAGAATTTAACATTGTCAAAATTGAACTTTTAATGAAATTTTCAATTCCAAAACTTGAGGGCAAGTTTTGAAACATTTCAAAACATTAGGGTTTAACTTATTTAAATTTCAAAAACAAAACTTTTAAGTTCAAATTTAAAATATAAAACCTAAAGGGAGTAATTTGAAACTTTTCCAAACTTTATCAAGAATATTCTAGATCACCAAATTCAAATAAGGCAATTAACAATTAATTGGTGGTTATCTAATTTGACCTAGTCCAAATTCTTGCAAGATAATTCACCAAATAATTAAATTTAATCATATAAGGAAGTAATTATTCAATTAATATGAAAATATCTTTAAATTTGGCAAAGATAATCACCCAATATCATAAAAATCTAATTTATATCAATAAAAGACGTTTTGGTAACTATCCGACAGCCAAAGAAGCACAAAATCCTAAAATTAGCTCTTTCTGACCAGCTGACTCGTCTAGTCAGGCATGGACTCGTCGAGTTCACATGGAATCGGCGAATTCAGCCATGGACTCGGCAAGTCCAACCCCTAGAAACCCTAAATTTCGATTTTAAAGCAAGAATAAACCATAATTGCATCAAATACATCAAACAAACAACCCTAGTCTCTGATACCACTGATGTATTTCATGCAAAACATCATTCCTATGGTGTACATGCAAACCCTAATAGCTTTTGGATCTAGTTTGTCCAATGAACATGCAATTAAATATCCAAAGCTATAAACCCTAGATCTAGCATACAATTAATCATATTAACATAAAATAGAGTTTAGATTTGACCTTAGATTGTTATATAGCAATAACAATCAATCCTTAGCTTTAGAAAGCTTAGTGCCTCAAGTGTTGCACCTCTAATGGAGTCACAAACACCACTAAGCAACTTGGATGAAGAGGGAAGAGAGGAGGCTGCCCAAAAACGGTTGGAAACCCTAAAGGAAGTGTTGTCCACGTTTTTGGGGCTTAAGGGTCCTTTATATACATGTAGGCTATTAGGGTTTTCAACCAGGAAACCCTAATCTGACTGCTTAGGCCTTAAGCAGTCCATGGATCCCTTTCTTTAGAGTTATGGCCGAAATCTTATGGGCTTTCCCATAAATTTCGTCCACTCCACTCTGTGGAGTCCATTAGCCCACTCTTGCAATTATCTTATAATTACAATACCAGTCCCTTAAGTTTAATTAATCTCATTTAGCCACAAAATTAATTATCAATTAATTCTTGACTAATATTAATTAAACAATATGATTTATCCTTTAATATATTATTCTCATAATATATTAATAAATCATAGTTAAACCTTTCTCTCCTTAATTCATTCTACATATTGCTATGGTGAAGGCAACCCAAAAGGACCATGCTCATAATCGGTTCGAGTACATACCAAAATAGTTATGGACTTAGACACTAATCCAACAATATCTTTCCGTCTATAGGGAACCTAAAGAATCTTGAAGCTTTGGATCTCTCTCGAAACAAACTATATGAACTGGGTCTCAAAATCTGACCATGAAATAGCCTCAATAGCCAAGGCTCCCAGAGAGTCACCAACCGACTCCCACCAATCCCTGGCCCGGTCCCTCCAGCATCCTGTTGCATACCACACCTTCGACCCCTCAGGGCAGAAGCTAGTCAACTGTGCAGACTCAATGTCTGCAATCCATCGTCTGCCAGCAATGGGGTCCTTCGCCCCATGAAAATCCAACGCACCACTGCCCCTGAAGTCCTTAAAGGATGGTGTGTATCATCGTGACTGGAAGGTAACTCACCTTGCAAGGTTGACTGTTGAAAAGCTGATCGACAGATGTCTGACTGCTGCTTCGGTGATCCTCCGGCTATAATTTCCATAAAACACTTAGTCACACACTTATAACTACTCTTAGGGTAAAATAACTATTTTAACCCTGACCAAGTCAAAGTCCAACCCGACTCGCCGAGTTGGGCTGCCAACTCATTGAGTCCCTATCCTTTCCTCTATCCTCCTTCACGCCTGTACTCGTCGAGTTTAGCAATGACTCGACAAGTTCTCCTTCTAAAATAACATCGAATGAACCTTCATCCGACTCACCTAGTTGTATGAACAAATCGTCGAGTTCATCCTCATCCTATAAACAAGTCATGTCCTTGGCTCGCCGAGTTGTATGAACAACTCGTTGAGTTCATCTTCAAAAGTTGGGAGATTGTCGTGGACTCGCCGAGTCGGCTCATGCACTTGCCGAGTCCTATGATTTCCAGGTCTATGTCTAATTCCAATGCGTTAGGTCACTTCCCCGGACCCCTCAAAGACCATTCTTGTAGCACCTAGTTCCTGGTATGTAATTTATTTAAGTATTTTGCATTTTTGGCCTTGAACTCGGCGAGTTGAAGGACCACCTCGCCAAGTAGAAGCGGGATGGGACGCGGGATTTAAGTGATGGACTCGTCGAGTCGGGTCCCGGACTCGACCAGTAGGCTTTGACTGGACAAAAACCCTAATCTGAGGGTTTGCACCCTATTTAATCATCTCATTCAGCCACCACTCTTCCCTAAAGCTCCCATAAACCCTCCCTAGTAAACCCTAAGTGTTTTGGTGCAAGATCTAAAGCTTTTGAGTGATTTTTGTGGGTTTTGACCTCAAGGAAGAAGGAAGAGCATAGAAGGATCAAGAGGAGACTGAAGGATTCGAGTTTAGTGCATCATTTTCAGTCCTTGAATGGTATAAAGCTGTACCTTTCTTGTTCATTTGTTAGATCCCTTTTTAGGGAAGATTTATGGCTTTTTATGACATATGAGGTGGCCAACCATGATTGCAAACATGGTTGGGGGTCAAGACTTCGGATCTAAGTCTTGGAAGGTGTCACAAAGTAGATTTGGGTTGCTTTTGCACCCAAGGAAGGTCCCATGCAACATACGAGCCATTTTAGAGCCTTTT
Source organism: Lactuca saligna (assembly GCF_052625555.1). Taxonomy (NCBI): domain Eukaryota; kingdom Viridiplantae; phylum Streptophyta; class Magnoliopsida; order Asterales; family Asteraceae; genus Lactuca; species Lactuca saligna. The sequence goes on from NC_136417.1 coordinate 50,392,760, forward strand.
TTGGCTCAAAAGTCTTATGCATGCACGTAAAGTTCGATACTTTTCGTGCTAGATCGATCTTAGGGGTTTGGATCTATCATTTGGTCAAAGGTTGTACATCAGAAATCGAGGATTTAGGGTGTGGACGTTGTCGACTCGGCGAGTCCGTTCTTGGGACTCGACGAGTCCAAGGCATAGAGTCCCTTATCTGTTGAGGGTCAAAAGAACTTAGTTGGGTGTTAGAAGGGTTGTAGAAGGTCCGAAGGAGTGACCCAATGTGTTGGACTTAGCCTTAGACCTGGAATTCATGGGACTCGACGAGTGCTAGAACAGACTCGGCGAGTCCAAGGCAATCTCCTTATGGATGAAGATAAACTCGACGAGTTGTTTATACAACTCGGCGAGTCAAGGTCAGAACTTGTTCATCAGATGAAGGTGAACTCGACGAGTTGTTGATACAACTCGGCGAGTCGGATGAAGGTTCATTCGATGTTCATATAGAGGAGGAACTCGTCGAGTCGTTGCCCAAGTCGACGAGTCGAGTCGTGGTTAAGGATGGGTAAAGTGTTAGGGACTCGACGAGTTAACGTCCCAACTCGGCGAGTTGGGTCAACTGGCAGTTCACTTTGAATTGGACTTGGTTGGGGGTAAAATAGTCATTTTACCCTAAGAGTAGATATCAGATTCTGACTGAGTGTGTTGTGGGGATTATAGCCGTAGGATTTCCGGAGCAGCAGCAGACAGAGGTTTCCCGCACAGATTATCAGCAGCTACTCGTTCGAGGTGAGTTACCTTGTAGTAACGGTGGGTCTACAGCCACAATGCTGGCCCACCAGTAGGAGTTGTATGATTAGATGATTGTCTTTGTGATATCATTTAGGTTGCTGCTACCTGATATGTTATATGCTGGCATGGTATGTTATATGTGATAGTAGTAGGGTTTGGTTGTTAGGACCATAGGGTAGGTCAGACACCCCAGATATGTCTGACAGTATGTGATGATATGTTTATATGCTGACATGATACGTTATATGTGATAATGGTAGTAGGAGGGGAACAGTCCCCAAGTTCGATTGTTAGCACTGAAGGGTAGTTCGGACACCCCAGATATGTCTGATAGTATGTTATGGTTATGATGTATGTGATACTCGCGGTAGGGGTGGAATAGACCCCGAGGGCCGGTTGTTAGGACTGACGGGTAGGTTAGCACCGCAGAATGGCTTGACACGAGTAGGACGGCACCCCGGAATGGCCGCATGGGTAGGTCGGCACCCTAGAATGGCCGTGCCGGTAGATCGGCACCCCAGAATGGCCGTACCGGGTAGGTCGGGCACCCCAGAATTGCCCGACAGTATGTATATTCTGGGATTGTACTCTAACATGTTATTATTTTATGACTCGGGTTTTCAGACATGATACATTGTTTTATGAGATGATATGATTTCCCAGTATTTTCTTATGAATGATGTTATGAGTCAGTTAATTAAAAAGAAATTTTTGGACTTGAAAATTGGGTCGTTACAATTCTATCACTCATTGGGTTCCTTTGAACCCTAACTGAAAAGGGGAGTCAAGCCATGGACTCGCCGAGTCCCAAGAATGACTCGCCGAGTCAAGAATGTCCAAGTCTCATTTCTCGATTTTTGATGTCAACACTTGACCAATAGATAGATCTAGGATTCTAAGATCGATCTAGCACGTAAAGTTACAAACTTTATGTGCATGCATGGGACTATTGATGGGTTTTGGCAATAAGAACATCCTATATGCTCATACAAACCCTAATGCTTTGATCTAGGTTTCTCTATTGTACATGCAATTCATCCATGACTATAAACCCTAGTTCTGGCATGCAAGTAATCATATTAACATAAGAATGGGTTTAAGTTATTACCTTGATTGTTATGTAGCAATAACAATCCCAAATCCTTCTTGTATTGACTTTAGAAAGCTTAGAGTCACAAATGTCACTCCTCTAACGATTCACAAACACCAAGAGCAAGAGGATGAAGAGGAGAAGAGAAAGAGGCTGCCCAAAACGTGTGGAAACCCTAACCAATTAGTTCACCACGTTTTTGGGGCATAAGGGTTCTTTAAATAGTGAGGCTATTAGGGTTATCTAACAAGAAAACCCTAATTTGGATGCTTAAGCCCTAAGAAACCCATGGGCTCCCTCCTTAAAGGCCTTTGGACAATTTCTAATGGGTTTCCCCATAGAATTCGTCCACCCCTTTATTATGGAGTCCATTAGCTCAATATTCAACTATCATACAATCGACAGTTCTAGTCCCTTAAGTTTAATTAATCTCTTTTAGTCACAAACTTAGTTCTTATTAATTCTTGACTAATATTAATTAAACAATATGATTTCTCCTTTAATATATTATTCTCATAATATATTAATAAATCATATTTAATGCTTTCTCTCCATTATTCATCCTATCAAGTTGCTTTGGTGAAGGCAACCCAAAAGGACCATGCACCATCGGGTCAAGTACATACCAAAATAGTTATGGACTTAGACACTAATCCAACAGTCTCCCACTTGGATAATTCTAATAACTATTATGCGTATGACTTCAGATCCTGATCTGCAATCGTAGCTTTCTAAAGCCGCTGTCAACTCTGATCTTATCAGATACGCGTGTCCTTTAGATAAGGGATCATATATTCCTCCATTCTAGATATCATATAGACTGAGACATGGATCTAAATCATTCTCTCTGTCTATGTGTTGTTTCCCGAATTCAGAGTTATGACGACTGACAACAGACTACAATTGAACACATAAATTTAGTTCCGGCTTGGCCAAGCGCTTAGGTGCCATCACTAAATCATCGAGGGGCCCACATATATCACTTTTATCATACTTTGGATAAAAGGAATGGATAAACTTTGACTCAATGCTTGCTTGCACTCACTCACCAAATCACACACCACAATATGTTTTATAACACCAAGTCACTGGTGCGTTTACATATTATCAACGTGCAACCGACTCGCAAGATACAACTCACACATATCGGTTTCAAGAATATAAGATGTTATCATCTCACCAATCACTTGTGATAAAATCCATGAAGTGATCCAAGTGAGCGTGGGTTTAATCCAATGCTCAAATCATACTCATAAGAACTCATGAACGTTGCAGCAAACATTTGCTTATGTCTAATGCTATTTAGACAATCCACACACCAATTCACGACAGTCTTCATTCATATCTACTTCCAACATATGAACGATTGTGGTCCGTTTGAATAATTTGACTGTTCTAAACCAATTAAATTATTCAGGAAGTTAAAACATGCAAAGTGAAACACAAGAATAATACTAATCCCATATGGCCTCAAACCTTTGAGTATAAATAAAACACCTTTTTATTTATCACCATATCGATTACTCATTATTTGTTGTTTCGGGTAATCAACTTCTTACTTGAATTACAACACTTGTCCCATGTTCTTAGCATGCACACAATGTTTACCTACGGTTCTTACTTTGTGAAATAGATCAAATGAACACATTTCCAATCATACTCATTTCACAACTCCTAATCCATTTTCATAAGTGAAAGAATATCAAATTCTTGCCACTTATAGAATATGCTAGATTCTAACATTTTATGCAATTATCCTTTCGTAATGTCATAGCACAAAATCACAATGACTATTTCCAATGAAATTACAAAGTCCTCTATCGGAGATTGTTACAAGACAATTCCATAAATGTGATGTCTATCACTCAAGGTACATTCCTTTGCACATCATTTTGCATAAAAGTTTCTAATCTAGACATTGATTCTTAATATCCAACTCCCAATATGAAAGGTTTCCATATTTTCCATATGACAACTCATTCTTAATAGAATCTTTTCTATTCACAATAATGTCGATATGGTCCATCCAATACTATACTTCCAACTACTCACAAGCAACCAATCCTCAGCAAGCTTTGGATCGTCCTTTGATAGTTGTTTAATTATCTTAGTCAAAACCGATTCTTGTCCTTTTCCCTTTAAATGCACTAGACATTTGGAAAATTTTAGAATGGTCAAATATTATAGCATTTGCCATCAATCCTATACCCGAAGCGTATGCGACACGATGCATAATGTCTTACATAAAGATTCGATACTTTATCAATCTTCTGCCATAATAATTTATGTGCTATGTTCTCTTAATTCGAAATATGAAGAGGAATGCCGTAATCATAATCGAATTTTAAGAACGCACTATGTTTCATTGACTAAATTTATTAACATTCCATAACCTGAGCCTTTAGATTTGAAATGAAGCATAATATTCTCTCCCTTAATTATAGCAAAACAACTTTACAACTATTGCGACTTTGCAAAGTATAACTCTTGTTTTCTATAATTAATATTGCTAACTTGCAATACTTGCCTTAATAATCATGCAATCATAACATTTATGCTCCCACTATCACGATGATTATTATAAACATAACACTTATGCTCCCACTAGCTTTGACATGTATTCAGAAACAACTTAACTTTCCAAAAAACAATGCCTATTGAATTTCTTTAAGTTCATATTTCTAATACCCAATGCTTTTATAATCTTTTATCAAGGCTTCTTAAACTTATACACCTTTGCCTTAGATAGTTTATATGTGTGTCTTAAACAATTCAGACTAATTGCCAAATCTCACAATTCGAATCATCGAAAGGGATACCGTAACCATAATCGAATTCGAGAATACAATTTCACAATCACCATCTTCTTAAAATCTTTCTTAGTGAAAGCATTTCCTCACAGTCATTTTCATGAAGGAGGGAATCTTATGACAATTAGATTTTAATGGTGTATGTGTTCCTATCTGTATGAATTTGTCAAAACCAAAGTTTGCGACAAATCCAAACTCATATGGACCGAACCTTCTCAATCTTGATTTCTTGCCTTATGGTAAAACAGCTGCCCACCATGTCTTCCAAGTAGTTAAGCAGCTCACCCTTTCCTATCAATGTACTTTTCATTGATCAAGGTCCTTGCCTTTTATGCATTCAAATGAGAACTCATAGGGCTCACATGCATAATTAACTCAATTGGAATGGCACATAAACAAGGTAATGTCAACACGATAGGTTGTAAACCTCTACTCGTGTGCTAGTGATGATCGATAAGGTTATTCTTGATTAGTTCTTGAATCTTTTCAAGACCATTAAGACTCCCACTGACTACTTGACATATAAGATTCTCTTGTCAATAAACATTTCTTGACAAACAAATATTCAAGAGTTAGTGTATCTTTTATCAAGACAAACATTTTATAAAATTGGTCCTAGTTGGTCTTTGTCTTATCCAAGACATCACATCTTTCCAATTTCAAATGTGCGAGAATAAGAAAATCTTTTTCCAAATTCTACATTTGATGAATGTTATAAACCTTCCTAAGACTTGTCACTAAATATTACAATCTTAACTCTAAGACTTGTTTTGGAATGAAGTATGATTGACTTCTTGATTTAACCATTTCTTCAATTCCTGATTCCTCTTTTCAGACATACAATTGTACTAAGACTCATTTAGAGGATCAATTGAAATATGGTTCTTAATCATTAAGACATATCATAAAGTATAAAAGGTACTCTCTCTTCTTCTTAGAATAGAGAAACTTTTATCTTTCTTCCTACTTGATTCTTTTATTCGTTCTGCTATTAATTTAAACATTTTTCAATCAATTCAGAATTACACTTAATCTTATAAGTATAATCATATTTACTAATCATTTAGTAAATCATGATGAATATCTTTGTTACCCTTGTGGTGGACTTGATCAACACACAACTTTGTGTACTCAATCTCCTAGTCCTTCACTTGACACTTTGTCAACGAATTTGTCTAAGTTCCAAATATGAAATTTCTCATTCATCGTGCAACCAAGTTGCATGATTCCAAGTTTCTATCCAATTGAAACTTGGGTGATGAGAAACTCTCCCTATTTGGTAAATTCTTGACATTTCCAAAAATAACATAATTAAGAATCACATTCACTCGTTGTAGAAATATGCAAACATCAATTTTTTTCATAATGATTTCATTGCAAGGAAATAAATAAATAAATGAGTCAAAACAAAATTTATTTTATTCATAAAAGCAGCGGAAAACATTTGTCCTTACATTGCAAAATCAACTGAAAACTATGTAGTCAAATATTCCTAACAATTCTATCATAACTTTCTAAGCTCAAAATCTAATCTTCAAGTCCATGCAATCGAGATCCATTTCTTTGTGATTAGACTCATCTTGCTTTTCCATCAAGCTTCCTCTCTTTTCACTGATCCTACAAAACATTCTAATGCAATCTTATCACATCATGTATTAAGAATCAACGAATAGGAACTTAATGGAGTTAGATGGTGGATTTTACTTGAAGCGCAACCATACTCTTTGACTCTCCCATCTACTGGACTCTTCAGGCTCTTAGGGCAGACTTGTATCCAATGCCCTTTCTCTTGGAAGCAAACGTAGGTTGGTTCTCCTAGAACGTCATTGGAAGCATGGTTGGTTGACTTTCCCAACAAATATGCTCCATTGCTTTGCCAAATCATTTCTGATTCAGCGACAATGAGCATGTAAGTTAGGTCAATGAGGTTTGCGTCATTATCCATCATATAATACTTTCTTTTGAACTCATTATATGATTCAGGGAGTGACTGTAGAACCCAACCTATAGCCAACTCATCAGGGAATGATGCACCCAACATAATCAACCTATCGATGTGTGATTTCATTCCTAAAACATGGGCACACACGGGTTTACCATCTTCATGTTTCATTTCCAACAGGGCTTTAGATACATTGAACCTTTCAATTCTTCGATCTTGTGGGTTAGAGATAATGATTGGAGGAGGTGGAGGAAGTGAAGCATGATATCTTGTTCCTTGATCGAATCGTGGAATATCATCTTCATGTGGAATACTTGTTCCATGGGATTTAGGAAGACCATAGTTGTCAAACTTTGACATCTACAAAACGAGAGAAAAATAAATTCAAGTTAGTTGATTGATTGAGTCCTTAATAAATCACCCAAATGAGATATTAAGGCTAGGACCCAACACAATACGCTACAACCTAGAAAAGGGATGCCGTAATCTAGTTGCAGAATATTTGAAGGTAAGTGAATGACGATTCACTAATTTCCACCATGAAAAACGAAAAAGAAATTTAAGTTTTAAATCTATGAAACTCCTAGATCCTTTGAGATTCATTGAACATTTCAACGACATGTTTAAATCTCGATATGCCCCTCTAGTTTGTGACTGGGACGCCGAGGATCACAAAGCGGGTGTGAATAGCCATGCAAACTTATATGGTGCCCTCATATGTTACAGTCACCTATTCGATGTGCCGGTAAACCACACACGCTCCACCGAACTATGACAAACATTGAGTCACCCTTTGCTACCTTTGCTTAGAACCATTTAGTGTGCCGGTAAACCACACACGCTCCACTAACTTCTTCGCAAGGGCACAAAGTGTAATTTCATGGAATTGCATCAATTCACTTTTGCCTAAAATAACTAAGATTGGGAATTTGTAAAACATTTAGTTATTTTTGTACTTCATTATACTTATAATGGAAAGTTCTGTCCTATCCTACCCATTCGGCTAACGACCCTCCACTAGTCAAGAGTGCGGTGGGTAAGAGTGGATACCCATTCAATCGCCATTTTATAAGCAATTTCCTTAAACACCCCTTATAGACTAGCTTCGTGAATGAGGCCTACTAACGGTAAGACTGAATTTTACTCATACATATATATAATGTTAGACTTTTAATTTTATATATACTATAGGGTGTATTTTACACTTTTAAAATACTAGGTGGTCAAATTTAACAATTATACTTTTAATTCAATTAATTTGTAAACCAAAACTTTTATGGATTTATTAAACCTCTTTTAATTATACACCTTAATTAATTAATAAAACCATAAGGGTGTGGTTTGAACTTTTCAAAACAATACAAGGGTTTTAGAATTTAACATTCCTAAATTAAACTTGTAATCAACTTTTAAATTCCAAAACTTGAGGGCAAGTTTTGAAACATTTCAAAACATTAGGGTTTAGAATTTAAATATACATCAAAATTAAACTTTTAATTAAAATTTAAATTCCAAAACTTGAGGGCAAGTTTTGAAACCTTTTCAAAACATTAGGGTTTTAACTATTTAAATTTCAAAACAAAACTATTAAGTTCAAATTTAAACTATAAAACCTAAACAGGGAAATTGAAACTTTTCATACAAGATAATTCAAATCTAAATTACAAATAATCAAATATTATCTAATAAAACAAATGATTATCTAAATTTTGACAATTATCTTCTATTTAGGTAAGGATAATCACCAAATTTTGATAAAATTCGGACTTTATAACAAAAACATATTTAAGGTAATTATCCAAACCTAAAACAGGAAGAAAATCGCGAAAATTAGCTGTCAGACGTTTCGACTCGTTGAGTCTGGACTTGGACTCGGCGAGTGCACTAAGAGACTCGGCGAGTCAAACACTCAGAACCCAAAAATTTCGATTTTCAGAGCTGATTTCGATCAAATATGCATCAATACAATAGAAACCAATCTAGGCTCTGATACCACTGATGGGTTTTGGCAATAAGAACATCCTATGTGCTCATACAAACCATAATGCTTGGATCTAGGTTTCTCTATTGTACATGCAATTCAACCAAGACTGTAAACACTAGTTCTGGCATGCAAGTAATCATATTAACATAAGAATGGGTTTAAGTTATTACCTTGATTGTTATGTAGCAATAACAATCCCAAATCCTTCTTGTATTGACTTTAAAAAGCTTAGAGTCACTAATGTCACTCCTCTAACGGTTCACAAACACCAAGAGCAAGAGGATGAAGAGGAGAAGAGAAGGAGGCTGCCCAAAACGTGTGGAAACCCTAACCAATTAGTTCACCATGTTTTTGGGGCATAAGGGTTCTTTAAATAGTGAGGATATTAGGGTTATCTAACAAGGAAACCCTAATTTGGATGCTTAAGCCCTAAGCAACCCATGGGCTCCCTCATTAAAGGCCTTTGGACGATTTCTAATGGGTTTCCCCATAGAATTCGTCCACCCCTTTATTATGGAGTCCATTAGCTCAATATTCAACTATCATACAATTGACAGTTCTAGTCCCTTAAGTTTAATTAATCTCTTGTAGTCACAAACTTAGTTCTTATTAATTCTCGACTAATATTAATTAAACAATATGATTTCTCCTTTAATATATTATTCTCATAATATATTAATAAAATATATTTAATCCTTTCTCTCCATTATTCATCCTATCAAGTTGCTTTGGTGAAGGCAACCCAAAAGGACCATGCACCATCGGGTCAAGTACATATCAAAATAGTTATGGACTTAGACACTAATCCAACAACTATGAGCTCAAATAGCCCTAAAATAGACTCTTAAGATGAATGGGGCTCTTTAATGCTCCAAAATCAGTCCCTTTCTGCCTTGTAACCCCTTAAAGTCCTTGGATCTAAAGTCTTAGCCCCCAACCATGCTTGAACTCATGATTGGTCAGTAAGAATGGCTCTTAAAAGCCCTAAATCACCTCAAAAGGGATCTAAAACATGAAAGAGCAAGGTATCAACTTTATACCTCTAAAGAACTGCAGATGGTGCACAAACTTGAACTCCTCTGGCATCCTCTTGATTCCTCAAGCCCCTCTCTTCCTTCTTATGTTCCAAAATCACCAAAAACCTCTACAAAGGCCTTAGATCTTTACACAACCGATTAGGGTTTGATATGGAGAGTTTTGGGAGAAATAGGGACGAAGGGAGGTTGAATGAGATGCTTAAATAGGGTGCAATCCCTTAGATTTGGGTTTTGTCCAAACAGGGCCTACTCGTCGAGTCTGGCCGCCGACTCGTCGAGTAGGTCACTAAACTCCTGGGTCCAAGTTGCTTCTACTCGACGAGTTGGACCATCAATGTTGGGTTTTATACAAACAATCCTATGTGTGCATGCAACCCTAGTATTGGATCTATGTTTTCACTATTAGTTATACAGCTTTATGAACACAAAAAGAAACCTAGCATGCTACTATAATTTTCGAAATTCATATATAAAGCTAGAATACATACCTTTTGTTGTTATATAGCAATAACAACTAGTTCCTTGAATTTCCTTAGCTCTTGAAAGCAAGTACCACAAGTGTAGTACCTCTAATGGAGTCACAAACACCATATGCAACTTGGATGAAGAGGAGAAGAAGAGGAGGCACCAAAAACGGCTGGAAACCCTAATATAAGTGTTCTCCACGTTTTTGGGGCCTAAGGGGTCCTTTATATACTAGTGTAGGCTTCTAGGGTTTCAGTCAAAACCCTAATGGACAGCTTAAATTCTAAGCAGCCCATGGAACCTTCTGGACAAGGCTATGGACGAAAATATGATGGGCTTTCATCATAATTCGTTCACCCCTTATTCCTATAGCATTCCTTAGCCCAATAACTCAATTATCCAATAATTGCAGTCCAGTCCCCTATATTTAATTAATCTCTTTTAGCCACAAAATTAATTCTTAATTAATTCTTGACTAATACTAATTAAACAATATGATTTCTCCTTTAAATATATTATTCTCATAATATATTAATAAATCATATTTAAACCTTAATCTCCTTAAATCATCCTACATATTGCTATGGTGAAGGCAACCCAAAAGGACCATGCTCATAATCGGGTCAAGTACATACCAAAATAGTTATGGACTTAGACACTAATCCAAGTAGTAGCTCAAGAATCCATTCTTCAAGTAATGCGATCGAAATCCATTTCTTCATGATTAGATTCAACTCACTTCTTTTCTCAAGCTTCCTCTCTTTTCTTTTGATCCTTCAAAACATCAAAATGTAATCTTATCACATCATGTATTAAGAATCTAGAATAGGAACTCAAAAGAGTTAGATAATGAATTTTACCTGAAGTAGAGCCATACGTCTTGACTCTCCCATCTCTTAGATCTCTCAGGTAATTAGGGCAGCTTCGTCTCCAATGCCCCTTCTCTTGGCAATAAAAGCAAATAGACTCCTTTGGCACAACACATCGGACAATCACAGACTTAGTTCTTTCTGGACTTCCAATGTTGCCAGTGTCCATTGAAGTTTGGGAGTTTGATTCACTAGACAAATTTGCTTGACCAGCACGCCAAATCATTGCTGATTCAGCAGCTATAAGCAAATAGGTGAGATCAATTAGGGTCACGTCGTGGTCCATCATATAGTACTCTCTTACGAACTCACTATATGATTCAGGAAGTGACTGAAGAACCCAGTCAACAGCCAACTCACTTGAAATCTCGACACCCAACATGTTTAACCTATCAATGTATGACTTCATCTCTAAGACGTGCGCACACACAGGTTTCCCATCTTCGTGTTTACTTGCCAAAAGGGCTTGAGTGAGCTTGAACTTTTCAAGCCTTTGAAATTGTGGGTCAGGGAGAATAATTGGAGGAGGTGGAGGAAGTGAAGCATGACTCTCATTTCCTTGATCGTATCTCGGAACGTCATCTTCATTTAGAAAGCTTGTTCCAAAGGATTTGGGAAGACCATTGTAAGATTCAGACATCTACAAAACGGGAGAAAAATCAAGTTAAGTTGATTAGAATTCTTGATGTAACACCCAAATGAAACCTCAAGCTAGGATCCAACACAATACTCTACAACCTAGAAGAGGGATGCCGTAATCTAGTTGCAGAATATTTGAAGGTAGGTAAATGACGATTTACCAATTTCCACCATGAAAAACGAAAAAGAAGTTTAAGTTTTAAATGAATTGAAACTCCTAGATCTTTTGAGATTCATTGAACTTTTCAATGGCATGTTTAATCTCGATTATGCCCTACTATTTGTGACTAGGATGCCGAGGATCACAAACAAGGTGTAAATAACCATACGAATCACATGGTGCACCCAATGTTACTATCACCTAATCAATGTGCCGGTTAGCCACACACGCTCCATTGATCTATGACAAACATCGAGTCACCCTTCGCTACCAATGTCATCCCCAAATTAGTGTGCCGGTTAACCACACACGCTCCACTAACGTTTGACAAGGGTACGAAGTGTAATTCCATGGGTTAGCATACAATTTCACATTTTGCCTAAAGCAACTATGATTTGGGAATTTGAAAAAGCATTTAGTTACTTTGTACTTCATTATACTTATAATGGAAGGTTTATGTCCTATCCTACCCGTTCGGCTAACGACCCTCCACTAGTCAAGAGTGCGGTGGGTAAGAGTGGATACCCATTCAATCGCCATTTTATAGGCAATTTCCTTAAACACCCCTTATAGACTAGTTTCGTGAATGAGGCCTACTAACGATAAGACTGACCTTTTAGTTATACATATATAATATTAAACTTTTAATGTTATATATAGTATAAGGGTGTATTTTACACTTTTAAAATACTAGGTGGTTTAAATTATACTTTTAATTAACCAAAATCATTATGGATTTATTAAATCTATTTTAATTATACACTTAATTAATTTAATAAAACCATAAGGGTTTAATTTGAACTTTTCAAAATCAGGGTTTTGGAATTTAGACTTTCAAAATTAACTTTTAATCAACAATTTAAATTCCAAAACTTGAGGGCAAGTTTTGAAACTCTTCAAAACAATTAGGTTTTAATCACACTTAAAATTTTCGAATTTAAGACATTTAAATTAAAATTTTAAATATTAAAACTCTTGATTTAATAATTACCATAAATTAAACAATTAATTTAAATTATTAAATCACAAGGGATTATCTAGATCATGAGGATAATTAACAATTATACATCTAAGATATCCTAATCCCTTGAATCCCTCTCTAAATCTCGAAAATAAGGGATGGGATAATTTAAGATCTTTAATTACCATATTTAACAATTAAAAGATAATTACAAGATATGGGATTATCCAAATCCCTAAAATTTAGGATCTAACCTTGGGGAAGGAGGTAATTTCGAAATCCAAGGGTTGGATAACCCTAGATTTCAAAATCTTGGAGGCTAAGGAAAGGATTTGGGAAACCCTAGCAAAAATCGCCATCTAGGGTTTTGCAACCCTAATTGCGAAAATTACCTAGCCTTTAGGGTTTATTAGCCATAAACCCTAATATGTCAAGTTCACAAATTTGAATAAAATCTAATTGAAAACAAGAACCAATGGCTCTGATACCACTGTTGGGTTATGTACAAACAATCCTATGTGTGCATGCAACCCTAGTATTGGATCTATGTTTTCACTATTAGTTATACAGCTTTATGAACACAAAAAGAAACCTAGCATGCTACTATAATTTTCGAAATTCATATATAAAGCTAGAATACATACCTTTTGTTGTTATATAGCAATAACAACTAGTTCCTTGAATTTCCTTAGCTCTTGAAAGCAAGTACCACAAGTGTAGTACCTCTAATGGAGTCACAAACACCATATGCAACTTGGATGAAGAGGAGAAGAAAAGGAGGCACCAAAAACGGCTGGAAACCCTAATATAAGTGTTCTCCACGTTTTTGGGGCCTAAGGGGTCCTTTATATACTAGTGTAGGCTTCTAGGGTTTCAGTCAAAACCCTAATGGACAGCTTAAATTCTAAGCAGCCCATGGAACCTTCTGGACAAGGCTATGGACGAAAATATGATGGGCTTTCATCATAATTCGTTCACCCCTTATTCCTATAGCATTCCTTAGCCCAATAACTCAATTATCCAATAATTGCAGTCCAGTCCCCTATATTTAATTAATCTCTTTTAGCCACAAAATTAATTCTTAATTAATTCTTGACTAATACTAATTAAACAATATGATTTCTCCTTTAAATATATTATTCTCATAATATATTAATAAATCATATTTAAACCTTAATCTCCTTAAATCATCCTACATATTGCTATGGTGAAGGCAACCCAAAAGGACCATGCTCATAATCGGGTCAAGTACATACCAAAATAGTTATGCACTTAGACACTAATCCAACAATCAACTCACCGAGTCCCAGACCAAAAATGAAAAAAAAAAATTACTTGAATGAAATACATACCAGGAACCAGGTGCTACAACGAGGATTTCCACTAAATTGAAAATGAAATTCACTTGTAGGGACAGATTTGGGGGAAAGAGTGAGAGTGAAGAAGGATAGATCAGAAGTAGTAGTAGCATTGAATGTATGTTATAGTGCTGCCACACAATTGAATTTTCAAGGTCGATTTTGAACAAGCATTCATTCCCAATTAATTATGTAATCAGAAATCAATCGACAATAACTATTCATACCTTCAAAATCAGAGTTGGACTGAAAATACATGAACAATACAGCGATAAAAAAAACAAGGATTGCATTTATAAAAAATAATCAGAACAAGGGTAGATAGATATAGAGGGGTGAGACCTGTGAGGAGGTGCGTCGAAGGGAGGGGTGAAGTGCGCAGGTGGACCAATAAGAGAGGTACGGAACTGCCAGAGAGAGGAGGTGTGTGGATGAAAGTAAAGGAAAGTGTATTTTTCTGTTCCTGAGTTCGAAAGAAAAGAAAGGATAATTATTTTTCTTTGTGTTCCCGAGTTGGAGGGAAAATAAATGAAAACTAAAACTAGACAACTATACCCTTGTCACTTTTTTTCCTGTGTTTTGTTGTTGTACGTGATTATATAGGGTTCAAGGGTAGTTTGGTAATCACGGGATTTTCTATTTATCATTGATTCTCTTCTCTCCAAATCTCTCCAATTTGAGAGGAAAATTAGGAGAGAAAAGATACCTCCGATTTCCTTTCCTTTCGTCCCAAATCACTCCAAAAAGTAAATTCAAGAATGCCATTGAATTCTTCTTTCTCTCCAATTCCCTCCTTTTCTCTCGACTTCACTCGTTAATTGCAACTCGGGAACAGGGTGTTAGGGCTCCGGTGAACACTAGTTGTTGTGTGTGCATTGAGAAAGTGAACTGGAGAAATAACATATGTGTACCGTGTTTGGTTCGCATGTTTGATGGAAAAACATGTATCACCCCAAATGAAATGGAGATTTCGATGACGTATTGGGAAGTTGTACTATTACGAATATTTGTTTAATATTTTATTTGAGTTTATAATTAATAATTTTGAGGTCAGGACTTTCCATTTGATCTTGAAAACTATTTAGTGCATATGAATCTAATTGCTATTTTCATAAAAGACTCATCTTTTTTTCTTTTTAAACCTAAAACTTTTTTCTTTTTCGAAAAAGTCATAAACTTTACTGGTTATTTGTTATTTTAGACTCCAAGTCATCAATGATAAATAGACTTTTTTTTTGTTTCTTAAAACACCTTACATTTTGTATTTTTTTTTTTGGGTTTTGACCTAATACGTTAGAATAAAGTGAATAAGGTATTTAGTGACTAAAGAATCAAAATTCAAGGACAAAAGTTGTAAATTGATTCAATAAAAGTGGTAAAAACCCCATGATGCTAGAAACATACACCGCTCTCCTACCTCATTCGTTTCCGCTTCCATCGGTTTCTACTCCTTGATAATATATGATCTAAAGAGAGGGAGAAAGGGGTGGAGCGGTGAAGGTTTCAACCAAAGAAGAAGACACTTAGCAATGGAGTAATATCAATAAATATAGAGTCGTGATTGGAGATCTTTATAGAGGAAAAGAGGGCATCCTTAGCTCAACAGTCGTGACGGTAAAGTGGTCAACTGGATGAGGTTGATTCTGTAGCACCTGAAAGGCCTAATATGCTCAAGAATCATATTAAAGTGATATAGCTAATTAACATAGGGTACTAATGGGTCATACTAACAACAACTTGATATAATTGAATATTTATTAGAAATTTATTTTAATAAAAATTCAATAAAACTCTTATAATTAAATTGGAAATTATTTATTTCATAGAAATAATAATTTTCATTAGCAAGTAATATAACAAATTATTTCATAATGTATGAGTTAATAAGTCATGTACAACATTTCGGACTAGCTATGCTTTTTGTCTTTTAGCAAAAGACAAAGTTTATATCTTATGAACTTTGAGTTTATAAAATATAAACTTTCTTTTCTCCTTTTCATCATGATGGTTGAAATTAAGAGTGTCATAAGGGGACACGACTTTCCAATTTATTTAATCAAAAGTAATAAGAAGCATGGGAGACATGTAAGCTTTAGGGACATGCTTGTCTAAAGTGGAAGGACCTAATGGTTAAAGACTTCACTTTAAGACAATATATATATATATATGAGGCTCCCACTCTTGAATTGGTGCTTCATTCTTTCTTCCGAAAACCGTAACCTCCTTAGAGGAGGTTACTCTCTCTCTTTTCTTCACTCTTCTTGAAGATTACTTGTATTTTCATGCCCTCTTTAAGTTCATATTGGTTATGAACTTAAAGTTTAAGTGTTTAAGAGTTTATGGAATAGCATCTACATCAAGTTGAGTCATTGTTGGTGTCTCAATAGTTCCACATTCTTCATCAACTTCCAAGCCTCCCAAGAGGACCCAAAGAACTACAAAGGTTGTTATTTCTTCACCTCTTCTTTGGTTGGCATTTTAATCTTTCTATAACTTGCAAGAAGATCCTTGGTGGGTATAAAATTTTTATGTTATTTCAAAATTTGAAGTCTTCCATTGTCATATTATTCTAGTTTATGAAACTACTTTTGAACTAAAACCCAACAATACCATCATTTGGTTTCTCTTGTGATCAGAAGAACTAGAACCACATAATATCACTCGGTGTTGCATGTGACCAGAAGATGATTTCAGTTGGTGGAGATCGGCCACAAGATTGGTTGCTGCTAACAAGAGTGTATGGTATGTTGTTAGTTTTACATGTATGTCTTGATCCATGTATGGATTGTAGTAAGATGAATCCTATAACATATATAACCCCAATTAAATTGTATTCATGAGTGGGATGCAATTGATAACCATGATGGTTAGATAAGTTGTGATCGGAAGATACTAAGGATTCCCCACCCTACATCTAAATGGATCGATATTGACAAACACTACTAGAGAAATCGAGAATAAAATCATGAGGAAACTTCATATACAGGGGTTGATTTTTGGAGGAAATAGGGTTTTTGTTGGAGGTCTAGATACCCCTTGGATCGTGTGAACACTTTCCGAACTAATATTTCTACCCTATGCCTGGGTTGTAAGAAATTCAGCCTAGGATAATCCAACAGGACACTTATAAATCTAGGCATAGAAAAAGTAAGCTAAATTGCTAGAAGGATTATGTGTTCGTTTGAAGAAAAGAGAGCTAATAATTTTTTGTGTGTCACTTCTTAAAGAGAAGAGTCGTTTATATAATAAACGAGATTAGGGTTTGTCTTAGGGTTGGTTGTCATGGGTTGCTTTCGAAGAAAGCTATAGAATCCGAAATTTAATGACGATTTAGGGTTTCCAAAACTAACAAATTTTGTTAATTTTACCATAATCATCCTTAAGAATTGGAATTTCCCACGATGTTCCCATATGTATCGAATTTCATTAGTTTTACCACAATCACCCTCAAGGATTTAGGCTCTGCCCCTTGGACCCCGCTAGGGGTGCTGCCCCTTTGGAAACCTCAGACCCAAGGGCACTGCCCCAGACCCCCGAACTTTTGTCAAACCGGCTTCTAATTCGATCTTGTACATGTGTGCACTCCACACAAACCCGTACATATATTAAAGTACAAATTATGAAGTCCCTTAGCTCACATGTTAGTTCTAGTTACATAAAATGACATTGTGACACTAAAATCACTAACACTGATCGTAATGAAATCCCTCCTACGTCATAACCTTTTTGTATGAGAAGTTGTAATGAGGTGATGTGATCCAGGAGGACATCGGTAGCCTAAATATGAAGCCCCAAGCCACTAATCCCAAAGGATAGTCTAAATATGAAGCCCAAACATGCGAAGTCCACCAGACTGAGTATGCGGTGCGCACTCAGCACGTATGCGCAACGTACTCACTGGAAGGCTTGTAGGCTAAATGTGACAACTGCCAATTCAGGTCATTCTTGGACTCATGCATATTTATAATAACCATTCATGCACAACATGCCATGACCTAGTAGTATAAATTAGGTCAAAAATCTTGCATAAACTAGGATCCAACTAAGGTCTAGGACTAATATACTTGATACTTACAATTCTAGTAAGTTGCTTAGCTACAATAGGAAATGCCAATACTATAATTAGAATAAGCTTCAAACTTTGTTATAATTGAAATAGGGTATAAAACTCTAAAAATAAATTAAAACACTCTAATTATACTTCAACATGTTGTTGAATACCAAACAATGTTCCAAAAACCCCAAAGAGCCAAAAATCCAAAGTTATAAAATATAAAGCTTAAAAACTTTATAAAATTTGGCTATAAACTTCCTAGTATCAAATTATATTAATCAAATTATGGATTATACCAATGAACTAGAAATATAAATTACAAGTATTAATCATAAATTATTTGTTGAAAACAAGATTTTTAAATAAATCAAATTGCTTAATAAACATTTTATAAAAATGAATGTTTTTATATAAAATATGGGAGGGAAGTTTATAAAGTTTAAAATTTAGGAGAGAGGAGGCCAAAAGGCATGCAAAAACCGGCCATCACCTCTCCCCATGCCCTCTCTCTTCCCCAAAACACAATCATCAAGCCTAAACCCTTACTCCACCTCTTCCACTTCACTCTCTCACTTCACTCTCTTCTTCCTTCTCTCTAAACTCACGAAAATCCTCTCAATCCTCTGCAAATTTCCATATTTTGAATCCCTTGAAGTGTTCTTACTTCTCTCAAGATCAAAACCAAGGTAAACAACAACATCTTCTTCCATAGTTTCATGGTTAAACCTCTTTTTCTTCTTAGTCTTCTCTACTTTTCGGATTCTATGCCTTTCCATGGCTAGAAATCTTTATTCTCCCCTTGTGGTTTGTATATTCTCACCATAACACAATGCATGTGTTAAAGATGGTGAAAATCCGGGATCAAACCCATGCAAGGAGTGGAAAAGAAGCACATATGATCATGTGACATCAAAACATAATATTTCATGTTCTTCTCCATTTCTTGTGTGTTCATGCATGAACGAAAGCATTAAACCATTTCTAGTACATCTTGGATGCTCATTCATTCCATGCATGTGTTAGAAATCGGGCCTTACCAAGGACATGCATGATGTTCTTATTGAAATACCCTAAAAATGCACACAAGCAAACATGCAATCTGCCAGATTATTTTGTTCGACTTTGAACAGTCATAACTCAGTCATTTTTTAACCAAATCATGATATTCTTTTTGTATTGGTTAGTTCCACGAGTTAACTTTCAAACCCAACTGGTCTTACTGTAAAATATTAAATATCCGATTTTTGGCAGATTTTACAAAAAGGTTGCGCATACAGCTCTTTTTCTGTGATCACTATTTTTATCTTGCTTAAACAATGGTCTTAAACCCAACCATAAATCTTAGGAAAAATACCTTAGAAACTTAACATATCTAGTGAGTTATGGTTGAAATTTCGTGGCTTAAAACCTCACTGAATGGGCTACAAAAATTCATGAACCTCAGCCACATCTACACTTCATGCATTATTGCATGCAACTTTTCTTAAATTGTTTGGAATCATTACCCTCATTTCTCTTCTGAATACATTCTTAACATTTTTACTTTTGAAAGCCCTTGCATGCATGAGATAATCTGGAAAATTTCAAGAGCTTTTGTTATTTATTTGATTTATTAGAATTATTGCTAAAACCAAGGGCATAAATCATATAAAATACTTCCAGAGGTCAATAAATCCTAAATAAATTCATGGATGATACTTATGGGGAATAATGACCCCTCACCAAATTTCAGCAATTTTTGTTACTGTTTCATATGATTTCTAATTTTCTTTTATTTAGGACATGATAAATTACAAAACCACTTTTTAGGATGTGAAAATTGTATCTAACAATTTTCGCATACCTTACTTGTGATGGGTGACTCAAGAAAATAATTTCAAGATTTTTCATCATGTCTAGCTATTTTTCCCAATTTTTGGTAATTATAATGGCTTAAAAATGGGAAAAATAGTTCTGATTATCCAAAATTCATGAAAATTTGCCAGGATATCATATTATATAGTAGGAGGTTACATAAAAATTTTGAATATTTTTCTCCACTGTAAACTATTTTTCCCTTATTTTCTAAAGTTAATTGCACTAAAATTCACTTAAATATACATAAATACCCAAAACGAGTTTATACATTATGAAAACCACTTTTGATATTTTTCCCAAGATATTTATACTGTAAATGATGTTACAAAAATTTATGGTAATTTATTTTAACTGTTTAATGATATTTCTTTAATTAATGACTATTTAAAGGAATAAAACAAGGAAAAATACAAATAACCACTGAAAAATATATTTTATATTTTTCCCAGCCTATTTATGTATAATAACAATTAAATAAAAAGTTTGGGTAATTTTGGAAACTGTTTACTATTTATTTCAATTTTTATTGAAATAAATGCTCAAAAATTATAAAATATAATTAAACAGCTTGGAAATCCATTTTTATAATTTTCCCAGCTTAGTATTGTGTATTAACAGTTAAATAAAAAGTTTGAGAATTTTTATCCCTCGAATGCTATTTTTCGTGAATTTATGTTGTTATTGAGACTTAAAATTTGGAAAATTAACCTTCCAAGGTTGTAATTAATCGCACGACTTGTAAAATTTCAATACATCAGAAAAAGTGTAACAAAATGATATAAATCCAATACTAAAACATAAATTGGCATTTCCCTATATGTAGAGTTTAGTATATTAGCATTAGATATCGACATGGAAACTCACTAGTGCGTGTGTTTGGTGTCGTAGGATCCCGGTAGTAAGACGTTGGTGCATCCCGAAGTACCGCTTGTGTCTACACAAAACATCGTGAGTATTCACGCACTCCCCTATTTTCGTTTTTTTATGTTTTGGGGTGGAAAAGCATGTCCAGAAAAACTATTGTTTGCATGTTGTACTTAAATTGAATTGTATCAAACATGATTGCTATTGTATTGCTATGTTTCTTTATGTATGTCTATGCAACACGGAACATGAGAACTTATCGTACAAAGGCCCTTCCCTTATCTCTAACCATTAACTCTTTGAGCCAATGGTTGTTATGGATAGCGCTATTAGGAATTGACAACTCCTCACTCGCCCGAATCGCTGGAGTGCATGATACCATATTCATCTATGGAACGATAAGCATAGATCTCGATAGGGCTTCAGTCATAGGTTTGGTTGAGACTCATTGTTTGCTCATACACATACAAACGCGTTTCTCGTTATAGCAATAAACTTGTATTCATTAATAGCAATCAACTTGTTTATCATTGAAGCAATGTACTTGTATTTACGAAAAGCCTTATTGTACGCTCGATTTTATAAACTTGTGATACTCACCAACTATTTTCATAGTTGACGCTCGTTTTACATGCTTTTTCAGGAAATAATTAGTAAGTGGATGTAAAGATTCATCATCATAGAGCATGCTGCATCGTGTTGAAGCTATTATGAAGCTATATTTTGAACAATGTTATTTTGAAAAACTTGTATTTTGTTCTTTTGAAGCTATGGGTTGTAAACTTTTAAATACTGCTATGGTGATGTATCTTTATCTTTTGCAATGAAACCGTTATCGCTGTCATACCTTGCGTTTCCGCTTTAGCGGGGTGTGACAGAAGTGGTATCAGAGCTAAAGTTATAGAGAACATCGGTTTTTCTTTAAGAAAACACAACCTATAACTAAAACTTACAAAGAAATTCCTTTTACATCAAACATATTACAAGTATAATTAGGTTGGGAGTTGTATTATTGGACCTTGATTAAACATAGCCTGATCACCTATGTTTAATTAAGAAAAGATTTATACAAAGCTTGAGCTAATTATAATGGGAATATGTTCAACAAAAATATTTGAGAAAACCTTATTTAAAAATTTCAAAAGGTTAATTTTGGTGTGTGTAAGCATTGCATATTATAGGCATGCATTGTCATTTATTTCATATCTCATTGAAACTATGTCACAGTCCACTATGTCAAGATCGTCATCTTCCCGCGCTACCGCCTCAGCCGATGAATCCGGCTACGTCACTGTTATCCCTCGACGTAATCCCCCCCGCCTCGATAGAAGAAGACCCATCAGAGGATACGGAAGATACTGGGAACTCGGTGGAGATCAGCAATGACAACGCCCCGAGTCAACGACGCGAGGCATCACCGACATCGGTGTTGCCACAGCCACCGCTCTATGGACTTTGCATTCGGAGGACAGCGAGGAAGAGTGTCCCCATTCCAGGAAGGATACCCGCCAGCACAGCAGGACATGGCACGGCAGGACCTAGCGGGGTAGGACCCAGCAATGCAGGACCAAGAGCATCCTCACCTCAGCAAGTCATAGGGATACCTGTCCGACAGCCAGGTATGACCCCGGAGGAGTCCCGGAGATTGCAGTCGATAGCAGCAGGCCTACGTCACAGTCTCGCTGCGATAGCTGGGCATCGAGAAGTTTTGGATGAAGTTTTAGCAGGAATGGAAATCCTGTATCAGCATTCGATGGAGACTGCTGACACTGCTAGTGCTGCTAGACGAGAGGCAGGTCATGCGATGACAGCATATTATGTGTTTGGTGGGCTGTTCCTGATTGTGATGTGATAAGGATGGGAGCATTGACAAAGGAAAGCTCTAGTAGCAAGAGGAAGCTAGTAGATCAGGGAGAGAAGAAGTATGGAGGCAAGTCAGGGAGGAAGTAGAAAGTCTCAAGAAAATTTATGTTAAGAGCCCAGGAGCAAGAACCAGTGAAAACTCAAGGACAAGAAGTGCAGGAGCAAAAGCAGTACTCAGGGCCGCTTCCGAAGTGCAATAAGTGTAACTTCCATCACAAGGGAGCTTGCCCGGTGTGCCAAAACTGTAAGCAAACAGGCCATTACTCGAAGTATTGTAAGGTGAATAAGGAGGGAAAAAGGACATGTTACGAGTGCGGGAGTAATGATCATCTCCGTAGAGCATGTCCTAAACTGAACAATGGACCTGGTAACAATGGACAAGGCCAAGCCAGGAAAAACTTTCAAGGAAATCAAGTTGGACAGCCAAGAGGTGTAGCCTTTGTGATTGGTGCAGAAGAAGCTCGTCAGAACCCTGAAGTGATAACAGGTACGTTCCTCCTGAACAACCATTTTGCATCAGTAATATTCGATGCGGGAGCAGATAGGAGTTTTGTTTCTTTAGCATTTAGACCGTTAATTGGCTTGAAATCGGTAAAGATGAGGATTGCATATGCTATTGAACTTGCTGATGGGTATGAAATTAGGGCTAGTGATATAATTCCTGGTTGTACTCTGAATTTAGCTGATAAACTCTTTAGCATTGACCTAATTCCTATAGAGCTAGGTAGTTTTGATGTGATAGTAGGGATGGATTGGTTATCCAAAAATAGAGCAGACATTGGTTGTTATGAGAAAGTCATCAGAGTGCCTCTCCCTAATGGAGAAACCCTTATCATACACGGTGAGAAGCCAGGAAGAAGTTTAAACATAGTATCAAGCGTGAAGGTTCACAAGTACCTGAAGAAGAATTGTATTGCATTCATGGCCCACGTGCTAGAAAGAGAACTAGAAGCTAAGCAACTCAAGGAGATTCCAGTGGTTCAAAACTATCCCGAAGTATTTCCAGAGGAATTGCCCGGTCTACCCCCTTATAGACAGGTCGAATTTCGGATAGACTTAGTTCCCGGAGCGGCACCGGTAGCAAAAGCACCATATCGCCTTGCACCATCCGAGATGCAAGAACTATCCGGACAACTTCAAGAACTTCTAGACAAAGGGTTTATTCGACCAAGTTCTTCACCTTGGGGAGCCCCAGTGTTATTCGTCAAAAAGAAAGATGGTTCGTTCCGAATGTGCATTGATTACAGAGAATTGAACAAGATGACAATCAAGAATCGATATCCCCTCCCTAGAATAGATGACTTGTTCGATCAGTTGCAGGGCGCTTCCTACTTCTCAAAAATCGACCTTCGGTCAGGGTATCATCAGCTAAGAATTCACGAAGAGGACATTCACAAGACAGCGTTTAGAACCCGTTATGGACATTATGAATTCTTAGTCATGCCTTTTGGACTAACGAACGCACCCGCTGTATTCATGGATTTGATGAATAGGGTCTGTAGACCATACCTAGACAGGTTTATAATTGTCTTTATCGATGACATACTTGTTTACTCGCGGACCAAAGAAGATCACAATAGACATCTAAAGCTAGTGTTGGAGCTGTTGAAGGAACAAAAATTGTATGCCAAGTTCACTAAGTGTGAATTTTGGATTCGGGAAGTACATTTTCTTGGTCATGTGATCGGTGAAAGAGGAATCCATGTAGATCCAGCTAAGATAGAGGCAATCAAGAAATGGGAGGCCCCCAAAACCCCGACAGAAATACGACAATTCCTAGGATTAGCTGGGTACTACAGACGCTTCATTGAGAATTTCTCTAGGATTGCTCAACCATTAACATCTTTGACCCAAAAGGATAGAAAATTTCTCTGGGAAGAGAAACACGAAGAGGCGTTTCAAATCCTGAAAAACAAGCTGTGCAATGCACCAATTCTGGCTTTACCAGAAGGATCAGAGAACTTTGTGGTGTATTGTGATGCGTCTCATCAAGGATTAGGATGTGTGCTAATGCAAAAAGATAGGGTCATTGCATATGCTTCCAGACAACTCAAACCGCACGAGAAGAATTATACCACCCATGATCTAGAACTAGGAGCAATAGTTTTCGCCCTTAAGATATGGAGGCATTATTTGTACGGAACCAAATGCACCATTTATACCGATCACAAAAGCCTTCAGCATATCCTGGATCAGAAAATGTTAAACATGCGGCAGAGAAGATGGGTAGAGTTGTTTAGTGATTATGATTGTGAGATACGATACCACCCAGGAAAGGCTAACGTAGTAGCCGACGCTCTTAGTAGGAAAGTAAGAGTGAAACCTTCCCGTGTGAGAGCTTTGGGAATGGTAATTCAGACAAGCTTGAAATCTCAAATCATTAATGCCCAGGAGAAAGCGTTATGCAAGGAAAATCTTCCAGGCGAAACTTTACATGGTTTGGAAGAAAGATTTGAAACCAAACCTGATGGAGTTCGTTATTTTAAAGACAGGGTCTGGATTCCAAGGGTTAACAACCTGAGAGACATGGTATTAGAAGAGTCTCATCGATCTAAATACTCCATCCACCCTGGAGCAGATAAGATGTACAAGGATCTTAAAGAGTACTATTGGTGGCCTGGAATGAAAAAGGATATTGCCTTGTACGTCGGGAAGTGTTTGACATGCTCAATAGTCAAAGCTGAACATCAGAAACCTTCCGGGTTGTTGCAACAACCTGAAATTCCCCAATGGAAATGGGAGCAAATATCTATGGATTTCGTTACCAAACTCCCTAGAACTGCTAGAGGTCACGACTCAATTTGGGTCATAGTGGATCGACTGACGAAATCCGCTCACTTTCTCCCTATTCGAGAAGATTTCAAGATGGAAAAATTGGCCCAAATCTACATCGACAAAATTGTTTCTCTGCATGGTGTACCCCTATCTATCATTTCTGATAGAGATAGTCGTTTTACATCTCGATTTTGGTGGATGTTACAGAGGGCACTAGGAACCAAGATAGATTTGAGCACAGCTTACCACCCTCAGACAGATGGGCAAACAGAGAGAACAATACAAACATTGGAAGACATGCTACGAGCGTGTGTCATTGAGTTCAAAGGAAATTGGGATACTCATTTGCCCCTAATTGAGTTTTCCTACAATAACAGTTACCACACGAGTATCCAATGTGCTCCATATGAAGCATTGTATGGACGCAAGTGTCGTTCGCCCTTATGCTGGACAGAAATCGGTGACAGACAGTTGACTAGAGTCGAACTTATCCAGGAAACATCTGACAAGATTACTATCATCAAAGATAAGCTTAAAGCTGCTAGAGATCGTCAGAAAAGTTATGCGAATAGTCGTCGAAAACCATTAGAATTCCAAGTAGGAGACAAGGTACTTTTAAAAGTGTCGCCTTGGAAAGGGCTTGTGCGTTTTGGTAAGAAAGGAAAACTAAGCCCGAGATATGTTGGACCCTTTGAAATCCTTGAAAGGATTGGTCCGGTAGCGTATAAACTCCAATTGCCCCAAGAGTTAAGCGCCATTCACGACACATTCCACGTCTCCAACCTTAAGAAATGTCTAGCCGACGAAACATTAATAGTACCCCTGGAGGAAATTAAGATCAATGATAAGCTGAGCTTCGTTGAGGAACCGATAGAAATCCTTGACAGGGAGGTAAAACAACTTAAGCGGAGTAAGATCCCGATTGTGAAAGTTCGATGGAACTCAAAACGCGGGCCGGAGTACACCTGGGAGCGCGAGGATTACATAAAGGAAAAGTATCCGCAACTATTCCCATGCGATGACAAGCGATGATATAGAATGAATTTCGGGACGAAATTCTTTTTAAGTGGGGGATACTGTGACAACTGCCAATTCAGGTCATTCTTGGACTCATGCATATTTATAATAACCATTCATGCACAACATGCCATGACCTAGTAGTATAAATTAGGTCAAAAATCTTGCATAAACTAGGATCCAACTAAGGTCTAGGACTAATATACTTGATACTTACAATTCTAGTAAGTTGCTTAGCTACAATAGGAAATGCCAATACTATAATTAGAATAAGCTTCAAACTTTGTTATAATTGAAATAGGGTATAAAACTCTAAAAATAAATTAAAACACTCTAATTATACTTCAACATGTTGTTGAATACCAAACAATGTTCCAAAAACCCCAAAGAGCCAAAAATCCAAAGTTATAAAATATAAAGCTTAAAAACTTTATAAAATTTGGCTATAAACTTCCTAGTATCAAATTATATTAATCAAATTATGGATTATACCAATGAACTAGAAATATAAATTACAAGTATTAATCATAAATTATTTGTTGAAAACAAGATTTTTAAATAAATCAAATTGCTTAATAAACATTTTATAAAAATGAATGTTTTTATATAAAATATGGGAGGGAAGTTTATAAAGTTTAAAATTTAGGAGAGAGGAGGCCAAAAGGCATGCAAAAACCGGCCATCACCTCTCCCCATGCCCTCTCTCTTCCCCAAAACACAATCATCAAGCCTAAACCCTTACTCCACCTCTTCCACTTCACTCTCTCACTTCACTCTCTTCTTCCTTCTCTCTAAACTCACGAAAATCCTCTCAATCCTCTGCAAATTTCCATATTTTGAATCCCTTGAAGTGTTCTTACTTCTCTCAAGATCAAAACCAAGGTAAACAACAACATCTTCTTCCATAGTTTCATGGTTAAACCTCTTTTTCTTCTTAGTCTTCTCTACTTTTCGGATTCTATGCCTTTCCATGGCTAGAAATCTTTATTCTCCCCTTGTGGTTTGTAGATTCTCACCATAACACAATGCATGTGTTAAAGATGGTGAAAATCCGGGATCAAACCCATGCAAGGAGTGGAAAAGAAGCACATATGATCATGTGACATCAAAACATAATATTTCATGTTCTTCTCCATTTCTTGTGTGTTCATGCATGAACGAAAGCATTAAACCATTTCTAGTACATCTTGGATGCTCATTCATTCCATGCATGTGTTAGAAATCGGGCCTTACCAAGGACATGCATGATGTTCTTATTGAAATACCCTAAAAATGCACACAAGCAAACATGCAATCTGCCAGATTATTTTGTTCGACTTTGAACAGTCATAACTCAGTCATTTTTTAACCAAATCATGATATTCTTTTTGTATTGGTTAGTTCCACGAGTTAACTTTCAAACCCAACTGGTCTTACTGTAAAATATTAAATATCCGATTTTTGGCAGATTTTACAAAAAGGTTGCGCATACAGCTCTTTTTCTGTGATCACTATTTTTATCTTGCTTAAACAATGGTCTTAAACCCAACCATAAATCTTAGGAAAAATACCTTAGAAACTTAACATATCTAGTGAGTTATGGTTGAAATTTCGTGGCTTAAAACCTCACTGAATGGGCTACAAAAATTCATGAACCTCAGCCACATCTACACTTCATGCATTATTGCATGCAACTTTTCTTAAATTGTTTGGAATCATTACCCTCATTTCTCTTCTGAATACATTCTTAACATTTTTACTTTTGAAAGCCCTTGCATGCATGAGATAATCTGGAAAATTTCAAGAGCTTTTGTTATTTATTTGATTTATTAGAATTATTGCTAAAACCAAGGGCATAAATCATATAAAATACTTCCAGAGGTCAATAAATCCTAAATAAATTCATGGATGATACTTATGGGGAATAATGACCCCTCACCAAATTTCAGCAATTTTTGTTACTGTTTCATATGATTTCTAATTTTCTTTTATTTAGGACATGATAAATTACAAAACCACTTTTTAGGATGTGAAAATTCTATCTAACAATTTTCGCATACCTTACTTGTGATGGGTGACTCAAGAAAATAATTTCAAGATTTTTCATCATGTCTAGCTATTTTTCCCAATTTTTGGTAATTATAATGGCTTAAAAATGGGAAAAATAGTTCTGATTATCCAAAATTCATGAAAATTTGCCAGGATATCATATTATATAGTAGGAGGTTACATAAAAATTTTGAATATTTTTCTCCACTGTAAACTATTTTTCCCTTATTTTCTAAAGTTAATTGCACTAAAATTCACTTAAATATACATAAATACCCAAAACGAGTTTATACATTATGAAAACCACTTTTGATATTTTTCCCAAGATATTTATACTGTAAATGATGTTACAAAAATTTATGGTAATTTATTTTAACTGTTTAATAATATTTCTTTAATTAATGACTATTTAAAGGAATAAAACAAGGAAAAATACAAATAACCACTGAAAAATATATTTTATATTTTTCCCAGCCTATTTATGTATAATAACAATTAAATAAAAAGTTTGGGTAATTTTGGAAACTGTTTACTATTTATTTCAATTTTTATTGAAATAAATGCTCAAAAATTATAAAATATAATTAAACAGCTTGGAAATCCATTTTTATAATTTTCCCAGCTTAGTATTGTGTATTAACAGTTAAATAAAAAGTTTGAGAATTTTTATCCCTCGAATGCTATTTTTCGTGAATTTATGTTGTTATTGAGACTTAAAATTTGGAAAATTAACCTTCCAAGGTTGTAATTAATCGCACGACTTGTAAAATTTCAATACATCAGAAAAAGTGTAACAAAATGATATAAATCCAATACTAAAACATAAATTGGCATTTCCCTATATGTAGAGTTTAGTATATTAGCATTAGATATCGACATGGAAACTCACTAGTGCGTGTGTTTGGTGTCGTAGGATCCCGGTAGTAAGACGTTGGTGCATCCCGAAGTACCGCTTGTGTCTACACAAAACATCGTGAGTATTCACGCACTCCCCTATTTTCGTTTTTTTATGTTTTGGGGTGGAAAAGCATGTCCAGAAAAACTATTGTTTGCATGTTGTACTTAAATTGAATTGTATCAAACATGATTGCTATTGTATTGCTATGTTTCTTTATGTATGTCTATGCAACACGGAACATGAGAACTTATCGTACAAAGGCCCTTCCCTTATCTCTAACCATTAACTCTTTGAGCCAATGGTCGTTATGGATAGCGCTATTAGGAATTGACAACTCCTCACTCGCCCGAATCGCTGGAGTGCATGATACCATATTCATCTATGGAACGATAAGCATAGATCTCGATAGGGCTTCAGTCATAGGTTTGGTTGAGACTCATTGTTTGCTCATACACATACAAACGCGTTTCTCGTTATAGCAATAAACTTGTATTCATTAATAGCAATCAACTTGTTTATCATTGAAGCAATGTACTTGTATTTACGAAAAGCCTTATTGTACGCTCGATTTTATAAACTTGTGATACTCACCAACTATTTTCATAGTTGACGCTCGTTTTACATGCTTTTTCAGGAAATAATTAGTAAGTGGATGTAAAGATTCATCATCATAGAGCATGCTGCATCGTGTTGAAGCTATTATGAAGCTATATTTTGAACAATGTTATTTTGAAAAACTTGTATTTTGTTCTTTTGAAGCTATGGGTTGTAAACTTTTAAATACTGCTATGGTGATGTATCTTTATCTTTTGCAATGAAACCGTTATCGCTGTCATACCTTGCGTTTCCGCTTTAGCGGGGTGTGACACTAAACGTACTTGCTTGTAAGCCCAGCGTACTCACCCATTCATCCAAAATTGGATTTCAACCCTTAATCCCTTAAGATATAGCTCCAAAACATATATATGACTTCCTTGAGCTGGATTATCACGTAAAGTTGCTAACTTTAGGTTCATGCATGGCTAAATGAAGCTCTTAAGCTTAAAAAGGACTTTATAAGTGACTTATTGCATGTATGTGACCAAAAATCCCATAAAGCTTGCACCTTTATGCTTAAGGAGTCCATGACAAGCTCAGATCTAAAAGAACAAGCCCTTAAAACATCTTAACTCTTCAATCAACCAAAATGGGACCAAAAGAGATTGCAACAAGTGAGATGATTCTTGATCTATG
Organism: Lactuca saligna; assembly: GCF_052625555.1. NCBI lineage: Eukaryota > Viridiplantae > Streptophyta > Magnoliopsida > Asterales > Asteraceae > Lactuca > Lactuca saligna. Next base: position 50,423,429 of record NC_136417.1, read on the forward strand.
ACCTTCCTTCCAAGCAAAGCACCTTCAATCTTTAAATCTTCCTTCACAATGAGTAAAACAACCACTAAAATCCTCTCAAGGGCTCAAGAATACCACCAAGAAAGCTTAAGGGACGATTTAGGGTTTTAGGAGGTTTGGAGGCTGGTAAAGAGGCCAACCCTAGGGTTTTACGGTGTTTATATATGGTGCAACACCCTAAATTAGGGTTTCCATATTTCTCACATACGTCATGCGTACATAAATGTATGTTCAACGTATGTGTCCGAAGTCTCGTCCCCTCCTCGCATTAGTACGCCGTGCATACACTTTTCACAGCTTGTACGTTAAGCATACCATGTGGTACGCCCCGCGTACTCACTTCATAGCTTGTACGCTAAGCGTACCATGTGGTACACCCCGCGTACTGCCCAAGGACCAAAAATGCAACTTTTATAATAACATGGGCAATAAAGAAACGTACCAAGATTCAAGTATTACACTTATATATCAAGTATAGAATCCTTTCTAATGGAAGTACAACATATATCAAAGGTGGTTCATGCATGAACATATGTGAGTAGCGGAACATAAAGGTGGTTCTAGCTGTTTTTAATCCTAAACTAAAAATGGGGTTTTGATGGTTCTAAATAATTACTAATAGAACATAAACTAAGAACGAACTTATGATTACACCTTATTTTAGTTCTATCGTCTAAACTAGATATAGCTAAAATAATAGTGATAAGTGTAATTAAAACTTATTTTAGTTCTATTGCTACTTTCTAATTAGTAATTAATTAATTATTCATCATCACCGACTTCTTTGTAAACTCATCTAATTGCATTCGAGAATATGAGTCAAACTGAAAGTTACACATTGAAACCGTCAATTCTTGTTCCTTTGGAAGACGTCAATCAAATGGAATAAAGAACAATAAATATGGTAGTTAATGTAAAAGTTAAATCTTCTAATATGAGATGTTGGTGTGTTTTTAATCTTACTTTCCGTGTTGATTGTAATTTGATCACCTGATAAAGTAGTCCACGTCCTTGAAATTCATATTTTCCTGAATATCTATGTAATGTCAAAAATGTTTTAGTCATTTTTTTTGTGATGTTTTGATCCATACCAATCTATCAAGAAGTATACAACAATAGTTTGTCAGTGTTGTATTTTGAAATAATAAAGTTGAGTTTATTTTGGAAAAAAAAAAAGGTCTGAAATGGAAAAACTACAAAATGTAGGGTCTTTTACGAAACAAAAAAACCAATGCTCTATTAGACATGACTTTGGTGGCAATATCAAACCTCAAGTTTTTATGAACCACGTGTTTGTAAGGCGACAATTCTTTTTATATACTTAATATTTTTATATATAAGGCATCATTTTATTAAAGCTTAGCGGCGTTTTTAGATCCTTGCAAAAAACTATATTTACCTGTTGGTGACCTCTGTTGGTGACCTGCTAAGGTCTAAAACAACAAGTAACCGATAAAGTTTGGTCCTTTTCGGAAAAAAAATAGGCCTAAAAAGAAAAAAAATCAAAATATAGTGTCTTTTATGAAAATAACTCTTTATTTTATATATGTATATTATACCATTTAATATTTTATTTGAGTCTACAAATAATACAAACACAAATATGTGTTTTCTAAACCAATGTGTTATACTTAGTATTCTTCAAACTAACATCATGTATAAAAAATAAAACGAAAGATGATTTGTTATATAAATATCTAGGTTTAAACTTGTGGAAACCGTGGTTGAAAAAGAAAACACTATTGATAATTCAAAAATGTATTGAGTAATCAATGACTTGCAAAAATTTATTAATTTACAAAGAGAATGTTTTTTTCTCTAAGTTTATAACTATTAGTTAAAATTAATATATATATATATATATATATATATATATATATATATATATATATATATATATATATTGGTTTGAATATCCGTTCGACATTCTGTATGTGTAAATAGTTGATAAAATCACGATTTTGTACAATACAATATAGCACTACTAGAAAAACAGTCTTTTACGACGCGCAATGCGTGTCGTAAAATGCTCAGACGACGCGCAAATGCGTGTCAAGGAAGGCCCTGTCATAACGAGAGACGACACGCTTTTGCGTGTCGTCTATTTACGACGCGCACTTACGACGCACATTTACGACATGCAATGTGTGTCAATGAAGACCCTGTCATAAAGGAAGATGACACACATTTACGTCTCGCATTGCGTATCATTAAAGTCCCTGTCAAGAAAGGCCATGTTGTAAATGAAGATGACACATTTTTGCGTATCGTAATTTCAATTGCTGAAAAAAATGTTGTTTATAGATTTACTAATTTTCAAATTAAATTTGTATTTAATGTCTCATAATTGAAAATAAAATATCATATAAAAAAATACAATCCATTGCATAAAATTTAATGTCATACAAATAATCGTTCCATGGAAAGATAAAACAAATCAAAAGAAGTTGTAACAAAAAATTACAAACTAATTACATACAAGAAATATGAAAAACTTGAAATCCCTGAGATTAATAGTTCTAACAAAAGCTTCACATGAGATACATACTGTTGGACCAGTAAGAAAGGATATTCCCGAATCGACAATAGTAGCTAGCACAAGAACACGTACACGATTACTTCTGCTAGAATTCACAACTATAGTTGCAGCCTTGCTCCTTCTTCAGAACTCATCTCTTGCAGCCATTGCTCTAAGCCTAGTTTGAATAGATACAACAGCTCCTTGTAAATGCTTGTATGATGTTCTTCCTGCACCTCCTTAAATACTTTTAAAGGACATGAAAAACTTAACTACCAAAGGAAAAGCCAAGGGCAGTAGATTCTCTGTTCTAATGGACATAATAATGTAAATAGTAAATACCATTTCAAGATCATTGTCTATATCTGCCTTGTCAAGGATAACCATAAAAGATCAAATCTTGATAGAAGTGTTGGAGGTAGATTTATGTTTTCAGCTGGAGTTCTGCGTAAATAGTAAATACCATTTCAACATTTATACATTTCTAGATATGCTGTAGAGTCTAATGGAGTCAATATTACTGAAGTGCTCAATTTCAAGACTTCGTGCACTATAAAACATTATTATGACTATATTTGATCCAATTAAATCAATATCCCAACCATACAAAGGTATAAATATACTATACTAATATGATATGTTATGTGCCTTTACAATGTCTCATTACTGCAACTATTGTAGCAAAATTGTCATCAGTTAAAACCATGTCTGAAGCACTCTAATAATAATGATTAGTAATTTGTTATATTATAACCATAAAGTCAACATAAGAAAGAGTTGACTAGTCAAAAAGTCAGAAAATATACTTTTGCAACTTTTATGCCTAAGCCCTTGGGAATTCCTATATCTGCCTTCTTTAATGTAGGTGCATCATTTACCCTATCTCCAGTCATGGCAACCTTCAAACAAAAATTCATTTACCAATTCTCAAAATGATTTTTTTTTAAATTGTACTTAAAATAGATAGGGTATTAGGGTAAGGTAACGAGTAATGAATGTTAGTCTTACATTGTACTGCAGTATATAGAATGATGAATCACTGGAAATTGCTAACATATCACCACTGTCTGCCCAGTAAAGGTTTTGGAAACATATACAAAAATATTATAATATCATTTATATGTTCATGTTGTTTACATCTAATTAAAAGAGGTACAAGTTGGTTACCTGGACATTGACATCGATCCTTTGAATCAATCTACACTCAGCCCAATCATAGAAACATATAAAATCATTTAAGCACATGAAATTCTCTTTTTTACTACTTATGATCCTTGCTTTACTTATATTGTCCCCCTGACCCTGTCCCTGGTGTGTCAACGGTGGGCCTAAACAAATTGCTAATTCAAAAACTATTGCATTCATCGAGAAAGTGAGAGTAATAATCTAGTTGGAAATGTTCAAATATTACAATCATACCATACCTGAAGGAAGCTCTTTTTTTATGTTTGACTTTGAATTATGGATGCCGAAACCCCACCCCACATGTGACTGCTAGTGGGACCATAGTGTACCTGAGAAGTAGGAGTTTCCCCAATTCTTTCATTTAGCAATTTCAGTACCTTTCCTTGAGAAAAAGGAAACTCATGCACAACTGTGGAGTGACTTCTGCTAGTTGATTCAGCTAAATCTCTATGAGTTTCTGATACATTATTTTCAATTTGTATATTAGAGCTTGATTCCAACGTTAAGTTGCAGTCCAGCAAACCACCTGAATTTGACAAATCACAAATCACAAATTAATGTCTCAATAAAAGAGCTGAGGAACATGTTTACTCACTAACCTCCAAAGAAGAGGTATACTTTGAATTTGAAATGTCATAACAATTCATAGAAAATATGTGTATTTGTTATAGAATCTAATATATTTTTTGTAATAAAAAAGATTTCTTGTGATTGTGAAAAGTTGGTAGTTCATCTATTTGATTCTACCTCATCTTTTTTTGGGGGTGGACTTTTTGGTTGGATGGAATGAAAAAGAAATTGAATGGAATGGGAAAAAAACAATGTAATGGAATGGCTAATTAAATTCCATAATTATGTTTGGTTGGCTTATAGGAATGCAGTGAAATTTCATATGATTTTCTACACCATACTTTATTTAGTTATTGTTAATGAACTTTTTATTTATAAAAATAAATAAAAATAAAATTAAACATAATAAAAACTCATTAAAATCCAGATAAAATTATAATTAAAAAAAATCATAGAGTAAATTAAATTTTGGTCCCTGAGTATTAGCTAATTAAAGTTTTCTTTTGCATTTTTTATCCTTAATTAAGGTTTTTGTAAAGCTTTTTGTTCTTGTTCCAAGTAAAATGGCTATACTATATTAGTGGGAGCAAAACTGAAAAAATCAGTTATACTCAGGGACCAAAAGCAATAAATATAGTAAGTAAATAGAAGTCCCTTTGACTTTGTTCTTTAATTGCAAACATATATCATGAAATCCTCTCAAACCATTACAAAACATAGTAAATATACTTAATAAAAAGCTCCTTAAATGCAATATGATATCATGAAACTAACACTTGCAGGTTAAAGATCAAAAAAACTACATCAGACCCTAAATTTTTTATGCCACTTTTAGCAATATACTTAAATTAAAAAAACATCAGACCTTAAAAAGGTTAAAACTATAATTTATTTAAGTGCCCCATTTAGCAATGTACTCACAAAGTGCAATGCTTTAATAAGAAACATAAAACCAAACCAACACCTATGTGCGTACAATGAGATTTTATAACATCAAAACATATTTTTAACAAAAAAGGATCAAAATAAAGTTTTTAAAGATTAAGGTTAATTAATAAAAGTAATTGAATGTACCTTGTTATTTATTGAAATGTGATGATGATACGTTCATCACACCAATCTCTCAAACTATGATATATTTACCTATAATACCAAAATCAAGAAAAAAAAAATATTATTCTTGTCAACAATTTATAGAAAAATTGCTTCTTATCTGACCAAAGTAAAGCAAATTAAAAGTGCATCTTTTAGGTTTCAACAAAGTAAAACAAATAAACATAATTAAGTGGAGTCAAATGCAAAAATGTATCTTTTATCACATACATTCTCTCTCTCTGTCCAACACAGTCAACTTTCACAAAAAGTATTGTTTAAATTCTCACCACACAACACAGACTTAAAGCCCTTGTTTTAGACATTTAATAAGGCTACCACTTACCAATTCCTTCATGAACAGATAAGTTGGGCCTGATAACTGTCACACCCCTAAACCAAGGATGGCGGAAACATCCGGGGTGGTGGACTTCATGTGTAGTATCATAACAACGAGTATAATAGTGTTCAAAGTAAATACAACCATCATAAATATAATTGAAAAGTTACATCGTAGTATGTGTTCACATATTCTAAAATCAATTACATTATGATGACAAAATGAAATGTTTGACGTCTGAGCGTCCCATCCTGAAAAGCTGTTGTTTATCTGATTCATTGATTTCCTAAGAATACAAGTAGTTTCAAAAAAGTGTCAACAATTAAGTTGGTGAGTTCATAAGCTTTTGAATGTGATGGTAAAATCCTTTTCTTTGTAAATATGATATTTGTTCAAGAAAAATCCAATATTTCCCTTATAAAACGCGTTATAGTCTTAAAATTTAAGACCGAAATGTGCAAGTATCTTTCCATACTTAAAGAAATTTTATGCAAGTTTAAATTTAAAAGTAAAAACCTATAAATCTTATGTTTTTGTTCATACCACATGTGAGTTATTATAACCATACTATGACTCAGACGGCCTCGTAATACGGCATTCTTCAGGTGTCGCAAGTTAAATCACACTTGTCACCTCAGACCTGCCAGTCTAGCTGTTGCATGCAGCTCAGGTCTGGGTTTGTCAGACCTAATATAGATCTATACACAACTATCACGTTCTCCCTACAAAAGACTCTGGTTACAATTTACAGGACTTTTGATTTCATTACTTAGATGTAACATGAAGCGAATGTCTCACAAATTTATTCATTAACAGATTTACGTGAACTGAAAACCTTAGGTGAAGAGTTTGAAATGTAATGAAACATAAACTATACATATTATAATTTATTATAGTGGTTTATAATGTAAAACGAACATAAACTATACTTCCATAGTTTATCAAATGTTTGTATACAATGGATGTAAACTTTATTTATAACAATTAATTAATTACCATACTTATGAAGGTAAAAATCCATTTGTTTTCTGATGTATGTCAATAAATTAAAACGAAATGACATGTAATGTAAAAACATATATTCACATAATGATACACACCTTGCTCAACAAGTTACAAGGTGCAAATGAAATTGATAGCATTTTTCTAGTGTTAGCATTTCTATTACTGTTCTTAGAAAATTTATAGAAAAATCATCATTGGTTCAAATCAGAATCCGTAAATTCTGAGAGTTTGGAAAATGAGTCTAGTTTGTTCATAAATTTTATTATGATTTTTAGTGACTTCCAACTTGTGTGAAAAAGTCCATAATCACATACTGGTCCGGATTTGTTCTTGAAATGATAGGCAATTTTGTAACAATCACCATAAATTGTAGAAAAATCGTATGGAGATGTGCAAGTAGCCATTTTAAAGGTATAAACCTGAACAATTTGCACCTAATACAGTTTTGAAAACCAAGATGTTTAAGTTGACCAAAACAGTTTGTGAATGGAGTTAAACTTTTCTGATTAAAGCTGTTGGATGAGTTTAATTGTGTTCTTGGTGTTTTAACTTGTATCCCCCCCCCCCCCCCCCCCCCGTTTAAAACTTAAGAAAAACGTAAAAAGATAGGGGTATGAACTCACCTTGAGTGATTTCCTTAGATGTATGATGAAGAGAAAGGGTTTCTAAGTCAAAAACACTTGATAGAAGCTTGGAGAGTTGAAGATCTAAGAACAATTATGGTGACATTGGTTATGAGAGATTCATAAGTAGAGTGAAGGAGTAAAGAATGTTCAATGTTGGATGAGAATACTTACTGAATGAGGGTGAGAAGTTCAAAGGCAACCTTGGAGTCTCGAGTTCTTAGAGACGGAAATGAGAGAGAAGTGTTTGTTTCTTGGTGAGAGTGTGAGTAAAGTGGAATGAGAGATAGGAGTTTCCAACTTTTAATCAAGTTACCAGCTGGAGGAGAGATGTGAGAGGACAAATAGTTGACTAGGTAGGGGTGAATAGTGATTGGGGGTTGTCCTAAGTGGGTATGGGGGATAGCTTGTGTCACACTCTAAGGGAAATCAACACTTTAACACAGTATCTCACCCAATAGATATAATCCTTGGTTTACGATCATTTCCCAAAATATGGTTTAAAATATGATAATATAAGGTCATATATATAAAAATATAAGTTTGGAGTGTTTAAAATTATAAAAATAAATGTCTGAGGAAATTTACTGAGCAAAAATCACTTGAAAACACTAAAAAGTCCGAAATTGAAGAAAATTCGGAGTCATAAGGTGAAATCCGGAGTCATAGTGTAATCTCCGAAGCTCTACATCAAATTCCGGAGGGAAGGGTACATCCTACGAGGGTTCGAAGTGAGTACAAGGGGGGTTTCAGAGGTACTGGGCGGGTTCCGAAGTCATTCCTTACTTTCGGAGTTAGGTGCGCGTTTGAGTTGGTCTGGGCCGAGGATGCGAGGCTAACTAGACTTTCGAAGCAATGCGAGGTAAGGTCTTCCGGAGTGATGATCCGAAGATCCGAACATGGTGCATCCGGAGCGAAGCCTTCCTGAATCCATTAGAAAATCCGAAGCAAACATGGTGCATCCGGAGCGAAGCCTTCCGGAATCCATTAGAAAATCCGAAGCAAAAGGGTTCCGAAGGTATGCTTCCTCTTCGCTTCTAAGAAGGCATTGCGGACCAAGAGGGTTCTGGACCAAGAGGAGTCCGAACCAAGAGGGTCCTTTTGGGGGTTTCTTCTTCTGGTTTTGAGCTGTTTTTCGACTGAGGAAGGTACTTAGGAAGATTTGAGAGATTTGAGCTACTTGGAGAGATTTGGGAGAGATTTCACATACTTGGAGAGATTTGGGAGAGATTTCACATACTTGGAGAGATTTCTCATACAGAGAGAGATTTGGGAGAGATTACACACACTTGGAGAGATTTAGGAGAGATTTCACATCCTTGGAGAGATTTGAGAGAGATTTCACATACTTGGAGAGATTTAGGAGAGATTACACGCACTTGGAGAGATTTGAGAGAGATTTCACATACTTGGAGAGATTTGGGAGAGATTACACACACTTGGAGAGATTTGGGAGAGATTACACACACTTGGAGAGATTTGGGAGAGATTTCACATCCTTGGAGAGATTTGAGAGAGATTTCACATACTTGGAGAAATTTGGGAGAGATTTAAGATTGAGAGAGATAGAGCGAGGGAGATCGGGAGAGACTTAGTTTGTGACCTTCGCGAGTGTTTAATTTCGAAAGGCAAAGTTTGTACACCTCGTTTAGCCTCATCATGGGTGTGATATGTCCCCGTAGGGTATGAAATAGTGTTCTACCGAATAGTTTCATCACTTACCCCGATTAGGGTTTAGAATTTCTGAACGTACGAACTTTCCAAGTGATAACTTCTTATTAGAATAGCAAGTTCAACAACTTTAAGCATAAGGAAAACCCTAATATACAAGGGTTAGATGAGTTGACCGGTTTAACCCGTTGACTTTATTTGACTTTGACTTGACCAGAAATTGACGTTTGTCACAATAACATCCTTTGAATTGACCAAAAAGATGTCACCACTATAAATATGGTTTGTGTTATATTTTCGTTTTTTTGTTTTTTTTTTTTTACTAAAAATGGATAAATCAAATCACTTAAATAAACATAACAAATAATTTATGGGAAAATAGATCAATTTGAGTTATATTTTTGTTTTTTTTCTTATAATAGAAAGAAATAATATAAAAGGATGGAAATTTATGAACCCACAGAACGAAAAATTAAGTAGTGAAACAAAATGCTTATTTACCAATACATGGATGCTTAATGAGTAATGATTGCCACTTATTTAAATGCTTGTTTGTTTTGATCCGAAATATCAACAAATAATAATGTTTAGGAACTCTATATTACATATAAACTAAAAAATGGGAAAATAAAAAGTAATAACCTGCAGAAATGGAAGCACTAATTTGTTTGGATGTATTAGACAAATGACATTCGTTTAATGAACACTTCAAACAAAATTACAAACATTTTCTTATTTCTTCAAGAAACTATATTAATACAACTAAATAACATCTGTCATAAACTAAAATGGATTCATTGTGGCATTTTACCAAACACCTACTATGCATACTAAGCAGTAAAACTCCGTATCAGAAACAATTTACAAACAACCAATCATATGAAAACAAACTTAAATTGAGATCTTTAGGTGTGATATAGAGAAAAAAACACAAACGGTGATGAAAAAACATCTACCAAAAGCATATTAATTGAGAATAAAAATAATGAAGGTTCAAATGATTTGGTTGTTTCTAATAGGGATATAGACTAGTATTTCAAATAGATAAAGTTGTAGTGATTTGAATAGACTTTTATGATTTGGTTGACATTTGAATTTGACTGTGATTTTGAAGATTCAAAACGAAATTGATAGAGCGTAAAATCGGCAAACAAAAAAACCTTCTTCTTTTTTAAGATTATGTAGTAAGAGAGAAAGTATGAACGGTACGTTGCTATTAATATAAGATTCAATCGTTTTATCAGATAATGACCAACTATCTTCATCTCTTTTCACAAAACCCTAAGCGAGCATGTAGTGTGTGTGTGTGTGAGAGAGAGAGAGAGAGAGAGAGACCTTACTCATAAGCCGGTAACGCCTCATGACTGGTAAGAATTTAGCATGTTCACAAACATTCATGTTCGTTGACATCAATACCCGAGCCACAAAAAAATATGGTTTAACTATAAATCAAGGAACCACTAAATTATATAGATGAAAAATAGTAAAATAATTGAGCTTTAATAAATCAAGGAACTAAGTGAGTATTTGCAGTCTGATTTGGTCTTGCTATGTTTTTCTATTTGTCCATCAAATGATCATCCAAAAGCGTCCTTAATTTGAATAGTGTATCATCAGTAAGAGTATCAATATTAAACAAGGATGTGTAATTGTGAACAAAAGCAAAAAAAGAGGAAAAAATACGAACTTTTCTTAAACCTTTTGCTTCAATTGACATGAGCACCTGCAACAACAATGTACGATAATTAGAAAAAAATGTTAATATGTAGTAAACAGAAGGAACATAAATCATCTTCCTTCCACATTAGAATCTTTTGTGCAACCATATGATGACGATTCACCAAATAACGTCTAAAATTCAAGGTATGTAAAATATTATTAGTTCCATAATTACCCATCTCACCACCTCCATCTTTACACAACCAAAAATGCAAGAAATTATTGTCCAATCTCACTTGAGCATTTCATCGAACACCTCACATGCACTTCATTACTTCAACTTAAATTAAACTTGAAACTAATAGATATCCCACCAACAAGTATAAAACAGAGTCTAGATCACCAAGGAAGAAGTAAGTAAAGAAAAAATCTTTTTTTTTTCTCTTGTTAGTGGATGTCCTAGGCTGTTGAGAAACAGAAAGCTATTACCTTCGATTTAATTTGGAACCAAAGCTTGATGTTAATGAAGTGGAACCAAATTAGAGTTCAATCATCTTGTACATCTTCCTGGTTCCACGATTTGGTTCCATACTTCTTGCAAATCGAAGCCAAATTGTTGTGTAAATAACCAAAAATAAATAGCAAAATAGAAATATAAGTCAAAACGGTTGAGTTGCTCACAGTCGATATCTGGAAGTCAATGTATTCATGTTTGTTTTCGTCTGTAACTCAAATGTTTCTTCCACTTGAGACTTGATGGGAACAAATTCTCCAATTGATGAAGAATCAAAATCAAAACGCTAAATCAAATACCTTTATAGTTACTTTTGAGAAAGTACAGGGGGGAAGTAGAAAGATGATGATGGAAGGAGATGACGAGGGAGGGTGGCAAACGGAACGAAGAGAAGAGAAGGAGGTGATTAATAAGTCATAGAACCCTCAATCTCCAGCTTTGTGAGTGAGAGGAAGGGTTTTTTTTACCGGTGGGAAGGGTTTTTTGACCGAAGAATTTTGTGAGGTCTGGTTCAAAGCCCTAGTATCTTTGTTGATTATGTGAAGACGGGCCATATATGAAGATACAATATGGCGACATACCATATCTGAATTTTTTTTGGCAAAGGTATGGTTGGATCCGATTAAACTATAGATTTTAAAGTGGCCATGGAATTTGCAGAGCTTGATTAATTAGGTCATGGAAAGGAGAAGGGTTTTTCGACCTATAGGAGATGAGAACAAGGCAGGGGGTTTAATTTTTTGGGATTTGATTTCCCTCCTTAGCTATTAAAGATGGACGCGCGATGAAAACTTTATAAAGCGACAATCTTAGACGACACGCCTTTTATGTTGAGTGCCCTCCGTGTTTTTCATTTTTTTGTTCTGACACTAACTTTAAGGGCATGCAAAAATGCGCGTCCTAAATCCTTTAAATTTTAGAAGAGATGACGTTATTTTTAGGGCACACACTTTTGCGTATCGTAAAATACTGCGTGTCATGATTTGCATCACATTAAAGGGCTATATTCTAGTAGTGTAAATTTCAATAGAGTGAAATAAACACAATAAATCAGGTTGCAATCTTTCAGTTTAAATCAAAATCATTAGCTTAGTAATAAATAATGTATAATTAGTCGATACCTATATGATAGTTTATGCCCTACAATGCAAAAAAGCTAAAACATTTTCTACATCAATCATGAGAGACAAAAAGAACCCCAACATCAATAAATTTGCTATTGCATGGTATAAAGAGAAATTATCATTAATTCCACTCTAGTAACTTCTAGCCGGCTTTAATCTGTTTGTGTTGAAACGCATGCCTCTTATAGATTAAAAATGTAGACAATCACTTTGAAAAGGAAATCAATGAGTTTTCCCACCGACATAAATAATCGACAATTACTGCATTTTCAGCCGACATAAATAATCACCATCTTCAATTTTTCTACCTTTACCTTTTTCCCAATTCCAACAAGTACACCCGTTGTATTTACCCCTGCAATTAACAGTTGAAATTAATAAGACTCCAAGTATATTTAATGATACATTATAATTGTATTGCTAGCCATATACTTATATAATGCAAAAAAAAAAAAAATTAAACTGCAGGTGATGCATTTCCTTATTGGTAAAAAGAGCAAAGTATGATGTCATTTCTCCAAATAAAAGACACTCTAATCATATTTTTAATTCAGTAAAACATTGTTATATTTTGTAAAATTAAACTTGTAAGTACATTACCATTGTAGACAAAAATCAAAATACATTGTACAAAATAGGAAAGTATGATGTTATTTCCCACAAACAGTTTGTCATTAAGCTTCTGGCCATTCTTACTTCTTGCATCAGGCTATCAAAGTATACTGTGATAAACTAAAGTAGGAAGCTATTATATATTGTTTAATGATTATTAGGCATTCATTTTTGGTGTGGTTGGTTGTGTGCCAATCTATATTTATCTTTCAATGATTACTAGACAAGTGTGATAAATTAAAGTAGGATGTTTTAATAAACAAAGAAACAGAAGTACATCGCTACTTCTTTCATTTAGCCCTAAACATAATAAACGAAAGAAAAGCAACACACTTTCATTTATTTACTTAACTAACATCCTACTTGCTTTGTTTTAATGTTTAGAGACATTTCATTGTCCATTTTATATCCATATAGGATGTTACACACATAGCGTACAAAAACACACACATAACACACACACACATAGAGACTTTTATTTTAAGCTTTTACTATAACATTATAATTTATAAAGTTAGATGCAATAACTAACAATATAGTTCTTAGCAGTGGTTGAGCCAAAAATTGTAATATGAGGGTACAAGCATAATCGAAATTTAAAATAACAATTGAACCATCAAAATCCGAATAAAATATGAAGCCTCTTGAAATTGTATTTTTTAACAAAAATTTTCGAATTGGTGGTGGAATACCGATCTTACTATTGTCTCTAAACTCTTGGTAGCAATCACTTTGATTCATGAGAAGAAAAAAAAAAGCAAGCAGCAAGGATTAATACTTCGATCTAGGGGTGCAAGGTAGTTAAGCTTACATATATACATAAAATTAATACGTATAGTTTAATATATAAATTTTATTTTGGGGGTACAACTATACCCTAACGACCCATCTAGCTACGCCACTGTTTCTTAGTTTCTTGCATCACCAGGTTTTCATTGACACCTTTATCGATCTTAGCATCTTACTTTCATTTCACATGTGACATGTCTACACCAAAATAACCCGTAAGAAACAATATACTCCGAACGAACAAGATAATAACTTATTTAATTAAGAAACCCTAAAGTTATGGTGCCTCACCAAATCCTCATTACTTCCAATTTGATAGCCCTGACAGCTACATCGATAAATCTAATTTAGTGCCTGTAAAAATACTAAAAATAAATTAAAACATAAATATGAATAATATAAATATTCATTCAAAAAACCTATTACTTACCCATGTTATGTGTTCAAATTCCAAATAACCTTTGTTAGCGAACATTCAAGTAAGCGCCTACTCCATGACATGTTCCATGTCTATAATCAAGACCATATGACCATAACGGAACTCGAGCAAGAACATCAAGAGAATGACCTGATGTGATTTTAATTAAAATATATTTAATAATAAAACCAAAATATTGACTTAAAAATAAAGAAAATGATAGAAAAGAACAATTTATATAGGTAATGTTACCTGTTCATTGGGAAAAAGGGCATTACCCAAAGCAAAGTGACCCTTGAGAATTTATGGAGTGAATAAATGGATTATCATTTTCTTTTTCATATTCAAAAGTGTTGGCAAAGGTAAAATAAAGATTATTAGTTATTAGAATCAAAATTAGCAAAAAGGGGAAAATTGCAGGAAATTGCAACGTACCATACTCTTTTCACCAATATCGATAATGTACGTTATTGATTTTACCCATAATGACAATGCACTTAGATGCTTACTTACTTGTGTATTTTAATGATAATAGCAAAATTTAAACCCATACTAGCAATGTACTTACTTTTCTTTACAGCTAATAGCAATGTACTATACTATTTTCACTAATATAGACAATTTATTTTACTTTTTTACTCATAATTGAAATGTGCTTAAAGATTATGAAGGAATGCACCAATAATGCTTCAGATTAATCAGTAAGGGGCATCGATACTCTAACAACAAACACAAAAATATACCATAGATATAAGATATGTAAATTGAAAAATATATAATAATAAAGTAACCAATCCTTGAATTGAGTTGTTCTTCAACATGTATAATAGAGAGTAAAAACTTGAAATACATTATTATGTAACTCACATTGGCATTATATCAAGCACCTGGTGCTTTGTTATGAGCTCAACAAAACCACAAACAGAGATTAGAGAATCAAGATTTGTCTGAAACAGACATCACCTGTCATCTAATAGCCTGTCATACGCCCTTCTCACTGCACACTCAGTCTATGTCCAGAAATCAGGCTGAAAAAAACACAAGTTAAGAAATCTTGATAAAATAAAGTTAAATGGAGTGAAGAAAAGGTTATCTTCTATTTGTTTGTGCAACTTTTCTCCATCTTTATTTCTCTATAAAGGTGACTAAATTCCTATCTTTATTTGTTGAAATGTATATATCATCCACAAAATGGAAGCAACATAGAAAACACCAAAAATGGAGAACACCACAAACAACGATTCAGCTTTGGGAAATTAAAATAATGAATCAAATGCAAGTTAATAAGAAGTTAAGACATATTATTCTGATCCATTTGCACTAGTTAATGGTTTTAGGCTGCTTTCCGCCAACTTCTCCCGCCACCTTAATTTGTATGATCAACAAATGATCCAAAATCTAGTCCAATATGATAATCACGCTATACCCAATTCTACCAGTATTGCAAGATGTATCCAACAGAGGATTAAAAATTGAAAATTAGCCATTTCCAGATTAAAAACATGGTAGTAAATCAAGCATGATTTACTTCCAAATTTTAACAGGAGGCGACTGAGGATTGCAAAATTGTATCCGACTGATAATCAAGTAATTGAATTAGCCAATTCTAGCAGGATTTTCAGCAGTTCACCGAAGCTATACCCAATTCTAGCAGGATTTTCAGCAGTTCACCGAAGCAAATCAAGTAATTGAAAATTAGCCATGTCCAGATTAAAAACATTATGAAGATGCAGTGTCCATGAATTCAATCATTCAAAATAGCACATAATCAACTCGAAGTTATCTGGTAAATTTTCAGTGGAAACAGCCAGATTTAAGTCAGTTAGCCCAAAAGGTATTTAGTTGAATCATATACGATTGAAAGCAAAAGTGATGAAATGATGATGCTTTTAAACACCGGTCACTACTAGAAAACAAGGTATTTACCGACAGATTTTAGTGACGGAAACCGTCGGAAACATGAACGGAATACCCACGGGTTTCTAACGGACAACAAATTAGGATATTAGCGACGAAATTTCCCACGGTTTGGCAACCGAATCAATATTGTCGGTAATCCGTTACAATATACCGATGATTTTTACTGACAAAAATCATTCAATTTGAATTTTGTTGGTAATCTGTTCGTAAAATTAACATTTTTTATTATTTATTGTTGTAATTTGGTAAATCAACAAACGTGGCTTCACATGATTTAACCTAAGCTAATTCCAAGTAGGGCTCTGTGAATGACAACCCTAGCCATTGTTCGTGTCTCACCTTCGCCAAAACCTAGAGCCCCGACGCCGTCACTCACTTCTGTCCGCCTCCTATTCGACATGCATTCCCCTACACCGAAGCCACCGACATTCACTTCCAAGAACATTCAATCTTAACCTAACATCTATCGGTATTGTACCCTCTCTTCTCTCCTTCCGCCCTCTCCTTCCTCGCACACCGCCACTAGTATTGTCGGAAACAGTTGTTTAGTACCTTCTAGTGCTCTACCTCCGCCTCCACAAAACCGAAGGAGGAGAAAGTCATTGTTATATCTAGACCTACCGGTGTAAGAAAAAGTTGCCTCACATTAGAGCTTTCTGAAAAGCTTAATGGTGAGATAATTAGCATAAAATTTGTCAAGGTATATAAAGAATTAGCTATATCTTATTCCATGAAAGACTGCAGTACTTCTTGTCAAATCATACTATAGTTATAAAAACCGAGGTTATCAAATATATCGATACATCATCATTATCAGAGTAACTCATAAAATGCGGAAACATGTGGTGTGTTCTCTGCAATCATCCCGAGTTCCCTCATTTGAAAACCAAAGAACCTGAAACATAAACTGAAAACAGTAAGCACAAAGCTTAGTGAGTTCCCCAAGATACCAAATACCATAAATAACTTATCACATAACGGGCCTCGCCCACTGAGATATGGGCCCTGCCCACGCTTGCATAACGGGCCCCGCCCACACTCGCATAACGGGCCCTGCCCACACTCATATAACCATATAACCATATAACATTCAAACACATGCGAAAATCATAAAGATAGTAGCATACCGCACAATCATCGGGCCCTACCCACATACAAAATCACATATGCATTACCTGATACTAACATACAGAATAACCATCGGTCCTCGCCTACTAAGCATACAAACACATACAAATGCAAGAGTCATGCAGACATCTAGAACTCTACATAGAAACCATGGGTCGGTATTGGTGCCTTCGACCCTCTAAACTTAGTGAGGAGACTCACCTCGCACAGCTGAAACCCGTGGATAAATCGCTGGCTGCTAGTTGACCGATTCCCAAACTATCAAAATCAAAACAACAACCAATAAACATTTGGGTCCCATTTTATATCTAAATCCATTGCTAGGGTAAATAACCGATTTACCCCTTACCTCTCTTAGACCAAGAATAGGCCCAAACCCAATAAACCACAAGGCCCAAATACCAAAACCACCCAAGGCCCAATCCATGGCCCAATTTTCCAAATTGGGAACAAATCCATAGTGGACTCCACGGATAAATATCAACCCAAAACCTGACGGCCCAACAGGGCCCAAAACAACAAAGCCCAAAAGATGGCCCAAACCGAAGCCCAAAAACGAAATCCCACTTTGCTGAGTACGCGGGGCGTACTCAGCTGTACGCTAAGCGTACTTACTAATTGGCTTGTACGCTGCACGTACAGACTAGTATGCCCATCGTACTCTTCCATTAAGCCAAAATCGACATTAAGTTCTTAATGCATACATCTAGAAGTCCAACCCACGGATCTACTTCTTAGTGAACGTCTAGACCCATAAAGTCACTGACTTGGTGACTTTGCATGCCCCAAGAAGACCCAAAAACAAAAAATAACATTCTACTAACATGAAAAGGACCCAAACTCATGCATGGAAGGATTTAAACCCTACAGGTGCCAACTTTATGGACCTTAAACCTCAGAAACACCAAGAGGGGCAACTCAAAGTTCCTGGAGTGGTATCAAACCACTAGATCTCATCCATGAGCCAAAAAGAAACCAAAACTCCTAAATAATATATCTAAGACATCAATGATCAAGTTCATAACTTTATAACTCTAACAAGCTGGATATTAAGCACATGATCCAGATCCATAAGCTCTTCCTTAATCCACAACCTTGCACCAAACTCCATCTTCTTGGGAATGACCTAAAATCACCAAAATTGTAACTTCCGGTTCCTGGTACGTATTTTAAATAAAATTTATTTATTTTTATGAAGGGAATTGACGAGTTGGAGGCCTTAAACTCATCGAGTAGGAATGGTTTTGGACGCGGGTGGCAAAGTCTACTAGACGAGTTAGGGAGCCCCGACTCGACGAGTAGGGCTACCAGAGTGAAGCCCTAATTTTCGATGTTTTCACTTTATTTAACAACCTTTAATGACCTCCACTCCAGCCCCCATCACCTCCAAACTGTATTTATGAAACCCTAATATACTTTTGAGTGTTCTTGAGCTATTTGTGACATTCTTTGTGATTTGAAGCTTGAAGAAGGAAGGAAAATCTTGGAGGTTCAAGAAGAAGGCAGTAGATCCAGAGCTTGTGTTCCATTTCTAGCTCATTTGAGGCATAAAGCTTATACCTTGGCTTTCCATCACTTAGATCTTCTTGTAGACTTGCATGCTGTCACTTTTGGGTCATTTCAAAGTCATTTTCGGGATTTGAGTGCATATTAGAGTGATGACTTCAGATTTGGGAACATATGAGCTTGGGAAGCTTAAAGTTGCCACCTTTATTGAGATATGGCCCTATTCCATGCATTAGAGGGTGTTTGGGATAACTTTTAGAGTGAATTTTAACTTTTATCTTTTTCTAAAAGTTAAAAAGATGTTTGGTAATCCTGACTTTTCCAACTTTTTCAATAGAGTAAATGCCATCTTTTTGAAAAGTCAGGAAATCCTGACTTTTCCGTCTTTTACAAAAAGGACTTTTTGGCTTTCAAAAGCTAAGCCAAACACCCTCTTAGACTTCTTTTATGGCTTAGTTTTGGTGGTCTAGCTTCATAACACCGTGCATGCATGTAAAGTTAGCAACTTTACGTGTTATGCTAGCCTAAGGGTACCAGATCCGTAGACTAGAAGCATTAGACTCGAGTAGAATTGATTGAATGGGTTTAGACTAAAGGGGACTCGACAAGTTGCTCAAGCTACTCGGCAAGTTGGATCGTAACCCTATACTTTTCTTTCTTCGAACCAACTCAATGAGTTTAGGAGATGACTCAGTGATCTAATCAAGGTTCCTTAAGTATGAAAGACTAAGGAACTCTTTAAGTTCAAGGAAGTACTCGACGAGTTACACGGAAATGTCCCGATTCTGTAAAGGAAGGATGCGATGAGTCCATGGAAGGAGTCGACAAACTGAATGGCAAAGTCTCGATACTGTTGACAGGAGGAACTCGAGGAGTTGTGGAAGAACTCGTTGAATTTGATCGTGATTTCAGTGATTTATGATATATGGAACCCGACGAGTTGACAGACCAACTCGGTGAGTTGATTCA
This sequence comes from Lactuca saligna, assembly GCF_052625555.1. NCBI lineage: Eukaryota > Viridiplantae > Streptophyta > Magnoliopsida > Asterales > Asteraceae > Lactuca > Lactuca saligna. The sequence goes on from NC_136417.1 coordinate 50,443,090, forward strand.
ACAAGAATGTTGACTTTCACCTGAATGTTGACTTTGACCAGGGTGTTGACCTTGACTTTGACTTTGACCTGAGTTCACCCTTAAAAGGGGTATGAGTATGGAAGGGTAATTGAAAGGAATTGTTATGTATAGGAGTTTGAGAGGAGTAGATCTCGGAACTGAGGGAAGTTCTTCTGTTATACGACATCGAGGTGAATTACCTTCTAGTAGGGGTGGGCCTACCGCCACAATGCCAACCCACTAGTAGGAGTTGTTTGTTAGATGATTGTCTTTGTGATAATTTTCTGGTATGCCACTATCTGTTATGTTTTTATGTGCTAGCATGGTATGATATTACATGATAGTGGTAGTAGGGAATAGTCCCGTATCCGGTTGGTAGGATCGAAGGGGTAGTCCAACACCCAGATATGCTAGGCAATATATGTTTATGTTTATTTGCTAGTACTTATATGGTAGTGTTAGGGGTGAAATAGTCCCCGGATTCGGTCCAAAGGACCGAAGGGGTAGGCTAGCACCTAGATATGCTAGGCAGTTACCGGTTGAAAGAGACCGAAGGGGTAGGACAATACCCAGGTACAATAGGCAGTTACCGGTTGAAAGATACCAAAGGGGTAAACCGGCACCCATATATGCTCGGTGGTTACCGGTTGAAAGAAACCGAAGGGGTAGGCCAGCACCCAGATATGCTTGGTAGTATGTTATTGTATGGTATGTGGCATGATGGGGGAACTCACTAAGCTTAGTGCTTACGGTTTTCAGTTTTGTTTTTTCAGGTCCTTCTTCTTCGAAGGGAATGGAGCCGACATGGTAGCAACACAGCACACACATGATTTCTGCATTATGATCCATGGGATTGTACTCTGAAATTATTTTTATTATGACATGTTTTGATTATGGATGATATGTTTTATTATGAGACGCTTCTATGGTTGTATATAAACAAATGGTTTTATTATTAGTAATTTTAAAATGAAATTTTAAGTCATGATTTTTGGGATGTTACAAAAATGCACATCATAAGATCAAAATTACAACCATGGAGGCTTAGAGATGATTTATAGGGTTTTGGGGACTTTGAGGCTGGTAAAGAGGCCAACCCTAAAGACTTAATGAGATTATATAGGGTAGAACTCCAAGATATAGGGTTTTCACTTAGCCCCTCGTACTCCCCGCATACTCCTTGTACACCCAGCGTACAAGGACTCGCATCCCCGATCAAATCCTTGCAGAATGCCAAGCGTACACCACATTACGCCCAACGTAACACCCCTCGCATTAGTAGGTTGCGTGTACTCCTTAGGTACACCCCGCGTACTAGGGTTTCCTCTTAAACCCTAATCACTCCAAAGGCCATAAATTTGAAACATCCTAAAAATACGGTCCAAAAAATTCATTTTGAAGCTTAATATAAAACCATAAATCATCCATAATCATAAAGAAAATCATGTATCATGTATCTCAAAACATCATGTCAAATACTGTATCAAAATCATATGAGAAAATTTTCAGAGTCTAAACATCCCTTGCCAAAATGCGGTGTGTGTCATGCGATCATCTCGAGCTCTTCTCTTTGCTAGTGGAAATACCTAAAACAAAAACTAAAAACTGTAAGCACGAAGCTTAGTGAGTTCCCCAAACTACCATATACCATACATATAACATGAAATTAGTGTTGAATTAGTGCTTAAGTCCATAACTATATTTGGTATGTACTTGACCCGATTGGTATGGTCCATTTGGGTTGCATGGCATCATGCATTTGGATAGACTAAAATGAGAGACATAACACTTAAGGTTTATTAATATATTATCATTTCTAATATATTAATAAGATTATTTAATTAGTATTGATCAAGAATTAATTTGGAATTAATTAAGTGATCAAAAGGAGACTAATTAAATATATGGGTTGATTGTGTAAATCATCCATACTTATATAGTGGGCTAATGTTCCATGGATTATTAAGTTGGGCTAAAACCCATAGGATGCTCCATAGATGCTTCATGGTGTTTTTGTACCCATGGATCATGGAAATGAAAGGCCATGACAATTAGGGTTTACATGGTGTAACCCTAATTGTGACACACTATTTAAGCATCTTATTCTTAGGGAAAAAGGGCCACTATGTGTGAATGGTGAGGGCTAGCCGATTTCATGAATGTATAATTTCTCTCAAGTTATTCCAAGTGTATTTGATGTTGTGTGAACCATTTGAGGTGTCACACTTGGGGCACTAGGCTCTTGAGCTCCATGGAATCAAGCTACAACAAAGAGGTATGTATTCTATCTAGTTTTTGTTATCCTAATACATATGATTGTATGCTAGATAGAAAAATACCTTGGAGTATTCATATTTGCATGTATAATAGAGAAAACATAGATCCAAGGTATTTAGGGTTGCATGTACAATTCGGAGTGTTAGAATGCTCAAAACTCAACAGTGGTACCAAAGCCTATGGTTGTTTTCAATTATACTTGACGCTACTTGCTGTTTAAAGTTGAAAATATCAAGTTTTCTGCGTTCTGGGTGATGAACTCACCGAGTCTACTGATGGACTCGACGAGTCCATGTACAAAACGTGCTACTCGACGAGTCGTGTTCATGGACTCGCCGAGTTGGCTAGGCAGAGTGCAGAAAAATGTTTTTTGGCCACAAATGGATAGGATCATTATTCCAAAGTGTTTTGAATCATAAATAACAAATATTTTTTAAAAGATATGATAATGATCATGCTAATCCATTTGAAAGGTGATTGTCAAAATTTCATGTTTTCTATTAGTTTATATGATTAAGTCTAATTGCATGGAATTTGTTTGACTTGAATTACCTAGTTCATATGAGTTTAATCTAGAAGTTGTAACATTCTTGGTTGAATTGTTGTTTTTAATGATTTTAATAGATTCCATCACTTGTCCTCAAGTTATGGAATTCCAAAGGTTTTTCTTTTAAATGGATCATTAAAAGTCATAAGTTATAAAACATGAAGAATCTATTTTCCATAAATTGTTTTATGATCTCCATAACTTGTCCTCAAGTTATGGATTTTCAAGAGTCTTGCCAATAAAGAAACATTAAACTCATATGTTATGAATATGAAAAGTTTTGAATAGTTTCAAAACTTTCACTCAAGCATGGGAATTTGTAAAGCCTCACACACATTAATGCTTTAATTCCAAACTCTAGAATTTTGGAAGTTAAAATTCAAACTTTATCGACTTCATTAAATTAATTAAATTGTTTAATTAAAAGAGTTAATTGTTGCATAATGACATGGTTTAATTTTAATTAAATTAAGAGTATAGTTTAATTAATAAAATTAAACCACCAAGTATTTTAAATGTGTAAAATACACCCTTATACTATTATAATATTAAAAATTAATACTTATATATATATATATGTATGTATGTATGTATGTATAAGAGTAAAGTCAATCTTACCGTTAGTAGGCCTCATTCATAAAGATAGTTTCTAAGGGGGAGGGGGTATACGGTTACTGCCTATAAAATAGCAGTTTAATGGGTGTCCACTCTCACCCACCGCTTCCTTGACTGATGGAGGGTCGTTAGCCGAACAGGTAGGAAAGGACTATAATTCTCCCCTCATTAAAAGTACAATGATAAATACTAAATAACTAAGCACTTATAAATTCCCAATCTTAGTTACTTAGGAAAAATGTGAAATGGTGCTAACCCATGAAATTACACTTCTCACCTTGTTAAGTCGTTAGTAGAGCATGTGTGGTTAACCGGCACACTAACATGGGACTGACAATGTGTGGCAAAGGGTGACTTAAGTTTTGTCATAAATCAGTGGAGCGCGTGTGGTTAACCGTCACATTGATTGATTGATAAATATTAAGGGTACCATGTATATTTCCATGGTTATTCACACCTTGTTTTGTGATCCTCGACATCCCAATCACAAAACTTGAGAGGGCACATTCGAGATTGAAACATGCCATTGAACAGTTCAATGAATCTCAAACAATCTAGAAGTTTCAAATCCAAGTGAAACCTAATTAATTTATTTTGTTTTCATGGTGGAAATTGGTGAATCTTCATTTGCCTACCTTTAAATATTTTATAGCTTTGATTACGGCATCCCTCTTCCAAGTTATAAAAGTATTGTGTTGGGTCCTAGCCTTAATATTTCATATTGGGTGTTATGTTAAGGACTTTAGATCAACTATCTTGAATATCTCCCAAAAGATGTCTAGGTCAGACATCTATAATCTTCCCAAATCTCTTGGAACTTCACTTCCTCCACCTCCTCCAATTATTTCCCCTAACCCACAAGTTCAAGATCACTCAAGCCCTGTTGGCAAGCAAGGTCTATGTGTGATCGCATCTTGGAGATGAAGTCACATATTGAAAAGTTGGGAGAGTTGGGTGTCAAAGTCTTAAGAAAGTTGGATGTTCAATCACTTTCTAAGTCACATAGTGAGTTCCTTTGGGACTACTATGAAACAGACTATGACATGACCCTTAATGATCTTATCTATTTGCTTGGTGCCGCTGAATCAACAATCGTTTGAGGACTAGTAAAGCAAATTTGATTAGGAGATCAACTTGCCAATGGACATTGACAATGGTAACATTAGATATCTAGAAAAGGCTTTCGCTTCCCAATGGAAAGGGACTGGCCACAATCAACTCGGTTGACCAAATGGTAAAGAGAAAGGCTAAGTCTGCAGTAGTCCCATGTACCATTCCCAAAGACTCCATATGTTTCTCTTGCCAAAGGAAGGGACATTGATTGCGAAGCTGCCAATTTACCTGAAAGATCATAAGGATGGTAAAGTCAAAAGTTTGACTTTACTTCGGGTAAATTCACTATTTAACTCAGTTAAGTTTCTATTTTGAGATTCTTATTACATGATGTGATTGGGTCACATGTTGATGTTTTAAGAATCGAAGAAAAGTGAAGAAACTTAAAGGTAGTTTATGCTAATTCTGATCGCGAAGATGGATTTCAATTGCATGTTTCGGTGATCAGAGTTTTGAGTTGTTTCTTAGGACTTATGATGTATTGCTTAGGAATAGATAACAACAAGTTTTTCATATGCTTTTGCACTGTAAGGATAAGTTTTTCCGCAAAGTTTTAAATAAAAGGAAATTTTTTTGATTTTATTTATTCTAAGTATCCTTACAATGACATTTGTGAAAAATTATTGCTTATATGATTCCCTTGATAGCAATATTGGAAAATGAATTTGTTTCTTTCATTTGTGGTAATCTCTAATTTTCCAAATACGGAGAGATTCTCATCACCCAAGCTTTAATTGAACTGAAACTTGGAATCATGCAAGTTGTATAGTATGATGAATGAGAATTTTCATCTTTGGAAAATTAAGACTAATTCCTTGTCCAGATGTATATGTGAGTCAAGTGAAGGACTAAGGGATCGAGTACACATTCCTATACACTAGTCAAGTCCACCACAGAAGATCGATAAGACTATTCGTCATGATTTACTAAAGTTTAGTAAATATGGTTATACTCACCAGCTTAAGTATAATTCTGAAACATTGGAAAAGTTTTGATGAAAGGCAGAACGAATGAGAAGAATCAAATTTGGCAGAAAGATAAAAGTTTCTCAAATATGAAAAGATGGGAGAGTACTTTAGTATCATGTATTATGATCATCTTAATGATTAAGAAAACCATGTCATAATTGATCTTCTAAGGACATCTTAGTGCATTCCTATGGCTATGAAGAGGAATCAAGAATTACTGAAATGGTTAAATCAAGAAGGTGAGTCACACTTCGTTCCAAAAAAATTCTTAGAGTCATATTACAAGATTGTAACTTGAGTGACATATCTTAAAGAAAGGTTTATAACACTTGTTAAATGTTAGAGTAAAAGTGTCCTACTCTTGTACATTTGAAATTGGCAAGTTGTGATGTTTTGGATAAAAAAAAGACCAACTAAGGCCAATTATGTGAAGTGTTTGTCTTGATAAAGAATTCGTGCTATCTCTTGAATATTTGGCAAGTGAGTCTTATATGTCAAAAGGACAGTGGGAGTCTAAAAGATCTTGAAAGAGTCTAATCAAGAATAAATCCTGTAGTTTATCACTAGCACACGACTTGAGGTTTATCACCTATCGTGTTGACATATTCCTATTTTTGTGCCCATTCTAGTTAAAGTTGGCTTTGCATATGAGTTCTGAGAGTTCTCAATTGGTTGCATAACAACTTGGAAGCAATGGCAGGCCCTTGTGCTGCCACATGGCAAGAAGTTAAGACTGCACAAGTTCAATCCATATGAATTTAGATTTGTCACTAACCTTGTCTTGTGATTATGGTTTTGACAAATTCACATGGATAGGAACACATACACCATAAAATCTAAGTGTCATAAGGTTTCTCTCCGATTCATAAAAATGATGGTGAGGAAAAACATTCAATAAGTAGACTTTAAGTAGATATCAATTGTGATATTTGCATTCTCAAAGTCGTTAGTGGAGCATATGTGGTTAACCGGCACACTAACATTGACTTTTGAGAAAAGGCAAAGGTCTAAACAATTGAGACTATGATTATGGCTTTCCTTTTCATAGTTCTAAAATTATATAGACACACATGAGTGCTATCTAAGGAAAGGTGTATGATTTTGATAAAGTTTTATCAACGCATCTCATATCAGAAGTCTGAACTTTGGTAAGAAAGTGAATAAAGTATTAATTTCTAGAAGTCCAGCTGATTTATGGATACATGTCAAAGCTAGTGGGAGCATAAGTGTTATGCTAATAATCATTATGCTAGTGGGAGCATGATAATTATGATAAGTGTTGCAAGTTAGCAATGTTAATTATAGAAAACAAAAGTTTAAATTTGGAAAAGTTGTTATGCTATAATTAAGGGAGAGGAAATTGTACTTCATTTCAAATCTAAAATCTAAGATTGAGGTTTTAATCATCTTTAGTCAAGGATATATATATATATATATATATATATATATATATATATATATATATATATATATATATATATATGAATTTTATGTTGGAATGGCTCAACATAAGGCAATTCTATATATTGGTCCATTATTTGCATTCGAAAATTCAATTATGATTACGGTATCCCTTTTCATAATCTGAATTATGAGAATTTGGAAAATAGACATAGAAATATTATAGCAAAAAGACTGGTCTAGTATCATGTCTTTATGTGAAACATCATGAATCGTGTCTCATATGCTTCAGATATAGGATCGACTGCATGTGCTATAATATTCATCCTTTCTAAATTTTCCAAATGCTCTGGGCATTAGGAGGGAAAAATCTAGAATTGGTTATGACTGAAATGATTAAGCAATTGTCGAGGACAATCTAAGGTTTACCAAAGATTGGTTTCTCAGGGACAGTTGGAAGTATAATGCTAATTTTGGAAGGACCATATTGACATATTCTGAAAAGAGGCAACTCTTGTTCAGAAGTGATAGTTAAAATGGGAATATGGAAATGTTTCCATAGATGGAAGTTATTCAATTTGTGTAAGATTCGGAAACTTAATGCAAGAAGGATGTTCAAAGCAAGTGGCTTTGAATATGAGACTTCATGGAATGTTAATCTATTAAAATACTCTGTAATGTCTGTTGACAAGTCTTTGTGACTTTGTGCATAACCATTACATGAAGATCAATGCATATAAGTTTAAATCTAACAATATTTCGGTAAATGGCATGAATTTGGAATTCTTGCATTTGCGATAAGATTTTGGGAGTGTGAAATGAGAATCATTGGAATAATGTTCAATTGATCTATTTCACAAAGTAAAGATCATAGACAAACATAGTGTGCATACTTGGTGTATGGCATGACTAGTGTTTAAAAAACATAGTGTACATGCTTGGGACATGGGACAACTATTGTTTTAATTCAAGTATAAAGTTGATAGTTTGAAACAGTATGCAATGAATAATGTGTAATCAATTTTGTGATAAATAAAAGGTGTTTTATTTATATTCATAAGTTCTAAGACCATATTGGATTCGATTATTCTTGTGTTTCACTTTGCATCTTTTGACTTCCAAAATGACTAGGTTATTCTTCCCGAATTACTAAGTTATTCAAACCATCCACAGTCGATAAAACGTTAGAAGTAAGTATTAAGGTAAGACTGTCATGAATGGGTCTGTAGTTTGTTTGGGACAAAGGGGCTACATTGTTCATGAGTACTCCTGGAACAGGGATTCGAGTATTGGATTCAACCCACGCTCATTTGAATCACTTCATGGATTTTTATCACGAGTGATCATGAGACGATAATATCTTATATTCTTCAAACCTAGAGATATGAGTTGTTACTATGAGTTGGTTATACATTGATTGCGCGAAAACGCATTGGTAACTCGATGTTATAAAACGTGCATTTGTGTATGATTCAACAAGTAGTAGAACAAGCCATATGAGTCGATCTTTATCCATTCCTTTTACCTTCGGGATAAAAGCGATATATGGGGGCCCCTCGATGATTTAATGATGACACATGTGAGTGCTTGGCCAAGCCAGGACTGATTTGATTTGTTTAATCAGTCAGTCGTCATAAATAGGAAATCAGGAAACAACAAATGTACAGAGATAATGATTAATAATCCATGTCCCAGTCCATATGATATCTAGAATGGAGGAATATATGATCCCTTATCTAATGGACCAGTCATTTACAAAGGTCAGAGTTCATCGACGAGGTCAGAGTTCGACATCAGCTTTTAAGAGCTACGATTGCTTATCGGTTCCTGAAGTCATACGCAATAATAGTTTTAGACTTATCCAAGTGGGAGGCTGTTGGACTAGTGTCTAAGTCCATAACTATATTTGGTATGTACTTGACCCGATTGGCATGGTCCATTTAGGTTGCATGGCATCATGCATTTGGATAGACTAAAATGAGAGACATAACACTTAAGGTTTATTAATATATTATAAGTTCTAATATATATTAATAAGATTATTTAATTAGTATTGATCAAGAATTAATTTGGAATTAAATAAGTGATCAAAAGGAGACTAATTAAATATATGGGTTGATTGTGTAAATCATTCATACTTGTATAGTGGGCTAATGCTCCATGGATTATTAAGTTGGGCTAAAACCCATAGGATGCTCCATGGATGCTTCATGGTGTTTTTGTACCCATGGATCATCGAAGTGAAAGGCCATGACAATTAGGGTTTATATGGTGTAACCCTAATTGTGACACACTATATAAGCATCTTATTCTTAAGAAAAATGGGCCACTATGTGTGAATGGTGAGGGCTACCCGATTTCATGAAGTGTATCTTTTCTCTCAAGTTATTCTAAGTGTATTTGACGTTGTGTGAACCATTTGAGGTGTCACACTTGGGGCACTAGGCACTTGAGCTCCATGGAATCAAGCTACAACAAAGAGGTATATATTCTATCTAGTTTTTGTTATCCTAATACATATGATTGTATGCTAGATAGCAAAATACTTTGAAATATTCATATTTACATGTATAATAGAGAAAACATAGATCCAGGGTATTTAGGGTTGCATGTACACTTAGAAATGTTAGAATGCTCAAAACCCAACAATTAGGAGATACAGGCCCCGTCCACTCCCTTGGAGATTCGGGCCCGCCCACGCTCCATTGTCTAGGAGATTCGGGCCCCACCCACACTCCGCTATCTCAGAGATTCGGGCTCCAACCACACTCCGTTGTATAGGAGATTAGGGCCCCGCCCACACTCCACTGGCTACGAGATTTGGGCCCCGCCCACACTTGGCTACTATGAGATTCGGGCCCCATCCACACTCAGCTACTAACATGCATACAAGTATTACACATACAACAAGTATCTCTATCTCTAATAAAAAGGCATATACTACAACAATATTATGAGATTCGGGCCCCGCCCCTACTCAGCTTATAACATACTGCATCTATGGGCCGGACTTGGTGCCTTAGACCTGTTCATACTGAAGGAAACTCACCTCTCAAACTTGATGTTGAACTCGTGCGTGAGGAATCTCTGTTGGCTGCTCTCATAACTCCTCGTCTATCACTATATAATAATACTTAGTAAAAAATATGAAAATCTTGCTTAGGGTAAAATGACTATTTTACCCCTGGTCAAAGTCAACGCTCTGGTCAAACTCAACCTTCTGGGTCGACCCAACTCGTCGAGTTAGCATATCGACTCGTCGAGTTTTATAACTGAGAAACCCTACAATCGCGATTCAACTCGCTGAGTCACCCTATGACTCGTCATTTTCCTTGGCTACTCATCAACGCTACTGGACGACCTAACTCGTCGAGTCGTCCTCAGACTTGTCGAGTCCTAGCATAATTAGAATCGGGACAAAATAATTCAACTCATCAAGTTCCTTGCCAACTCGATGAGTTCCATGAACAACACGGGAATCTTCGACCAGACTCGTCGAGTTCCTTTATGAATACGCTGAGACCCTTGCAGATCTAACCTATATAGATGTTTCATTAAGTCTAGGGTTCCAAAATACAGATCCAAATCGTTCCCATGACCCAATTCTACAAAGTTGGTGACTTGATGGCATTGCACACCTTAAATGGTCCCAATTTCAAGTTATAGCAATCTACTTCCACGAACATGACCTTTTCTTGGACAAAAACAGGTTTAAGACCCAATTTATGATTCCAAGGGCAAATTACTACTGGAAATGAGAATCCTAGGCATACAATCCATGAAGAGCTTCATATCTCCCACTATGGGGAAAAAGACTCATAAAACCAAACTAAAAGAGATCTAGAGTATTTTACATGAAGTTGAAGACTTTTTACCTCAGAAAGTTGCCAAGGGTAGATGAGATTCCTGATCCAAGGCTTCTCTTCAAGCTTGATAGCTCCTAGATCTTCCAACTCCTTTACTAAGCAAAAAAACACACTCAAATTCTCAAGTTTCTCACAAAACAAGGATCACAAATGATTTAGGGTTTTCAGGGATAGGGAGGCTGGCAAATCGGGCCTTAAGGTGGGATAAATGGTTTAAATAGGGTGCATAACCCTGAAAATATGTTTTCCTCCTGACAGCCCTACTCGTCGAGTCGAGGCTCTCGACTCGTCAAGTAGATCGCTTAAACCCCGCGTCCATTCTGACTTCTACTCGACGAGTTAGGGCTTCCGACTCGTCGAGTAGCTCTACAAAAATGAATTAATTTATAATTACATGCATACCAGAAGTTGGGAGTTACAATTCTCCCCCACTTATCTTAGACTTTGTCCTCGAAGTATGTTGTCTCGAATAACTCTGGGTAGTGCTCCCGCATTTCCTCCTCAGACTCCCAAGTCCACTCAGAACCTTTACGGTGTTGCCACTGCACCTTCACTAGCTGAACCACCTTGTTCCTCAAGGTCTCCTTCTTCCGATCTAATATCACAATGGGTCTCTCAATGTAATTTAGGCTGTCATCAACCTGAAAATCCTCCAAAGGCACGATCACTAAATCATCCACTAGCACTTCCTTAACTGGGAGACGTGGAAAGTGTTGTGGATTTGACTGAGCTCTGCTGAAAAACCCAAACGATACGCCACCTTGCCTACCCGGGCTATAGCCTTGAAAGGTCCAATGTACCTGGGGCCTAACTTGCCCCACTTCCTGAACCGGATGTCACCCTTCCAAGGCAACACCTTCAGGAGTACCATATCCCCCACCTAGAACTCCAGGACTGAACGACGCTTGTCGGCGTAGCTCTTCTACCGACTATGAGTAGTCCGGAGCCTGCTCTGGACTTGCTGGATCATCTCAGTGGTCTTGAGCACCATGTCGGTACTCCCCATGACCCTTTGACCAACCTCCCGCCAACATATAGGGGTCCTACACTTTCTCTTGTAGAGCATCTCAAAGGGAGGTCGGTCTATGCTAGCGTGGTAGTTGTTGTTATACAAATATTCCTCTAACGGAAGATACGTATCCCAACTGCCACCTAAATCCAAGACACATGTGCGTAGTATGTCCTCGAGAGTCTGTATCGTCCTTTCGCTCTGTCCATACGACTAAGGGTGGAAAGAGGTGCTGAAATAAAGACGAGTACCCATCTCGTCATGAAACCGCTTCCAGAATCTGGAGGTAAAACGGACATCCCGGTCTAAAACAACCAACAATGGAACTTCATGGCGTGCCACCACCTCTCGCACATAAATATCAGCTAGCTTCTCGAATTGGGATGAAATAAGCACTCTTGGTGAACCGATCCACGATGGCCCATATCGAATTCACTCCATGTGCAGTCATGGGAAGCTTTGTGATGAAATCCATAATGATATCTTTCCATTTCCACACGAGAATTTCTAACGGTTGCATCTTCCCATGGGGCCTCTGGCGCTCTACCTTGACCTTCCTACAGGTCAAACACCACTCTACATACCAAGCTATATCCACCTTCATGCAGGGCTACCAATAATTAGGGCGAAGATCCCTATACATCTTCGTCGCCTTGGGATGGATGGAGAATTCGGACTTGTGGGTCTCCTCCATCAGTATATGTCGTACCCCTCCCCAGTACGGAACCCATACCCTCCCATGCAGGGTCAGCAGCCTACGACTATCATATTTAAATGAGGCCACCTGGCCTATGATCCGCTCACACTTCCGACGCTCTTCCTTCATACACTCCACCAGCGCCTCTCGGATATGCTCCAACAGTGGAGTCATCATTGTTATTCTTAGACATATGTCTCGTATCGGATCCGCCACTGCCTTGTGGCTCAAGGAATCAGCCACTACGTTGGCCTTGCCAGGGTGGTATAGGATCTCACAGTCATAATCCTTCACCACATCTAACCACCGACGCTGCCTCATGTTCAGATTCGGCTGATCCATGAGGTACCTCAAACTCTTGTGGTCCCTTATAAATGGTACAACGAACCGCATAGAGGTAATGCTGCCAGATCTTGAGGGCGAAAACCACAACCCCAGCTCTAAATCATGCATCGAATAGTTCGCCTCGTCATGCTTCAGCTGCCGCGAAACGTCAACTATCACGTGACCTCGCTGCATCAGAACTGCACCCATACATGTGATCGACGCATCACAGTAAACTACAAAATCATCTACACCCTTTGGAAGGGTGAGAATCGATGCCTCGCATAGCTGCTGTCTAAGTGTCTCAAAGGCCGCCTGCTGCTCAGGCCCCCAACGGAATATGTGACATCCCCAAAATCTCGGCCAGAAAAGACCGATTTTCATTTATGCTTTTAAAATAATTTCAGAGTAAATCCTTTTGATTTGAAAGAGTTGCGAATTTGTTCCGAAAAACAAAACGTGATAAAATAGTATTTACCAAAGCATTTCATAAAGAAATGTATTTTCATTATATAATCAAAGCTTGGGATGTCATGTTCCGATATAGACCATAAAGCATAAACGATAACATTACAAGTCATTCAACAAATATATACATATACAGACTTGTAAACAAAACAACTTGATGATTCATCCATCTCATGCCCTTGCGCCACTTCTTGTAATACAAATAAACTGAGTGGGTCAGGCTTGGGAGCCTGGTGAGCATATAGGGTTTTCAACCCACAATAAATAATTATATTTAATTCCACCAACCAACAATAACCCAATTACCCATTCCCGTTATTCTCACTTTACATCCCTAAGACAACTAACATAAGGGACCTAGTCTAAGAATATTTCATCGGGGCAACAACACATGCTTCGGGGGTTCCTCAGCAATATAAGTCAAATAAGGCAACCATGAGGTGGATGGAGTATAACGAATGAACACCCAAGTTCATTAACACCTACAGGTGGCGAGCCTGCTAGTGTTCCACAAGACTGTCTAGAAAAGTCTGTGGTCGTCATCTAAACTCCGCTAGATGACTGAATCAAAACAACAACGAGGCCTCTCATCTGTTTATTACACACCAACTATCTACCCATTTTTTACCCAACATATTAGTAGATAAAAATATACATTTTTATACCTAGTTTAAAAACCTGTATAACATGCTTTAATCAATAAATATTCCACATAACAGATGAGGCACACACACATAACACGTATTTCATAGAAAACAAATCAGATCCATGAGATAGAAGAGAGTGAATATACATTCACACATATAACACAAAATATACACATAACACGTATTTCGTATAAAATACTTCATAATTATGCGTTAGAAGAAAGTAACTACACACTCACTTGATCAGAAGATGATCGGACAGAACTACGGCTTACAGTAGTAGTAATCCTCAGCAAATCTGGAAGATCTTCACAAAAATCGAACTTCTCGCGGGCAGAGCTTCGGCTCGGAAACTATTTTCTTCTCGGGATATTCGGGTTTTGGAACTTGCTTCGGGTCTCGGGGTTGATACCGGGGCTTTGGGGGGTTAAAATAGGGCTTAGAGGGTGTATCGGGAGTGGGAGAGAAGGGATGTAGCAACCATAGTCGGCTGGCCCTTCAAATCTATTTATAGGGCAAATTTGGCCCTTGCCATGTTGTGGGATCCTTTTTCCACATCGTGGGCTTGGTCGTCATTGCAAGTTGCATCTGGGGGACTCCCGGAGGTGTCAGGAGACTTGCCACGTCGTGGTCTCTGACACAGCTTTGGGGTTCGTGCCCCGAACTTCAGAAATTCATAACTTTCGCATACGAATTCCGTTTTCGACGTTATTTATATCAATGCGAAGGTGAGATTATGCTCTACAACTCTATTTTAGACTCCATTGGCTAATTCTGAATTGATTTTTAATATATTATAAGTATATTACTTATATAGTATTTTTAATAAGCCGGGACAGGAAAACTCTGTTCGAAATTCATAACTCCTTCATCTGAACTCCGTTTTCGTCTGTCTTTTTATCGTTGGACTACTATAAATGAGATCTTCAATTCTCATTTAGAAATTTTTTGGCTAAATATCACTCGATCTCTATTTCGAGTATTTGGGCTGCATACCGCTAAGTCGAAACTTCGAAAAATCATAACTTCCTCATACGAAGTCAAATTTGGGCGTTCTTTTCATGCACGCTCTCGGTTTAATGAACCCTACGAATTTAGTTTAGATCACTAAGGCTAAATATCGCTCTATCTTAAATTCATATTTTACATCATTCGGCGTCGCCGGTTGTGTCGCGAAACTTCAACAGGTCATAACTTCTTCGTTATAACTCGGATTTCGGCATTCTTTATATCTTCGAAAACCTCGTTTCAACCAATACAACATTATCCATAGATATAGGCTTTATCTAACATTTCATTTTGATGCTTATTTTTATTCTTAATTAAATTAAGTCACACAATTAAGCACATAACACATAATACTTAAATATTTCATCATTAATACTTCAAAAAGAGTTACAAGGGTTAACCTAGACTATTACATCAATGATAATGCCTAGTCTGGAAACGTGGGCGTTACAGAATACCACTGACTTCTTGGTCAATCGAGTCAGTGGGACAGTGATCTTGGAGAAATCCTGAATGAATCTTTGGTAGTAACCCGCTAAACCAAGAAAACTCTGAATCTCAATTGGAGACCTCGGAACCTCCCACTGCATCACGACCTCTATCTTGGCCGGATCAACCAATATACCCTTGTGGTTGACAAGGTGCCCCTAAAACTGCAACAAATGCAACTAGAACTCGCACTTGGAGAACTTTGCGAAAAGTCTCTCATTCCTCAATGTCTCTAGCACCTCCCTCAGGTGCTCCTTATGGTGCTCCTTGGTCTTAGAATAAACGAAGATTTCATCTATGAAAACTATCAAAGACCGGTCCAGCATTAGTCTGCATACACAGTTCTTGAGATCTATGAATGCAGCTGGAACATTGGTGAGCCCAAATGGCATCACCACGAACTCATAATGACCATAACCATTCCTAAAATCTGTCTTCTACACATCATCGTCTCTGACTCGCATCTGATGGTACCCTGATCATAGATTAATCTTGGAGAACCAATATGTTCCCTGAAGCTAGTCAAACAAATCATCAATCCTCAGGAGTGGGTAATGGTTCTTCACCATTACCTTGTTCAGCTCCCGATACTCTATGCACATCCGGTGCGACCCGTCCTTCTTCTTCACAAACAGGATCGGGGCTCCCATGGTGAACTACTAGGTCTGATAAATCCCTTGTCTAGAAGCTCTTGCAACTGCATAGACAACTCCTGCATCTCGGGAGGAGCCAACCGATACGGTGCCTTGACTATCGGAGTCGCACCAGGGACTATGTTAATCCTGAACTCAACCTGTCTCTCCGGAGGTACTCCCGGTAGATCCTCTGGGAATACGTCTGGGTAGTCTTGTACAACCAGTACATCATCTATTGTCGCCTTACCCTTATCCTGAGTATCCATCACATAGGCGACATATCCAGCACAACCCTGATGAAAGTAGCGCCTCACCCTTGTTGCGGAACATAGAGTCAATCCTCTCTGCGGCCTCTAGCCCTGGATCACCAATCCTCCTCCACTAGGAGTCCAAACCCTCACTAACTTCTAATCACAATCAATCACTGCTCCATTGGGACTTAACCAGTGCATACCCACAATGACCTTATTCCCTCGCAGGGGAATAAGAGCCAAGTCCACTAAAAACTGCTCATCAAAAAACTGCAGTGTACATCCCCGATGAACCCTCGCAATCCGAACAGTCATGTCATCTGCTATATCAACGTCTAAGGGACAATCCAGCTCCCCCAGAGCTCTACTAAATTGCTTGCTAAGTGTGAGCGACACAAAAGATTGGTTAGCCCTCGAATCAAACAGTACCATAACTGATATACTGTTCACTAAGAACGATCCTATAAACAAACACATAAACATAAGCAATAATCATAAATAATAAAGATATAATGGCGAAGATACATACCCGTAACAACGTCAGGGGCTGAACGTGCCTTCTCTGCTGTCAACTGGAGGGCTCTACTCTTCACCACTGGCGCATTATCCAGCCCTGACGGTCGTCAGTAATCCATAAAGTGGTAGTAGTGAGTGCCACCACCTGTCCTGCTAATGCTAGACTCGGACACTGGGACATCTTGTGTCCCCTCTGATTTCAGTGGAAGCAAATCAGATCAGATGATGTAGTGGTGATGGTGGTAGCAGTACAATCCCTGCTGACATGCCCAGTTCGGCCGCACTTGAAGCATCCCGAACTACCCGCCCTACATGGCCCCTCATGCCCTCTGCCACACGTGCAGCAGCGGCTTCAGCCCTGCTGGCCCTTCCCTTAGGAATCTACCTTGGGCTTCTTTCTTGAGCCCTCCGTGGCAGACATCGCCTCTAGCTTCCTCTTCTTCTCCATCTCTAAATCAATCTCCCTCTCACGAGCTCTCATTATCATATCCTCCAACATCCTACAACTGGATTGGCTCACAAACTGTCAGATGTCACTCCTCAACATCTCATGATATCGAGCCTTTTCATCTCCTCATCTGCCACATACTGCGGAATGAGAAGGGCCTTCTCCCTGAACTTGTCCGTAATCTCTGCCACTGTCTCTGTCGTCTGTCGGAGATCCTGGAACTCCCTAGCAAGCTATTGCACCTCGATAATAGGTGCGAACTCGGCCCTGAACCTTGTTGTGAAATCACCCAAGGTCATCGCATCCAACACTGTGTCATCGCCAATGGCTCGTCCGACCTCCTCCCACCAATCACATGCTCTGTCCTTCAAGAGACAGGACGCAAGTCGGACCTTGTCCCCCTCGGGACATCTTTTGGTAAGGAAGGCATTGGCAACATCAACCAAACACCTGCTGCTAGCTATAGGGTGTCGAGCCCCAATATAGTCAGGATCTCCACATGCCTTGAACTTCCTGAAAGTCAAAGTGCGCGACGTCATCATGGCTGCTACCCCAGTGCAGAAGGCACTCAACCTCTCATCTATCAGTGTCAAATCGCCTCCTTGATCGTGCCGAAGATCACTGGAGTCTGCTCAATGATGTTGTGCATGATCTCTGAGGAGATGAACTCCCTCATCTGGTCATCTAACTGCCCGGCTCCAGAGCCCAAGCCTGATCCCTCAACAGCTCCTGAATTGCCAACTGGTCTAGTGCGTAGTACCACCATTCTGAATATACACCATAAAAATCATCAAAAACTCATCATACTCAAGGGTTCTATCATACATCAAGTTTCCCATATTCATCTCGGTCCTCCTTGATTCTAGTACGGATCCTCTGCTTTCAGTAGTAAGGGCCCATACTACCTTCCACATCTATCCGTACTTTCCTTAAGAATTTCCTTGACTCCTCCAAGTCCCTTCTAATACTAATGCGTCATGCGCTAATCTCTTCCTAGGCTTGCCCTAGGGTAATCTCCGACCTACACTCTGCCACTAGCTGCATAAGAAGTTCCTGTTACCCTTCCTTAACTAGCTTGCGAATACAATTACATATTACTCAGACTAGATAATTCTTCGGATGAGAGTTCTCACACTACAATGGTTAGGACTTAAACAAGAATTGCACGATAGCATTAAAACCTTGCCTTCTCAAATTATTTTGTCGTCATAATATGCAACATAACATATTCATTTACTAGTTAATTAAGGACAACTAGAAATCCTATAAGCACAAAGCAAACAACATTTGAGCATTAACTAACCATAATAAAACATACTCTACTCTGGCTATCATATTACTGCCTAGTCAGTACTAGCATATTGCGCAAAAGCTCATACAACTCGCATACAAGGCATCCTTCCTAGATCCTAGCTTAGCCCTAATCTAGCATACAATTCTCATATATATATATATATATATATATATATATATATATATATATAAAGCAAGCATACAAGGCATCCTTCCTAGGTCCTTAGCCCTAATCTAGCATGCTGAACACATAATTGTTGGATAAGGTGTCTAAGTCCATAACTATTTCTGGTATATACTTGACCCGACCCGGCATGGTCCATTTGGGTTGCATGGCACCATGCAATTGGATAGACTAAATGAGAGAAATAACGCTTGGAGATTATTAATATATTATAAGTTCTAATATATTAATAATATTATTTGATTAGTTTGATCAAGAATTAATTTAGAATTAATTAAGTGATCAAAAGATAACTAATTAGATATATGGGTTGATTAAGTAAATCATCCATATCTTGTATAGTGGGCTAAAAGGCTCCATGGATCATCAAGTTGGGTTCCACCCATAGGATGCTCCATGGGAGTTACAAACCCATGGGTCATGGAAATGAAGAGTCATGACACATTAGGGTTTAACCCTAGATGTGTCAACACTATATAAGAAACATGTCTCCACCTAAAATCAGCTACAACACATACACACTATGATATAGAGGGCTTGGCCGATTTTTGTGAAGTGAGTATTCTCTCATAAGTTCTTCCAAGAGCATTTGGTGTTGTGTGAAGCATTTGAGGCATCACACTTGGGGTGCTAGGCTCACAAGGTTTCAAGGAATACAAGCAACAACAAGGTAAGTTATTCTATCTATACTTTATGTTAAAATTGTTCCCCATGTATGCTAGATAGGAATATAACCTTGGAAATCAACTTTGCATGACAAATTAGATAAACATAGATCCAAGGTTATTAGGGTTGCATGTACACTTAGGAAGTGTTAGAATGCTCAAAACCCATCAGTGGTATCAGAGCCTAGGCTTGTTTGTTCTTATTTGTGCTTAAAAGTTGAAAACAGAATCGGAAATTTGCTTTCTGCGACTGGACTCGTCGAGTCTATAGGGGGGACTCGTCGAGTCCATGTGTATCTTCAACAAACTCGGCGAGTCATGTTCATGCACTCGGCGAGTAGGGTCGAATGAGTGCAGAATTTCGATTCAGTTGCTGGAAAATGAATTAGAAACATTACCCTAAACTGTTTTAGTAAATGTAAACTTGTTTTTGGTGGTGTAATGTTTTGCTAATTCATTTACAACAACTAGTTATCAAAATTACAAAGTTTTATGTAATTTTTGATTATGTTCATATTCATGTTCTTGTTCTTATGATGTTTTAGATGATCATAGGAATTATTTGTAACCTATTTGGTAGTTTAATTCTTGATCATAATGTGTTTTAATGGAGTCCATAACTTATCCTTAAGTTATGGAAAACCAAGAGTCACACTTGAGTTAAAACCATTAAGAAAACACAAGAGTTATAAAAATGAAGAGTCTTCATTTTATGACTCTATTAAACTTATAAGTTACAAGAAATGAAAAGTTTTGAAAGTTACAAAACTTGCCCTCAAGTTTTGGAACAAGTAAAGTTAAGTTAACACTTTAGTTCCAACCCCTAGAATTTTAAAAGTTAAAATTCAACCCTTATACTTATATTATGATGATTTAATAATTATATATATGTATAAGAACAAGTCGTCTTACCGCTAGTACGCCTCATTCACGAAGCCGGTCTATAAGGTGGGTATAAGGTTGTTGCCTATAAAATGGTGACTTAATGGGTGTATATTCTCACCCACCGCTTGCTTGACTGGTGGAGGGTCGTTAGCCGAACGGGTAAGACAAGGACTTATAAATTCTCATTCAAAGTATGATGAATATATAAAGTAACTAAATGTTTATTAAATTCCCAATCTTAGTTACTTTAGGAAAAATGTGAATAAGGTGCTAATCCATGAAATTACACTTTACACTTTGTCTGAGTCGTTGGTGGAGCGTGTGTGGTTAACCGGCACACTAACTTGGACTTAACAAGGTAGGTAAAGGGTGACTTAAGGTTTATTATAGTATCGGTGGAGCGTGTGTGGTTTACCGGCACATCGATTGAGTGATAAACTTTAAGGGTACCAAGTGATTTGCATGGTTACTTCACACCTCGTTTTGTGATCCTCGGCATCCCAGTCACAAAACTTGGAGGGCACTCCCGAGATTGAAACATGCCTTTGAAAAGTTCATTGGATCTCAAAGAATCTAGGAATTTCTAAAACCAATAAAAACTAAATATTTATTATTTCGGTTTTCGTGGTGGAAATTGGTGAATCGTCATTCACCTACCTTTCAAATATGGTATAGCTTAGATTACGGCATACCTCTTCTAAGTTATATTATATTGTGATTGGATCCTAGCCTTAATATTACATTTGGGTGTTTTATTAAGGACTCTCTTAAATCTAAACTAAACTTGTTCTTCTTTTTCAGATGTCTTCAAATAATGCTTCTGGCTCGAATCCTAATGGCTCCTTTACTCTTATGAGTCTGTGTGGGAAAGTCACCTTTGATGGATCCAACTTCAATAAGTGGATCAGAAACATCAGGATGATTACCCGCTACGAGGACAAAGAATATGTCCTTGACAAGGAGCTTAAGGAAATTGACGAGTCCACTGCAACTCCCCAGGAGATCGCTGACTTTCATACTCATGAAAGAGATGCAACCAAGGTGGCTTGCATCATGTTAGCCACCATGACAGCTGAACTCCAAAAGTCTTATGAAGATTTCTACCCTTATGAAATGCACCAAGATTTGATGGAAAGATACCATCAAAGTGCACGACAAGAGAGGTATGAAGTCATCTGCTCCATGATAACAACCATGATGAAGGACAGAGAGTCCGTCACGAGCCACATGCAGAAAATGCAAAGGTATGTGGATCGGTTGCTAAAGCTTAATGTGAACTTCCCTGAGGAGCTTGAAATAGATATCATTTTGCACTCCTTACCATCGTGCTATGATCAATTCCGCATGACATATCACATGAACAAGGAAGAGGTCACCCTCAGCAAACTTCAGGGACTTCTCAAGACCGCAGAAACAGGTCTTAAGGGGAAGTCGGTTGCTATCACTCCTACTCCAGAATCAACTCCGGTCTTGGCAATCGGGCAAAGTCGAGGGAGGAAGAGAAAGAGATCTTCAAAGGGTACCAAGGCTCGGACCCTTGATGGCTCTTCTTCAAGTGGAACCAAGAAAGGTTTCATTACTCCTTCTTCTGACCCAAAAGAGGCTGAATGCTTCTATTGCCACGAAAAAGCTCATTGGAAGCGGAACTGCCCAAAGTACCAGCAAGATGTGAAGGATGGGAAAGTCAAACCCAACCATGCAGGTATTTACACTATCATTTCTAATAACTCACTCCATTCGAAATCTTGGGTCCTTGATACAGGTTGCAGTATTCATATTTGTTGTGACTTGCAGGGACTAGGAAGAAGTGAGAATGTGGAGCAAGGAAGAATAAACTTAATCATGGGGAATAGGAAAGTTACACTTGTCACCAAGATTGGAGTTTATACTTTATCGCTAAGTAGTGGGTTAAATTTAGATTTGAATAAATGTTGTTATTCGCCAGAAATGGCAAGAAATATTATTTCCTTTCATGCATTGTACAAACAAGGTTTCACCTTTTCGTTTGATAATGAAGTTGGTTCGATTAATGCTTTCTTTAATAATGTACTTTATTTTAAAGCATTACCTTGTGATGGTGTGTATGAAGCTGTATCTATTGTAGATAACTTAGGAAATAATGTTTTGTGTATTGATTATGCTAATAATAATAACTTGGATAAAGCATCATTATGGCATTGTCGTCTTGGACATATAAGCAAGAAACGCATAGGCCAACTCCAAAAGGATGGAGTCTTCGAGTCGTTTGACCTAAAGTCAAATGATAGTTGCGAATCATGCTTACTTGGAAAAATGACAAAGTCACCCTTCACAGGCTCATGTGAAAGGGGTGAAGGTTTGTTGGACCTTATACACACGGATGTGTGTGGACCATTCAAACATGCCACAAGAGATGCTAATCGTTATTATTTGACTTTTACCGATGATTACAGTAGATATGGATATGTCTACTTAATCAAGCATAAGTCAGAGACTTTCGAGAAGTTTAAGGAATTTAAACAGGAAGTCGAGAATCAATTAGGCAGGAACATTAAGATGCTTCGATCCGATCGAGGTGGTGAGTATCTTAGTTCAGAGTTCCTCGACTATCTAAAGGAATGTGGGATTGTCTCACAATTGACACCTCCCAGGACACCGCAGTTAAATGGTGTGGCTGAGAGGCGTAATCGAACCTTGTTGGACATGGTTCGTTCCATGATGAGTCGAACTTCGCTACCAATCTCATTCTGGGGGTATGCCTTAGAGACTGCCGCCCATATCCTTAATCTAGTCCCCACAAAGAAAGTTGCCAAAACTCCTCACGAGATGTGGACTGGTAAAGTACCTAAACTAGACCACATCAAGATTTGGGGCTGCGAGGCTTTCGTGAGACGCGAGACTCATGATAAGCTCGAACCCCGAAGCGAGAGGTGTATTTTCATCGGCTACCCACATCAATCCTTTGGTTACCTCTTCTACAGACCTAGTGACAACGTGGTCTTTGTAGCAAGAAGAGGAGTCTTTCGAGAAAGAGAGTTTATAAGCCAAGGAGACAGTGGGAGGCAAGTTGATCTTGAAGAAATTCAAGAGTCAAGTGGTGAAGGAACTTCAAACTCTAGCCCTCAACTTGAGGAGGAAACTCCTGTTGAGCCAATTGACGAATCTGTACCTCTGAGGCGTTCCACGAGAGTTAGGAGTGCACCTGAGCATTACTATGGATTCCATATTACTGCAGAAGGTGAGACACTTATTAGTGATGAGACACTAGTAAGTCAAGATGATCCTAACAGCTACGAGGAAGCCATGGCGGGCCCCGAGTCTGCCAAATGGAAAGAGGCTATGGATAGCGAGATACAATCCATGTATGACAATCAAGTTTGGAACTTGGTTGAGAATGTACCAGGTCGAAAGACTGTAGGGTGCAAATGGGTCTTCAAAAAGAAGACCGACATGGATGGTAAAGTACACACTTATAAGGCTAGACTGGTTGCAAAGGGCTTCTCTCAAATTCCTGGAGTGGACTATGATGAGACCTTTTCTCCGGTAGCCAAGATTAAGTCTATTCGGGTTCTGTTAGCCATAGCCGCATTTCATGACTATGAAATTTGGCAAATGGATGTCAAAACCGCTTTCCTTAATGGAAAGTTGGCTGAAGATGTTTACATGAGTCAGCCAGAGGGTTTTGTCAGTAACAAGTACCCTAATAGAGTGTGTAAGCTTGAGAAATCCATTTATGGATTAAAGCAAGCACCTCGCAGATGGAATCTTTGCTTTGATGAAAAGGTCAAGGAATTTGGCTTTTCTAGGAGTGAAGATGAATCTTGTGTATATGTCAAGGCTAGTGGGAGTATAGTTAGCTTTTTGGTATTGTATGTGGATGACATACTACTCATAGGAAACGACATTCCAACCTTGCAGGAAGTAAAGTCCTGGCTTGGAAAGTGTTTCGCTATGAAGGACCTTGGTGAAGCTGCCTATATTTTGGGGATAAGAATTTTGAGAGATCAGAGTAAAAGACTAATTGGACTTAGTCAAAGTACCTACTTGGAGAAGATTCTGAAGAGATTCAGAATGCAAGACTCCAAGAAAGGAGAGTTACCCATCCAGAGTAGCGCCAAGTTGAGTAAGACACAAAGCCCTAGCACTGAGGCTGAGATAGCAGAAATGAGTCGAATACCTTATGCTTCGGCTGTAGGTTCGATCATGTATGCTATGACGTGTACTCGACCTGATGTAGCCTTTGCCTTGAGCATGGTTAGCAGGTTTCAGGGGAATCCTGGCAAGGCACACTGGATTGCGGTAAAGAATATTCTCAAGTACCTACGAAGGACTAAGGACTGGGTCCTTACCCTCGGTGGGAGTGATGACTTGAGAGTTGTAGGGTATAGTGATGCTAGCTTCCAGACTGATAGGGATAACTTCCGCTCTCAGTCGGGCTGGGTCTTTACCCTAAATGGAGGAGCAATTTCTTGGAAGAGTTCCAAGCAAGAGACAGTGGCAGATTCTACTTGTGAATCAGAGTATATTGCAGCTAGCGAAGCGGCAAAGGAGGTGTTATGGCTGAGGAACTTCATTGGAGACCTTGGAGTTGTACCAGCTATTAAAGAGCCGATGGAAATTTTCTGTGATAGTGAAAGTGCTGTTGCCTTAGCCAAGGAACCAAGGGATCACGGGAGATCCAGACACATCGACAGAAAATACCATTTCATCAGACATCGGATCGAAGAAGGACTCCTCGTAGCAAAGAGGGTATCATCGGATGAGAACCCAGCAGATCCTCTCACGAAGGGACTGACTCGGGTTAAGCATCTCCAGCATGCTCGGAGCATAGGGCTGAAGGATGATATTAGATTTAGTAGTTAGATAATCTCGAAATTTGTAAAGTGTAATTGACATTTGATGATGAATAAAAGTGTTTTATTTATGAGTAAAGTGTTGCTATCTCTTGTCGATCGTTTACTATATTTCTTTTGCATGTTTTGACTTCCAGAATAATTTTGTTTGGTATAACATATTATTCAAACCTCCACAGTCGGTCATATGTCGGAAGTAGGTATGAATCAAGACTGTCATGTTTGATTGTAGAGGTCTGGGACAAGGCTACAACAATCATGAGTGCTCATAAGTTCTGAGCATTGGACTCAACCCACGCTCACTGGAATCACTTCATGGAATTCTATCTCGAGTGATCGTGAGACGGTAATATCATATAAGTCTTTAAACCTAGAGATATGATTTGTTACTTACAAGTTGGTTAGGCATTGATTGTACGAAAAACGCATTGGTAACTCGATGTTATAAAATCGTGCTCTTATGTGTAATTCAATGAGTAGTAGAACAAACATATGAGTCGAAGTTTATCTGTTCCTTCTTGGATTAGAAGCTGATATCTGGGCCCCTCGATGATTTTGTTTTGACCTATGTACCGGGCCCGGTCAGAACTAAATTGATGTGTTCAATGAAGTTCTTTGTCAAACAAATCGGAAATCGGGAAACAAATGTTGGACAATAAGTAAGACATTGTTCCATGTATTTGTCCGACTGATATCTAGAACAGAGGATTATATGATCACTTATCTTAAATGGCGTACCATCATCTTCTCAAGTTTCGAGAAACCTTGTAAAGAGCTACGATTGCCGATCGGTTCCTGAAGTCATACTTGCAGTAATAGTTACTAGACTTATCCAAGTGGGAGACTGTTGGATAAGGTGTCTAAGTCCATAACTATTTCTGATATATACTTGACCCGACCCGGCATGGTCTATTTGGGTTGCATGGCACCATGCAATTGGATAGACTAAATGAGAGAAATAACGCTTGGAGATTATTAATATATTATAAGTTCTAATATATTAATAATATTATTTGATTAGTTTGATCAAGAATTAATTTAGAATTAATTAAGTGATCAAAAGATAACTAATTAAATATATGGGTTGATTAAGTAAATCATCCATATCTTGTATAGTGGGCTAAAAGGCTCCATGGATCATCAAGTTGGGTTCCACCCATAGGATGCTCCATGGGAGTTACAAACCCATGGGTCATGGAAATGATGAGTGATGACACATTAGGGTTTAACCCTAGATGTGTCAACACTATATAAGAAACATGTCTCCACCTAAAATCGGCTACAACACATACACACTATGATATAGAGGGCTTGGCCGATTTTTGTGAAGTGAGTATTCTCTCATAAGTTCTTCCAAGAGCATTTGGTGTTGTGTGAAGCATTTGAGGCATCACACTTGGGGTGCTAGGCTCACAAGGTTTCAAGGAACACAAGCAACAACAAGGTAAGTTATTCTATCTATACTTTATGTTAAAATTGTTCCCCATGTATGGTAGATAGGAATATAACCTTGGAAATCAACTTTGCATGACAAATTAGATAAACATAGATCCAAGGTTATTAGGGTTGCATGTACACTTAGGAAGTGTTAGAATGCTCAAAACCCATCAATAATCATATCATATCAAAACGACTTATTATATGGATAGTTTGGGAGACTTACCTGAGCTCGGCTGATTGCATGTACCCCACCTTTTTTTTCAAAACTCTTTTTTTAAGTTTCTTTTCAAAATTCTTTTTATCAAATGATTTTCTTTTGTAAATTTTATACCAACTCCTTAGTTTGAGTTCAGACACACCCGAGAGTGTGCCCGAATCCCTCAAACCAAGGCTCTGATACAAACTTGAAACATCGCAAAAATACGGTCCAAAATTTTCTTTTTGAAACTTAATATAAAACCATAAATCATCCATAATCATAAAGAAAATCATGTATCATGTATCTCAAACTTCATGTCAAATACTGTTTCAAAGTTATATGAGAAAAATATCAGAGTCTAAAACATCCCAAGCCAAAATTGGTGTGTGTCATGCGATCATCCCGAGCTTTTCCCCTTGCTAGGGGAAGTACTTGAAACAAAAACTGAAATTTGTAAGCACGAAGCTTAGTGAGTTCCCCAAACTACCATAAACCATACATATAACAAGCAATTAGGAGATATGGGCCCCATCCATTCCCTTGAAGATACAGACCCCGCCCACGCTCCACTGTCTAGGAGATTCAGGCCCCGCCCACACTCCGCTATCTAGGAGATGCGGGCACCACCCACACTCTGCTGTCTAGGAGATTCGGGGCCCGCCCACACTCCACTGGCTACGAGATTTGGGCCCCACCCACACTCGACTACCATGAGATTCGGGCCACGCCCACAATTAGCTACTAACATGCATACAAGTATCACACAAACAACAAGTATCTTTATCTCTAACAAACAGGCATATAATATAACAATATTGTGAGATTCGGGCCCCGCCCCTACTCAGCTTATAACATACTGCATCTACGGGTCGGACTTGGTGCCTTAGACCCGTTCATATGGAAGGAAACTCACCTCTCAAACTGGATGTTGAACCCGTGCGTGAGGAATCTTTGTTGGCTGCTCTCATAACTCCCCGTCTATCACTATATAATAATACTTAGTAAAAAATATGAAAATCTTGCTTAGGGTAAAATGACCATTTTACCCCTGGTCAAAGTCAACGCTCTGGTCAAAGTCAACCTTCTAGGTAGACCCAACTCGTCGAGTTAGCATATCGACTCGTTGAGTTCTATAACTCAGAAACCCTATAATCGCAACTCAACTCGCCGAGTCACCTATGACTCGTCGTGTTCCCTGGCTACTCATCAACGCTACTTGACGAACTACCTCGTCGAGTCCTAGCATAATCAGAATCAGGACAAAATAATTCAACTCTTAGAGTTCCTTGCCAACTCACAGAGTTCCATGAACAACACGAAAATCTTCTACCGGACTCGTCGAGTTCCCTTATGAACTCGCCGAGTCCCTTGCAGATCTAACCTATATATATGTTTCATTAAGTCTAGGATTCCAAAATACAGATCCAAATCGTTCCCATGACCCAATTCTATAAAGTTGGTGACTTGATGGCTTTGCACACCTTAAATGGTCCCAAATTCAAGTTATAGCAACTACTTCCATGAACATGACTTTTTCTTGGACAAAAACGGGTTTAAGACCCAATTTATGATTCCAAGGGAAATTACTACTGGAAATGAGAATCCTAGGCATACAATCCATGAAGAGCTTCATATCTCCCACTATGGGGAAAAAGACTCATAAAACCAAACCAAAAGTGATCTAGAGTCTTATACATCAAGCTGAAGACTTTCACCTTAGAAAGTTGCCAAAGGTAGATGAGATTCCAGATCCAAGGCTTCTCTTCAAGCTTGATAGCTCATAGATCTTCCAACTCCTTTACCAATCAACAAAGCACACTCAAATTCTCAAGTTTCTCACAAAACAAGGCTCACAAATGATTTAGGGTTTTCAGGGACAGGGAGGCTGGAAAATGGGGCCGTAAGGTGGGATAAATGGTTTAAATAGAGTGAAAAACCTCGAAAATAGGGTTTCGTCATGACAACCCTACTCTTCGAGTCGAGGCTCTCGACTCGTCAAGTAGATCGCTTAAGCCCCGCGTCCATTCTGGCTTCCACTCGACAAGTTAGGGCTTCCGACTCGTCGAGTAGCTCTACAAAAATGAATAAATTTATACTTACATGCGTACTAGGACTAGGGTGTTACAAACTTCTTCATTATAAACCCGATTCCGATGATCCTTATGAAATGTTAACGAGAAGTTCTATGCTTTAGTCAACCCATACCTGCCTTACCATATCCCAAGCAAACATCCATTCCCATAGAAGCCCAAGCTGATAAATTACCGAAATACCCTTTGAATCCAAAACACAAACCGAATATGCGGATCATTCACATTACATCATCCAACCCAATGAGTCCAAATCTCAATTCTTCAAGGGTCCCAAGCCCGCTAATACCCAATCCCTGATCACTAATCCAATATGGGAAACT
Source organism: Lactuca saligna (assembly GCF_052625555.1). Taxonomy (NCBI): domain Eukaryota; kingdom Viridiplantae; phylum Streptophyta; class Magnoliopsida; order Asterales; family Asteraceae; genus Lactuca; species Lactuca saligna. The sequence goes on from NC_136417.1 coordinate 50,472,280, forward strand.
ATCCAAGCGAGGGTGTTACAATTGCAAGAGGAATATTTTGCTCTGATGGAAAACTACACTTAGGTTCTTATGTTGTGGCCCACTGGTGCTAATGCTATCAACTGCATATGGTTGTTTAAAAATAGAAGCTTAATGTGTATGCATATTTATCTTGATACAAATCTCTTTTGGTTGCCAACAGATGCAAACAACAACATTATCATCCCCAACCGCCTCCATCATAACTCCCACCTGTAGTAGATTGGTAAAATAAAGAAGAAGGCTTACCAGGAAGGAAGAATTAGGGAAAATCAGGATGGAAGAATTATAACATGGCAATGTTTAATTTGAAACCGACAAAGGATTGATAGAATAAGGAAGAAGGTTTACCAAGAAGACTGATGTTTCTGATTTTGATCCTCCCTTGCTTCATGTCACAACCATGAATTCATTTACTCACAACCCTGATCGACCTCCTTCACTTGCTAAGTCTAGACCTATCGGTATGATTTAGGGTTCTTAAACTGAAAATATACAGTAGTATAGATGGAGGATATGAGCCGTGGTGATGCACCAGGAATCTACAAATTTGATTATGGCGTCGAGTGTCATAGATAAGGTGAGGTTCACCAGTGGTGATGCACCAGGAATCGACCTCCTTCACTTGCTAAGTCTAGACCTATCGGTATGATTTAGGGTTCTTAAACTGAAAATATACAGTAGTAGAGATGGAGGATATGAGCCGTGGTGATGCACCAGGAATCTAGAAATTTGATTATGGCGTCGAGTGTCTTAGATAAGGTGAGGTTCACCAGTGGTCTCTGGCGAAAGTAGAACCTTCAGTTTTTATCGTCATGATGGATCTAAAGGATCCGTTCCGCAGAACGCATAAGAACCAAAGGGTGGAGGGTTCTAAGATCTCGTCGAATCTGCTATGACTAAAGCAAGAACGATAGTGGTTGGAGAGCTCTGAGATAATTATTAAGAGAAAAATAGTCCTTTTATGTCCGTAGAGACACTCCGAGTGAAAAAACAATTATACCAGAACAAATTAATTTTTAAAAATAAAGACTGAAAAATCATTTTGTTGGAACATGTCTTTTTTTGGAACCTGCACAAAAGACGATTCGTAATCTAAGTAATAAATTGCATATGACTATTCAATATTATATCGCTCGATATAATAATCCCCTTTTTTCATGGTAAATAATTTAAGATACTGCAAGAACCTAAATACACTATAAATAACTTTCTTAGGTTAGGCGTTGTACTTCTTTTTCACATTTCAACCTTTATTTGTTCATCATTTCCTTCTTAATCTGTAAGTATTTCTTTTAAACTATGTTACGGCTTTCACCTTTCAAGAACAATGTACAAGTGCATTTTGGAGTTTTCTACCATACCATAGTGATTCTGAAAAGTATTTACCAGTTACTTGTTGTTTAAAAGGTAGTTATGAAAGTATAGTAAAGTTCACTTGCACTCCTATTTGATATTAATTACATAAGTAATAATAAACAACAACGTCCCTTGTAGATTTGACTTTATGCTACACCCCGTTGTTAACCCTTCCATTATGATCGACTTTGCAAGTTTTCTGATTGATGCGAGGATGCACATCGGTGAAGCGTTGATGGTGGTAACAAGGCATATTGAAAGGAAAAATGCAGTATAGAGTTATCCAGATCTCTCCATCGCCCTCTCTTTCTATCTTCTATCCTACCGATTATTCTTTTCTAGAAAAAATAACGTGTTAAATTAAAGGAATCCGTTAATGCTTGATGTAAAAATTACAAATTAAGGTTGCTTCCATTGATGGTTATTAAAACGTTCAAGTCAAAGACGAATCGACCCTGCTAAAGGCAGTCAAAAACCAACCCGTCTATTAGACTTATGTAAATTTAGTGTTTACTATATAATCATTTATTATTTGAGGGGTTGTAAATGTAATTCTTTCCCTATATATAGAGTTACTCGTGTCATTTATGGCATTGAGTTTTACATTCACTCATGGTATCACAGAGCCATTAAACCACATCCCTTTCCCTCCCATAACCTCCTTCTTTTTCTCTTCTTCTTCCCTTAACTCCCACCCATCGGATTTCCTCAATTCTCACTAACCCTCCATGGCAGCCAACTCATCCTCTCTGTCAATGAACACAATCCTCCATCTAATCACCATTCGTTTGTCCTCCTCAAATTATCTTTTATGGCGGAATCAAATGATTCCCCTCTTGAACTATCGACAACTTTACGGCCATGTTGACGACTCCAACCTGTGTCCATCAGCGTCTATTCTGGTAGACAATAAGCCCATTGTTAACCCCGCCTTTGCTGAGTGGGTCTCATTGGATCAAAAGGCTATCATTCTCCTTTAAGCTTCACTCACTAAATAGGCTTTTTCTGAGATCGTCGGACTCTCCACCACTCGTGAGATTTGGAATGCTCTTGAAGCTACCTACGGTAACTCCTCATTGGAGCGTGCTCAAAACCTTCGTGACCGCCTTCGCCATCTCACCAAAGGCAACAACTCCGTCTTTGAGTTTGGTCGCAAATTTAAGTTGGTGTGTGATCAACTCACTGCTATCGGCCAAGTTTTCGATGATTCTGATAAGACTCATTGGTTCTTGTGCGGTCTCGGTGCGTTGTTTGAAACTTTTTCCACAGCTGTTCGGACCTCCGCTGCCTCCTACCAGTTGCGTGATCTTCTGGCTAAGGCCGAAGGTCATGAATTTTTCTTGAAGGCTATAAATGGCGAAGCTTCTTCACCCCCTGCTGTTGCGTTTTCTGCCGGTGCAACACTTGCTGGGTCGGCATCTGGATAGGGTCACGGTGGTCGTGCGGCCCATGGTGGTGGTCGAGGTCATGGTCGTCGGTCACCTTACTGTCAACTTTGTAGGCAAAATGGTCATTTTGCTAACCATTGTCCCTAACTTGCCTCGTTTGCCTCACCCGGGACTTCCAACGAAGTCAATCCGGCTAGGGCTTTCTTAGCCAACTGCAATATTTCCACCGTTGGCCCGGATTGGTTTGTTGACTTCGGGACCTCCGATCACATGGTTTCCTCGACTGGTTCGGTCACTAATTCCGAGCCCTATGGTGGTGATGCTTTCGTTAAATTTGGCAATGGTAACACTCTTAAAATTTCTTCCATTGGTGCATCAAAAATTGCTCCTAATATTCACTTACGTGATGTGTTGGTGGTACCACGCCCCACCACCAACTTATTATCTATTAGTAAACTAACTCGGGACAATCCTATGGATGTTCTTTTTTTCAAATCCGTGTTTTTTTTATTCAGGATCATCAACGAGGCAAGTTCTAACACAAGGAAAATGTGATCACGGCCTTTACGTGTTGGACACCACTCCTAAAGCTTGTGCGTTTGTTGTCGGGGCCAAGCCGCGTGGTTCATTTGAACTTTGGCATTCCCGTTTGGGACATGTGTCATTAGACACAATTTTTATGTTAAATAAACTTGGACTATTAATGGTTTCTAGTGTTTTGCCGAAACCAATTTTGTGTTCTTCTTGTGAGCTTGCTAACTCTTGATGGTTGTCATCACCAGTTCCCTCGGTTGATGGGTTTCGATATTATGTGTCATTTGTGGATGACTACTCTCGTTTCACCTGGCTTTATCCTATGCAGGCTAAATCGGACTTTTTTGACATTTTTTTTATCCTTTCTTAAATTTGTGGAAAACTAGTTTTCCACCAAACTCAAGGTTCTCCAAAGTGATGGTGGATTGGAGTTTCTAAATAATCAGGTCAAGAGTTTGCTAAATTCGCATGGCATTTTTCATCGGGTGTCGTGTCCCAACACCCCGCAACAAAATGGTTGGGTCGAGCGTTAAGCACAGTCACATCATTGAAACTGGGCTTGCTATGATGTTTCATGGTCGTGTTCCCGCTCAGTATTGGGTCCATGCTTTTAGCTTTGCGGTTTACATTATTAATCGCTTACCTTCAAAGGTTCTTGGCTCCAAATCGCCGTTCGAGTTACTCTTTGCGCAAGTACCGTCTTATGATAATTTTTGCCCGTTTGGGTGCCGGGTCTACCCTTATCTACGTGATTATTCGGCGCATAAGCTATCTCCGCGGAGCATTTCGTGTGTTTTTCTTGGTTATCACTCATAATACAAGGGCTATCTTTGTCTTAACCCATGAACAACTCGCATTTACATTCTATGTCATGCTCGTTTTGACGAGATGTGTTTTCCTTTTAACAGTGCCACTCCGCGGGTCTCATTGGATGATTTACCTTTACACTCATTTTTGGAGGATACCTCACAACCTGCGGCTGTCTCCCGGGCCTGTTCAATGCCTCCTGCTTCATCTCCTTGTTAGCCGCGTCCCTTCTCTTGTGGCGTCTGTGCTGATCCAAGCCCTTGCCCCGCTCCGGTGACCACTCCTGCAACTGACACTCCGACTGCTGCACTTGTTGTCCCTATACCCTCCGATTCCGACGCCTCATCCGAGCCCCTTGGCTCGGCCACTGGATCCGATAGTGATGATGATCAACCCACATCACCAAACCCCACACCTAGTATTTCGTTCCCTGCGCCCATTGATCCATCTCCCGTCGGTCACCCCATGATTACTAGGGCTAAAGAAAGGATTTTTAAGCCCCGTCATCGGGCTGATTTGGCGCATACGTCGGACCACGGGTTGTACTCTACATTGTTTGCATTGACTGATCCATCTACTCATCGTGATGCTCTCTTCGAGACCCTAAGTGGGTGGCCACGATGCGCTCCGAAATGCATGCTCTCTCTCGTAATGCCATTTGGTCTTTGGTTCCACGTCCCCTCAACACTAATGTTGTTGGGTGTCGTTGGCTTTTTCGCACCAAGTACCTTGTTGGTGGCTCTATTGATCGGCATAAATCTCGACTTGTTGCTCAGGGATCCAGTCAGGTTACCGGGCTGGATTGTTCTCATACATTTTGCCCGATGGTGAAAGCGGCCACAATTTGCATCGTCTTCACTCTTGCAGTTATTAACCAATGGAAGCTTCATCAGTTAGATGAATCTTATGGAAATTGTCTATATGAAGCAACCTCCAGGTTTTATTGATCCTCGCTACCCCGATCACGTTTGCAAACTCCATAAGGCCATCTATGGTCTCAAACAGGCCCCTCGGGCGTGGTTTCATCAGCTAAGTTCTTTTCTTGTGGCTAATGGATTTGTTTGTAGTCGCGCTAACCCCTCATTGTTTAATTTCAAACGGGGTGCCTGCATCTTGTACCTGCTTGTTTACGTTGATGATCTCATCCTCACTGGCTCGAATTCATCGGTCATTCGTTCGTTTATTCACAAGCTCCACACAGAATTCAAGATCAAGGATCTGGGGCAACTCAACTACTTCCTCGATCTTGAGGCCAAGAATCTCCCCTCTGGGCTTTTTCTCGGTCAATCCAAATATGCTCACTCCATTGTTGATCGTGCTGGACTTCTTGATTCTAAGCTGGCCTCAACGCCCCTTGTAGCCAACACTTCGTTTGTTGCTTCTGGGGTGCTATATGCGGATCCCACTCATTATCGGTCTCTTGTTGGGGCGCTTCAATATTTGACCATCACTCGACCTGATATCTCCTATGCAGTTATTCAAGTCAGCCAGTTCTTGCAAGCTCCAACGGTTCTTCACTACCAGGCCGTCAAACATCTTATTCGATACGTCAAAGGCACTTTGTCCTTTGGACTCACGTTTTCCAGGCTCCAGCTCACGAACCTGGTGGGGTATTTTGATGCTAATTGGGCTCGTTGCCTCGACACTCGTCGATCCACGTATGGGTACTCGATCTTCCTGGGGGGTAATCTTGTGTCCTGGAGCGCCAAAAAGCAACCGCCTATCTCTCCCTCCAGTTGTGAGTCTAATATCGAGTCATGGCCAACACTGCTGCCGAACTAATCTGGATTACTCATTTGCTACGTGAGCTTCATGCCTTGCCAACTGGCCGTCCAACCATTCTGTGTGATAATTAGAGTGCTCTGTTTCTCACTCAGAACCCTGTTTCTCATAAGCGTGCCAAGCATATTGATTTGGATTATCATTTTGTTTGCAAACTCGTTACATCGGGAAAACTCCTCACCATGTTTGTGCCGACCAAGCTTCAGGTTGCGGATATCTTCACGAAGAGTCTCCCTCGACACCAATTCGAGCAATTTCGCCAGATGCTCCGTCTCGGACCTCCACCGGTTTCGCTTGAGGGGGGATATTAGACTTATGTAAATTTAGTGTTTACTATATAATCATTTATTATTTGAGGGGTTGTAAATGTAATTCTTTCCCTATATATAGAGTTACTCATGTCATTGTTAGCATTGATTTTTACATTCACTCACCGTCTCTGACTCTCTATTACCAATTAAATCGGTTTCTCCAATTTTTAGTTCTACACTTTAGTAACTTCTTATCTATATCGGGTGCTTGCAGTTGGGTATCGGGTAGATCGACGGAAAAGATTATGAGATAGTGCAGAACTCTTGAAGTGAATAAAGGGTATCAAGGAGAAGGGTTTCTTGAGGATGGAACATGACATTTAAGAAAATGCAGTATTGCAATAAAGCTCACACACCATCATCCTCCATTTCCGATCAAATCTGAAACGATTGTGACGATTGAGGAGTACAACACTTACAAGGAAAGGAATACCTAACTACATGTTGTATATATGAATACTACGACTATTGTTTTTCCTGGTGTTGTAGCATATTGGAGGGAATTCTACTAACCAAAGTTCACACCACCTGCTTCCATGATTGAGAAAACATACTGGATTAGTGCCGAAGTCATTAAGATTACATGGTTACTACACAACAATTAGGTAGCATTTATTTGAGTTAATTTCTTTACATCGATTCAGGAAACGATGGGAAGTGTTGTACATACATGATGTAATCATTTTAACTTTTTTTCCTCTGTTATGTAATTTCCGACAAGAAAACCGGCGATATGACTAGTGACAAAAATTGTAACCTGATCACTTTTATCTATTTACTTTATTACTTACTAGTTGTGAGACTCGTATATTATACAAGTTGATTAAAACAAATTTTTAAGAAAGAATAATTAAATGAAAAAATTATTTGAATTTGAAATCTAAAATAAATAAAAACTATCAGTAAAAACATGCAAAAAAATAAATTAATTAAAATTATGTGTTTAGTTGTTAGATCCATGTACTAAACAGGTTAATTATAACAAAATGTTAAATACAAAGGTTTAAATTGTAAATTTATTTAAAATTGAAATTTAAAATTTGAAATTTAGAGTTAATAGTTATTATGGTAGGTTTGATTTATGGAAACTAAATTAATGATATATTTGAAATGAAAAATGAAGTAAATGATAAGTGAAAAATAAATATATATCAAAATTATGACAAAATTACATGTGATCAATTGAATAAAAGAATAACGTATGACAAAATCATTCTTATTTATTAAGGAGGATTTAATTTAAAAAATGACACTCAAAACTTTTTTACCATTATTTGGTAAATACTTTTGAAACTATCCCATAGTGATAAATATTTTTTCTATTAACCATTATTCGGTTAAAAACTCTACATTTTGAAGAATATATATGAGAGAGAGAGAGAGTGAGAGAGAGAGAGAGAGGTCGTCGTTCTTGTTAGGGTTACGTTTTATAGGCATCTCTATGGCTAGTGTGGTATTCCCACCGAGCACACCACTATACAAGAGAGAAGAGATACACTCTCACATGGAGAGAGAGATAGAGATAGAGAGAGAGAGAGAGAGAGAGAGAGAGGTCGTCGTTCTTGTCAAGGTTAGGTTTTATAGGCATCTGTATGGCTAGTGTGGTATTCTCACCGAGTACAACACTCCACGTCCGACCCCACTCTATTGCCAGCTTTCCATAACACAATCTTACAGCTTACCATTTTCTTCATAACTTATTATACATGTTTCATCCATTATCGATAATAAAATTGACTTATTTTCATGTGAACCAATTAAGATTGTCACCAATTTTAGTTGACCAATACAATGATTTTTGAGTTGAACTGCATTTAAAAAGAAAATTCACAAACCATTAAAAACCTTGATTTGTGATTTTAACATATATCTAACAAAAAAACAAATCAACCAACTAATACGTCGATTTATGATTTTAAAAAGTAAAAGAAGATAACAGACGCACTATCAAAAAAGTTGGCTTCATGTTTACCTCCATGTTGGTGGTTGTATATTGTTGTCGTTCATATTTGAATTGATGTATTTTACGTTGTTTTAGAGTTTCCACTACTTAAGTTTTTTAAAAGTAATGGATTTGGCCCCAGAAGAACTATTTATGTTTTTAGTCTCAAAAATAAAGTCTTGCAGCACTTTTCATCCTTCCTTTTAATAATAATAAAAAACAATGTAACTATTTTACTCTTATTTTAAACTGTTTACTAATTTCGACAAAACATTACTTAGTCAATTAGCCAAATATGACCTAAATAACATTATTCAAACTTTGGGCTTTACCTATAAATTGCAGAAATTAAATGTATAAATGATAAAGGTAACAATAAAATTAATATATGAAAAAGAAAAACAACAATGTTACATGGTCAAGACCAAAGAGCGACCCAAGTTTGCCAGACAGGCAACTCGTCCTTTGAGCGATACCAATGTTTTAAAAATTGCATTTTTAGCTGAATCGGTCTAATGAATTGTTCTCAGTTCGATCATCGGTTCAACCGTTGGTCTACATCTAAAAGTGGTGTATGTCGGTCTTCAAATTGTATACACTCCAGATAACCTAGATAAACTGATGGATCGAGCTATTCAATTTTCTTTGAACTTCTTACAACATGTCTTAAGAGAACTAAAATTTTGATTTTTGGAAGAAATTTGCTCTCTCTCTCTCTCTCTCTCTCTCTCTCTCCCCCCCCCCCCACACACACACACACTCTGTGTGTGTGTGTATATATATATATATCATCGTACAATGAGTGAGATGTCAAACGGGCAACAAGTTGTGCCGCTAAACCTTTTTGAATGGTAAAATTAATTCTTTTAAAGACTACATCTGAAGATCTAGGGGATATACATTACTATGCATGATTTGTTGTACTCTTTTAAGAAGCTCTACCGTATCCGGTGCGAGGAAACCAAATATATCAAATGCAAATGGTATGGACACGTGTTGATTTTCCATGCATGATTTCTCATATTTGGTGACTTTGTCTGTAGTTGCTTTTAAAGCAGCCTGTACCGCCGTGAAACCCCCAATCCTCAAGCCCACGAGAGGGGATACCCCTGTAAGATCCACACATGCGTATTTCCCTCCAACCCATCCAAAAATCAAAATGTTAGTCGGTCTAAGGGTTGACCTTCCTTCTGTCGGGTCAGTCAAGAAATTAACATTTGCCTCTTTCTTACCGAAAACCCCGACACGCTTAAATATGTCAAAGAAAACATCCATAACCATATCGTGCCTGTATTTGAACCCCGAGAGTTCTTTACAGTGAACTGCATGCTCTTCAAAAGAGTCTAAATATGCCTTGCGACACACCAGACATATCTCGTCAGCTGGGAATATGGGAATCATGAGTCGATATTTGAGGATAGTACGATACTCCACGGGAGACATGTGTTGGCCAAGCCCATCTATAGGGATAGCTAGAAGAAAATCTTGAGCATGTGGTTCACGTAAGCTCTGGAACACTACTTTCTGCCGAGTCCTCATGTCAAGATGCACTTCCATATCTTGGACAATTTTACGAAAAATGGCACTCGCTAGTGTATTATGGGATTTAGGGGGGGGGGGGTATCTTTAGTTGTAAAACTGTTAAGGTCAAAATCTGGAAGCTTGTTGCAAGGGATGCCAAGGCACAATCGTAATAAGAATCCATATCATGTATATCGCTATCTCGTAAGACGTGGTCTTGCAATACCCAAGATTGGGCCCTTAAGGAAACCAAAGCATATGAGGTAGCCTCTACTGCCGAGTATAAACCCAAATTCCCAAACCTAATGCGTAAGGAACCAATTCGTCATTGTATCTCACCAAAGAAACGGCCCCCACAAAACACAATGTCCTCAATCGCCCCGCGCAACCCACTGTCAAAGAATATTGCTGCCTCCTCCATGTGAACAGGTTGGCACAGCCTCAACCCAACGAAAAGCTTAGCAATACCCATACAAGACCGAAGAAGAAGGATCTCACTCTGGGGGTCAGACATTTGTGGAAGAAGGCGCATCAAATTCACAGCATTTTCGGCTCTCTTTATGGCTAAGCTGCGAATTAAACTAGCTAGCATCTCTACTAATAGCTCCCCCACGAAGTTTAACCCCCAAAGGCGGCCTCCCAATGTCAGCTGGGAGTAGCCCCTCCCGTAACTTCCTACCATCACACGAGCGCCAAAAGAGCTCGACTTTCTTGTTATTCAACTGAAGGCCCAATAGGCCAATCACCGTAATGATGTCCAATGCTTTGGCCACCTCCTTCGAATCTCCAAAAAGTGTGCCATGATCAAGGTACCATGCATGGAGAAGAAGTTTGTAATTATCTCTAATCTTATGCAAGAGCGAGTGCAACACAATGGCAAAGAGAAGTGGTCCCAAGGGGTCTCCTTGCTGAACCCCCGTATTGGACCAAATATATGTGTTTCCTAGATACAACCTTGCTGCTTGACCGTATAAGAATTCTACCCACAAGGAAATAGATACATGTTGCGTTTTGAGCATTCTAACACTCCTAAGTGTACATGCAACCCTAAATACCTTGGATCTATGTTTTCTCTATTATACATGCAAATAAGAACTTCCAAGGTATTATCCTAATCTAGCATATAAAACTATCAATATAAAAAGATAAAATACATACCTTGCCTAGTGCCCCAAGTGTGACACCTCAAATGGTTCACACAACACCAAATACACTTGGAATAACTTAAGAGAAATCCACAACTCATGAAATCGGCTAGCTCTTATTTTTACACACTCTAGTGGCCGATTTTGGTCAAGAATAAGATCTTTATATAGTGTTACAATTAGGGTAAACCCGAATTGTCATGACTTTCCATTTCCTTGGATCCATGGGTTCAAATACACCATGGAGCATCCATGGACCATCCTATGGGTTTTATCCTAACTTGATTATCCATGGAGCATTAGCCCACTATACAAGTATGGATGATTTACACAATCAACCCATATATTTAATTAGTCTTCTTTTGATCACTTAATTAATCCTAGATTAATTCTTGATCAATACTAATTAAATAATCTTATTATTCTTATTATTAATATACTAGAACTTATAATATATTAATAACCATAAGTGTCTTATTTCTCTCATTATAGTTTATCCAAGTGCATGATGACATGCAACCCAAATGGACCATGCCGGGTCGGGTCAAGTCTTACCAATTATAGTTATGGACTTAGACATTAATCCAAAAGTCTCCCACTTGGATAAGTCTAAAACTAATATTGTGTATGACTTCAGGAACCGTCTGGCAATCGTAGCTCTCAAAAGCTTCTGTCGAACTCTGACCTTGTAGATGAACTCTGACCTTTGTCAGTGACTTGTCCATTAGATAAGGGATCATATATTCCTCCTTTCTAGATATCATATGGACTGAGACATTGATTATAATCATTCTCTCTGTCCATTTGTTGTTTCCCGATTTCCGATTTATGACGACTGACTAATTGAACAAATCAAATCACTCCTGGCCCGGCCGAGCACTTCCATTTGTCATCATCAAATCATTGAGGGGCCCACAGATATCTCTTTTATCCCGAAGGTAAAAGGAATGAATAAACTTCGACTCATATGGCTTGTTCTACTACTTGTTGAATCATACACAAAGGCACGTTTTATAGCACCGAGTTACCAAATGCGTTTTCGTGCAATCAATGTACAACCAACTCATAGTAACAACTCATATCTCTAGGTTTGAAGAATATAAGATATTATCATCTCATGATCACTCGTGACAAAATCCATGAAGTGATTCCAATGAGCGCGGGTTGAATCCAATACTCAGAACTTATGAACACTCATGAGTGTTGTAGCCCTTTGTCCAACACCTTAGACCTCTACAAGCCAACCCATGACAGTCTTAATTCATATCTACTTCCAACATATGACCGGCTGTGGATTGTTTGAATAACTTAGTCATTCCGGAAGAATAACCAAGTTTATTCGGGAAGTCAAAACATGCAAAGTGAAACACAATAATAATTGAATCCAATACGGTATCAAAACCTATGAACATAAATAAAACACATTTTATTTATCACCATATGATTACACATTATTCATTGTATATTGTTTCAGCTATCAACTTTATTCTTGAATTTAAAACAATAGTTGTCCCATGCTCCAAGCATGTACACTATGTTTTCTAAACACTAGTCATGCCATACACCAAGTATGCATACTATGTTTGTCTATGATCTTTACTTTGTGAACTAGATCCATTGAACATAACTTCAATGATTCTCTTTTCACACTCCCAAATCCTTACTGCAAGTACAAGAATTCCAAATTCATGTCATTTACTAAAATCTGTTAGATTCTAAACTTATATGCATTGATCCTCTTGTAATGATTATGCACAAAGTCAGAAAGACTTGACAACAATCATTACAGAGTATTCCAAAGGAGATCAGCTCCTTGGAAACATCCTTCTTGCATTAAGTTTCCTAATCTTAAACAGATTAAAAATTCTAACTTTGAAACATTTCCAGATTCCATTTTAACTATCACTTCTGAACAAGAGTTTCCACCTTCCAAATTATGTCAATATGGTCCTTCCAGAATTATCACTATACTTCCAACTGTCCTTGAGCAACCAATCGTTGGTAAACCTTAGATTGTCCTCGACAATTGTTTAATCCTTTTAGTCATATCCAGTTCTAAACCTTTTCCCTTCTTAATGCCCTAGGCATTTGGAAAAATTTATAAAGGATGAATATAACACATGTAATCGATCCTATATCCGAAGCATATGGGAATCGATTCATGATGTCTCACATAAAGACTAAACCAGTCTTTTGCTATAACATTTCCATGTCAATTTGCCAAGTTCTCATAATTCAGATTATGAAAAGGGATGCCGTAATCATAATCAAATTTTAGAACGCAAATAATGGATTCATATACAAAATGTAACATCCGGATTTTACCAGGTATAATGAAAGTTTAATTATGTTATTTTGTGAGAGGGACTCGGCGAGTCGGGGCTCAGACTCGCCGAGTAGAGACGCGGGATTGAGCAAAGATGCGCGCTTGGACTCGGCGAGTCCAAGGTATGGACTCGGCGAGTCTGCGCTGTGTAGTGAAACCCTAAATCTCCGGGTTTGTGGCCTATTTAAAGGGCCTTATGGCCGTCATTTGCACTCATCCAACCCCCAGAGTGTGTCCATAGAGTCCTTGAGCGTTTGGTGAAGGATTGAGAGCAAATCTTGACCTTGTGAGTGTTGTTTAGCAAGAAGAAGGAGGCTCTAGGCAAGAGGAAGCAAAGGAGGTTGCTATTTCGTGGATTTGGAGCTGGGATCATCACTCTAAAGGTACTATTTTCGGACCATTTCCTGTTTGGTGAAACTTGATGCAAGTTAGGGCTTAATATGATCATTTATGGGGTGATTTGGTGCCCTTTTGTCCCCTCTTTGAGTTGAGACCATGGATCTGGATCCATAAAGGTCCAGAGGGCCTCACTCATCAAGCTTTATGGGTGAAAATGGAGTCCTTGGCCTTGTGTTGAAGTAATAGAGTCAAAATCATCATTTGTGATCATGTAGAGGTTATTTATGCATCAAGGTTGTGACTTTACGTGCTAAATAAGCATGGGGGGACTGGATCTATGGATTAGTGAACTGGATCTGGCCTTTTGAGCAAGATTGAGTCAGTGCATGGCATGGACTCGCCGAGTCCGAAGAATAGACTCGGCGAGTAGCTTGAATGTTGCACGACCACTCAGTGACTGGCCTCGCCGAGTTGGGATGAGTGAACTCAGTGGGTCAAAGGGGGAGTCAGGATGGACAGGTGGACCGAGTCAAACTGGACTCGCCGAGTTGTTCTTGAGACTCGGCGAGTTGAGTCGTGGTGGCCCCACAACTCGTGCCAGGTGGAGCTCGTCGAGTTGGGGGAAATACTCGACGTGTCAAGGGAGGATTCCAGGGAAGTTGGTGCATGCACAAGGACTCGCCGAGTCGCCATAGTGCACTCGCCGAGTCCGGTCAAAGTTGACCGTTGACCAGCGTTGACCAAGAGTGATTGTTATAGTGTGATCAACTCTAGATTGGGAGAGTGTTAATTAGAGATGTATTGTGCTATAGGGGGACTACAGCTCGGCGGATCGAGTGTTTAGTGATTTCAGGGTTACGAGTTACCGAGACACACGAGGTGAGTCTCCTCACTATACTTTACCTTGAGTAGGTAACCAGAGTTATGTGTTAGAGTAATTGTATGCTATGTATGTTATGTGTTGTACTGCATGATTTATATGTGATTTATGTGGTGCATGTTTATCAGAGCTAGAACCTGAGGGTTCACAGAGTTTGGGTGCACGGACCCACAGAGTTATAGCCTCGAGTGGCTAATATGTGTTTTATGTGGTATTTTGGGGAACTCACTAAGCTTTGTGCTTACAGTGTTGATGTTATTTGTTTCAGGTGTTAGTGACGACCGCGGGAAGGCGCCGGCTTGATCCGTACACACACGTTTGAAGTTTTACATGTTGATCTTGGGATTTTGTACTGTTTTATTGAACAAGTAAAATGGGTGTTTTTATGAATATTAGTGGAATTACGTTATATAAAAATTGAAAATTTTGTTGAAAAATCAGTGTTACAAATTGGTATCAGAGCCTTGGTTTGAGGGATTCGGGTACACCTTCGGGAGTATTTGAACTCAAACTGAGGAATTAAAGGGATATTTTCAAAAATAAAAACCAAAATTTTCTAAGAGTAAAGGGTTTTCCAGGAAGAAACGTGTGTACGATCAGTCAGCGCCGGAACGGTGAATTCCCAAAATACCTTTTGTTATGAAATAATTAATACTGTGATGTGTTTGCATGCTAGAGCAGGCTAGGTATTGCTGATAGGACTAGAGTGGCCTGTTTTGTGATGCCTTAGCTTAGGGAATGGTGAGCTGCTGTGAGATGCTAAGAGTAATTAGGTAGCAGCTAGGGCTTTGTGTGAGATTTGTTCCAGAGTGATTTGAGTATGATAGAGTACTTGGGGACTGGGATCCGAAGAGGACGATTTGGGGTGTGTACTGAGACGGTGCGGACAGTAGTATTGGGCCCGTACTACTCAAAGCACCGGTGCGGTACACAGTCCAAATAAGAATCTGGGGATGCCAAGAATCAAGGAGGGATGGATTGTTGAATGTAAGAGTATTCGAGTGAATTCTAATTATTCGCATGTTGTATTTCAGAGGTTGATCATGGTGAGGACACGACACATGCCGGAGGATGCCGGATCTAGTGATGAGGACATTCGGCAGATCATTCATGAGGAGGTGGCTGCGGTCATCAGAGCCGAGATACCAGAGATGTTCGGGTCTATTAAGACCGCCTTGATTGAGACATTTGACGAGCGCTATGCCGCTCTTTCTGAGGCTGCGGTCGCAGCAGCTACCGCAGCGATTGCTGCGGCGAGACCCCAGGGAGGTGATGCGATGTTGTTCAGGGAGTTCAGCAACACCAAGCCACCAGAGTTTGATGGTACCCAGGATCCGGTGGCGGCTATGAGGTGGATATCTGATATGGAGGGATGCTTCTTCACTTGCTCGTCCCTCGAGCATTTGAAGGTTCGGTTTGCGCTGAACCAGCTTCGCTTGGGAGCGAAGGACTGGTGGAAGTTTGTGACTGCGCATTTCACACCGGCCGAGCTTGCGGCAGTGACCTGGGAGAGGTTCACTTCCATGTTCCGAGATGAGTATGTTCCTCAGGTGGAGAGGGAACGTCTAGCACAGGAGTTTCTGACCCTCAAGCAGGGTACCGAGTCAGTTATAGTGATTACGAGGATGTTCCAGGAGAGGGCGATGTTTTGCCCTGAGCACGTGTCCACCGAGCAGGCACGTATGAGCCGTTATCTGAGCATCTTGAGGCGGGATATTCGGGAGTTCGCTGCGAACTCCTCGTACCGGACATTTGCCGAGCTTCAGGAAAATGCTCGGAAGAGGGAGATTGAGCTTGAGACTCAGGCCAGGGAGGAGGCGGAGTCTATGGGGAGGGATCGGCGACCGGCACAGTCCCAGCCGGCAGCCAAGCGGGCCAAGCCCGCTGATCCCAGACCCGGGAGCCAGAAGGGCCGCACTTGTGGGAAGTGCGGCAAGGGTCACGATGGCGCCTGTCGGGCAGGGTCTTGCTACAAATGTGGCAAGGAGGGGCACATGGCTAAGGACTGCCCCAAGGGATTTGCAGTGTGCTTCCACTGCAACCAGACTGGACACCGGAAGGCGAAGTGTCCGCTGCTGCGCGGAGCATCTCAGGGGTCTGCTCCCGCCGCCATCAGAGCTACTGCTGCAGAGAGTTGGCCCATGAAGGCCGAGGCACCGAGGGCTCGGGGGAGAGCCTTCCAGCTGACTGCGGAAGAGGTCCGCGCCGCGCCCGACGTTGTGGCTGGTATGTTTCCTTTTCATTATTGTTTATGGTGTTGAGATATTATGCTTATATCATGCTATGCTTAGGTACCTTCCTTGTGAATTCTGTACCTGCTTTAGTGTTATTTGACTCGGGTGCGAGTCGATCTTTTGTATCCTTAGCATTTAGTCAGTGTATCAGTGTTAGTCGTGGAGTATTGAGTCGGCCTCTGCGGGTTTCCATAGCCGCCGACAGGGTGATTTGTGCTACAGAGGTCTTCCGGGGATGTGTATTGGAGATATTCGGGGTCGAGTTTCCGATCGACCTGATTCTGATTGCGATGGGTGATGTTTGTGTTATAGTGGGCATGGATTGGTTGAGCCGATTCGGTGCGGTTATCGATTGCGAGCGACAGCTGGTGACTATACGAGATCCTAGTGGGGGAGTTCTTTCAGTGTACGGCGAGGGTACACGTTCTGGATCAGCCTTTTGTTCGGCTGCTAGGGTGAGACAGTGTTTGCAGCAGGGCTGTAAGGGTTATGTAGCGTATGTGATGGATACGCGAGTGATCTCCGAGAGACCGAGCTCTGTGGAGGAAGTTCTGGTGGTGCGGGAGTTTCCAGATGTATTTCCCGAAGAATTAACAGGAGTGCCTCCCGCGAGGCAAGTGGAGTTTGGCATCGACTTGGTTCCGGGGGCCGCACCTATTGCTAAGGTGCCGTATCGCCTTGCGCCCCCAGAGATGCAGGAGTTATCCTCGCAACTTCAGGAGTTGCTGGGGAAGGGGTTTATTCGGCCGAGTAGTTCGCCGTGGGGAGCACCCATCTTGTTTGTGAAGAAGGATGGCTCGCATCGCATGTGTATTGATTACCGGGAATTGAATAAGCTGACGGTCTAGAACCGTTACCCGCTACCGAGGATCGACGATTTATTCGATCAGCTACAGGGAGCATCTTGGTTCTCCAAGATTGATTTGAGGTCGGGCTATCATCAGGTGAGAGTGCGGGACGAGGACGTCCAGAAGACAGCATTCAGGACACGTTATGGGCATTATGAGTTTGTGGTGATGCCTTTCGGGCTCACTAATGCCCCGGCTGTGTTCATGGACCTCATGAACAGGGTATGTCGGCCGATGTTGGATCGGTCGGTGATTGTTTTCATTGATGATATTCTGGTATATTCGAGATCTAGTGAGCAGCACGAGGAGCATCTGAGGGAGGTGCTTGGGGTTTTGAGAGCGGAGAAGCTTTACGCAAAGTTCTCCAAGTGCGATTTCTGGTTACGAGAGGTCCAGTTTCTGGGACATCTCGTTAACCAGAAGGGGATATTGGTCGATCCGGCCAAGGTTGACGCAGTGATGAGGTGGGAGGTGCCGAGGTCACCTTCTGAGATACGGAGTTTTCTCGGGTTGGCGGGGTATTATCGGATATTTATTAAGGATTTCTCCAAGATTGCGGTTCCACTCACCAGGTTGACCCGGAAGGGTGTGGCATTTGCATGGGGTCCCGAGCAGCAGACCTCCTTTGAGACACTTCGCCAAAGGTTGTGTGAAGCCCCAATATTAGCCCTTCCGGAAGGTATGGAAGGTTTTGTGGTATTCTGTGATGCATCGATCCTAGGATTGGGAGCGGTATTGATGCAGAAGGGTCATGTGATAGCTTATGCATCGAGGCAGTTGAAGCCTCACGAGACGAGGTACCCCACACATGATTTGGAGTTGGGGGCAGTGGTGTTCGCCCTCAAGATTTGGCGGCACTACTTGTATGGGGTTCGTTGTACGATTTACACGGATCATAAGAGTTTGAAGTACTTGATGGATCAGCCTAACCTAAATATGCGGCAGAGGAGATGGTTAGATGTGGTCAAGGACTATGATTGTGAGATCTTGTACCACCCGGGCAAGGCTAATGTGGTAGCCGACGCGTTGAGCCGCAGGGCGGAGAGTGCTCCCCTGCGAGATGTATGTTTGAGACTGACCGTGATAGCTCCAGTTCTAGACGCCATTCGTGGGGCTCAGGCCGAGGCCGTGCGTCCGGAGATGCAGAAGAGAGAGCGGGTTGTTGGGATGGTTTCTGAGTTTATATCGGATAGTCGAGGCCTTATGACTTATCAGGGCAGGATCTGGGTACCGTTTGTGGGAGGTACCCGTGTTACATTGATGGAGGAGGCTCATAGATCGAAATTTTCGATCCACCCCGGGGCCACGAAGATGTATTTGGACCTAAGGAAGGAGTATTGGTGGCCCTGTATGAAGAGGGATGTAGCATGGTTTGTCGAGAGGTGTTTGACCTGTCGAAGGGTAAAGGCCGAACACCAGAGACCGCATGGCAAGTTGCAGCCATTGGAGGTTCCCGAGTGGAAGTGGGAACAGATCACTATGGACTTTATCACCAAATTGCCGAGGACTGCCAGAGGAGTTGATGCAATTTGGGTGATCGTGGATAGGTTGACAAAGAGCGCTCATTTTCTTGCCATCAGTGAGAATTCTTCAGCAGAGAAATTGGCAGAGATTTACGTGAGAGAGGTTGTATCTCGGCATGGGGTGCCGGTCTCGATTGTTTCAGACCGCGATGTGCGGTTCACTTCCCGTTTTTGGAAGAAATTTCATGAGGAATTGGGTACTAAGCTGCATTTTACTACCGCATACCACCCCCAGACCGACGGCCAGAGTGAGCGGACGATACAGACACTCGAGGACATGCTTCGAGCTTGTGTATTGGATTTTGGGGGTAGTTGGGACTCGTATTTGCCTCTAGCGGAGTTTTCCTACAATAACAGCTATCATTCGAGCATTGGTATGCCGCCCTTTGAGCTGTTATATGGTAGGAGGTGTCGGACTCCCATATGTTGGGGAGAGGTTGGGCAAAGGGTAATGGGCAGTACAGAGATCGTGAATCAGACGACAGAGCAGATACAGCTGGTCAGGCAGAGGTTATTGACCGCTCAGAGCCGGCAGAAGAGTTACGCGGATAGGCGCCGGTCCGAGTTGGAATTTCAAGTCGGCGACTTTGTTCTCCTGAAGGTCTCTCCTTGGAAAGGAGTGATCCGGTTCAGGAAAAGGGGTAAATTGGGACCCCGGTTTATTGGCCCGTTTCGGGTGATCGCCAAGGTGGGCCGGGTAGCCTATCGGCTGGAGTTACCAGCAGAGTCGGGGCAGATTCACAACACCTTTCATGTATCGCAGTTGAGGAAATGTATAGCCGATGAGTCGGCAGTGGTTCCACTTGAGGATATTCAGGTTGATGCAAGCCTGAACTATGCGGAGAGACCAGTGGCTATTAGGGATCGAAAGATCAAGGTTTTGAGGAATAAGGAGGTACCTCTGGTATTGGTTCAGTGGCAACATCGGAAGGGTTCAGAGATGACCTGGGAGCCGGAGGATATGATGCGGGAGCAGCATCCGGAGCTGTTTTAGAGCGGGACTTCGAGGGCGAAGTCCAGTTCTAGTGGGGGAGAGTTGTAACATCCGGATTTTACCAGGTATAATGAAAGTTTAATTATGTTATTTTGTGAGAGGGACTCGGCGAGTCGGGGCTCAGACTCGTCGAGTAGAGACGCGGGATTGAGCAAAGATGCGCGCTTGGACTCGGCGAGTCCAAGGTATGGACTCGGCGAGTCTGCGCTGTGTAGTGAAACCCTAAATCTCCGGGTTTGTGGCCTATTTAAAGGGCCTTATGGCCGTCATTTGCACTCATCCAACCCCCAGAGTGTGTCCATAGAGTCCTTGAGCGTTTGGTGAAGGATTGAGAGCAAATCTTGACCTTGTGAGTGTTGTTTAGCAAGAAGAAGGAGGCTCTAGGCAAGAGGAAGCAAAGGAGGTTGCTATTTCGTGGATTTGGAGCTGGGATCATCACTCTAGAGGTACTATTTTCGGACCATTTCCTGTTTGGTGAAACTTGATGCAAGTTAGGGCTTAATATGATCATTTATGGGGTGATTTGGTGCCCTTTTGTCCCCTCTTTGAGTTGAGACCATGGATCTGGATCCATAGAGGTCCAGAGAGCCTCACTCATCAAGCTTTATGGGTGAAAATGGAGTCCTTGGCCTTGTGTTGAAGTAATAGAGTCAAAATCATCATTTGTGATCATGTAGAGGTTATTTATGCATCAAGGTTGTTACTTTACGTGCTAAATAAGCATGGGGGGACTGGATCTATGGATTAGTGAACTGGATCTGGCCTTTTGAGCAAGATTGAGTCAGTGCATGGCATGGACTCGCCGAGTCCGAAGAACAGACTCGGCGAGTAGCTTGAATGTTGCACGACCACTCAGTGAGTGGCCTCGCCGAGTTGGGATGAGTGAACTCAGTGGGTCAAAGGGGGAGTCAGGATGGACAGGTGGACCGAGTCAAACTGGACTCGCCGAGTTGTTCTTGAGACTCAGCGAGTTGAGTTGTGGTGGCCCCACAACTCGTGCCAGGTGGAGCTCGTCGAGTTGGGGGAAATACTCGACGTGTCAAGGGAGGATTCCAGGGAAGTTGGTGCATGCGCAAGGACTCGCCGAGTCGCCATAGTGCACTCGCCGAGTCCGGTCAAAGTTGACCGTTGACCAGCGTTGACCAAGAGTGATTGTTATAGTGTGATCAACTCTAGATTGGGAGAGTGTTAATTAGAGATGTATTGTGCTATAGGGGGACTACAGCTCGGCGGATCGAGTGTTTAGTGATTTCAGGGTTACGAGTTACCGAGACACACGAGGTGAGTCTCCTCACTATACTTTACCTTGAGTAGGTAACCAGAGTTATGTGTTAGAGTAATTGTATGATATGTATGTTATGTGTTGTACTGCATGATTTATATGTGATTTATGTGGTGCATGTTTATCAGAGCTAGAACCTGAGGGTTCACAGAGTTTGGGTGCACGGACCCACAGAGTTATAGCCTCGAGTGGCTAATATGTGTTTTATGTGGTATTTTGGGGAACTCACTAAGCTTTGTGCTTACAGTGTTGATGTTATTTGTTTCAGGTGTTAGTGACGACCGCGGGAAGGCGCCGGCTTGATCCGTACACACACGTTTGAAGTTTTACATGTTGATCTTGGGATTTTGTACTGTTTTATTGAACAAGTAAAATGGGTGTTTTTATGAATATTAGTGGAATTACGTTATATAAAAATTGAAAATTTTGTTGAAAAATCAGTGTTACACAAAATTTCCTTATGTTGAGCCATTCCAACATGAAATTCATATATATATCCTTGACTAAATGATTAAAACCTCACGATCTAAGCTTATAGATTTGAGATGAAGTATAATTTCCTCTGCCTTAATTATAGCAAAACAACTCTTTCCCAATTGAAACTTTTGTTTTCTATAATTAACATTGCTAACTTGCAATACCTATCATAATTATCATGCTCCCACTAACATGATGATTATTAGCATAACACTTATGCTCCTACTAGCTTTGACATGTACTTAGAAATTAGCTGACTTTCTTACTAAAGTTGAGATTTCTGATACTAGATTGTTTTGATAAAACTTTATCAAAATCATACACCTTCCCTTAGATAGCACACTTGTGTGTCTAAACAATTATGAAGAGGGATGCTGTAACGACCCAATTTTCACGTCCAAAAATTTCGTTATAAAACATTACATAAAAGCATTAATAGTTAAAACATTGTTAGATTAAACCATTTCACATCGAAAACCAAATTGAAACCACAACATTCGATCAATAAAATATCAGAGTATCAATCCCAGAATAAACTCGTAACTGCGGGAACAAGGGAGTGTGTGTGTGTGACATGCTGCTTCCATGTCGGCTCCTTTCCCCTAGCTGAGGAGGTACCTGAAACCAAAACTGAAAACCGTAAGCATGAAGCTTAGTGAGTTCCCCCACTGTACCACATACCATATAATCTCATAACATACACATATTGTCAGGCATATCTGGGTGCCCGACCTACCCCTTCGGCCCTCTCAACCGGATATTGCCTAGCATATCTGGGTGCTGGCCTCCCCATCGGTCCTCTCGACCGGATACTGCCTAGCATATCTGGGTTCTGGCCTCCCCTTCGATCCTCTCGACCGGATACTGGGGAACTATTTCTCCCCTCTACTACTACGACATAACATGTATCACAATATCAGAATCTATCTAACATGGCTGGGTATGACTACCCCTTCGGCCCTACCGACCGGATATCTCAGGGACTATCTCCCCCTACTGTCACTAGCACATAGCATCATATCATACTAGCACATAAACACAACACAGGTAGTAGTAATCCCTAGATGAATATCACCGAGACAATCATCGACATACAAATCCTATTGGTGGGCCGGCATTGTGCCCGTAGACCCACCGCTACTGGAAGGTAACTCACCTCGAAGTAGCTCCTGATCTGATCGGGAACTGATTGTCTACTGCTGCTGCTGCTGCTCCGGAAATCCTCCGACTGAATTTCCCACAACATACTCAATCAAACACTGCTAACTGACCTTTGGGTAAAATGACCATTTTACCCCTGATCATGCCCTAGGTCAAAGTCAGAGTCAACTTTCAGTTGACCCGACTCGCCGAGTCCCTACCCAAACGATTGTCCCGAATCCCGTTTCTACTCGTCGAGTTAGGCGATGACTCGACGAGTTCTCCTTCTAAACTAATATTCAAGTCCTTCGTCCTACTCGCCGAGTTGTATGAACAACTCGTCGAGTTCATCTTCATCCGAAGAACACTTATGCTGCGACTCGTCGAGTTGTATGAACAGCTCGCCGATTCTATTCTTGATCTAAGGAGATTGCCTTGAACTCGCCGAGTCAGGGCATTGATTCGCCGAGATCCTCGATAGATGAGTTCAGCTTCCGACTCACTGAGTCACACCTCGTGACTCACTGCTCACTCGACACTACGAAAAGGGGACAAACTCGGAGACTTGCGAACCGACTCGCCGAGTCAGATGAACGACTCGCCGAGTTGTTACCATGCAACCACTAACTACATGGATTTGCTCGATTCCAATCCATTCCATTCACAAATCTGGGTTCCTAGAGCATGAATCACACGTAAAGTTTCCAACTTTACATGTAGATATTCACCCATAAGGGTTTTAGGGTTCAAAATGCACCCAAAAGGGTAGATCTAGGGTCTTCATGCAATGAGGGTCTATAAAGGCAACAGATCTGAGCTCCTGGAGCTCAACCATGCCTAGATCTAAGGGCCAATCAGCTTATTACGAAATAATTTGCACATACAAGCTTGGGGATTGGCTCAAGAATGACTTAAATGAAGTAATAAGCATAGAAGCAGGGGAAAACGGGTTATACCTCAAAGGAACTACTGAGAGAGCACAAAGTTTCTTGGATTCCTTCCCTTCCTCTTGATCTACTCCCCTTTTGCCTCAAAACCTTCAAGAACACACAACAATTGCTTCAAACTCTCAATGAACAAGCTTAGAACGAGGGTCGGGAGCTCTGAGGGTGAATGGGGGCTGGCCTGGGGCGAATATGGTGTTTAAATAGGGTGCAAACCCCTGAAACTTAGGGTTTCATCCAACAGCCGTGACTCGCCGAGTCCAGGATGTGGACTCGCCGAGTCGCCAACTTAAACGTGTCCCGGGTCCCGTATCTACTCGGCGAGTCGGACCTATGACTCTCCGAGTCCAAGGCTAAAAAAAAGAGAATACTCAAATAAGATTTACGTACCAGGAACCAAGTGCTACAAATCTCCCCCACTTATTTTAGACTTCATCCTTGAAGTCTGCTGCTCGATCCTGAAACAGCTCGGGGGTAATGCTCCATTATCTCATCCACCGGCTCCCAAGTCCATTCCGAACCCTTGCGGTGCTGCCATTGCACCTTCACTAGCTCCACCTTCTTATTCTGCAAATCCTTCGACTTCCTGTCGAGGATTGCGACTGGGCGCTCTATGTAATTCAGGCTGTCATCAACCTGAATATCCTCTAATGTCACTACCACTGATTCGTCCACTAGGCACTTCCGCAGCTGAGAAACATGGAAACTGCTGTGGATCTGGCTGAGCTCGGCTGGCAGATCCAGCCTATATGCCACCTTGCCCACCCGGGCTACAACCCTGAACGGTCCGATGAATCTCGAGCCCAACTTGCCCCGCTTCCTGAATCGAATGACACCTTTCCAAGGCGACACCTTCAGGAGAACCATATCCCCGACTTGGAACTCCAAGTCGGATCGATGCTTGTCGGCGTAACTCTTCTGTCGACTCTGAGCAGTCTGAAGCCTGCTCTGCACCTGCTGGATCCTCTTGGTCGTCTTGAGCACCACTTCGGTGCTCCCCATGACTCTCTGATCAACTTCACCCCAGCATATCAGAGTCCTGCACCTCCGTCCGTACAACATCTCGAAGGGAGGGCGGTCGATACTCGCGTGGTAGCTGTTGTTGTAGGAGAACTCGGCCAAGGGAAGATAAGTATCCCAGCTACCACCGAAGTCTAGCACGCACGCCCGTAACATATCCTCCAGAGTCTGGATGGCCCGCTCACTCTGACCATCCGTCTGCGGGTGAAAGGCAGTGCTAAAATGCAAACGAGTGCCCAACTCGTCATGAAATCTCTTCCAAAATCTGGAAGTAAAACACACATCCCTGTCCGAGATAACCGATACTGGCACCCCGTGCCGCACCACGATTTCCCTGATATAGATGCTAGCCAATTTCTCGGCCGATATGCTCTCCTGAATCGCGATAAAGTTAGCACTCTTGGTCAATCGATCCACGATGACCCAAATCGAATCCACTCCACGTGCGGTCCTGGGAAGCTTCGTGATAAAATCCATCGTGATATCTTCCCATTTCCACAGTGGAATATCCAACGGCTGCATATTGCCATGCGGTCTCTGATGTTCGGCCTTGACCTTCCTGCAGGTCAAGCACCGCTCAACGTACCATTCCACATCCCGCTTCATGCAGGGCCACCAATAATCTAGACGAAGGTCCCTATACATCTTCGTCGCCCCGGGATGAATAGAGAATCGGGACTTGTGCGCCACCTCCATCAAAATCTGGCGCACGCCTCCGTGATACGGCACCCACACCCTACGGTGTAGTGTCAATAGTCCTTGGCTATCATAATCAAAGGAGGAAACCTGACCCACCACACGCTTGCTCTTCCGATGTTCCTCCTTCATAGCCTCCTGTTGGGCCTCCCGAATCTGCTCCAACAAGGGAGTCACTACGGTCATCCTCATGCACATATCCCTGATCGGCGCCGCCTTGCGGCTATGCGCATCGGTCTCCACGTTGGCCTTCCCCAGGTGGTAAAGGATCTCATAATCATAATCCTTCACCACGTCCAACCACCGATGCTGCCTCATGTTCAGATTCGGCTGATCCATGTGGTACCTCAAACTCTTGTGGTCCGTGTAGATGGTACATCGAACCCCGTAGAGGTAATGCCACCAAATCTTGAGGGCAAAAACCACCGCCCCAAACTTCAAATCATGCGTCGGGTAGTTCGCCTCGTGAGGCTTGAGCTACCTTGAAGCGTAGGCAATGACATGCCCCCTCTGCATCAGTACCGCGCCCAACCCTGAAATGGACGCGTCGCAGTATACCACAAAATCCTTTACGCCCTCTGGTAGGGCTAAGATCGGCACCTCGCACAGTCTCTATCTCAGTGACTCAAATGCAGCCTGCTGCTCGGGTCCCCATCGAAAGACCACGGCTTTCTTCGTCAGCCGCGTCAGGGGTACGACTATGTTGGAGAAATCCTGAATAAATCTCCGATAGTAGCCTGCTAATCCCAGGAAACTTCGAATCTCAGATGGAGACTTTGGAACTTCCCATCTCATCACGGCCTCGACCTTGGCCGGATCGACCAGAATCCCATTCTGGTTG
The DNA here is from genome assembly GCF_052625555.1 of Lactuca saligna. Taxonomy (NCBI): domain Eukaryota; kingdom Viridiplantae; phylum Streptophyta; class Magnoliopsida; order Asterales; family Asteraceae; genus Lactuca; species Lactuca saligna. The sequence continues at coordinate 50,498,631 of NC_136417.1, forward strand.
ACAAGGTGCTCGAGAAATTGCACCTCGCGCAACCAAAACTCACACTTGGAGAACTTGTCATACAAGCTCTCCATCCTCAGGGTCTCCAACACCTCTCTCAGATGCTCCTCATGTTCCTCCTGAGTCTTGGAATAAACCAAAATGTCATCAATAAAGACTATCACAGACCGATCTAGCATCGGTCTACATACGTGGTTCATGAGGTCCATGAACGCGGCAGGAGCATTGGTGAGCCCAAATGGCATCACCACGAACTCATAATGGCCATAGCGTGTCCGAAACGCAGTCTTCTGTGTATCCTCCTCCCTGACCCTCATCTGATGATAACCCGAACGCAAATCAATCTTGGAAAACCAAGATGCTCCCTGAAGCTGGTCAAAGAGGTCATCAATCCTCGGGAGTGGGTAACGGTGCTTCACCGTTACCTTGTTCAGCTCCTGGTAGTCTATACACATCCGATGCGACCCGTCCTTTTTTTCACAAACAGAATCGGGGCTCCCCAGGGTGAACTGCTCGGACGAATAAATCCCTTGTCTAGCAGCTCCTGCAGCTGCGTAGAAAACTCCTGCATCTCGGGAGGAGCCAAACGATACGGTGCCTTGGTTATCGGAGCCGCACCAGGAACAAGGTCAATCCTGAACTCCATCTGTCGCTCCGGAGGTATCGCAGGAAGCTCATCCGGGAAAACATCTGCAAAATCTCGAAGCCACCGGAACCCCGCTCACTGTCGCCTCACCCACCTCCCAGGTATCCATCACATATGCGACATATCCTACGCATCCCTACTGAAGATAGCGCCTAGCCCTTGCTGCTGAACATACAGTGGGTCCGCCATGTGGCCTCTCGCCATGAATCACTAACTCTCCCCCACCTGGGGTCCTGACTCGCACTAGCTGCTGCGTGCAATCTATCACTACCCCATTAGGGCTCAACCAATCCATGCCTATAATCACCTTGTTCCCACGCAGCGGAATGAGAACCAAGTCTACCAAGTAACGCTCCTCAAACAAACACAGTACGCAATCTCGAAATACCATCGATGCCCGCACCGATCGATCATCAGCAATCTCTACCTCTAAAGGGATATCTAACTCGCCCGAAGACTCCTGAACTTCTTGTTAAGCGCAAGGGAAACAAATGATCGAGACACACCCGAGTCGAACAACACCTGAACTGGGATGCCGTTCACATGGAATGATCCTAATGCATACATATACATACGGAGCACATATCAATATCATAACATCATAAAAATAATAGAGAGGGAAAGAATCATACCCGTCACCACATCGGGTGCGGCGCGTGCCTCCTCGGTAGTCAGCTGAAATGCTCGGCTCCTCATCACTGGAGCCTCTGCCTTGCCCTGCCGGCCATCCGTGATCCGCAGGGTCGCTGGAGCTGGCGCCTTCACTGGTGCTAAAACTGTCAACTGGGGGCAATTGGCCTTCTTGTGGCCCCTTTGGTTGCAGTGGAAACACAGCAACTCAAACGTCTGAATAACTGCTGCCGGAGCAGTGCAATCCCTGCTAAAGTGCCCAGACTTGCCGCACTTGTTGCAGCCTGATGATCCCAACCTGCACGCCCCCTCGTGCGTCTTGCCGCATTTCCTGCAGCGTCCCTATCCCTGTTGGCCTTTCGGCCCCACATCTGATCCCTTGGGCTTCTTCCCCGAAGCCCCTCCTGACTGACCCTCTTCTGCCTTCTGTTTCCGGATGTGCTCCAAATCTATCTCCCTCTCCCTCGCCCTGGCAATCATGGAGTCTAGGGTAGGGCAAGCCGAAAAGCTAACATGCTCCCGGATGTCAGCTCGTAGCATATCATGATAACGGGTCCTCCTCATATCCTTGTCACCAGCATACTGGGGCACCAACAAAGCCCTCTCCCGGAACTTGTCAGTGATCTCCGCCACAGTCTCCGTCATCTGTCTCATGTCTAGAAACTCCCTGGCCAGCTGCTGAAGCTCGACAGCCGGCGCAAACTCTGCCCTGAACCTGGTCACAAAGTCCGACTAGGTCATAGCCTCGATAGCAAAGGCTCCCAACGAGTCACCCACTGACTCCCGCTAATCCCGGGCTCGTTCCCGTAAACACCCTACTGCATACCTCACCTTCAACCCCTTGGGGCAGAAGCTAGTCAACTGTGTTGACTCGATGTCCGTAATCCATCGCCTGGCAGCAATGGGGTCCTTCACCTCGTGGAAATCTAGCGCACCACTGCCCCTTAAGTCCTTAAAGGATAGTGTGCGAGGACCCAACTGGCCAGATGCCATGTCGCTCCTGAACGCCCTAAGGTGATCCTCCATCAACTCGATGATCCCTTCCTTGATCGACCCGAAGATAATGGGAGTCGACTCAAGGATACCCCTGGTGATCTCTGACGCGATGAACTCGCGTAGTCCCTCATCTACCTGCTCGGAACTTGATCCCGAACCTAACCCCTCTCCTAAACCGCCATCTACTGGCCTCAATCGAAGCTGCAATACATCACAACAATCATTAGTGATACTGATACTTCCTGAGGGATCACAACTACTTACAAGTTCCCTGGTCTTATCTTGGCCTTCCTTGGTTCGGGTACGGATCCTCTGCTTTCAGTAGTATTGGCCTATACTACCTTCCACATCTATCCGTACCTTCTTCTAGGATTGCCTAGACTCCACCAGATCCCTTTCACTATGGCTGATCACTACTATACTCATCCTAGGCTCGCCCTAAGGAAATCTCCGACTCTATTCGATCCAGTCCTCAGCTGCTGCAGACCTCCTTGTAATGCCAATTAGCCATTACCCGAGTACCATCACACGTGACGAGGCTCAGATAATCCTTCGAGTACCCGACTCGTCCCTACAACGGTTGGACTCAAACAAGAGTTGCGCAGTAGGATCAAATCCGGTACTCTAAGATTATTCAACCCTGATCACATGTGATGTGACGTATTCGCCTAATGGCTAATTCCCATTATTCAGAGTCCCACATAGCACGAAGCAAGCAGCATTCAGACAAGGGAAACAACCTCAAGCAACTCCGCTCTCATAGAGAGAAACTGAACTAGCACACAATGCTAAACTCATACTATCAGGCATAACCTAAACAGGCTACCCTACTGCTGTCTACTCGATACTAGCATGCAATTCTCATAGAACTGAAACACATAAAGCATGCACATAACGCATCACTCCTAGATCCTTAATCCTATTCTAGCATACTGTTCTACAAAAGCTGATAAACATAACATAAACTTATATGGGTACTTTGGGGAATACTTACTTGAGCTCGGCCAGTCGCGCACATCACACACTTCGTTCTTTCTCGAAACTATTTTCTCAATTTTTAGAAAACATTTTCTTTTAGAAAATTCTTTAATCCCTCGATTTGAGTTCAGACACCCCCGAAGGTGTGTCCGAATCCCTAAAACCAGGGCTCTGATACCAACTTGTAACGACCCAATTTTCACGTCAAAAATTTCGTTATAAAACATTACTTAAAAGCATTAATAGTTAAACATTGTTTGATTAAACCATTTCACATCGAAAACAAAATTGAAACCACAACATTCGATCAATCATATATCAGAGTATCAATCCCAGAATAAACTCGTAACTGCGGAAACAAGGGAGTGTGTGTGTGTGTGACATGCTGCTTCCGTGTCTGCTCCTTTCCCCTAGCTGGGGAGGTACCTGAAACCAAAACTGAAAACCATAAGCATGAAGCTTAGTGAGTTCCCCCACTGTACCACATACCATATAATCTCATAACATACACATATTGTCAGGCATATCTGGGTGCCCGACCTACCCCTTCGGCCCTCTCGACCGGATATTGCCTAGCATATCTGGGTGTTGGCCTCCCCATTGGTCCTCTCGACCGGATACTGTCTAGCATATTTGAGTTCTGGCCTCCCCTTCGGTCCTCTCGACCGGATACTGGGGAACTATTTCTCCCCTCTACTACTACTACATAACATGTATCACAATATCAGAATCTATCTAACATGGATGTGTATGACTACCCCTTCGGCCCTACCGACCGGATATCTCGGGGACTATCTCCTCTACTGTCACTAGCACATAACATCATATCATACTAGCACATAAACACAACACAGGTAGTAGTAATCCCCAGATGAATATCACAGAGACAATCATCTACATACAACTCCTATTGGTGGGCCAGCATTGTGGCCGTAGACCCACCGCTACTGGAAGGTAACTCACCTAGAAGTAGCTGCTGATCTGATCGGGAACTGATTGTCTACTGCTGCTGCTACTGCTCTGGAAATCCTCCGGCTGAAATTCCCACAACATACTCAATCAAACACTGCTAACTGACCTTTGGGTAAAATAACCATTTTACCCCTGATCATGCGCTAGTTCAAAGTCACAGTCAACTTTCAGTTGACCCGACTCGCCGAGTTGGCTCTCCAACTTGCCGAGTCCCTACCTAAACGATTGTCCTGAATCCCGTTTCTACTCGTCGAGTTAGGCGATGACTCGACGAGTTCTCCTTCTAAACTGATATTCAAGTCCTTCATCCTACTCGCCGAGTTGTATGAACAACTCGTCGAGTTCATCTTCATCCGAAGAACACTTATGCTGCGACTTGCCGAGTTGTATGAACAGCTCGCCGAGTCTGTTCTTGATCTAAGGAGATTGCCTTGAACTCGCCGAGTCAGGGCCTTGACTCACCGAGTTCCTCCATAGATGAGTTCAGCTTCTGACTCACTGAGTCACACCCCGTGACTCACTACTCACTCGACACTACGAAAAGGGGACAAACTCGGAGACTTGCGAACTGACTCGCTGAGTCAGATGAACGACTCGCCGAGTCGTTACCATGAAACCACTAACTACACGGATTTGCTCGATTCCATTCCATGCCATTCACAAATCTGGGTTCCTAGAGCATGAATCACACGTAAAGTTTCCAACTTTACGTGTAAATATTCACCCATAAGGGTTTTAGGGTTCAAAATGCACCCAAAATGGTAGATCTAGGGTCTTCATGCAATGAGGGTCCATAAAGGCAACAGATCTGAGCTCCTGGAGCTCAACCATGCCTAGATCTAAGGGCCAATCAGCTTATTACGAAATAATTTGCACATACAAGCTTGGGGATTGGCTCAAGAATGACTTAAATGAAGTAATAAGCATAGAAACAGGGGGAAAACGGGTTATACCTCAAAGGAACTGTTGAAAGAGCACAAAGATGCTTGGATTCCTTCCCTTCCTCTTGATCTACTCCCTTTTTGCCTCAAAACCTTCAAGAACACACAACAATTGCTTCAAACTCTCAATGAACAAGCTTAGAATGAGGGTTGGGAGCTCTGAGGGTGAATGGGGGCTGGCGTGGGCGGATATGATGTTTAAATAGGGTGCAAACCCCTGAAACTTAGGGTTTCATCCAACATCGGTGACTCGCCGAGTCCAGGATATGGACTCGCCAAGTCGCCAACTTAAACGTGTCCCGGGTCCCATATCTACTCGGCGAGTCGGACCTATGACTCGCCGAGTCCAAGGCTAAAAAAAGAGAATACTCAAATAAGATTTACGTACCAGGAACCAGGTGCTACAGATGCCGTAATCATAATGGTTACACCTTTTTGCCACTTCTCACAAGTCCAGGTTAGTGTGCTGGTAAACCACACACGCTCCACTAACGACATTGAGAATGCGAATATCACAACTGCTATCTAGCTAAAATCTACTTAGTGAAAGTGTTTCCTCACCATCATTTTCATGAATCGGAGAGAAACCTTATAACACTTAGATTTAATGGTGCATGTGTTCTTATCCATGTGAATTGTCAAAACCATAGTCACAAGGTAAGGATAATGACAAACCCAAACTCATATGGATTGAACTCAATCTTAACTTCCTGCCACCTGGCAGCTCAAGGGCCTGCCATTGCTTCCAAGTTGTTGTGCAACTAATTGAGAACTCTAAGAACTCATATGCAAAGCGAACTTTAACTGGAATGGGCATAGAATATGTCAACACGATAGGTTATAAACCTCAATTCGTGTGCTAGTGAAGGACTTCAGGTTTTATTCTTGATTAGTTCTTGAGACTTTCAAGACGTTTAAGACTCCCACTGTCCTCTTGACCTATAAGACTTTCTTGTCAAATATTCAAGGGATAGTGCGGATTCTTTATCAAGACAAACACTTCACACAATTGGCCTAAGTTGGTCTTTGTTTTATCCAAAATATCACAACTTACCAACTTCAAATGTACAAGAGTAGAAAACTTTTACTCTTACATTTGACAAGTGTTTTAAACCTTCTTTAAGACATGTCACTCAAGTTACAATCTTGGAGTATGACTCTAAGAATTGTTTTTGGAATGAAGTATGAATCATCTTCTTGATTTAACCACTTCAAAAATTCATAGCTCCTCTTCTTAGCTATAAGAAGGCACTTAGAGGATGAATTGTGATAAGATCTCTAAATCATCAAGATGATCATAAAAACTGATACTAAATTACTCTCCCATCTTTTCAGATTTGAGAAACTTTTATCTTTCTGCCTAACTTGATTCTTCTTATTCGCTCTGTCTTACATTGGAACCTTTTCCAATGTCTTAGAGTTACACTTAAGCTTGTAAGTATAATCATATTTACTAAGCTTTAGTAAACTATGACGAATAGTCTTATCGATCTTTTGTGGTGGACTTGACCAGTGCACAAGAATGTGTACTCAATCCCTTAGTCCTTCACATTACTCACACATCCATGTGAAAAGTAATTCGTCTTAATTTTCCAATACTAGAAAGTTCTCATTCATCATGCTATACAGCTTGCATGATTCCAAGTTCCGGTCCAATTGAAGCTTGGGTGATGAGAATCTTTCCTTATTTGGTAAATTTAGACATTACCACAAATGACATAATCAATTTCATATTTCCATTCTTGCTATTAATGGAATCATATAAGCAACAATTTTTCCTCAAATGCCATTGCAAGGATATTTTAAAATAAATAAAATCAAAAAATTTTCTTTTATTTTAAAACTTTGCGGAAAAACTTATCCTTACAATCCATGTGAAAACTTGTTGTTATCTATTCCTAAGCAATATCGCATAACTCCTAAGCAGTAGCTCAAGAATCCAATCAAGAACTACGCGATAGAAATCCATCTATGCGATCAGATTCAACATATTCTTTCTTTAAGTTTCTTCACTTTTCTTTGATTCTTAAAACATCACCATGTGACCCAGTCACATCATGTATCAAGAATCTCATAATAGAAACTTGATAGAGTTAGATAGTGGACTTTACCTGAAGTAGAGTCAAACTTATTGACTTTAACATCCTTAGGTAAATCTGGCAGCTTCGCAACTAATGACCCTTTCTTTGGCAATATAAACATATGGACCCGTTGATGATGGTACACAGTACTATCATAGACTTAGCTTTTCTCTTTACCATTTGGTTAACCGAGTTGACTATGGCCGATCCCTTTCCATTGGGAAGAGAATGCTTTTCTGGATTTCTTGTGTCACTATTGTCAATGTCCATCAAGTTTTAAGGAAGTTGATCTTAACAAATAGATAAGATCATTAAGGGTCTTGTCATAGTCTATTTCATAGGTGTCCCAAAGGAACTCACTATGTGACTTAGAAAGTGATTGAACCACCAACTTTCTCAAGACTTTGACACCCAACTCTTCCGGCTTGTCAATATGTGACTACATCTCCAAGACGTGACCACACCAAGACCTTGCCTTGCCAAATGGGCTTGAGTGACCTTGAACTTGTGGGTTGGGGAGAATAATTGGAGGAGGTGAATGAAGTATGATTTCCATGGGACATCATCTTCATTTCCGAAAGCTTGTTTCAAGAGATTTGGGAAGATCATAAATGTCTAAACCAGACATGTTTTTGGGAGATATTCAAGATAGTTGATCTTAAGTCCTTAATATGACACCTAATATGAAATATTAAGGCTAGGACCCAACAAACTATTTTATAACTTAGAAGAGGGATGCCGTAATCCAAGCTATAAAATATTTGAAGGTAGGTGAATGACGATTCACCAATTTCCACAAAGATAAACGAAATGTATTATTAGGTTTTAATTGGATTTGAAACTCCTAGATCTTTGAGATTCATTGAACTGTTCAATGGCATGTTTCAATCTCAAGTGTGCCCTTCAGGTTTTGTGATTGGGATGCCGAGGATCACAAAACAAGGTGTGAAGTAACCATGCAAATCACTTGGTACCCTTAAGTGTTTACCCCTCAATCGATGTGCCGGTTAACCACACACACTCCATCGATACTATGATAAACATTAAGTTACCCTTTGCCTACCTTGTTAAATACGAGTTAGTGTGCCGGTTAACTATACACGCTCCACTAACCGACTTAAACAAAGTGCAAAGTGTAATTTCATAGATTAGCACCTTATTCACATTTTCCTAAGTAACTAAGAATTGGAATTATTAAGAGTTTAGTTACTTAGTATTTATCATTAATACTTTTAATGAAGGGAGAATTATAGTCCTGTCAAACCCGTTTGGCTAACGACCCTCCACCAGTCAAGCAAGCGGTGGGTGAGAGTGGACGCCCATTAAGTTGCCATTTTATAGGCAACAACCTTATACCCACCATATAGACCAGCTTCGTGAATGAGGCGTACTAGCGGTAAGACTGACTTTACTCTTATACATATATATATTATTAACTTATAATATTATAAAGTATAAGGGTTGAATTTTAACGCTTTAAAATTCTAAGGGCTAACTGGGAATTAAAGTATTCACAAGTGAAAACTTTTCAAATTCCAAAACTTGAGGGCAAGTTTTGAAACTATTCAAAACTAATTAATTCCATAACTTATGTGTTTAAAGTAGTTTTAATCCAAAACCTCTTCAAGTTCCATAACCTGAGGACAAGTTATGGAAGACTTTAAACTAATAAAAGAATTAACTTTTATTTATTTTATAACTTATGGAATTAATTAAGGTTACACTTTTTTTTAATTTATTATTTAATGAAGAGATTCTTGGTCCTCCATAACTTGAGGACAGATTATGGAGTCATAACACCATTTAATTAGAACTAGACTCTTCATTTTGTAACCTTTGCCAACTTAAATGTGACTTTTCATATAACTTGAGGACAATTTACAAAAACACATTTTAGAATGAACTCTTAGATTAATTTGGATTGAAAACAACTATTTCACTCAACTTTTCTATTAATCTAAGCAACTCATAAGAACAAGATAATTCAAATCAAACTTTTTCATGTAATTAGTCTAAACCTTAAACTAATTCAAAACATGAATATATTGACAATTATCTTTGAAATTGGATTAGCATGAACATTACCACATCAAAAACAAGTTTATAAGTTCAAAAACATCTTAGGGTAATGTTCCTAGTCGAATTCCAGCCAAGAAAGTCGAATTTATGCTGTCTGGGGGTCGAACTCGCCGAGTGCACGAACCAACTCGGTGAGTTGGATGCTTTTTGCCTTGGACTCGGCGATTCCATTCATGGACTCGGTGAGTCTGCTGGGCAAACAACATCTAAACTCGATTTTTCAGCTTCTTTTGCAAGTATAACAAGAAAACAAGCCTAGGCTCTGATACCACTGTTGGGTTTTGAGCATTCTAACACTCCTAAGTGTACATGCAACCCTAAATACCTTGGATCTATTTTTTCTCTATTATACATGCAAAAAGAACTTCCAAGGTATTATCCTAATCTAGCATATAAAACTATCAATATAACAAGATAGAATACATACCTCTTTGATGTAGAAAGTCTTCATGAAGCTTGAGTGCCTAGTGCCCCAAGTGTGACACCTCAAATGGTTCACACAACACTAAATACACTTGGAATAACTTGAGAGAAATCTACAACTCATGAAATCGGCTAGTCCTTGTTTTTACACACTCTAGTGGCCGATTTTGGTCAAGAATAAGATCTTTATATAGTGTTACAATTAGGGTAAACCCTAATTGTCATGACTTTCCATTTCCTTGGATCCATGGGTTCAAATACACCATGGAGCATCCATGGACCATCCTATGGGTTTTAGCCCAACTTGATTATCCATGGAGCATTAGTCCACTATACAAGTATGGATGATTTACACAATCAACCCATATATTTAATTAGTCTTCTTTTGATCACTTAATTAATCCTAGATTAATTCTTGATCAATACTAATTAAATAATCTTATTATTCTTATTATTAATATACTAGAAGTTATAATATATTAATAACCACAAGTGTCTTATTTCTCTCATTATAGTCTATCCAAGTGCATGATGCCATGCAACCCAAATGGACCATGCCGGGTCGGGTCAAGTCTTACCAATTATAGTTATGGACTTAGACATTAATCCAACAAATCCGACCTCATGAAGTAATGTGGATCTGTCACCAAGGTTAAAGGCTTTAGAGAAGTCCACGGTAAGCATGGAGAGAGATCTGTCATCGTGGCGCTTACTTAATAATCTATTGGCTCTATGTAAAACGGCCTCAGTGCCACCCGACACCTTGGCTCCGAACTGAAAAAGTGAAAATCATTGAGATACTTGGTGTCACACCCTGATGCCGATGGCGGAAACGTTCCGGGGTGGAGGACGTCATGCGTAGTATCACAACCAATATACATAATAAGCATAGTAAACACCAACATTACATTACATAGGAATATTTACATTTATTGAAAGAAAAGTAATACATGTTTTATGTATACATCAGTATGAACAAAAGTAAAGACGAGACTTCTATACACTCCGTCTTCTCCAAAAGTAACGGGATACCTGTCTAACGAGAACCTGAGAATACAAGCAGTTTTAAAATATCAGATAAAGCTGGTGAGTTCATAAGCATGTTTTGTAAGGAAAACTGGTTATTAAATCTTGTGAAAATACTTCATTTCCTTTGATAAAGAATACTGTAATATCGAAAACCATTGTACTGATTTATGAAATACATATGCATGTTTTCTCAGAAAATTCCATATTTTCTAACATGTTTGTCGATTTCCATAAGATAAGAAAAACCCTAGTTATCACCAGTAAGATAAGAAAAACCATAAGTTATGATCCCTGGATTACCCTCCAGCACGAAAGTAAGTAGTTTTATTACGTAAAACTATAGGTTAAGATCCCTGGAATACCCTCTAGTACGAAGTAGGTAGTTTTATTACATAAAACTATAGGTTAAGATCCCTGGAATACCCTCCAGTACGAAAGTATGTAGTTTTATTACATAAATAAAACTATAGAAGAAAGAAAGAAAGAAATCTGTGAACAAAGTTAGTTTATTACGTATTGTGAGTCGTATAACCATACTAATTTGACCCGTGACCTCCTTGACGTTCTTCAGGCATCGATCGATTTCCAAAATTTGTCACCCCAGACGTGCCTGCCTAACTGTAGCTAGCAATTTAGGTGTGGGATTGTCAGTCCCGAATAGATCTATCCACAAATTTCACGCTCACCCTGCAGGAGACTCTGGTTATACTTTTGGAGAGGATTTACTGATACCCCAAAGGGTATAATGAAGACAAGTCTCACAAGCTAGTATTAACTAATTCACGGGATAAATGATCGTTCTCAAGTTTCGAAATCGTTTGGAACAAAGTAGAGTATAAATAATTAGATACAAAGTAATTATTTAACATGATACTCTACATTAAACATGGATAAACTAAATCAGAAATAGTTTATATTATTGACTTTGCATGAAAACTGGATTTGTAAAACAAGTAATCAAGATCCCAAATTATTCCCATAATAATTTGAATGATTTGATAAGTTCCCACGCTGTTTGAAAACCATGTAATTATATTCAGAAAACCTCTCTTATGCTCTGCATATTACAAAAGGGATAAAGTATCTAAAAGTTTGTCAGCAAATTGAATAATTACATTAGTTTTTAAGTTACAAAAACCTTTCTGATTTTCTTGTATTCCCCCCTGAAAACATGAAAAACTCGGAAAAATTGTAGGGGTGTGAACTCACCAGACGAGGATGTGCCGGGTAGGACTCTAGGTGTCAATTTAGGGCTTGAACACACGTAAGGCTCCTATGTAACATGAAGTGATACATAATTATATCTAATTAGACATTGAACCACTAATTAAGTAATATAATACACTCCGATGCGCAAAAACACCTTATCTCAAGCATTGGAAGTAATACAGGTTGCATCTAAGGAGTGTAGGGCCTCGATAGGGAGTTTACTCTTCAATTGGATGACTTCTAAAGGTGTTTACAGCCCAAAGACCACTTCCCCATGATTTTACGGCCGTAAACTCATGGTAGTGGTGGTCTTGGTTGCTTAAAGGTCTTATATCACTTGGGGAAATGAGCTAGACTCAATTCTAGGGCATAGGAAGTGACTAGGGCTTAAAATGGACCCCTTTAGGGAGTTCATGGCTGTAAACATATGATTTTACGGCCGTAAACTCATATTTTCCCCATTATTTCATGCTTTGGTGTTTCTAGGTTCAACATACAAGTTTCTAGCCATTTATACAAGCCATAGGGGGGGTGTTAGGGCACCATATGACCCCTTTTGGGAGTTTACGGCCAAAGGACCAATTCCTTGAGGGTTTACGGCCGTAAACTCTAGGAAAACATGGTTTCTACGATTTTTAAGGTCACTACTTTGATGGTGTTTGGTTCAATGTTGAGTTCTAGGCATAAGGAAGGAATAAAGGGCAACTTTGCACCCTTAAATGGAGTTCACGGACCAAGAACATTCTTTGGCCAAAAACTCTCATTCATCCATGATTCTTGATGTTTCTAAGCCCAAAAAATAATAATCATAGTGTTCAAAGAGTTAGGATAAGAGCACTTATTATCTAGGAGCTTGGATGGATGATTTTTGGCCCAAAACACTAGAATATCAACTCAACTTGAATGATTTCATGGATATAATGGTGTAAGAACATTTGAATAAGTGTTATAAGAACAAATTAGGGAGTAAACACTTACATTTTTCGTGATTCTTGACATAAATCCGAGTTTGAAGAGAGGTAGTAGAGAGAGGAGCTTTTTAGAAGTGAAAAGAGGCAAAAAAAAGTGTAAGGGAGGACCACTCAACCCTTTTATAGGGTGAATTTACCGCTCAAGAGTGTTTACCGCCTGTGATTTTACCGCCCGGAGTTTACCGCCCGGAGTTTATGGCATGACTTTTGATATTAGGACTTTAGTGGCGGTTTTCTAACACTTAATCCTTAAGTGTAGTCGGCTCAAAATACTAATACGGACCTTAATTTGGGCTAAAAGATGGCAGAAATGAATTTGATTTTGAAATGAAGTGATGCGGAAATTATATATACGAAATATTCGGGTTGTCACACTTGGCCATTTATTTACCAACACCTTTCTTGGCCAACTTGGAAACCAAACATCTCTTTGTAATACCTACTGCAATAGGTCGTATTCCCTTGTCAGGTTTTAAGAGTGGCTTGAGAGGAGCAGAGGCAACGAATTCTGCCAAGCTCGAAGGGCATCTTCCCCCTAGCCATAGATTAACCACAAAAGTAATTACAGGGCTTTGAGCATTCTAACACTCCTAATGTGTACATGTAACCCTAGAAACCTTGGATCTATGTTTTACTATGATACATGTAAATTTGTTTTTCCAAGGTTCATAACCTATCTAGCATGCATAGGGAACTTTAAACATAAAAGCTAGTAAGAAAAACATACCTTTTCATTCCTTGGATTCCATGAGAACCTTGTGAGCCTAGCACCTCAAGTGTGATTCCTCAAATGTCTCACACAACACCAAATCACTTGGAATAACTTAGAGAGAAATGCAATCACTTAGAAAATCGGCTAGCCCTCATTTAGTCTTACTTAGTGGCCGATTTTGGTTAAGAATATGATGCTTATATAGTGTGTTACAATTAGGGTTACACCATGCAGACCCTAATTATCATGGCTTTTCATTTCTTGGATCCATGGGTTCAAAACCACCATGGAGAATCCATAGAGTATCCTATGGGTTTTAGCCTAACTTGATAAACCGTGGATCATTATCCCACTATACAAGTATGGATGATTTACACAATCAACCCATATATTTAATTAGTCTCCTTTTGATCACTTAATTAACTCCAAATTAATTCTTGATCAATACTAATTAAATAATACTATTAATATATTAGAACATATAATATATTAGTAAACCTTAAGTGTTATTTCTCTCATTTTAGTCTATCCAAGTGCATGATGCCATGCAACCCAAATGGACAATGCCAAACCGAGTCAAGTACATACCAGAAATAGTTATGGACTTAGAAACCTTATCCAACAGTCTCCCACTTGGATTAGTCTAATAACTATAACTACTAGTATGACTTCAGGAACTGATTAGCAATAGTAGCTCTTTCAAGGTCTCTCGGAACTGAGATGATGATGATACGCCATTTAAGATAAGTGATCATATAATCCTCTGTTCTCATGATATTTGCCGTACAAATACATGGAACAACATCGTACTTATTGTCCAACAGTTTGTTTCCTGATTTATGATTTTTTTGACATAGAACTAAATTGAACACATCAATTCGGTTTTGACCGGGCCCGGTACATAGGTCAAAATAAAATCATCGAGGGGGCCAGATATCGCTTCTAATCCAAGAAGGAACATATAAACTTCGACTCATATGCTTGTTCTACTACTTGTTGAATTATACACAAAAGCACATTTTATAGCATCGAGTTACCAATGCGTTTTCGTACAATCAATGTATAACCACTCATAGGCAACAACTCATATCTCTAGGTTTGAATACTTATATGATATTACCGTCTCACAAGCACTCGAGATAAATTCCATGAAGTGATACAAGTGAGCGTGGGTTGAATTCAATACCCAGAACTTATGAGTACTCATGAGTGTTGTAGCAACTCTTTGCTATGTCCAACACTTTGGACATCTACAAGCCAACTTCATGACAGTCTTAATTCATACCTACTTCCAACATATGACTGACTATGGAGAGTTTAAATAACTTAGTCATTCGAAAAGAATAACCTAGCTATTCTGGAAGTCAAAACATGCAAAGTGAAACACAAGAATAATAGAATCCAGAACTTATGAATATAAATAGAACACCTTTTATTTATCACCATATTGATTACACATTATTCATTGCAGAATGTTTCAAATAATCAACTTAATACTTGAATTAAAACAATAGTTGTCCCATGCTCCAAGCATGTACACTATGTTTTTTTTCTAAACAATAGTTATGCCATACTCCATGTATGCAAACTATGTTTGTCTATGATCCTTACTTTGTGAAATAGATCAATTGAACATGATTTCAATGATTCTCTTTTCACAATCCCAAATCCTTATCGTAAATGTAGAATACCAAATTCCTGCCATTTATCGAAATCTGTTAGATCCTAAACTCAAATGCATTGATCCTCTTGTAATGACTATGCACAAATTCACAAGGGTTTGGCAATAGACATTACAAAGTATTCCAAAGGAGATCAATTCCATGGAAGCGAAGTCTCAAATTCAAAGTACATTGCTTTGAACATCCTTCTTACATTAAGTTTTCTAATCTTACACAGATTGAATGAATAACTTCCACCTATGGAAACATTTCCATATTCCCGTTTTGACTATCACTTCTGAACAAGAGTGGCCTCATTTTAGAAAATGTCAATATGGCCCTTCCAAAATTAACACTATACTTCCAACTGTCCATGAGCAACCAATCTTTGGTAAACCTTATATTTTCCTCGATAATTGCTTAATCATTTTAGTCATATCTAATTCTAGACTTTTCCCCTCTTAATGCCCTAAGCATTTGGAAAATTTAGAAAGGATGAATATTATAGCACATGCAATTGATCTTATATCTGAAGCATATGGGACTAGATTCATGATGTCTCAGATAAAGACATGATATTAGACCAGTTTTTTTGCTACAATATTTTTAATTTGCCGTGTTCTCAAAATTTGACTATGAAGAGGGATGTTGTAATCATAATCAATTGTTCAGAACGCAATATATATATATATATATATATATATATATATATATATATATATATATATATATAGTTTCCTTAAGTTGAACCATTTCAACATGAAATTCGTATATATATCCTCGACTAAAGATGATTAAAATCTCAATCTAAGCTCTTAGAATTGACATGAAGTATAATTTCCTCTCACTTAATTATAGCAAAACAACTTTTCAACCCATGCAACTTCACGAATTGAAACTTTTGTTTTCTATAATTAACATTGCTACCTTGCAATACTAATCATAATTATCATGCCCCCACTAACATGATGATTATTAGCATAACACTTATCCTCCCACTAGCTTTGACATATACTCAGAAATCAGCTGGACTTCTAGAAATCAATACTTTATTGACTTTCTTACCAAAGTTCAGATTTCTGATACAAGATGCTTTGATAAAACTTTATCTAGGCTTCTCATACTCATACACCTTTCCTTAGATAGCTCACATGTGTGTCTAACAATTACTAGAACTATGAAAAGCGATGTCGTAATCATAGTCTCAATTGTTTAGACCTTTGTGATTTCTCACAAGCCATGTTACTGTGCTAGTTAACCACACACGCTCCACTAACGACTTTGAGAATGCAAATATCACAATTTCTATCTACTTAAAATCTACTTAGTGAAAGCGTTTCCTCACCATCATTTTCATGAATCGAAGAGAAACCTTATGACACTTAGATTTTATGGTCTATGTGTTCCTATCCATGTGAATTTGTCAAAACCATAATCACAAGACAAGCTTAGTGACAAATTCAAACTCATATGGATCGAACTTATTCAATCTTAATTTCTTGCCACTTGGTAGCACAAGGGCCCACATATGCTTCCAAGTTGTTATGCACACAGCCAGGAACTCACATAATTCACATGCATAGTCAACTTATTTGGAATAGGCACATAAACAAGAATTATGTCAACACGATAGGTAACAAACCTGAAATCGTGTGCTAGTGATAAACTACAGGTTTTGATCTTGATTAGTTCTTGAACCTTGATGTATGTAAAATGCACTTGTTTTATTCCTACTTTTTATTAATAATTTAGCACACAAAGGCAGTGAACCTGTCTTTTAATGGTATAGTTGGATAAGTAGGGTGTCGAACTCAGGGAACGGAAAATTAAACTAATGGCTAATTTTAACTAAGCAATTAATAGTTTTGCAAGACTAGAAACTTAAGCACACCACAAAAACACATAATTAACTAAATAACTAAAGCAAACAACTAATTCACCAAATTTGATAAAGATGTTTCTATTTAGGTTCAACCAATTCACTCCTATGGTTATTTTGTATTTATGATAGATTAGTTGTTATTGGCTACCAATTATAGTGGTTAGGTTCATGTTCATTACTCCTAACCCTTAGACAATTAATTAATTCAAGCAGTGATCAAGTGTTTAAGCTAATTAATTCCCTAGATTAATAATTTGGATTAAATAATATTTATAGTGGTTAATCAATTTAGTGGTTCAATTAACCTCTTGTTTGATGGTTTCTCAAACAAGCTCACACATTAATCTAACTATTGTCTCATTAATCTTAGTTTCATAATCATTATTCATAAGCATATGATTAAGTGTTCACATAGACATATGAGGTTAACAACTAAGAGATGTTCATGCAGCTTAATTGTCTTCCAATTAACAGAAAATAGTTGTGATTAATGCATAAGGTTCTTTAACAAACTTAATTTAATAGATCACCAATAAACAATCAACCAAAAGCTAAGAATTAAACCATAGGAGTTCCTTGGTATTCCCCAAACAGAAACAAAAACGTATTTAGCTCATAGTTGCAGTAAAAACAAACACAAAAACAAGTTTAGCTAGATTAAACATACTCAATTCCTAAAGCTAAGTGGAATGATTAACCTAGTTGCTTTGATTCTTCAAAAGGTTAAAGATTAGAGTTCCTCAGCGCCTTCAAGGGTTCTCAATCGTAGATGGATCTTCAAAAAACGCTAGAAAAGTAGTCCCATTGGATAAAGGCTCGGTTTTTATAGCTATCTCAAAACAGGGTGTACTCGGCGAGTAGCAGACCCAACTCGCCGAGTAGGCTCGTAGTTATCCGTCTTAAATCAGGAGTCGTAGCTATCTTCTGGAATATTCTGATGGACTCGCCGAGTAAGCTCGTGTACTCGCCGAGTAGGTAAGCTTTTGTCCCTCAATCTTCATTCTTTGGTCTGCAATTGCTTTCCCTTGTTCCCTTTCACTCCCAAGCATGTCTTTTGGACTGAAAACAAAATTTAAACAATATTAAGTACCTTTTGTCCATATTATTCATATAATTAGTTAAAAATGAATAAAAATGTATGCTAAATAATTAACTTATCATGCACATATCAAACCTCTTTCAAGGGCTTTAAAACTCCCACTGTCCTCTTGACATATTAGTTTCTCTTTGTCAATAACCATTCCTTGACAAACAAACAAATATTCAAGAGTTAGTGAAGACTCTTATCAAGAAAAACACTTCACACAGTTGCCCTTAGTTGGTCTCTGTTTAATCCAAAACATCACAACTTACCAATTTCAAATGTACAAGAGTAGAACACAGTTTACTCTTACATTTGACAAGTGTTATAAACCTTCTTTAAGATACGTCACTCAAGTCACAATCTTGGAGTATGACTCTAAGAATTGTTTTGAAATGAGGTATGATTCATCTTCTTGATTTTAACCATTCCAAAAATTCATGACTCCTCTTCTTAGCAATAAGAATGCACTAAGATGTCATTAGAGGATAAAATTGTGATATGGTTCCATAATCATTAAAATGATCATAAAACATGATACTAAAGTACTCTCCTATCTTTTCAGATTTGAGAAACTTTTATCTTTATGCCTAATTTGATTCTTTCGCACTCGTTCTGCCATACATTGAAACTTTCCAATGTTATAGAATCATACTTAAACTTGTAAGTATAACCATGTTTACTAATCATTATCAAAAAATGTCGAATTGAACTTTATGGTTGACCTTGACCAGCATACACCCAGTGTACCCGATCCCTTAGTCCTTCACTTGATTCACATAGACATGTGATCAAGGAATTAGTATTAACTTTCCAAAGATGAGAAATTCTCATTCATCATACAATACAGCCTGCACGATTCCAAGTTTCTGTCCAATTGAAACTTAGATGATGAGAGTCTTTCCTTATTTGGTAAATTCAGACACTACTGCAAATGAGAAAATCAAATTCACATTTCCAATATTTCTAGAAACATACAAACATCTATTTTTCATAAATGCCATTGTATGGGAATATAACATAAAATAAAACAAAAGTTTTATTTATTTATAAAATACGGTAAAACTTTTTCCTTACAATACAGTTACAAGAAAAACTATGCTATTACATATTTCCTAGCAATCTATCATAACTTCTAAGCAGCAGCTCAAGAATCCGATCTTCGAACCATGCGATTGAAATCCATCTTCGCGATCAGATTCAACATACTCTTCTTTTAAGTTTCCTTCCCTTTGCCTGATCCTGCAAAACATCAAGATGTAACATAGTCACATCATGTATTAGGAACCAACAATTAGGAACTTAACAAAGTTAGATAATAGACTTACCTGAAGCAGAACCATACATTTTGACTAGAGATCTCAGGTAGTCAGGGTAGCTTTGATTCCAATGTGCCTTTCCTTGGCAATAGAAACACAAAGGCTCATTTGGTACAATCTCAACACTTGCCTTTCTCTTATGATCAACACTTTTGACCATGGCCAATTCCTTTCCTTTAGGAGAAGGAATCATTTCTGGGATGTCCATGTTAGCTTGAGAGGCAGACCTTCCATTCAAATTTGCTTGACCGTTGCGCCAAATCATTGCTGATTTAGCAACAATTAAAAAATAGGTGAGATCTATTAGGGTCATGTCGTGATCTGTCACATAGTAATCTTTAATGAACTCACTATATGACTCAGGAAGTGACTGAAGAACCCAGTCAATAGCCAACTTCCTTTGGAAAACGACACCCAACATTCTCAGCATGTTAATGTGTGCCTTCATTTCCAAGACATGTGCACACACTGGCCTTCCATCTTTGTGTTTGCTATCTAATAGGACTTGAGTGAGTTTGAGCTTTTCAAGTCTCCGAGATTGTGGGTCAGAGAGAATAATTGGAGGAGGAGGAGGAAGTGAAGCATGATGTTGAGGGACACCATTTTCAAGAAGGAAGCTTGTTCCAAGAGATTTGGGTAGACCATAGTTGCCTGAACCAGACATCTACAATGGGAGAAAATCAAGTCAGTTGATTCAAGTCCTTAATATAACATCCAATATGAAATATCAAGGCTAGGACCCAACACTATATTTTATAACTTGGAAGAGGGATGCCGTAATCCAAGCTATAGAATATTTGAAGATAGGTGAATGACGGTTCACCAATTTCCACCATGAAAAACGAAATAGAAATTAGGTTTTTAATTGGATTTGAAACTCCTAGATCTTTTGAGATTCGTTGAACTTTTCAATGGCATGTTTCAATCTCGAATGTGCCCTCTCAAATTTTGTCACTGGGATATTGAGGATCACAAAACAAGGTGTGAATAACCATGCAAATTCATTTGGTACCCTTAATATTATCACCTAATCAATGTTTCGGTTACCCACAGGCGCTCCACCAATCTATGATAAACATTAAGTCACCCTTTGTTATCCTTACGAGTCCAAGTTAGTGTGCCGGTTACCCACACACGCACCACCAACGACTTGGTAAGGTACAAAGTGTGAATTTCATGGGTTCGCACCATATTCATATTTTCCTAAGTAACTAAGATTAGGAATTCATAATAGTTTAGTTATTTTAGTATTTATCATTAATACTTTTAATGAAGGGAGAATTCTAGTCCTTTTCCTACCCGTTCGGCTAACGACCCTCCACCATTCAAGGAAGCAGTAGGTGAGAGTGGACACCCATTAAACTGTCATTTTATAGGCAGTAACCTTATACCCCCATAATAGACTGACTTTGTGAATGAGGCCTACTAACGATAAGTCTGGCTTTACTCTTATACATATATATACAACTATTAACATTATCATAGTAAAAGGGTTGAATTTTAACTAAGGGTTGAATTTTAACTTTTAAAATTCTAAGGGCTTAACTTGGAATTAAAGTATTCATGAAGGAAAACTTTACAAATTCCAAAACTTGACGGCATGTTTTGAACAATTCAAAAAACTTTTGGATATTCATAACTTATGAGTTTTAATAGAGGTTTAAGAACTTTTAATGAAGAGACTCTTGGACATCCATAACTTGAGGACAAGTTATGGAGCCCATAAAACCATTTATGAGAAACAACTCTTCAAATATGTAACCTATGACTCTTTTAACGAAAACAACTTTTAGAATTCCATAACTTGAGGACAAGTTATGGAGTCCATTCATTGTCATAAAGATTAAGGATTATACTATCAAACAATTTGCACGTAATTCCTATGATCTACTCAAAACTCATAAGAACATGAATATCCATATCAAAATTTCAAGAATCATAAGAACACATATAAACATGGAATTTTGATATTAGCCATTGTAAATGGATTAGTGATATGTACATACTTAGCTATGGAATTAGTATAGATTTTTATCATTATTCGTCTAATTATTCGTATTTTATGGACGAAAGATACTTAATAGTGTTGGAATTATATTTTCATTCCAAAAGATATGCTCTGAATCTAAAGGAAGCAGGAGGAGCGATTGGAAGTTCGGAAATTGAAATAAGGAAGAAAAATGCCAAAATCAAGAAGGACTCGGCGAGTAGGGACATATACTCGACGAGTTGTGTCGAAGATTCGCGAAGCTTCAGAGTCCTTTCCGTACACGGGTTTTAAGTGACGGACTCGCCGAGTCGGTCACTGGACTCGATGAGTCGCCTCTGTTTCCAGAATTTCATATTAATTTATTCCAACCTGAACCCGAGTCTCGCAGTTGTTGAATGCAAAATATTATAAATAGGGACTTAGAGATCGAGATGAGGGACTTTTTTGGAACCCTAGGAGGCCAATTTACGATTGAAGGTATTGTTAGGTCGTGAGAAGCTGAGGAATCAACCCTACATTCAATCTTGAAGAAAATTAGGGCACTTTTAGTTTATTCTTACTAATCCTTTGATTTAAATCATGTTTAAACTCTTTAATTTCGTTTTTGAGTTTATGTTTACTGCAATTATGAACTAAATCCTTATTCTTCTATTTAGAGTAGATGATTTTGTGAGCATGGATTAATTTTATGGTTAGGATTAATTTTAATTGGTGATTATGTTTTGTTAAGCTTGTTAAAGAACCTTATATGTTAATAATAACTATTCTTCTGTTAATAAATCAGTAACTAAGTTGTATGAGCATCTCTTAGTTGTTAATTTCATATGATTTATGTGACCACATAGTTGTATGTCTAGGAATAACGAACGTGAAACTAGAGTTAACTAGAAGATATGTAAGTTAATGTGTGAGCTTGTATGACGAACCATTAGCAAGAGGTTAATTGAATGACCAATTTAATTAACCACTACAAGTCTTACTTAACCTGAATCAATAACTACGAAATTCATTAATTTAGACAACTGGCCATTGTTTGAGTTAATCTGTTTTCTAAGAATTAATAATAACGAACGTGAATCTAATCACCTTAATCGGTAACCAATGAAGAATTAATCCGATACATTTACTATAAAATCGTCCATGGGAACAAATGAGTCGAACCTATATAGAAGCCCTCTTAACTATTGAATTTAGTGGTAATTATTTGCTTTAACTACTAGTTAGTTAAATTGCGTGTTAGTTAGTCTAATTAAGTTTCTAGTCTTGTAAAACTAGAGAAAATCTTATTTCCATTACTTGCTTTTTAGATAATATTAGTTATATTAGTTTTAATTTTCCATTCCCTGAGTTTGATACCCTACTTATTTAGCTACGCCACAATTGATAGGTCCACTGCCTTTGTGTGTTAATTTTACAATTAAAAGTAGGTTTAAAACTAGTTGAGTTCACACACATCAAGTTTTTGGCGTCATTGCCGAGGAACGGTTCAAAAATTAACACTAATTTCTAGTTTTATCGATCCTTTGTGTGAGATTTATCTTGCACAAAGTTACATCTTAAGTAATTTAGTTATTAGGGTAAGTTTCAATAATTTTCTGTTTGTAGAAGTTTAATTAGCATTTTTTCTGTTTTTGTTTTGAACTGTTAGAAATATGGTTTAGTGGCACCTGGAAATCTGAGAATCGTGATAATCACTTTCAAATCGAAGTATTTGGGTGGTACTCCCAAATCCTCAATTGGATAAGACTCAGATAAAATCAAAGAGAAAGAAAGAGAGAATGAGATGGTGTAATTTTCGTGATTACCAGAAAACTGACTAAAAATTGGTTATATACATTCCTTGTCTGAAAACTGTCAAAATTGTCATATAACAGTTTTTGTCAGCAGTCAAAACTGTTATAAATCCGGGTTTGGTATAAGGATTAATGCAAAGTCAAAACCGGGTCAAATATTCAAAATTTGGATTTTCTGATGCATTTTTAATACAGCAATATAACCTAAATAAAAAATTTTCTTGCTGACCTGGCAGCTCGATCCCAGCCAGGGGCTCTGCCCCTTGGACCCCGCCAGGGGCGCTGCCCCGGACCCCCGTTCGTTCAGGGGTTTCGCCCTTAAGTGACAGTGTACTTTGATACTTTATCAAACTTAAACAAGTGTGTACTCCACACCTTCCTTACTTGTTTAATATTTATCAAGATCATTTTTAGTTAACAAAGTAATCTCATTACACTTAAATAACATTGATGATAACAAATCACCAACATGAACTCGGCGAGTGCAATCGAAGCTACTCAGCGAGTCCATCACTGTTTCACAGTTTCGTTTTTTATTTTATTTTTGTTCTTTTTATGCATTTTTCTTGTTTTGTTTGCAGGCATTATATGACTCAAGGATCCAACACACCTATGGTTCCTCCATACGAAGACCCAGAATTTGCTCTAAGGAAAAACAAAGACAAGGAGGTTGAAAGCTCCAATACAACAAAGAAATCACCTTTCAAGAACCTAAAATCGGTTTTTGGGAAGAAAAAGAACAAGAAGGCAGGAGAGACCAGCAACAAAAGAGCGAAGAAAGCAAGTTGGAGAATATTGAAGATAATCCAAAAGAAGTCGAATTCGACTACGAATACGAATCCGAATACAAAGAAGAAAGTGATTTTGAAGGCAGACTAGCTAACCCCATGGCTAACATCGATGAAGTTCCCATGGGTGAATGGAAGAAGAGGATGCGGGATGACACCGGGCCAGCACTTGTGCAACCCGTAATTCCCGCGACTGTCACTTTTGAACTTAAAGGTCACATACTTTCTCCACTAAAGGAGATCCCATTCTACAGGAAAGATCACGGAGACGCATACAAACACTTAGATGAGGTCAACAATATAGCTAACTATTTTAATGTTCCCAATGTGGCCCCCGACACCGTTCTACTCTGTATGCTACCGGTCACATTCAAGGGAGATACGAAAGATTGGCTGAAGTCACTCCGTCCCGGATCCATCACTACTTTGGCAAAAATGAAGACGGAATTCATAGATCAATTTTGCCCTCCTTCGAAAATATCCAAATTGAAGAAAGCCATTGCCAACTTTAAACAACAAGTTGGAGAATCCTTATACGAGGCGTAGGAGAGATACAAAGGCTTGCTATGGAACTGCCTGCATCATGATCTTGATAGCCAACAAGAAGTATCCATTTTCTATGATGAAGTAAATGTGACTACAAGGCAGCTTCTTGATTCGCAAGGACCTCTCACGAAGAAGGCACCCCCGGTGATAAAGGAACTAATTGAGGAATTCTCTAAACACTCTAGAGAATATCATAATCCAAGGAATGAATTAAGTAGGGGGTGGTGAACACTGTTAACGATAGCATGGCGGTGATGATGGCTAAACTAGAGAGTCTAGATCGAAGAATGACTAAGATGGACCAATCCATCCACGCTATCCGGGTACGATGTGAAAATTGTAGAGGACCTCACCTCACGAAATATTGTGATTTGGACGAGAATGGGAATCAGAAAGCACAAGTTTGCTATTCAAGTGGTGATAGATATGATGATAATTGGAGGAGAAATACAAGCAAAAAGAAAGGGATTTCTATCAAAAAGAGGAACCGGTTATGGAAAAGTAAGCTGATTTGGAGGAAATTTTCACAAGGTTTGCAGCTGCATCCGAGAAGAGGCACAATGATACCGACATTGAATTGAAGGAGCAACGGATAATGCTTAAATATCATCAAGCTATGATGAAAGATCAACAAAATTTGCTTAGGAATCAGCAAGCCTCCATTCACAACATTGAAAAACAGCTAGGTCAGCTTGCACAAAAAATTAATCAAAGAACACCAGTGAACTTCCTAGCAATACCGAAAAAAATCCGAGAATGGCACATATAAATGTAATAGCCACTGATTCCGAAAACTTTTTCACTCCTCTGACCTCTATCCAGAAGAAAACCAATAAGGTGCAAACAGAAAAGGAAACTAACTGGAATTCGAGCAAACCCGACTTGACTCGCCAAGTTGGAAACATTGACTCGACGAGTCCGAGGCCTGATGAGAAAATTGTTCTCATTTGAAACCTTACATGCCCCCTTGGCCATTTCCAATCCGAGCCATACCTGATTACCAGATTCAAGGTTATAGAAGATTTTTGGAGCATGTGAAGACCCTCCAAGTAAACACTCCATTCATTGAAACAATACTTCAAACGCCTAAGTATGCAACTTTGCTTAAAAACCTTTTTACTACTAGACAAAATATGAAAGAAGTTGTTGAAGTATTGCTGAATGAACTGCCAGAAAAGAAGGGTGATCTAGGAATCATAATCGTGTCTTGCCAATTTGGGAACATCATGACTACACGAGCATTGACCGATTCGGGGGCAAGTTTTAATATTATGTCATATTCCTTCTTCCAAAAGTTGAACCTCCCGATTCCGAAACCTATTCACATGAAGATCCACTTGGCCGACAAGACAATAATGCATCCAATGGGAGTGTGTGAAGACCTTCTTATTAAGGTTGACAAGCTAGTATTTCTGGTTGACTTCATAGTATTGGTTATGGAGGAGGATCTTAACGTACCAATCATCCTTGGGCGACCATTTTTGAGTACCGCTTGTGCTTTGGTAGATATGCGTGAGTCGACGCTAACATTGAGAGTGGGAGATGAATCGGTAATTTTCGAAGCTGAGCAAAAAGATATGCAAGAAGGGTCGAGGGAAGAAAAAGTTTCGTCACTAGATTTGGATGATGAATTGTTAGAGAAGGAGCTTGTGTGCTTGCAACAAAGTGATCCAAATCGATTCTTGTTATCTTTGGAGGATACTTCTAATGCCAAAGGAGAGTTAGAGGAGATAAAGAGGCTGATCAAGGAAGTTGATTATCAATAAATCATAAAAAGCTCACCGACTCGCCGAGTAGTATCTGCTGACTCAACGAGTACAATCGAAAATTTTTAATCTGGTGCACCTTTTACTTTGCAACCCATTAGTGTCCTTACTGAATCATATGTGCAACTTTTACCTAATCACTTTGAAGACCTTCTTGAGGAAAACGAGGTTGTTGAAGATGTTATCAATTTTGAGAATGCATATTTGGCACTTCTTGAAACAATCATGGGAGGTGATGAGGTTGTCCAAGAGAAGAATAAGGGAAGTTTAGAAGATGAAGGAGATCCAAAAGCTTGGAATGATGATAACTTCCACTCTCCAATTGAATCACCAATGCTAGATCAAGAAGAAGTGTTAACCAAAAGAAAAAGGACCAAGCCTCGTGCCATTGTCTCTACTAATTTTGAAGTGTTAAGTTTCACAACACCGGATTATGTGATGAACAAAAATACAAGCAGGGAAGGAATGGAGAGGAACAAGCATGGAAAAGGGGTGAAGCGTAAAGTTAAAGAAAATGCCGTAAGAAAGAGGATGGAAGATTTGAAGAGGGCTTATAAAAGGAAAATCCATCTGTACAAGACGAAATAGAAAGTACAAAAGCTAAAAAAAAAGGAGATCCTCATGGAGGAAGCAGCAACAACGTGAGCAAGATGGAGTCCAGCTAAAGACTCCTTAAAAAGAAGCGCTTAGCGGGAGGCAACCCGTCAAGAGAGTTTTCTTTTCTTTTCTTTTTCCGTTTTACTTTTCATTTTGTAGGTTTTATTTACGATTTTACTATTTCAATCTTCATTTTTATCCATAAATGATTGCTTGAGGGTAATTAAGGCCTAAGTGTGGAGTGGTGTTATTATTAAACAAAGAAAATTTCAGAAAAAGAAATGTTTTCAACATATTAATATACTCGGCGAGTCTACATGTTGAATCGACGAGTCCTTACGTAGAAACAAATTCGAATTCACGACATGACTCGCCGAGTCCATACTCTGACGGAACGAGTCAGTTCGATTTACTGAAAAAATAACTTTTACATTTCTGTAAAATTAGGGGTTTTAACCCCATTGTAAAACACTTTCACTGCAAACGGCAACCACACCCCTTACTCGACGTGCCAAAAATTCTCTCAAGCATCCATCTCATCTTCCTTTATTTCTTCCATTTTCTGGTCACAAGGTATGATCTTTTGTTCTTAATCTTCATAGTTTCGAATTTTGCAGAATAATGGACCAATTTTGGTTGAAAATCTAGTTTTGGCTAGAATAGACTTATAGGGTTTTTAATTTTTGTCTAATTAGGATATTATAGATGCAATTGGTTGTTGATTTATACTTATTTTGCATTCCAAGACAAACCCCTAGAAGAAATTATGAATTTTGTTGAGTGATTTAGCCAAAATCGGATTTGAGACTCAAGCAGTTCATACGGCTCGCCGAGTCTGTTCATGGACTCGACGATTCGGCCCCTGAGGCAGTCCCAAAAATTTAATTCTAATGTTTACATGTTTTCTGGTTTGTATGTGTTTGTTATTGTGTAGAAAATGTTTCTAAGAGGTGGAAAAAGTTCTAGGGGTAACCAAGTAGACCATCCTTGGTTAAATTTTCCAAGAATTGAGTCAGAATCTACAATGAAAAGATGGAAGAAGAAGTTGGTTGAAATTAAGAAAAAAGAGATTTGTGTCCAAAATGCAATTGATTGGGAATGGCTGGGGAGAGTACGTTATGATGAGGAGTTGGCCCCATACCTTGTCAAAGTATACATGCATAATGGGGTATCTATTACATGTGATGGCTAAGGCTGGTTATTCCGTATTCAAGAACCAGTGTTCAAGGAGCTATGTTGGGAGTTTTTCTCAACTATCAACTTCCGCGGTGGGAACGACTATTATAACCCGGGAGTGGTCACTTTTTGCCTTGGTGGTGAATTCCGCCAATGCAGTATGGTGGAACTAGCTTGCAGATATGGTATCTATGACCAATAATTGGTCACCATGGCAGATTTTGGCACTTTTCTTGAGCAATGTCACAAGGAGTTCCCGGAGGGTGTTGTGGGTTCCACTTGGTTGAATACCATTGCTAACAAGGTGTATATCCCCAAATCCGCTCAACAGGGGAGTATTAGATCACCCACCCATAGATTGATTCACCGCCTTATTTCAAATACAATAAACATGCGAAAAGATGATGACAAGGTTCTTAACCTTGATTTTTTCTACTTGTGGAGTATTATTACTCCAAAGATTTTCTGTAATCTTCCTTACTGCATGGCATCTTACTTAGCTGACGGGGCGGTGAAAGATCGCAAAACTTCAAAGATAAATGGCGGGATATTGGTGACCCGCCTAGCCAAATCATATGGGTTGATGGAACGGGGAGCATGGAACTTGATGACAATGGTCCCGACCCCACCCTTTAATCCTATTTTTTTCGCAGGGCTAGAATTATTGAGGATTATGGAGGGGGACACTATGCTATTCCACATGATGATTCCGTGATTGGACCCGAGGAACCAGGAAGAAGAGTGAGGTCGAGACGCATGCAAGCACATCCCGATCCACCGGTCATTCCGGTGGAAGATGATATACCCCTGGAGTGGTTTAATGTAGAAGGAAGACAATATCAAGATGATTTGGGAAGGGGCGTGAATTTTTCCAACCGGTCCTTTGTCCAAATGTTTAATCACTTCAACATCCAACATGTGGACGGAGGTCAATTTCCTTATATATCAACTTGGGAGGAGAGGATGAATGTACGTAGAAGTGAAGCTGGTGGAAGTGGAGTTAGAGAGGAAGATGCAAAAGAGGATACGGAAAATGAAGATTGAATTTTTATCCTTTTATGTGTTTGGTTGTTTTAAAACAATTTCTATTTGTTTGCTTGGTGTGTTTAACTTTTATGTAGGATTTGAATTATGTTGCTTGATTTCATATTTGTTTTTGATTATTTTCAGAGTTTGGATTAGGGAATACATGCAAGGGGTCTAAAGAATGAGAGAAAAATGAAGAGAGTCAAGCGAGGACGAAATATTAAGTCTAAGTATCGAGTCCGGTTTTAGAGGGGTTAAGGAGTGAATAATTACTGAAGAACAGAAGAATATCTTTTTGAAGTATACCAAGAGTTGGATATAAAGCAAAATCTGTTTTTGTCACCCAACGATGGACTCGCCGAGTGCATTTACCAGACTCGACGAGTCCTTATACAATTACACGAATTCTGACTTTTCGCGCTAGTACTCGGCGAGTTGTCTTGCTGACTCGACGAGTCGTTCATCATTGCACCTTTATAGCTGCTGATTTTATGCTATTTTGTTCACGACTTGTGTGCATTTTCTTTGAGATCAAATCTTGAAGATTTCCGAGAATCTTTCCTGCATATTTGGAGCTAACCACACAAGATTTGACACCCAAGGCATGGATGAGTTGTTCCAATTTCTAAAGATGATTGAAGATGGAGCCTCAATAAAGAAGATCAATCTCGCCACTACTATCTCAGGGGAGTTTGTTCCCATTCTCTCTTTATTTTTATGTTCTTTAATTGTTTTAATATGCAATGGGGACATTGCATAAATTAAGTGTGGGGTAGGGGTTGGTTATATTTAGTTAAATTTTGAAAATTTTACATTAAAATTGCTAGGGCTAAATTAGAAAATTTTGGTAAAAGCATCTAGGAATCATGCTAGTATTGTGTTTGATGATTCTTTGAATACCCAAATGTTTAGTTGAGCCTATACACGTTCTAGTGCATTTGTGGCCTCCTTTATTCTAGTTAAATCAAGGGACAAAAACATAAACTTGCTTAGTTTGAGGGATGCAATATGTTTAACATCATGTACCATAAATGTATCTAGGAAAATTATTATCTTTAACCAATAAAGGTTGAAGTTGAGCGCCCCTGCTTAAGCATGTAGGGTTTTGGTGAATTCAAGGAAATTAAAGTTAAATTATCATGAGTGAATAATTCCAAAGAGTTGTATAAGGGTATCAAGAATTGTAATTTTCTAGTTTATGTATGCTTGGGTTGCTCAATCAAAAATACTTTGAGGTTAGGAGGTTTTTTGGGAATGGATTCGGAGGGATGCATAAAATGAGCATTGTTCAAAAGAGTGGGCGAGTGTTTATGAGGATTGTTAGTATTTAGAATTGAGGGGGGTCCTTAGGAAAATTTTAGACACAAATACATGCGTTGCGGTCTTGGCATAATGGCTGGGTTTGATTAGGATTATCTTATATAATGTTAGTGTGCTAAAATTCAGTTTTGCTTGGTGGCAAGCAAAAGTCAAGTGTGGGGTATTTTGATATGTGCATACTTAGCTATGCATTTAGTATAGATTTTTATCATTATTTGGCTAATTATTTTTATTTTATGGACGAAAGATACTTAATAATGTTGGAATTATATTTTCAGTCTAAAAGATATGTTCGGAAGCTAAAGGAAGCAGGAGGAGCGATTGGAAGTTCGGAAATTGAAACAAGGAAGAAAAATGTCAAAAACAAGAAGGACTCGGCGAGTAGGGACATCTACTCGACGAGTTGTGTTGAAGATTCATGACGCTCTAGAAATCATTGCCGTACACAGGTTTTAAGTGACGGACTCGCCGAGTCGGTCACTGGACTCGACGAGTCGCCTCTGTTTCCAGAATATTATAAATAGGGACTTGGAGATCGAGATGAGGGACTTCTTTGGAACCCTAGGAGGCCAATTTACGATTGAAGGTACGGTTAGGTCATGAGAAGCTGAGGAATCAACCCTACATTCAATCTTGAAGAGAATTAAGGCACTTTTAGTTTAATCTTAGCGATCCTTTAATTTTAATCATGTTTAAACTCTTTAATTTCGTTTTTGAGTTTGTGTTTACTGCAATTATGAACTAAATCCTTATTCTTCTGTTTAAGGTAGATGATTTTGTGAACATGGATTAATTTTTTGGTTAGGATTAATTTTAATTGGTGATTATGTTTTGCTAAGCTTGTTAAAGAACCTTATATGTTAATAACAACTATTCTTCTGTTAGTAAATCAGTAACTAAGTTGTATGAACATCTCTTAGTTGTTAATTTCATATGATTTATGTGACCACATAGTTGTATGTCTAGGAATAACGAACGTGAAACTAGAGTTAACTAGAAGATATGTAAGTCACTACAAGAAAAAGACCCTTTTACGACGCGCAAAACACGATGCTCTTTGATTTATGTTACGCATTAGAAAGCGACATTAAAAAAGTGTCATCTCTTCAAAAATTTTAAGGATTTAGGTCGCGCATTACTCAGTGCCCTTAAATTAGTGTCTCATGTAAAAATATTAAAAACACGGAGGGCTCCTATAATAAAAAGGGTGTCCTCTACAAATGTCGCTTTATAATTTTAATAAACGCGCGTTTCTGGGACTCCTTGATAGGTAAGGGGGGAAACTAAATCCCCCAAAATTTTGAACACCCGCTTCCTCTTCCTCTCTACTCTCTACACCCGCCAAATCAACTTCATTCTCACCCTTCTTTCTCTCTGCAAACCCCTTCCTCTCCGATCGACGTTTACTTCCTTCTATGTGCAAACCCTAATCAAACATAACACATTTGAAATAGTAATATCTTCTTTCACAAAATAGAAGATTGATCGAAGAATGATTTTCTTTTGATGAATCGGACATCACCAACAACAATAGCTTCCATCACAATTTGTGTTTGCTTTCAAACTCCACTATTACAACATCGCACCACAACACCAGCCCTGAGCCACCACCACACTGCCTTCGCAACAGCCCAGAACCACCACTACACCACCACAGGTCTTTCAACAAACCCTAAAAAGTCGCAATCAGTTGTTCTCTCTTAGTTGTCGTGGATATTGTCGTGTTGGTATTGGTGGTGGTACGACGGCGTGGGTTGCCAGTGGCGGTGACCAGAGACGTTGTGGTCTTCAGGTCTCGCAAATCGATTGCAGGGTAGGCAAGACCTCGTTGATGGATCAGTATCCTGTATAACTTAGATTTGTTAGGGTTTATTCGTTTTTACCATTCACCTCTATTCTCCCTTTAGTCTTCAGGTGTAACAATCAAATAGGATCCACAATGACATCTTTCATGTCTCTAAAAATCCAACAAGTTGAAATTTTAGAATACATCGAGCTCGTGTGATATGTGCCATTGTTGGGGATGATTATTATTGTTTGCCCTTAATGTTCAACTTTAGATATGTGAACAAGAAGTTTAGCAATCAATACAAGGCAACAGTAGGAGTCGATTTCTTGACAAAAGAAGTGGAATTTGAGGATAAGCTCTTCACTCTACAGGTTATTTGTTACTGATTCTCATTTACTGAAGGGCACTAAGAATGTCCTTAAAGTACAAGTTGGAGGACCAAATCTGTAATTTCGTATTTAGTGATTCTCATTTGTTCAGAGCCTTGGAGTTGCTTTTTTTCATGGTGCAGATTGTTGTCTTCTTGTGTATGATGTCCAACTTGGTGTTTGCCTCAAATGTTCAACAGTATGGATCGTCTTCTGTTGACCCCTTTACTTCTAAGAGAAAAAGGATAACTATTGAAGATTTGAGGGCGTTGTTGGATTCCTTTGTCAACAAGTACGCGTCTTTTATACATTTCTTGTTTATACACAATCCTGTTGAATAAAGTTCAATTTTTACTCTTATTTAGTTTATTTGGTTAATGTGATTTAATGATACTATACAGTGCAAAAATGAGGAAGAAGTTGTTGCTGTGATTGCTCATGAACCTGGTCACTGGAAACTGAATCACACAATGTACTTCTTCATTGCTATTCAGGTGTGTTGACATTTCTTTATTTCTTCTAATTTTAACAATACAAATTTCTAATATATATATATATATATATATATATATATATATATATATATATATATATATATATATATTTACATAGTGGCTTAGAATACGGTTAAGAGGGAATAGAATACAGCTTAAATACGTTGTATTCCATTTATAGCATAGAGTACAGTTAACGAGAGGTTAGAGTACATCGTATTAGATTAAAGAGTAGCACGCCTATTAAAAATTAAAAAATTAATTACATCGTTTTATTCTTTAAATAAATAGATCAAGTACTTTAAAATTTTAATGCCATACATCGTTTGTCAACTTACCTAAAGGGTATTTTCTGTAATTTAACAATAAGGGTAAAGGGTATTTTCTGTAATTTAACAATAAGGGCAGTATGGTCATTATGTACATAAGTTAGTCAGTTAGATTTTTTTTGTACACAGGTATGTTTGGTCATTGTAAACTGTTCTTTATTCAAGTTAACCTTTTAACTTTCTGTTGTTGGGACTTTCATTTGTGTATTGATCTTCTCCATTGCAACTTTTTAGAATTATACAAGTAACAGGGATATGTTGGGCTAGTGTGAACAGATTGGTATGCCAATCATGGATTATATTTTATATT
Organism: Lactuca saligna; assembly: GCF_052625555.1. Lineage (NCBI taxonomy): Eukaryota > Viridiplantae > Streptophyta > Magnoliopsida > Asterales > Asteraceae > Lactuca > Lactuca saligna. Next base: position 50,532,533 of record NC_136417.1, read on the forward strand.
TTTATGTATATATTAATACCTTTGAAAGCTCTTAATTTTAAAAGTAATCTTGCAGTTCTTTTTGGAGCTCATTTGACTTCCCCGTTCACCTTGAGGCATTGTATTGCTACTTCATTGTCAAATAATGCTTTTCTAAAAAAAAGTACATAATATAATACAGTTAGTTTTGGATTTGATACTCAACCAGTTCTCATTGGACTCATATTATTCCAGGTAGACTGATATTTTGATTTAACTATAAATCTTAATACTATTCTCAAAGTATTGGTTGTTGGGGTAAATTTGTTATGAAATGCCCAAAATGCCCCTAACTATCTAACATAGCAAACTAGTAATATTAAATGCCCAAAATACCCCTACCTCCTCTGCACTAATAAGATGCTCCTAGAATTTCTCTATATTGTTTAGATCATCAATTCAAATGAATCATAACTTAGGATATCTAGATCCTAACATAATTGGTCATATCTAATCACATGCAGATATATGAGTAGCATGATGTGGGATCTTTAGATAAGTCAAAACAGACAGCAGCTCAAGATCTTTTGTGTTTCCAGTGTAAGCTCTTAATATGCTTTATTTAAGTGCTAAAGTTCATATTTCAGAAAGAAACGGCTCTTAATATGCTTGACTTAAAGCATGATAAATTTGATTAAGTTTTCAGAAAGAAACAGTTCTTTTAAATATTTTTTAGCTTTTTTTTGTCATTTTGTGGCTTGATAAATTTGATTAAGTGGCTAACCTATTTTTCATTAGGTTCATGTATTGGGTGTTGGTGATTTTTAGTTGGGCAAGATTGAAGTTCTCAGGGATCATAGAGTTGATGATATCAAATTCAATATTTTTGGCATTCCCACTTATTTTGCTAACCAGCGTGAGGTTGATACTCATGTATCAGATCATTAATGCAATCATGAGTGGGAGAGATGTTCTTGTGATCATGGTTGCTGGTGGAGGCAAAAGTCTATGCTATCAACTTCCATCTGGTTTACATCATGGAATTGCTCTTGTTGTTAGTCCTTTACTTTCTCTTATTTAGGATTAGGTGCTTATTTTTGTTTTTGTTAATATTCTATATCCTTTACTATTGATTACCTGATTATAAACTCTAATTAAGATTTTTTTTTTTTGCTTTAGGTCATGGGGTTAACTGCATTAAGGATCCTAGCATCTATGCTTACCTCACCAACTAGTGAAGTTTATATACAAAGCCCTTGAAAAGGGTGAAGGGGATCTTAAAGTATTGTATGTTACACCAGAAAAAGTCTCCAAAAGCAAAAATTTGTGTCAAAACTTGAAAAATGCCACCATGCTGGACGTCTTTCCTTGATCTCAATTGATGTACACTCACTCTTTTTTTTTCTTAGTTTTTATAAAGAAATATAATTTTGAAAATTTAAATTTCATATTTTTTTGAATTTTCAGGAAGCACATTGTTGTAGTCATTGAGGACATGACTTTCATCCATATATATATATATATATATATATATATATATATATATATATATATATATATTTGAATAATGGTAAATGAATATTCGATTAGTTTGTATACTTTTAACTTTTAATATCTGCCAGCTGATTTACTTGATATTGCTATATGAAATGTTACAAGTCATCAAAACTTTACTCCCATATCCTATGAGGAAGGAGCCTTTACTTGTTGAAAATATACCAATCTACAAACATGCTACCAATCTCCTCTGCTATGGCTGAAACTTGTGCCTTAATTTTCAAAAAATCTACAAACAGTATATAATAAGTTAGTTTCAACAAGTAACTGTTACATACTACTTTGTTCTATTCTTATGTATAATAATTCACTCTTGTATTTTTCTATCTAGTACTTTATCTAATCTGTTAACTTTACTTGCTTTCTTTTTTTAGAGTTTATACAGGGTCATTCATGACTTCTCTTGATTTGCAGGTTTGTTAAGTTCATTTTGTTTTCTGATGCAAAAAAAGTGGCTAATATCTTTGTGTTAGTTGTGTTGTGGTGTAGTTGATATTGATTATTGATTAGTTGATATTGTACAGGTGACATGATTATTGATTAGTTGATATTGATTTGAATATGGTTGATTCCACTCTCATACATACCATGTGTATTATTAATTAGTTGATATTGATATTGTACAACTGACATGATTATTGTGTAAGATTTTCGTGTTGTTCTTGATAAAGAGTTGGGATTGATATTGAAGCTAAGAGACATGATGAAGGCTTTTAGAGCTTCTTCAGACACCTTAATGACAAGTTACTGAAAGAAGAAGGTGCCCCTTTATAGCAATGTAGTATTAGGTTATATTGTTAGGGAAAACCTCTTAATAACAATGTAAATTTAATTTATATATTGTAAGAAATAGAATTGTATGACATTAAATTTTATGCAATGTATTGTATTTTTTGTATATGGTATTTTATTTTTATTATGAGACATTAAATGAAAATTTAATTTAAAAACTAATAAACATATAAATATTTTTTTTAAACATTTAAATTTACGATACGCAAAAATGTGTGTCATCTTCATTTATGACATGGCCTTTCTTGACAGGGGCTTTCTTGATACGCATTGCGTGTCATTAATACGCGCGTCATAAGGTCACGACACGCGAATGCGTGTCGTCTTTCTTTATGACAGGGCTTTCCTTGATACGCATTGCGTGTCGTAAATGCGCGTCGTCTCTCTTTATGACAGGGTCTTCCTTGACGCGCATTTGCGCGTCGTCTGAGCCTTTTATGACGTGCAATGAGCGTCGTAAAAGGCTGTTTTTCTAGTAGTGAGTTAATGTGTGAGCTTGTATGACGAACCATCAGCAAGAGGTTAATTGAATGACCAATTTAATTAACCACTTCAAGTCTTACTTAAACCGAATCAATAACTAGGAAATTCATTAATTTAGACAACTGCCATTGCTTGAATTAATATGTTTTCTAAGGATTAGTAATAGCGAACGTGAATCTAATCACCTTAATCGGTAACCAATGAAGAATTAATCCGATACATTTACTATAAAATCGTCCATGGGAACAAATGAGTCGAACCTAAACAAAATTCCTCTTAACTATTGAATTTAGTGGTAATTATTTGCTTTAGCTGCTAGTCAGTTAAATTGCATGTTAGCTAGTCTAATTAAGTTTCTAGTCTTGTAAAACTAGAGAAAATCCTATTTCCATTACTTGCTTTTAGATAATATTAGTTATTAGTTTTAATTTTCCGTTCCCTGAGTTCGATACCCTACTTATTTAGCTACACCACAATTGATAGGTCCACTGCCTTTGTGTGTTAATTTTACAATTAAAAGTAGGTTTAAAACTAGTTGAGTTCACACACATCAATTAGCACAACCATTACACCATCTAAAACCAGTTTTAAAACACCAAAACAATTTAGGGTAATGTTTCTAGTCCATTTCCAGCAGCAAAAGTCGAAAAAATGCAATCAGAGGATCCTACTCGTCGAGTTCAAGAACCTACTTGACGAGTAGGATGAATTTGTTCTTGGACTCATCGAGTCCCCCCATGGACTCGGCAAGTCCACTGTCCAGACATCAATTTTTCGTGTTTTTCAGCAAGTTTGCATCAAATAGCAAGAAAACAAAGCTAGGCTCTGATACCACTGCAGGGTTTTAAGCATTCTAACACTCTTAAGGTGTACATCCAACCCTAGAAACCTTGGATCTATGTTTTACTATGATACATGCAAATTTGTTTTTCCTAGGTTCATAACCTATCTAGCATGCATGGGGAACTTTAAACATAAAAGCTAGTAAGAAAAACATACCTTTTAGTTGCTTGGATTCCTTGAGAACCTTGTGAGCCTAGCACCTCAAGTGTGATGCCTCAAATATCTCACACAACACCAAGGCACTTGGAATAACTTAGAGAGAAATGCAAACACTTAGAAAATCGGTTAGCCCTCACTTAGTCTTACTTAGTGGCCGATTTTGGTTAAGAATATGATGCTTATATAGTGTGGTACAATTAGGGTTACACCATGCGAACCCTAATTGTCATGGCTTTTCATTTCTTGGATCCATGGTTTCAAAACCACCATGGAGCATCCATGGAGTATCCTATGGGTTTTAGCTCAACTTGATAAACCATGGATCATTAGCCCACTATACAAGTATGGATGATTTACACAATCAACCCATATATTTAATTAGTCTCCTTGTGATCACTTAATTAATTCCAAATTAATTCTTGATTAATACTAATTAAATAATACTATTAATATATTAGAAATTATAACCTTAAGTGTTAATTCTCTCATTTTAGTCTATCCAAGTGCATGATGCCATGCAACCCAAATGGACCATGCCAAACCAAGTCAAGTACATACCAGAAATAGTTATGGACTTAGACACTTTATCTAACAGTAATAGCACGTAGGAGGTCTTTGGCTATAGCCGAACCTTCTCCACAAAGGGCATCTAAAATGTGTTGAGCTCTCAACGTGTCCCTCCCACACGAGGTACCTTTAGGGAAGGATTTAATTCCCCCAAGGACATTGTCAACATCCACTACCAGGGGAGGTTCTGAAAATATGGTGTTGGGCATGGAAGGCGGTGGCTTGTATGGATGCTTATCCTCCAATTCCTTCGTAGTATCACCTCCAAATGGAGCAACCCCCGAAGAACATAAAACTTTCACTACTGTTGTAAAATGTCCATCGACAACATTACGAAGACATTGTCTGACATTGGTGATGCCCGATGTTCTTTTCTCCTGAATGTACTCTTCTTTTTTGTCTTGTTGCTCCTGTCTTGCATTGTCAACTAAGTTTTTAACTAGCTTTGTGATACCTTCTTCAGTTCTCCAAGTAGCTAAAGCACTCAAGATATTACGATGTTGCAAAGATTTCCTATTGCCAGACCTACTTTCTTGCCTATTCTTAGGCCTTGAAAAACTCATTTAGGCATTTGATCAAACACTTAACAAGCAGAAAAAGAAACACCTTGTTTGCATCACCAAGCCTTAAATTTTTTTGCCCAAATGAAATCTTGAATAGGGAATCATATAGCCCAAACTGAAAAAGCCAGATTTCAAATACAAAATTTCCTAACAGGTTTAACGAATTTGGTTGTTTGATTAATCAAGGAAGAAGGAAAGAAACAGAGAGCTGCTCCATAATCCTGTAGAATTTGTGTTCTTTTTTGCTTTAATCTATTTAGAAAGTATCTATAACCCAATTAATTCGAATTGAACATTATTAGAAAATGAAGACAATCAACTCCAATTAACTTTGTAAGCAGGAAACGATTCGTTGATGCTATCTGGGAATTTGAGAAGATACCCCGATTAAGAGTAAAAAACCATACAACAACCTTCATAAAAGAAACCATACAACAACCTTCACAAACGAAACCATACAACAAACTTCATTAACCATCGAAACATTAATCAGAACATATATTAACCATCGAATTTGATTTCGGATAAACACCACCATCATCTTCTCCATGTCGATTTTTAGATCACACTCGATTAAACTAGATCGAATGTGTGTTCTTATCACTTGTCAGTTTTTTGATGCAATAAGAATTCGTTTCTTATCATATGGTTAGGTTTATGTGAGACGGTCTAATTTTGTGCAACCGTGAGATGCAATCCTAGTCACTCATTTTGTAGATAAAAAAACATTTTTAAAATGAAAAATAATTGAAATTTTTTTTAATATTATTTTCACCATTTGTATTTTCCAAAAAAAATAATAAATAAAAAAAGTTACCATTTTTTTTAAATATCTATGAAATATTCTAGTAAAATATTAGAATATTTTACATATCTGACAAATCTAATACAATAATAGAATATTCTAACATTCTAAAAATCACATTAGAATATTTACAGTGTAATATTGTATTAGAATATTTCAATTATTTAAAAAAAAAACGGTAACTTTTTTATTTATTTTTTTAGGTAAATAAAATGATGAAAATAGTAATTAATTATTTTTTTTTTCATAATTTTCCTTTTACTTTGCATTTTAAATTTATATTTAGATTGCGTCTCACGGTCTCAAAAAATTAACATAGTCTCAAATGAACCTAAGCATATATATATATATATATATATATATATATATATATATATATATATATATATATAACTAGGTTATTTTGTTTCTTACATGTATTGTGTGTCCGTAAGCACACTTTTAGACCAATGGATGAATAAAATCAATGATCATGATCTGAGGGTCTACGATATTAGAATAGGGTATTATGTATCATATAATTATACAAATTTCAGCAGAATTGTGTTTCGGTCAATTAACCTATATTAAAAAAGAAAATTTCAGGATTTTAAGGGATAATTAATTTCCTTTTTTTAAATCTAAATTTTTTAAATTTATTCAAATTTAATTCTATTATAATTTTTAATACTAACTGATTTTATTCTGTCAAAATGACAAAGAGTCAAATATAAACTAGTAAATATATTATCGATTTTATTCTTGTAGAATATGGCTCATTCAATGTATTTTTTTATAATTAACATGCTTAAAGAATTATACAATTGTAGAGGGTCAAATAAAAACATATAAAAGGTTGAGAATACGAGAACAATTGTAGAACACTAATTCCATAAGGGTATAAAAAGAATTTTATGATGTAATTAAATTATGGATAATTAATAATTTCTATAATCATAGAAATGTATTTAATCTACTTTTAATAAGTAATATTCTTTAAAAAAACATTTTTACGATGATTTAAAAAACGTTGAGTAACAAATTAAAATAGGTCAATTTCCATTCTTGTTGAAATGGATCATAGTGACCTGTCAATCTTTTATGTCCTTAATTTATTTTAAAGTATTTAGTAATTAAAATATTCAATATGATCATCAAATTATATTATTCTTATAATAATCTATTTTTCTATATTAAAAAGTTTAAGATATTACAAGAATCTATATACACTTCAAGTTCAAACGATTTTCTACTACATTTGTTTGACAATTTTCATCTCGACAGATTATTTTTATTGGACACATTTCACCCGTTACCAATAAATCATAACCCAAATCCACTCATTTTCATAACAAAATAATTGAATTTACCACTAAATAACATTTAACCAATGCAATAGTTAATGATTTTTAAAAAAAAAAAAAAACATATGATGACCATTAAAGACGTTGAGTTAGCGATTTTTAAAAAAATATCCAAGAAGAAAACATATGGAACCATTAAAGGATTTTTTTTTTTTTTTTTTTTTTAAATTTTTTACTGCGGTTTGTCTTTTTTTTTTTTTTTTTTTTTTTTTTTTTTTTTTTTTTTAAATCTCAGTCTTCTTCCTTTTGCTCTATTAGTTGATTTTTCAGCTATAACTTTTATTGATTCCCCTTCACCGACCCGGTTATTGGCCTATATATAATGAGAATTGCATGTCCATAAACTACTATAAAATAAAACCCCTTTTTTATTCATGGCTCCATACATGAATCACTTAAAGTTCTTGCAAACCATCTCCTTTCTATATGTGTTGGTGACAGTGAATGTGACTGGATCATCAGTAAGCCATGATGAAGAATGCTCAGCCTTGTTTCAGTTTAAGCAGAGCATAATTCATCAAGATGATGCTGCTTGTGCTGCTCATGGCTCTCAAGTGTTCCACTCTTGGAACAATAGTTTTGATTGTTGTTCATGGGAGGGGGTGGCATGCAGCCATGACCATGATCAGTACTATGGTCATGTGATCGGTCTTGACTTGAGCAAGAGGTCTCTTTGTGGGCATATCAACTCCAGCAGCACCCTCTTCAACCTTGTTCATCTTCAGAGACTCAAGCTTTCCAGGAACGACTTTCGTGAATCTCAAATCCCATCTGAGATTGGTCATCTAAAGCAATTAAGAAGCCTCGATCTCTCTTATTCTGGGTTTAGTGGCCAAATCCCGAATGAAATCTCGCAGCTGTTTCAGTTGTCTTCTTTAGATCTGTCAAGGAATCCACTAAAGCTTTATAGTCCTAGCCTGAAGAAGCTGGTGCAAAACTTAACAGGACTTGAAGAACTCCATCTTTCCGGGGTGGACATAAGTTCCTCTGTACCTCATTTCTTGGCAAACTTTTCTTCCTTGAGATCAATCAAACTAACAGAGTGTTCCCTGCAGAATGAATTCCCTGCTGCCATACTTGAGTTACCTAAGTTGCAAGTTCTTATTTTGGCATACAATACCGACCTCACTGGTTCCTTTCCAGAATTTCATGGCAACAGCTTACTAGAAAAAGTGCTACTAGATTCCACAGGTTTCTTTGGGATCCTACCAGAATCCATAAGCCACCTCAAGCATTTGACATTTTTGTCCCTTAATGATTGCTATTTTGTGGGGAGCATTCCACGTTCACTCTCTAACTTGACGCAACTCACTTTCTTGGATCTTGGTCGCAATAATTTCACAGGTTCAGTTCCTTCATTGGTAAGTCTTTCGAAACTCAATGTTTTGGAACTTAATGGTAACAAATTTGAGAAAAGAGGCCTTCCGAATTGGCTTGGAAAGCTGAGTAAACTTAGTGAACTATATCTGTCTGATATGAACATAAGCGCTGACATCCCACTCTTTCTTGCCAACCTAACAAAACTTAAAGTGTTAGTTATGGAGAAAAATTCTCTTACTGGTCGTATACCAACCTGGCTGTTCAACCACACCCAACTAACAGATTTATCTCTTTCTAATAATCAATTGCAAGGACCAATTCCAAACACATTTTCCAGCTTCAAAAATCTCGAGTATCTTGACCTTGGTGAAAACAATTTCAGTGGTAGGGTAGAACTCGACATGTTCCTAGGACTCAACAAACTCCAAACACTCTCGTTAGATTATAACATGATATCATTAGTAACCACCAACAACTACACCAATACCACTTTACCAGAACTGGGTCAGTTAGGACTGTCATCATGCAATTTGAAGGAATTTCCTGCCTTTTTGCGCTTCCAAAATAAATTGACCTCCTTACATCTTGACCACAACAACATTGATGGCCTGGTGCCGGTGTGGATCTGGAACAACAGCCGGGAAACATTAGAGTTGATTAACCTTTCAGTCAACTCCATCACTGGCTTTGATCAGCATCCTCATTTTCTCCCATGGACAAATTTACAAGTATTATCTTTTGAGGGTAATCAGGTACGAGGACAACTACCAATTCCACCACAAACCACAGTTGTTTATCTAGTATCACATAATAATCTGACAGGAGAAATACCACCATCGATATGTGAACTGAAATCTCTTCAAATATTAGATTTGTCTTTTAACAACATGAGCGGAACACTTCCTTCATGTTTGGGCATCTTAAGCAATTCGTTGACGTCTTTGAATCTGGGACGAAATAACTTCCATAGCAAAATCATGAATTCTTTTAATCCGGGATGCCTGTTGACAGCACTTAAATTGAGCGAAAATAGATTTACGGGTCAGCTGCCAAGATCATTGACAAATTGTATTAATTTAGAGATTCTCTCTCTTGAAGATAACTCTTTTCATGACGCCTTTCCTTCTTGGTTGGGAAGTCTTGTGGAGCTACAAGTTCTGGTTTTGCGGTCCAACAAATTTTATGGTCCAATTCAAGGTTCCACAGCGGTTTCCTTACAGTTCCCTAAGTTACGGATCATAGACCTTTCTAACAACAATTTCAGTGGTCAGTTGCACCAAAACCACTTCCAAACATGGCAAGCCATGAGCTCCAATCATCTTGGTGTTTCATCTGTTATGGAATCAAATATATCCTCCGAACATTTCGAATTAAATTGGGCATACTCAATGACATTAACACACAAAGGTGTCAAAACAGAGTACGATCGTATTTTAACCATAGATATGTCCATTGATCTCTCTTGTAACAACTTTGAAGGAGAAATCCCACAATCACTACAACATCTTCGAGGCCTTCAATCCCTTAATCTTTCCAACAATCATTTTACTGGATGTCTCTTGCCATCTTTAGGGAACCTAACGAATCTTGAAGCTTTGGATCTATCTCGAAACGAGCTATCTGGGGAAATTCCTCAACAGTTGGTGCAACTCGGCTTCCTTTCCATCTTCAACTTGTCATTCAACCATCTTGAGGGGCGTATCCCACAAGGAAAACAGTTTGATACATTCGATAACAGCTCCTACATAGGGAATCCCCGATTGTATGGGAAACCTTTATCCAAGGAAGATCAAGGTTTCAAGGTGCCGAGAGTTCCACCAGCAAGCAATGTGTCTGAATCTCTCTTTCCAAGTGAAATAATTGATTGGATCTTTGTATTCTGTGGACTTGGATGCGGCATGGTTGTGGGGGTTGTCATTGGAAACTTTTTATATCAAAGGTATAGTGATCAGTTCACAAAGAGGAAGGACAGATGGGTAAGGCCACTTCGTAACACAAGGAGAAACTAAGGTACAATATTGATTCGCTAAATAACTTGCAACAATTTTTCAAGATAATAATTTGTTTAAATGTATGTAGTCTCAACCAAATGGAAAATGTTTTCTGTATGTCATCCAAAAAAGTATAATACTTCTATATATGTTTTTAAACTTATATTTTTAAATTATAGTGATCCTAACAATATCTTTGTGAGATTAATTGTCATACATCTCAACTTTGTATTATCAACAATTACTTGCCTTTTTGTCATTTATCTCATTTGTCAAAAGATTCAATTAAATTATATGTCAAGTCAAATATGCATTTTAGCAAAGAAAGTCTTATTAACATATTTAATTTAAAAATATTAAAGAATAAATCTTTTTATTTTAGCTGGGATAAATTACGTGTCGAGTCCATTAGTTATGTGATGTCGGTCTATGTTTTAAACATGGTATTTATTTATAATAAGTTCATCATAATATCTATGACAAGAATGTTACTTTTGAGAGTTATGATATAGTTTCTGAGATGACAATTTACTGTGGATGAAGCATTTTCTATAGTTACAAAATCATGAACTTACCAGAAATGAACTTAACTTAACATGTATCTTAGGAGGCGTCAGAGCTTAAAGTTCGAAGGGTATGCAGAAGTTGTTGAAGACCTTTAAGGGATTTCAGTTTATTTTACCATGTAGTATGTGTATATTATGTTTAAGTTTGTGCTTCTCTGAATTAGATTTCTTGGAGTAGACTTTCACTATAAGACTTTGATGTATCATACAGTTCCACTGTTTAAGTTTATCGTTTATACATGGTGGCATGATCATAGACTCTTATGAAAGCTATTCATAAGTATTTACAACCTCAACCTCAGATTTGGGGTTGTGATAGTATGAAATTCATGTATATTATATATTTTCAAGTAAAGTTCATGTATATGATATGTTTTTGAATTAAATAAGCGAAATTCACCGTTGGTATAAAATTTAATAATTCTTTTAACAATAAATCAAGGTTATTACTCGGACTATTTCAATTGATTTCAGTTAAATTACACAAATACCTTTTAAACTTCAATCCACAAATTCAGCCACACGAATATGTTTTCATCCATTTTCTTTCATGATTTCAAAAACTTTCATTTGACTTACAGCTAAAAATCCTGTTCTCGAGTTTTAAAATGAAGGAAAAGAAAGGGAATAAAGAGAAGGATATTAGTACTAATTACACTAAGCCCTAAAGAGGTTCCACCCATGAGAATAACCATGCAGTCTATGAATAGTGATTTATGCACTCGAAATCTTCATATTCAATGAATGGTGCTACTTGTTTTTGTTATAAAACATATCGCTGTTTTTATATATATAATAAGGTAACATTAAGAATTACCTGATGCGTCTTCATCCAATGACCTGAAGTAGTGGGTTCAAGTGCAGATATTTTCTGTAACTTATCATGTTTTCAATCACTATTAACATAACCAATTCTATATAAACTAAAAGAACGAACAATTATTGATTTGAGATAACAAATAATAGAGCAGCAATGCGAAATTTTGTTGTGGAATCATACATAAAGTACAGGTAGAACAATGAAAACATTACATAAGAAGCGACCTAGGCATTTCATCGAATACGTGGTGGGCGGTGACCAGAACTTCATCCTGCATAACGGTGAACATCTTAGTCTTATCACCAAATCGAATAACTTGGATTTAGGTTCCAGCGTCTCTACATCCACATTATTATACTCTATATACTTGTCCTATTCTTCTGTCGTCACTTCTTCTGACTCTATACAGATTTCTGAGAGCTGGTGGTAGCTAGTGTTGCATTGACGCTCGATTTGTAAGCAAAGTGTGGCTGTATGGGATAAAGAAGATGGTGAGAAGTCGAAAAGGGTAAAGAGATGTGGAGGTGTCCATAAGTTGATTTAAAGGCATTTAAGGGGAGGTGGAGGTGGAGGTGGATAAAGATAAATCAAGGAAACTGAAAATGTCATAAAAGTAAGGAGGAGTCGACCCACACCACCCCGAACTCCTCAAGTAAAACCAAATAAAAATCACTCAAGCGGTTAGACCAGCCACTCGTTTACCATGGTTTACTAAATGTTTATAACTAAAAATATGTGAAAGCTTTGTAAAAATTCTGTGAAAAATATTTTTGTAAAAAAACAAAGGCTGTAAAAAAAAGATGTAAAAGAAGGTGTAAAAAGATTCAAAAATATGAAAACGAAGTTGTAAAAAATAAAAGAACATAAAGTTTGTAAATAATTTGGGCAAATTTTGAAAAAAAAAAAAAAAAAAAACAAATTATAACAAAATTAAAACTTGGGCATTATAATAAGAAAATGTTTTTGGCAAACTAAATAAAAGGACCGAATTGTAATAAAAAATAAAATTTGGTCAAAAGCTATAAATAAGCACAAGTTGGGATGGATTTGGGTCGGGTTATGTAGGGCAGATTGGTTGGATCCGACTAATTCTAGTTGGTTGTCAAATAAAAAGGAAGACCGTCCAACTCCCGACCTCCTGAAGATAATCAAAAAGCTCTTAAACTTTGCTCCAAATATAGTGTTGGTTTATAATAAAACGTATCTTAATTAATTTCTTTATACTCTTAATAGAATGACCCCGAATAGAAAGTTTATCTTAAAACCATATAGGGATGAGCATCCAGACTGGACCTGAACCTGTCCTTAAACCTGGATCGATACCTGTTTTATGTAGTCAGGCCGATTATCAATTCTTGGATTGTCAATTTTCCGATTCCGTTTTTTTAAACAGTTCCAAGTATTCGACTAGTTTGTTCTCGAATTGTACCACATATAATGAATGTTGTACTGGCCCAATGCAATGAATGTACCATACACTTCATTGAATTGCACCACACGTAACGAATGTTGTCTGGTCTAGTGTCTTTACATTCCTCCCAAACTGGTTTCGGTATCGGTTGGGTCCAAATACTCACCCATACAACCAAACCTACGAAACCGGTGGAATTAGATTCAAATTTCCTAAAATTTCATAGGTATTCCAACCAACCAAACAACTCCTTAATATAATTTAGGTTATTTTGCGGTTTGCTTCACTCTGCTTTATGAAAAGTATGGATGATCGGGATGTCAAACCCACCAAGCAAATTACACCCTTTGATTGCTAACTAAACGTAATATAATGGTAAAAAGGGGTATCGATCCTCGGGGAAATGGTTGTATTCAATCACCAATGCAATTTAATAGAACTAGTGAAATTAAACTAACTAACTACAATTAAAATAAAAAGGGGGGTGTTTGATTACTTGATAACTAAAATACTTGAATAACTAAAAAAACTTGCAATTAAGCAAGTTGATGAGATGCTCAAAGGTTGTGAATAATTGGTTAACTAAGGCAATTCAACACAATGAACATTTTTGTGTTTATCATTAGGATCTAATACAAAGCTTATCTTTCATCCCAAATTGGTTATAGCAATCATGAAGCATGATATACCAAGATTCCTCATAGATAGTATGGAGGTTGGGGAAGCCCACAACACACCTTCTTAATTAAGATCAAGGGTCAATTGAAGCAATTAATCCCAAGAAATCAATTAGCTTTAAGAATGAAGGAATCCCCAATTCCTAGAGGATGCCAAATGCTTACACATCCATAAAGGAGATATGATTCACAAGCTAGAGATGATTTCTACCATCATAAAGCCTTTGTTCTAGATAAATTCAATGATCCAATGCAAAATCAATGAAATAAATCAACTATTGCTCAATCAAATAGTAAGCTCATGATCAAAGTATCAAATAAGCATAAGAATTGCAAACTAGAATCATAAACATGATATAAATTGATAATCAACATAAATCCTTCAAAACCCACAAACATTCATTGGTTTTTAGCCAAAATTAACCAAATAAGAGTATTAGCCACTCATGGCAACAAAGAAACAAGAACAATAATCTAATTGCATAAAGAAACTACCTAAGATTTGGAAAGATGAAAGGAAATGAACTTTTGCTCCCAAAATCGCCTCTTGCAGGTCTCTAATGGTGGAAAAACGTGAATTCAGCCTCCAGATCTGATCCCCAAGGGTTAAGGCAAGCCAAATGACCAAAATGCCCAAACTGGGCAGTTGCGCGGGTACCCGCGCGATGGAAATTCCACCCGCGCAAATGTTGCTGTAATGCTATTGGTCCACCAAGCCACTATACCCTTCCACTACCAAAGATTCCTTTGGTCCCCCCTCCTTGTCCCTGTAATTTGAAATGCACCAATCATCATTTAGCCATCAAATGGATGCTCCAAGCCCAAAATTTGAATTTTATGATCCATCTTCACAAGCCCAAATAATCCAAGCCAATATCTTTCAAAGCCCAATTCTTCCTCTTTGATTCCGCCAAGCCCAATAATGCCTCGGGAGCCCACTAAGTCCGTCTCCGATCAACCCACAACCGCAACAAGCACCGAAAAACCTACAAAATATCTTATGCAACATAACAAGCACCCGGTATGATCCATACTAAAGAAAAATAAATAAAATACAATGCATTAATGATAAAAAGATCTAAAAATCTAAAATAAACTAATAAAAATAAGGAAATAAAATAAGCTATCAAATCACCCCAAGCTTAAACCTAACTTGTCCTCAAGTTAGAACAAGACTAAAAATGAGCTCGGGATGAACTATCTAAAAAGGAAAAAGAAAGATACCATAGAACTTGGTCAACATCAGTCAACATGGTCAGAATTAGTCCTTCAATGGACCCTACGCATCTTCAAAATGTTCCCCGCTTTAGAGCCATAAACCACATTCTCAACCACTTGATGGGCGAATAGATCACGGCTGGATGCGGTCGCGGTGTGCAAGACAAAGGAAACAGAGATGCGCCCAGTGGGGGCACTTTAAATCACCAATGTAGACCATAGTGCACGAAGGAAAGGCGCCTCTTCACACACTACGATTCCTACATTTGTCAGGCCAAAGTGTATAATAACGAAATAGGGTTTTGTAGCACGGCCTCCGGGCAAACATCCGGTTTCAGAGGCTTCTCCCTTGTACTGTCCTTTACAGTCTACCGTCTCATCGTCGGGGCCTTTTCTCACCAAAAATCAAAAATAAAATAAAATAATAAAAATTATACTTAACCTAAATCTAAACCTAACAACCTAAATCTTCAATCTTGAACTTCTATTATTGGGTCTTCAATCACATTTGCTGCTTGACATCCATGTTTTTTTTTTGTTTTTTTTTTTCTTTTTTCTTTCTTTCTTTCTTTTTTTTTTTTTTTTTTTTTTTTTTTTTTTTTTTTTTTTTTTTTGCAAACTAGATATATAACATAAGTCTTGAACTTGGAATCTTGTTCTTCTTTTTGTGTTGCTCTTTTTCTTCATTTTTTTTTCTTCTTCTTTGTTTTTTTTTTTTTTTTTTTTTTGTTGCTTTTCTTGAATCATCTTTAATAGGCTCTTATTTTCTTCACTTTTTCAAATTTCTTCATTCTTTGTGTTGCTTCTTGGAAGGTCTAAGGATTTTCGCCAAGTAACATAGGACTCCAATAGTGAAAATTGAGTGATAGATGGAGGCTAATATGAACAACTAATGATCATCGACAATGTGCCAAGATCAACTAAAAAGGGTGGGGAATGACTAAAAAATGGGTGTTACCGAAAAGACTTGGTCCCAAAAGATGTGAATTGGGGGACCCATTTCAAAGTTCATCAAGCACCTCAATGCAAGGTGTGATAAACAAAATCTATCTAACTATCTACTCTAGACCCCTAGAAAAATTACAACCTATCCTAAAAAGGTGGTGAGAATCTAACTAAACAAGGCTCGGACGAGACTCGGGAGTACTAAGGGGTACTCCCTCCAAAACCAAGATGCGAGTCTTCAATATCTTCAATGTCTTCAAAATACCTTACCGGGCTAGTCTTTGCTCGCACACATTGGCATGACCAACCACATCCCTCCGTACCTAGACCCAATCAAGCTACCTGCATCTAACCCCCACACAAGCGGTCTCAAAGTGGTCTGTGAGGCTCAAAACGTGCCCCATTCATCAAATACAAGGAATTCCATATCAAGACCCAGGACCAATCTATGATTCAATACTTATGACTCGGCGCTATGGTACCTGTAGGGATGAGAAGACAAGAGAGAACAAAAATGCATGAACTTAAACTAGAATGTATCTAAAAAGTATGAAAATTAGAAAAGAAAGAAAGAAAATATGCAATATTTTTGAATTTTTTTATGCAATTTTTATGAATGCCCTAAATGACTAACTCTAAATGCAACTATATACAACCTAAATGCAATAAAAATAAAAGATTAGATTACCTCACCCCAAGCTTAAAATTAAGCATTGTCCTCAATGCTTAGGATGAGAGTAAGGAAGGATCATACCGGGATCAAGATGGAGGAGGCCCACGAGGATGGTATGGAAGCAACACATGGATCGCATAATGATGCTTGGATGGAGTTCTTGGCCGCCTAAACACACATGGATGAAAGCTTGGTTGCGCAAAGGACGCACATGAAATGGCTCGAAATTTTCTTATGAAATGACATATTTGCGCGGGTACGCTCGCAAACTTTACGCGGGTGGGGGGCAGCCGCGCGCACATGTCAGAATACATCCCATGTTGGGGTAATTTGGAACTCGGAATCTGCGCGGTTGGGGGCCGGTCGCGCAATAGCTGCGCGGGCACCCGCGCGCAGTAATCAGAAAGCACCCCATGTTGGTGTAATTTGGAACTCGCGCGAAAGTCAAATTTTTGGAATTTTTCAAACTTCACCAAAATCACTGGAAGGCTTCTATATGCTTTTTTTTATGTCCAACTTCAAATGTAGAAACACCCAAAACTTCAAACGAACATTATTTATTTACATTGCATTTATTTAACGTCTTTGCCAAGACATAGTCCCGCTTCCATCAACTTTCGTAATTTGGTATTTCCAATGTTATGTTGTTGAATTCTCCCGTATCAAAGCCTTCATAAAATGGTTTCAAGTGGTGCCCATTCACCTTGAATATTTGATTTGTTTCCAAACTCTTAATTTCAACCGCACCATGATCAAACACTTTTATGACAATAAAAGGTCCTTGCCATCGAGATCGCAACTTTCCCGGGAATAGTTTTAAGCGTGAATGATAAAGAAGAACTTTTTGACCTGGAATAAAGTGTTTTTGGGTTATATGCTTGTCATGAAATGCCTTTTTCTTCTCTTTGCACCGTTTGAACCTTTTAATTATCTTCTTCCTGACCACTTCCATCATTGGAGGATCCAATCTTCTTTGAGGTTCCCTCTTAGGATTACAATCATCTTCCATGATTATCTTGTCTGTGCATACATTAGGGCTTATCCTGTTTATTGGCTCAATCACATCAACCCGATACAATGGAGAAATGTTACTAGGGTACCTCATTCCTTCAAAGATGTTGAAGTGAATGGTTTCTCCATCAAACTCCATAGTTATCTTTCCTTTATGGACATCAATGATTGTGTGAGCGGTATGCATGAAAGGTCTTCCAAGGAGGATCATAGATGATTTGGAAGGAGTCTTCTCTTCAAGATCAATGACATAAAAATCCGCCGGAAAAACAAGGTGATTAACTTGTACTAACACATCCTCCAACACTCCTCTTGGAGACACACTTGACTTGTCTGCTAATTGAATGATTACTCCAGTTTCTTCCAAAGGTCCAACATTGAGAGATTGAAAAACAGAATATGGCATCACATTAATCGAGGCTCCAAGATCTAACATAGCACTTTCGACATGCAAATCACCAATGGTACAAGGGATAGCAAATATTCCCGGATCCTTGCATTTGGGAGGTAACTTCTTTTGGATAATCGCAGAAACATTTGCATTGACTTGAATCTTTTCATTTGCCTTGAATTTTCTCTTCTTGGTGCATAAATCCTTGAGGAATTTTGCATAACTTGGAATTTGCTTAATAGCATTCAGCAGTGGAATGTTGATTTGGACCTTGCGAAAAGTTTCAAATAATTCATTTTCTACCTCTATCTTCTTGGAAAAGGCTAACCGGGAAGGGAAGGGAGGTGGTATGACCAATGGTTTAATGGGTTTGTTGGAAGAGTCGGGTTGATCAACGTTTGGCACAACCGGTTCTTTTGGAGGAATCACAACTTTTGGAGGGTCCGCTATGATCACTTCATCTTCTTCTTCTCTTGAAACTCTTTTAGGTTGACTTTCTCCAAGTGTTTTCCCACTTCGTAAGGTGATGGCATTCACATTGGGGTTCTTCTCGGTTTGAGATGGAAGTTTTCCCCTTTGTTCTATCTTGTTGAGAGTGGTTGCCAAGTCTCCAATTTGTGCTTGAATGTTGGAGAAAGTATTCTTGGTTTCTTGTTGAAATTGGGTTTGACTTTGAGCAAGAGAAGTAACAAGTTCTTGAAGGCTCATTTGATGGTTACCACTTGATTGACCTTGTTGTGGAGGGTGTTGGTAATGTGGAGGGTTATAAGAATTTTGTGGATATGGAGGTTTTTGGGATTGGTATTGTGGATGTTGGGGTCTCATCAAAAGATTTGGTGGATTTTGCTTTGGTGGATAAGGGTTGTTTTGGGTATTCCTCCAATTGGGGTTGAAATTATTTTGAAATCCCATTGGTCTTGATTGACTTTGATACCCGCCCATTGCATTCACATCTTCCGGTTCACTTCTAAGTGTGGGACACTTATCCGTATAATGACCCGTCATTGCACAAATACCGCATACCATCAATTGTTGACCACTTCCCACCACCATTTGACTTAACACATTAGTCAAATCCAAGAGTTTTGATTCCAAATGTTGAGTGTTGCTAACTTCACCAACCACTTGTGTAGAATTTCTCTTCATGTCATTTCGAGTCCCAAAATTCCGTTGATTTTGAGAAATGGTACCAAAAAGTAATCGGATCTCGTGAGGAGTTTTGTTGAAGATGTCACCACCACTTGAAGCATCAATCATCCTCCGATCTTTTTCGTTCATACCCTCATAAAATTGTTGAAGAAGTAGTTGTTCGGGTATATTGTGTTGAGGACAACTTGTACACAAATTGTTGAAGCGCTCCCAAAAATCATGAAATGTTTCATTTTCCCCTTGACGAATCCCCAAAATGTCACTTCGTTGGCTTGATATCCGGGAGGTGAGATAGAATTTGCTATTGAAGGCCTTGAGTAACTCTTCCCATGTGTGAATAGATCCCGGTGGTAAGTTGAATAACCACTCTCTAGCTTTGTCTTCCAAGGTGAGCGGGAATGCGGTTAACTTAAAATCATCCAATGTCACATTGTCGGGCAACATGCTAACACATATCATATGAAAGGACTTCAAATGCTTTTGAGGATCTTCTCTATCCAACCCATGGAACTTGGTAAGTTGATGGATGAAACTTGACTTCAATTCAATCCCTCGGCGGTTTGCGGGATAAACAATTGCAAGAGGTGTATGAGTAACATCCGTTTCCATCATTTGTCTAAGTGTCAACTCTTGAGGAGGATTGGGTGGATTAGGTAGATTGGGGTATTGTTGCAAGTAATTGGGTGGTTGTTGGTAAGGTGGATATGGGTATTGTTGGTGATTGTAGATTGGTGGTGGATAAGGTTGGTAGTTAGGGTATTGGTTGTAAGGAGGTTGTTGTTGTGGGTACATTGGGTTTTGGTACATTGGAGGGGGTTGGTAATTAGGTTGATTTGGGTAATGTACTTGTTGAACTTGAAAAGCATTGTTTTGAGGTTGGTTGTTTTGGTGGAGGTGTTGGTTTTGTAATTGTGGTTGTGGTTGATAATTGGGTTGGTTTTGAGGAGGGGCTTGATTCCAAGGTGGCATATCAATGAGAGGTTCTTGTGGTTGTTGTCTTGGTTGATGGGGTGGGGTATTGGCATCTTGGTTGATTGGGTTTGGGTTGGGATTATGAGGTGGAGTGTGATTCATGGCTATGTGGTTTTCAAATGGAATGTCTTCAAAGGAATGACCAACAATTGGAGAACTTGGTTCGGTGTCGGTATCACTTGAAGTATGAACTTGATCTTCTATGTTGATTAGTGGAGAAGAGGAAGAAGCTTGAAC
This sequence comes from Lactuca saligna, assembly GCF_052625555.1. Classification (NCBI taxonomy): domain Eukaryota; kingdom Viridiplantae; phylum Streptophyta; class Magnoliopsida; order Asterales; family Asteraceae; genus Lactuca; species Lactuca saligna. Next base: position 50,552,984 of record NC_136417.1, read on the forward strand.
TAGTTGTTGTTGCTTTGCTTGTTTGGCTAACTTTTTCAACCTTTTTGCTTCTCTTTCAATTTCCGGATTGTAGAGTAGTTCACCGGTTCTTGTAGACCTAGGCATAAACAATCAAATAACAAAAACCAATTTCCCCGGCAACGGCGCCAAAACTTGATCGGGATGTCAAACCCACCAAGCAAATTACACCCTTTGATTGCTAACTAAACGTAATATAATGGTAAAAAGGGGTATCGATCCTCGGGGAAATGGTTGTATTCAATCACCAATGCAATTTAATAGAACTAGTGAAATTAAACTAACTAACTACAATTAAAATAAAAAGGGGGGTGTTTGATTACTTGATAACTAAAATACTTGAATAACTAAAAAAAACTTGCAATTAAGCAAGTTGATGAGATGCTCAAAGGTTGTGAATAATTGGTTAACTAAGGCAATTCAACACAATGAACATTTGTGTGTTTATCAGTAGGATCTAATACAAAGCTTATCTTTCATCCCAAATTGGTTATAGCAATCATGAAGCATGATATACCAAGATTCCTCATAGATAGTATGGAGGTTGGGGAAGCCCACAACACACCTTCTTAATTAAGATCAAGGGTCAATTGAAGCAATTAATCCCAAGAAATCAATTAGCTTTAAGAATGAAGGAATCCCCAATTCCTAGAGGATGCCAAATGCTTACACATCCATAAAGGAGATATGATTCACAAGCTAGAGATGATTTCTACCATCATAAAGCCTTTGTTCTAGATAAATTCAATGATCCAATGCAAAATCAATGAAATAAATCAACTATTGCTCAATCAAATACTAAGCTCATGATCAAAGTATCAAATAAGCATAAGAATTGCAAACTAGAATCATAAACATGGAATAAATTGATAATCAATATAAATCCTTCAAAACCCACAAACATTCATTGGTTTTTAGCCAAAATTAACCAAATAAGAGTATTAGCCACTCATGGCAACAAAGAAACAAGAACAATAATCTAATTGCATAAAGAAACTACCTAAGATTTGGAAAGATGAAAGGAAATGAACTTTTGCTCCCAAAATCGCCTCTTGCAGGTCTCTAATGGTGGAAAAACGTGAATTCAGCCTCCAGATCTGATCCCCAAGGGTTAAGGCAAGCCAAATGACCAAAATGCCCAAACTGGGCAGTTGCGCGGGTACCCGCGCGACGGAAATTCCACCCGCGCAAATGTTGCTGTAATGCTATTGGTCCACCAAGCCACTATACCCTTCCACTACCAAAGATTCCTTTGGTCCCCCCTCCTTGTCCCTGTAATTTGAAATGCACCAATCATCATTTAGCCATCAAATGGATGCTCCAAGCCCAAAATTTGAATTTTATGATCCATCTTCACAAGCCCAAATAATCCAAGCCAATATCTTTCAAAGCCCAATTCTTCCTCTTTGATTCCGCCAAGCCCAATAATGCCTCGGGAGCCCACTAAGTCCGTCTCCGATCAACCCACAACCGCAACAAGCACCGAAAAACCTACAAAATATCTTATGCAACATAACAAGCACCCGGTATGATCCATACTAAAGAAAAATAAATAAAATACAATGCATTAATGATAAAAAGATCTAAAAATCTAAAATAAACTAATAAAAATAAGGAAATAAAATAAGCTATCAATGGATTCGACCCCGAAAAGGACGTTTATGTTTTCATTCTCCCAAATAAATGTTTGTGGCTCTTTTTATCTTCATTATCAATAAATTAGTATTCAAATTAACTTATTCTCATATAAAACAATTACGATTGCACCAATTATGCATTTATGCTTAACCAATACAACGATTTATGATCGGAATTGCATTTAAAAAGAAAGTTGATGAGGCAGTAAAAATCTTGATTTGTGATTTTAAAATATATCTGTGAACGAAACAAACATAACCATTCAATACCTTGGTTCGTGAATTGTGATTTTAAAAAGTATCTAACGAGTAAACAGGCATACAATCAAAGAAGTTCGTGTGACACGTTTGTGATTGTCAATTTTGCTACATTTAAATATTTAATAGATAAAGAAAGATGATGAAGTCTTCCACTAGCGGTAGTTTGTATTTAAATTAATATATTTTAGACAAAATTACACGTTTGGTCCTCGTATAGTTTGTCAAAACAAGCCAATTCGGTACAACTATCAAAGACTCTACGCGATCGGTTTATGTGATTTCATTTTTTGCTTGGTTGATACTTAAGACAAGTAGATGAGATAATTTCGTATATGCTATTCTTAAACATCGGAATATCGTATTTACCCAATCTAATTTCTAAATATCATAAATATCTTCATAAGCTTTCAAAATATCAAAATTTCCCAAATCCTTATCTTTAACACTTTTAAATATTTTATACTCATTTTAAATTCTTATTTTTATTAATTGACTATTATACCCTCAATATTTTTTTTCACAAAGAAATAAAAAAATATAACATTTTTCAAAGGAAGGGGGTAGCATTTAGGTCAGCAAAATCACAATTTATTTTGGCTATAAAGTTAGGTTTTAAAATATGAGTATTGTTCCTACAGAAGTGATCTCGATTGGAGACAACTTTCTTGCATTGGCATTGAATTCATAAATCCATATCTAAACAAACCCTTGGAATCATGATTTGTTTGGTCAATAAAGTGCATTACATAAATTTTTATAAAAAATATAAAAAGCCAGCAGGAGAAGTACAAAAGAAGAAACGGAAAAGAAGCTAACACGAGAAATCCCAACACCAACTAAAAGTCTATGAGATAAATTTTACGGTACTGATCAACTGATTCCAAGTTTTGGTCCAAGGGTAAAATAGTCATTTACGATGAATTTAACAGTTGAGTGGTTAAAGTTAACAATCAAGGGATCAAAACCGATACAAAACCTTGCAATAAGGAGTGAAATTGCAAAAGAAAAATTTTGGGACCAAAACCCTGGAAAGTGCTAATCCCAGGGACCAAAACTGTAATTTACGAAAAGTTGGGACTTAATGAGGGAAACAAATATTTTTTTGTCATCAGTTTTCAGAAAGAAAACTTTTACTGTTTCCAAATGACCATGAAAAGAAGTCCATTTTCTACTAATCTTGTAACAAGAGGATGATTTCCAGCCAAAACTTCTAGTGGCATGGTTCTAAGGTCATTATAGATAGAATCAATCTTGTTTAGTGGATGATATGGCCCAAAGTCTTCTCAAAAGATGAAGGGACTATTATATATACCCTTTGAAAGCAAAGCCTCTAAAATCTGCAATTTTTGCATAAACATAACTCAAATTTTTTCCAAGATATAAACTTTATTAAGGGTGTCACATTGAAAGCTATATTGCAGAATAGGAGAAAGAGGAGGGGTAAAAAAAGTAAATTTAGTTGGAATTTTTAATGGTTAGAATGGATACTTTGATACCACAATCATTTACCAATAACTGGTAAAACAATGTCAGCTTGCATCTGACAAGTTCAAATGGTGATCCTGTTAAGCATGCCTGAAGAATATAGATGTTAAAGTACATATAATCAAATCATGAATCAGGTAAAGTAAGATAGAATGAGGATACCTTAACTGCCTCAGGCATTTCATCGAATGGCTTGTATGCTTGTTTCTCATCCAAAATCAATAACCTTCTTCAGCCTTTCCATTTTTTTTTTTTAAAATATATGTTGCATCCATGATCAATAATATACGACTCAATTTGACTGATTTTAATGTCAACAAATTAAAATTGTCATCAATTATACTTGACCAATACAAATATTTATGAGTTAATTGCATTTAAAAAGAAAATTCACATGAACTATTAAAAACCTTGATTTGTGATTTTAAAATATATCAAAGTATCAAACAAAAAAACAGACGAACCAATTAATTAATACATCAATTTGTAATTTTAAAAAGTATCTAAGAAGATAAGAGACACACTATCAAAAAAGTTAGCTTGATCGTTTACCTCCATGATTGTCTATTGTTGTCGTTCACATGTGAATTTTTATAATATATTTTACTATTTTAGGTTGTTTTACCGTTTCCACTACTGTGTTTTTTTTAAAAAGTTGCGGATTTGGCCCGAAAAGAAATATTACGTTTTTTCAGTCCCTAAAATAAAGTTTTGCAGCACTTTTCATCCTTCAAGTGGAATAAATAAATAAATAAATAAAAGCAATGCTTTGTAAAATAACTATTTTGCTCTTATTTTAAACTGTTTCCTAATTGACAACCAAACATCACTTAGTCAATTAGTCAAATATGATCTAAAAATAATTTGCAGAAATTACAAGAATAAAAGATAAAGGTGACATTAATAAAATAAATATGTGAAAAATAAAAATAAATAACAACAAAATTAAATGGTCAAGACCAAAGAGAGACCCAAGTTTGACAGACTTTCTGGCAACTCGTCCTTTGAGCCATACAATGGTGGAAACTCAACTATCCCAGCCTCCCAGGTTTCACGAACTATAGCCAATTCCAAATCTCTAAAAAATTCATTGAACTTCTTACAATGTCTTAAGAGAACTAAAATTTTGACTTTTGGAAGAAATTTGCTCAATATTATAGCATAGACTTACACATATCATCATATCAAATGTTAATGAGTAAATAAAAAAGTTAAATTACGTCTTTTCTAAAAACATTAAATATCTTCTTAGATCTTGGATGATAATACTTTTATTAATAAATGTTTATGAAAAAACTTAAATATCGATGGGTTGCACCAGTTGAGTAACAAATTTCCTGTACTATAGTCGAAATGGATCATAATGACCGTCAATCTTTTATGTCCTTTATTTTAAAGTTTTTATTAATTAATATATCAAATATGATCATCAAATTATATTATTCAAATAATAATCTATTGGTTCTACATTAAAAAGGTTATGATACTAATTATACTAGAATCTAAATGCACTTCAAACAATTTCCTAGCGACTACATTTGTTTGACAAATTTCATTTAAACTGATTTTTTTTTATTGGACACGTTTCACCCCTTACCGATAAATTATACCCCAAATCCACTCATTTTCATAACAAATAATTGAAATTACCATCAAAGACGATGAGTTAGTGATTTTTTAAAAATATACCGAAGAATAAAACATATGAACGGTTAAAGTGTTTTTACTAATTACTGTAGTTAGTTTATTTTTTATTTTTTAAATCACAGTGTTTTTCCTATTGATCGATTAGTTTCTTTTTCACCTATATCTTTTAATGTTCCCATTAACCGACACTGTTAAACTTACTAATGGCCTAGCTATTATCTTATATATAATGAGAATTGCATGTCGACCATAAACAATTACAAAATAAAACCCATTTTTCATGGCTCCATACATGAATCACTTCAAGTTCTTGCAAACCATCTCCTTCCTATATGTGTTGGTGACAGTGAAGAATGTGACTGGATCATCATTAAGCCATGATGAAGAATGCTCAGCCTTGTTTCAGTTTAAGCAGAGCATAATTCATCAAGATGATGTTGCTTGTGGTGCTCATGGATCTCAAGTGTTTCATTCTTGGAACAATAGTTTTGATTGTTGTTCATGGGAGGGGGTGGCATGCAGCCATGACCATGATCAGTACTTTGGTCATCATGTGATGGGTCTTGACTTGAGCGAGAGGTCTCTTTGTGGGCATATCAACTCCAGCAGCACCCTCTTCAGCCTTGTTCATCTTCAGAGACTCAACCTTTCTGGGAACGACTTTGGTGATTCTCAAATCCCATCTGAGATTGGTCGTCTAAAGCAATTAAGAAGCCTCGATCTCTCTTATTCTTGGTTTAGTGGCCAAATCCCGAATGAAATCTCGCAGTTGATTCATTTGTCTTCTTTAGACCTGTCAGGGAATTCACTAAAGCTTCACAGTCCTAGCCTCAAGAACCTGGTGCAATACTTAACAGGACTCAAAGAACTTCATCTCTCAGGGGTTGACATTAGTTCTTCTGTACCTCATTTCTTGGCCAACTTTTCTTCTTTGAAGTCACTCAAGCTACGAGATTGTTCTCTTAAGAATAAATTCCCTGCAGCCATACTAGAGCTACCAGAGTTAAAAGTTCTTGATTTGGCATTCAATACCGACCTCACTGGTTCTCTTCCTATATTTCGTAACATCAGCTTACTTGAAGAAGTGATACTAGATTTCACAGATTTCATTGGGATTGTACCAGAATCCCTAAGCCACCTTAACCATCTGACTGTCTTGTCCCTTAATGATTGCTATTTCTCGGGGCGCATTCCACGTTCACTCTCTAACATGACGCAACTCACTTACTTGGGTCTTGGTGAAAATCACTTCACAGGTTCAGTTCCTTCCTTGGTAAGTCTTTTGAATCTCGATGGTTTGGTACTTGATGGAAACAAATTCGAGAAAGGACACTTTCCCAATTGGCTTGGAAAGCTGACTAAACTAAGTGAGCTTGATCTGTCTGATATGAACATAAACGGCGAAATCCCACTCTTTCTATCCAACCTAACCAAACTTAGTGAGGTAGGAATGCCAAGAAATTCTCTTACCGGTGGTATACCATCCTGGTTGTTCAACCTCACCCAACTAACATATTTAAATCTTCTGATGAATCAATTGCAAGGACCAATTCCAAACACATTTTCCAGCCTCAAAAGTCTTGAGTATCTTCACCTAGGGTCAAACAATTTCAGTGGTAGGGTAGAGCTCGACATGTTCCTAGGACTCAACAAACTTCAAACATTAGGCTTAGGTTATAACAGGATATCATTAGTAACCACCAACAACTACACCAATACCACTTTACCAGAATTGCATAAGTTAGGACTATCATCATGCAACTTGAAGGAATTTCCTGCCTTTTTGCACTTCCAAAATAAATTGAGATTCCTACTTCTTGACGTCAACAAAATTGATGGGCTGGTACCGGTGTGGATCTGGAACAACAGCCGGGAAACATTAGAGCTGATTAACCTTTCACACAACTCCATCACTGGCTTTGATCAGCAACCTCATTTTCTCCCATGGAGAATTTTAGAAGTATTTTTTATTGCCAACAATCAGCTACGAGGACAACTACCAATTCCACCACAATCCACAGTTGATTATCTAGTCTCACATAATAATCTGACAGGAGAAATACCACCATCGATATGTGAATTGAAATCTCTTCAATACTTAGATTTATCTTTTAACAACATGAGCGGAACACTTCCTTCATGTTTGGGCATCTTAAGCAATTCGTTAGTATATTTAGATCTGAGACGAAATAATTTCCAAGGCAAAATGATGAATGGTTTTATGCCTGGAAGCTTGCTGGAAAACCTTGATTTGAGTGAAAATAGATTTACGAGTCAGCTGCCAAGATCATTGAGACATTGTACCAATTTAGAGTTTCTTTCTCTTGGAGATAACTCTTTTCATGACGTCTTTCCTTCTTGGCTGGGAACTCTATCCAACCTTCAGGTTTTGGTTCTGCGGTCCAACAAATTTTATGGTTCAATTCAAGGTTCCTCACAGTTCCCTAAGTTGCGGATCATAGACCTCTCTAACAACAATTTCAGTGGTCAGTTGCACCAAAACCACTTCCAAACATGGCATGCCATGAGCTCCAACCATCTTGGTGTTTCATCTGTTATGGAATCAAATATATCCTCTAAAAATGTCAATACACATTGGCCTTACACCGTGACATTAACACACAAAGGTGTCAGAACAGAGTACGATCAGATTTTAACCATAGTTATGTCCATTGATCTCTCTTGTAACCATTTTGAAGGAGAAATCCCAGCATCACTCCAACATCTTCAAGGGCTTCAATCGCTCAATCTTTCCAACAATCATTTTACTGGACGTATCTTGCCATCTTTAGGGAACCTAACAAATCTTGAAGCTTTGGATCTCTCTCGAAACGAACTATCCGGGGAAATTCCTCAAAAGTTGGTGCAACTCGGCTTCCTTTCCATCTTCAATGTGTCATTCAACCATCTTCAGGGGCGTATCCCACAAGGAAAACAGTTTGATACATTCGATAACAGCTCTTACATAGGGAATCCCCGACTGTATGGACGACCTTTATCCAAGGAAGGTCAAGATTTAAAGGTTCCAGGAGTTCAACCAACAAGCAATGTGTCCGAGTCTCTCTTCCCGAGTGAAAGAATTGATTGGATCTTTGTATTCTGTGGAGTTGGAAGCGGTCTGGTTGTTGGGGTTGTTATTGGAAACTTTCTATATGAAAGGTATAGTTATCGGTTCACAAAGAGGAAGGACAGATGGGTAAGGCCACTTCGTAACACGAGGAGAAACTAAGGTACAATATTGATTCTCGCAGCAATTTTTCAAGATAATAATTTGTTTATGTGTATGTAGTCTCAACCAAATGGAAAATGTTTTTGTATGTCATCCAGAAAAGTATAATGCTTCTATATATGTTTTTAAACTTATATTTTTAAATTAAAGTAATCCTAACAATATCTTTTAGAGATTAACTGTCATACATTTTAACTTTATTGTATTATCAACAATTACTTGACTTTTTTTGTAATCTGGCTCATTTGTCAAAAGATTCAATTAACTTATATGTCAAGTCGATTATGCATTTTAGCAAAGAAAGTCTTATTAACATATTTAACTTAAAAATAATAGAGAATAAATCTTTTTATTTAAGCTTGGATAAGTTACGTGTCGAGTCCATTAGTTATGTGATGTCGGTTTATGTTTTAAACATGGTATTTATTTATAATAAGTTCATCATAATATCTATGACAAGAATGTTACTTTTTGAGATGTTATGATATAGTTTCTGAGACGACATTTTACTGTGGATGAAGCATTTTCTATAGTTAGTCAGGAGGCGTCATAGCTTAAAGTTCGAAGGGTATGGAGAAGTTGTTGAAGACCTTCAAGGGATTTCAATTTGTTATACCATGTATAGTAAGTGTATATTACGTTTAAGTTTGTGCTTGTATGAATTAGATTTCTTGGAGTAGACTTTCACTATAAGATTATGATGTATCATACAGTTCCATTGTTTAAGTTTATCGTTTATGCATGATGGCATGATCATAGACTCTTATGTAAGCTATTGTTAAGTATTTACAACCTCAACCTCAACCTTAGATCTGGGGTTGTGATAGTATGAAATTCATGTATATTATATACTTTCAAATAAAATTCATGTATATTGTATGTTTTTGAATTAAATAAGTGAAATTCATTGTTTGTATAAAATGTAATAATTCTTTTAACAATAAATCAATGTTATTACTCGGACTATTTCAATTGATTTCACTTGAACTGCACAAATACCTTTTAAACCTCAATCCAGAAATTCAGCCACACGAATATGTTTTCATCCATTTTCTTTCATGATTTCAAACCCTTTCAGTTGACTTAACAGCTAAAAATCCTGTTCTCGAGTTTTAAAATTAAGGAAAAGAAAGGGAATGAAGAGAAGGATATTAGTACTAAATACACTGAAGCCATAAAGAGGTTCCACCCATGAGAATAACCATGCAGTCTATGAATAGTGAATTATGCACTCCAGTCTCCAAATCTTCATATTCAATGAATGGTGCTACTTGTTTTTGTTATAAAACATATCGCCAGTTTTTATATATATAATAAGGTAACATTAAGAATCACCTGATGCGTCTTCATCCAATGACCTGAAGTAGTGGGTTCAAGTGCAGATATTTTCTGTAACTTATCATGTTTTCAATCACTATTAACATAACCAATTCTATATAAACTAAAAGAAGGAACAATTATTGATTTGAGATAACAAATATATAGAGCAGCAATGCGAAAATTTGTTGTTGAATCATACATAAAGTACAGGTAGAACAATGAAAACATTACATAAGAAGCGACCTAGGCATTTCATCGAATACGTGGTGGGCGGTGACCAGAACTTCATCCTGCATAACGGTGAACATCTTAGTCTTATCACCAAATCCTCATGGTACAATAACTTGGATTTAGGTTCCAGCGTCTCTACATCCACATTATTATACTCTATATACTTGTCCTATTCTTCTGTCGTCACTTCTTCTGACTCTATACAGATTTCTGAGAGCTGGTGGTAGCTAGTGTTGCATTGACGCTTGATTTGTAAGCAAAGTGTGGCTGTGTGGGATAAAGAAGATGGTGAGAAGTCGAAAAGGGTAAAGAGATGTGGAGGTGTCCATAAGTTGATTTAAAGGCATTTAAGGGGAAGTAGCAGGAAGTGGAGGTGGAGGTGGATAAAGATAAATCAAGGAAACTGAAAATGTCATAAAAGTAAGGAGGAGTCGACCCACACCACCCCGAACTCCTCAAGTAAAACCAAATAAAAATCACTCAAGCCGTTAGACCAGCCACTCGTTTACCATGGTTTACTAAATGTTTACAACTAAAAATATGTGAAAGCTTTGTAAAAATTCTGTGAAAAATATTTTTGTAAAAAAACAAAGGCTGTAAAAATAAGATGTAAAGGAAGGTGTAAAAAGATTCAAAAATATGAAAACGAAGTTGTAAAAAATAAAAGAACATATGAATATAAAGTTTGTAAATAATTTGGGAAAATTTTGAAAAAAAAAAAAAAAAAAAAAAAAAAAAAAAAAAATTATAACAAAAATTAAAACTTGGGCATTATAATAAGAAAATGTTTTTGGCAAAGTAAATAAAAGGACCGAATTGTAATAAAAAATAAAATTTGGTCAAAAGCTATAAATAAGCACAAGTTGGGATGGATTTGGGCCGGGTTATGTAGGGTAGATTGGTTGGGTCCAAGTATTTCTAGCTGGTTGTCAAATAAAAAGAAAAACTGTCCAACTCCCGACCTCCTGAAGATAATCAAAAAGCTCTTACAATTTGCTCCAAAGATAGTTTTGGTTTATAATAAAATGTATCTTAATTAATTTCTTTATACTCTTGATAGAATGATCCCGAATAGAAAGTTTATCTTAAAACCATATAGGGATGAGCATCCAGACTGGACCTGAACCTGTCCTTAAACCTGGATCGATACCTGTTTTATCAATTCTTGGATTGTCAATTTTTCGATTCCGTTTTTTTAAACAGTTCCAAGTATTCGATTAGTTTGTTCTCGAATTGTACCACATATAATGAATGTTGTACTGGCCCAATGCAATGAATGTACCATACACTTCATTGAATTGCACCACACGTAATGAATGTTGTCTGTCTAGAGTCTTTACATTCCTCCCAAACTGGTTTCGGTATCGGTTGGGTCCAAATGCTCACCCATACAACCAAACCTACGAAACCGGTGGAATTAGATTCAAATTTCCTAAAATTTCATAGGTATTCCAACCAACCAAACAACCCCTTAATATAATTTAGGTTATTTTACCGTTTGCTTCACCCTGTTTTAGGAAAAGTATGGATTCGACCCCGAAAAGGACGTTTATGTTTTCATTCTCCCAAATAAATGTTTGTGGCGCTTTTTTTATCTTCATTATCAATAAATTAGTATTCAAATTAACTTATTCTCGTATAAAACAATTAAGATTGCACCAATTATGCATTTATGCTTAACCAATAAAACGATTTATGATCGGAATTGCATTTAAAAAGAAAGTTGATGAGGCAGTAAAAATCTTGATTTGTTATTTTAAAATATATATGTGAACGAAACAAACATAACCATTCAATACCTTGCTTCGTGAATTGAGATTTTAAAAAGTATCTAACGAGTAAACAGACATACAATCAAAGAAGTTCGTGTGACACGTTTGTGATCGTCAATTTTGCTACATTTAAATATTTAATAGATAGAGAAAGATGTCGAAGTCTTCCACTAGCGGTAGTTTGTATTTAAATTTATATATTTTAGACTAAATTATACGTTTGGTCCCCGTATAGTTTGTCAAAACAAGTTGATTCAGTACAACTATCAAAGACTCTACGCGATAGGTTTATGTGATTTCATTTTTTGCTTGGTTGATACTTTAGACAAGTAAACGGGATAATATCCTATATGCTATTATTAAACATCGAAATATCGTATTTACCTAACCTAATTTCTAAATATCATAAATATTGTTCATAAGCTTTCAAAATATCATAATTGCCCAAATCCTTATCTTTAACACTTTTAAATATTTTATAATCATTTTAAATTTGTATTTTTATTAATTGATTATTATACCCTCAATACTTTTTGGCACAAATAAATAAAAAATGTAACATTTTTCAAAGGAAGGGTTAGGTCAGCAAAATCACAATTTATTTTGGCTATAAAGTTAGGTTTTAAAATATGAGTATTGTGCCTACAGAAGTGATCTCGATTGGAGACAAATTTCTTGCATTGGCACTGAATTCATAAATCCGTATCTAAACAAACCCTTGGAATCATGATTTGTTTATTCTATAAAGTGCATTACAGAATATTTTATAAAAAATATAAAAAGCCAGCAGGAGAAGTATAAAAGAAGAAACCGAAAAGAAGCTAGCATGAGAGATCCCAACACCAACTAAAAATCTATGAGATACATGTAATGATCAACTTGATTCCAAGTTTTGGTCCAAGGGTAAAATAGTCATTTAAAATGAATTTAACTGTTTGAGTTGTTAAATTTAACGATCAAGGGATCAAAACCAATACAAAACCTTGCAATAAGGACTGAAATTGCAAAATAAACATTCTGGGACCAAAACCCTAGAAAGTGCTAATCTCATGGACCAAAACTGTGATCAGCGTTCAGAAAGAAAACTTCTACTAATCTTCTAACAAGAGAATGATTTCCAGCCAAAACTTCTAGTGGCATGGTTCTAAAGTCATTATAGATAGAATCAATCTTGTTTAGTGGATGATATGGCCCAAAGTCTTCTCAAAAGATGAAGGGACTATTATATATACCCTTTGGAAGCAAAGCCTCTAAAATCTGCAATTTTTGCATAAACATAATTCAAAACATTCCAAGATATGAACTTTATTAAGGGTGTCACATTGAAAGCTATATTGCAGAATAGGAGAAAGAGGAAGGGTAAAAAAAGTAAATTTAGTTGGAATTTTTAATGGTTAGAATGGATACTTGGATACCAGAATCATTTACCAATAACTGGTAAAACAATGTCAGCTTGCATCTGACAAGTTCAAATGGTGATCATATTAAGCATGACTGAAGATAATACATTGTTCAAGTACATATAATCAACTCAAGAATCAGGTAAAGTAAGATAGAATGGGAATACCTTAATTGCCTCAGGCATTTCATCGAATGGCTTGTATGCATGTTTCTCATCCAAAATCAATAACCTTCTTCAACCTTTCCATTTTGCATAACTCTTCTACTAAATAATGTTGGAACAAAACTACACAGTAGGGTTACATCTTTCTAAACTCTTGCATCTTCTCATTCAATACAATAGCATACAATATATATAGAGGAATCAAAACACGTCTACCTAGTCAAAAGCAACAAAATAAGGAGCTAACTAACTAACCCTATCTAAACTATTCTAAGAGATCTGCTAAACAAACGTGCCTACATGGCCTTTACTTATTCAAACTTTATAAGGACTAAAATACCCTTAAAGATGATCACTTGAGTTCGACTAAGTTTGGATTAACACCAACAAATAACACTCATTACTTTTATGCTCTCTGATTTGACTTGGTTCCTTTTTTTTTTTTTTAATTTTTTTTTTTTTTTGTCTTTCCACTTTGACCTTGACAACTTTGCTAAATTCCCGAATTTTCAGGAACCTCTTCCAAGTAAAAGTTTTTTGCTCTTTACAAGACTGGACTCAATGGCTCCCCCATTCAAGGACTGTAAGGGTTCATCGTCATTTGAGTTGAAATACTTCTGTAATTCGCCATTAATTTCATCCCCATGAACCTTTCCATCTCTCTCGGCCTGTCCATGAATGATAGTATTTCTGATTTTTAAGACATGATTGAATCGTAGTATGAGCAAAAGCTGATTTAGGGTTACAACTTCATGGACGACTGAGAGCAATTAATTTGAGGTCACGTTTAAAGCTCATTTAGGGTTACGATTCCATTGATGGCAAAAAGTTAAATCCTTTAGCCCAAATTCTAATTTTTTCAAACAATAACCAAACACACCCTTACAAATTTGTTGTACTTTGACAGTATTCTAATGAATTCGATCTGTTCACCATCTTCTTCCCTCTCATACCTCCCACGTTATAATTATAATTGACTTATGTTCATATCAAACAATTAAGATTGTCACCAATTACACTTACCTAATACAATGATTTATGATTTGAATTGCATTACAGCATTAGAAAAGAAATTCGATGAACCATTAATTACTCCATTAAATATATTGATTTATGATCTTGAAATATATCTAAGGAAAAAAGTGATGAACCATTTAATACGTTAATTTGTGATTTTTAATACTAGTATTTACGAAGAAAGCAGGCGCATCATCAAAGAAGTTGTGTAAAGACTTTGAAGTCTTCCACTGGCATTTATTTGTATTTGTATATTTTACAGTTTCCATTCCTTTGCTTTTATAAAAGTTATGAATTTTGACCCCCAAAATGACTTTATGTTTTTAATTCCTAAAATAAAGTTTCGTAGTGCCTTACATCCCTCAATGGAATACGCTTTAACAAAAAAAGATGAACGTTTTGTAGAATAACTAATTTGCCTGGGCCCAACTCTAATTTCCAAGAAGTATTCGGTCTCTCCTAAATTGGTTTATTATCTATTAAGGTTAAAGAGGAATGATAACACTTCTAACATCTTGTTACGTTAGATTTTTTAAGTGTCACAACATTTTTTACCATTTAACACCTAATATTAGCATTTGTTAGGGAGTGATAACATTTCTAACACTTTATTTTATTTTATTTTTTGATTTTTTTTTTCTAATTAAATAAAATCACTTTATTTTTGTTCACAAGTATTAAACAAATTTTATTTTTTAAAACCACAAATAATAAATATTTAAGTGCAGGGCTCTTTTAGTAATTTCAGAAACTTGGTTTGAGAGAGGGATTAAGATGGGGGTGTGATGTGTAAGTCTGAGATTTTTGGAGGTCCATTTCTATCCAATTCAAATTTTCGTGTCTTCTTCCTTCTAGAACAACTGATTGCAATTGCAGCGAGACTCTTCATTTTCCATTTTTGAGTTTCACATCGTGATTCAACAATTAAATTGAGTCAAGAAGGAAGTAATTTAGTCAAACACACTCCACCTAATGAAAATCGTCCAAGGCGAGGCTTTCTCTGGCGTTCTCGCCTGTTGGCATGTCTCCGGTAGCGACCCCCCATAGCGAGAGCTAGGGGCGGTATTCTAGCATGGTTGGCGAGCCTAGCGAGTTCCATAATGAGTGCCACTCTGCTTAGCCTAACTGTTTATTAATTTATTAGTATTATTACTCTATATGAATGGACCCCATACACCACCTCCCTTTCACATAGTTTCACCTCACCTTTCTTCTGCAATGCAACCATCCACTCCTTTGACAAATCTGTTAGTTGCTGATCTTTCCACAAAAAATTCTTTTCTTCCATGTAGCTCTCTACTAATTCTTTTGAAATCAATTCCCTACAAGCTTGAGAGAGAGAGAGAGAGAGAGAGAGAGAGAGAGAGAGAGAGAGAGAGAGAGATGTAAGGTAGTTCGGGTTTGCTTCCGCCACCATCATCAACTCTAATAATCCACTTGAAACCCGAGGTAAACAACATTTGGCAGTTGATTGGTATTAAGGGATTAATCAGTATAGACAAAGATTAATCGGGGTCTATAAATTATTAATAAAAATATCCAACAATCAATAAATCCTAAGAAAATAAGTATTTGGCCGATATTAACCAAAACCGATTAATCAGATTAAGGCTGTCAACCGATTAATCAACCTAAGACCGATTTCTGAAACGCTGCTTAAACTTCATGAAACTCCCAAACGGCTCAAGAAATAAACATTCCCAACAAAAGAAAGGAAATTTTTATTTTTTGTTACGGAATGAAAAGTAAGTTTGCAAAACTCATTTGTTCAATTGATCAACTGCAATCTACCAATAATAACAAGAGAAAATAACATCGAAACAGAACACAGTAGAATCCAAGTTAATTAACAAGATTATAAACCTAAAGTAAACAAACAATGGACTTTGACGTAAACCAAAGTGAACATAATAAAAAGAAAGAAGTATGGATAATCGTAATCAATACAAAAGTTACTTACAATGGTATAATAATAATAATAATAATAATAATTCAAACAAAGGTAACATTTTTGGGTCTATATGTTAAGAGAAAGAAGAAATAAAAATTCTACTAATATGATTCAGGACCATAACGATATGAGTAAAATATTTAGACCAAAGAAAATAAGAAAATTTTAAAATATTTAGAAGAGTCAAGCGGGCTAGGCGAGTCAATGAGTAAAACGCCCTAAAATAACACTGTGGTTATAAAAACAGGGCTAAAACACGACTTTGCCTTTTTCTCCGGACTCTTTTTTTTTTCACTCATATCTGATTATGATTTGCTGATCATAATACTGCTTCCATGAGGATACTATGTGATATTAACGAATTAGCCTTGCATTAGGCTTACAAATAAAATAAAGTATAAGGAAGTAGACTAACCAGAAATGTGAATCCAAGAATTGTCTTGTAGTAGAACTTTGATACTCCAAATTTATTTAAAACTATTTATTGCAGAAGGATTTTTTACAAGAGTAGATTACAAGAGAGAAACATAGAAATGGCTCCAGGCCTATCTCAAACATAAGAGAGAGGCTACTTAAATAGATCAGGAGGTCACAGAAAACAAACAAAACCTAAATTATTACATTTAGCATTGGCAAACAGCTTTTAGAAAAGTAGAAATGACTCTTTGTTTGATTCCCTTGCTTTAATAATATCTGACGAATATTATTCTTTGTCTTCAATAATTTTTGAAGAATATCATCCTCTTTTATTTTGGTCCATCCACCTGTCACCTTAAGTCTATTGTGGTGCTGTCCTTTTTGTCTTGGAAAGATTCTTTCTTTGAGTGATTGATTCCTCAATCATCTCAATCATGCAATCAATGGGGAGGTCTTCTTCTGGAATTCCTTCATCATCTGGTTGGGATTCTCCCGCTAAAAACTGTGTTTGGCTGTGGTTATCAACTGACATATTATCTGAAATATCTTCACTTGAACCTTCATCTTTTGCATTTTCATGTTTTGTAAACCTTTTAAGGTTTTCTTTTAATTCAGAACAGTAAAACCTGAATGACTTGATTATTTCTTCTTTAGTTAGATTGACCTTTTGAGAAGTTGAGGGGGCTGCTTCTGTCGAGGAGGCTATTTCCGAGAATTTTTTCTGGTCTTGGTATTTCTTAATTTACTGATTGATATGATCAATTGTTTCCTGTGCATTAAGAATTTTTGTTTCTGGATTTTTATGAAGCATTTTAGGCCAGAATTTGGTAAAATATGACCTTTGTAGAGAAGGAAATTTGGAGGGAGTATAATCCACATGTGGGGACCATTTCCAAATCCACGGAATAGAAAATTCCATGAAAAAATGCATGGAAGATATTGCTTCCAGCCCTTCTGATTTCAAAGGAATGGCTTGGTTTTGGTATCTAGGAGAGACGGGTAACCGATCAGGAATATCTGCATGAGGATGACAGTGGTGACTCCGCTGTGGGAGAGGATACGGGAGGCCTAGAAGCCATAGCTTCACTGAAAGTATTTGGATCGTCCTCAATATTAAATAATCATGATGTTGAGACACAGTCTCATCCCTTGTTCCTTCAACTAAATAAAGTTGAAAATCAGATTCAAAAGATTTATCTTTCCTAGCTCTAGTACTCTTTCTAAGTTGAGGCACAAAAATTATACGACCAAAAACATCTTTAAATTGAATTGTATTCTTGTTGAAAGATTTTTGAATCATGTCCCTTAGTCTAGGTATAGGTGTGAATCTTTCTTCATCAAAGATATCATTTCTTGACTGTATAACAAAGTTCACAGACATAGAGTCACTAGATTCCAAAACATAAAATCTATAAGCTTTGGAATGCTCAACATATCCAATAAAGATACAATCTATACCTCTTTCACCCAATGTTTTCCAATGAGCCTTACAACTGCTTTATAAACCCAAAATCTTATAAAATCAAATTTGGTACCTTTTTACACCAATGTTCATAAGGAGTATTCTTACCCCTTTTTTTTGGAGTTCTATTCAAAATACAACATGCAGTTAATATAACCTCACCTCAGAAACCTTCACTTAAACTTGAATAGGACAACATGGAGTTAACCATTTCTTTCATAGTCCTATTTTTCCTTTCATCTACACCATTTTGTTGTGGTGTATAAGGAGTCATGGTTTGATGTATTATTCCATTTGATTCAAAATAAATCAGATCATAATACTCACTACCTCTATCAGTAGATAAACCTTTTATTAATTCATTTTTATGAAGTTAAACCTCTTGTTTATAAATATTAAATCTATCAAGAGCTTTATCTTTTGAATATAGCAAATAGACATAACAATATCTAGATGCATCATCAATAAAAGTAACAACATACTTTTTGATTCCAAGGGAAGGTGTTGCATGGAAATCATATAAATCACTATGTATAAGTTCCAACAACTTTCTTTCCCTAACAACATCTTTGAATTATTGTCTTGTGATTTTAGTTAACATGCATGTTTTACACTTTTCATTATTTATATCAAAAGTAGGAATTAAACTCATTTTTGACATGGCTTTTAATCTCTTGTAATGAATGTGTTGTAGTCTAGCATGCCATAAATCAAATTTATTAAAATTATTGCTAGACATGAAAACCAAATTATCGTAACTAGGATAATTAATATTAAGCATAATTATTCCATTACACACATATTCGAAACCCAAAAAAGAAGCATGTCTTGACAAGATATATTTTTCACTTTCTAATATTTGTTTGTAACCACAATTATTCAAGGCAATTTCAGACACGAGATTCTTTCGAATCCCTAAAACATATAAAACATTATTCAAAAACAAACATTTTCCAGAAGTAAAGTAAAGCAAAATAGATCCTAAACCCTTGATTGGTTCAGTAGCAACATTTCCCATTTTCACTACAGATCCATCTTTAATTGGTTGAAATTCTTGAACCAACAGAGATCTTTACAAATATGGTTTGTTGCTTACGAATCAACCCACCATGAAACATCATCATACTACACATAAAATTCTTTAAAAATCACAGAAATATAATTTTGCACACAATTAACTTTCTGCATCAAATCCGAATTCTGACCTTGTTGCTTTTCTAGATCATTGGATCCACTCGGTCCAACATAATCCTTATTCACTTTATGAAGACGAAAATCTTTCTTGAAGTGACCCGGTTTCTTACAATTCCAACAAACTACTTTTTCCTTTTTGTTAGAAGACTTTTCATCATTTCCTTTAAACTTCCTTTTTCATTAGACTTCTTATGATTCTTTGAACTTTCTCCTTCAACCATGTTCCCAGAAGAGGAACCAACTTGATTCTTGCCTTCAGTATTGTTATCAAGTTTTTGAGTCCTTAATGACTCTTTAATCCGTAAATGGCTTCCAAGTTGAGTAAAAGTTAATTCATCTTTTGTTATGTTTCATATTATGTTTAAAATCTTTCTAGGAATGGGGAAGTTTGTCAATGTTCACATCCACAAAATTGGCTTCATCTATTTTCAGATTGTGTTGAGCAAATTGTCCTAAGATCCTTAACATTTCATGGAATTATTGCATAATAGGTATGGAGTCAGACTTCTTGTAACCCATAAAGTTACTAACAAGAAACTTCTTACTTGAATCATCTTCAGTCATGTACTTGGATCTAAGAGAATCCCACAATTCTTTTGCATTTTTAATATTCTTATAGATATCAAACAAAGAATCAGACATACCATTGAGAATATGACCACGACAGATGAAGTCATAATTTTCCCGCTTTAAACTTCTTCTTGTTGCTTCTAAGGTTTCATCTTCACTAAACTTTGGCATAGGTGTACTCAAGACATACACCACTTTCAGAGTAGTAAGGAGAAAATGCATCTTCTTTAGCCATCTACAAAAAATTTGTTCTTCAAACTTATTTGATTTGTCAAACTTGCTTGGCATATCCTTCACAGAATCGCCACTTTCCATGATCAATAATATACTTTTATTTTTGTTAGAGATTTGGGGTTAAAAGTACTTGTAAATTCTAAGAATCATGTTTTACACTTTCAAATCGACGTATTTGATTGGTACTCCCAAATCCTCAATTGGATAATACTTAGAAGTTTGAGAGCAAGAAAATAGAATGAGAGGATATGTTTTTCGTCTGTACCGATGATTGACCAAAACTTGGTTAAATATGTCTCATGTCTATAACCGTCACAAGAACATTACAACCATCATAACTAAGACAAAAACTGAGCATTTAACTATTGGATACAAGCATAACCGAAGGGTGCCCAAAAACTGTCACCAACCGTTAAACCTGACATAAAACGTTTGTTTTAACCATTGGAGAATAGATTAACCGACATGTAAAACACCAAACCGAAGGATCAAACACTAAGTTGCATGCGTTCTGATGTAAGCTTGTTCCGACGCGTTCTGATATGAGCTGTTCCAGTGCGTTCCATTCCATCAGAAGTGAACAATACTGTTCTAGTGAGTTCCAATTCATCAGAAGTGAACAGTACTATTCCAACGAGTTCCGATTCTTCGGAGCTCATTGGAAGCCATTTCTATTACGAAACCAGTCACACTTCCGAAATCATCTTCGGTTCCAATATTAATTCTATTCCGAAATCATTTCAGTTTCAATATCAATTCGATTTCGAAATTCTTTCAGTTCCGATATTAATTCCATTCCGAAATCATTTTTGGTTCCGATATCAATTCCTTCCGAAATCATTTTTTGGTTCCGATATCAATTCCATTTTGGAATCATTTTCGGTTTCGATATCATTTTTCCCTTAGTTTTAATCTTGAATAAACTTAAATATGTGTATACTCCACACCTTCCTTACTTGTTTAATGTTTATCAAGATTTATTTTGATCAGCAAGTCAATACATTACACTTAAATACAATTAGTGAAACAATTCACCAACATGTCATGTTTTCACTTATGGAATAAATATTAAAAGAAAATTAGCGGTGCTAATTTCTTTCTTCTATTTAATTATTCTATTTTCAACCAATTTTTTACATATTGTGCTACGACATGTAATCGAGAACAACAAATCATGGGATCCCATTTATATTACATAGAAATAAATTGTTAGTATCAATTTTTGTTTGACAAGCTTTGTTTTTGAATGTTATTACTTTGTGTGTTGGGCTCTCAATTTGGGTCGTTTGGACATATAGAAACACAATTATTTTTAAAAATTCTGAATTTCAGAAAGATTGTATATTAGATTGTATTCAGGATTTGTTTTTTAATTGGTTTTGTTCTAGGAATTGTAAATATAGGATTGCACCGAATGTTTGCCTACAATCGCCAATCCCATCATCTTTTTACCTGCTAGCTTCTAGCTAGCTTTTTTTGTTTCACGTGTTTATATATTGTTGTTCTATTTTTTTTTTTTTTTGAATTTTCGTTTTTTTAAGGATTGGTTTGAGCTTACATGTGTTGGAGTGTGTTCTTTTATCTATTATTTTTCTACACATGATTCATTTTGTACTACAACTTCAGACACCACCACTGTTGGGTTATAACATAAAATACCAATATACTTGACATTCATGAAAGCACAGAGTTGTAATTGATATAAATGAAAGTACGATGCTATTATAGGTAAAAAAAACATAAGCACGTTGCTAATTTTTAATGATAGTATCTTCATTTTTAATTTTTGTTATGTTATTAAAAATATATACACAATTATGGCATCTAACTTTCACTTTTTCTTCATATTACAACATTATGAGTTTTTCTAAATATAAGATAAAATCTTTTGTTACTATGGCATTTTTGATAAGCCATTGTGTTTGATGGTTTTGTGACACAGATTTTTAGGTGAAGTAAAGATTGCTATTTGATTTGGATAATATCTTGATGTTGGTTAGTTGTTACATTTCTTATTAGCTCTAAGAGAAATAAGTAGAAGTACCATAAATATAACAAAAGATTAGTGAGGGGTCAATTTGGTTATTTTCCTTGTAAGTCGGGTTAGGTTAGCTTAAATACTAGTTTGGTTTGAGTCGGTTAGTATCTTTGATTGTGTTGAATAGAAGTTGACTTTGGGAGAGAGTCGGTTAGTATCTTTTCACCTTCTCAACCTTAATGTGTTATTCAATCTAGAACCAAAAAAACCGAAAACTGAATAAGCCGTAAACTAAGAACTGAAAACCGAACAGAATACGACTACTCGGTTCCAACCGGTTCTTGGTTTGGTTTGATTTTTCGGTTAAAAAGCCCATCCCTAGTGTCGTGTCGCATAATTTCCCTCTTAATGTTTCATTATTTCTTTTAAACTATGCTATACCTTTCCATTTCAAGAGCAATGTACAAGTGCATTTTGCACAATTTACAAGAGAAAAGAGGGGAAGGCAAAAGAGAGAAAAGATACACTCTCACATGAAGAGAAAAGAAGAGAGATTGGAATCGTTGTTTTATTCTTCCCAGGGTTTGGTTTTGCAGCCATCGCTATTGGGGGTGCGGAATTCCCAACGAGCACAACCCTCAACGTCGGACCCCACTCTGTTGCCCGCTTCCCATAACACACAGCCACACCATTTATCCTTTTCTTCATAGCTTTTTTTTTATATGTTGCATCCATGATCAATAATATACGATTCAAATCGACTGATTTTCATGTCAACAAATTAACATTGTCACCAATTATACTTGACCAATACAAATATTTATGAGTTAATTGCATTTAAAAAGAAAATTCACATGAACTATTAAAAACCTTGATTTGTTATTTTAAAATATATCAAACAAAAAAACAGATGAACCAATTAATTAATACATCAATTTGTAATTTTAAAAAGTATCTAAGAAGATAAGAGACGCACTATCAAAAAAGTTAGCTTGATCGTTTACCTCCATGATTGTCTATTGTTGTCGTTCACATGTGAATTTTTATAATATATTTTACTATTTTAGGTTGTTTTACCGTTTCCACTACTGTGTTTTTTTTAAAAAGTTGCGGATTTGGCCCGAAAAGAAATATTACGTTTTTTCAGTCCCTAAAATAAAGTTTTGCAGCACTTTTCATCCTTCAAGTGGAATAAATAAATAAATAAATAAAAGCAATGTTTTGTAAAATAACTATTTTGCTCTTATTTTAAACTGTTTCCTAATTGACAACCAAACATCACTTAGTCAATTAGTCAAATATGATCTAAAAATAATTTGCAGAAATTACAAGAATAAAAGATAAAGGTGACATTAATAAAATAAATATGTGAAAAATAAAAATAAATAACAACAAAATTAAATGGTCAAGACCAAAGAGAGACCCAAGTTTGACAGACTTTCTGGCAACTCGTCCTTTGAGCCATACAATGGTGGAAACTCAACTATCCCAGCCTCCCAGGTTTCACGAACTATAGCCAATTCCAAATCTCTAAAAAATTCATTGAACTTCTTACAATGTCTTAAGAGAACTAAAATTTTGACTTTTGGAAGAAATTTGCTCAATATAATAGCATAGACTTACACATATCATCATATCAAATGTTAATGAGTAAATAAAAAAGTTAAATTACGTCTTTTCTAAAAACATTAAATATCTTCTTAGATCTTTGATGATAATACTTTTATTAATAAATGTTTATGAAAAAACTTAAATATCGATGGGTTGCACCAGTTGAGTAACAAATTTCCTGTACTATAGTCGAAATGGATCATAATGACCGTCAATCTTTTTTGTCCTTTATTTTAAAGTTTTTATTAATTAATATATCAAATATGATCATCAAATTATATTATTCAAATAATAATCTATTGGTTCTACATTAAAAAGGTTATGATACTAATTATACTAGAATCAAAATGCACTTCAAACAATTTCCTAGCGACTACATTTGTTTGACAAATTTCATTTAAACTGATTTTTTTTATTGGACACGTTTCACCCCTTACCGATAAATTATACCCCAAATCCACTCATTTTCATAACAAATAATTGAAATTACCATCAAAGACGATGAGTTAGTGATTTTTAAAAAATATATCGAAGAATAAAACATATGAACGGTTAAAGTGTTTTTACTAATTACTGTAGTTAGTCTATTTTTTATTTTTTAAATCTCAGTCTTTTTCCTATTGATCGATTAGTTTCTTTTTCAGCTATATCTTTTAATGTTCACATTAACCGACACTGTTAAACTTACTAATGGCCTAGCTATTAGCTTATATATAATGAGAATTGCATCTCGACCATCAACAATTACAAAATAAAACCCATTTTTCATGGCTACATTCAAGAATCACTTCAAGTTCTTGCACACCATCTCCCTTCTATATGTGTTGGTGACAGTGACACGCACTGATTCATCATTAAACCATAAAAAAGAATGCTCAGCCTTGTTTCAGTTTAAGCAAACCATAATTCATCAACATGATGCGTCTTGTGCTGCTCATGGTTCTCAAATGCTCCATTCATGGAACAATAGTTTTGATTGTTGTTCGTGGGAGGGGGTGGCATGCAGCCATGACCATGATCAGTACTATGGTCATCATGTGATTGGTCTTGACTTGAGCGAGAGGTCTCTTTGTGGGCATATCAACTCCAGCAGCACCCTCTTCAGCCTTGTTCATCTTCAGAGACTCAACCTTTCCATGAATGACTTGGGTGAATCTGAAATCCCTTCTGAGATTGCTCGCCTAAAGCAATTAAGAAGCCTCGATCTCTCTTATTCTTGGTTTAGTGGCCAAATCCCGAATGAAATCTCGCAGTTGATTCAGTTGTCTTCTTTAGACCTGTCAGGGAATTCACTAAAGCTTCACAGTCCTAGCCTCAAGGACCTGGTGCAAAACTTAACAGGACTTGAAGAACTCCATCTTTCCGGGGTCGACATAAGCTCCTCTGTACCTCATTTCTTGGCCAACTTTTCTTCTTTGAGATCAATCAAACTAAGAGATTGTTCGGTTAGGAATGAATTCCCTGCAACCATACTTGAGCTGCCAAAGTTGCAAGTTGTTAATTTGGCAGACAATACCGACCTCACAGGTTCCTTTCCTATATTTCATAACATCAGCTTACTTGAAGAAGTGATACTAGATTTCACAGGTTTCATTGGGATTGTACCAGAATCCCTAAGCCACCTTAACCATCTGACTGTCTTGTCCCTTACCGGATGCTCTTTCTCGGGGCGTATACCTCGTTCACTCTCTAACATGACGCAACTCACTTACTTGGGTCTTGGTGAAAATCACTTCACAGGCTCAGTTCCTTCATTGGCAAGTCTTTTGAAGCTCGATCTTTTGGAACTTAATGGTAACAGATTTGAGAAAGGACGCTTTCCCAATTGGCTAGGAAAGCTGACTAAACTTAGTGAACTCTATCTGTCTGATATGAACATAAATGGAGAAATCCCACTCTTTCTATCCAACCTAACCAAACTTAGTGAGGTAGGAATGCCAAGAAATTCTCTTACCGGTGGTATACCATCCTGGTTGTTCAACCTCACCCAACTAACATTTTTAAATCTTCAGATGAATCAATTGCAAGGACCAATTCCAAACACATTTTCCAACTTCAAAAATCTTGAGTATCTTAACCTAGGTGGAAACAATTTCAGTGGTAGGGTAGAACTCGACATGTTCCTAGGACTCAACAAACTCCAAGCATTAGCCTTAGGTTATAACATGATATCATTAGTAGTCACCAACAACTACACCAATACCACTTTACCAGAATTGCATAAGTTAGGACTATCATCATGCAACTTGAAGGAATTTCCTGCCTTTTTGCGCTTCCAAAATAAAATGGATACCTTACTTCTTGACCGCAACAAAATTGATGGGCTGGTACCGGTGTGGATCTGGAACAACAGCCGGGAAACATTAGAGTTTCTTGAACTTGCACACAACTCCATCACTGGCTTTGATCAGCATCCTCATTTTCTTCCATGGACAAATTTAGAAGTAATTTTTATCAATGATAATCAGTTACGAGGACAACTACCAATTCCACCAAAAACCACAGTTATGTATTCTGTCTCACATAATAACCTCACAGGAGAAATACCAGCATCGATATGTGAATTGAAATATCTTCAACTGTTAGATTTGTCATTTAACAACATGAGTGGAACACTTCCTTCATGTTTAGGTATCTTAAGCAATTCGTTGATTGCTTTGTATCTGAAACGAAACAACTTCCATGGAAAAATGATGAATGCTTTTATGTCCGGAAGCCTGTTGAACCACCTTGATTTGAGCGAAAATAGATTCATCGGTCAACTGCCAAGATCACTGATGAATTGTACACACTTAGAGTTTCTCTCTCTTGAAGATAACTCTTTTCATGATGTCTTTCCTTCTTGGTTGGGAACTCTTCCCAGGCTGCAAGTTCTGGTTTTGCGGTCCAACAAACTACATGGTCCAATTGACGGTTCCACTGCTGCTTCCTCACGGTTCCCTATGCTGCGGATCATAGACCTCTCTAACAACCGTTTCAGTGGTCAGTTGGACCAAAATTACTTTCAAACATGGCATGCCATGAGCTCTGGAAATCTTGGCATATCATCTGTTATGGAAACAAATATATCCTCCAAACATGTCAAATTAGATTGGGCATACTCAATGACATTAACACACAAAGGTGTCAGAATAGACTACGATCTAATTTTAACCATAGATATGTCCATTGATCTCTCTTGTAACCATTTTGAAGGAGAAATCCCACAATCACTCCAACATCTTCGAGGCCTTCAATCACTCAATCTTTCCAACAATCATTTTACTGGACGTGTCCTGCCATCTTTGGGGCACCTAAAGAATCTTGAAGCTTTGGATCTCTCTCGAAACCACCTATCTGGGGAAATTCCTCAACAGTTGGTGCAACTCGGTTTCCTTTCCATCTTCAATGTGTCATTCAACCGTCTACAGGGGCGCATACCACAAGGAAAACAGTTTGATACATTTGATAACAACTCCTACATCGGGAATCCCCGATTGTGTGGACGACCTTTATCCAAGGAATGTCAGGATCATCCAAATGTGTCAAGACTTCCACCAACAAGCAGTGTGTCTGAATCTCTCTTCCCAACCGAAACAATTGATTGGATCATCGTATTCAGTGGAGTTGGAAGTGGGTTGGTTATTGGGATTGCTATCGGGAACAATCTTCATACAAGGTATAGTCATCAGATCACAAAGAGGAAGGACAGATGGGTAAGGCCTCTTCGTAACACTAGGAGAAACCAAGGTATAATAATTCGTTAAATTACTTGAAGCTATTTTTCAAGATAATAGTTTGTTATGTGCATGTGGTATCAACCAAATAGAAAATGTTTTCGGCATGTCATCCAAAACAATACAATGCTTCAATATATTTCTTAATTAAATTAAAGTAATCGTAACAATATATTTGTGAGACTAACTGGCATACATCTCAACTTTGTATTATCAACAATTACTTGCCTTTTTTTTTGTCATTCATCAACTTCAGTTAAGGTATATGTTAAATCAAATATGCATTTTAGCAAATAAAGTCTTATTAACATAGTCAATTTAAAAATATTAATGAATACATCTTTCAATTGTAGCCAGGATAAGTTATGTGTCGAGTCCAGTAGTTAATTATGTGATACCAGTCTATGTTTAAGCATGGTTATTGTTTATAACAAGTTCATTAATATTATCTACGAGAAAAATGTTATTTGAGATAGTACATGCTTAAAGTAGGTTGTATGTAATCAATAATATAACCACGGTTTTTGAGATGCTCATATTACTATTGTTTGATGAAATATTTTCTATAGATAGAAAACTGTGAACTTCCTAGCAATGAACTTAACTTAACATGTGTCTCAGGAGGTATCATGGCTTAAAATTCAAAGGATATGGAGAAGTTGTTGGAGACCTTAATGGGATTTCTGTATGTTTTACCATGTAGTATGTGTATAGTACGTATAAGATTCTGTTTAAGTAGACTTTCAGTGTAATATTTTTGATTTATTACTTAGTAACAGTTCGTTTGTTAAGGTTTTCCATTTATGAAGGCATGATCATAGACTCTTATGATGTAAGCTATTGGTAAGTAGTAACAACCTTAGATTTGGGGTTGTGATATATAGTATGAAAGTCATGTATATTATATAGGAGTTTATAACCCGTGAGAACTACGGTTATAAAATTATTTAAATTTTTATATTAAAAACTCAAAATTATCAATTATTGTAAATAAGTTATTACTGAAGACATATTTTTTTAGTTATATAAAACTATAATCATTGATTTAAATAAATGAATGAAGGTATATCACCTTATAATCTGTATTAATTTTATTTTATTTTTTAATCTAATGTTATTAATTTAATATAGTTAAAGTGAAAATTTTAAATTTTAAATTCAAAAATTGAGAATCAATTATTAATTTAATGTAATTAGAGTGAGAAATTTAAAATTGATATTAATAAGTTGATAAGTGGCATGATAGGTACATAT
Organism: Lactuca saligna; assembly: GCF_052625555.1. Classification (NCBI taxonomy): domain Eukaryota; kingdom Viridiplantae; phylum Streptophyta; class Magnoliopsida; order Asterales; family Asteraceae; genus Lactuca; species Lactuca saligna. Next base: position 50,581,552 of record NC_136417.1, read on the forward strand.
GATATTAATGAGGAATTCTAATAGTATGATACTTGTCAATATGAAATTAAACCTATTCAATTATTAGAATAGGGACTAGGTTATAAACTTGAAATTAAACCTATTCAATTATTAGAATAGGGACTAGGTTATAAACTTGGGTACATTACTTGGTTAACAATTTATAATAATAAAAAATTCATGAAATATTTAAAACCCCATCACCTGATCTCAATTCTCAATCAATCAAACTCCTCCAGTTTGACAATGTATGTAATTCAACTATGATTTTAATTAGTTTGACAATGTATGTAATTCAACTATGATTTTAATTATCTGTTAGTTCATTAAGTTATAACCTTTGAGTAAAAAAAAAAACAGGGATCATCTTGTATATTTACACTAAAGTTATAACCTTTGATTAAAAGATAAGATAAATTTGTAAAATTGATCTCTATGGTATATTGCTTTTCCAAGTTTCATTCCAAAGGTAAAATAGTCATTTAAAAATTTTAAAGTTGAGTGGTTAAATTTAACGATTCAATTGTTTATTGATCAGTTTTCAGAAAGAAAACTTATAATGTTTTCAAATGAACATGAAAATGAAGTCCAATTTATACTAATCTTGTCCCAAGAGAATGATTTCCAGCCAAAAATTCTAGTGGCATGGTTCTAAAGTCATTATAGATAGAATCAATCATGTTGACAACTGTTTGTGTTTTTGGCTTGTTTTTGTCCAAAACAATTTTTGCTGTAAGATTCTTCTATGGAAGACGTTGATCCCTCAAGTTAAAGTGGATGATAATTGATATGTCCAAAACAATTTTTGCTGTAAGATTCTTCTATGGAAGACGTTGATCCCTCAAGTTAAAGTGGATGATAATTGATATGGCCCAAAGTCTCAAAAGATGAAGGGACTATTATACCCTTTGGAAGCAATGCCTCTAAAATCTGCAATTTTTGCAAAAACATGATTCAAAACATTCCAAGAAATAAACTTTATTAAAGGGGTCACATTGAATGCTATACTTCAAAATAGGGGCAAATTTAGTTTGAAGTTTTTATGGTTACGATGGATAGTTGGATACCACATTCATTTGCCAATAACTGATTGGTAAAGCAAAGTCAGCTTGTGTCTCATAAGTTCAAAATGGTGATCCTGTTAAGCAAGCCTAAAGAAAATAGATTAGATGTTCAAGTATTCCATATAATCAACTCATAATTCAGGTAAAGTAAGATGGAATGAGAATACCTTAATTGCCTCAGGCATTTCATCGAATGGCTTGTATGTATGTTTCTCATCCAAAAACAATAACCTTCTTCAGCCTTTCCATTTTGCTAGCCTTTACTCAAATCCTCCACTTTCTCATGTCACTTGCATGATTCTCCACCACCTATTCTACAAAATAACACTCATTACTTTTATCCTCTATGATTTGACTTTTTGTGTGTGTGTGTGTGTTTCCTCTTTGGCCTCTACAACTTTCCTAAATTCCGGAATTTTTAGGAACCTCTCGAATGTTAACGTGTTATTATCTATGTATTAATGAAAGGTATAGCCCAGGGGAAAATTATACGATTTCATCAAAACGGTACTCCCAGCCGTCCCATTTTCAATTCAACCCATTTCATGCTTGTTGAAGACTATATGATGCTGTCATACTCTGCATAAACGAATGATAAGAACTCAAGAAGATAAGGGCTCATGAGCTCAAGCGGGTTTGGATTTTGGAATTCAATCTTGTATTGATCAACACGTCGCCTTACACCCCGCTCTGAGTTAGAAGCAAATAAAGAAGAGAAGAGAAAGGAAAGTAAGGAGAGAAAAGAAGAGAAAAGAAGAGAAAAGAAAGGAAAACAAATTTGTCTTTTGTGCTCCCGAGTTGGAGAGAAATGGAAGCAAAGTTAAACATTTTATTCTTTCTTTTCAAATCCTCCCAAATCAGAAGGAAAGTTAGGAGGGAAAGTGATCCTTCCATTTCCTTCCACTTCCTTCCTTTAATAATGAAACTCAGGAGCATCAATCTCTCTTCCTTTACTCTCATTTCCACCCATTTCCTATCTTTTATCTCCTTAAGTTGAACTTGGGAGCGGGGTGTTAGTTTCTGCTTGTTGACCTCTTTGTCTTTAATGTCTCCGATTTCAAAATCAGCAACAATCTTTGGAGCATCAGCTTGATCCACGATTATATGATCTTTAACAGTACCGATCATTGTCATTTTGAGAGAAGATTTGATAGGTAGACCGGAGAGAAGGGTTGAATCATTTGCGAGTTCAGATACAATTTTAAGTTACAGGAGTTTTTAACGTTTGGGGAGTACGTTGGTCAGTTGGCATTTGCGTTGTTTTAGTTCACCAACGGAGTCGTCGGTGCACATTATGACGGTGTATTCCTTGCCGCTCAGTTTCAACGTTAGCGTTAGCTACTCCTCCATTACCAGAGACTTCAACAACGACGATTCCATTTGTGTGAAACACTTGCGGAATAGTAGTGGGCTGTTGGGCCACATTATGCGCTGATGGATTGATCAATGGTGTCTATTGGGCTTGAGGTGTGCTTATATAGGCTTGTTGTTGTGGGTTGGAGGTGGTAGACGGGCCAAAAAATGATTTTGTTGCAGGCCTGTTGGAAAAGGTCTACAATGTTGATGGGCTGCTAAATATTGTTGGCCTGTTGTTTGTAGTCGGGCTCTTGAGTAGGCCCGACCGCTGTTGTTGCACACTAGGTAGAGGAACCAATCGAACACCCACCCATAAGGTGTCAGCGTTGTCCACCACCAAAGCAGCCACAAGTTTTGCCTCCTCGGCCACAATGACCATTCCGACCTCCACCACGACTGATACATTAAAAAAATCGTAGGTGGTGGGATGTTGCGTTGAACCATCGTTAGCAAGTATCGTCGATGAAGAGGAGTGATTGTAATCAGATGCAAACGATGATAAATGGTTGTAGCAATATAATGAAACTTCAGAGATATACCGTTGAAGGTGTAAGCAACGGGATTCTTTTTTGGGACCGAATTTTCAATGTTGTCGAGTAAACCCACAAGAGACTTGATGCGAGTGCATTAATCGATAATAGAGGAGTAACCGATTGAGATGTTATGGATTTCATTATCAAGTTAAATGCCTTTCGAATCCATGTTTGTCTCTAAATAATGGTTTAAGGCTTTGTCGGACCCCGAAAGCAGTAGTTTTCTTCTTCAAGATCATGTGAAGGAGAGATTGAGAGAGAAAGAAAGAGAGAGAGAGAGAGAGAGAGAGAGTGCTATAAATCCAAGATTTAATAATGGAATCCAAACAGGTCCATTCTTCCGAAGGAGCAGGAGACTTATCTTGTGGAGGTTGAAGATGATCAGTGTTAGTGGTGTACATGTACTCTAGTGTGTATGTATGTAGTTGTAGCCCATGATATTCATTTAGGTTAGGCCCATTCGTGTATGTATTATTATATATTGTATGCATTCTCCAATTGATAACTCAAGGAAGATATTGTATTGGTATATATTGTATGTATGTAGTGGTAGCCCATAGCTAGCCCATGAGATTCATTTAGGTTAGGCCCATTCGTGTATGTATTGGTATATATTATACGTATTCCCTAGGGGTGGGCATACTAACCGAAAAACCGAACCAAAACCAAATTAACTGATATAACCGAACCATTTTAAAAACCGTTAGTTCGGTTTCTAATTTTTGTTAACCGACAACTAACAATTCGGTTATGGTTTTATAGGTTAACCGAACCATTATTAACCGAATCGCTAACTTTATATTTTAATATATAAAAATTATAGATTATATATAAAATAATATAGTCAAACTTATTTAAGAGCCATTGAAATTTTAAAATCTAATTTATTAATCCTCACTTATCAGGAGACGAACGAGCAATTAAACCATCAAAGGCTGATCACGCAAACAAACACAATCTTCCAATCATGCATTCAATTATATTATTGATTAATGTTGTAATTTCTAATTGATTAATTCTACAATTTGTAAACATTATTCACAATTAGTTTAATCTTCACACTCATAATCCTAATCGGAGGCTTCTCAAATCATTGATCCTAATCGAAGATTATTTTGACTTTATAGGCCTGTTCGGAGGATTTTTTGACTTTATAATCAAGACTTCTAGATACGTTAAGTTTTTGGTTCTTCTTGACTTTGTGATATATTAAGAATGTATTTTTTTTTTTAAAATTCAGATTTTTTTATTTACTGCTTTTGACTTAATCACAATGAATGTATATGAGTGATTGGATTTTCTTTATCCAGATAACACATAATATGAATGTTTGCCTATTTTATTTGATAGTTTTTGATTTAATCGCATTGGACGTGTATGAATATTTGGCTTTATTTTAATGTTAATATCAATTATCAATATATGAAATTATTAATGTTAATTTTGTTTAATGTTTTATATTTTTAATGAATGTTTTTTATTTTGAATGTGACTATGTGTTATCTTACTTTGAGTACCGAAGGTACGCATTTTATTATGTTACTATAAGTTAGGTTACAAGCATTGGCGCCAATGACTTTTTTGTATTATCTTTTCAATTGTTATGCCAATATATTTTTACCATTTATATTATTTTGAAAATTATGGTTAACCAATATTAACCATTAATCAAAATCGTTAACTGACAAAAGCCATTAACCATAACCAATATTAACCATACCCAACGGCTACCAAAATGCATTAACCAATCATAATGGTTATGGTTCGGTTTTGACCAATAACTGAACCAAACCGCCGCATACACACCTCTACTCCATAGGTTGGCCACCAATCTATGGACCCATTGTCAAAGCATCTGTTTGTGTTTCTGCCATAAAGTAGATACCTTTCTTCATATGGAATGTTACGAACTGCTCACGTAACAATCGTCCCTCCTCTTCATTTTCAGAAAATCTATTGAAGGATTCCATTACACCTTGCATAACCTGTTAGTCTAGATTTGGTGGTTTCCTTTGCATACCACTGAGTGCCATTTTTTTAAAGATATTGCCAATCATAAAATTGTGGGTTTAATGCAAACCCCAAACAATGTAGTGGGATATTCATCTTTTCCCACCTAGTTAAAATTATTTTCTCAACTTGTTGGTAATAACTAGCATAAATACTTTCTTGCATTATATCTTTGATTCCCCCATCATATTATCCATCCTCTCATAAAACTAACCCATTTTAGGGCCTTCACCATCACAAAACTTTATAAGAAGAAAGATGGGTTTAGTGATAGCCAAAACGCTTTCAACATCTGTGAGATCCGCATTTTCACGGCCAAAAAAGACCGATTTTGTTTATGCTTTATAAAAATCAGAGTACCTCTTTTAATAAAAGTGTTGTGGAATTTGTTCCCAGTAAAACATGATAAATACGTTATCAAAGCACTTTCGAAGAAAAGTATTTTTATTCATTTTTAAACATATGGGATGTCATCGTCAATACAGAAACATAAGCATAAACAGAACTTACATTCATTATCACTAGTGATTGATATCTCCTTAACCTCTCAGTGTAATGTGACTTCATATCAACACCTGTGATATAAATCTGAGTGAGTCAGGTTGGGAAACCTGGTGAGTACATAGGGATTTCAATCCCACAATGTTATACCATATATAAGTTTAAAACTCACAAAATATACAATTTCACCATATATATAAACAACTCTTATCCCACCCCGTCGATCCTCACAACGAGACTATCTATACTCTCGGACCTAAGATTAGCCGTTTTACCTAATCCATACTCCCGGATCAGAAATGAACGACTTTACCTAATCGATACTCTCAGACTAGGGACAAATGACTAATCCATACTCTCGGATTAATGATAAATGATTATGCCTAATCCATACTCTTGGACTAGGGACAATGACTATGTCTAATCCATGCTCCCGGATCAATGACATATACTAAGGTTTTATTCTCTGAGTATAATTCACTCGTACTTGTAAGAAAACACTACCCAATATTCATCATAATTAATTTAGATTTACTCTTTATCCTAAATCAACATATATAATCAGGTATGTTCTTTAACAAGTATCTCAGGCAACATCAAATAATTTGCACATAAACATATATTTAATATTTCGATCGATACTTATATTAGAATCATGTTCACGAAAGGGACTATGCACTCACACATCAACTCTTCAACAAATATTTAACCCTTTAACATATATTTAATACTTTAATTAATACTTGTATTAAAATCATGTTCATGAAAGAGACTATGCACTCACTTGAAAAGGTGGTGATTCCGAACTCAGACAGCGCTTCGCTTCTTAAAAATAATTTCCTTCGACGAAACCTAGTATTATTACCACTAGAGTTTAGTCTATTATTTTTAGAGACTAATTAATAGTCTAGCTATTATTACTATTATATAAACGTTACTATAATTAAATAAACGATATACTAAAAATAGCGTAGGCGTAGCTCACTTACAACGGGTTTTATAGAAAACCGGGCTTTGCTTGGAGCAGCGTTCCCGAGCCAAAAAGCTCTTCTTCTCGGAGATGTTGAGCACTCCGGGGCTTTCGCCTCATGCTAGGGAGGTTCCCTGGGCTTTTCGGGGGGTTCCGGGGCTAGAGTGAGGTTCTAGAGAGAGAGAGACAGACAGACAGACAGAGAGACTTATTTAAGGGGCTTATGGTCGTCATTTGCGGCTTATTTGTGGGTGTTTTGCTTATAGAAGAGGACCAAGGAAAGAGGAGACCAAAGAAGGTGCTAATCCAGTGATTTCTGAGCTCAGAGACATCATTTGAGGTAATCATTCGTTCCTTTCTCAGTCCTTGGTGTAAATCTTAGAGATAGGGTTTCTTTGTGGCCTTTTTGGAATGATCTATGGAGTAAATGGCCTCTTCTCATGTTGATGCTTTAGATCTTGACCCAAAGAGGTCTAGAGACCCTTTTCCCTCAAGCTTTATGAGTGTTAATGGAGGCCATGAGCTTAGAATAGCATTCTAGAGACCATATCTTCAAATAAGGCCGTTGAACCTTTGCATGAGCACCAAGATAGTAACTTTACGTGATGTATGAGCTTGGAAGGACTGGATCTATGAGTTATTGGAATGGATCTAACCTCAGGATTGAGTTTGAGTTGATGCATGGCATAGACTCGCCGAGTCTGAAGAACAGACTCGGCGAGTAGCATGAAGATTATCCATAACCACTCAGCGAGTGGTCTTTCCGAGTTAAGGGGTTGACTCAGTGAGTCAGGGAGAGTCAGAGAGGGTTGACGGGTGGGCTGAGTCAAGCCGGAACTCGCCGAGTTGTTCTTGAGACTCGGCGAGTTGAGTCGTGGTGGCCCCGCGACTCATGCCAGGTGGAACCCGTCGAGTTAGGAAAACACTCGATGTGTCGAGAGAGGATCCCAAAGAGTTAGTGGACATGTGTGTACTCGCCGAGTCACCGGAGTGCACTCGGTGAGTTGGGTCAAAGTTTAACCGTTGACTTTTGTTAACTTTTAAGGTTGGTCAACAATGTGGCCTTTAGGCCAAGAAGGGGGTAAAATGGTCTTTTACCCTTGAGAGGATGCCAAGAGAGGATAGAGTCTAGTCTAGAGAGTTATGTTCATGAGAGCATTTGCCTTATGTGATAGATGGTGGTGAATTCGAGATGCAAGCGTGAGGATATCTGCTTCCTGCTTGCTAGGTGAGTCTTCTCACTATACTTTAACTTGAGTAGGTAACTAGAGTTATGTGACAGAGTATTTGTATGCTATGTATGTTATGTGTTGTACTCCATTATTTCTATGTGATTTATGCTGTGCATGGTTACAGAGTTAGAACCGAAAGGTTCCCAGAGTTAGAACCTGAGGGTTCACAGAGTTTGGGTGCACGGACCCATAGAGTTATAGCCCGAGTGGCTAATATGTGTTATATGTGGTATTTTAGGGAACTCACTAAGCTTCATACTTACAATGTTTTGTGTTATGTGTTTCAGGTTTCTCACAGGATCACGAGACGGCACCGGCTTGATTGTACACACCAGCGAAAGAGTTATATTTCGAGGATCCTGGTTTATTATGCAAGTGAAAATGGAGTTATGTTTTGTAATTTGATCATGAATGAGATTTTAAGAAAAGTGTTTTTAAGAATTAAACCATTATATTTAAATGAAAAATTGTTTTGAAATTTACGGCGTTACAATTTGGTATCAGAGCCTTGGTTTGAGGGATTCGGACGCACCTTCGGGTAAATCTGGACTCAAACTGAGGAAGTAAGAAAAGTTTTCAAAGAAATAATTTTCTAAAGTGAATAAGAGTTCAAAGAGAAAGCGAGAAAGAGCAATGTGTACAATCAGCCAGAGCTCGAACGGTGATTTCCCAAAATACCATTACTTTTGTGTTATGAGATATTTATGATGCACTTTATGAGATATTATTGCATGCTAGAGACAGGCTAGGTATTTCATATGTTACGACTAGAGTGGCTTGATTTGTGATGCCTTAGCCTAGGAATTGCTGTTATATGCGATGTGCTTTTGAGTATGTGATGAGTGAGAATATTTAGTTGGAATCCTTTAGGGGATTTGAGTAGAGGAGTAATCTAGGGGAGATACCTAGATGAGTACCGTGGTACTTAGCGAAAGAATAGTTAGAACCCGCATAGGGAAGAGTTGCAGAGTCTGGTGGTACCTTCGAGGATGAGCAGAGCAAGTGGAGTTATCACCCAGAGTGAGTCCTATGTATTCTTCGATGCTCGAATGCTGCTTGCTTCATGCTTTGTGGAACTCTCGATAATGGGAGTTAGCTACCAAGCGAATATCACGATATTTAGGAGGTAGATGGATGGCATCATTTGGAGCTCTTCATCAGCTGATGGCAGAGAAGTGTGGGAATCTAGGAAGAGCCTAGGGAGTAACCTTAGCCCGATGAGTGTGCTGGCAGAGTAGAGAATTTCGCTGGGGAGCGAACACGCGTGACAGAAATGGTGAACGAGAAGGTCGAGCAACTACTTAGGAGCTCCGGGATAGTCCGTGTGGAAAGTATGGGTAGATGTGGCAGGTAGTATAGGCCCGTACTACTGAAAGCAGAGGACCCATACTTGATACAGGGAGTATTCTGAAGGTTCTAATGAGCGGAATGAGGAGTGATGTTATGGTTCGAGTACCATACATCGGAGCAGATGGGGGAGTGATGTTATGGTTCGAGTATCATACATCGGAGCAGATGGAGGAGTGATGTTATGGTTCGAGTACCATACATCGGAGCAGATGGAGGAGTGATGTTATGGTTCGAGTACCATACATCGGGGCAGATAGAGGAGTGATGTTATGGTTCGAGTACCATACATCAGAACAGATGGAGGAGTGATGCTATGGTTCAGGTACCATGCATCGGAGCGGATTAAGGAATGATGTTATGGTTCGAGTACCATGCATCGGAGCGGATTGAGGAATGATGTTATGGTTCGAGTACCATACATCGGAGCGGATCGAGGCGTGATGTTATGGTTCGAGTACCATACATCGGAGCGGATTGAGGAGTGATGTTATGGTTCGAGTACCATACATCGGAGAGGATTAAGGAGTGAAGTTACGGTTCGTGTATCATACATCGGAGCATATTGAGAAGAAATATCATGGGACGAGTACCATGGTTCGTAGTGAATGATGCTCGTGGTTCTTCGGTTATCCGGTCATGATTGATAAGGTAGAGATTGGATGCTATGGGCCTTAGGCTAGTGGACCATGATTGAGTTCAAAGAGACGTCCCTTGAGAGGGAGGTCGAGAGCCTTTCAGAGTATTTTGGTAAGGAGCCAGAGGGAGGGAAAATTTCGGTTTGAGTTGAGCAATCAGTCGATAGAGGAGATGTCACCTTCTATGACATGGGTGGTGCTATTTATGTTCGTGTACGAAGCATGAGAGGCAAGATGTTTAAGTTTTGGGTTTGGGGGTAAACCCTGCAGGTTGTCATTGAGGATGATTTTCCATCAAAGTATCAGGTAGCATGTGTGCCGCGAGGTAGTGATTTACTATGAGCAGATAGTCATTTGGGACTGAGATAGTCGAGGATCATGTTACACCTATTGAGTATAGTAGGGCGTATTGTAGAGGTATCAGTGGGGAGTCCAGTCGAATTTATCAGTGCAACGGTTTTTTTATCTATATTTGGTATTGAATATGGGAGTGGGTCCCTGTTCTTGGGAAGATCCATGTGATGGAACGTCGGTTGATGAGTCGATGTGGGGGAGTATGATGATTTCGTGGTCTAGTCTATGGGTCAGTGATATTATTGGACAGCTGAGTGGTTTGGTTTTGGATTGGTACAATACCTGGAACGACTAGAGGCAATCGTGACGAGAAGTTCTTGAGGATTTCATCTGAGGTTCAGAGTATATGAGATCGATTGATTTCCTTAAAAGGGATTATCGGGCGTTGCGTAGCACTTTCCAGGGGCAGGTGCGTTATTGCTAGTGAAAATAGTTCATGAGATTGTTGATGTGTCAGATAGTGATGGTTCAAACCCTAAGTGGGGGAGAACCGGGTGGTTTATTGAGAGAACCAGAGATTTGTGCAAGAGCGGTTAGGGGCTGGATACAGAAACCTGTGACTTGAGTTCATGAGATCAGGGTCATTGGTGATCAAGGAAAGGTACAGGATGGGATAATGCATGTGGTATATGTTTGAGAAAAGGATGGGTGTCTCCGCGGCAGGAGGTCAATGGTCAGGAATCTGGTGGTGGCCAGAGTCGTTTCAAGTGGAAGACTCGTAATGATGGTATGGGCGGTTGAGAACCTCTAGGTTAAAAAATGGGTGGAGGATTGTTGAGTAGCCAACTCCCGGGCTGGGATATGTATTCTTTCTTGGATTTTGAGCAGTAGTGGAAAGGGTTTTGGAGGATCATCAGTGTGTTCTGAAGGGTTAGCGCCTTCCTTGTATTCCAATTGAGTGCTTGGATGCACTGGCTTGCGCATTGAGTAAAATAGGAAATTATTATGGGATTCAGATGAAATGTATTGATGTATGTGTATGGTGCTGGGAGTGCGGGAATCAGTGGTAGGGGAAGGACATTGTGATGCTCTGTTATGGTGTCCGTGATTTCCCCGTTTAGCGTCCCAATTTCGGAGTTATTTAGAGTCTTGGGTTTAAGTCGGCGAGTGATGTATCATGTATCTACGGTTCCAATGGGAGCCCTTCATGTATTGTCATCAAGAGGGACTATTTAAGGAAGTGGACCTCCGCAGAGGTAGGTTCTGTGTTATGGCGGTTGCCGCCAGAGTCTGTAATACATATCAGGGCAAGTGTGTGTGTAACTACCTATGATAGTCTTCGGTGCAGGAGTAGTGAGCTTAGTGTGGTATTGTAATGAGAATGAGAGTATAGGGTGAAGCTACGGGGAGCCGTAGTATTCACCAGTCAGAGGGAGTTGTGATGGTACGAGGAGCTGTAGTACTCACACGTCAGAGAGAGAGAGAGAGAGAGAGAAAGAGAGAGAGAGAGAGAGTAGTGATGCTACGAGGAGCCATTGTATTCACCAGTCAGAGCGTGTTGTGATGCTACGGGGAGCCTTAGTACTCACAAGTCAGAGGAAGGGAGTCGTGGTACTACGGGGAGCCGTAGTACTTACTAGTTAGTTGGCATTGTGATACTACGGGGAGCCGTATTATCACTAGTCAGAGGCTTTTGTAATGTTGCGAGAAGCCATAGTGCCCACTAGTTAGCTAGAGATTATGATGATGGAGTGTTCTCCAATGAGTTCATGATGCAAAAAAGTTTTAGGCTTGAGTAGCCCTAATGTTGAGTTTATGGAGCCAGTGGTTAAACCGGGGCGAGACCAGGGTCTCCGTCTTTATCGGGAAGGGTCAGCAAGGCGCGCAGGAGAATATGTGCAACAGACGTCAGAGGTTAGAGTTGAGTCGATCTTCGGTTGGAATTTTACTTTTATGAGAAAAAGGGAATTTCGTGACTTGCGTGTTGCTGGGCCGTGATAGTAGTCATGGGGAGGAAGTTAGTGAGATATTTTGGATCATGTTATGTGTGACCCTTGGGGGTTCAGCTGTGGGGCCAACAGCTAACCTGGTGATCAGTATCGAAGATGAATATGAGAAATGAGCTAGAGTTTGCCATAGGTGATGTTTGTGGACACTTCGGAACGAGCGAACGATTCAGACGCTCGAGGATATGCTTCAGGCATGTGTATTAGATTTCAGAGGGGGAATTGTGGCCTGTAATTGCTCGTGGCAGAGTTTTCCTACATCAACAGCCATCATTAGTGCATCGGTATGCCACCCTTGTGTTTTTGTAGGGAAGGAAATATCGGACCCCATTTGCTGGGGAAAGGTAGGGCAACGTGTGATGGGAAGTACAGAGATCGTGCTTCAGACGTCAGAGTAGATATAGCAGGTCAGGCAGAGGTTGTTGACCGCTCAGAGTCGCTAGAAGAGTTATGTGAACAGGCATCGATCCTAGCTTGAGTTCCACGTTGGCGACTTTGTGCTCCTGAAGGTCTCTCCTTGGAAAGGAGTGAACAGGAAGAGGGGTAAGTTGGGGCCCCGATATTTTGGTCCATTCCGGGTGGTCACGAGGGTTGGCAGGGTAGCCTATCGTTTAGAATTGCCAGCAGAGTTGGGGCAGATTCATGACACTTTCCACGTGTCACATTTACGGAAGTGTATAGCTGACGAGTCGGTGGTAGTGCCATTAGAGGACATTCAGGTGGATGCGAGCCTGAACTACGCAGAGAGACCAGTCACAAGTGTGGACCGGAAGGTCAAGGTTCTGAGGAGCAAGGAGGTACCCTTGGTTTTGGTTCAGTGGCAACATCAGAAGGGGTCCGAGATGACTTGGGAACCGGAGCGTATGATGCGTGAGCAGCATCCAGAGTTATTTGCAGAGCGATACTTCAAGGGCGAAGTCTAGTTCTAGTGGGGGAGAATTGTAACAACCCGGATTTCCAGGTATTAGTTATTTTGTATTTTGTTGGTGATTTGTGAGGAGACTCGGCGAGATGGAGTCCAAACTCACCGAGTATGATCGCGGTTATGGGCGCGGGTTTGCGTCCGGACTCGGCGAGTCCAAAAGTGGACTCGGCGAGTCGACGCTGTTTAATGAAACCCTAATTTCCACGGTATGAGACTTATTTAAGGGGGCTTATGGCCGTCATTTGCGGCCACCAACCCCAGAGAAGAACCTTAAAGAGTCTTTGAGCGTTTTGTGAGAGAGAAGAGGAAGATCCTTGATTATTTGTGGGTGTTTTGCTTATAGAAGAGGACCAAGGCAAGAGGAGACCAAAGAAGGTGCTAATCCAGTGATTTCTGAGCTCAGAGACTTCATTTGAGGTAATCATTCGTTCCTTTCTCAGTCCTTGGTGTAAATCTTAGAGATAAGGTTTCTTTGTGGACTTTTTGGAATGATGCATGGAGTAAATGGCCTCTTCTCGTGTTGATACTTTAGATCTGGACCCAAAGACCTCAAGCTTTATGATGTTATATGCTCGATTTTGATGTTATATGCTCGATTTTGATGATATAAGATTGAATTTGAATGTGTTCAATGGATATGATAAAATGTTGATTTTGAATTTTTGATGTTTTGGTTGATTTTTTATACACAACTTTTAATGTTCAATCTTGCTATTATCATGAAATATGCATTAGTTTTTCTAATTATGTCTTTTTTGTTGAAGCAGTTGTTGAAAATGTGCATTTGTTTTGTTGAAGAAGTTGTTGAAAATATGCCTTTGTTTGCGTAAATTGTTGTTGAAAATGTGTATTTCTAATGTTTAACTTGTTGCTAAAACATGCATTTTTTTTTGAATTGATCAAAGAAATTGGAGAAAAGAAGGATAGGATTAGTTGGAAGGTTGAAGGTGTAGAGAAAACGTTTCTAGAAGCTTGTTTACGTGGAGTTACAATCAATGGACATGAAGGGAGTAGTTTGAAAGCACTATCTTGGAGGAATGTAGCTGAAACATTAAAAATTGAACATAATTTTATTGCTGACCAAAAACAAATGAAGAACCGCTATGACTACCTAAAGTCAAAGTTTGGTGCCTTTTTGAAGTTAAAAAACAAAACCGGTAATGTGTATAATCCAACAAAAAACACCTTCAATCTTTCCAAAGAAGAATGAGAACTAGAATCGAAGGTAATTTGTTTAGTTATAAAAACTATATTATCATGTTTAAATAATAAAATATTTTTTTTTCCAAACAGTTAAACAAACATGTGGATTCTTTGAGACGCACGCTACTACCGTACCCCGAACTTTGCACACAGTTGTTTGAAGGCGCGACTGCGACAATCATTCATAGTTGGGGGCCAACTTCTACCATTCCCTGTCCTACTCAAGATTCAAGTCAGTATAGTTTGCATGACTTTGACGACATTGACTGCACTCAACAAGAAACTATAGGTCTCAGTGAAGAGTCCTCCGCTCCATCAAAAAAACAAAAGACTACAGATTCGGCAAAGAGTCAAAATAAAAGTAAAGATAAGGGTAAATATAAGGTAAAGATGCAGCGAATTCAAGATTGCTTGAAATCGGGGAAGATATTGCAACAGTTGCTAAGATATTTGTGGAAAAACAAACTTCTTCAAATTTGGAAGCGTGTATGGAAAAGTTGGAGAAGTTAGGATGGGGAATATTTGACCCAAGATACACTACTGTTGTTGCTCTTTTTGGTGAAGGTGCGGATAAGAGGCATGTGTGGTTAACCATTGATCCAACTATTTGTGAGAATTGGGTCAAGACTGTTGGAGCACATTATGGAATGTTTCGTTAAGTTTTGATTGAGTCGATGGTTTTTTGTTTTTTTATAAGTAGATGTTTTGAATGACTACATGTTTTGAATGGTTTGATGTTTTTTTGGATAACTAGATGTTTTGACTTGATGTTTTGTATTACTTGATCTTTGGTTTGAACTAGATTTTTATATGACATGAATGACTTGATGTTTTTGGATGAATTTTTATGTTATATGTTAACATAATTGTTATGCATTTTCAAAATAACAGATTGCTTATGGATTCGGATGAAGAAATTGCATTTTTCATTTTACTATGTTGCTATTGGTTGAATCTAGCATCCAATAGAATTGGAAGGGAAATTGATAACGATTCGGAAATGAGCGGTCATCAACATACACAAGAATTGTTACATGGAACTTCTACACAATGTCATGTCCTGATGCGTCTTTCTCGTGAAGCGTATCTACTTTTATGCTATCATTTTAGACGAAACAATTGGTTGCAAAGTAGTAGACATATAAGCGTTGAAGAAAAGATTGATATGTTATTGACAACTATATCACATAATAAACGATTCAGGATTATCAAACGAAGGTTTCAACACTCTACAAAAACTGTTCATAGATGCTTTCATGAGGTGCTAAATGCAATGATGATTTTTGCAAAAGAAGTTATAGTGCCAACGAATTCAAATGCAACTGTCAATTCCTCAGAGAGACATCGTAGGCTAAAAGAAATATTTCCTGGAACAATAGGTGCGTTAGATGGAACTCTTGTACATGCAGTCATGCCTGCTGATCAACAAACTCGCTACAGGGGAAGAGGAAAAGGTGAATGCTTTCAAAATGTGTTAGGAATTTGTGATTTTGATATGATATTCACATTTGTATGGGCCGGGTGGGAGGGTATAACACATGATTCACGATTTTTGAAAGAAGTTGCATTTAACCCGACTTTAGGCTTTCCATTCCCTCCTCCAGGTTTGTTCAATTCTTTTCAAATTTATTATAAAATAGGATTTTAAATTTCTATACATAATACTTCATTCACTCATGTTTATAGATAAATATTACATTTGCGATGCTGCATACACCAACACTCGTGGATTTATGGCTCCTTACAGCAACACGAGATATTGGTTATCTGATTATCGAAGGCGACGTCCGTTAACTAAGGAAGAAAAATTCAATCATGCACATGCACAACTCAGAAATGTTATTAAACGTGGATACGATGTTTTGAAGGCGAAATTCCCAATCCTAAAGCGAATGACTCCTTTTCCATTTTCAGTGCAAAGAGATATAGTCGTCGCTTGTTTTGCAGTCCATAATTTCATAAAGAAATGCGATATTCATGATGAGTTATTTATGGTGTTTGAGGAGAACAATAGTCACACATAAGGGGGAGAGAATGATGGCCAAAATATAAACGATATGGAATGGGGTTCAGAAGGCAATGAATACATGGATAGTTTGCGTGATCAGATTGCGAATCAATTGGGCTAAATTTAAATTTATAGGATCTTATTTGGATTTTAGTATGATTGGGTGGATTTAAAACTATTTATGTTTGATTTGGATTTGTGTTTAATTTTAAATTTATGTTAAATTTGGATTTTATATGTTGTTTATATTTTTTTGATACCTATTTAAGAAATTTATTAGGTTATTTTCTAAACAAACACTTGAATTCAATAAAAAATAAAACATAATGGTAAAATGGTCATTTTAATAATTCAGCACAGCAATTCAGAGGTCTCAACCAAACAGCATGTTAAACATTCAGCTCTTAAAATTTCAGACCCTCTTAGAAATTCAGACCTCTTAAAAATCCAGATACTGCCAAATATCCCCTAAATAAACATGTTAATAAGAATTGTATGCCCTTAGAATGCAAAAAAAATAAAAAAAAAATAAATAAATAAATAATAAATGACAAGGGATCTTTTAAAACAAAGCTGCTAAATTGACTGGGCTACAGTGATAATAATTATACAATCAATATTTTATGATGATGTACATACACAGACCGTTTTTGATACTCTATTATTCTTATTTATAATATACACCACTATGTCTTTCGAAAGGGTCGTATTGAAATGCCATCATTTTATGTCTATTTTAAATTTTTTGAGTCATTAATATATTACATATGATGAACAAAATTTATTTGTTAATGCTATAATAATCTATGTTTTTCAAATTAAACAATTTATGATATTGTTTGCATATAGATTTACTTCAAAAAACTTTTTAACTATTTGTGATCTTTTTACTTGATAGTTGATTATTATTGCACATATTTGATCCGTTACCAGTAAGTTATATTCCAAATTGACCGGGGCGGATTTAGGGTGGGTCACCGGTGGCACCGGCAACCCCTAACTTTTCCAGCTGTAGTGGAAAAAATTTCGAAATTTTTTAAAATTTTTATTTTTTTCTACTATCATGCAACCCCTAACTTTCCCGTGCACCCCCTACCGAGAAATCTTGTGTCCGCCCCTGCAAATTGACTTATTTTAATTTAAAGAAAACTGAAATTATTGCTTATAATATTCAACCATTACAATGATTTAACATTTTAAATTACATCTAATTAAAAGCGAAGTGATGAACCCTTAAAGACGTTCATTTATTCTTCTAAAAGATATATAGGAAGGAAACAAATCAACCATTAAAGACGTTTGGTTGATGTTTATATCCTTGTTTGTGGTTCTCTATTGCTACACTGAATGACAAAAGAGTGACTTTTAACGTCTTATGTAGTTATTGTTTGTATTTGAATTAATATATATATATATATATATATATATATATATATATATATATATATATATATATATATATATATATATATATATATATATATATATATATATATATATGTGTGTGTGTTTTTTAGGTTATTTTACAATTTTCATCCCTAATCTTCTTTTAAACTAACAGACGTCGGTACCAAAAAGAAGTTTTATGTTTTTAGACCTAAAATAAAGTTTTGCAATACTTTATGTACTACAAGTGGCCGATATTTTGGAAAAACTATAACCTTTTACAAAATAACTTTTAAACTGTTTTGTTATGAATAAAAACAAGAACAAAGTCGCACATAATATTTAACATGGTTCATTCAATGTGACATAAATCCACATGACAATATGAATATCATGTCGACGGGAGAGTATTATTAATCACTAACCTAAAAACTGATAGTACAACTGAATAAATCATATATATCAGCTGCATTAATTAAGAACATGGCCGTGCAGTTACACAAATAAAAACAAGTATATAATAACAAAGAAACTTAGTCACGAGTGACCCAATATAATTTCAATAACTATGATATGTTTTGAAAGAAATAAAATCTAGTTTTTTTTGGAAGAAATTACTAAATTGAGGTGCATAATAGATTACACCAACATTCATAACAATTGTTAACGAGTAAATAAATTAATTTAAAATAAATCTTTTCCAAAAAAAAGTTACACATTCTCTTAAACCATAGATGATATTTTTGTATGATGTATATGAAGTCCTTAAATTACTCTATAACAGAATCCTTACGGAGAAAATAGAGATTCCAATATATATATATATATATATATATATATATATATATATATATATATATATATATATATATATATATATATATATATATATATATATATATATATATATATATATATATAAAAGACCGTACCGTATCGAACAAATGTGTATTGCACTAACCCGAATTAACTCATTTTCATATCAAAATCTTGAAATTACTTCTTATAATATCTAACAAATTCAATGATTTGTAATTAAAAAATATCTAAAACGGTAAACTGATGAACCTTTAGACACATTAATTTGTGATTTAAAAAAAAAAAAAAAAAAGAACACATTTAAGAAGAAAACATATGAACCATTAAAGTCGTTGGCGTGATGTTTACTTCGACATTCTTGGTTGTGTATTGCTACAATTAACACGGCAATAGAAAGACTTTAAACTCTTCCATAAGTCTACTAGACTATTGCTTGTATACGAATTATTGTATTTTAGGTTAAGTTATATTTTTCATCTCTCTATTTTGTTGAAAATTATGAATTTCGGAATGAAAATAATTTTTTATTTTTGACAAAACTTTAGAAATGGTCCTTGTGGTTTTTGAAAATCTGAATTTTAGTCTCTAATCTTTAAAAACCTCACAGATAGTCCCTATAGTTTTAAAACTTTTAATATTTAATCATTCCGTCTAACTCTGTCAGCTTTCTACCGTTAAGTGAGGGGTACTTTTGTCATTTCAATACTAGGAACCATTTATGAGGTTTTCTCTTATTATCTTAATTTTTTTATTAAAAAAAGAAAAGAAAAAATGAAAGAATTTTCTCTCTCTCTCTCTCTCACTCACCATCACATCATTCCTCACTGTTAGTCACCACCAAATTCTACCACCTGTTCCTTTGGTAAACACTCTGATCCTCATCCGACCTTCTCTTACTCCCTCATCATAGCCTTAAGGTGGATCTTTAGTCTTATGTAATTTACTTTCGCCTTTCGTCAACATGTCAAATCACGAGCATCATAAAAATGGTCTCTCTCTCTCTCTCTCTCTCTCTCTCTCTCTCTCTCTCTCTCTCTCTCTCTCTACCTGAAAGTTAACCACGAAATTGAGACTGAGTAACAAGCATGAAATTGATTAGCAACCCCATTACCCTAATGAAATCATTCACAAAATCAAGAAACGAGTTCTCCGTTTTAGTCACCGGAGCAGCCAGATTCGTCGGAACCCATGTCAGCGTCGCCTTGAGACGCTGTGGAGATGACGTTTTATGTCCATAGCAACATCGTTGGTTTCATTAATCTTCTTGAAGTCTGTAAAAGTGAAAATCTACAGCCAGTAATCTTTTGGGCATCATCAAATCGAGATGTCAGAATAAACCCTTTGAATCCCTTTCAATTCATCAACCAACAATCTTTTGGGCATCATCAAGTCAAGGAGGATTTCTTGTTAAAGCTGTTATCTGTGCCAGAATCAAGAGGATGAGGTGTTACCGTGCTTGGATCCGAAGGGCTGTTACCGATGAGTTTGTTAAAGTTGTGGAAGGGAACCTCGATGATAAAAATATTGATCGCATGGTATTATTATTATTATTATTACTATGAATTAGAGAACTTGTAGTTAGAGAATTAGTGCAGGAATTTAACGAAGGTTCGTTCTTATGATGTGGATTGGCCATTATCAAGAAATTAGGATGGGTATTCTGGTAATAAATTGGAATCCTTTTTATGGGTCTCAAGAAACCTAATTCTGAACTAAACCCATCCTAATGATGTATTGGTGTTTTGAGCAGAGAGGACATTATGGTAATGGGTGAGGTCGAATTTTGTAGGTGGATATTAGGGTGCAATGGAATCAAGGAGATTAGATCCATGACAGTAATCTAGTGTAGGTTTGTGTTTGTTTTTAATTGAGTTTCAAAGATCTGATCTGTAAAATCGATTTTTTTAAGGATTTCAGAAATTTTTTTGCAAACACGATTGATAGAGGCGACGATGGAATCATGGAAATAGAGTCTTGGTTAGAGAGAGAGAGAGAGAGAGAGAGAGAGAGAGAGAGAGAGAGAGAAAGAGATAGTGTAACAACGTGCATTTTCAAAACAATTTTTCATTTTTGCAAACATCAAAACCATCATTTAATATTCTGAAACCACATGTGTAACAAATGTTATTATAACAAAATACATCCCATGATCATAAAACAGTGCCTTCGTCAGTGTGTACAAATCACGCCGGCGCCTTCCCACAGTCCTCGCTAGTACCTGAAACACATAAGACAACAACTGTAAGCATAAATGCTAAGTGAGTTCCCCAAAATACTACTTACGCACATACGCCTTTCCAGGCCCTGACCTTCCGGTCCATGTGTCTCAGGGGACTTCCATCCCGACTCGGTAAACCGTCCAGTCCTACCTGCGTCAACCTTACGGTCCACATCACAACGCCTTCCGGCCCATAACATATACGCCTTCCGGCCCATAACATAATGTCTTCCGGCCCATATCAAGCATATCATACATAGCACATATAAACAATTAACTTATCATATACAATGCATATAACTCATAACATATCCGACCTTCCGGTCACACAATAAAACCCTTCCGGGTACAGTATAGTGAGAAAACTCACCTCATGGAAAGTCTAGAATCTCGCGTACTCGCTATCTCCAAATCCCAACGAAGACTCAACCTCGCCTAATCATAACGAATATTATTTTAATTAATATATAATTCCACAACTAGACTTTACCCCTTATCATCATTCCTCAGAGGGTAAAAGACCATTTTACCCTTCCTTGACTCAAAGTCCACATGTTGACCAAAACCCTAAAAGTCAACAAAAATCAACCTTCCAGTACGCGGGGCGTACATCGCCAACCCAGAAGTCGGGGTCTCCACCCAGTACGCTGCGCGTACTGGGAGTTACGCCCAGCGTAGTCCGTCAGATCTAACATTCTTCATTTCTGGTCTTAATCGGTTAAGCCATTACTTCAATTTCTAGATCCGGCTTTATTTAAACATCCTTACTCATAAAGTCGAAACCTTTAAGCCTTGGCATGGTTGTAAAGGCTCTTACACTCCTTAACACCTTTCCATTTCAACTCAAGGATGTAGATCTCATGCATGGCCAAACATTCACGTCCAAGATTACATTTTTATGAATCTACAACTCAAATGGACCAGAAATATGATGGATCTAAGCTAATGGAGACCATTTGCTCATAAAGTCTCCACCTTTGGGACCAAAACCCTAGAAAATGGTCCATAAAGCATACCACAAGATCTACAAGTCAAGATTCAAACTTTTTACCTTAGAATGAAGCTCCAACCTTTGCAAATCCAGGATCTACACTTGAACACCAACTTCTAGCCTTCCCAATGGACTCTTCTTCTCCTTTTCTACCTTGAAATGACACCACCAAGCTTAGAACACTCACAAACGGGCTAGGAATGAATAAACACTCTCTTAGGGTTTCTTTCTGAGGGATGGTGGCTGAGGAGTCGAGCTAACACATTCCTTTTATAGCCAACCCAACAATTAGGGTTTTTGATTCTGGATCGGTTACGCCCAGCGTAACTGTGGGTACGCCCAGCGTAACCGTCGAGGGAGAACGCGTTTAAATGAAGAGCGCGAGTACGCGCAACGTACTCCTTGTACGCCCAACGTACTCGCCCAACATAAAAGCCTTAAAATCACAACAATTAAAGATGAATGCTAAATAAAATAGTACCTGGATTTCGGGATGTTACAATTCTCCCCCACTACAACTAGACTTCGTCCCCGAAGTCTCACACTGAAAACAATTCCGGATACTGATCCCGCATCTCAGACTTGGACTCCCATGTCAGCTCGGACCCCTTCCGATGTTGCCACTGCACTTGTACCAAGGGTACTTCCTTGTTCCTCAGAACCTTAACCTTTCGATCCCTGATCGCCACTGGTCTCTCAACATAGTTCAAGCCTGCATCCACCTGAATATCATCTAATGGCACCACTACCGACTCGTCGGCAATACATTTCCTCAACTGCGAGACATGAAAGGTGTCGTGGATCTGCCCCAACTCTGCAGGTAGATCCAACCAGTAGGCTACCCTGCCCACCCTAGCGATTATCCTGAAAGGTCCAATATATCGAGGTCCCAACTTGCCCCTCTTCCTAAATCGTATCACTCGTTTCCAAGGAGAGACCTTTAGGAGCACAAGGTTACCAACCTGAAACTCGATCTTGGACCGATGCCTGTCCGCATAACTCTTTTGGCAACTCTGAGCCGTTAGTAATCTCTGCCTGACATGTTGTATCTGCTCGATCGTCTGCAATACAATCTCCGTGCTACCCATTACTCGTTGCCCCACCTCTCCCCATCAGATGGGGGTGCGACACCTCCTCCCATATAACAACTCAAAGGGTGGCATACCAATGCTCGAATGATGGTTGTTGTACGAAAACTCTGTTAAGGGTAAATAGGTGTCCCAACTCTCTCCAAATTCGAAAACACATGCTCGGAGCATATCCTCAAGCGTCTGAATCGTCCACTCGCTCTATCCGTCCGTCTGCGGGTGGTATGCGGTACTGAAATGCAGCCTCGTACCCAACTCCTCATGAAACTTCTTCCAAAACCTGGAAGTAAATCGTACATCCCGATCTAAAACGATCGACATCGGAACCCCATGCCGCGATACCACCTCCCTCACATATAACTTTGCCAACTTCTCCGCAGAAGAGCTCTCACTAATAGCTAGAAAATGAGCGCTCTTCGTCAATCTATCCACAATCACCCAAATTGCATCGACCCCTCTCGCAGTCCTTGGCAATTTGGTGATAAAATCCATGGCAATTTGTTCCCACTTCCATTCGGGAATCTCCAGCGGCTGCAATTTACCGTGTGGATGCTAGTGCTCGACCTTAACCTGACGACAAGTCAGGCACCTCTCGACGAACCATGCAACATTCCTCTTCATACAAGGCCACCAATACTCCTTCTTTAGGTCCAAATACATCTTAGTAGCCCCAGGATCGATCGAGAATTTCGATCGATGCGCTTCTTCCATCAAAATAGCACGCGTACAGCCCACAAACGGTACCCAAATCCGACCCTGAAATGTCCTAAGTCCCCGACCATCAGTAACGAATTCCGATACCTGACCGACAACCCGCTCCCTCTTCTGGTTTTCTGGTGTCGCAGCCTCAGCCTGGGCCCCTCGGATGGTGTCCAAAATCGGAGTCATCACCGTCAACCTCATACAAACGTCTCGGATTGGGGCGCTCTCCGCCCTACAGCTCAACGCATCGGCTACGACATTAGCCTTGCCCGGGTGGTACAGGATCTCGCAATCATAATCCTTCACCACATCCAACCATCTCCTCTGATGCATATTCAGATTTGGCTGATCCATCAAGTACTTCAGACTCTTGTGGTCCGTGTATATGGTACACCGAACCCCATAAAGATAGCGTCGCCAAATCTTGAGGGCAAACACCACAGCCCCCAATCCCAGGTCATGGGTGGGATATCTCGACTCATGAGGCTTCAGCTGCCTCGAAGCATACGCTATAATGTGTCCCCTCTGCATAAGCACCGCCCCTAATCTAGATATAGATGCATCACAGTATACCACAAAATCCTCCATCCCTTCCGGGAGTGCAAGCACCGGGGCCTCTCACAATTTCTGACGAAGGGTCTCGAATGAGGACTGCTGCTCTGGACCCCATGAAAATGCAACACCCTTCCGGGTCATCTTGGTAAGTGGCACAACGATCTTGGAGAAATCCTTGATAAACCTTCGATAATAGCCGGCCAATCCCAGAAAGCTCCTGATCTCAGTGGGCGATCTCGACACTTCCCATCTCATCACCGCCTCGATCTTGGCCGGATCGACCAATATCCCTTTCTGGTTAACAAGGTGCCCTAGGAACTGGACCTCTCGTAACCAGAAATCACACTTGGAGAATTTGGCATACAACCTCTTCGATCTCAATACTCCAGGAATCTTCCTCAAATGTTCCTCATGCTGCTCCCTAGACCTCGAATATACAAAAATATCATCAATGAATACGATCACCGACCGATCCAGCATCGGCCTGCACACCTTGTTCATAAGATCCATGAACGCAGCCGGGGCATTGGTGAGCCCAAAAGGCATCACCACAAACTCGTAATGCCCATAACGAGTTCTGAATGCAGTCTTCTGCATATCTTCATCATGAACCCTCATCTGATGATAACCCGACCTCAAGTTTATCTTAGAGAACCAAGATGCCCCCTACAACTGATTGAACAGATCATCGATCCTAGGTAACGGATACCGGTTTTTAACCGTCAACTTGTTCAACTCCCGGTAATCGATACACATCCGGTGTGAACCATCCTTTTTCTTGACAAAAAGAATCGGCGCTCCCCAAGGTGAGCTACTCGGTCAAATAAACCCCTTTCCCAACAGCTCCTGAAGCTGCGAGGATAACTCCTACATTTCTGGTGGAGCGAGGCGATAAGGCGCCTTGGCGATGGGCGCCGCTCCCAGAACCAGATCGATACGGAACTCCACTTGCCTTTACGGAGGCACACCTGGTAGTTCTTTGGGAAACACATCCGAAAACTCGCACACTACTGGAACCTTATCAACCGAGTTTGGCCTCCCCGCGGCCACTCGTGTGTCCATCACATAGGCTATGAATCCATTGCAGCCCTGCTGCAAACTCTGCCTTGCCCTGGTCGCCGAACAAAATGCTAACCTACACTGGGTCCCCTCGTCATACACAGTAAGCACTCACCCACTAGGGTCTTGTATAGTCATCATTTGTCTCTCGCAGTCAATGACTGCCCCAAACTTACTTAACCAGTTCATGCCCACGATGACGCAGACATTTCCCATCGCTGTAGGAACCAAATCTATAGGGAACTTGACACCAAAAATCTCGAGCACACATCCTCGAATCACGTCGGTGGCGTATACCGCTTTCTCATCAGCTATGGAAACCCTCAGGGGTCGACTCATCACCTCCTGATCAATACCGATGTGCTGGCTAAAAGCCAAAGATACAAAAGACCGACTCACACCCAAGTCAAATAATACCAAAGCAGGTACAGAATTCACAAGAAAAGTACCTACGCATATCATAATATAAGCACAATATCTCAGCATAAAAGTAAATACACAAAAGAATACATACCAGCCACGACATCGGGCGCTGCGCGGACCTCCTCCGCAGTCAACTGAAAAGCTCTCCCATGAGCCTTCGGAGCCTCGGCTTTCACCGGCCGAGTCTCGGTAGCCCTAGCAGTAGGCGCAGATCCCTGGTGAAGGTGAGGACACTCGGCCTTCCGATGGCCGGTCTGGTTGCAATAAAAGCAAACCATAAATCCCTTGGGGCAATCCCTAGCGATGTGCCCCTCCTTGCCACACTTGTAGCAAGTACCTGATCGACATGCCCCCTCATGACCCTTGTTGCACTTTCCGCAAGCGCAACCCTTCTGACCTCCCATCCTCGGATCGATGGACCTGGTCCGCTTGGCTGCCGGCTGGGACTGAGCCGGCCGCCGATCCACCCGCTGAGACTCGGCCTCCTCCCTATCCTAAGTCTCCAACTCGATCTCTCTCTTCCTGGCATTTTCCTGGAGCTCAGCAAAGGTCTGGTATGACGAGTTCGATACGAACTCCCGAATGTCCCTCCTCAGTACACCCAAATATTGACTCATCTGAGCCTGCTCAGGGCAGAACATCGCCCTCTCATGAAACTCCGGGTGATCACAGTAACCGAATCATTACCCTGCTTGAGGGTCAAGAACTCCTGAACCAACCGTTCCCTCTCCACCGGGGGAACATACTCGTCTCTGAACATAGAAGTAAATCTCTCCCAAGTCACGGCTGAAATCTCCACAAGAGTGAAGTTCGTCGTCACGAACTTCCACCAATCCTTTGCTCCCAGGCAGAGCTGGTTCAAAGTGAACCGTACCCTCAGATGCTCCGGACATGAACATGTGTAGAAGCATCCCTCAATGTCAACAATCATCTCATCGCAGTGATCGGATCCTGCGTCCCGTCAAACTCAGATGGCTTCATGTTGCTGAACTCCCGGAATAGCAACGAGTCACCCCCCCCTGTGGTCTGGTAGCAGCCACAGCTGTGGTAGCTGCAGCGGCTGCGACCTCAGTCACCGCGGCGTACCGCTCATCGAAAATCTCCATCAGTGTGGTCTTGATAGACCCAAACATCTCCGGAATCTCGGCCCGGATCGCTGCAGCCACCTCCTCGTGAATCATCTGACGAAGCTCCTCGTCACTCACACCACTCATCCTAGGTCTGTGGCGTGGCCCAACCATAATGCCTCTGAAATACAACATAAAAATATCAGAGACTCCATCGAGCATAACCGCACTTGATAACGCAACCCTACTCGGCCTCCGATACCCAAAGGATTCTTACTTGAGTTGCCCACTGACCCAGTGTCTTCAGTAGTACGGGCCCAATACTACCGACTACACCGCATCAGCATTCACCCCAAGTCCTCCTCCCTGGACCCCAGATCACGAGTACTTTATTCTTTCTATGCACTGGCTACCTACTCGCTCTCAAAGTATCTCATAGCAGCAGGTTCCCCTAAACTAAGGCATCACAAATCAGGCCACTCTGGTCCTAATATGAATACCTAATCTACTAGCATGCATATCATATCATAACATATCTCATAACACATATTGTAAGAGTATTATGGGGATTTTACCATTCGGGCGCTGACTGACCGTACACACTGCTTCTCCTTTGGTTATTACGAAATCTCTTATAAATATTTTATACTCTTATTAATTGAAAATTTTCCTCAAATCCCCGGTTTGAGTTCAGTTACGCCCGAAGGTGCATCCGAATCCCTCAAACCAAGGCTCTGATACCAACTTGTAACAACGTAAATTTTCAGAACAAATTTTCATTTTTGCGAACATCAAAACCATCATTTAATATTCTGAAACCACATGTGTAAAAAATGTTATTATAACAAAATACATCCCATGATCATAAAACAGTGCCTTCGTCAGTGTGTACAAATCATGTTGGCGCCTTCCCACGGTCCTCGCTAGTACCTGAAACACATAACACAACAACTGTAAGCATAAATGCTTAGTGAGTTCCCCAAAATACTACTTACGCACATACGCCTTTCCAGGCCCTGACCTTCCGGTCCATGTGTCTCAGGGGACTTCCATCCCGACTCGGTAAACCGTCCAGTCCTACCTGCGTCAACCTTACGGTCCACATCACAACGCCTTCCGGCCCATAACATATACGCCTTCCGGCCCATAACATAATGTCTTCCGGCCCATATCAAGCATATCATACATAGCACATATAAACAATTAACTTATCATATACAATGCATATAACTCATAACATATCCGACCTTCCGGTCACACAATAAAACCCTTCCGGGTACAGTATAGTGAGAAAACTCACCTCATGGAAAGTCTAGAATCTCGCGTACTCGCTATCTCCAAATCCCAACGAAGACTCAACCTCGCCTAATCATAACGAATATTATTTTAATTAATATATACTTCCACAACTAGACTTTACCCCTTATCATCATTCATCAGAGGGTAAAAGACCATTTTACCCTTCCTTGACTCAAAGTCCACATGTTGACCAAAACCCTAAAAGTCAACAAAAGTCAACCTTCCAGTACGCGGGGCGTACATCGCCAACCCAGAAGTCGGGATCTCCACCCAGTACGCTGCGAATACTGGGAGTTACGCCCAGCGTAGTCCGTCAGATCGAACATTCTTCATTTCCGGTCTTACTCGGTTAAGCCATTACTTCAATTTCTAGATCCGGCTTTATTTAAGCATCCTTACTCATAAAGTTGAAACCTTTAAGCCTTGGCATGGCTGTAAAGGCTCTTACACTCCTTAACACCTTTCCATTTCAACTCAAGGATATAGATCTCATGCATGGCCAAACATTCACGTCCAAGATTATATTTTTATGAATCTACAACTCAAATGTACCATAAATATGATGGATCTAAGCTAATGGAGACCATTTGCTCATAAAGTCTCCACCTTTGGGACCAAAACCCTAGAAAATGGTCCATAAAGCATACCACAAGATCTACAAGTCAAGATCCGAACTTTTTACCTTAGAATGAAGCTCCAACCTTTGCAAATCCAGGATCTACACTTGAACACCAACTTCTAGCCTTCCCAATGGACTCTTCTTCTCCTTTTCTACCTTGAAATGAGACCACCAAGCTTTAAACACTCACAAATGGGCTAGGAACGAATAAACACTCTCTTAGGGTTTCTTTCTGAGGGATGGTGGCTGAGGAGTCGAGCCAACACATTCCTTTTATAGCCAACGCAACAATTAGGGTTTTTGATTCAAGATCGATTACGCCCAGCGTAACCCTGGGTACGCCCAGCATACCCAAGGGAGAACGCGTTTAAATGAAGCGCGCGAGCACGCGCAACGTACTCCTTGTACGCCCAGCGTACTTGCCCAACATAAAAGCCTTAAAATCACAACAATTAAAGGTGAAGGCTAAATAAAAGAGTACCTGGATTTTGGGCTGTTACAGATAGGATCCTTTACATATTAATTTTTTTTCCTTTTTATTTAAAATAGTAGAAAACTTTCATAAATGGTCCATAGGTATTGAAATGACAAAAATGCCCCTCACTTAACAGTAGAAAGTTGATGGAGTTAGGCGGAAGGACTAAACATTAAAAGTTTTGAAACCACAGAGACCATCCATAAGGTTTTTTAAGATTAGGGACCAAACTTCAGATTTTATGAAACCATAGGGACCATTTCTGAAGTTTTGTCTTTATTTTTTTATTTCTTTTTGTGGCTCTCAAACAAAAAAGGTGTACACAAGAGAGTTAAGGTTTGTAAAATTGCTACGTTATTTACATATTAAAGTGTTTGTTAATATATTATTGCACTACTAGAAAACATGGCGTTTTCCTACGGATAATAGTTACGGAAAACTTCCGTAGCTAATTAGCTACGGAATTGCTACGGATCGGCTACAGAATGGGATGCCCTAATCTAGTAACGGAATAGCTATGAAATAGCTACGCAAATAGCTACGGATGCTACTCCGTAGCTAATTAGCTACGAAATAGCTAAAGATGCTAATCCGTAGCTAATTAGCTACGGAATGACTACGGAATACCTACAGATACTAATTAGCTACGGATTAGCAACAGAATATGCTTTCCGTTTGAATTCCTTAGCTAAGTAGCTACGGATTTTTCTTATTTTTTGATTTTTCGGTCACCAAACATCGTTTTTTTTCGTTTTGTTTTTTTCACACCTCTACCCTACATGATTAAATATATTTTCACCAACTTATAGCTATTCATATCGTTCATAAAGTCGTGTGCCCATTCGGATCAAGTACTTGTTTCACAGTTTAACATGGTAATGCATATACTTTTCACCAACTTGTGATGGATTATGTTTGTATATGTATATTTATATACATGAATGAGTTGTGGTATAAGTGTACGTGTATATGTGTATGTATACGTGTTTGTGAGATGTATGTGAACGTTATCAAAAACATTATAGTGTTAAACCACTAAACAAGTAATGGATCCCGTATGTGCACACAACTTTATAAATGATATTAATAGCTATAAGTTGGTGAAAATATAGATAATTATGTATAATAGAGGTCTGAAAAAAACGGAGCGAAAAAAACAAAGTTTGGTGCACGAAAAATAAAAAATAAGAAAATTCCGTAGCTAATTAGCTACAGATGTTTATTATTTTTTATTTTTCGGGCACCAAACTTCGTTTTTTTTCGTTCCGTTTTTTTCAGACCTCTATTATACATGATTATCTATATTTTTACCAACTTATAATGTATTAGACAATGTTAGTAATATGTATTTGTATTTGATATTTTTTTAGGTTTATTAGTTTTATTGTAAGGTTGTTTGTTTTGTGGTTGGGTTTCAATATTATTATAAAATGTAATGAGATTCTTTTTAGTATTTTTGGACAGAAAAAACGGGATGTTTTTATAATTTTTTGCTGTTTTTTATTTAAATAAAAAGTAATTACCTACGGAAAATCCGTAGGTAATATGAGTCGTAGGAAATCTGTAGGTAATAAACTCAATGTTAGTCAAAGTGGGCTCCGTCAGTAATTTGTAACAAATCCGTAGCTATGTATTTTCGTAGCAATTCCGTAGGAAACTAGTCAACTTTAATCAAACTTGACTCCCGTCAGTAATCCGTAGGCATTCCGTAGCAATTTGTGCCTGTAGCTAATCTGTAGGTATTATACCTACAGAATAGATCTGTAGCTAGTCCGTAGCAAATCTGTAAGTATAAATTTCCCACGGGCATTTATGCTACATGATATTTTCCATAGCAAATCCGTAGGTATTGCCTTATACCTACCGAATACCTACGGATTGTACCGTAGCTATTGCCCTAGTTTCTAGTAGTGTTGGTATAATATTATAACTACTAACTATGGACAATTTACAAAGAGAGAACCATTACATCTATCTTAAACTAATCCGGAAAGATGGACAGTGACATACTATCACATACGCGATTGAAAGACAATATTTTTATAGAATACTTCCAAATTTAATTAAAAAAAAAGATATATATTTTTCAATCGACTAACTTATACAACCAAAAATCTTCAATCTTAGTCAAAGAGAGGATTTGAACTTAATCAATTCAATAAATCAAGGCCACCTTTTTAACCGCTTCAATACTGTCATGCCATGACATTGATCTTCTGGTCATTTAAAAGGGGGCTCATCCCCTATTTTTCCACTTTTCACATATCAACTTATAATGTTTTCAGTATTTGCCATCAAATTTGTGACAAAGAAAGGAAAAGACCAAAATACTGATCTTTTTTTTCTTTCTTTCTTGTATTTAGTCTTTCTTTTTTTTTTTTTTTTAATTTTTAAATGCCAAAATTCTTTTTTATTTGGCTCTATTTGTTGAATTTTCAGCTTTACATTTTATTGGTTCCCCTTCACCATTACCCACAGGCCCCAGCCATGGTGATTATCTGGTTATGTTTGTACGTTGAAATTACTTACTCACGGTCTCTCTCTCTTTCTCTCTCTTTATATATATATATATATATATATATATATATATATATATATATATATATATATATATATATAATGAACATTGGATGTCCATAAACAATTATAAAATAAACCCCCCTTTTCATTCATGGCTTCATACATGAAATACTTAAAGTTCTTGCAAACCATCTTCTTTCTATACGTGTTGGTGACAGTGAAGAATGTCACTGGATCATCAGTAAGCCATGATGAAGAATGCTCAGCCTTGTTTCAGTTTAAGCAAACCATAATTCATCAAGATGATGCTGCTTGTGCTGCTCATGGTTCTCAAGTCCTCCATTCATGGAACACTAGTTTTGATTGTTGTTCGTGGGAGGGGGTGGCGTGCAGCAATGACCGTGATCAGTACTATGGTCAAGTGATGGGTCTTGACTTGAGCCAGAGGTCTCTTTGTGGGCGTATCAACTCCAACAGCACCCTCTTCAACCTTGTTCATCTTCAGAGACTCAACCTTTCTGGGAACGACTTTGGTGAATCTGAAATCCCTTCTGAGATTGGTCGTCTAAAGCAATTAAGAAGCCTCGATCTCTCTTATTCTGGGTTTAGTGGCCAAATCCCGACTGAAATCTTGCAGCTGTTTCAGTTGTCTTCTTTAGATCTGTCATGGAATTCACTAAAGCTTCACAATCCTAGCCTCAAGGATCTAGTGGAAAACTTTACAGCGCTTGAAGAACTCCATCTCTCTGGTGTTGACATAAGTTCTTCTGTACCTCATTTCTTGGCCAACTTTTCTTCTTTGAAGTCACTCAAGCTAAGAGATTGTTCGCTTGGGAATGAATTCCCTGCAGCCATACTTGAGCTGCCAAAGTTGCAAGTTCTTAACTTGGCAGACAATACCAACCTCGCTGGTTCCTTTCCAGAATTTCATGGCAAAAGTTTACTAAAAGAGGTGATACTACGTGGCACAGGTTTCTTTGGGGTTGTACCGGAATCCCTTAGCCACCTTAACCATCTGACTGTCTTGTCCCTTAATGATTGCTATTTCTCGGGGCGCATTCCACGTTCATTCTCTAACATGACGCAACTCACTTACTTGGGTCTTGGTGAAAATCACTTCACAGGCTCAGTTCCTTCATTGGCAAGTCTTTTGAAGCTCGATCTTTTGGAACTTAATGGTAACAGATTTGAGAAAGGACGCTTTCCCAATTGGCTTGGAAAGCTGACTAAACTTAGTGAACTCTATCTGTCTGATATGAACATAAATGGAGAAATCCCACTCTTTCTATCCAACCTAACCAAACTTAGTGAGGTAGGAATGCCAAGAAATTCTCTTACCGGTGGTATACCATCCTGGTTGTTCAACCTCACCCAACTAACATTTTTAAATCTTCAGATGAATCAATTGCAAGGACCAATTCCAAACACATTTTCCAACTTCAAAAGTCTTGAGTATCTTCACCTAGGTGGAAACAATTTCAGTGGTAGGGTAGAACTCGACATGTTCCTAGGACTCAACAAACTCCAAGTACTCTTTTTAGGTTATAACAGGATATCATTAGTAACCACCAACAACTACACCAATACCACTCTACCAGAATTTGAGTGGTTAGAACTGTCATCATGCAACTTGAAGGAATTTCCTGCCTTTTTGCGCTTCCAAAATAAATTGACTGCCTTACATCTTGACAGCAACAACATTGATGGCCTGGTACCTGTGTGGATCTGGAACAACAGCCGGGAAACATTAGAGTTGATTAACCTTTCAGGCAACTCCATCACTGGCTTTGATCAGCATCCTCATTTTCTCCCATTGACAAATTTACAAGTATTTTTTATTGAAAACAATCAGCTACGAGGACAACTACCAATTCCACCACAATCCACAGTTGTTTATCTAGTCTCACATAATAATCTGACTGGAGAAATACCACCATCGATATGTGAACTGAAATCTCTTCAAATATTAGATTTGTCTTTTAACAACATGAGCGGAACACTTCCTTCATGTTTGGGTATCTTAAGCAATTCGTTAGTATATTTAGATCTGAGACGAAATAATTTCCAAGGCAAAATGATGAATGGTTTTATGCCTGGAAGCTTGCTGGAAAACCTTGATTTGAGTGAAAATAGATTTACGGGTCAGCTGCCAAGATCATTGATGAATTGTATCAATTTAGAGTTTCTTTCTCTTGGAGATAACGCTTTTCATGACGTCTTTCCTTCTTGGCTGGGAACTCTTTCCAAGCTGCAAGTTCTGGTTTTGCGCTCCAACAAACTTTATGGTCCAATTCAAGGTTCCTCACAGTTCCCTAAGTTGCGGATCATAGACCTCTCTAACAACAATTTCAGTGGTCAGTTGCACCAAAACCACTTCCAAACATGGCATGCCATGAGCTCCAACCATCTTGGTGTTTCATCTGTTATGGAATCAAATATATCCTCCAAACACGTCCATACAAATTGGCCTTACACCGTGACATTAACACACAAAGGTGTCAGAACAGAGTACCCACATATTTTAACCATAGATATGTCCATTGATCTCTCTTGTAACCATTTTGAAGGAGAAATCCCACAATCACTCCAACATCTTCGAGGCCTTCAATCGCTCAATCTTTCCAACAATCATTTTACTGGACGTATCTTGCCATCTTTAAGGAACCTAACAAATCTTGAAGCTTTGGATCTCTCTCGAAACAACCTATCTGGGGAAATTCCTCAACAGTTGGTGCAACTCGGATTCCTTTCCATCTTCAATGTGTCATTCAACCATCTTCAGGGGCGTATCCCACAAGGAAAACAATTTGATACATTTGACAACAGCTCCTACATCGGGAATCCCCGATTGTGTGGACGACCTTTATCCAAGGAATGTCAAGATCATCCAAAGGTGCCATCAAGACTTCCACCAACAACCAGTGTGTCTGAATCTCTCTTCCCATGTGAAAGTATTGATTGGACTATCATATCCTGTGGATTTGGAAGTGGGTTGTCTATTGGGATTTTTATCGGAAACTTTCTGCATACAAGGTATAGTGATCGATTCACAAAGAGGAGGACAGATGGGTAAGGCCACTTCTAACATGAGGAGAAACCAAGGTACATTAATTCATTAAATAACTTGTAGAAAATTTTCTAGATAACAGTCTGTTTTGTGCTTGTGGTCTCAACAAAATGGAAAATGTTTTCTGCCTGTCATCCGAAAAAGTATAATGCTTATATACTTTCTAAACTAATATTTTAAAAGGAAAGCAATCGTAACAACATCTTAGTGAGATTAACTATCATACATCTCAACTTTATATTACCACTTGCGTTTTTATCATTTATCAAAACCTTTCAACTATTTTATACGTCAAGTCAAATATTTATTTTAGCAAAGAATGTCTTATTAACATATTTAACTTAAAAATATTAAAGAATATATCCTTTTATTTTAGCTTGGATACGTTACGTGTCAAGTCCAGTAGTTATTTGATGCTGCTCTATGTTTAAGCATGGTATTTGATTATAATAAGTTCAACACAATATTATCTACAAGAAGAATGTTAGTTTTTCGAGTTATGATGTAGTGCATGCTTAAAGTAGTTTGTATGTAATCAATAATATAACCATGGTTCATTTTACTATTGAGGAAGAAGTATTTTCTATAGATAGAAAACTGTGAACTAACCAGCAGAAGATTTATCTCAGGAGGTGTCATAGCTTAAAGTTCAAAGGGCGTAGAGAAGTTGAAGAAAACATTCAAGGGATTCAGTGTTTGTTTTACCATGTAGTATGTGTATATTACTTTAAGATTTTGTTTGTTGCAATTAGATTTCTTTGAGTAGACTTTCACTGTAACATTTTTGATGTATCATACAGTTCCATTGTTTAAGTTTACTATTTATGGTGGCATGAACATAGACTCTTATGTAAGCTATTGGTAAGTAGTCGCAACCTCAACCTTAGATTTGGGGTTGTGATAGTATGAAATTCAAGTATATTATATGTTTTTGAATAAAATAAGTGAATTTCATTATTAGTATAAAATGTAAAAAGATCCAGTTGAATTTCATCGAATACCTGGTGGGCGGTGGCCAGAACTTCATCCATAACCGTGAACATCTTAGTTCCACCATCCGTTTTATGAAAAGTATGAATTTCGACCCTGAAAAGGACTTTTATGTTTTTCAATCTCCAAAATAAAGTTTTGCTGAGCTTTTCATATTCTTATGAATAAATTATTATTCAAATTAACTTATTTTCATATACAACAATTAAGATTGTCACCAGTTATACTTTATCAATACAATGATTTTGTGATCTGAATTGCATTTAAAAAAAAAAAAAAAAAAAAAGTTGATGAACCACTAAAAACCTTGATTTGTGATTTTGAAATATATCTAAAAAAGCAGATGAACCATTTAATACCATGATTTGAGATTTTAAAAATATCTAAAAAAGAAACAGAGACACTATCACAGAAGTTGGGATGATTTTACATCCACGTTCATTGACCATTGCTACATTTAATAGATTAAGAAAGATGTTGAAGTATTAACAGATTCCATACCTGTGAAAATTATGAATTTCGAATCATAAAATAAAATATGGGTGTTTTTTTTTTTTTTTTTTTTTTTTTTTTTTTTTTTACCTTAAATAGAGCACACACAAAACACACTCATCAAGTGAAGTTGTTGCATTAAGCTGGTCAATTACATTTCATTACAACACAATACTCGCTTCTTGTATTTTCACCACAAGACTTTAATGTTATAGAAAATTAATTTAATAAGAAATTAAACATATACCTAATAACATATTTGAATCCTCGACTTTGAAATGAAAAAAGGTTTCAATTTTGGATCAAACATGGTGAAATTAAAAAAGAACAGCGACCATATTTGTATATTTACACTAAAAGTTATAACATTTATTAAAAAATAAGAGAAATTTATAAAATAGAACTATGTGGTATACAAGTTTTGGTCCAAGGGTAAAATAGTCATTTAAAACGAATTAATGATCTAGGATTCCAGTGACCAAAACAGATATAAAGCCTTGTAATAAGGATTAGAATTACAAAAGAAACATTTTGGGACTAAAAACATAAAAAGTGCTAAACTCAGGGATGAAAACTGTGACCTACTAAAAGTTGGGACTCAATGAGGGAAACTTCCCACCAGGTCCAGGATATGTGAGATTACCACTACAGCCATGGACACTTTCCACCACCCAACCCTCCGATTTAGGTCATTTCCGCACTTTCCTTAAGCATTGAGGACAATGCTTGTTCTTAAGCTTAGGGTGAGACATTTCCTTTTACTTTTACTTTTTTCATGCATTTTTTAATCTAATTTGCATTCATTTTGTTTTATTTATTTTTTTATAAAATTCCAAAAAGATTTTATTTTCTTTTATTCTACTTTCTATTTTTGCATAACACTTAGCTTAGGGCATCAGCATTCATGCATTTTTGTTATATGTTTATTCTCATCCCCTTGGATACCATGGAACCGGTTCAAAGTTATTATATCTTTATTGGTCCAAGATCTTGTTACCATCTCACCCATCGAACCGGGACCACTAGTTGCAGCTTGGGACTTCATACTTGGGATCAGATGATGGAAGCTTAAAGGGGTAAGTGATCATGGTCAAATAGTTTCACGAAGAATCATGCATGCAATACTAGCAACTGTAAGATATGCTATAACAATGGATGTTCATAGCGTTGAGGTCCATACCGCCGAAAGGATCACACTTGATCATGTTTAAACCGTTAGGATGAAGCATTGGTGCTTGTCCCCGAGTAGAATCCATATTCGGTCTCTTTACATCACCATATTCTTTTTGCGATTTACTTAGGATTTTAGAGAGTCTTTTAGCCCACATTAAGGCATTTTCTTTATTTTTGAAAAATCAAAAGTTTGAAAAGGAGCTTGCATATCTATGCTCCACACATGGTCGTTTTCACACTTAGACCATTCAGATTATTATTGTTACTCCCTCGGTTCCATTTACATAATTTTGGGAACCAAATTTTGAGTCAAAAGTGTATTGATAAAAAATAAAATAAAATGGATGCAATAATCTTAGATAGGTGACCGGTTCAATTATTGAACATATTCTCCTACATTTTGGTCGCCCAACGTTTGATATTCATTTATTTATGATTGTCTTATTGTATATAGATCGAGTTGTTTCTTTTCGTAAATTGGTGATGTTAGAGAGACTATTGAGTCGGATACTAAGGGAGGTTTGAGTCAACACTAAATGAACTGACTCCTACAACGGTGCCCGAGCGATAAAACTCAATCACACTTGAGAGTGGCTAACAAACGTGAGATCACGCAACTTTTGTGATAAGAGTGTGCACTTAAAAAAGAAGAGATCCATACGAGCTCGTCCATTTTCTTTCTCCCTACTACATATGTTCTTCATTGTATGTATGTTCCATTAGGGCTGCGACGGACCATCCCTCCTTACTCACCTAGAGGAGTTGTTCTGGCTATGGTTTATGGTCTCATTTTCATCGGATAAAAAAGTAATGAGATAATAACAAGATTAGTTCTGACCATGTTGACTAACAGTGACCAGGTTCCACGGTTCTATCCATTCTTTTTATTTTTCTTAGGATAGTTCATCCCGAGTTCATTTTAGTCTTGTTTTACTTGAGGACAAGTAAGGTTTAAGCTTGGGGTGATTTGATAGCTTCATTTTATTTACTTCTGTTTATAGTTTATTTTAGCACATTTCATTCGCAGTTTAGTTAATTTCCATTCATATTTTCCTTTTTATAATTTTATGACCATTTCGGGTACTTTCTAGTTTCCTGAGCATTATTGCAGATTTTTTGGAGACTAGCGGAGCGGGATTTTTAGGAGCCAATTGGACTTGAAGGGAAATGGGGATTTCGAGCTTGATGGCTATGGAGGTGATTCATGGAGTGGGCCTATCAATTGCTTGAAGGCTTGGAAGATTTGAACTTCAAATTTGCAAGGCGCGAGAGAATTTTAGAGTGTGTGGAGATCGATGATTGGGAGTTTGCAGAAGCTATGAGTGATTTGGAGAGGCAAATTGGGCTCATATTGAAGAAAAATGGGCTAGGAGCTGACTGGGCTCGAATTGGGCCAAGTTGGATATGCTTTGGAGGCCCAAAAACTCAAAGAAACCCATATCAGGCACCACCCGCGCAACAGCACGCGGGTCGCGCAAGGCCATGCAGGGGTAATTTCGGAAATCCATTTGGAAGGCTACTTGAGGAAGGTTGGTGCCCCATCTTTTGGAGACTCCTAGACATCCGATTTTGGAGCATTCTCTCTGGAGTTTTGAAGACTTTTGAAGGCCAAGAACACCTTAAGAACATCATCTTTTTACCTCTTGATTCTTGTTAAATGTTTGATACAATCTTCTCTAACTTTGTTTTCTTGAGTTTAGCCATGCTTGGCTAAACAAATCTTTGTTGACTTTTGTTGAATCCTTTGACCTTTTGTTGAATGTTGAAGAATCCATGAACTTGTTCTTAAATCTTTATGGGAATGTTTTGTGTTTTAACATCTTATCACTACTTGTGTGTTTTTATTCATGAGTTAAATGTGTTTGTGGTGATTAGTTGGCTAATTTCTTGATTAAGTAAAGGATCCTTAAATTAGCAAGCAACAAATGATTTTTGTGTTGTTTTTGCTTCACACAATCAAAAAAATATTTCCTCCAACATGGTAGTGAAAGCATTTGACTCCTCTTGGATTTGGTGACTTTTTGGTTCTTAATGCTAGTTGACTTTCACTAATTACATGCTTAATAGAAATTGTGACTTTGATTAAGGAAACTGTTATGAACTTCTCTAACCATTTCAACAACTAAGAAAAGTCTAGGTAATCTCAAGCTCTTTGGATTACTAAAGCCAAATTGTAACACCCCAAAAGTTTGGAAAGCCAAGAAAAGAAAGAAAACCTCAAGTTTAGGGGAGACTCGGCGAGTCCATGGAGGGACTCGGCGAGTCCGAGCGGGATCCGGGTTGTGGTGAAAGCGACCGACTCGGCGAGTCGGCCAGGGAGACTCGGCGAGTTGGGTCTGAATGGGGAAAACCCTAAACCCGGGAACTTGGAGCCTATTTAAGTGTCTCATTCTCCTTCCTAGGGTTCATTTATTGCCTCTCTACCCCAGAACATCAAATCCTAGCCGCCATTTCCGTTTTTGGAGCTAGATCTTGCCTTGAAGAATGCATTAAGCTTGGAGGAGGAAGAAAGACCTTGGAGGTGCAAGAAGGGATTGTAGATCTGGATTGTGGAGTCATTTCAGACCAAGTGGAGGTAATAAGTTGTTGCTTGGACTCTCTTTTTCATCTAGATCTACTCTTATGTGTAGGTTTTGGCCATTGCTGGTATGATATGTAACCAATTCGAGTTGGAGGTTCAGATCTGAGGTTGCTACCTCAGATCCATGTTGGTTTTGGTCTAGAATCCCCTAAAGTATCAGCCTTTGGTATGTTGAAGAAGCATGTTTGCCATAAACCCGAATTTAGTGTGTTTTGAGCTTAGATCTCTCGATCTACACGTAAAGTTTTCCACTTTACGTGGGGAATAGGCCCTAGAAGTATGGATCTAGGAGTTAGAAGTTCAGTTTGGCTCGAAAAGCCACTGCATGGATTGAGGAATGGATAGACTCGGCGAGTCCTTCGAGTGGACTCGGCGAGTAGCTTGAAGGTGAGGAGGAACTCGACGAGTATGATGAACAACTCGTCGAGTCGGATGAAGATAGGCATGGCCTCGGCGAGTTGGATGAACAACTCGACGAGTTGGTTGAAGATTGTCTAGGACTCGGCGAGTCTGTTCTTGGACTCGGCGAGTCAGATCCCGAAACCCTAAACCCTTCGAGTCGAGACCCGAATCAGTGAGTCGGGTGGTGACTCAGCGAGTTGGACAGGACAGGACTTGGACCTAGTTGGACTCGGCGAGTCGAGTCGCGAATAAGAAAGACTCAGGGCATATGAACTCGGCGAGTCAGTAGATAGACTCGGCGAGTAGGGTTGACCCGGAAGGTTGACTTTGACCAGGATTTTGACCTTGACCAGATTTGACCTAGTAACCTTTGGAGGTCAGTTAGACTAAGTGTTATATTGATATTGGTAGCTTGAGGAGCTAGTGGAGCAGCAGTCGAAGTCAGAAGTCAGGTAGCAGTCAAGGATTAGCAGCAGCAGTTCAGCAGCATCAGGTGAGTTTCCTTCCAGTAGGGACGGGTCTAAGGCCACAATGCCGGCCGTTCAGTTAGCAGTAGTTTCCGGACCTCGGTCCGATGCAGTAGTTAGTATGTTTGATGCCTTCGTGGCTCAGAAAAAATTTATGTGCTATGGGTTATGTGTTATATGTTCCGGGCTACGGCCCGATGTAGTATGCAGTATATGTGTTCATGCTAGTTGATATGTTATGCTATGCTATGATTCAGTCAGTTCCGGACTTCGGTCCGATGCAGTTAATTCCGGACTTCGGTCCGATGCAGTTAGTTCCGGACTTGGTCCGATGCAGGGGACAGGGTCCCAGTCAGTTCCGGACTTCGGTCCGATGCAGTTAGTTCCGGACTTTGGTCCGATGCAGGGGACAAGGTCCCAGTCAGTTCCGGACTCCGGTCCGATGCAGTTTCCGGGCTTCGTCCCGATGCAGTGGGCAAGGCCCAACATGTGTTTATATGTTATTGTATGGTATGTGGTAGTTTGGGGGAGCTCACTAAGCTTCGTGCTTACGGTTTTCAGTTTTGGTTTTCAGGTACTCAGTTTTCAAAAGAGGAGCTCGGGGAGATTGCAGTGCACACACCATCTGTTCAGCCTAGGATGTTTTACTCTGATATATTTGACAGATGATATAATATTTTGAGATACATTGCTTATGATTTCTACATGAGGTTTATTGACTATGGTTTTATCATTAAATTAAACGAAATTTTTGGGTCGTATTTTAGGGTCGTTTCAAGTTGGTATCAGAGCCCTGGTTTGAGGGATTCGGATACACTTCCGGGTGTATCTGAACTCAAACTAAGGGGAAATAAAAGCTTTTTGTTATTTAAAAATGAAAACGTCTTCTAAAAAGAATTTTGAAAGCACCTAGAAAGAAAGAAATTTTTAACGAGATAGAGGTGTGTGCATGCGATCAGCCGAGCTCAAGTAAGTACTCCCAATTTACCCATACAAGTTATGTTATGACTATCAGTATCAGTATCAGTATCAGTTCAGTTCAGTTTCAGTTTCAGCTTCAGTAGAACAACATGCTAGAGTAGGACTAAGGATCTAGGATGATGCCTTATGTGTCTGCTTTATGTGTTTCAACTTGATAAGAATTTCATGCTAGTAATGAGTAGACAGTAGTAGGATAGCCTGGGTAGGTTATGCCTGATAGTATGAGCTTAGCATTGTATGCTAGTGCAGTTTCTTGTTATGAGAATAGTTTTGCCTGAGTATGTTTCCCTTATCCAAATGTTGCTTGCTTCGTGCTTTGTAGAACTCTGAGTGATGAGAGTTAGCCATTAGGTGAATACGTCACATTACATGTGATCAGGGTTGAATAATCTCAGAGTGCTGGATTTGGCCCTACTGCGCAGCTCTTGTTTGAGTCATCGTTAATACAGAAACATAAGCATAAACAGAAGTTACAATTATTTACACTAGTGATCTACATCTCTTTAAATCTCTCAGTGTATTGTGACTTCATATCAACACCTGTGATAAAAATAAACTGAGTGGGTCAGGTTGGGAAACCTGGTGAGCACATAGGGTTTTCAACCCACAATAATATAATTATTATTTTTAAACATCAAACAATCAACCCAATTACCCATTCCCGTTATCCTCACATTACGTCCCTAAAACATCTAACACAAGGGACCTAGTCAAAGGACTATCATTGGGATGGAGTATATCTGGTGAGCACACAGTTCACACAGTTCGAATAAACACACAGTTCGGTTAAACACAAAGTTCGAATAAACACCTACAGGTTGCGAGCCTGTTAGTGTTCCACTGGACTGTCTAGAATAGTCCGTGGTCGTCATCTATACTCCGCTAGATGACTAGATCATCAAGAACATCTATAACGAGGCATCTCATTATTTCATTTTATCACACAGCAACTAATACATCTACCCATGTTTTACCCAACACATTTTGTAGATATAAAATACATATACAGTTTAAATCATTGAAAACATGTATAAAACGTTCATCCAGCATAGATAGCAAGTATACAGATAATATACACACACAGAACGTAATTTATATAAAATACTTCATATCTATGTGTAAGCTGAAAGTAACTATGCACTCACCTGAGAAGGTGGTGACTCGGTACTCGGACAGCGCTTCGTTTACTTTAAAATAATTTCCTTCAACGAAACTAGTATTATCACCAATAGATTTTAGTCTATTATTCGCCGAGAGTAATTAATAGTCTAGCTATTATTACTATTATATAAGCGTTAAAAAAAATACTTATATAACCCATAATAATAGCCCAAGTATTTATTATATGTTCTTAATAACGTTAATATAATTAAATAAAAACTATATTAAAAATAGCGTAGGCGTAGCTCACTTACAGCGGGTTTTATAGAAAACCAGGCTTTGCTTGGAGCAGCGTTTCCGAGCTGAAAAGCTCTTCTTCTCGGAGCCGCCGAGCACTTCGGGGCATCCGCCTCGTGCTAGGGAGGTTCCCTAGGCTTTTCGGGGGATTTCGGGGCTAGAGAGAGGTTCTAGAGAGAGAGTAAAGAGAAGAAAGAATGGGAAATGTGTGAAGAAAATGAGGGTGGGAGAGGTGGTATTTATAGGGTGAAAATGGCTGAACTTGGTGCCACATGTCACCATCTAGTGGCAAGACTTGGGGAGAAAGCAATGGCCAAGATTGTGCCACATCACCCATTTTCGTACAACACACTTCCGACTTCTAAAATCCGTAACTTTCACATACGACCTCCATTTTTGACGTTCTTTATATCCACGCGTAGGTAAAAATAATATCTACAACTTTCATTTTGACTCTGTCGGCTAATTCTCGACCGATCTTAAATTTAACAGTACGAGGCGTTTAGACTGTTAAATGACCGCGAAGAATCTGTAACTCCTTCATACGGACTCTGTTTTTGTCTGTCTTTTTACCGTTGAGTTCCTATTAATGAGATCTTCAACTCTCATTTAGGTCGCATAAGCCAAAAACCGCTCGAACTAAAATTCGAGTTTCGGGCTGTACACTGCTAAGCCGAATCTTAGAAAAATCATAACTTCTTCATACGAAGTCAGATTTGGGCGTTCTCTTTATGGATTTTCTCGGTTTAACATATTCTACGACTTTTGTTTAGATCACTAAGGCTAAATATCGCTCTGTTGTAAATTCACTTTTTACGCTTCCCGGTGTCGTGCCGGTTCCGTCGCGAAAATTC
Source organism: Lactuca saligna (assembly GCF_052625555.1). Classification (NCBI taxonomy): domain Eukaryota; kingdom Viridiplantae; phylum Streptophyta; class Magnoliopsida; order Asterales; family Asteraceae; genus Lactuca; species Lactuca saligna. Next base: position 50,625,265 of record NC_136417.1, read on the forward strand.
GACGGGTCATAACTTCTTTGTTATAACTCGGATTTCGGCGTTCTTTATATGTACGGAAATCTTGTGACATATACTACAACTTGGTTCAAATTATTTATTCTAAATAATATTTTGTCAAAAAGTCATTTTCGACCCCTATTATCTCTAAATTGACTAGCCCGGATCTACGGGCGTTACAATTATCTCCCCCTTAGGATGATTACATCCCGGAATCATCAACGAAACAGGGTAGTGTAATGACTCCATACGTTATCTCTTCATCCTAGGTAATAACTGTAACTTCTATGTTGCTTCGAACGGGTATCTAACTCTTGGACTCCTTGATTGCAGGTGGTGCTTAGTCTTGCACCTGCTCGTTAGACTTTCAATCATGAACTTCATGTCACAAGCTCATTCTTTATCAGAGACACCTTCTTCTTCTTAGGATAAGTTAATTTGATTTCTACAATTGATCGAGGTGTCATATTCTAATGACCTATTATCGTACGTAACAACGCTTAGACTCAGGTCTCTTAGAGTCAAATTCCGGAATGAAATATGCCTTCCTTCATGTTCTAATGTGATATAATCACACTTTAACATGTAGCGTTTCTGGCTACCAACTTCTTTAACAACGAACGCGATACTTCTATTGATCGCTTTGATTTCAATTGTTTGGTTTAAGTCGGATGCTACATCGAACTTGGTTCCCTGAACCACGCAACATACTCATCGTAGTCGGACTCAATTCGGTACGACCACTAGGGTCGGAAATTAACAATCTTTTTAGTCATTATCGAAACGATGGTAATGACATACTTGAAAAAAAAACAGAATCAGTTACTAGCTTCTTGGTAACCTTGTGACTTTCCCTGATCCAAGTGTGAGTCATGTGCTTCCGGTAGTATAGACCTCTACTACCATTCACACCTACTCATACTCGTCCCAAGTATTGTCCCGCAGTCTCTCCAAGTCACCATACAAGAAAAAAACAACTTAACACATCAGATAACAAAACAAAGGTTTCATATTATTTCTTGAAACGATTACATAGGTGTTCAAGTTCACCCTAGACTATGCCTCTAACAGGCTACATCATATGATTCTATGGCTACATTATAACTCGATCCTTAGATGTCAAGCCGTCATTCGTGAATCCTCGCATTTTCATCTGCTTCGTCTAGGATCATATGGAATGCTCTTGCCTTCGGTTTTGGCGGAATGTTTGGTTTTTCCGCCTCTTTCTTTTTCGGGCAATCCTTAGCAACATGCCCTTCTTCACGGCATTCATAACACACCCTTTTGCACTCGTTGGCGTAATGTCCGGTCTTCCCACACTTGTAGCAAGTCACTTCTTCGCTACATTTCCCAAAGTGTTTCTTCTTGCATTTATCACACCATCTTGCTTCACCTCCTCCTCCAGGCTTCGAGAATTTTCTCTCCTGGTTGGACCTTGAAGATCCTTCAAACTTCTGCTTCTCTCCTACCTTATCTTTTTCTAGACCCTTTTCCCTTATCTGGGCCTCTACATTCTTAGCTGCCCTAACAGCTGTTTTCAAGGTAGTTGCCATTTTGACCATTGGGCCAAAGTCAGTGGGTAATCCGTTAGCAAACCTATCAATCTTGGAGATTTCAGTAGGCACCAAGTAGGGGAATAGCTTCATCCTCTCGGTGAATGCGGTGGCATACTCATCAACACTCATCTTTCCTTTCTTTAGGTTTTGAAACTCGTTGTTTAGGTCTATCAGATCTATCTCCAAGCAGTATTGCATTTTCAACTGTTCCAAAAACTCTTCCCACGACATCCTTAAGGCTTCTCCTCGTGGCATCGTATCTGCCAATAGCTTCCACCAGCTCAAGACTCCAGTTTTCAGTTGTCTTACTGCGAAGACAGTCTTCTGTTTCTCGTTACAGCTGCAGCTCTCAAACACCATCTCCATCTCAGAGATCCAATCCATAATCTCAACCGGCTTCGGGCTTCCTGAGAGACTTGGTGGTTTCGCACCCAAGAAATTCTTGTACATCCGCCCATCCTTGTTGTTTCTCCCTTCTGGGCCATCCCTTTGCTCACCTTGAGTCCCTACTTGACTCACTTGGCGGCTGTAGTTCCCTTCCTCAGATTGCTCGGGAACTGGCTCCGTTGGTTCAACATGTACGATAGGTTCATCCATGTTCAACATTTGTCTCATTTCTTTCCTTTGTTCAGCTAACATAGCCCGAATCATGGCTTGAACTCCAGCCATGGTGACTGGCTCAGGCGCAACTTCTTCAACAACAGGTATTTGCTAAACCACTGGGGGTTGGTTCCGGTTCCCATTCGCATTTACGTTTCCGCTACGGGTTCTTGCCATCTTGATCTCTACACCGAATAAGGTGAATCTAGATCTTAATTTAGGATTGACGTCTTAAATCATCCTTATCACTCCGAAACGTTTATATGCTAGTTCTAATATCGTAGTCGTACGTTTAGAATCCTAAACACATAAGGTTTCCAGATCCGGTCGGCAACAGACCATAGATCCAAACAACTAACAGCATATCAGGCACAAGTATTTAGCACATAAAAGCATTTTAGGCATAATTCCTAAAATAAGCAAGTGCTCACACCTCACAATCATCGCTTAGCATCCTAAGTTTAAGTCTAGAAATAAATCCATATTCCTAGTTCGCTTAAACTAATGCTTTGATACCAACTGTGACATCCCCAAAAATCACGGCCAGAAAAGACCGATTTTGTTTATGCTTTATAAAAATCAGCGTACTTCATTTTATAAAAATGTTGCGGAATTTGTTCCCAGAAAAACATGGTAAATACGTTATTAAACATTTCCGATGAAACGTATTTATTTCATTTTAAAACGTTTGGGATGTCATCGTTAATACAGAAACATAAGCATAAACAGAAGTTACAATTATTTGCACTAGTGATCTACATCTCTTTAAATCTCTCAGTGTATTGTGACTTCATATCAACACCTGTGATAAAAATAAACTGAGTGGGTCAGGTTGGGAAACCTGGTGAGCACATAGGGTTTTCAACCCACAATAATATAATTATTATTTTTAAACATCAAACAATCAACCCAATTACCCATTCCCGTTATCCTCACATTACGTCCCTAAAACATCTAACACAAGGGACCTAGTCAAAGGACTATCATTGGGATGGAGTATATCTGGTGAGCACACAGTTCACACAGTTCGAATAAACACACAGTTCGGTTAAACACAAAGTTCGAATAAACACCTACAGGTTGCGAGCCTGTTAGTGTTCCACTGGACTGTCTAGAATAGTCCGTGGTCGTCATCTATACTCCGCTAGATGACTAGATCATCAAGAACATCTATAACGAGGCATCTCATTATTTCATTTTATCACACAGCAACTAAAACATCTACCCATGTTTTACCCAACACATTTTGTAGATATAAAATACATATACAGTTTAAATCATTGAAAACATGTATAAAACGTTCATCCAGCATAGATAGCAAGTATACAGATAATATACACACACAACACGTAATTTATATAAAATACTTCATATCTATGTGTAAGCTGAAAGTAACTATGCACTCACCTGAGAAGGTGGTGACTCGGTACTCGGACAGCGCTTCGTTTACTTTAAAATAATTTCCTTCGACGAAACCTAGTATTATCACCAATAGATTTTAGTCTATTATTCGCCGAGAGTAATTAATAGTCTAGCTATTATTACTATTATATAAGCGTTAAAAAAAATACTTATATAACCCATAATAATAGCCAAAGTATTTATTATATGTTCTTAATAACGTTAATATAATTAAATAAAAACTATATTAAAAATAGCGTAGGTGTAGCTCACTTACAGCGGGTTTTATAGAAAACCAGGCTTTGCTTGGAGCAGCGTTTCCGAGCCGAAAAGCTCTTCTTCTCGGAGCCGTCGAGCACTCCGGGGCTTCCGCCTCGTGCTAGGGAGGTTTCCTAGGCTTTTCGGGGGATTTCGGGGCTAGAGAGAGGTTCTAGAGAGAGAGTAAAGAGAAGAAAGAATGGGAAATGTGTGAAGAAAATGAGGGTGGGAGAGGTGGTATTTATAGGGTGAAAATGGCTGAACTTGGTGCCACATGTCACCATCTAGTGGCAAGACTTGGGGAGAAAGCAATGGCCAAGATTGTGCCACATCACCCATTTTCGTACAACACACTTCCGACTTCTAAAATCCGTAACTTTCACATACGACCTCCGTTTTTGACGTTCTTTATATCCACGCGTAGGTAAAAATAATATCTACAACTTTCATTTTGACTCTGTCGGCTAATTCTCGACCGATCTTAAATTTAACAGTACGAGGCGTTTAGACTGTTAAATGACCGCGAAGAATCTGTAACTCCTTCATACGGACTCTGTTTTTGTCTGTCTTTTTACCGTTGAGTTCCTATTAATGAGATCTTCAACTCTCATTTAGGTCGCATAAGCCAAAAACCGCTCGAACTAAAATTCGAGTTTCGGGTTGTACACTGCTAAGCCGAATCTTAGAAAAATCATAACTTCTTCATACGAAGTCAGATTTGGGCGTTCTTTTTATGGATTTTCTCGGTTTAACATATTCTACGACTTTCGTTTAGATCACTAAGGCTAAATATCGCTCTGTTGTAAATTCACTTTTTACGCTTCCCGGTGCCGTGCCGGTTCCGTCGCGAAAATTCGACGGGTCATAACTTCTTTGTTATAACTCGGATTTCGGCGTTCTTTATATGTACGGAAATCTTGTGACATATACTACAACTTGGTTCAAATTATTTATTCTAAATAATATTTTGTCAAAAGTCATTTTCGACCCCTATTATCTCTAAATTGACTAGCCCGGATCTACGGGCGTTACATCCGTACTCGATTCAAGAGGGGCCGAGGCGAAACCAAGGAACTAGTAGAGTATGTGAGAGATCCCTCAGTAGTAGTATGTATTTGGTCAGAGATTGTTATATTTTTAGCATGACGACGTTGCGCGAGATATCAATTGGCAGTTCAGGTGCAGGGGAGGGGTCTGGCTCGGGCTTTAGAGCCGGATAGCTTGACGATCAGATGAGGGATTTCATTTCCGCAGAGATTATGCGCAACATCATCGATCAGACTCCAGTGATTTTCGGTTCAGTTAGAGAGGCTATTGTGGAGTTTATGGACAGTCATCTTGAGGCCTGTAGGGACCGGGTTAGTTTCAGGACAGACTGGGGCTCGTCTAGGCCCCGAGTCTTACGGAGTTCTGGGATCCATCAGGGAGGGAAATCCCATTTCTAGTTCTGCTATCAGGAGGCAGGGGTGAGTGGGGCATTCTATCTCCAAGAGAAACCATTGTATGATTGGATAGTTGAGGAAGTTTCGCGAGCCATTCGCGAGGGTCTGCCAGACATGGTCGTGAGGATCACTGATAGATTGATAGTGAGGCTTCAGGATCAGACATCTGTTGTTCAAACAGCAGACATTGCCGTTGGGGTAACGCAGGAGCGAGAGTCGGGCAAGGAGTCGGAAGGGAAGAGGAAAATGGATGAGACACAGGTTGCCACAGGTTCGAGTAAGAGGCCCAAGAGTTCAGATTTGAGGACGAGGAACTATCAGAGCTGCAGTCGATGCGGGAAGTGCGAAAGGACGCACATGGGTGCGTGTAGGCGTAGAAGTGGTGGCGATGTTGGGTGTTTCAAGTGCGGCCAGATTGGTCATTTTAGCAGAGACTGTGTTGTTACCATCGCCCAGAGACTTGATCCGTTGTGTTTCCATTGCAGTCAAAGGGGCCACAAGAAGGCCCACTGTCCGAGTTGTATTCAGCAGGGCGGGCGCCAGCTCCTGCCCTTGGAAATTCGAGTACCGTCAGTGGTTGTCAAGGCCGGGCAAGGGTGCCTACGGCTTGGAGCCGAGTTTCTCCGGTAGATTTCAGCAGGGATTCGAGCAACACTGAGTAATGGAGGTATGAAACTTTGTTTGGTCAGCTTACGTTATGATATATTGCTATGGTTTCTGCATCAATCGTGGTACAAGTGTTGTGTTATGGAGTGGCTTGCCTGTGCTTATGTCATATGCCATTTGCATACCTCGGATGATTGGTTGGTAGTTAGGGGAATGCGGTAACTGTAGCATGGTAGGGAGAGATCTGGTTCGTTTCGCTAGTTCGGAGCGGATAGTGGTTTGGATGGAATGGTCAAGTTCCTACCTGGCGGGCTTGGGCTCCCCAGTAGAAATTTTGGGATGGTAGTAAAGGTCGGGGTCTCTTTTATATATGAAGCAGCAAGGGGTAAGCAGGATTGAAGTGGGGGAGGACCCTCCGGGTATACATGGATAAGAGTCACTCAGAATGATTGCGCGGCCTCTGAGAAGAAGTGGTAGTAGCACAGTGATGGATGGATTGAGAAGTTCAGAATTGGGAGTTCGAGAACTTTTCCTAGCAGTGGGTTCATGTAATGGAGATGGTTAGAAACTGGTTAGGAATCCAGGATTTGAGGACCACCTGTAAAGACTCAAGTGAGTGGAATGAGGAACCCGAGAGCGGGCAACAAGAGATGTTTTGTATTAGTAGCCAGTGTATGAGGCAGCATGCAGGTTGCGTAGATTCTGGAGTTGGGAGGTTGGAAACTTCCCAACAATAGCTTCTTGTATCCGGATTAGATTCGGGTTTCCCAAATGGTTCAGTTATGGCTAAGTCAGCGAATCTTGGCTATAGATCGTCACATCAGTTATGAGATCAGGGTAGCAGTGGACCGTTGAGGTTCGGGTATGTTAAGGGCTACCGTCGGTCTGGGGGCCATCATGTTATTAGTCATAGAATGGATGATGTCAGGATGTGATGTATGGACCCGATCGGTTGGATCGGAAGGTTGTTAGAGCCACAGTGACAGGATAACTAGTGGAAACTAGTCCTTGAGGAAGATTTCATTCAGAAGTTGTGGAAGCGACTAAGTGAGGAGTCCCTTGACTCCACAGTTGGATTTGAGTTTAGTGTTTCAGGCAGCTCAGTGTTTCAGGCGGTTCAGTGTTTCAGGCAGCTCAGTGTTTCAGCCAGTTTAGTCTTTCAGGCAGCTCAGTGTTTCGGCCAACTCAGTGTTTCAGGCAGCTCAGTGATTCAGCCAGATCAGCGTTTCAGGCAGTTTAGTGTTTCAGGCAGGTTCAGTATTGCAGATAATTCAGTGTTTGAAAGGTTTCAGAGTTTTGGGTCAGTATTGTATTTGAGTTGGAATACAAGTGTTGACGGTATAGTTGGTTGATTTGGAAATGACAAGTCTCTCTCAGCAGGATCAGTTGAGCCTTCGGCCGAGTATAAGTGACATGTAAAGATAGCTAGGCAGGTAGCTTTTCTTCGGGATGAAAGACTCGAGTTAGTAGGAGTTGAGTAATCAGATGGGATATAAGCAAGCTGATTCAGTATGGATGACAGAATAGATGGGACAGTTATGGACAGTCGGGGTATCTTACGGAGTCGCTAGGAGCGGCTAGGAGATTGCGATGGAGTGTAGTGACCGGTGGGAGATGGTGACTCAGATATTGGCAGAATATTTGAGCAAGGGTAGTCTCAGTGCATCCAGTAGGCAGTTGAGAGGCAACAGGATTTTCAGTCGGAGGAAGTGTCGTTGAGGAAATTATGGAAAGGAGAAAGATTCAGTATGTACCAACAGTAGTGATCGACATGGTGAGTGGCTAGAGTGATGGGCATAAGGGTGTTAGATTTTTCCAGACCGAGAGTTGGAGGCAGCTCAAAGGCAGTTGATCGTAGCAAACTTCGAGGACGAAGTTTAGTTTAAGTGGGGGAGAGTTGTAACACCCCAAAGTTTGGGAAGCCAAGAAAAGAAAGAAAACCTCAAGTTTATGGGAGACTCGTCGAGTCCATGGAGGGACTCGGCGAGTCCGAGCGGGATCCGGGTTGTGGTGAAAGCGACCGACTCGGCGAGTCGGCCAGGAAGACTCGGCGAGTTGGGTCTGAACGGGGAAAACCCTAAACCCGGGAACTTGGAGCCTATTTAAGTGTCTCATTCTCCTTCCTAGGGTTCATTTATTGCCTCTCTACCCCAGAACATCAAACCCTAGCCGTCATTTCCGTTTTTGGAGCTAGATCTTGCCTTGAAGAATGCATTAAGCTTGGAGGAGGAAGAAAGACCTTGGAGGTGCAAGAAGGGATTGTAGATCTGGATTGTGGAGTCATTTTAGACCAAGTGGAGGTAATAAGTTGTTGCTTGGACTCTCTTTTTCATCTAGATCTACTCTTATGTGTGGGTTTTGGCCATTGTTGGTATGATATGTAACCAATTCGAGTTGGAGGTTCAGATCTGAGGTTGCTACCTCAGATCAATGTTGGTTTTGGTCTAGAATTCCCTAAAGTATCAGCCTTTGGTATGTTGAAGAAGCATGTTTGCCATAAACCCGAATTTAGTGTGTTTTGAGCTTAGATCTCTCGATCTACATGTAAAGTTTTCCACTTTACGTGGGGAATAGGCCCTAGAAGTATGGATCTAGGAGTTGGAAGTTCAGTTTGGCTCGAAAAGCCACTGCATGGATTGAGGAATGGATAGACTCGGCGAGTCCTTCGAGTGGACTCGGCGAGTAGCTTGAAGGTGAGGAGGAACTCGACGAGTATGATGAACAACTCGTCGAGTCGGATGAAGATAGGCATGGCCTCGGCGAGTTGGATGAACAACTCGACGAGTTGGTTGAAGATTGTCTAGGACTCGGCGAGTCTGTTCTTGGACTCGGCGAGTCAGATCGCGAAACCCTAAACCCTTCGAGTCGAGACCCGAATCAGTGAGTCGGGTGGTGACTCAGCGAGTTGGACAGGACAGGACTTGGACCTAGTTGGACTCGGCGAGTCATGGATTAACTTGGCGAGTCGAGTCGCGAATAAGAAAGACTCAGGGCATATGAACTCAGCGAGTCAGTAGATAGACTCGGCGAGTAGGGTTGACCCGGAAGGTTGACTTTGACCAGGATTTTGACCTTAACCAGATTTGACCTAGTAACCTTTGGAGGTCAGTTGGACTAAGTGTTATATTGATATTGGTAGCTTGAGGAGCTAGTGGAGCAGCAGTCGAAGTCAGAAGTCAGGTAGCAGTCAAGGATTAGCAGCAGCAGTTCAGCAGCATCAGGTGAGTTTCCTTCCAGTAGGGACGGGTCTAAGGCCACAATGTCGGCCGTTCAGTTAGCAGTAGTTTCCGGACCTCGGTCCGATGCAGTAGTTAGTATGTTTGATGCCTTCGTGGCTCAGACAAAATTTATGTGCTATGGGTTATGTGTTATGTGTTCCGGGCTACGACCCGATGTAGTATGCAGTATATGTGTTCATGCTAGTTGATATGTTATGCTATGCTATGATTCAGTCAGTTCCGGACTTCGGTCCGATGCAGTTAGTTTCGGACTTTGGTCCGATGCAGGGGACAAGGTCCCAGTCAGTTCCGGACTCCGGTCCGATGCAGTTTCCGGGCTTCGTCCCGATGCAGTGGGCAAGGCCCAACATGTGTTTATATGTTATTGTATGGTATGTGGTAGTTTGGGGGAGCTCACTAAGCTTCGTGCTTACGGTTTTCAGTTTTGGTTTCAGGTACTCAGTTTTCAAAAGAGGAGCTCGGGGAGATTGCAGTGCACACACCATCTGTTCAGCCTGGGATGTTTTACTCTGATATATTTGACAGATGATATAATATTTTGAGATACATTGCTTATGATTTCTACATGAGGTTTATTGACTATGGTTTTATCATTAAATTAAACGAAATTTTTGGGTCGTATTTTAGGGTTGTTTCATAAATTAAGGATTTAAAACAAGTATTGCACCATTGGATTTTAATGATATGTTCATCAAAAGTCAAAGTGAGGAAACTTTAAGTCAACCATCTTTCCTTTATTGATTTTACATCAAAATATTGTTTTTGTTAAATTGCCCAATTAAATCTTTGTTTAGTTTTAGTTTGTTTCAAGTATTTCAAAAGACCAAAACCCCCCATTTTTATTTTTTTTATTATTTATCAAGTATTTTTACAAAGAGATTTTTATAGAGTTATAAAATTGAACCAATCTCCATGGATTCGATCCCTTTACCACTATACACTATTTAGTGTGTAATATTTAGGGTTATTAATTTTGTTGGCCTCGACAACCACCAAAGTGTGAAGATGGTTTTTGGTTTTGTGATTCCGCTTTGAGAGCGAGTGTGCAAGTATCGAGGTGGGGAATTTGGTGGCATGGAGTCAGGAGATGGATTAGGGTTGTTTTGGTGTGAGCAGGAAGGTATGCTGGCTACTGAGGAGGGTTCATTAGTGGGTGGAGTTTGTGGAGGATTTTGAGGTAGTCGTTGTGGGTGTATGATGTAAGGAGATGGATCATTTCATTTAGGAAATCATAAGAGGTGGATCTAAAGTTTGCAGGGTTGGAGTATCGGAATATGCGCTCATGAAAAGTTACATGGCGAGATATAATAGGTTTGGAATTAGAGAGAGAAAGGCAAAGGTATCCGCGATGATTGTCGGGATAATCGAGGAATACGCATGGTATGGAGTGTGGAGCAAGCTTATGTGGTACGGTCGAGGAGGTGTTTAGGTAGCACAGACAACCAAAGGTTTGTAAGTGTGTGTATGTCAGGTTGCGTAGGTAGAGTATTTGGGCAGGTGTTTTATTTCCAATGGATCGAGATGGAAGCATGTTTGTGAGGTAGGTTGAGGTGTGAAGAGCATAATTCTAGAATGAGGGAGGGAGAGAGGCATGTATAAGAGATATTCGTATCATGTTATTGAGGGTGCGAATGATATGTTCAACTTTACCATTTTGAGATGAGGTGTAAGGACATGTAAATCGGGGTTGTATACTGTTAGCGGTGCAAAATTGGTGGAAATTGACATTATTGAATTCTCGTCCATTATCGCATTGGAATGATTTTATATTTGTAGAAAATTGTGTTTGAATATATTTGTGGAAGTGAAGGATGAGAGAGAATGTTTCATACTTATTTTCGAGGGGTAAAGTCCATACATAACGGGAGAAATCATCAAGAAATGCAAGATAGTATATGTGCGAAGATTGCAAGAAATCGGTGATGTCCAAAGACCAGCATGTATAATATCAAAAGGTAAATAAGTAATGGAAACAGAATCATGAAAAGGCAACTGACTACGTTTTACCAATGAGCAAGCATTGCAAGTAATAAAATTGTTTTTGCCATTACAAGGAAATGAAAGACAAGACTTAAACGAATTAAAACTAGATGGTGTTGGATGGCCAAGACGGTTGTGCCATGCAGTTGGAGAGACGGTATGAAAGATGATTGGGAGTTGCTCGTTGGTAGGTGAAGTTGTGATAAGATAGAGATCACTGGAGCTATTACACCGGGTTATGGCGGTCTTCGTGTTGAGATCCTTCACAGTAAAACCAAAAGGGTCAAATTCATATTCAATAGAGGTATTGTTATCATGATTAAATTTCTTAACGGAGATAAGGTCTTTGATGATATTGGGAACATGATAAACATTATTTAGGGCGAAAAGGTGGTTGAGGAAGGATATGATAGCATTGCCATGACCAAGAATTGGGACACGAGTGCCATTACCAACAAGAATATAGTTTGCATTATGAAAATAAGAGTAATTTGAAAGTTTACCAGCATCGTTGGTGAGGTGAGAAGTTGATCACATATCCATATACCACGAGTTATCAGGTGGTTGCATCTCTATGGTGTGAAAGGCAGCAGCTAGTTCGGTGGGAGTCATTGGGCTGCTGTGGGCCTGCAAGGGATCTGTAGTGAAGTGGGCTTGATGTCCTGTTTGGGTCGATTATTGTTGGTATGTGGATGACCTAGAGTTGGGTCTGGGCCCAGAATTCCAGATTGAGGAACTGTTGTTGGATACGGGCTTGGTGGGGGTGTCTATATATGGGTAAGAGGGGAACCATCCTGGCCAGAATGGGACCTTCTGTTGGGTTCTGTTGTTTCCACGCCCACGCCCTTTTCCGCCTCGCTGACCTCCTGGTGACCATCTGCCACCGCCATGATGGTTGCCATGGAATTGTCCATGATTGTTGGAGTCGGAGTTGTTATAGGGAGAATTTGTCATTTCATACGAGGTTTGATCTGTCCGTTGGGTGACAAGGGCCTGTGGGACGTGAGATTCTTGTTTGGTTCATCTGAATTCTTCAAGTAAGAGTTGTGACTGAGCTTTGTTGAAACTTCGAAGAGGGTCGGTTTGTTGGATTAGGGTGGCAACAGTGTCAAATTCCCCTTTGGTGAGACCAGCAACCAGTTGGAGTACCATCTTTGTCTCTGATATGGGGTTTCCTACGTTCTCAAATTGATCAGCAAGGTTTTTGAGTCATGCACAGTAGTATGTGATGTTGGAGAAAGCAACAAGACGGGTGTTATTAAATTGTTCTTCGAGATAAACGTCCCTTGTTGCTCTATTCTCTTGGAAAATTTCTTGAAGGTGCTTCCATAAATCAAGAGCATAGGCACTTGGTTTCATGATGGTGTGGGATAGATCAGGCGTAATGGCGTTGTATATCCATTGTTTGACAAGGAAATCGAGGCGATCCCATGTGAAGTTGTCGATGTCGGTTCATCGCAGAGTGGCAGTATCACTATGGTCTTTAACATTGTAGGCGCATGTGTGGATGTGGAAGTACTCAACCCAGGAAGCATAATGGTCATCCGTTTGGTTATGAATGAGATGTATGGCATTCTTAATGTTGTTTATAATAAAAGCTGGATGAAAAATGGATTTATTAACCCCAAAATTTTCGCCTGTCTCGGGCATGATTAGTTAATTTAGAAGAAAAGAGAAGAGGAACAGAAGAGAAGGCAGAACACGAGCAGAAAAAAAGAACGACGGTTAGGGTTTAATGTTGCTTTGATACCATGAGAATTGGTATGATTGAATGCTCCCCATCTCATTAACCAAGATAATGATATATATACAAAACAAAGCAGATCCTAGAACTAAGGAAAAGATATGCACAATAAACTCTATAAATACAAATGTAGCATATCTACATATATATCGACTAAGAGGAGTCAATTCTAGATGCAATCAATTCTAATCTACATCTTGTTGACAATAAATAGATATGGTGCTAATGATGGTTATCCTTCTTAACAAGGAATCAATTGGGATGCTTAGGTTTCATTCTAGCCATAATCCGTTAAAATGATTTTCTTTTTCTTATTTACTTTATTAGAACTCAATCACATACATTTCAACTAGGCTGCTCTAGATCATCTCATCCAGACGAACAGACATTGACACTTCTCAAATAGTTGTCTTTGGAAGGTCTCTTGGTGGAGCAGTTGGTGTTGTAGTTACCAAAAATAGCCTTGACAAGGTATCTTATCTCCATTACAAATTTATCATTTTCATCTTTTATTTTTCGTATTGAGAAAAATCCAAATGCTTTTTTACATGAACTTTCACTATATCACAGGTTGCTGCATTAATACTAGAAAAAACTCTTACATTATTCTAGAAACTACTAAACTACTAAGACCTTTAATTTACACTAAGTGTTGGATTACATGTGAATGTTGTTTATTGACTTAATTTAATGATACATATACTTAATATTACTAATAAGTCTGCTCCTTTTTCTTATTAGTTCTCATGAAACATGAGTCAAACCTGTTGGATAGTTGATGAAGAAAGGAAGGGAGAGGTATATGTTGAGGTAGTATTCGCTTAATTTTCATTTTGCAAAACGGGTCACTTTTAATTTTTTTTTTTTAAATTATAAAAAAGATTGGCTAACTTTTTAGGAGCTTATTGGTAGGAACATTCTTCCTATGTGTAATGGTGATAGCTACAATTTTCATGCTACTGGGAGAGAGGATATAGATGTACGTTTACATTCTTTACTCGGTGTATATTTTTTAGACTTTTTTGTCCACTAAAAGGTGAACTTCGATTCCAAGGTAGTAAGAAAGTAATCCCAAGTCACTCCTTTAGAATTCTTTCTTCATTTGTTCTTTGAATTCGACAACGTCGTTAGTGTTTGACCCGGTAATGATCAAGTTATCAAATAAAGACACTTTGAACGGACTGAGGGGGAGAGTTCACTTCAAAAGAATTCTCATTATTTTGTGAAGAAAATGGTATTCAAAGGCATCTTATGACACCATATTCGACTCAATAGAACGGAGTTGTAGAAAGGCAAAATCGGACCGTTATGGACATGGCAAGAAGTCTGCTTAAAGGTAGAAATGTTCCGGGAGAGTTTTGGGGAGAAGCGGTTAGACATGCAGTTTATCTTCTCAACCGCCTGCCAACAAAAGCACTTCCCGACAAGACGCCTTATGAAACATGGTTTGGAAAATAGCCCAACCTTGAACATCTAAAAGTTTTTGGTTGTGTTGCTTTTGCTAAACTTGTAGGTGGTCACTTGAAGAAGCTTGATGATCAAAGTAAAGAGATGGTGTGTTTAGGTGTGGAAGATGGAACTAAAGGCAACCGTTTGTTTGATCCACAAGACCGAAAGTTGCGAGTTAGTCAAGATGTTGTTTTTGCCAAAAAAGAAGAATGGAATTGGTACAAAAACAAAGAAGAAGATATGGCGACTCCTAAGACCTTTACCATAATTGAACCACAACCCTAAATACACCTCGAAACACCTCAAAATGACCCCGAAATCAACCCAGAACAACCAAACAACCAAGGAATCGATGCTATCCAAGTTGGACAACGATATGCTGAATTTGACAAGCCTGAACCAGCTCCAAAAACTCCTGTCTCAGCGCCATTTTCTTCAACCTCTCCCCATATCAAAAGCCCTTCTAGTGAGATTGGGCCAAGGAGATTGAGTCTGTTAACCGATATTTATTCTGAAAACAAAAATGTGTTCCTTGAACTCGGAGAATTGTTGATGATTGCAGCGGATTAACCCTTGAATTTTAAAGAGGCGGTAACCTCTAAGGCATGGTAGAAGGCTATGTAAACAAAGTTGGATGCAATCGAGAAGAACAAGACATGGCAACTTACCGATTTGCCACCCGGACACAAAGCAATCGGTTTGAAATGGGTGTTTAAAGTGAAGAAAGACAACTTGGGAAAAGTGGTGAAGCATAAAAGGATTTGTACAAAAGGAAGGAGTCGAATTTGATGAAGTTTTTGCACTGGTAGCACGACTTGACACCATAAGGCTCATTATTGCCTTAGCAGATCAACATGGGTGGGTTGTCCACCATCTCGATGTCAAGTCAGCTTTTCTCAATGGAGATCTCAAAGAGGAGGTTTATGTCATCCAACCAGAAGGATACATTGATAAAGCAAACAGTCACAAGGTGTTCAAGCTTTATAAAGATCTTTATGGTCTACAACAAGCTCCTCGAGCTTGGAACATTCGTTTGGATAAAAGCATAAAAAGACTTGGTTTTACAAAAAGTTCACAAGACCCATACTACTGAAAGCACAGGACCTATACTCAAATCGGGGAAAGTCTCATAGAATCTAGGAAACCTGAGGAATGAGGATTCTTGGGTATGTTATGATCATTTGTTGAATATCACTCGGGAAGGAGTTTCGAGATCAGATTCAGGCTCAATTGCAGGTGTTGAGCCGATCGATGAGCACATACGGGAGTTCATCTCATCGGGGATTACCCGCGGTTTTTCGTAGTGGACTCCTGTGATCTTTGGTTCAGTCAAGGAAGGGATTTTGGAGCTCTTGGATGGTCGTCTCTGTTGGATTAGGTGTCTAAGCCCATAACTATAATTTGTATGTACTTGACCCGATACAAGCATGGTCCATTTGGGTTGTAACACTCTGGAACAATTTGATAGGATGGATATTTGAGAAAGAGGTTAATGTGCTTTACTAATATATTATAAGTATAATATATTAATTGAGAAATCGTATTATTTAATTAGTCTTGATCAAGAATTAATTTGGAATTAATCTAGTGATCAAAAGAAACTAATTAAACTAACGGGGACTGATTGTGTAAATCAGTTATATATATATATATATATATATATATATATATATATATATATATATATATATATATATATATATAGTTTGGGCTAATGATCCATATTGATTAGTAATGGACTAAGTTCATGTAAGACTCCATGAAGAGTTAGCCCAAAGAGCTTATCATATGGATTATTAGATTAAGGCCCAAGGAAGTGGATTAGGATTTGACTCTTGAATTCTACACTATATAAATGTAACCCCTAAGCCAAAAATCATGCACTAGTGATTCTAAGAAGCTCTAGATGATTTTTATGTCTCCAAACCTCTCTCTTAAGTTCCTCCTCTTTTTCTTGGTTTGTTAAAAGACATTTGAGGCATCACACTTGAGGTGCTAGGCTCTTGAAAGATCAATTCCTACAAGCTAAAATTAAGAGGTATTCTTCTAACTTACTTTTATGTTTCAATTACCAATATTGTATGCTAGTTGTAGGTTTCTAGCTTTGGAATATTTTGTTACATGTATAACTAGAGAAAACTTAGATCCAATGCTATTAGGGTTGTATGTGCACCATATGAGTGTTATATAACATAAAACCCATGAGTCTCGGGGCCTTTCGGCCCAAGATTGTGGTGGGGTAGTTTGGAACTCATCTGGAGCCCAAAGCTTATGGAGCCCTAGAATCCTTTAGGAAGAAGGATCATATTGCTATTTCTTGTTATTTGGGATAAAAGGTGGGCTATGCACCATGTTTTCAGGAGGGTCGATACCATGATTGGATTGCAGTGGAACGCGAGGAGTTACCTGACATCATTGGTCATTAGGTGTGTCACTGATAGATTGGTCGTCGGGTTCGGGGATCGGACCTTGGTTGTTCAGACAGATGATGGGATGGTCGGGGTAACCCTAGAGCGGGAGAATTATTTGGAGCATCCGGGGAAGAGATATCCATAGAATGTGCAAAAAGTTGAGGGTCTTGCGAAGAGACCTAAGACTTTAGATCAGTGATTGAGGGGCCAGCAGGGTCGGGGTCAGTGCAACACGTGCGGGAAGCAGCACAATGGGGTTTATCGTTCTAGGGTGATGGGCTGCTACAAGTGTGGAAGGTTTGCCACGTCAATCGGGATTGTCCTCGGGGGGAAGGGGAAGCCCGTTATGTTTTAGCTACAATCAAGTGGGCCACAAGAAGACTGACTGTCCAAAGCTGTGGGGTGGAGTGATGAGTGTACCTGCTCCAAAATCTTTAAGGATCTTTGATGGTCATGAGGATGGGGTTGGAGCCCCAGCTGGGAGGATCCAAGTATTGCAGTACCAGTCAGGGCAGACTAGGGTTCCATCCGGTGCAATTGCGTGTTCTTTTTCTTTCTACTTGGTTTTTATAAGAATTTATATTGCTTTGGAATTTTGATTTCATTTGGGTAAGCATTATCTCTTGTTTAGTTCTTTGTTATTGTCTGGCTTATATCATCAAGAATTGTTATATGCTATTATGCATGCCAAGAGTCTTCAGTGAGTTATATCTTGTTAAGCGTGTTTCGGTTTGTTCAGTTCTTGTTTTGATGCGTTGGTGGGGTCATTTTAAGGGTATTGTTTAGAAGGTTTATGGTTGGATTAGTTGGTTAGTTCTCCAATGATGTCAGAATTTAGTCGTGTTAGCATCTGTTCTGCTATGATCGGTAGTTACCCATGGAGGAACTTTTGGGTTCAATCACTATCATTGTTAGGGAAGGAGCGGTAGCAAGAAAATGGTGGTGGCAATCGCATGAGTTGTTGGGTCTTTGGAAATGTCAGGGGAATTTTATTATCGAGAGGATTGTTGATGGTTAGAATTCAGAAATTATTCTGAGGATGGGAAGTTGGGGAGAAGATTCACCAATTCTGAGCAAGGATGATGGTCTTAAGTCACCAGCATAAAGGACTTGAGGCTTTGATGCAGTATCATGAGAGGTGATTAGGATTATCGAACTTGCTAAGATTTCGGGATTATTCTTCTGGATTCAGGAGTTGGGTGATCATCAAGTTTGGCAAGCAATGGAACGCTAGTATTGGTAAGCATAGATCTTAGTCGGTTCATATCATATGAAGATTTATGGGTCGGATATCCATTGAATGTTGTGGGATAGGAGGGCTTTGACGAATCCAAGTGAGGGAGAATCGATCAAAATTTCCAGTAGTTGGATCCGATGTGGAACTAGGACAAGTTTCACATCCCGGACAAGATGAGAGTCAGCCGAAGTGGTCGTCTGGATTGAAGTTGTGTAAGTTGAGAGTTCAGAAAACTTCCAACAGCTGGTCGGCATCTTTTTTGTGATGTATTGTAGGATTGTGGATGGATCCAGGTTGAGGGTTGTGCTAGAGCCTCGCTGCCTGTTCTTGTATGATGAAGGTTTTGGGGTTCAAATGATGACCCGAAAACCTTATTAGATGCAATCGGATGTTGGTTTCAACTTAGGATCATTGGGGTAGAGATGTTGCAGGTGTGGTAAGACCCTGGGTGGTAACCATGGCTAGTTAGAAGTGTTGTAAGGTTGCGATGGGATCGTAGCATTCACCAGTTTGAGGTAGACTATCTTTTGAGGTGATCATGGGTATAAAGGAGGATATTTTTGTGCCTTGGGCATGATGGATAGGAGTATCAGAGTGCATTTCTCTGTTTTAGGGGGAAGACCATTAGGATCCGAGGCAGGGTCGGACCTACATAGCTCTAGTTGGGTGAGACCCATGAGCATGGCTCGCTCTGTGGTATAGATTGGGTGGGACCTTTAGGAAAGGCCTATGATTATGGAAATGCAGGTATGACTTGGAAGAGACCGTTGGGTCTAGGTATTGGATCTTGGTTTGTTGGATTGATTATGTGGTTAGTGAGTGGCGCAGAGGAATGTTTAGGCTAGGGTATCCTTGTCTTTTGACTCTTAGGAACCTGGTGGCTAGACCAGGTGTGAGAATAGCAGTCTCAGTGGTGGTTGGGGATCTTGTATCTACGTTTAGTGAAGGGTTGTCATGAATCAAAAGATTTTGGGTGAAATGCAAGTGTATATCCTTGGATCTTCGGTTGCGAATTATGTAACAAGTTAGCTTTTGGTGCGAACTCGCATTGGTAATTGCAAGTGTTTATGTGCAAGATCTGTATTTCAGTAAGAATCAAGTTAAGGAATCTATATATCAGGGGTATCATCTATAGGGATCAGGGAAGAAGGGGATGTGTTTGGTTATGTTAGTAAGAAGTAGTGTCTTGTTTAACACTAGAAGGTTTTTCTCCCATTTTGTCTCTCGTTATTCATATTGTTCATGGAATTGTTAGTATCATGATGAGTCTTTTCTCGAAGGATTATCTAATCCCTTTGGTCAAGTGAAAAGTTGCCAGCATCAAAATGCGGTTTGTGATGTTATTTTCCAGCATCAACATGCGGTTTGAGATCCAATCCATGAATGACAACCAAGTTTGGAATTTGGTTGATAATGTGCCCGGACATAAGACCGTTGGGTGCAAATGGATCTTCAAGAAGAAAACCAACGTGGATGGAAACGTACACACATATAAGGCGCGATTGGTTGCGAAGGGCTTTACTCAAACTCCCGGAGTTGACTATGATGAGACCTTCTCACCAGTTGCGAAGATAAAGTCTATTAGAGTGATGTTAGCTATTGCCTCATTTCATGATTATGAGATTTGGCAAATGGATGTCAAGACCGCTTTCCTTAATGGAAAGTTGGCTGAGGATGTTTACATGGCTCAGTCAGAGGGTTTTGTTGATCCGAAGCATCCAAATAGAGTGTGTAAGCTTGAGAAGTCCATTTATGGACTTAAGCAAGCGTCTCGCAGATGGAATCTTTGCTTCGATGAGAAAGTCAAAGAGTTTGGATTTGTATGAAGCGAAGATGAATCATGTGTATATGTCAAAGCTAGTGGGAGTATAGTCTGCTTCCTCGTTTTGTATGTCGATGACATACTACTCATAGGAAACGACGTCCCGACACTGCAGGAGGTTAAGTCCTGGCTCGGGAAGTGCTTCGCTATGAAGGACCTCGGAGAGGCTTCCTATATTTTAGGAATAAGGATAGTGAGAGAACAAAGTAAGAGACTAATAGGACTTAGTCAAAACACTTACTTGGATAAAGTACTGAAACGTTTTAGTATGGAAAATTCGAAGAAGGGAAAATTACCGATACAAAGTAATTCCAAGTTGAGGAAGATTCAAAGTCCGAGTACCGAAGCCGAAATAGCAGAAATGAGTCGAGTATCATACGCTTCCGCAGTTGGCTCAATTATGTATGCTATGACTTGTACTCGCCTTGATGTAGCCTTTGCTTTGAGCATGGTTAGTAGATATCAAGGGAACCCTGGCAGAGCCCATTGGATTGCGGTGAAGAATATCCTTAAGTACCTTCGGAGGACCAAGGAATGGTTTTTAGTCCTCGGGGGGAGTGATCACTTGAAGGTACGGGGGTATAGTGACGCCAGCTTTCAAACCGATAGGGACAACTATCGTTCGCAGTCGGGCTGGGTCTTTACCCTGAATGGAGGAGCAGTGACTTGGAAAAGTTCAAAGCAGGAAACCGTAGCCGATTCAACGTGCGAATCAGAGTACATTGCAGCAAGCAAGGCGTTGAAGGAGGCAATATGGTTGAAGAACTTCATTGGTGATCTTGGAGTTGTGCCTACCATAAAGAAGCCTATGGAAATTTTCTGTGATAATGAAGGAGCGGTTGCCTTGACCAAGGAACCAAGGGATCATGGTAGATCTCGTCATATCGACAGATAGTATCACTTTATTAGACATCGTGTAGAAGAAGGAAAAGTCATGGTTAAGAGGATATTATCAGAAGATAACCCAACAGATCCGCTTACAAAGGGACTGAGTAGGGTTAAGCATTTGCAGTATGCTAAGAGTATTGGACTGAGAGATGATATTAGATTGGATTAGATAGTTTTTGAAACTCGTAATAGATAAATGTAATTAAAATTTGATGATTAAATAAAGGAGTATTATTTATAAGTAAAGCTACTGTCTTATGTTAATTGTTTAACTATTGTTTCACTTTGCATGTTTTGACTTCCAGAATAATTGAGTTTATTTAGAATAATCGAATTATTCAAACAGTCCACAATCGTTCATATGTTGGAAGTAGGTATGAATGAAGATTATCATGAATTGGTGTGTAGATTGTCTAAATGGTATTAGACATAGAAAAAGTTTGATGCAACGTTCATGAGTGCTTATGAACTATTTTTGAGCATTGGAACAAACCCGCGCTTTCTGGAATCACCTTATGGAATCTGACAAAAGGGTTGATCGCAAGACGATAATATCTTATGGTCTTAATGTTGGAATAGTGTCTAAGGCTATAACTATATTCGGTGGTGCATGGTCCTTTTGGGTTGCCTTCACCATAGCAACTTGAAGGATGATTTGTTAAGAGAGAGTAAATATTATAAGGAATAATATTTAGCTATTTGATTAATATAAGTCATAAATTAATTGGTATTAATTTGGTGACTTAAAGAGATTAATTAAATAAGAGGGTATAAACTGTCAATTGTTTGATAGTTAGACTTTAGACTGTAAATCCATTAGGATGGACCTTGGACGGATTCTAAGAGCTTTAGGATAGCTCAAAAATCGTCCATAGGGATATCTATGGAATGGATTTGGATAGCCTTAAGAGAAGATTATCCAATTAGGGTTTAGGGTGAAACCCTTAAGGAGTCTAAAGGTATAAATAGGCCCTTGGGATGTGGAATTTGTGTACAACCTTTCAGAACCTAAAGCAAGGAAACTCTGGTCGAATTCCATCCCCTCTCCTCTCTCCTAAATCATCTTGCTTGCTATTGGTGTTTGTAAGCCATTAGAGGAGTGACAATTGTGACTTTAGAAGCTCCAAGACAACCAAGATCAACAAGGGATTCAAAGGTATGATTCTAGATCTGTTTCATCATTGTTATTTAACCTAATTAGCCATTAAAAGTCTTGGATTCAAAAGCATGTTTATTAGAAAGCCTAGATCCAAGCAATAGGGTTTTGCATGCGCACATAGGAAAGTTCTTATGGCTAAAACCCAACAGTGGTATCAGAGCCTAGATTGGTTTTCTTTAAATTGTTGCTTGAATAACTGAAACAAACCTGCAAAATTCGATTTTTTGGGTTTTGAGTCACTGACTCGTCGAGTTCCGAGGTGGACTCGTCGAGTAGGCCTGACTCGTCGAGTCCCCTTGTGCACTCGGCGAGTCCAAGCGTCAGGAATGGCCAGATTCGGGATTTTTTCATAATTATCTTATGGAAACTTACCTTAATCATATTAGATCAATGTAAATCCGATTTTTTGATAAATATGACTGTTATCTTGATCTAATTAAAGATATTTATCATCTAATAAAATATTTAATTTCCTTATATGATAATAATTGATTATTTTGGTAATTATCTTCAAAGAAATCAAGATAAATCAAACAAAGATAATTAGAATATTAATTGTTAATTGGAATTATTTGTTATTTGATCCTCTATGTTTTTAAATGTTTAAAACCTACCCTTAAGTTTTGAAATTTATATTTGTGATTAAAAGTTTTAATTTAGACAACTTAAATTTCAAACCCTAGATTTTGAAAAGTTTAAAATGCAACCCTATACTTATATGATATTACTAGAATAATATATATATGTATAACTAAATGCTAGTCTTACCGCTAGTAGGCCTCATTCACGAAGCCGATCTATAAGGTGGGTATAAGGTTGCGGCCTATAAAATGGCGCTTAATGGGTGTACACTCACACCCACCGCTTGCTTGATTGGTGGAGGGTCGTTAGCCGAACGGGTAGGATAGGACAACCTCATCCTCTCATTAAAAGTATAATAAGAAATACGAAGTAACTAAACTTCTTTTTAAAATTTCCCAATCTTAGTTACTTTAGGAAAAGTGAATTGATGCAATCCCATGAAATTACACTTTGCACCTTGCTAAGATGTTAGTGGAGCGTGTGTGGTTTACCGGCACACTAATTGGTTCTAAGCGAAGGTGGCAAAGGGTGATTCATTGTTTATCATAGTTCGATGGAGCGTGTGTGGTTTACCGACACATCGAATAGGTGATCGTAACAATGAAGGCACCATGTGAATTTGCATGGTAATTCACACCCGCTTTGTGATCCTCGGCATCCCAGTCACAAACAAGAGGGGCATATCGAGATTTAAACATGCCATTGAATAGTTCAATGAATCTCATCCGAACCTAGGAATTCTCAAAAACACTTAGGACTAAAAGTTTAAGTTTTGTGATGGAGAATTAGTGAATCGTCATTCACTTACCTTCAATTTATTTGCATGTTGGATTACGGCATCCCTTTTCTAGTATGTAAATGTTATTGTTGGATCCTAGCCCTAATTTTTCTTATTGGGTGATAATTAGGGATTCTTATTCTAATCAATCTTTGTCCTTTCTATAGATGTCAAACGCAAACAACGCTGTTGCTAGTTCTTTCACGTTGATGAGCCTTTGCCAAAAGGTCACCTTCGATGGAACGAACTTTGGCGAATGGATAAGATACATTCGCACCATTGCTCGCTATGAGGATAAAGAGTATGTCCTCGACGAGAAGCTCGAGAAAATCAACCCCGAAGTTGCTACTCCCGCCGAAATCACCGCCTTTGAAACTCATGAGCGAGATGCGACGAAAGTACATTGCATCATGATCGCCACCATGAACTCCGAATTCCAAAAGTCCTACGAGGACATGTATCCGTACAAGATGCATCAAGACTTGTTGGAGAGGTACCACCAAAACGCGAGACAAGAGCGTTATGAGATTTTCACTAACATGATTTCCGCTAAGATGGGTCATGGAGAATCTCTTACCGTGCACTTGCAAAAGATGCAAAGGTATGTCGACCGCCTTCGCAAGTTAAATGTTGACTTCGGCGAAGACTTGGCGATCGACATGGTGCTTCACTCTTTGCCTCCGATGTATAATCAATTTAGGATGACCTACCACATGAACAGAGAGGAGGTCACTCTAAGTAAACTCCAAGGTCTCTTGAGGGTTGCTGAGAGCAATTTCAAGGACAAGTTTGTTGCACCAACTCCCAATCCATCCGCTGCTCCTGTCTTGGCTATTGGTCAAGGGAAGGGAAAGAAGAGGAAAGCTTCTTCAAATAACTATCGAAAGGTGAAAGCCCGAGATGGTTCCTCTTCTAGTGGGACCAAAGTTGATCCCTCTAAGCCCTGCTCTAACCCGAAGGAGGCAGAGTGCCACCACTGCCACAAGATAGGACATTGGAAGAGAAGCTGCCCGGATTACCTGCAAGCCATCAAGGAAGGAAAGATCAAGCCATCTTTCGCAGGTATATATGCAATAAAATCTAACGATTCTAATCATGCTATTTCTTGGGTTCTTGACACCGGTTGTGGTTATCACATTTGTTCTAATGTGCAGGGACTAAGAAGAAGTAGGGATGTGGAGCAAGGAAGGATCAATCTAATCATGGGGAACAGAAGATCGTCGCCTGTGACCAAGATTGGAGTGTATTCTTTAGTCCTTAAGAATAGTTTAGTTTTGGATTTGAACAATTGTTGCTATTCGCCAGAAATGGCTAGAAACATCATTTCATTTCATGGTTTATATAGACAAGGATTTAGATTTTCTTTTAATAATGAGAATGGTTCTATTTTGGTTTATCTAAATGGTGTCTTTTACTTTGAAGCTATACCATGTAATGGAATATATGAAACTGTTATGATTGTTGATAACTTAGGAAATGATGTTTTGAGTATTGATTCTTCCACTAGTATGGATAAAGCATCCTTGTGGCATTGTCGTCTTGGACATGTCAACAAGAAACGCATAGCCCAACTCCAAAAGGATGGAGTGTTGGAGTCATTCGACCTTAGGGAAGATGACACATGCGAGTCTTGTTTGCTTGGAAAGATGACTAAGTCACCCTTCACGAGTACTTGTGAAAGGGGTGAGGGACTATTAGACCTAATACATACCGATGTATGTGGACCTTTTAGATCAACCACGAAGGATGGGAACCGCTTCTATGTGACTTTTACCGACGATTATAGTAGTTATGGGTATATCTATTTGATCAAGCAAAAGTCAGAAACCTTTGAAAAGTTCAAAGAGTTCAAGAATGAAGTAGAGAATCAATTGGGCAGGAAAATCAAGATGCTTCGATCCGATCGAGGAGGAGAGTACCTAAGTCTTGAATTCCACGATTATCTCAAGGAGTGTGGAATAGTTTCGCAATTAACGCCTCCTAGGACACCGCAGTTGAATGGTGTGGCAGAAAGGCGTAATCGAACCTTATTGGATATGGTTCGCTCTATGATGAGTCGTGCTTCACTACCTATCTTCTTTTGGGGGTATGCCTTAGAGACTGCCGCCCATATCCTTAACCGAGTCCCTACTAAGAAGGTTGCCAAAACACCTCACGAGATGTGGACGGGGAAAGCTCCCTCGTTGGCACATATCAAGGTTTGGGGTTGCGAGGCTTTCGTAAGACGAGATACTCACGACAAGCTTGAACCTCGAAGTGAGCGATGTATTTTCATCGGCTACCCGCAAACTTCCTTTGGATATCTCTTCTATAGACCGAAAGATAATGTTATCTTTGTTGCGAGGAGAGGAGTTTTCCGAGAGCGAGAACTCATAAGCCAAGGAGACAGTGGGAGGCAAATCGAACTTGAAGAGATTCAAGAGTCGATAGATGAAGGAACCTCTACCGCTGGCGTTCAACCCGAGGAGGAAACTCCGGTTGAACCGATTGACGAATCCTTACCTCTTAGACGTTCCGATAGAGTTAGAGTTCAACCCCAGTTTTATGGTTTTCATATTACTACCGAAGGGGACACGTATATTAGTGATGGTACACTAGTAAATCTTGATGAACCTAATAGCTATAAGGAAGCCATGGCAGGCCCGGAGTCTGCGAAATGGAAAGAGGCGATGGATAGCGAGATCCAATCCATGTACGATAACCAAGTTTGGAATTTGGTTGATTACGTGCCCGAACGTAAGACCGTAGGGTGCAAGTGGATCTTCAAGAAGAAGACCGACGTGGATGGGAACGTACACACATACAAAGCGCGATTGGTTGCGAAGGGCTTTACTCAAACTCCCGGAGTTGACTATGATGAGACCTTCTCACCAGTTGCGAAAATTAAATCTATTAGAGTGATGCTAGCGATTGTCGCATTTCATGATTATGAGATTTGGCAAATGGATGTCAAGACCGCTTTCCTTAACGGAAAGTTGGCTAAGGATGTTTACATGGCTCAGCCAGAGGGGTTTGTGGATCCGAAGCATCCGAATAGAGTGTGTAAGCTTGAGAAGTCCATTTATGGACTTAAGCAAGCGTCTCGCAGATGGAATCTTTGCTTCGATGAGAAAGTCAAAGAGTTTGGATTTGTACGAAGCGAAGACGAATCTTGTGTATATGTCAAAGCCAGTGCGAGTATAGTAAGCTTCCTCGTTCTATATGTCGATGACATATTACTCATAGGAAACGACATCCCGACTCTGCAGGAGGTTAAGTCCTGGCTCGGAAAGTGCTTCGCTATGAAGGACCTCGGAGAGGCTTCTTACATTTTGGGAATAAGGATAGTAAGAGAAAGAAGTAAGAGACTAATTGGACTTAGTCAGAATACTTACTTGGAGAAGGTACTAAAACGTTTTAGTATGGAAAACTCAAAGAAGGGAGAACTACCGATACAAGGAAATGCCAAGTTGAGTAAGACTCAAAGTCCGAGTACCGAAGCTGAGATAGCAGAAATGAGCCGAGTACCATACACTTCCGCAGTTGGCTCAATCATGTACGCTATGACTTGTACTCGCCCTGATGTAGCCTTCGCTTTGAGCATGGTTAGCAGATATCAAGGGAACCCTGGCAAAGCACATTGGATTGCGGTGAAGAACATCCTTAAGTACCTTCGGAGGACGAAAGAATGGTTCTTAGTCCTTGGAGGGAGTGATGACTTGAAGGTGCGAGGGTATAGTGACGCCAGCTTTCAAACCGACAGGGACAACTACCGTTCGCAGTCGGGCTGGGTCTTTACCCTAAATGGAGGAGCAGTGACATGGAAAAGTTCCAAGCAAGAAACCGTAGCTGATTCAACGTGCGAATCAGAGTACATCGCAGCGAGCGAAGCGTCGAAGGAGGCAATATGGCTGAAGAACTTCATCGGTGATCTTGGAGTTGTGCCGGCCATAAAGGAGCCCATGGAGATTTTCTGTGATAACGAAGGTGCGGTTGCCTTGACCAAGGAACCGAGGGATCATGGTAGATCTCGACATATCGACAGAAAATATCACTTCATTAGACATCGTGTAGAAGAAGGACAACTCGTAGTGAAGAGGATATCATCAGAAGATATCCCAGCAGATCCGCTTACGAAGGGACTGAGTAGGGTTAAGCACTTGCAGCATGCTAGGAGTATTGGGCTGAAGGATGATATTAGCATAGATTAGATAGTATTAGAAACGTATAATAGATAAATGTAATTGACATTTGATGATTAAATAAAGAAGTTTTATTTATGAGTAAAGTTACTATCACATGTTAGTTGTTTAACTATTGTTTCACTTTGCATGTTTTGACTTCCAGAATAATTGAGTTTATTAGGAATAATCGAATTATTCAAATGGTCCACAATCGTTCATATGTTGGGAGTAGATATGAATGAAGATTGTCATGAATTGGTGTGTAGAATGTCTAAATGGTGTTAGACATAGCAAGGGTTGCTGCAACGTTCATGAGTGCTTATGAACTGGTTTTGAGCATTGGAATAAACCCGCGCTTGCTGGAATCACCTTATGGAATACGATATAAAAGGTGATCGCAAGACGATAATATCATATGGTCTTAAAACCTAGATATATGGTTTATTATTTGTTAATTGATTGTGCATTGATAATGCGAAAACGCATCAGTAACTTGATGTTATAAAACGCATTGTTGTGTATAGTTGGTTAATGAATAAGTAAATGCATATAAGTCGAAGTTTATCTGTAAATTTTATCCTAAGATGATAGAAGAGATATCTTGGCCACTCGATGATTTGATTTGACTTATGTGCCGGGCCCGGTCAGAACTGAATTGATGTGTTCGATTAAGTTCTATGTCAAATAAATCGATGATCGAGAAATCTAAATGCTAGACTAACCATTCCATAGGATTGTCAGCATGATATCTAACAGAGGACTGTACGATCCCTTATCTAAAGGACAAGATTGATTAGATCAGAGTTGACAGCGTCTTTGAGAGCTACGATTGCAAACCGTATTGTACTTGTATAGTTACTAGACTTATCCAAGTGGGAGACTGTTGGAATAGTGTCTAAGGCTATAACTATATTCGGTGGTGCATGGTCCTTTTGGGTTGCCTTCACCATAGCAACTTGAAGGATGATTTGTTAAGAGAGAGTAAATATTATAAGGAATAATATTTAGCTATTTGATTAATATAAGTCATAAATTAATTGGTATTAATTTGGTGACTTAAAGAGATTAATTAAATAAGAGGGTATAAACTGTCAATTGTTTGATAGTTAGACTTTAGACTGTAAATCCATTAGGATGGACCTTGGACGGATTCTAAGAGCTTTAGGATAGCTCAAAAATCGTCCATAGGGATATCTATGGAATGGATTTGGATAGCCTTAAGAGAAGATTATCCAATTAGGGTTTAGGGTGAAACCCTTAAGGAGTCTAAAGGTATAAATAGGCCCTTGGGATGTGGAATTCGTGTACAACCTTTCAGAACCTAAAGCAAGGAACCTCTAGTCGAATTCCATCCCCTCTCCTCTCTCCTAAATCATCTTGCTTGCTATTGGTGTTTGTAAGCCATTAGAGGAGTGACAATTGTGACTCTAGAAGCTCCAAGACAACCAAGATCAACAAGGGATTCAAAGGTATGATTCTAGATCTGTTTCATCATTGTTATTTAACCTAATTAGCCATTAGAAGTCTTGGATTCAAAAGCATGTTTATTAGAAAGCCTAGATCCAAGCAATAGGGTTTTGCATGCGCACATAGGAAAGTTCTTATGGCTAAAACCCAACACTTAAAACCAAGATATATGGTTTGTTATTTGTTAATTGGTTGTACATTGATAATGCGAAACTACATCAGTAAATTGATCTTATAAAACGCATTGTTGTGTATAGTTGATTAATGAATAAGTAAATGCATATAAGTCGAAGTTTATCTGTAACTTTTATTCTAAGAGGGTAAAAGCGATATCTCGGCCGCTCGATGATTTGATTTGACTTATGTGCCGGGCCCGGTCAGAACTGAATTGATGTGTTTGATTAAGTTCTATGTCAAATAAATCTGAGATCGAGAAACCAACTGCTGGACAATTGTTCCATAGAATTGTCCGCATGATATCTAAACAGAGGACTGTACGGTCCCTTATCTAAAGGACAAGATTGATAAGATCAGAGTTTGACAGCGTCTTTGAGAGCTACAATTGCTAATCGAATTATGCTTGTGTATATAGTTACTAGACTTATCCAAGTGGGAGACTGTTGGAATAGTGTCTAAGTCTGCAACTATATTTGGCAAGTATTTGACCCGGTTGTGCATGGTCCTTTTGGGTTCCCTTCATCATAGCAACTTGACAGGATGATTTATAATGAGAGAAGAAATATTATTAATATATTATGAGAATAATATAAAGAATAATAATATTGTTATTTGATTAATATAAGTCATAAATTAATTAGGAATTGATTTGGTGACTTAAAGAGATTAATTAAATAAAAGGGCATAAACTGTCAATTGTATGATAGTTGTACTTTGGGCTATAATCCCTTATGGATAAGGGGTGGACAATTTTAGGGTTAGGATAGGCCTAGAAATCGTCCAAGGCTTATCATAAGGAGATTGGATTGCTTGGGGCCTAAGTTATCCAATTAGAGTTTAAGGGTGAAACCCTAGGAACCTCACAAGTATAAATAGACCCATAGGGTCAAGGAAATTGGCACTCTTGCTTTTGAAAGAACCCTGGCCGACTTCTTGCCCTCTCCCCTCTCTCTCTCTAATCATCCTCTTGCTAAGTTGGTGTTTGTAAGCCATTAAAGGAGTGACATTTGTGATTCTAAGCTCCAAGGACAAGAAGATTCAAGCAAGGAACTTAAGGTAATCTTTTAGAGCTGTTTTCCTTGTGGTATTATGCTCGATCTATCATCAAAGTCTTGGATACATTGCATGTTCAATTAGAGAAACCTAGATCCAAGCATTAGGGTTTGTATGTGCACATAGGAATGTTTATATGGCTAAAACCCATCAATTTGTTCATCTTCGGGTTGGGAAAGCCCTGTTAGTGTTGTTTCGGTCGCCTTTGGGAAGACTGTTGTATGCTCGGGGGTGTGGTCATCTTTCTTAGGATGTTTGGTGTTCTTGAGATGGTAAGGAATGATTTCGAGGGCGAAATCTAATTTAAGTGGGGGAGGGTTGTAACGCCCTGTCCTGAATCGTTTCCTATTTCGGGTGGTAATCAAAGATTGGGTATTATCAGGATTAGGACCTTTGAGCAAATGAGATCTGGACCCATTTGGATGTAGGTGACGTAATTTAGATGATCCGGGTGTTTGGTTTGTGTTTTGGATCCAAGGCGTATTTTGGTAAAGTGTCAGCTTGGGCTTATCTGAAAATTAGATTTTTGTTCCGGAAATTTTAAGGCAAGTATGAGTTGATAAAAGCATAGAGCTTCTCGTTACCTTTTCATGGATATAAGGATCGTCAAAATCGTATTTATAATTAAGAATTTATTGCCTTCGGAGGATTACAGGGTTTAAGGATAACCCTAGTACATGGGTTGTACATAGGGAGTATGCAGGGCATACTAGTGCAAAGTTCAGTATGCGAGGCGTACACTGGTGTACGCTTGGTGTACTAAGAGGGATTGATCGCGGGACTGACGCCTCGTATGCTGGGCAAACAAGGATTACGTTGGGTGTATGAGGGTTTAATGAAACCCTAGTTT
The DNA here is from genome assembly GCF_052625555.1 of Lactuca saligna. NCBI lineage: Eukaryota > Viridiplantae > Streptophyta > Magnoliopsida > Asterales > Asteraceae > Lactuca > Lactuca saligna. The sequence continues at coordinate 50,656,124 of NC_136417.1, forward strand.
TGAGATGTTGCACCCTATTTAAGCTCATTAAGTCCCTAGGGCTGGGCTCTTTACCATCATTCATACCTCCTAAACCCTAAATTTAGACCCTTAGCCTCCATTATTATGTCTTTGAGCTGTTGAGGAGAATTTGGTGCTTATCTTGCTCATTTTGAAGAGATTGAAGAAGATTGAAGGTGTATTGCTTAGTGTGAAGCTTAGAGATCCAAAATCATCACTTATGTTGCAAGTTTTTTGAGGTATCAAGTTCATACCTTGTCTTTTCCTTTCTTAGATCTCTTCATATTATGGTTTTATGCTTCTTTGTCCCATTTTGGTTGGTCTTGATAGGTTAAGGCCATTTTAGAAGCTAAGTCTTGTAGATCTGGATGTTTGGAGGGTTCATTATGCTTAAAGGTGCAAATTTTATGGGGGTTATGGTCTCATGCATGCATTAAGTCATCTATTAAGTCCTTTTGAGCTTTAAGAACTTCATTAAGCCATGCATGCACGTTAAGTTGGCAACTTTACTTGGTAAACCATCTCAAGGATGTCAAATCTAATTTTTGGAGTAAAGTCTTCATGGATTAAGAGTTGGAAATGAAAGTTGGTTGAATGAGGGAGTACATTGGGTGTACAAGCAGGTACGCTTAGCGTACAAGCCCTAAGGTGAGTAATCCCCACATACTCAGCAGGATGGGCCTTGGAAACTTGGGTCTTCGATTTGGGCCATATTTTAGGCTTAGATGATTAGGGTTATGTTAGGCCATTAGGAATCTCTTGTTAAGCTATTGGAATTTAATTGGACTCCTTGGTTGTAGGCCCATGAAAGGGATTGGGGCCTAATTTGGAAATTTGGGCCTTATTGGGCTTTGAGTGGTTATTATGGAATTTGGGCCTTTGGTCATTTGGATTGGGTTGAGTTATGGAAAGGGTAAAAAGGTCTTTGACTCTAGTTTGGACTCTCAATATAGGTCAAGATTCGATTATTGATTGGATGATTATTTTGTGTCTGATAGCGCGGGGATTTTAGCGAGCCACTAGCCAAACATTTTTTTTCCATGAGATTTGGTTGTGCGAGGTGAGTTTCCTCACTATGTTTAGTGGGTCGAAGGCACCAATGTCGTCCCATGATCTGTTATGCTAGGATATTAGATATTTGTGTGACTCTTGTATGTGTATGAGCTTGTATGCTTCAGGGTGGGGTCCGATGGTTACTTTGTATGCTAGTATCTGGTTATGCGTATGTGATTTGTATATTGGCGGGGCCCGTTATGCGAGTTTGGGCGGGGCCCTTTATACTCAGTGGGTGTGGCCCGATGATTGTACGGTATGTTATTATTTTTGTGATTTTCACATGTGTTTGTACGTTTATTCTTATAAGTTTATATGTATGATGGGCGGGGCTCGATCTGTACACCGAGTGGGGGTCGATGTCGGGCAAGGCCCAATAACAGGGAGGGGGCCAATATGTGTTTATCTATGTTTGTATGGTATGTGGTATTTTGGGGAACTCACTAAGCTTTGTGCTTACGGTTTTTAGTTTATATTTTAGGTACTTCTGTTTTCAAAGGGAAGAGCTTGGGATGATTATAGAGCAAAGACCACCTCATTCCGCATTTTCATAATTTACTCTGATGTGATATGATGATTGATACATTAGTTTTATCTGGATTTTTATGATGATGTTTTTGGGATACTTGTTTATTAATTTAGAAATGAAATTTTTGGGTCATTTATTTGGTACATTACAACTTTTAATTGGTATCTCTACAATAGGAGGAGGTGCGAGTATTCCTCGAGAAGTACTTGTTGGTGTTGTGCTATTGGAGTTTTCATTATATCTAGAAAACTTATCTTCGAAGAATTCCACATCTCTGGATTCTACGACAACACCAGATTCATCATCCAATAATCGGTAAGCCTTGTTGTTCTGAGCATATCCAATTAACACACTCTTCACACCTCAAGCTCCCAATTTGGATCTCTAAGGATTAGTTGTCTAATAATAAGCCACACACCCCCATACTTTCAAATAGTCTAGGTTATGCTTTCTACCTTTCCACAACTCATACGGGCTTGTAGGAATCACACAACTAGTGATCCTATGATGAACATGACAAGCAGTCAATAGTGCTTATCCACTTAGATTATTTAGTAGACTAGATTGATTCAACATGTAGTTGACCATCTCACAAAGGGTCCTATTCCTTCTCTTAGCCAAACCATTATGTTTGGGAGTATATGGTGAAGTTCTCTCATGTTTGATTCCATTCTCTTCGCGGAATGTGTCAAACTCTTGGTTGAAATATTCTTTGCCCCTGTCTAAGCGAAGAATTTTGTTGCGTCTTTCAAGTTGATTTTCCACTTTAGCCTTATATAGTTTAAATGCATTAAAAGCTTCATCTTTTGATATCAACAATTAAACATGTAGATATCGACTGGAGTCATCACAAAATGTGATGAAATACCTTTTTCCTCCTCGAGTAAGTATTCCATTTAATTCATACATATCAGAATAAATCAACTCAAGTAATGATGTATTTCTCTTAACTAGTGGAAAAGGTTTCGTTGTAAACTTTGAGTTCACACAAGTTTCACATTTTTCAAAGTCTTTTGTGTCATATTTTAACATTCCTTTAGACTGCATTTTTCCAATGTTTTTAACATTAGTGTATGCTAAACGTTTATGCCATAAAGAAATTGAACAAAAAAAATAACCAAAAAAGTTCAATTCATTCACATTAGTAACCAATCCACCAATTACATCATTACTAGCAACACTAGACACACTTCCATTAGTACTATCAACACTAAACCCATTTGCACTACCCTCATCACTAAGGCACAAACGATACGTCCTGAATAATTGTTCGCCCTCCCAACATATCTTCTGCCCTTAGTGATCACAATCCTGCCTTTCTCAAGCTCCATCTTGAACCCACCTTTGTCAAATTTGTCCACAGAAACCAACCCCTTCTAGATATTAGGAACATGAAGAACATCTTGAAGGGGTAATCCATTCACCACATGTGAACTTCATACGAACATCACCTCTTCCTTGAACTTCAACTCTATGACCATCAGCACAGATAATTACCATTCCTCTTGGCATTAGATTGTAAGTGTGGAAGCCCTATCGTTTCCCATAAACATGCACAGTGGCTCCAATGTCTACGAACCATCCTCGAACACATATTTTCTCGGGTAAGTGAAGAGATCATGAAAATCTCTCTAATGTTCACACTTGCCACCAATATCAATAACATGCTCAACTGCATGTGCTACTAGTCTTGATTTGCGATCTTTGCATTCTCCCGTGTACCGCTCAATCTCTTTGCAAACATGGCAAGGTCCGGTCCTCTTTGTCTTTGAGTTAGGATTCTAATGACTCGGTTTCTTGAAGCTTTGTTTCTTGGGTCCCAAGTTCCTTTTGTTTTGTCCAGACTTGGTCTGATAATCAAAACCCCCAGCTGATACATGATGCACACTCGATCCGACTTTAACATGCTTGTCCCTGATGCGAGTTTCCTCCTTAATGAGAAGCGTTTCTTCAGATCATCCAAGGAGTAGTCCTCAGATTTATGCATCATTCTTTTAGAGAAATCTTTCCATGAGGGTGGCAATTATGCGATGATTTCACCAACCTAAAAGAGTTATAGTATCGAGATGGAGAACATGTTATGCTTATTTACCATGATCTGGAGTTCATGCACTTGCTCAATGATAGGTTTATCATCAGCTATTTGAAAATCTTGGTACTTAGACACTAGGTACTTGTTAGTGCCTTCCTTATGTGCCTTGTACTTGAGTTTCATAGCTCTCTCAAATCTTTGACCAGTACGTAAAGATCATAAAGCCGATCAGACAGTAAGTTCTTGATGTAACCCACAAATAGTTCCTCAGCTTCTTTATGCAGAGCCCTTTGCTTTTCGTGATCAGATATGATCATTGGATCTATAGTTTTCCCTGCCTCGGGAATTGGATCAGCATGAATTGGGGTCAATTTTGGGACTAAAACATAGGTGAGCTTCAACACATGAAGCATGAACTTGAACTTGTCGGGCCAACGAGTGTAGTTCTGACCAACGAATCGGTAAAGCTTGGCAAACTCTTGGTTCATGTAGTGGAGACTAGCAGTTGATTTGGGTGTCCATTAGTCTGTTGATTTATAAACACAAATAAAAATCATTAAGATTGTTGTAAATCAAAACCAATAGATACACAAGGAAACTGACAAATAATATTGAGAATTATATATCGATTAGTTGCAAATAATAGATCCAATTATTATTAATATGATGACCAGGTTTCGTCTAGAAACCAAATCAATCTTTCTCGATTGGATCTGAAGTTGATTTGGTTGTCCAGTAGTCTATTGATTTATAAACACAAATAAAAATCCCTAAGATTTTTGTAAATCAAAACCAACAGACACGCAAGGAACCCGACAAATAATATTGAAAATTATATATCGATTAGTTGCGAATAATAGATTCGATTATTATTAATATGATTACCAAGTTTCGTCTAAAAACTAGATCAATCCTTCTTGATTGGATCTGGCTATAAGAAAGGTAGAAGGAGAGTGTCTTGTTATTAATGGATGAAAGTAAATACGAGACAAAAAGATAAAATTGGCATGTTGACGGCTGATCTTGATCTTAGAACTGCACAAATCGAACTCTTGTCTATAAAGGTTTTTATATCGATTTTATCGGTTGTAAGCAACAAAGTAAAACCCTAGGATTTAATGCAGATTTACCGAGTTTCCAATAGCAATGAAAAACGATAAAACGCAAAGTGAATATTCAAAAAGCTAGAGGAAATCGCCAAGAGAGAGTGAGAGCTTCGAAATTCATGTGTGTAATATGGCTCCTAGGGAGTATTTATAGGTTTTGAAGCCCTAGAAGGCAGTAAAGGGGTCCCTCATGGGTCGGCCCCCTAGAAACCCTAGGGCAACGACTTGCTCTCCAACCAAGCTGTTTTCTAAGCTCTCTAGAATATTTAGTTTCCTTATCCATGAAGTCAACATTGGTCAAGCGTTTGACCGGATTGGTCACACCGACTTGATGCGAACTCATCTAAAATAAAAGCTCATTGGCTCCCAACAACCGATGTGTCATGAGAAGTGCCAAGTACCCTAAATCATGAAGACATAATTTTGAAGAGAGTATCTATAAGTCGGGTAGAAATGGGAATAAAGAAGGAGCTGAACATGATTTCCACGGAAATAGTATGAGATCTCTCGATCTTTGTCTTCGGCTATTGTCTTAACAGGGGCAAGGCAATTGGAGAGATGAAAAGTCGAGCAAGACTTAAATAAATGGGATACATTTGGTCCTTGGGGTTTGGTCTTAGGCAAGAACACCCCCTCCCTCTTTGAACTTTCATAATAAATGGATACTTTCAGATCTAACAAAAATGGTCCCTGAAATATTTTTTTATTTCTTTTTATTATTCGATTTTTATATATTTCTTTTTAATTAAATTTTTTAACATTTGTACAATCTTAGTTATTTATTATTGAAAATTTATATTTCATTTTTAAAGTATTAAATTATTCGTTTTATTTATTAACTCCCCTTTTATTATTTTATATATTATTTTAATTCATTATGATATAATTATCAGATCCTAGCGCTCAAGAAAATTAAAAGAAATATATTCCTAACAATTTTAAATTGTTTACGGAAGGATATGGTGTTACACTATGTTTACTTGAAAAAAGCTATCTTAAACTTGATAATCTAGCTTATAAAAACTGATAGTTAATAAAAATTGTCAACCAAATATAAAATGGCATAACATGTATTTAGAATAATTATTCAATTTTATAAAACAAAGACATAATACATCAAATAAAAATTATACTAAATACATTAACAATAATTCTTTGAATATTTTGCATCACATATCGATTAAATATTGAATGATCATATAATTCTTCCGTAGCTATGTAATCATTATGTGTTAACAATGTTCAAAGTAAAAGAAGTTTAAATGCCATCTACTTCAAGAAAAATTAAAAATCAAATACATAAATGAATACCAACTACAAAGACAAGATGCTACTAAATTTTTAAATTTTGAAAATAAACAATATTGGCATCCAAGTAAAAGGATAACATCAAACTATATAGCTACTAGCATCAATAAGTTTGAAAAGTTAACATTTCAGTATAAAATATTTCGATTAATAAATTCTCCAACTTATGTTTCTGTTTAAACACACTTCAACCATGCCGATTTATAATCATCACCAAGGCATTTGAAGAATATATCCCTATTAGGCTATTAGTCATTACACCAAATATATATCCCCACCAACCTCAACAACACAATTTGCATCTATTCAATTCATAATAAACATTATCCGACTCTTAAACCATAATAAATACACTCTAAAATAATAATTAACCGAAAATATGTTCCTTTTTTTGTCTTATCTGCCTAGATACCATCACTAAACATTAAAAAAAAAAAAAAAAAAAAAAAAAAAAAAAAAAAAAAAAAAAAACCTACATACAAACGGAAAACTTGACAATTTCAGAGCAAAAATACCTCTACTACATGACATACTTGTAATAGTATCAATAATATTCCCAACACACCATCTACCCAATAAATAAATAAAAACCAAAGTAGATTATATTACACTAGAACACATTTTATACACATGAAATGACCAATAATCACATCAATCACAAGTTGAGTTGATAAAACAAAGAAGGAACAAGATCAACAACAGACCAAGCAAGACCAGCATACTGCACCAATCGGATACCCGTATCAACATCAAACGAATCCTCCCTCCTAAAAAACATCTTCTGTAGATACCCTCCTGAAGGTTTGACTTCATTTGACTTTTTGACCACTGAAGAACCGGTCAAACCTACAACATACCCAGATGACCTTACAGGTATTCCCAAGGCACTTGCTGTAATCGGTAGAATCCATTTCGCAAGAGCTTTGCTGCAAAACTTAACAAGCAAGATCGTCGGAATGCCGATTCCGATTCTACCACCGAAGGCCGGAATCGTCAATTCCGGTGTGAATAAACGCGATACGTTTTCGTGATGGAATTGATTGTAAGTTTGTTGGACTCCGGTTACCTGGACAATAACATATATTATAGGTTTGCATGTAAGGTATAATTATCAATTTGTTTATAATGAAAATAATATAAATAAAAAAAAGTTAAAATTCATACAATTCCCAATGCCACTCCAGTGAAGGCCGTGTGATACTCAAAACTTGGAGTTGGATGCTCGGGTGTTGGGTAGGCAAAGAGTAACAAGAAGCTAAGTGCAATCCAAAAGGACGTAACTGGAAAAAAGGTAAATTGTGGATTTTAATGATTTTGGTAAACATAATCAAGATTTTTTAAAATGGAAATAACGATTAAGTTAAGTACAAGAAAACATACCGTTTTGTCCTATAGTTACAAAATTGTCGATGTATTCATGAACACAAAGCCAAAAAGCAAGAATTATTAATCCAAGAACAAGGCCACCAATAATGTCGATCACACTATGCATTCCAAGATATATTCTTCCTACAAAAAAAAAGAATCAAGTGATGAAAATAGAGAAGAAAAGGGTATTTTGAGACAAAAATTTGAAACTTACCAAAGCCAATTAGGCCTACAAACAAGCAAACAAACATAAAGGTTGCTACTTGATAGTATGCATCTATATTCTCATTGTATGAGAAGATATAGTGTAAGAGGTACCTAAATATCATGAAGAATGTTAGTTAGTTGCTATTAGGGGTAGAAATGTAAATATGTTGTTATTTAATGCATACCCAGACAGGCAAATTGTGTTGAGAGTGTGAGAAGATGGAAACCCGTATTCCAATGCATTCTCTTTTTCGTCTTTAGTGGCTGTTAGAATTCTTATGGGTGGTGATTTGGGTCTTGGAGCAGATACCATATCCTACAAAATGCATGCGATTTTGTGAATATGAATAAACCTTTAAAAGGATAAACATTCAAGAACAAAAATGGAAATTATAAAAATTATACCTTTATACAATTCCCTGAATAATCACAGAACGCCATTAAAAGTGTCATTTGTCTTGCCAATTTTCCATGACCACTCTACAACATAAAAACTAACACCAATCAATTGTGTATATGGATTTAAATGCTTATTCCTCTTTCACAAATGAAATCTTTATATAAATATAAAAAGAATTTACCCAAAATAGCAAGGGAAGAAAGCCAGTATAAAAAGGCACAGAAACAACACAAGATATCCCAGAGAACAAAGCATCCCAAAAACCATGCTGGTATTTCTGAAATAATTCACAAAAAAGTTAAGTGAAAATCAAAGATTCGATACAAATAACAAGCAATTTGATGAGACAAGTGATATGGGTGTTAATGAAATGTTTGTGTTGCCCTACATACCCACCAAACTTTATGCGCAGAATTAGTAACCTAACAGAATACTAAGAAAATTCATGATATTAATGACATGGTTTCCTATAAAATGTTTGGAATTTCTTCAAGTATCAGCCGATAGGTTAAGTAAAAGTTGGAAACTGCCAACAAGAAGAACAAGAGAATTGTTGAGATTAGTGACATCGGTATTTCCGTCTCCGTACAATGCTGGTATACTCCACATACCAAACATAAATCAGAACAAAAATCGAAGGAATCCAACGTGAATAGAAACAAAGATATGAAATTGATGAGATTAGTGAATAGTGATATGGGTTTACGCAAAATCAAACGTTCAATTGTGAAAAGTGAACAAAATATTGTATACCTGGATCTGAAGAATAGTAGGAGCACCGGTGATTACACGACGAGACACCCATGGCTGTACCGAAGACCTAATCTTCTGGGTGACATTAAACATCGAAGATAAAACGACCCAAGTCAAAACCCCACACAAAAACGACACTTGCCATGTGGGTATGATGCTCTCCATTTGTGCCTCTGGTTCGTTGTCCCTCCAATTTTACGGAATTGAGGGATCAGAGAGAGCGAATCATGATGATTTTGTAAAATTTGAATTGGGAATTGACCTAATAACTTGGGAATGACCGTAAATGGACTATGACTTCGTTTTGGATTTTGTTGGGGAGAAGATTTCTAGCCAGTCGGCAGCCAATTCAGGAACAGTACAAAACTCTGGTTTTTATGCAATGTTTTGCAACTTGGAGCAATTTTTGAATAAAAAAATTGTGTAGATTCGTATCCAATTTAAAGACATTTTTGTTTCTCTGGGAGTTTTACTTTTACCTGGTTGGTAAAAATTAAAAAAATAATAATAATAATACTTTGTTTATTTTATGAATCTTCATAATGAAAAGCTATTTTATATATATATATATATATATATATATATATATATATATATATATATATATATATATATATATATATATATATATATATGATCAAATGAGAACATCAAAAAAATTGAGAATGTGAAAACAGATCTGAGCTCTTCAAATATTACGATCTAAGGTTAAAATAATTTATAAAAGTAATGAGATGAAATTGTAAATTTCTAAAAGTTATGGTATGAGATTGTAAATTTTTAATAATCTAAAGGGTAATATGGTCATTACATGTTAACTTATTTTTGTAAGTTGCTGGAATATCTCTCTGTCCCCCCCCCCCCCCCCCCCCCCGTTCCCTTTCTCTCTCTCTCTCTCTCTCACGTATCCTTCTTCCTCTCCCTATCTAAATACAAATTTCAAACCTTTAAAACCTAATTGAGCCGTCACCACCATACACCATATCGGAACTAAAAAAGTTAGGCCCGGAGGAGATCTAGGGGTACGATGGGCTGGAGAAAGTTGGAGATGAAGCGAATTTCTTCAAGGTAAGTTGGGATCTTCCCTGTAAAGTTGTTATGTGAGGCGTCAAAAGTTTGAAGGGCCCGCAACGATCTCAACGACGATGGAAGAGTTCCCTAAAAGAAGTTATTGCTTATGTCGAGATTCACAAGGCTGCTACAGCTGCTAATGGTGAATAATTTCGTTTAAGTTCTTAAGGTTGCCAACCTCTTGTGGAAGTTCTCCCGACGATTGATTACCACCCAAATTCAAGCTAATGGATAGTGTTGAGAGTTCAAATAGTTTCCTAGGTATTTCACCAGTAAGGTTATTTCGATCTATTCCTAACTTTATCAACCTCTTGCAGTTCCCCAAACTTGATGGCATGCTTCCATTGAATTCATTTAAGCCCAGGTCCAGTTCAATCAATAATGAAAGATTTCCTAAAGAACCAGGAATGTTCCCTGAGAAAGAGTTATTCTTAAGATCTAGTTTCTATAAACTTCCAAGATTGCTAAAGTTCACCTGATTAATTGTGCCTTTGAGTTTGTTATTAGACAAGTCTAGAGAAGTTCGGTCGGAAAGATTACCAATTGATGAAGGAAGGCCACCAGAAAAAGCATTTGAAGCAAGGCTTAGAAAACTTAGTGTATTAGACAAGTTTCCTAGAGAATATGGCAAAAAACCTTCCACCGAGTCCACATTTACCAAGGGAAAGAATTTCAAGGGATGTAAGATTCCCGATGAACCTTGGAATCCCACCTGAGAAATTGTTGACCCGAAGGATGTGTAAATAGTGTTATTCATTTATGAATAGCACGTGTATTCATTTATGATAGAATGTGTATTAATTTATAAATGACAGTGTATTCATTTGTGAATTGCAGTGTATCCATGTGTGAATGATTGTATTTATTTATGAATATTAGTGTATTCATGTGAATGGGTGTATTTATTTATGATTAGAGGTATTCATTTTATGAAAAATTGATAATTTTTACACTTTTTTTATTTTCAATTTATGAAAAGTGTATTGAATTATTTGTAATTTGATGTGTTTTCATTTATGATTGGAAGTGTATTGATTTAGGATTGGATTTCTATTCATTTTTTTTTGAAAAACAAAAACGTGAAATAGTAGAAAATAATATTTTTTTTAAGATTTTCTTTTCAGATTTAAAATAAAAGGTAATATTAATTTTTTAGGTGATTTTTTTGAAACGGTCATAAATAATTTTTGGGAAAAATCATAATATATATATATATATATATATATATATATATATATATATATATATATATATATATATTATTAACTAAAAGGAAATATTAATTTTGTTAGGTAATTAAAATCATTATCCCTAGATTTTAGGAAATCATTAATTAATATTTATATAAAGCTACTAATATACCCTTATAAAATGATTGGTCAAAAACTGTTCTCGCATTCTCAACCTTTTAGGTGTTCTCATTTGATCTTCTCCGTATATATATATATATATATATATATATATATATATATATATATATATATATATATATATATATATATATATATATATATATTCAAATGTTTCCAACAAGTGCACCAATCACAATTTAGCAAATTATTAATTATTTTATTAAATATGTAATGGTAGTAGAACTGACAGTTTGTGTATTCGTGTCATGAAAACGTGTCAGCTACGAATTTAACACGATACCATTATACGATTAGAAATAAGTTTTATCTCAATTTTTAAGATGTATTTGTGTTGTGTCGTGTCTCTCACAGATTTGTGTATTCATGTCTGGAATTGCCAGGCCTAAATGGTAGTTATGTAATCTTTCATTTTAATTCTTTATTCATTATGATTCTTATCCCTTTATATTAGGCAATGATTTATGATTGATTTAGTTATCATTAATTTAATTTTCTTTATATATTCGATTCAAACGTCCCCCACACACAGATCACAATTGTCGATTCCATTAGCTGCTTATTACTTTGTTCTACACAATCGATGGATGTTCATACTGGAAATTGGAACCAGGTATTCATACAATATGAACAAGAACATCTGACCAGGATAGTGAAGATTCGAGTCAAATGTCCCCCGCACACCCTTTTACTGTTTTACATATACATATGTATCAAATATGATAATCTTGCAGGATAATGAAGATCAGAATCCCGAGAAGGATCTGGGTAATTTCAATGATCCCAAGAATCCGGTGAATGAAGTTGTGAAGGAAAAAAGAAGATGTAAAATATGCTTTAGACTTGGTCATGATAGCAGGAAATGTCTTTTTGGATTGTAGAAAGCTTAGAACTACAAGAAATTCATCAAATTAGTCGTTTTTAGATATTTTAAAGTTTGGTTTCAGTAAATTAAAAGTGTGTTTTGATGAATTATTTGTTATTATTAAGTTTCATTTCAGTGTAATAAAATTATCGTTTGATGAATTCTACGTGTTTTTCTGTTATTTTTATGTTTACAACTAATAAGATGTTTGTGTTTTTCTGGTATATTTATGTTTCATAGGATCATACAGTTATCATTCCAAAAGAATGCCAGAAAAAACATTACAGTTATCATTCCAACAGAATGTCAAAAAAAAAATGTTCGTTATATTTCATAAAATATGCTTGATTTTCATAAAATAAAAACACATAATGTCAAAAATAAAATTTGTAAACAATGAGCAATACAATGAATTGAACTTAAACAGTTTAAGAGTTAACTCTCTTGTAAGTCATATTACTATAACATTCTAGTAGAATGATTTGAAAAACACAAATCATACATGCATAAATGATTCTAAATACACTTCCTACTCTATAATACATATTCGAACTCAATAAACATCAAATAAAACAAAAAAAAATACCTTTAGGTTCCGCAACGAAATCATCATCGTCATCTTCAAGATTCAAGGCGTTTCTGATGTGTTTTTGAACTTCGACTTGAATGAAGTCAATCATGTACTCATTCTTCTAGAATACCGTTCACAGAAGCCCCCAAATGTCAATTCCGTCTTGTAGGGTAAAATGTCAATATTTATATGCAAGAAACTTTAAAGAATCTTCCGATTTTGAAGATTGATGCAATAAATCAGAATATATTTTGATCTCCAAAGGAATTGGTTTTCGATTTTGATAGTATGCGAGATATTTTGAATTATCAGTTGATCACTTCCATAGTTATCGACCGTTTCCTATTAAAATTATGAGGCAATGTACCATTATTGTAACACCTGATTCCTGGTATGCCTTTAATTCAAGTATTTCTATTGTTTTTCTCTGGGACTCGACGAGTTGGAGGCCCAACTCGTCGAGTAGAGTCGTGATACATGGGGAGTTTAAGTAGTCTACTCGACGAGTCAGTAGACCGACTCGGCGAGTAGACGATGTTTGAGTGAAACCCTAAATTGAGGGTTTGCACCCTATTTAAACACATTATAACCCCTCAAATCAACCCGCATCGCCTAGAGCAGACCCTAACTCGAAACCCTAGCCATTTATTGTGTGTTCTTGAGCCTTGTGGTGTTATTTTATGTGGTTGAAGCTTGGAGTGAAGAAGGAGGCTTGTGAGATCAAGGGGAAACAAGAAGATCCAGAGTTTTGAACACATTTCAAGCTTGTTTGAGGTATAAAGCTGAAACCTTGGCTATTACTTGCTTAGATCTTGATTTTGGACCATTTTCTACATTTTTCTAAGCCTTCGTAAGGTTGTATTCGGGTTTGAGTGTGGAAGTGAGTTTTGCACTTCAGATATGGGGCCATTGGGGGTCTTTATGGCATAAAGATGCCAACTTTGTTGCCATAAACACCCAATGCATCTTATAGACCTTCTTTCATGGCTTTTTGAGCCAAAGGCCCTATGCATGTACACCAAGTTCGAAGCTTTACGTGTAAAATGGATACTAGGAGGCCAGATCTATGGTTTTGATGTGTTAAGACGCAATCAAATCGACTGTATAGTAATGGTCAAGGATGGACTTGATGATTCATTATTGGGACTCGACGAGTCAGGGTGTAATGACCACTAAATCCTTTATGTTCTTGGGCCAGATGTTAGGATACAAGGTCCCTCAGTTGCATAGAATCATAAGGGACCTGGGAATCATAGGACTCGATGAGTTGTTCTTGGGACTCGGCGAGTCTAAGGCAATCTCCCAAACCATGAAGATGGACTCGAAGGGTTGTTCATACAACTCGGCGAGTCATAGACCGGACACATTCATATGTTGAAGATGAACTCGACGAGTTCAAGGAAGAACTTAGCGAGTCAGTTGAAGATTGAATGAAGTGTTGTTGAAGATGAACTCGGCGAGCTCTTACTAGACTCGACGAGTAGGGACGGGTTTGTAGTATTTTGTGGACAAAGGGACTCGACGAGTTGGCGGACTAACTCGACGAGTCTGGTCAACCAAAGAGTTGACTTGACCAGGGTTTGACTTTGACCTGGATTTGAGTTGACCCTTGTAGGGGTTGTGAGCACAAGTTGATAACTTAGAGGGATTGTCGTGTAGGGATTGAGGAGGTAATGAGACCCGACTTTCACACCGAGGACAGTACAGACACTACACGACTTGGAGGTGAGTTTCCTTCTAGTAGGGGTGGGTCTACGGCCATAATGCCGACCCACCAGCAAGGGCGTTGCATAGATGGTTGTCTTTGTGATAATCATCTAGGATTAATGTGCAATATGATTACTGTGCTTGATATGATCATTGTATTTGATATACTTGTTGTGCTTGATATGTATTAGTAATAGCAAGGGTGAAATAGTCTTCGGATACCGGTTGAAAGATCGAAGGGGACGGTAGCTCCCGGTTACCGGTTGAAAGATACCGAAGAGGAGGGTAGTTCCCAGTTACCGTTTGAAAGATACTGAAGGGGAGGGTAGCTCCTAGTTACCGGTTGAAAGATACCGAAGGGGGAGGATAGCTCCCAGTTACCGGTTAGAAGATACCGAAGAATATGCATTATTTGGTATGGGTATGATGGGAGAACTCTCTAAGCTTTGTGCTTACAGCTTCAATTTTGGTTTCAGGTACCTCTTTGTCTAAGGGGAAGGAGTCGGCGGTGTAGCAGCGCATCACACACACATATGGTTTCCGCGTGGAGATTTCTGGGATTGTACTCTGATTTTTATTACTTTTGATGATATGGTTTTTCAGACACGTTGTTATGATTTTAAAAATTGATATGACATTGGCAATGTTTGGTAAACTATGTTATGAATCTCGTAATTAAAAATGAAATTTTTGGCCTCGAAAATTGGGATGTTACAAGTTGGTATCAGAGCCTTGGTTTGAAGGATTCGGACACATCATAAGGGGTGTATGAACTCAAACTGAGGGCTTGAAAGAGTTTTACAAGGAAATAGTTTTTCTAAAATCTAAATTAAAGAGTTTTGAGAAAGAATGAGGTGTGTCATGCGTACGACCGGCCGAGCTCAAGTAAGTCTTCCCCAAGATACACATACTTGTTTTGTTATATGATGTGTTTATGAGAACTGCATGCTAGATTAGGGCTAAGGATCTAGGAGGATGCCTTGTATGCCTGTTATGTGTTTATGAGAACTGCATGCTAGATTAGGGCTAAGGATATAGGAGAATGCCTTGTATGCTTGTTACGTGTTTATGAGAACTTCATGCTAAAACAGGGCTAAGGATCTAGGAAGGATGTCTCGTATGCCTGCTATAGGATCTCATTGAACCGTATGTTAGAGCTGTTAGTTAGTAGTGAGATAGCCTGATTAGGTTATGCTTGATTTGGTTACTCAATGCACGAATGTTGCTTGCTTTGTGCTATAGGGGTTATGGCTAACTTTAACTAACTACTAAGCGAATATATAACAGTATTCGCAAGCTAGTTAGGGAAAGGTGGTAGGGACCCTAGTACAGCTGATAATGGAGAGTAGGTCGGAGGGTGCCCTAGGAAAGCCTAGGATGAGATCAGTTGGAAAGGGATAATGGTTAAGTGTGACAACCCGATATTTCAACTACATGTAAACGACCTAAAAAGTCAAGTATTGTAACCACGTTAGTTGTAATAAAATTTACTTCGAAAATAAAATGTCCAAAAATCACCAAATAAATTACCTTTTATGATAGATGTCATTAAACCATGATCCTACGTAAAAAGAATGCTCGAATCCGACTTCGTATAAGAAGGTTAGGAATTTTTCAAGTTCGGATTAACGGCAGGCGACTAAAAACTCGAATCAGAGATCGAGCGACTTTTGGCCGGAATGACCTAAACGAGAATCGAAGGTCTCATCGATGGTATTTCAGCGGTAAAAAGTCTGGCAAAAACCGACGTCAGATAAAGGAGTTATGAATTTCTAAAGAAATTTTCTTACCGCGACCTTTTAAAAATAAATAATAAAAATAATTTCGGAATTTTCCGACGGAATCTAAACGAAAGTCGTAGAGTATGGTCTCACCTTCGCGGGGATATAAAGAACGTCGAAAACGGAGTTCGTATGAAGAAGATATGAATTTTTGAAGTTTATTAAATAAATTATATATTTATTTAAATCAAAAATCCGGTATTATCCGAAGGGGGAGTCAGCGTACTCATCCGAGTTATGCGCCGCGTAACCCTGTACGCCCCGCGTACGCGAAGGCATTGGCCTCGGATTGTCCATGTCACGCCTGTGCGAGCCACCATCCCGTCCCATCCGAGCTTCGAGGCAGTCGAGGACTCGGTCACCCATGACGTACGCGTACGCCCAACGTACGTGCATACGCCCCGCGTAACGAGGCCTCTCAGCCTCCTATAAATAGAGATGCGAGGGTTCCAGGAAATTCACCCTCTCTCTCTCATTTCTCTCACGATATTGCCTCGATTTTCATTCCCACAATACCCCGAAGCCCCGATCACTTTGCTCGAGTCCCGAAGGTCGTTCGTGCCCCCGAGGTTCCCGAGAATCGTGAGGAAATCCACTTTCGCAAGCCAAAACTCTGTCCGGTTTTCCATCTCGCAACCTCCGATTTTACAAGTGAGTTCATACCCCTATAATTCACGTTTTAAATGTTTTATGAGTACTTTTACATGCTTTTAAGGGGGGGGGGGAGAGAGAGAATTCAAGTAAAACACTCGGCTATTATCGGGTGTTATATAAACTTTCACTTTACGCGTTTTATCAAAGGAATCATATGTGATTTGAAACTATCAGGAAATCTTTTATATGCAAAGTATAACACGATAACATTTTATCTTTTGAAATGAGAAACGATTTAAGTATTTATATAAATCAGATACTTTGATTATATTACATTCGGTGTGTCGGTTTTGGCACTACAAAAACTACACTTTTTCATAACAAGTGAACATTTTCATTACGGGTTTATTTAACAAATGAAACACACTTTTAGGAAACTATAATAGGTATAGTCTCACGAGAATGCTACAAACCTTACATACATGGAAATACTATTACGATAAGCTACTTTCATATACAATAACTAACGAACATTTTCACACGTAAATCTGTTTTATACTAAGTTTTGTGAGACATTAACTTCACGTACGTTCGAGTACACATTTCAAGTCCTGTATTATATACCAGAATCCCTTGGAGGGGGAGCATGATGTTTGTGTATAGATCTATACGGGCTTGACAACCCACACCCTGACTGTTAGCTACAGTCCACCTTTTGGGGTGACAAACGTCAGAACATTCCAACGCCTGAAGAACGTTGTGTATAGGCATTCCTTGTCAATAACATGGTTATAAAACTCACATGGGGTATTAAAACACAATGATTTACGGAGTTTTTCGGACAAATTGAAATCTTTATACTTACATACATTTACTAGAAACAAGCAATTGTCGTGAAAGAAGGTTACAATTATACTAGTAGAAAATATAGAATTTTCTAGGAACATGCAAACAAAGAACAAAAACATTTCATTTCATACAAACATTGTCATTAATACTTATGAAACTCACCAGCTTAAATGCTGATCTACTCTTTCAAAACTACTTGTATGTCCCAGGGATTCAGTAATTACAGGTAACAAACAGATTTTGAAGAAGGGACGCTGCGGCGCCAACTTAATTTCATATTTTGACATCATTATGTAATTGATTTTGAACATGTACACTTTTAAACATTGTAAACTTTCAATTATATATATGATGGTTGTATTGCTTTCTTTACTATGTATTCATTTGTTACGTTACCACATGAAGTCATTCGCCCCCAAACGTTTCCATCGTTCCGGTTTGGGGGTGTGACATTAAGGGACTTGGTAAAGTTCAGGCAATCCTTGAGAAAAGTACAGATAGATGCGGAAGCTAGTATGGGCCCATACTACTGAAAGCATAGGATTCGTACTCGAGTCAAGGAGGGCCAAGATGGAACCAGGAAACTTGGGGGAGTGTGTGACATCTCTTGAAAGTATGTATGGTCCTGACGTTTACGTGTTTTATTTTCATTATGGTGGTCACATGACATGGAGCAGGAGGTTCATGAGCAGGTCGATGACGGGCTACACGAGTTCATCGCGTCTGAGATCACGAGAGGTTTCCTTGAGGCGACCCCGGTCATTTTCGGGTTGATAAAGGAGGGGATTATTGAGCTGATGGAGGATCACCTCCGGATATTCAGGAGTGAGTTGGCATCTGGCCAGGCGGGTACACGCACACTGTCCTTCAAGGACTTCAGGAGGAGTGGTGCGCCGGACTTTCACGGGGTAAAGGACCCCATTGCTGCCAGGAAATGGATTGCAGACATTGAGTCTGCGCAATTGACGAGTTTCTGCCCGAAGGGGTCGAAGGTCCGGTTTGCTATGGGATGTTTGAGGGATAGAGCTAGAGATTGGTGGGAGTCAGTTGGTGACTCGCTGGGAGCCCCAACCATCGAGGCTATGACTTGGTTAGATTTTGTGACCCGGTTTAGGGCGAAGTTTGCGCCAGCTGTGGAGCTTCAGCAGCTGGCCAGTGAGTTTCTTGATATGAGACAGACGACCGAGACAGTGGCGGAGATCACCGCCAAGTTCCATGAGAGGGACTTGTTGGTACCTCAGTACGCAGGGGATGAGGAGATACGGAAGATACCGAAAAATATGCATTATTTGGTATGGGTATGATGGGGGAACTCACTAAGCTTTGTGCTTACAGTTTTCATTTTTGGTTTTAGGTACCTCTTCGTCTAAGGGGAAGGAGCCAACGGTGTAGCAACGCATCACACACACATATGGCTTCCGCATGGAGATTTCTGGGATTGTACTCTGATTTTTATTACTTTTGATGATATGGTTTTCAGACACGTTGTTATGATTTTATAAATTGATATGACATTGGCAATGTTTGGTAAACTATGTTAAGAATCTCGAAATTAAAAATGAAATTTTTGGCCTCGAAAATTGTGATGTAAGAATTATACCTTTGCATGACCAGTCATTTAATGAAATCCTATTAATTTGTTTTTTTTTTCTATCAGAAAATCACTTTCTTAATTTACCATAAATGATTGGCCTAGAATCCTTTACACAAGCATATAATACTTAGCAAAAACAAAATAACATAACCCTATATATATATATATATATATATATATATATATATATATATATATATATATATATATATATATAAGTTTAAGTCGTTCAACACAAAATGATGGGTTGTAGACTTTTACAATAGACATACATGCATCAAATTATAACAAAATTCATTTTTTTCGTTAAATTTTTTAAGACATGTCTTTTATCGAAAAAAAAAAAATCAAATATACTATTATTCATGATTTTTCGTCATCTTTCCAAAAAGATCCATATTTATATATGAAAAAATGATTTAAAAAAAAACACTTCATTTCCTTGTTTTTGAAAAAGTTAAGGTCAACTTTTTATCGAAAAAATTTAAAAAATATATCAAAATTCATATTTTTTGGTACTTTTTAAACATAGATTTATATCCATATAAAAATAAGAATTTCCTGTTCAAATTCACATTATGAATTTACTCAGATTCACATTCCGAATCTACTCAAATTCACCTTGCAAATCTGCTCATATTTACAGTGTCAATAATAGTTAGTTAGATTTACATTGTGAGTTCTGAAAACTAAATTATATACAGTTCAGATTTACAATATGAATTAATTCAATATAATAAATTTATTTGTTAATTTTACAAAACTAATTTATTAGTAATCAAAACATTAAAATATTATAAAATTATATGAAAATATATTTCGATTCATATGTAAATTTCATTAAGTTAATTTGTGAATGATCAAATAGTTGATATAGTAAGTCGGATTTACCTTGTGAATGTTAAAATTATAATATTTACAGTTCAGATTCACAATCTGAACTGATCTAGTTTTTTTTAATCGATGTTGATATTATCTAATAGAGGACAAAAAAATTGAGATTTTTGGTATATAGTTAGTTTTTTGGATAAAAATAAATTTAAATATTGAAAAAACAACAACAACAACAACAAACAAACAAAAAGAAGTGGGTTTTTTTCAATGAAAAAAATTGTTTTTTATATATCAATATTGATATCTATGAAAAGATGACGAAAAATCGTGAACAACGGTATATTCGTTTTTTTCGATATAAAACATACCTTAAAAGCAATTTAAACAAAAAAAAGAGGTGAGTTTTTTTAATCTAGTGTACGTGCGTCGAATGTAGAAATGCTCATCCATTCCTTTGGTTGTTGATCGTTATGATTTCCAACGCTCACGATTAGTTCTTTGGTTCCTTGTTAATAATGGATCTCTATGAAACCATATATATATATATATATATATATATATATATATATATATATATATATATATATATATATGCAAATAATATTAAAAATATAACTTTTAGCTAAATAATATTACATTAGGTATATAGATAATTATTCGATTTTATTTTAAAGAACATAATAACAACATATTTAGAAAAAATGTCTCTGTGTTGGTGTTGACCAAGCCAACCATCTTCTAGTCGCATATATTTGACAATGGGCGTGTTCGGCACGGAGCGTTCGGGAGCATTTGAGAGCTTCTAGCTTCTAGCGTTTAGTTTAAACAAAATGCTTCAAATCCAAATACTACTTCATGTAGCGTTTAACAAAACACTACAAGCTACAAGCTACCTGCTACACGCTACAAGTCACCCGCTACTAGTTAATTTTGCCTAACATGCCCAATAACACATAGATATTGTGTTTACAGGTATTTTTCAATAAATTTAAGTATTTTGGGATTTAATATATATATATATATATATATATATATATATATATATATATATATATATTCAGCCACCACAACTCTTTGTTGTTTGTATGAGGCTAAATGTTAAATGTAACATGATGTTGGGTGCATGGAGAATGACCACCCGAGCGATTAGATGAACAAAACTAAGCAATATATATGTGTACCGATCTTAACAGGGAGCAGTTTATTCACGTGGGACTAACGAATCAATCAAGTGGTCAAGCTGACAGATCAGTGAAGAAAAGTCTTGCCTAAAATGTACTTATGACGGTTGGCGAAATGCTAGGGTTAAAGGATTTCATCGATCTTATGTGCCTTCATCATAAAACCATAACATCATCCTAGTATGACAGTTATGCACAACATATATTAATTATCATTATAATTTGTAACATAAAATAGTACATTTTAATTTGTAACATCATTATAATTTGTAATATCATCCTAGGTCATAAGGACAATAACCCTTGTAAATATCTTGTAAGATCACTACTCAACAATAAGTATCTACATTTTCTTTAATTGCATACTATAACATACAAATCCTATGATTAAACATTTAATTTAAACACGTAAGTCATGTTTAGTCCAAAACATAAAAACACTAAAAGATCCAACGACTGCACCTACTAAAAGACCAAAACTAATAATTCACAACACAAAACATGAGAAACAGCAGAACTCAACTTACCGAGTCCGAAAATTCCGCTTCTCAAGCTTTAGATTTTTCTATAAACATTCTATTATTTTATTTTATGAATCACCATATTATTGATACCATTTCCCTATAGTAATGAAAGTATCAATATGTTGCATTCACAAAAATGATTTGAAAATAAATTTTGATATGGGGACAACTTAACTAGTTTTTCAAATGAGTATAAAATCATGATTATGGGAATAACTGATGTGCACAAAAGTACCTACTAGTCTTAAATTTATAACCTAATAAACTCTTACTAACTATGCACCTATATGTAGTTTACCTAGTCAGATTAAAGTATAGCTTAGGTAAGTCGGGTGTCGATTACAGGGAACAAAATTCAATTAAATAATTACCTACTTCTAATTAAACTAAGAAACAAACTATGATTTGAGGGGTTTTTACTGATTTTTCAAGACCAGAATAACTTAATGTCACCTAAAATGTAAGTAAGCAACAAAAACAAAGTAACTTCAAGAATTAAAAGAATACTTCTGCCTAAATCCGATTTCACTTTCTCTTATGGTTGATTTCTAATGGATATATTATATTGATTACCAATATACTAGCTATTATGATCAAATATTTAGGCCTACCAATTTGTGAATGATAAAGCAGTGATCATGCACACGTAAACACCAAATTGATAACAGCACAATTGGACTATGAATGATATTAGCTACTCTTCTATGATCAAGTTAAGCAACAAAGCACTAATTATGACTAATTATGCTCTTCTAACACAGTTAAAGTACTAACTTTAATTACTTAAACTAAGATGTGATTAATCATAGCTCTAATTATCTAATGATCATAAACAATTAGGAGATAGAATCATGCAATTAATATGATCAATTAACACACAAAATCTGATTTATAAGCAATGTAAACTAGAAATAAAACATGCTAGGGTTTATAAATATCAAACACAAGTAAAATCAATATAATCATCCAAATATCGAAATCAACTAATATTGATCAAGTTCAGCTTCGCCAAACAAAAGTAAAAGGTATTTAACCTCACATTGTAGCAAAAAAACACAATAGATCCATGTAAAATAAACTAGACATAAGTATGAATAGAAAACCAACTAGATCAATGTTGAATTCTTCTAAACCTTCTCCAATCCTTGAGATCCACTTGAATTTCGATCTTCTTCTCAGTTTCTAAGGGTTCTTAGTCGCAATAAACCTCAAAAAACTGAATGTATCCTTCTGATTTTGAGCTAATGTCTGGGATTTTATAATTATCTAAATCTGACCACCATGTCGCGATCTCGTGTCTGCCAAGTCTGCTTGATGGGTTGTGAATATTCCATTTGCCGCTTCGTGTTGAAGAACATTATGACGTGGTCTTTTGTCTTCTTTTTTATTCTTTTGTTTTAGCTCACGTTTCGTGCTTCCAGCTCCTCGTATGCTTCCTTTTTGTCCTAAGCAAGTCTTCGCTGCTAAAAAACATATTGTAAACATAATAAGTATCTTTTGTTCCATATTAAGCATAATTGTAACTAAAATCATTATAAATATACATTAAATATGTAGTTAATTATGCACATATCAAAATACCCCACACTTGGCTTTCGCTGGCCACCAAGAAAAATTGATTTTATTATTATCATATCAAGACTTTAGCTACCAACATCGTACAAGACAATCCATTTTGAGCCTCTCCATTACTCCAAGATCGCTATGCATGCATTTGTGTCTATATTTTTCCTAAGAACTTCCCCAATCATAAATACTCATAAACTTCATAAACACTTCCCCACTTCTTTTAACCAACACTCATTTTATGCGTCCCTCAGAATCCATCCCAAGAAAACTTTCTTAAACTCAAGGTATTTTTGGTTAAGCCCCCAAGAATACAGATGGAAAATAACCTAGAAAATAAAAAATACAATAAATAACTTGCCAAATCTCACCTTATTCTTGAGTCTTCGATAATTTTGAGCTTTTCTTGATGATATTTCTTGATCTTCATAGCTTTGTAGACTCATTTTCCCAACTTTTCAACTTTTTTTTTTCTTTTTCTCACTTTTTTTTTCACTCAAAACTAAAAATCCTATAAAAACATATGCTTAAGCAAGGGAAGTTAACTTCAACCCTTATTGTTTAGAGGCATTAGTATAGTGGTTCAATGACTACATAAGCTCTCCTAGATAAATTTATGGTACACAATGCTAAACATATTATGGCCCTCAAACTAAGCAGGGTCGTGGTTTTGTTCCATGATTTCACTAGGATAGGGAAGCCAAAAATACACTATAACATTTATTTGATGGGTTATGAGCATAACAACAACCTATGTGTACATGCAACCCTAATTGCTTTGGATCTAAGTTTTTCACTAGTTGAACATGCAAATTGAATACCAAAGAAAAACCCTAGATCTAGCATACATAATTCGAAAATTACATAATAAAAGGGTTTTGATGTTTACCTTGCTTGTTATGTAGTAATAATAAGAACTCCTTGTGGATCCTTGACTCTTGAAAGATTAATGCCTGAAATGTTGCACCACTAATGGTTCACAAACACCACTAGCAAAAGGATGAGAGGAGAGAGAGGAGGGAATCACTTAGAATTTCGGCTAGGGTTTATTCTTAGCAAGCAATGGCCGAAAATCCTAAGCCTAGGTGTTCCTTATATAACTGAGGGTTTCTAGGGTTTCTTGAGGAAACCCTAATTTCCTGCTTAGGCCTTAAGCAACCCATGGACTCTTAGTTAGGAAGCCTTGGACAAAATCTGTAGGTCCTCCCTATAGGATTTTGCGCACTCCTAATTAAGGAGTCCATCATCCCAATTTCATAACTATCAATGATTTGCAAAACAACCCATGTTACCTTAACCAGTTCCTTTAATCTCAAATTAATTCCAAATTAATTTATAATTAAATAATATGGATTCTAATTAATATATTATTTTCAAAATAAATTAACACATCTATTTATTATTCCAAATAATAAATTCAACCTCTATCTCCAAAAGTCATCCTGTCAAGTTACTAGGGTGAAGGCAACCTAAAAGGACCATGCTACTCTCAAATCAATTACATACCAATTATAGTTATGGGCTTAGACACCTAATCCAATAGTTTCCCATTTAGATAAGTTTAATAACTATAACTACAAGTATGACTTGAAAATTTGACTAGCAATCGTAGCTTTCAAAAGCCGTTGTCGAACTATGACCTAGTCAGTTACAAGAACTTAGATAAGGGATCATATAATCCCCCGTTCTGCAAGATATCATGTGGACAAAGATATGAAATAGGATCATTCTCATTGTCCAATAGTTTGATTCCCGATTTCTGATTTGTATGATGAAGAACTTAATTGAACACTTCAATTCAATCCTGACCGGGCCTGACACATAAGTCAACACAAAATCATCGAGGGGCCCAAGATATCGCTTTTACCCCTTGGGATAAAACGAACAGATAAACTTTGACTCATATGCTTGTACTATTTACTCATTTAATCGTACACAATAATATGTTTTGTAACATCAAGTTATTGATGCGTTTATGCATTATCAATGCACAACCAACTTGTAACCAACAACTTGCATATCTCGGTTTAAAGATTATATGATATTATCGTCTCATAATTACTCATGATAAACTCCATGAAGTAATACTCTGAGAATGGGTTTAATCCAATACTAAAATCCCCACTTCAGGAGTACTCATGAACGTTGAAATAAACAATTGCTATGTCTAAACACTTAGAAAATCTACAAGACAATTCCTAACAATCTTTATTTAATACTTAATTCCAAAGTATGATTGAATATGGATACTTTGAACAATCCAATTATTCAGGAAGTAAAACATGCAAAAGTTGAAACTCAAAAATAAACAATTGACAAAAGATAGTAAACAATACTCATAAATAAATGTCCATTAATTAATCATCAAAGATAAATTACATTTATCTATTACAAGCTTCTGAAATATCTATCTAATCACCAAAACTAATATCATCATTCAGACCAATGCTCCTCGCATGTTGAATGTGCCTAATCTTACTCAGACCCTTTGTGAGGGGATCTACAAGATTCTCTTTTATTGATAACCTCTTGAAGATGAGGAGTCTTTCTTCTACCCGATGTCTAATGAAGTGATATTTTATGTCGAGATGTCTGGATCTTCCATGATCCCTTGGTTCCTTGGTCAAGGCAACCACTCCTTCATTATCGTAGGAAATCTCCATGGGCTCCTTTATGGCTGGTACAACTCCAAGGCCTCCAATGAAGTTTTTCAACCATATAGCCTCCTTTGACGCTTCACTCGCGACTATATACTCTGAATCACATGTTGAACCATCCACTGTCTCCTTCTTGGAACTCTTTAAAGTTACTGCTCCTCCATTGAGTGTAAACACCCAACCATACTAAGAACGAAAGTTGTCCTGATCTATCTGAAAACTGACATCACTATAACTAGTAACTCTCAAGTCATCACTCCTACCAAGTACAAGGACCAAGTCCTTAGTCCTTCGCAGATACTTAAGAATTTTCTTGACTGCTATCCATTGAGCTTTACCCATGTTCCCTTGATATCGACTGACCATGCTCAATGCAAAAGCCACATCAGGGTGAGTAGATGTCATAATGTACATGATCGAGCCAACAGTGGAAGCATATGCTACTCGACTCATTTCCGTTATCTCTGCATCAGTACTCGTACTCTGAGTCTTACCCAGCATGGTATTGCTCTGGATAGGCAATTCTCCTTTCTTGGAATTCTCCATGCTAAAATTCTTTAGCACTTTGTCCAAGTAAGTACTTTGACTATGTCCAATTAGTCTTATACTCCTATTTTCAAGATCCTTATTCCCAGAATATAAGCAGCTTCTCGTAGATCTTTCATAACGAAACACTTTCCAATCAAGGACTTAACTTCCTGTAGGATCGGAACGTCATTTCCTATGAGTAGTATGTCATTATCATACAATACTAGAAAGCTAACTCTACTCCCACTAGCTTTGACATATACACATGAATCATCTTCACTCCTAGAGAAACCAAACTCTTTGACTTTCTCATTGATGCAAAGATTCCATCTGCGAGAAGCTTTCTTCAATCCATAGATTGATTTCTCAAGCTTACACACTCTATTAGGGAATTTAGCATCCACAAAACCTTCTGGCTGACACATATAAACATCTTCAACCAGCTTTCCATTAAGGAAAGCAGTTTTGACATCCATATGCCAAATTTCATAATCATGAAATGCAACTATGGCTAACATAACCCTAATAGATTTGATCTTAGCCAGTGGTGAGAAGGTCTCATCATAGTCAACCCCTTGGGTTTGAGTAAATCCCTTCGCAACCAGTCATACCTTGAACATTTGTACCTTTCGATCCATATCTTTCTTCTTCTTGAAGATCCATTTGCACCCAACTATCTTACGACCTGACACATTCTCAACTAAGTTCCAAACTTGATTATCATATATGGACTGGACCTTGCTGTCCATTGCCTCTTTCCACTTGGTAGACTCTGGGCCCTCCATAGCTTCCTTGTAGTTAGAAGGCTCATCCAAGTGTATCAATGTAATATCACTGATAAACGTATCACCATTTGTAATAATATGGAAACCATAAAAGTTAGGTGCCATTCTAACTTAATTGGAACGTCTAAGAGGTAATGACTCGTAAATAGGTTCAATAGGAATTTCTTCCTCAGGTTGAGTGCTAGTGTTAGAGGTTCTTTCATCGTTTGACTCTTGAATTTCTTCAAGATCAATTGTACTCCCATTGTATCCTTTGCATATGAGTTCCATCTCACGGAAGACTCCCCTTTCATGCTACGAAGACCGTGTTCTCACTAGGTCTGTAGAACAAGTAACCAAAGGATTCTTTGGGTAACCGATGAAAATACATTGCTCACTTCAAGGTTCAAGCTTGCTGTGAGTCTCTCGTCTAAAGAAAACTTCACAAACCCAAACTTTGATATGTACCAACGAGGGAACCTTCCCTTTCCACATCTCGTGAGGTGTTTTGGAAACCTTCTTTTTTGGGACTAGATTAAGGATATGGGCGGCAGTCTCTAAGGCATACCCCAAAATGAGATTGGTAGCGAGGCTCGACTCATTATGGAACGAACCATGTCCAACAAGGTTTAATTATGCCTCTCAGCCACACCATTAAGTTTTGGTGTCTTAGGAGGTGTTAATTGTGAAACAATTCCACATTACTTGAGGTAGTCGTGGAACTCGATACTAAGATACTCACCACCCCTATCGGATCTGAGCATCTTGATCTTCCTGCCGAATTGATTTTTGACTTCTTGTTTAAACTCTTTAAACTTTTCAAAGGTTTCTCACATGTTCTTGATTAAGTAGATATATCCATATTTTCTATAATCATCAGTAAAAGTTACATAAAATCGATTTTCATCCCTTATGGTGGATCTGAATGGCCCACACACATTTGTGTGTAAGAGATCCAACAATCCTTCACCTCTTTCACAAGAACTAGTAAAAGGTGATTTAGTCATCTTTCTAATCAAACAAGATTCGCATGTATCATCTGACCTTAGGTCAATTGATTCCAACACTCCATCCTTTTGGAGGTGGGCAATACGCTTCTTATTTACATGTCCAAGAAGACAATGCCACACACATGCTTTCTGTAAATCATTAGATGCATCAATTTGTAACACACTATTTCCTAAATTGTCTACAACCATCACAATTTCGTATACACCATCACAAGGCAATGCTTCAAAATAAAATACACAATTATAATAAACATTAATAGATCCATTCTCATTATTAAAATAATATCTGAAACCTTTTCTGTACAAACCATGAAAGGAAATAATATTCTTCTTCATATCTAATGAGTAGCAACATTTATTCAAGTCTAAACATAATCCACTACTAAGCTTTAAATAATAAACACCGATCATGGTAACACGTGACGATCTCTTATTGCCCGTTATCAGGTTCATCTTTCCAAGCTCCATATTCCTACTTTCTATTAGTCCATGCAAGTCAGAGCAAATGTGAAAACCACATCCTGTATCAAGGACCCAAGAATTAAAATGCGATGAATGTTTAGCCAAAATAGTGTAAATATTTGCCGAGGTAGGCTTGATCTTTACATCCTTAATGTCCTGCAGGTACTTAGGGCGGCTTCGTTTCCAATGCCCCTTGTCTTGGTAGTAGAAGCATGTTGCATCTTTTGGGTCTGTGGCAGGGGGGCAGAATTGGATTTTCCTTTCGGTCCATTACTAGAAGACCCTTCATGAGACTTTGCCTTCCAATTTTGCATCGAGGGAGATTTCCTCTTTTTCCCCGTTTATTGTCCAATAGCCAGGACTGGAGCAGCAGTAGTAGGAGTGGATTCAACAACTTTTCCTTTCAATCCACTTTCTGCTGTTCTCAACATGCCTTGAATTTTGCTCAATGAGACTTCCTCTATGCTCAAATGATAAGAAATTTTGAACTGATCATAACAAGGAGGCAAAGAGTGCAAGACTATGTCAATACCCAACTCTTCGTCAAACTTCACATTAATCTTCAAGAGACGATCCACATAGCGTTGCATGCGTTGCAGGTGGGTCGTGATGGACTCTCCATCCTTCCTCTTGGTGGTTATGATTGACCTGACTATCTTATACCTTTCTTGACGTGCTCTTTGATGGTACTTCTCCATCTAGTCCTGACATATCTCATAAGGCCAATAGTCTTCATAAAACCGTTGTAGCTTAGGAGTCATAATTGCCACCATAATGCATGACACCTTAGTAACATCTTTACATTGAGCCCTATACTCAGCTATTTCTTAAGGAGTAGCTTTAGATTCATCTATCTCGTTTAGCTGTTTGTCGAAGACATATACCTTGTCTTCGAATCTCAAGGCCATTCTGATGTTGCAAATCCAATTATTAAAATTAGATCCATCGAATGTCACCTTGGCATAAATGCTCAAGAGCGAGAAAGAGTTGGGGGAGTTATTGTTGTTGGGAGCCAGAAGCGTTGTTTGAAGTATACATTTGAAAAAGAAGAAAGACAAGTTTTTTTATTAGATATGAAAATCCTTAGTATAACACCCAAATGAAATATTAAGGCTAGGACCCAACACAATAATTCACAATTCAGAAAAGGGATGTCGTAATCCAATTGTAAATTATTTGAAGGTAGGTAAATGATGATTTACCAATTCCACTATGAAAACGAAATTTAAAGTGAATTAGGTTTTAAATGAAATTCCTAGATCTTTTGAGATTCATTGAGTATTCAATGGCATGTTTAATCTTGATTATGCCCTTCAAATTTGTGAATGGGATGCCGAGGATCACAAATATGGTGTGAATAACGATGCAAATTAGCTTGGTACTCTCGATGTCATTTACCACCTATTTAATGTGCCACTTAACCGCACACGATCCATTGATCAATGATAATTTACGAGCTACCCATTGCCACCCTTTGTTAGTCTAGGTTAGTGTGTCGGTTAACCACAAACACTCCACTAACGACTTGACAAAGTGCAATGTGCAATTTCATGGGTTAGCATCAAGTTCACATTTTCCTAAAGTAACGAAGAATGAGAATTTAAAAAAAACATTTAGTTACTTTGTATTTTTCATAACTGTAACGACGTAAATTTCCAAACCAAATTTTTAATTTTTAAAACACATAAAACTAATATATTATATTGCATAAAACCACAAGTGTCTCAAGTGTCAACAAAAATCCACAATAAAAGTCAAATCCCAGAATCCTCAACAAGGTCTCGAACAGATGTGTACAATCATGTCGGCGCCTTCTCGCGATCCTCGGGAGTACGTGAAACACAATAACACGGTAAGCATGAAGCTTAATGAGTTCCCCAAAATACTACGTACATCACATTAGCCACTCGAGGCTATAACACTGTAAGACCCTCTGGTCTATGTGTCTCAGTGGGACCCTTCGGTCCCACGGTTCGTTGGACCCTCTGGTCACATGGATCATTGGGCCCTCTGGTCCGGTCATAATATAGCATATATGACACAGACAATACACAACTCGATTAAGCACATAAGACCTTTCGGTCACACATAAATACCACTCTAGGTAAGGTATAGTATGAAGACTCACCTTGTTGCTAGTAAGTAATAGACACGTACTCGAAAATCTTGAACTAGCCTCTGCCTAACACATTAGATAAGTATCTCTAATCAATACCCCACTCTTACTCAATTACACCACAAGTTCTCTTATTCTCTTTCTAACCCATGGGATGGGTAAAAGACTATTTTACCCCTTCATGGTCTTAAATGCTCATAATTGACCCATCCTTAAAGTTAACAAAAATCGATATGAGTCAACAGTTAAAGTTGAACTGACTCGTTGAGTGCACTCATGTGACTCGATGATTCCACTCGTATCCTCAGAGGTCTTGATAAGGTTTCACTCAACTCGCCGAGTTGTCCCCCAACTCGATGAGTTATCACTAGGTCACGAACGCTGGGACAATCCCGATCTGAATCGTCGAGTCATCTCATAGACTCGGCGAGTTTACCCCAATAGGGTTCCATATTTAGGCACCTGAGAGCACATCCGAAACTCCAACCTCTAGATCTATCCTCTTAATGTCCAAAAGTCACGTAAAGTTTCGATCTTGATGGCCATGCATGGCATATATTGCTCTATATGCCATCACCACTCCATTAATGCATCCAAAACGCAAAACTCTTTAGTTGATCAACTATTTCTATGAACTTTTGGACTCTCTGGACCTCACAAGGTCCAAATCTGAAGTCTAGACTCAAAAACAGGCTTGATGCATCCATAGCCCCATCAAGAAGGTGTTACAAGCCCTAAATCTCAAAAGCATGAAATCTAACCAACCTACAAGAAAGGTAAAAGCTTTTTACCTTGATCTGAAGCTTGAGATGAAGAAGAAGTAGATCTACTGGCCCTCCCTTCTTTCTATTTGATGAACCTTCCTTCCTTTTCAAGGAAATGAGCCAAAATGATCACAATATTAGCTATCCTCACTACTCAAGCTCACTATGGACGTTAGGGTTTCTCTCAAGGGTGCAAGGGTACTGGTGAGACAAAATGGAGGCTATAAGTGTCCTTAAATAGGTTACAGGTCCGGGAATTTAGGGTTTCCTCCGGCAGCGCTAACTCGGCGAGTTGGCTCACATACTCGTTTAGTCAGCTCATTAATCCACGTCACCAATTGCGACTCTACTCAACGAGTTGAGGCACCAAATCGTTGAGTTACTCAGTAAACCTCATAAATCAATAAGTAAAATAATATACTTGGGAATCTGGATGTTACAATTCTCCCCCACTAGAATCAGAATGCGCCCTCGAAGTCATGCTCTGCAAATAACTCTGGATGTTGCTCCCGCATCTCTGACTCCGACTCCCAAGTCAAATCAGACCCTCTCCGATGCTGCCACTGAACCTAAACCAGGGGCACTTCCTTGTTTCTAAAAACCTTCACCTTTCGATCCAAGATTGCGATTGGAATCACAATATAATTCAGGCTCGCATCTACCTGAATGTCCTCTAGTGGTACCATTGTCGTCTCATCGGCTACACACTTCCTCAACTGGGACACGTGGAAAGTGTTATGGATCTGACTCAACTCCGCAGGTAGCTCCAACTGGTATGCTACTCTACCCACTCTGGTGGTCACTCTGAAAGGATTGATGTATCAGGGTCCCAACTTACCCCGCTTCCTGATTCGGATCACCCCTTTCCATGGGGATACCTTAAGGAGCACAAAATCTCCGACCTGAAATTCTAGCTTGGATCATCGCCTGTCTGCATAAATCTTCTGGAGACTTTGTGTTGTTAGTAACCTCTTTCTGACGTGCTGAATCTACTTAGTCATTTTCAGTACTATCTCTGTGCCACCCATCACTCTCTGTCCCACTTCTCCCCAGCAAATGGGGGTCTGACACCTTCTCCCATACATAACCTCAAAGGGAGGCATACCAATACTCGAATGTTACATAAAATTGATTTTCATCCCTTGTGGTGGATCTGAAGGGCTCACACACATCTGTATGTATGAGGTCCAACAAACCTTCAAATCTTTCACAAGATCCAGTGAAAGGTGATTTTTTTTATCTTAACCAAAAGACAAGATTCACATGCATCATCCGACCTTAGGTCAAATGATTCCAACACTCCATCCTTTTGGACTTGGGCGATGTGTTTCTTATCAATGTGTCCAAGACAACAATGCCACAAGCATGATTTTTCTATACCATTCGACGAATAAATTTGAAATACACTATTGACCAAATTGTCTACACACATCACGGTCTCATACACACCATCACAAGGTAAAGCTTCAAAATATCATTTTTATAAGTAGTAATTGAACCATTCAAACATTAAAAGAATATTTGAAACTTTGTTTGAACAATGCATGAAAAGAAATAATGTTTTGTGTCATTTCTGACAAGTAGCAACAATTTATTAAATCTAAACTAACACCATCACTAAGCACTAGACTATAAACTCCAATCTTGGTAACAAGTGAAGATCGCCTATTCCCCTTGATCAAGTTCATCCTACCGTGCTCCACCTCCTTACTTCATCTTAGCTCTTGCAAATCAGAACAAATGTGAAATCCACATCCTGCATCACGTACCCAGAACGAGAATATGATGAGTTATTAGATGAAAGAGTTCTACAAAAGTTTTCTTCACCTTTCCATCTTTGATATCTTCAGATACTTCGGACAACTTCGTTTCTAATGCACCTTGTCATTACGGTAAAAGCATATAGCCTCTTTGGGATCAGAATAGGGCGGTATATATATATATATATATATATATATATATATATATAACGTCTTCACATTTCTCTTATTATATGCATATAGATAATTTAATGCATATAATGACTTTAGACCAAAACATTTATTTATTTATATTAATCATATAAGCTTTAGTTTATTTTATTAATATAAATATATTTTAAATCTAATAGCTAGACATATAATATATGTTTAATTAATTTATTGAGCCTTTTTTTTTTATAATGAATAAAGTATTTATCAAAATAATAAAATTTGTATATATAATATACGAATTCAAGGTATTATCAAATAAATGTTATTTCACGACCTATGCAAATTTATAATTGATGGATTCTTATTTACGAGTATATCAACTCTCGTTTATATTGTTTTGGCTTACAAATCACCAATATTTGTTTCATAACTTCCTCGTTATAACTCGGATATCAGAATTCGTTATATATCCGGAATCCTTATCACGACCACTACAACTTCCTTCATAGACATCGGCTTTATCTTAAACTTATTTTCGACGTTTATTTGTTTTATTGTTAGTTCATTAAATTATAATAATTAAGCATAAAACACATAATTCACATAATAATCAGAGAATTCATCTTTATTTCTTCAAAATGAGTTACAAAGCTTGACCTAGACTATTACACCATTATTAATGCTTTAGCCCAGAAACACGGGTGTTTTAATTCTCTCCCCCATAGGATGATTCTGTCCCCAGAATCATGTCACTCTCCGTTTCCCAGGTGAGATTTGGCTTAGTCGTATGTTTCCATTGCACAAGCATTAAATCGACCATCTTGCGTCGCAACTTTTTAGTCTTACAGTCAACGATTGCCTCTGGTTCTACAATTAGCCTCTTGCTTTCCTCCAGTCTTAACTCAGACATTTGAAATATGTCGGGAACATCTCCCGTGAACTTCCTCAAATAACACACATGGAAAGTGTTATGAATACCATCTAATTCTTCTGGTAGTACTAGCTTGTAAGCTTGATTCCCAACCCTCTGAAGAACTTTAAACGGTCCAATAAACATTAGACTCAACTTTCCCCTTTTACCAAATCTTATAAGTCCCTTCCACGGCGAGACTTTAAGCAAAACCGAATCACCAACTTCAAATGTTATCGGTTTTCTTTTCTTGTCAGCATAGCTCTTTTGACGATCCTGAGATGCTAACATCCTTTCCCTAAGCACTTTTAACTTTTCAGTTGTTTGATGGACTATCTCAGGTCCCATAAGCAGCTTTTCTGCAACTTCAAGCCAACATGATGATGTTCGACACTTCTGTCCATAAAAAACGTGATAAGGTGCCATTTTGATGCCCGAGTGGAAACTATTATTATAGGAAAATTCTACCAAAGGTAAATGTTCATCCCAGTTACCTTGAAATTCCAGGGTACATGCTCTCAGCATATCCTCCAGTGTTTGAATCGTGCGTTCACTCTGACCATCGGTTTGTGGATGGTACGCTGTACTTAGACACAATTTCGTACACAATTCCTCTTGTAGACGTTTCCAAAACCTCAACGTGAAACGACTATCACGATCCGATACAATAGTTAAAGGCACACCGTGAAGTCTTACTATCTCCTTCACGTAAGCATTAGCAAGTTTATCCATAGACCATTTCTCATTGGCTGCTATAAAGTGTGCATTGTTCATAAACCGATCAACGACCACCTAAATCATGTCGTGATCGTTCTTCGTTCTGGGCAGTTTAGTTATAAAATCCATAGTGATGTCTTCCCATTTACCCATGGGTATAGTTAAAGGTTCTAAACTCCCATTTGGTTTCTGATGTTGTGCCATAACTCTCACACATGTCACACACTTGGCCACATACTTTGCAACAATGAGCTTCATCGTCGGCCACCAATAGTAGGGTTTCAGATCCCTATACATTTTCATGCTACCGGGATGAATTGAGTACATAGTCTTGTGAGCTTCTTCGATCAGAATATCTCTTATTCCTCCTATCTTAGGTACCCAAATTCGATATTGGAATACCTTCAGTCCTTGACTGTTTATACCGAACACTAACATTTTACCCAAACGTTCTCCCTTTTGATCATTCTTCTCTGAAGCTTCTTCCTGAGCTTTCTTTATACTCTGCACAATTATTGAGACAACTTCAATTCTCAACTCTCTTGGCCTTTTCTTTTCAAGGCTTACCTTCCGACTGAGAGCATCAGCGACAATATTGGCTTTACTAGGGTGGTAAAGTATCTCACAGTCGTAGTCCTTAAGTAGTTCCAGCTAGCATTGTTGCCTCATATTCAATTCCTTCTGATTAAAGAGATATTGGAGACTCTTATAATCAGTGAAAATTTTGCACTTTGTGCCATAAAGATAATGCCTCCATATCTTTAAGGCGAATACTACCTCTGCCAACTCCAAATCATGAGTGGGGTAGTTCTTTTCGTGCTCTTTCAGTTGTCTTGATGCATATGCTATCACCTTATCCCGCTGGATCAGAACACAACCTAACCCAACTCTAGATGCATCACTATAAACTGCGAAGTCTTCAACTCCTTCTGGCAAAGAAAGAATTGGTGTTTCAAATAATTTCTTCTTTAACTTCTCAAAGGCTTCCTTATGCTTTTCACTCCAAGTATAAGTAGCTCCTTTGTGGGTCAAAGCTGTCAATGGAGCAGCTATTGAAGAAAAGCCTTGCATAAACCTTCTGTAATATCTAGCTAATCCCAAAAAGCTTCGGATCTCTGTGGGACTTTTTGGTTGTTCCCACTTCATTATAGCTTCAATTTTGCTGGATCAACCTTTATTCCATCTTGGTTGACCACATGACCCAAGAACTGGACTTCCTGGATCCAAAAATCACATTTGGAGAACTTAGCATATAACTTCTCCTTTTTCAATACTTCTAACACTTCTCGCAAGTGTTTACCATGCTCCTCCTGGCTTTTTGAGTAAATCAGAATGTCATCAATGAACACTATCACGGATTTATCGAGGAATGGTTTACAAACCCTATTCATCAAATCCATGAAGGCTACTGGAGCATTGGTTAGACCAAATGACATCACCAAAAAATCATAGTGTCCATATCTTGTTCTGAAAGCTGTTTTCTCAATATCCTGGTCTCTTACCTTTAGCTGATGATAACCTGACCTTAGATCGATCTTCGAGAAATATCTCGAACCTTGCAATTGATCGAACAGGTCATTAATCCTTGGTAATGGGTACTTGTTCTTTATTGTTGCCTTGTTCAGCTCTTTATAATCTATACAGATTCTCATGCTCCCATCCTTCTTCTTTACGAATAACACCGGAGCTCCCTAGGGTGATGAAATAGGTCTAATGAAACCTTTGTCCAATTATTCCTGAAGTTGAGTCATAAGCTCCTTCATCTCCGTTGGTGCTAATCAGTATGGTGCTTTTGCTATTGGTGTGGTTCCTGGTAACAAGTCTATTCTAAACTCCGCTTGTCTATCAGGGGGTAATCCAGGAAGATCTTCGGGAAAAACTTTCGAAAAGTCACACACCACTGGTATCTTCTGCACCTCTTTCTTTTCCTTTTTAGCATCGATCACAAATTCTAGATATGATGTACATCCCTTGGCCAAACACTTGATGGCTTTCATTATGGAGATGATTCCAGAACTCACTCGGGGTTTGTCCCCATACACCATAAACGACTCTTTCCCTGGCGGGTTTACTTTTACTATCTTCTTCCTACACAATATTTCGGCATCATTGGTGCTAAGCCAATCCATTCCCAGCACAATGTCAAAACCATTTAACTCAATAGGCAATAATTCTTCGTGGAACTTATTTTCACTCAAGTCTATGAAGATGTTTTTCATGCGATAGTTAACAGGTATAAACTTGCCACTAGCAACCTCGACTATTAAAGCATTATCTAGTCTATCAATATGCAAAGCTAGTTTTCTACCAAATTCATGCGAAATAAAGGACTAGTTGGCTCCAGAATCAAAAAAAAATTGGGCAAACAATTCGTTTATGAGAAAAGTACCTGAAGCGACATCCACTTCCTCCTTTGCAGCTTCAAGTGTCACTTGGAAGGCTCTGGCTTTTGGCTTTGGTGTAAGATTGGGCCTTGCTTCCCCTTTCTTCTTTGGGCAGTCCCTTGACATGAGCCCTTCCTCACCACACCCATAGCAAACTTTCTTGATGATGGTGCAGTTATTGGCATAATGACCAGGCTTTCCACATTTAAAACATGTGACCTCTTCGCCACATTTTCCAACGTGATTCTTCTTACACTTGTCGCACCATTTTGCTTCTCCTACTCCTCCTCTTGAACCAGACTTCGAGAATTTACTTTTCTTGTTGGGCGTTGAAGGTCCCTCAAACTTCCTCTTCTCACCAACATCTGTCCTCTCCAGACCTGTAACATCCGGATTTTTACCAGGTATCTTGAAAGTTTAAATTTTTGTTATTTGTGAGAGGGACTCGGCGAGTCAGAGCTCAGACTCGCCGAGTAGAGGCGCGGGTTTGAGCAAGGATGCGCGCTTGGACTCGGCGAGTCCAGGGCATGGACTCGGCGAGTCTGCGCTGTGTTGAGAAACCCTAAAACCCCGGGTTTGTGGCCTATTTAAAGGACCTTATGGCCGACTTTGTGCACACCCAACCCCAGAGAGAGACCCTAAAGAGATCTAGAGCGTTTGTGAGGAAGGAGAGGCCAATCTTGAGCTTTTGTGTGTGTTGTTGCAAGGAGGAAGTGTTCAAGGCAAGAGGAGGCTGAAGAAGGTGCAACTTTTGAGGTCTTTGCGTTCATAGAGGCTGTATTGAGGTATTATTCCCGAACCTTCTTCACTTTTGGTGTGGATTCTTAGTGTTAGGGTTTTCTAACCCTTTTTGAGGACGAT
Source organism: Lactuca saligna (assembly GCF_052625555.1). Lineage (NCBI taxonomy): Eukaryota > Viridiplantae > Streptophyta > Magnoliopsida > Asterales > Asteraceae > Lactuca > Lactuca saligna. The sequence continues at coordinate 50,694,473 of NC_136417.1, forward strand.
TAAGTGGAGTAGTTGGTCCCTCCTCGAGTTTGTGCCTTGGATCTGGACCCAAAGAGGTCCAGAGACCTTAACCCATGAAGCTTTATGAGTTATTTTGGGAGTCTTGAGCTTGGAATGTCACTTTTGGGGCTAAATCGCCATTATGAACCATTTAGTTGTTATATGAGCGTCAAGATCGTAACTTTACGTGGTTATCATGCTTGGGGAGGCCAGATCTATGATTTTATGGAACAGATCTGACCTTAGAAGTCGTTTTGAGTTCGTGCATGGCATGAACTCGCCGAGTCCAAGAACAGACTCGGCGAGTCGGATGAAGGTTGCCCGATAACCACTCAGCGAGTGGACTTGTCGAGTTGGGGAATGACTCGGTGAGTCTGGGAGAGTCAGGGGTCTGAGTTCAAGTTGGAACTCGCCGAGTTGTTCTTGGACTCGGCGAGTTGAGTCGTGGTAGCCCCACAACTCGTGCCAGGTGGAGCTCGTCGAGTAGGAAGAAATACTCGACGAGTCAAGGAAGGATTTCAGGGAAGTTGGTGCATGCGCATGAACTCGCCGAGTCGCCATGGTGCACTCGCCGAGTCCGGTCAAAGTTGACCGTTGACCAGCGTTGACCAAGAGTGATTGTTATAGTGTGATCAACTTCAGATTGAGAGAGAGTTAATTAGGGATGTGTTGTGCTATAGGTGGACTTCAGCTCGGCGGATCGAGTGTTTAGTGATTTCAGGGTTACGAGTTACCGAGACACACCCGAGGTGAGTCTCCTCTCTATACTTTACCTTGAGTAGGTAACCAGAGTTATGTGATTGAGTAATTGTATGCTGTGTATGTTATGTGTTGTACTGCATGATTTCTATGTGATTTATGTAGTGCATGTTATTCAGAGCTAGAACCTGAGGGTTCAAGGAGTTTGGGTGCACGGACCCATAGAGTTATAGCCTCGAGTGGCTAATATGTGTTATATGTGGTATTTTGGGGAACTCACTAAGCTTTGTGCTTACAGTGTTGATGTTATTGTTTCAGGTACTAGTGACGACCGCGGGAAGGCGCCGGCTTGATCCGTACACACACACGTTTGGAGTTTTTACATGTTGATCTTGGGGATTTTGTACTGTTATGTTGAACTATAAAAAAAAATGGTTGTTTTTATGAGAACAAGTAAATGGTTGTTTTTATGAATACTATCAGGATTACATTTTTAAAAAAAAAATTTTTGGCTTTAAATCCTCGGTGTTACAAATTGGTATCAGAGCCTTGGTTTGAGGGATTCGGGTACACCTTCGGGGGTATTTGAACTCAAACTGAGGAAATGAAGAGATATTTTCAAAATACTAAGAGTAAAAGGTTTTCCAGGAAGAAACGTGTGTACGATCAGTCAGCGCCCGAACGGTGAATTCCCAAAAATACCTTTTATTATGAAATAACTATTACTATGATGTGTTTGCATGCTAGAGCAAGCTAGGTATTGCTGATAGGACTAGGGTGGCCTGTTTTGTGATGCCGTAGCTTAGGGTATGGTGAGCTGCTATGAGATGCTGAGAGTAATTAGGTAGCAGCTAGGGCTGTGTGTGAGAATTGTTCCAGAGCGATTTACGTATAATAGAGTACTTGGGGACTGGGATCCGAAGAGGACGATTTGGGGTGTGTACGGAGACGGTGTGGACAGTAGTATTGGGCCCGTACTACTGAAAGCACCGGAGCGGTACACAGTTCAAATAAGAATCTGAGGATGCCAGGAGTCAAGGAGGGGAGGATTGTTGAATGTAAGAGTATTCGAGTAAATTCTGATTATCGCATGTTGTATTTCAGAGGTTGATCATGGTGAGGACGCGACACATGCCGGAGGATGCCGGGTCTAGTGATGAGGACATTCGGCAGATCATTCACGAGGAGGTGGCTGCGGTCATCAGAGCTGAGATACCAGAGATGTTCGGGTCTATTAAGACCGCCCTGATTGAGACATTTGATGAGCGCTATGCCGCTCTTTCTGAGGCCGCGGTCGCGGCAGCTACCGCAGCGATTGCTGCGGCGAGACCCCAGGGAGGTGATGCGACGTTATTCAGGGAGTTCAGCAACACCAAGCCACCAGAGTTTGATGGTACGCAGGACCCGGTGGCAGCTATGAGATGGATATCCGATATGGATGGATGCTTCTTCACTTGCTCGACCCCTGAGCATTTGAAGGTCCGGTTCGCACTGAACCAGCTTCGCTTGGGAGCGAAGGACTGGTGGAAGTTTGTGTCTGCACATTTCTCACCGACTGAGCTTGCGGCAGTGACCTGGGAGAGGTTCACTTCCATGTTCCGGGATGAGTACGTTCCTCAGGTGGAGAGGGAACGTCTGGCGCAGGAGTTTTTGACCCTCAAGCAGGGTACTGAGTCGGTTACAGCGATTACGAGGATGTTCCAGGAGAGGGCGATGTTCTGCCCTGAGCACGTGTCCACCGAGCAGGCACGTATGAGCCGTTATCTGAGTATTTTGAGGCGGGATATTCGGGAGTTCGCTGCGAACTCCTCGTACCGGACATTTGCCGAGCTTCAGGCAAATGCTCGGAAGAGGGAGATTGAGCTGGAGACCCAGGCTAGGGAGGAGGCGGAGTCTATGGGGAGGGATCGGCGACCGGCACAGTTCCAGCCGGCAGCCAAGCGGGCCAAGCCCGCTGATCCCAGACCCGGGAGTCAGAAGGGCCGCACATGTGGGAAGTGCGGCAAGGGTCACGATGGCGCCTGTCGGGCAGGGTCTTGCTACAAATGTGGCAAGGAGGGGCACATGGCCAAGGACTGCCCCAAGGGATTCGCAGTGTGTTTCCACTGCAATCAGACTGGACACCGGAAGGCGGAGTGTCCGCTGCTACGCGGGGCATCTCAGGGGACTGCTCCCGCCGCCATCAGAGCTGCTACTACAGAGAGTCGGCCTGTGAAGGCCGAAGCACCGAGGGCTCGGGGGAGAGCCTTCCAGCTGACTGCGGAAGAGGTCCGCGCTGCACCCGACGTCGTGGCTGGTATGTTCCCTTTTCATTATTTATTTTCGGTGTTGAGATATTATGCTTATATCATGCTATGCTTAGGTACCTTCCTTGTGAATTCTGTACCCGCTTTAGTGTTATTTGACTCGGGTGCGAGTCGATCTTTTGTATCCTTGGCATTTGGTCAGCATATCAGTGTCAGTCGAGGAGTATTGAGTCGGCCTCTGCGGGTTTCCATAGCCGCCGACAGGGTGATTTGTGCCACAGAGGTTTTCCGGGGATGCGTATTGGAGATATTCGGGGTCGAGTTTCCGATCGACCTGATTCCGATTGCGATGGGTGATGTTTGTGTTATAGTGGGCATGGATTGGTTGAGCCGTTTCGGTGCGGTTATCGATTGCGAGAGACAGCTGGTGACTATACGAGATCCTAGTGGGGGAGTCCTTTCAGTATACGGCGAGGGTACACGTTCTGGATCAGCCTTTTGCTCGGCTGCTAGAGCGAGGCAGTGTTTACAGCAGGGCTGTAAGGGTTATGTAGCGTATGTGATGGATACGCGAGTGATTTCGGAGAGACCGAGCTCTGTGGATGAAGTTCCGGTGGTGCGGGAGTTTCCAGATGTATTTCCCGAAGAGTTACCAGGTGTGCCTCCCGTGAGGCAAGTAGAGTTTGGCATCGATTTGGTTCCTGGAGCTGCGCCTATTGCTAAGGTGCCGTATCGCCTTGCGCCTCCAGAGATGCAGGAATTATCCTCGCAACTTCAGGAGTTGCTGGGGAAGGGGTTTATTCGGCCAAGTAGCTCGCCGTGGGGAGCACCCATCCTGTTTGTGAAAAAGAAGGATGGCTCGCATCGCATGTGTATCGATTATCGGGAATTGAATAAGTTGACGGTCAAGAATCGTTACCCGTTACCGAGGATCGACGATTTATTCGATCAGCTTCAGGGGGCATCTTGGTTTTCCAAGATAGACTTGAGGTCGGGCTATCATCAGGTAAGAGTGCGGGACGAGGACGTCCAGAAGACAGCATTCAGGACGCGTTATGGGCATTATGAGTTTGTGGTGATGCCTTTCGGGCTCACCAATGCCCCAGCTGTGTTCATGGACCTCATGAACAGGGTATGTCGGCCGATGTTGGATCGGTCGGTGATTGTTTTCATTGATGATATTCTGGTATATTCTAGATCCAGAGAGCAGCACGAGGAGCATCTGAGGGAGGTGCTTGGGGTTTTGAGAGCGGAGAAGCTTTACGCAAAGTTCTCCAAATGCGATTTCTGGTTACGGGAGGTCCAGTTTCTGGGACATCTCGTTAACCCGAAGGGGATATTAGTCGACCCGGCCAAGGTTGACGCAGTGATGAGGTGGGAGGTGCCGAGGTCACCTTCTGAGATCCGGAGTTTTCTCGGGTTGGCAGGGTATTATCGGAGATTTATTAAGGATTTCTCCAAGATTGCGGTTCCCCTCACCAGATTGACCCGGAAGGGTGTGGCATTTGCATGGGGTCCTGAGCAGCAGGCTTCCTTTGAGACGCTTCGCCAGAGGTTGTGTGAAGCTCCAGTATTAGCCCTTCCGGAAGGGATGGAAGGTTTTGTGGTATTCTGTGATGCATCGATCCTAGGGCTGGGAGCGGTATTGATGCAGAGGGGTCATGTGATAGCGTATGCTTCGAGGCAGTTAAAGCCTCACGAGACGAGGTACCCCACACACGATTTGGAGTTGGGGGCAGTGGTGTTCGCTCTCAAGATTTGGCGGCACTATTTGTATGGGGTTCGTTGTACGATTTACACGGACCATAAGAGTTTGAAGTACTTGATGGATCAGCCTAACCTAAATATGCGGCAGAGGAGATGGTTAGATGTGGTCAAAGACTATGATTGCGAGATCTTGTACCACCCGGGCAAGGCTAATGTGGTAGCCGACGCGTTGAGCCGCAGGGCGGAGAGCACTCCCCTGCGAGATGTATGTTTGAGATTGACCGTGATAGCTCCAGTTCTAGATGCCATTCGTGGGGCTCAGGCTGAGGCCGTGCGTCCGGAGATGCAGAAGAAAGAGCGGGTTGTTGGACTGGTTTCTGAGTTTGTATCGGATAGTCGAGGTCTTATGACTTATCAGGGCAGGATCTGGGTACCGTGTGTGGGCGGTACACGTGCTACATTGATGGAAGAGGCTCATAAATCAAAGTTTTCGATCCACCCCGGGGCCACAAAGATGTATTTGGACCTAAGGAAGGAGTATTGGTGGCCCTGTATGAAGAGGGATGTAGCGTGGTTTGTCGAAAGGTGATTGACCTGTCGAAGGGTAAAGGCCGAACACCAGAGACCGCATGGCAAGTTGCAGCCATTGGAGGTTCCCGAGTGGAAGTGGGAACAGGTCACCATGGACTTTATCACCAAATTGCCGAGGACTGCCAGAGGATTTGATACGATCTGGGTGATCGTAGATAGATTGACCAAGAGCGCTCACTTTCTTGCCATCAGTGAGAGTTCTTCGGCGGAGAAGTTGGCGGAGATTTACGTGAGGGAGGTTGTATCTCGGCATGGGGTGCCGATCTCGATTGTTTCAGACCGCGATGTGCGGTTCACTTCCCGTTTTTGGAAGAAATTTCATGAGGAGTTGGGTACTAAGCTGCATTTTAGTACCGCATACCACCCCCAGACCGACGGTCAGAGTGAGCGGACGATACAGACACTCGAGGACATGCTTCGGGCCTGTGTTTTGGACTTCGGGGGTAGTTGGGACACGTACTTGCCTCTGGCGGAGTTTTCCTACAACAACAGCCATCATTCGAGCATCGGTATGCCACCTTTTGAGCTGCTGTATGGTAGGAGGTGTCGGACTCCCATATGTTGGGGAGAGGTTGGGCAAAGAGTGATGGGCAGTACAGAGATCGTGAATCAGACGACAGAGCAGATACAGCTGGTCAGGCAGAGATTATTGACCGCTCAGAGTCGACAGAAGAGTTACGCGGATAGGCGTCGATCTGAGCTGGAATTTCAGGTCGGTGACTTTGTTCTCCTGAAGGTCTCCCCTTGGAAAGGGGTGATCCGGTTCAGGAAGAGGGGCAAATTGGGGCCCCGGTTTATAGGCCCGTTTCGTGTGATTGCCAGGGTAGGTCGGGTAGCCTATCGACTGGAGTTGCCAGCAGAGTTGGGACAGATTCACAACACGTTTCATGTGTCGCAGTTGAGAAAATGTATAGCCGATGAGTCGGCAGTGGTTCCACTTGAGGATATCCAGGTCGATGCGAGCCTGAATTATGCGGAGCGACCAGTGGCTATTAGGGATCGGAAGATCAAGGTTTTGAGGAACAAGGAGGTATCTCTGGTGTTGGTTCAGTGGCAACATCGGAAGGGATCAGAGATGACCTGGGAGCCGGAGAGTATGATGCGGGAGCAGCATCCGGAGCTGTTCTAGAATAGGACTTCGGGGGCGAAGTCCAGTTCTAGTGGGGGAGAGTTGTAACATCCGGATTTTTACCAGGTATCTTGAAAGTTTAAATTTTTGTTATTTGTGAGAGGGACTCGGCGAGTCAGAGCTCAGACTCGCCGAGTAGAGGCGCGGGTTTGAGCAAGGATGCGCGCTTGGACTCGGCGAGTCCAGGGCATGGACTCGGCGAGTCTGCGCTGTGTTGAGAAACCCTAAAACCCCGGGTTTGTGGCCTATTTAAAGGACCTTATGGCCGACTTTGTGCACACCCAACCCCAGAGAGAGACCCTAAAGAGATCTAGAGCGTTTGTGAGGAAGGAGAGGCCAATCTTGAGCTTTTGTGTGTGTTGTTGCAAGGAGGAAGTGTTCAAGGCAAGAGGAGGCTGAAGAAGGTGCAACTTTTGAGGTCTTTGCGTTCATAGAGGCTGTATTGAGGTATTATTCCCGAACCTTCTTCACTTTTGGTGTGGATTCTTAGTGTTAGGGTTTTCTAACCCTTTTTGAGGACGATTAAGTGGAGTAGTTGGTCCCTCCTCGAGTTTGTGCCTTGGATCTGGACCCAAAGAGGTCCAGAGACCTTAACCCATGAAGCTTTATGAGTTATTTTGGGAGTCTTGAGCTTGGAATGTCACTTTTGGGGCTAAATCGCCATTATGAACCATTTAGTTGTTATATGAGCGTCAAGATCGTAACTTTACGTGGTTATCATGCTTGGGGAGGCCAGATCTATGATTTTATGGAACAGATCTGACCTTAGAAGTCGTTTTGAGTTCGTGCATGGCATGAACTCGCCGAGTCCAAGAACAGACTCGGCGAGTCGGATGAAGGTTGCCCGATAACCACTCAGCGAGTGGACTTGTCGAGTTGGGGAATGACTCGGTGAGTCTGGGAGAGTCAGGGGTCTGAGTTCAAGTTGGAACTCGCCGAGTTGTTCTTGGACTCGGCGAGTTGAGTCGTGGTAGCCCCACAACTCGTGCCAGGTGGAGCTCGTCGAGTAGGAAGAAATACTCGACGAGTCAAGGAAGGATTTCAGGGAAGTTGGTGCATGCGCATGAACTCGCCGAGTCGCCATGGTGCACTCGCCGAGTCCGGTCAAAGTTGACCGTTGACCAGCGTTGACCAAGAGTGATTGTTATAGTGTGATCAACTTCAGATTGAGAGAGAGTTAATTAGGGATGTGTTGTGCTATAGGTGGACTTCAGCTCGGCGGATCGAGTGTTTAGTGATTTCAGGGTTACGAGTTACCGAGACACACCCGAGGTGAGTCTCCTCTCTATACTTTACCTTGAGTAGGTAACCAGAGTTATGTGATTGAGTAATTGTATGCTGTGTATGTTATGTGTTGTACTGCATGATTTCTATGTGATTTATGTAGTGCATGTTATTCAGAGCTAGAACCTGAGGGTTCAAGGAGTTTGGGTGCACGGACCCATAGAGTTATAGCCTCGAGTGGCTAATATGTGTTATATGTGGTATTTTGGGGAACTCACTAAGCTTTGTGCTTACAGTGTTGATGTTATTGTTTCAGGTACTAGTGACGACCGCGGGAAGGCGCCGGCTTGATCCGTACACACACACGTTTGGAGTTTTTACATGTTGATCTTGGGGATTTTGTACTGTTATGTTGAACTATAAAAAAAAAATGGTTGTTTTTATGAGAACAAGTAAATGGTTGTTTTTATGAATACTATCAGGATTACATTTTTAAAAAAAAAAAATTTGGCTTTAAATCCTCGGTGTTACAAATTGGTATCAGAGCCTTGGTTTGAGGGATTCGGGTACACCTTCGGGGGTATTTGAACTCAAACTGAGGAAATGAAGAGATATTTTCAAAATACTAAGAGTAAAAGGTTTTCCAGGAAGAAACGTGTGTACGATCAGTCAGCGCCCGAACGGTGAATTCCCAAAAATACCTTTTATTATGAAATAACTATTACTATGATGTGTTTGCATGCTAGAGCAAGCTAGGTATTGCTGATAGGACTAGGGTGGCCTGTTTTGTGATGCCGTAGCTTAGGGTATGGTGAGCTGCTATGAGATGCTGAGAGTAATTAGGTAGCAGCTAGGGCTGTGTGTGAGAATTGTTCCAGAGCGATTTACGTATAATAGAGTACTTGGGGACTGGGATCCGAAGAGGACGATTTGGGGTGTGTACGGAGACGGTGTGGACAGTAGTATTGGGCCCGTACTACTGAAAGCACCGGAGCGGTACACAGTTCAAATAAGAATCTAAGGATGCCAGGAGTCAAGGAGGGGAGGATTGTTGAATGTAAGAGTATTCGAGTAAATTCTGATTATCGCATGTTGTATTTCAGAGGTTGATCATGGTGAGGACGCGACACATGCCGGAGGATGCCGGGTCTAGTGATGAGGACATTCGGCAGATCATTCACGAGGAGGTGGCTGCGGTCATCAGAGCTGAGATACCAGAGATGTTCGGGTCTATTAAGACCGCCCTGATTGAGACATTTGATGAGCGCTATGCCGCTCTTTCTGAGGCCGCGGTCGCGGCAGCTACCGCAGCGATTGCTGCGGCGAGATCCCAGGGAGGTGATGCGACGTTATTCAGGGAGTTCAGCAACACCAAGCCACCAGAGTTTGATGGTACGCAGGACCCGGTGGCAGCTATGAGATGGATATCCGATATAGATGGATGCTTCTTCACTTGCTCGACCCCTGAGCATTTGAAGGTCCGGTTCGCACTGAACCAGCTTCGCTTGGGAGCGAAGGACTGGTGGAAGTTTGTGTCTGCACATTTCTCACCGACTGAGCTTGCGGCAGTGACCTGGGAGAGGTTCACTTCCATGTTCCGGGATGAGTACGTTCCTCAGGTGGAGAGGGAACGTCTGGCGCAGGAGTTTTTGACCCTCAAGCAGGGTACTGAGTCGGTTACAGCGATTACGAGGATGTTCCAGGAGAGGGCGATGTTCTGCCCTGAGCACGTGTCCACCGAGCAGGCACGTATGAGCCGTTATCTGAGTATTTTGAGGCGGGATATTCGGGAGTTCGCTGCGAACTCCTCGTACCGGACATTTGCCGAGCTTCAGGCAAATGCTCGGAAGAGGGAGATTGAGCTGGAGACCCAGGCTAGGGAGGAGGCGGAGTCTATGGGGAGGGATCGGCGACCGGCACAGTTCCAGCCGGCAGCCAAGCGGGCCAAGCCCGCTGATCCCAAACCCGGGAGTCAGAAGGGCCGCACATGTGGGAAGTGCGGCAAGGGTCACGATGGCGCCTGTCGGGCAGGGTCTTGCTACAAATGTGGCAAGGAGGGGCACATGGCCAAGGACTGCCCCAAGGGATTCGCAGTGTGTTTCCACTGCAATCAGACTGGACACCGGAAGGCGGAGTGTCCGCTGCTACGCGGGGCATCTCAGGGGACTGCTCCCGCCGCCATCAGAGCTGCTACTACAGAGAGTCGGCCTGTGAAGGCCGAAGCACCGAGGGCTCGGGGGAGAGCCTTCCAGCTGACTGCGGAAGAGGTCCGCGCTGCACCCGACGTCGTGGCTGGTATGTTCCCTTTTCATTATTTATTTTCGGTGTTGAGATATTATGCTTATATCATGCTATGCTTAGGTACCTTCCTTGTGAATTCTGTACCCGCTTTAGTGTTATTTGACTCGGGTGCGAGTCGATCTTTTGTATCCTTGGCATTTGGTCAGCATATCAGTGTCAGTCGAGGAGTATTGAGTCGGCCTCTGCGGGTTTCCATAGCCGCCGACAGGGTGATTTGTGCCACAGAGGTTTTCCGGGGATGCGTATTGGAGATATTCGGGGTCGAGTTTCCGATCGACCTGATTCCGATTGCGATGGGTGATGTTTGTGTTATAGTGGGCATGGATTGGTTGAGCCGTTTCGGTGCGGTTATCGATTGCGAGAGACAGCTGGTGACTATACGAGATCCTAGTGGGGGAGTCCTTTCAGTATACGGCGAGGGTACACGTTCTGGATCAGCCTTTTGCTCGGCTGCTAGAGCGAGGCAGTGTTTACAGCAGGGCTGTAAGGGTTATGTAGCGTATGTGATGGATACGCGAGTGATTTCGGAGAGACCGAGCTCTGTGGATGAAGTTCCGGTGGTGCGGGAGTTTCCAGATGTATTTCCCGAAGAGTTACCAGGTGTGCCTCCCGTGAGGCAAGTAGAGTTTGGCATCGATTTGGTTCCTGGAGCTGCGCCTATTGCTAAGGTGCCGTATCGCCTTGCGCCTCCAGAGATGCAGGAATTATCCTCGCAACTTCAGGAGTTGCTGGGGAAGGGGTTTATTCGGCCAAGTAGCTCGCCGTGGGGAGCACCCATCCTGTTTGTGAAAAAGAAGGATGGCTCGCATCGCATGTGTATCGATTATCGGGAATTGAATAAGTTGACGGTCAAGAATCGTTACCCGTTACCGAGGATCGACGATTTATTCGATCAGCTTCAGGGGGCATCTTGGTTTTCCAAGATAGACTTGAGGTCGGGCTATCATCAGGTAAGAGTGCGGGACGAGGACGTCCAGAAGACAGCATTCAGGACGCGTTATGGGCATTATGAGTTTGTGGTGATGCCTTTCGGGCTCACCAATGCCCCAGCTGTGTTCATGGACCTCATGAACAGGGTATGTCGGCCGATGTTGGATCGGTCGGTGATTGTTTTCATTGATGATATTCTGGTATATTCTAGATCCAGAGAGCAGCACGAGGAGCATCTGAGGGAGGTGCTTGGGGTTTTGAGAGCGGAGAAGCTTTACGCAAAGTTCTCCAAATGCGATTTCTGGTTACGGGAGGTCCAGTTTCTGGGACATCTCGTTAACCCGAAGGGGATATTAGTCGACCCGGCCAAGGTTGACGCAGTGATGAGGTGGGAGGTGCCGAGGTCACCTTCTGAGATCCGGAGTTTTCTCGGGTTGGCAGGGTATTATCGGAGATTTATTAAGGATTTCTCCAAGATTGCGGTTCCCCTCACCAGATTGACCCGGAAGGGTGTGGCATTTGCATGGGGTCCTGAGCAGCAGGCTTCCTTTGAGACGCTTCGCCAGAGGTTGTGTGAAGCTCCAGTATTAGCCCTTCCGGAAGGGATGGAAGGTTTTGTGGTATTCTGTGATGCATCGATCCTAGGGCTGGGAGCGGTATTGATGCAGAGGGGTCATGTGATAGCGTATGCTTCGAGGCAGTTAAAGCCTCACGAGACGAGGTACCCCACACACGATTTGGAGTTGGGGGCAGTGGTGTTCGCTCTCAAGATTTGGCGGCACTATTTGTATGGGGTTCGTTGTACGATTTACACGGACCATAAGAGTTTGAAGTACTTGATGGATCAGCCTAACCTAAATATGCGGCAGAGGAGATGGTTAGATGTGGTCAAAGACTATGATTGCGAGATCTTGTACCACCCGGGCAAGGCTAATGTGGTAGCCGACGCGTTGAGCCGCAGGGCGGAGAGCACTCCCCTGCGAGATGTATGTTTGAGATTGACCGTGATAGCTCCAGTTCTAGATGCCATTCGTGGGGCTCAGGCTGAGGCCGTGCGTCCGGAGATGCAGAAGAAAGAGCGGGTTGTTGGACTGGTTTCTGAGTTTGTATCGGATAGTCGAGGTCTTATGACTTATCAGGGCAGGATCTGGGTACCGTGTGTGGGCGGTACACGTGCTACATTGATGGAAGAGGCTCATAAATCAAAGTTTTCGATCCACCCCGGGGCCACAAAGATGTATTTGGACCTAAGGAAGGAGTATTGGTGGCCCTGTATGAAGAGGGATGTAGCGTGGTTTGTCGAAAGGTGATTGACCTGTCGAAGGGTAAAGGCCGAACACCAGAGACCGCATGGCAAGTTGCAGCCATTGGAGGTTCCCGAGTGGAAGTGGGAACAGGTCACCATGGACTTTATCACCAAATTGCCGAGGACTGCCAGAGGATTTGATACGATCTGGGTGATCGTAGATAGATTGACCAAGAGCGCTCACTTTCTTGCCATCAGTGAGAGTTCTTCGGCGGAGAAGTTGGCGGAGATTTACGTGAGGGAGGTTGTATCTCGGCATGGGGTGCCGATCTCGATTGTTTCAGACCGCGATGTCCGGTTCACTTCCCGTTTTTGGAAGAAATTTCATGAGGAGTTGGGTACTAAGCTGCATTTTAGTACCGCATACCACCCCCAGACCGACGGTCAGAGTGAGCGGACGATACAGACACTCGAGGACATGCTTCGGGCCTGTGTTTTGGACTTCGGGGGTAGTTGGGACACGTACTTGCCTCTGGCGGAGTTTTCCTACAACAACAGCCATCATTCGAGCATCGGTATGCCACCTTTTGAGCTGCTGTATGGTAGGAGGTGTCGGACTCCCATATGTTGGGGAGAGGTTGGGCAAAGAGTGATGGGCAGTACAGAGATCGTGAATCAGACGACAGAGCAGATACAGCTGGTCAGGCAGAGATTATTGACCGCTCAGAGTCGACAGAAGAGTTACGCGGATAGGCGTCGATCTGAGCTGGAATTTCAGGTCGGTGACTTTGTTCTCCTGAAGGTCTCCCCTTGGAAAGGGGTGATCCGGTTCAGGAAGAGGGGCAAATTGGGGCCCCGGTTTATAGGCCCGTTTCGTGTGATTGCCAGGGTAGGTCGGGTAGCCTATCGACTGGAGTTGCCAGCAGAGTTGGGACAGATTCACAACACGTTTCATGTGTCGCAGTTGAGAAAATGTATAGCCGATGAGTCGGCAGTGGTTCCACTTGAGGATATCCAGGTCGATGCGAGCCTGAATTATGCGGAGCGACCAGTGGCTATTAGGGATCGGAAGATCAAGGTTTTGAGGAACAAGGAGGTATCTCTGGTGTTGGTTCAGTGGCAACATCGGAAGGGATCAGAGATGACCTGGGAGCCGGAGAGTATGATGCGGGAGCAGCATCCGGAGCTGTTCTAGAATAGGACTTCGGGGGCGAAGTCCAGTTCTAGTGGGGGAGAGTTGTAACATCCGGATTTTTACCAGGTATCTTGAAAGTTTAAATTTTTGTTATTTGTGAGAGGGACTCGGCGAGTCAGAGCTCAGACTCGCCGAGTAGAGGCGCGGGTTTGAGCAAGGATGCGCGCTTGGACTCGGCGAGTCCAGGGCATGGACTCGGCGAGTCTGCGCTGTGTTGAGAAACCCTAAAACCCCGGGTTTGTGGCCTATTTAAAGGACCTTATGGCCGACTTTGTGCACACCCAACCCCAGAGAGAGACCCTAAAGAGATCTAGAGCGTTTGTGAGGAAGGAGAGGCCAATCTTGAGCTTTTGTGTGTGTTGTTGCAAGGAGGAAGTGTTCAAGGCAAGAGGAGGCTGAAGAAGGTGCAACTTTTGAGGTCTTTGCGTTCATAGAGGCTGTATTGAGGTATTATTCCCGAACCTTCTTCACTTTTGGTGTGGATTCTTAGTGTTAGGGTTTTCTAACCCTTTTTGAGGACGATTAAGTGGAGTAGTTGGTCCCTCCTCGAGTTTGTGCCTTGGATCTGGACCCAAAGAGGTCCAGAGACCTTAACCCATGAAGCTTTATGAGTTATTTTGGGAGTCTTGAGCTTGGAATGTCACTTTTGGGGCTAAATCGCCATTATGAACCATTTAGTTGTTATATGAGCGTCAAGATCGTAACTTTACGTGGTTATCATGCTTGGGGAGGCCAGATCTATGATTTTATGGAACAGATCTGACCTTAGAAGTCGTTTTGAGTTCGTGCATGGCATGAACTCGCCGAGTCCAAGAACAGACTCGGCGAGTCGGATGAAGGTTGCCCGATAACCACTCAGCGAGTGGACTTGTCGAGTTGGGGAATGACTCGGTGAGTCTGGGAGAGTCAGGGGTCTGAGTTCAAGTTGGAACTCGCCGAGTTGTTCTTGGACTCGGCGAGTTGAGTCGTGGTAGCCCCACAACTCGTGCCAGGTGGAGCTCGTCGAGTAGGAAGAAATACTCGACGAGTCAAGGAAGGATTTCAGGGAAGTTGGTGCATGCGCATGAACTCGCCGAGTCGCCATGGTGCACTCGCCGAGTCCGGTCAAAGTTGACCGTTGACCAGCGTTGACCAAGAGTGATTGTTATAGTGTGATCAACTTCAGATTGAGAGAGAGTTAATTAGGGATGTGTTGTGCTATAGGTGGACTTCAGCTCGGCGGATCGAGTGTTTAGTGATTTCAGGGTTACGAGTTACCGAGACACACCCGAGGTGAGTCTCCTCTCTATACTTTACCTTGAGTAGGTAACCAGAGTTATGTGATTGAGTAATTGTATGCTGTGTATGTTATGTGTTGTACTGCATGATTTCTATGTGATTTATGTAGTGCATGTTATTCAGAGCTAGAACCTGAGGGTTCAAGGAGTTTGGGTGCACGGACCCATAGAGTTATAGCCTCGAGTGGCTAATATGTGTTATATGTGGTATTTTGGGGAACTCACTAAGCTTTGTGCTTACAGTGTTGATGTTATTGTTTCAGGTACTAGTGACGACCGCGGGAAGGCGCCGGCTTGATCCGTACACACACACGTTTGGAGTTTTTACATGTTGATCTTGGGGATTTTGTACTGTTATGTTGAACTATAAAAAAAAAATGGTTGTTTTTATGAGAACAAGTAAATGGTTGTTTTTATGAATACTATCAGGATTACATTTTTAAAAAAAAAAATTTTGGCTTTAAATCCTCGGTGTTACAAGACCCTTCTCCCTGATCTGGGTCTCAACATTCTTAGCAGCCCAGATGGCAGCTTTCAATGTGGTTGCTCGCTTAACCATTATACCAAAATCCGTTGGTAAACCATGTGTAAAATTATTGACCTTAGAGAGTTCAGTTGGAAATAAGTATGGAATAAGCTTCATCTTTTCTGTGAAACAAGTAGCATATTCAGTAACGCTCATTTTTCCTTTCTTCAAATTCTAAAACTCATTATTGATTTCCAGAAGATCCTGCTCAGAGCAGAATTGCAATTTCAGTTGTACCACAAAGTCTTCCCAATACATCTTGCTAGCTTCTCCCTTGGGCATCGAGTTAGCTAGTAACTTCCACCAACTCAATACACCAAATTTTAACAGAGGAATTGCAAGTGCGGTCTTCTATTTGTTGCTGCACTCACAACTTTCAAACATTGTCTATATTTCGGAGATCCAATTTATAACTTCCACCAGTGTCGGACTTCCGGATAGACACGGTGGTTTGGATGCCATGAAATCTTTGTATTTGCATCCACGTCCATCACCTCCTCCATCCTGGTTGTTTTGTCTAACTATCTGTGGGTTGGCTTGACCAACAGTCCGACTGTAGTTCCCTCCTTTTGATTGCCCTTCATTCAATTCAGGTTGTTCAACATGTATCGTAGTTTCTTCCCTATTCTGTTACAGTAATCGCCTTGTCTCCTCCATTTGGAGATCCAACATCATCTGTATCATCGCTTGTACTCCATCCATCGTCATTGGCTCAGGTGCAGCTCCTGCATCAGGTGCTTGCTCAAGTACTGGGGGTTGATTCCTATTCCCATTTGCATTCCCAGCTCCACTGTGGGTTCTTGCCATCTTGATCTATACACCGAATAGGGTAAATTTAGATCTTTATTCACTATAGACTTCGAAACGTTTACATGCTAGTTCTAATATCGTAGTCATATGCTTAGAATGCTACACACATAAGGTTTCCAGATCCGGTTGGCAACAGACCATAGATCTGAACAATTAATGGCATAGATGGTAAACATATATCATTTAGCACATAAAGGCATTTTAGGCAACTTTCCTAAAATATACTATTGCTCGTGTCTTAAATATGGTAGACACTCATCTCACAATCATCACTTAGCATTCTAAGTTTAAGTCTAGAAATCCTACAAATTCCTAGTTCGCTTAAACTAATGCTCTGATACCAACTGTGACATCCCCAATTTCACGGCCAGAAAAGACCAATTTAGGTTATGCTTTTATAATAAAATCAGAGTAATCATTTGATTAAAAGTGTTGCGGAATTTGTTCCTAAAATAATAATATGATAAAGATTTATCAAATCATTTACGTAGAAATGTATTTCATTAAAAAGATTCAGGATGTCATGTTCGATACAGATCAAAAGCATAAACAGTATACTACAAGCCTTACAACAGTTATTTACAAATACTGGCCTAGAATCCAAAAATCCCTCATCATCATCCAAATTATGCTCTGGGTCCACTACATGTAAAAAAGAAAGCTGAGTGGGTCAGGCTTGGGAGCCTGGTGAGCATATAGGGTTTTCAACCCACAAATATTAATAAATTTATTAATTATATAGACCAACAATAAATTTATTAATTTCATCAAACCAATAATAACCCTGATTACCCATTCCCGTTATCCTCACTTTACGTTCCTAAACACATATATAAGGAACCTAGTCTAAGGATTTTATCATCGGGATGGACTTTACTACTAAGGGGATTCCTCAGCCATATATGTCCGTAAGGCAACCATGAGGGGGATGGAGTACACCAGCGAACATATAGTTCACCAACACCTACAGGTTGCGAGCCTGCTAGCGTTCCACTGGACTATCTAGAAGGGTCCGTGGTCGTCATCTATACTCCGGTAGATGACTAGAACAACAACAACAACAACATCAAGGTCTCTCATCATTTTATCACACATCAACTATTTCATCTACCCATGTTTTACCCAACATATTTGTAGATAAAAATACATATACAGTTTAAATCATTCTAAACGTGTATAAAATATTCATTAGACATACATCTCAAATAAACAAACAATATATATATACACATAGCACGTATTTTATATAAAATACTTCATATTTATGTGTAAGATGAAAGTGACTATACACTCACATGATTTAACGATAATCGGGCAGCACTTTGTTCCCTAAAACGATCGTTTCCAATAAAATCGGGATGTTTCCTAAAAAACCGGGCTTCACGCTGGCAGAGTTTCGACTCCAAAAACTCTTTTTCTTGAAGACGCCGGGCTCTCCGGGGCTTTCTTATGATGCTAGGAAGGTATTCTAGGCTTAGGGTATTTATTGCAGCTTAAAAGAAAGTATCAGGTGTAAAGGAGTAAAAGTTGTAAACAAAAATTGGAATGCCTCGCGTTCTACTTATAGTGCATGTATCATGCTTAATATTCAAAATATCTCTCTTTGATGTCGTGTATGGCAATTCGTAATGCAACGTATCTTTTAACAAAGGCATCCACGTCCTTCTATTAATTAAATTATATCCATTCTATAGCATCTTGATTGCCACGTTCCAAACCATTTTGAATGCCACGTTATGAAGTCAATGTTAATAGATAACCTTCCTTTATGGTCAAAAGTCATATATATATATATATATATATATATATATATATATATATATATATACATGTTATGAATTCAACGTGATTAAGATATGTTAAAAAATAAACTAAAATAACATACATAAAGAAACTTGATGGAGAAGAAGATTTAGAAAGATATATGATATTTTATCTTTTGTGAAATTGTTGCACCTTATTCTTACAAGAGCATGTTATATATATACAACAAAACTACCTATCATACGTAATATAAATAGTATGGCATGATATCTTTTACCAATTCACCAATTATTGGTTCCATTCAATAATTTACAACACTCCCCCTTGGATGACACCATTTCTAATTTAGAGTTTAGTTTTGAAGTACTGCCTCATTAAAAACCTTGCTAAAGAAAACCCAGTGGGAAAAAACTTTAGCGAAGGGAAAAAGAGAGCAGTGTATAGTTGACTCCCCCTTATTTAGACATATGTTGCATTATATTCTATGCACATGTCGCATTCCAATGCCATGTACATGTTTCCTGAAGGTTGTAGTAGGAAGTGCCTTCATAAAAACGTCTGCTACATTGTTGCTGGATTGAACATTTTTGATTTCAACTTGATGATTCTTTATAAGCTCTTGAGTGTACTCAAAAAACTTTGGAGGTATATGTTTTGTCTTGTCGCTCTTGATATATCCTTCTTTCATTTGAGTGACACATACTGAGTTATCTTCATATATCAAAGTTGGACCTATATCTTTTTCAACTCCACATGAAGTTAAAACTAGTTGTGTCATCGATCTCAACCATGTACATTCTTTACTTGCTTCATTTAGTGCAATCACTTCAGCATGATTTGAGGATGTGTCAATAAGTGTTTGCTTTTGAGAACGCCAGGAAAGTGCAGTACCTCCATTCATGAATACGTATCCAGTTTGAGATCTAGCTTGATGAGGATCAGACAAATAACCTGCATCTGCATAACCAATTAAACCTTGTTTTGAATTGTTAGGATAAAATAATCCTAAATCACTAGTTCCTCGAAGGTATCGAAAAATATGTTTGATTCTATTCCAATGTCTTTTTGCTGGGGCTGAACTAAATCTTGCTAGCAAGTTTACAACAAAAGAAATGTCAGGTCTAGTACAATTGGTAAGATACATAAGAGCTCCAATTGCATTAAGGTATGGTACCTCTGGACCAAGGATTTCTTCATTTTCTTCGCATGGACGAAATGGATCCTTGTCAATATTTAATGATCTAACAACCATTGGAGTGCTTAAAGGATTAGCATTGTCCATATTAAAATGTCTCAATACTCGTTCTGTGTAATTTGATTGATGTACAAGTATTCCGTTAGGCATATGCTCAATCTGTAAACCAAGACAATATTTGGTTTTTCCAAGATCTTTCATTTCAAAATCTTTCTTTAAAAGTTCAATCACTTCAAGGATTTCTTTATTCGTTCCAATGATGTTTAGATCATCAACATAGA
This sequence comes from Lactuca saligna, assembly GCF_052625555.1. Lineage (NCBI taxonomy): Eukaryota > Viridiplantae > Streptophyta > Magnoliopsida > Asterales > Asteraceae > Lactuca > Lactuca saligna. Next base: position 50,713,594 of record NC_136417.1, read on the forward strand.
CAGCTATGATCACATACCCAGATGTTGTTTTCTTAATAAATACACATGGACAAATAATGTTATTTTTATAACATTTACTTGTCAAATAATCTCTCAAACAATTGTACCACATGCATCCAGATTGCTTCAACCCATACAAAGATCTTTGTAATTTTATAGAATACATTTTTTTGGGTTTTGCACTTAATGCTTAGGGCATTTTAAATCCTTCAGAGATTTTCATATAGATATCACTATCAAGTGATCCATATAAGTAAGCTGTAACAACATCCATAAGACGCATCTCTAAATTTTTAGAGACTTCCAAGCTAATTAAATATCTAAAAGTGGTTGCATCCATTGCCGGTGAATAAGTTTCCTCATAATCAATTCCAGGTCTTTGAGAGAAACCTTGAGCAACAAGTCTAGCCTTGTATCTTACAATTTCATCTTTCTCATTTCTTTTTCGTACGAAGATCCATCTATACCCTAATGGTTTCACAACTCCAGGTGTGAGGATAATGGTCCCAAAAACCTTTCTCTTGTTAAGAGAATTTAACTCAACTTGCATAGCTTCCTTCCATTTAGCCCAATCACTTCTTCTTTGACATTCAATGATAGATTGTGGTTCGGGATCATCATTCATAATATCACATGCAACTGAATAAGAAAATGTTGTACTTATATTTTCAGTTTCATTTTGGTCACATATTCTATTTGTTTGACCATAATTTTGTGCATCATCCTCCTTTCCTGGGGGAATTTGAATAATTTGTGTCTCTCCATGAACACTTTCCTCATGATCCAGTGCAGTTTCTGATCCTCTTCTTTTTCGTGGGTTCATATCCTTAGAACCAAATGGTCTTCCACGCTTTAGGCGTGTTTTAGAATCTTGAGTGACTTTATCATCAGATTGTCCATGTGGAATTTCAATTCGAGCTGGAACATTGACAGCCGGTATATATGATTTAGTCAATCTTTTTGTTTCAGTAAATGCATCAGGCAATTGACTTGCCATTTCTTGGAAATGCATTATCCTTTGAATTTCCATATCACATTGCTTTGTGCGAGGGTCAAGATATGATAAAGAAGGCTCATGCGATGACACATCTTTTTCCATAATCTTCTTTTCTCCCCTTAATGATGGGAAATTTGCCTCATCAAATTGGCAATCTGCTAGGCGTGCTGTAAAAACATCACCTGTTAACGGTTCAAGATATCTTATAATAGATACTGACTCAAAACCAACATATATCCCTAACCTTCTTTGAGGACCCATTTTGGTCCGTTGAGGTGGTGCAATAGGGACATATACTGCACACCCAAAAATTCTCAAATGGGATATATTTGGTTCTTGACCAAAAGCAAGTTGTAGTGGAGAATATACATGATATGAACTTGGTCTCATGCGTATCAATGATCCAGCATGTAAGATTGCATGGCCCCAAACAGATACAGGAAGTTTGGTCCTCATTATCAATGGTCTAGCTACCAGTTGGAGACGTTTAATCAATGATTCAGCTAAACCATTTTGTGTATGTACATGAGCAACTCGATGCTCAACAACAATCCCTACAGACATACAATAGTCATTAAATGCTTGTGAAGTAAATTCACCAGCATTATCAAGTCTCACTCTTTTGATAGTATAATCAGGGAAATGTGCCCTTAATTTAATAATTTGGGCAAGAAATTTTGCAAATGCCATATTACGAGTTGATAATAGGCAAACATGAGACCATTTGCTGGATGCATCTATTAAGACCATAAAGTATCTAAATGGTCCAGATGGTGGGTGAATCGGTCCACATATATCACCTTGAACTCTTTCTAAAAATCTAGGTGACTCCCTTTCAACTTTTATTCGAGAATGCTTTATAATTAACTTTCCAAGGGAACAAGATGCACATGGTTTTATGTTGTTGGATTGAGGGAACGTTTGGTCCTTCAATGGATGCCCATTCGTATTTTCAATTATCCTTCGCATCATTGTTAATCCTGGGTGGCCCAACCTATCATGCCATAAACTGAATGTCCCGGGATCACAATTTTTTTCTTTAATTATCATATTTGATTCATTCATATGTATATATGTATAATGAAGACCAGAATCAAGCGTTGGTAGTTTTTCAAGCACATGATTTTTGTCTATAATATACATGTATTTCTTATTTTCAATGGTCACAGTTTTTGTATCATATCCTTTGAAATATATGTCATTGAAACTGAGTAAGTTTCTATTAGACTTTGGAGAAAATAAAGCATTTTCTATACAAAAACTTGTACCATTTGGTAATATAAAATGGGCTTTCCCGGTTCCCTCTATCATGTCTGCAGGACCTGATATTGTATGTATGATTGTTTTTGTTGGTACTAATTTTGAAAAATATTTATTTGATTTCAGAATAGTATGTGTACTACCACTATCTGCTATACAAAGATCTCCAATCTTTTCTTGGTGTTGCGCTTCAGTTGGACTCATATTAAACTTCACATATAAAAGGAATAATAAGTGAATAAACATAATAATAATTATTATTAAAAAAGAAAATTCATTTATTGAAGGAAAGGCATTACATAAAAAAAAACAAACGAAGGAAAAACAGTTTTACTAGAACAATAATAGATTTTTTTTTTTTTAGTTTATGTCTTCCATGTCATTGCAGAAATCAGCAACATTTAGCGGAGTGAATTCAACATTATCAATGAGGTTTGCTTCTTTTCCTTTTCCTTTAATGGACTCTTGATAAAGTTGACAAAGATGTGCAGGTGTGCGATAGGTCCTTGACCAATGGCCTGTGCTACCACATCTATAACATGAACCATCTGATTTTTGTGACGTCCCAACATCATGCTTTGACCCTTTGGTCTTATCTTGTGTATGGACATTGCTTCTTTGTGAAGATTGGTAATTATATCCTTTCTGGCCACGACCACGATTATTACCTTGTCCACGACCAAAATTATGGTTTTGATTATGGATTTGGTTTCGATTAAAATAGCCACGGCCTCGTCCTCGGCCACGACCACGCCCTCATCCACGTGTATTGTTTCGATTACCATCAGTATTTGTAGCATTTGCTTCAGGAAGTGCTACTGATCCTGTTGGACGAGATTCATGGTTTTTCATCAAGAGCTCGTTGTTTTGCTCTGCAACAAGCAGGAATGCATTTAGTTCAGAATATCTTGTGAACTTTTGCATTCGATATTGTTGCATCAATGTAATGTTTGTCGCATGAAATGTGGAGTAAGTTTTCTCCAACATATCTTCATCAGTAACTTCTTGTCCATGATACTTGCGTTGTGAACATATTCTGAACAAAGTTGAGTTGTATTCATTCACTTTCTTGAAGTCTTGAAACCTTAGTGTTCTCCATTCATCTCTAGCATTTGGAAGTATAACTTCCTTTTGATGATCAAATCTTTCTTTCAAAAGATTCCAGAGAATACTTGGATCAGTAACATCAAGATATTCAAATCTCAACATTTCATCAATATGCTTACGAAGGAAAACTTGTGCTTTTGCTTTGTCTTGTGCCAAGCAATTATTAAATTCGTATATAGCATTTGAGATTCCCATGGACTCAAGATGCATTTTTACATCTATCATCCATGGCACATAGTTTTTCCCACTAACTTCAAGTGCTGCAAACTCGAGCTTTGCAATGTTGGACATAATGTAACTATAAATTTTAAACAAAATAAAAAAAATTAAAATTAAAATCCATTTGTTTCAATAAATATTACACAAAAAAGAAGCAGTAAAGCTAATATTGTATACAAGCCTAAAAGTAGATGAAATTCCATATTATCTTCGATGTTAAGAATTGGAATGAGAAGTAACATGACTATTATAGTCATGATTATCACAAAAGGGTGAATCATCTTGAAGCTTGATTTCTTGAAATTGATTTGTTTGATAGAAAAGAGAAAATATTTATTGTGGGTAAAATAAACAGGGTAAAGATGTTTATTTATAGTAAAAAAATATAGCCGTTGTTTTTGCTGTTTATAACCGTTACATATATATATTTGTTGTGTGTATATGTATTCTATAAATCATCTAATAACACTTATAACCAATACATAACCTTACTTGGCATAATTTAATAATTAGAAACATAAATAAATATTAGTAAATGTTTAAATAAAATTAAGAAGAGTATCTAAAATATAAATAAACATTGACATGTATAAATAAATATAATTTAAGTGTTAGTATGCATAAATAAAAGTTAGTTGCATAATGTAAATGTTAGTTTGCATAAATAAAAATTAGTTGCATAATGTAAATGTTAGTATAGATAAAAATTAGAATACATAAAGAAATGTTAGTATCAGAAATAAAAAAAATTGTTAGTAGTCCATAATGTATAATTTTATTAATTCATTAGTATTATTGTTATTTTAATATGATGGGGGGTTTTTATAATTAATATTGTTTTACTAAGTAATACACACCTTGATTAAGATATATGTGATTTCCACTTGGTTAATAACTTTGATAAGAGCTTTCGTGATGATAACGTGTTATGAATTCAAAGTGATTAAGATATGTTAAAAAATAAACTAAAATAACATACGTAAAGAAACTTGATGGAGAAGAAGATTTAGAAAGATATCAGATATTTTATCTTTTGTGAAATTGTTGCACCTTATTCTTACAAGAGCATGTTATATATATACAACAAAACTACCTATCATACGTAATATAAATAGTATGACATGATATCTTTTACCAATTCACTAATTATTGGTATCATTCAATAATTTACAACAAATATATATATATATATATATATATATATATATATATATATATATATATATATATTAAACGTCTTCACATTTCTCTTATTATATGCATATAGATAATTTAATGCATAGAATGACTTTAGATCAAAACATTTATTTATTTATATTAATCATATAAGCTTTAGTTTATTTTATTAATATGAATATATTTTAAATCTAATAACTAGACATATAATATTTGTTTAATTAATTTATTGAGCCTTTTTTTTTATAATGAATAAAGTATTTATCAAAAAAATAAAATTTGTATATATAATATACGAATTCCAAATATTATTAAATAAATGTTATTTCACGACCTATCTAAATTTATAATAGATGGATTCTTATTTACGAGTATATCAACTCTCGTTTATATTGTTTTGGCTAACAAGTCACCAATATTTGTTTCATAACTTCATCGTTATAACTTGGATTTCGATTTTCTTTATATATCCGGAATCCTTGTCACGACCACTACAACTTCCTTTATAATCAGCTTTATCTAAAATTTATTTTCGATGTTTATTTTTTTTATTGTTAGTTTATTAAATTAAAATAATTAAGCATAAAACACATAATTCATCTTTATTTCTTCAAAATGAGTTACAAAGGTTGACCTAGACTATTACACCATTATTAATGCTTTAGCCCAGAAACACGGGTGTTACAATCCACCACCTCCAGTAGGCTTTGGTCATGGACAACACAAACAGGATGGTAAGTCTTATTATGATATATTTATTAGCTATTTTTATCCATTTATTATAAGCTATCGTGAATAATATTTTTAGTTATATTGTTCAACCAAGCTTTCTAAAAGGAGAACAGGCATAGCAAAAAACATCTATCTATCAGAGCTGACACGAGCAAACAAGGGAAAGGCCCTGGATTTGTATTTCTACAGAGAGCTCACATATACCCCTATCGAGAACCGTGGTAACTGGTTTACCCGTGAGATTGGGAGGTATATGTGTATGAACATCCCTTTGAACATATTTGGTTGGGAAAATGTTTCTCCTACTTTAAGGAATGCCACCGTCATGCATCTAAAGGTAAATTGGATAATATTTTAAGTTTAGTTGTGATTGATATTTAATTAACTAAATTTTTTATATTTATAGAATAAGTTGTATTTGGATAAGGTTAAGTTGGATCCCGAGCATGCTCAGTTGTTGCAGAGCATTGATGAGAATTAACAAATAGTTTATAGAGGCTGAAAAATAAAGTGCATACTAATTTTCAGAATGTTAGGGGGCTTACATATATCCTAAGGGCATTAGCCACCCCCCCTCTCGGCGCCCGCCCCGATGATATGTCATGTGAAAATTAGGCGCAAGCAGTCGAACATATTTAAACTCCCAAAAGTTTAAAGCGTTCGGTGTCAAACAAACGAGTCTGTGCACAACGACAAGTTATAAACAGAGGGGGGGGGGGGGGTCGTGCTCGTATAACAGTGCATGTTTCAAAGAAGTAAGCTATGATATATTTAACTGTTTATTTAAAGTATAATTAATCTAATTTTTAATGTTAATTAGGACATCACTCAAACCGAATCATTTCATAAGGCTAACATTGATCGTCAAGGGGTATTTAGTAGTCTTGCAGTCGAGCAACAATACGTAAGTGGTTATTTTGTATTTTCATATAAGTGTTTATATCGTCAAGGGGGTATTTAGTAATCTAGTTTTTATGATATTTATCATTTTCTGAAAACACAGAATGTTTTACTCCTTGAGATCAGTCAACAAACTCAAGCTTCTTTTGAAGCTAGCGGTATAACACCAAAGGATACAAAAAATTGTTTTGAAAGAATATTGGGTGTTCGACGAGGCCATATAAGAGGCATCGGGCGTAAACCTTATACGATTGTGTCAATGTACGACGAGGAACAACCACTAATACAATCACAGGTGACAAAACTATTTAATTTTGGCAGTTGTTTCAAATGTTGGTTATTGTTGGTTTAGTAATAGTTTCAAATGTTGGTAATTGTTAGTTTAATAATAGTTTATATGTTGGTAATTGCTAGTTTGGTTATAGTTTGATATATTGGTATTTTTGTAGTTTGGTAATTGTTAGTTTATGAAAGTACAATGCTATAATGGAAAAAATGAAAAAAAAAGTACAATGCTATAATGTGTTATATGCAATATGTGTAGTTTGATAATTGTTAGTTTATGAAACTACAATGCTATAATGGTATTCTATAGTTTGATAATTGTTAGTTATAGTGCAATGCTATAATATGTTACCTACAATATGTGTAATTTGGTAATTGTTATTTTATGAAAGTACAATGCTATAATGGTATTTTGTAGGTTGCTAATATTTAGTTATAGTACAATGCTATAATGTGTTATATGCAATATGTGTAATTTGGTAATTGTTAGTTTATGAAAGTACAATGCTATAATAGTATTTTGTAGTTTGGTAATTGTTAGTTATTGTACAATGCTTTATTTTGTACTTTGTTTGTATGTGGAACGTATATTTTGTATATAGAATGTTATAATCTTGGTTTAACTTATAAGACTATGTTGTTTTATTTGTAGTTGTGAATGCTTCAAACAATTAAAAGATCCGTCATGTAGTGCCGCACTTGAAGATTGGTTTCGTTCGTTGCCACAACAAAATGAAACCGGAGGAAACAAGGAGAGCGATGATTACGAGTAGCTGGTTGTAGGATTTTTATATGTTTTGTTTGTGTAAGTATTTTAGACTAGTATTTTCGGTATTTGGTATTATGTTAAATTGGATGAGTATTCTAAACGAATGTTGGGTTAATATTTTGGAATGGAATGATGTATGATTAGATTAATTAATATCATAACAGATTTTATATTTTCCTATACATTTTTTTTTCCAGTTTTAATGTGATATAAAAAAATACCAATACTGGCGACGCTCGATTATTAGAGGCAACATGCCTTTAGCGGCGACATTTTGATTATCAGTGAAAAAGTATCAGCGGCGACCTTTTAGCGACGACCTGTCGCCGCTAATACTATTAGCGTGACAAACGCTACTTTTAGCGGCGACGTCTGTCGTCGGTAATATTCTAATTTCTTATAGTGAAATGACATTGCACGAGTGTCAATGTTGTTGTATCATTATTTTTTACCTTGCGAACTTGATTTAATATGATTATACATACTCCTTATATCATTATTTTTTACCTTGTTGATTTAACATGATTGATACTTCTAAGTTACTCATTAAACCTCAATTTATTGTCTGTGCTTTACTATCTACATAGCTTCCAATTTCTTTAACTAAATCAGTTTACCTAAGTTATATATTTAGTCCCACTTTTATGAATTTGCGTTTTACATTTGTTATTAATTTAATTTCCTTTTTAGTTTTCCCTCGTGACAATTCACTAGAAGAGAGAGCAATATATCGAAAATCTTAACCTGACTCGACTCGGTTCCGAATTATTATATTTGTATAATTGGTTCGACACTCAGTACCATATTTTATGTTGCGAAATTAAATAGCCTCTTACATTTTATTCGTATTCATCCTCCTATCATATTGATAAGTGGATTAAAATATTATCAATTTCATTAAATGTATCATTAATATGTACATGTGTCATATTTAATAACACATTTAATGAAATTAATAATATTTTAATCCATTTGTTACCATTTGATATGGTAGAAGGATGAGCAAGAAAATGTAGGAGAATATTTAATTTCTCTATTATATTTGGTTCAATACTCGGTTTTGTTTTTGCACCCAATTCATTACTCGATATCACGCACATCCCTACAATTCACCACAAATTTATATTCCATTTATAAAAAAGTGTATTTAGAGGCCCATTTTTACTCTTCCGAGTCTTCAAAATTAATGTAACAACCCTGGTTAGTATAGTAGTTATCTTTGATAAAAATAATAAACAGTAAAACTTCATTTGAAGGTCCTTGATTGGTTATCTATTAACTGACATCCTCACCCAACAATTTTTTTCCCTAAAGTTTAAAAAGATCACATGATTTTCATTTAAATGATATCTTTAGACAAACGAAAGTGAGCAATGCATATTGTGTGAATGTTCACTTTCCAGGCGAGGATGAATTCATATGTGTCTTAAACCACTTAACGTTTAATTCTTAATTGATGTCGTGATAAAATTGTACGAGGACAGGTAAGTGCAAGGATCTCTGATCAAATCAAATACTAATATGAGTATTAACATTATACCCATGAACCCATGAGTATAATTAGTGGTTTGTACTACAAAATGTACACTACAGTGAACTTATTTGTAATTCTTTTTTCAATAAAATAGAAATATACATCTATATCAGTTCCCAATGCGAAAAAGAAAGATGATCGAATTTATCTCTCTATAATACAATGGGAATATGGAACCGAAGTTAATTCTAAGAGTATTTGTGACATATACTTCATAGTATGATTTGATGATGATATAATATAAAAATTTTGTAAACTAATGTAAAATAACAGGCATACTTTGACATGATTAACAATAGAGACATAAAAATAGCAACACTTGGAGAATATGTTTTCTAAAACTGTATAAGTATATTGAACAAATTTAGAAAAACTATAGTTTACACTAGGTAATTTTTAATGTACATTTTAAAATGTAAGCAGAAAATAATTTTTAATGTACATTTTAAAATAAGAAAAAAAAAAGCGTATTTATTGTAATTTAATATAATATATATGATTTTTAATACTTTACATATATAAGTATGACTTTAATTTTAAAAAGTAAAACAAATCAAAAATTGATAAGTGGATAATATTTATTTTAAAAATACTACAAAATAACAATTGTCAAAACTAATGAAAGATTGACATGTGGCAAAAAAACATTCATTTATTAAGGAGAAAATTTATTGGTTTCACGTTGATCAGGAAAGGACTTTTTGTTGGTTAAGTTCGTTGCAAAAAGAACAAAATGTTATCTTTATTATTTTCTACCAATAGTTGTATACCTTTTAATTGATATGAATATATTATAATTCAAAAATCAGAAGGCTAATTGCAACTAAAATAGAAGAAAAAAACAAGGCCAAAGGTTCATAGCCCCATAATGTTATGTAGTTTGATTCAAATGTTGATTCTTCTTCAATTCACAAACTTGCACCTGTAAATTCTACATCCAACACTATCTTAAATGCCAACCATATATATATATATATATATATATATATATATATATATATATATATATATATATATATATATATATACATACACACACACGATTAATGACTACAAAATTTATGTGCACACAGGTCGGTCCAAAATCCAAATATATAGTGGCCCATGACGAAAAGAAAAAATAGGTCCGGCCCCAAAGTAATAAATATAATAAAAATTAACTCGAAAATAGACACAACGTTATAAAATTCACTATTAATACTAAAAAATATTAATATGACAACAATATTACCAAAACAACTAATTTAAAGAAAAATATTTTTCCTAACATTTTTAGATAAGTTGATTCTCTCTTCGAGGTCGACCCTAGAGGGAGGGCAAGTTGGCTGAACGCCCCGGATCTCACCATATCTCCCCCCCCCTCTGTGAGTTGCGGTTAATATTTATACATATAGTTTTAGTACATATACAATTACTATGGAGCAAAAACCTAAGGAATTTGTGTCCCCTTTGCAACATTTTGTTAGAGACAGAGTCCCATCTCATTCTGAATTGTTTAGTCGTTAGGGAGGTGCGTGCTACCATCAACAATTGGTGGAATCAGGTTCCGGTGGATAACAGCTCTCGCCATGACCTCTTCGGTTGTGTGTCCAGTTCTGGTACCCCTGGGTGCGTAAGCAAGGTTGTTTCGGTTGTGCTTTTTGCTTTTGCTTGGATTATCAGGACTTACCGGCGTGATAAGATATTTAATGGCAAGGTTAGGAGTTTCCGTGTGTTGGCTAGTGAGGTGAAGATGTTGGCCTTCGAAGGGATTAAATACCGATCTAGAAAATGTTATTTCTTTAACTGGGTCAATTGTTTTCTTAACCCTTCACGAGAATGTATCAAACTCATGTAATTCTAGCTTCTTGCTAGCTTATTTTCTATAAAATTCTTGTTGTTAATTTTTTTTTGTAGTTGAGATGACTGAGGCCCACAAAACTTTAGAGTGGTAGATCTTAGTTTGAACCTGGTTTTTAATTGGTTTGACATAGTTTTTGAATGTTTTAGCGACTTCTCGGTTTTCAATAACATTTTCACGTTCTCCTGATTCCTAAACCGACCTCTCATTTTTCAAGAACCAACCTTTCTAAAATGATTCTTCACTACACATAGAGTTCTAGGTACTTTTCACTACACCATCGATTCTTCGTTCAGAGGCCATCCTTCAAGAATCAAGCTTTTTTGGGTTTAATCAAAGTCCAGAAATCGTCAATCAACCTTCCATCTTGTTTGATAATTCCTTCAACGATATTGATCGTAAGTTTGTTAGTTTTTCTTATGCAAACTTGGTTTTGATTTTTGGTTGCTTAAGATGGATTTGCTTACAAAGAGTTGTAGTCTGTAGGTTCTATTGGGCTTAACTGTTGAAGCTCACTTTTGTGTATGTGATTTTCTTTGTTCGTTTGGTTGTATAAAAACTGAATATCGGTACATAATATGAAGTTGTTAATTTTCAGGTATTGAAAATTATAGAGAGGCAGAGGTACTAGAATAGGCTAAATGAGAGATATATAATCGTTATTGAGGAAAGATAGAATGACATCTTGAAGCTTGTTCTTCCCTTTAGTAGGTATGGACACCACATGTTTGATAAAATGCCTAAGAGACTTATACAATTTAGAGTTAAGCATTTGGTTATTTGTTTGATGATTTTATAACAATTCGGGTAGATTGAATTCTTAAATTGTAGTTATGGCTCAAAATTTGGATCCTATTGGAAGTTTAAGAACATTTTCTATCCCACCTTGTTTGTTGTTCAAGAGCTCAAAGCACCATAAATTGTTGAACTGAACTTGTAAGTTTAAGACAATAGCCAATGTGTTTTAGATATGCACAAGTGCAATTGAGGTTGTTTTTGCTTAAAATTTTCTTTTCAATACCTTAGATGATTGGATTTTACAACCTATAGTTTACTGACATCAAAAGATATTTGATATTTTCTTAAACGTTTTACCTACAATGCACAAAAAACATTCTCATTTTATTGTCTTTGTATTTGCTAGGTATATGATAGCCTTTTAATTTATAAAATCTCTTAATGTTCATAAAAATACTAATTTTTAAATTTTAAAGGGCCTCATTTTTTTTATTTGCCTCGGGCCCCAAATCAGCTTGGAACGTTCCTCTCTCTCTGTCTATATATATATATATATATATATATATATATATATATATATATATATATATATATATATATATTCCCCAAATCAGCTTAGAATGGTCCTCTCTCTCTCTCTCTCTCTCTCTATATATATATATATATATATATATATATATATATATATATATATATATATATATATATATATATATATTTATGAATCAACAATTATATTGACTACGAACGCATGCTTATTCGCAGTTATATGACTTTGGACATGTATAATCAACTGCTGATTATGGAGTTCGTAAATTCACATGTTTTTTTAGTTTTCACAATAACTCAGCCATATATATATATATATATATATATATATATATATATATATATATATATATATATATATATATATATATATATATATATATATATATATATATATATATATGGCTGAGTTATTGTGAAAACTAAAAAAACATGTGAATTTACGAACTCCATAATCAGCAGTTGATTATACATGTCCAAAGTCATATAACTGCGAATAAGCATGCGTTCGTAGTCAATATAATTGTTGATTTATAAATATGCATGCTATATATATATATATATATATATATATATATATATATATATATATATATATATATATATATATATATATATATATATAGAGAGAGAGAGAGAGAGAGAGAGAGAGAGAGGAAGCTAGGTTCAAATGTTTCTAATATCTTATTCTGTGCTAAAGTGCACCAATAAGAATTTAGTAAAAATTAATTTATTATTTAATCAAATAAAGTTAGGTATTAAATGATTTCCATAATTATATATCTATATTAAATGATATCCATAATTATAATTCATTTTGTATGGAAACTAATTAAACTCGTCATTAATATCAACAATAATATTACTTCAGAATGAATTCGCTTCTAGGTTTTCATGTATGAGTTCATATTTTGTTTTATGACCAACTCACTCAAATGTGGATTGACATCTATTCTATTGTGCTATTCTATATGGATCCACATCTAATGTGCATCTACATTTGGACTGTGCTATTCTTTGTGGATTGACACACACACATACACACACATACACACACACACACACACACACATATATATATATATATATATATATATATATATATATATATATATAGAGAGAGAGAGAGAGAGTTAGGTTCAAATGTAGATTAGCATCTATTGTGTGGATGTTTGGATAATGCTATTCTATGAGAATGACAAAGAAAATATATTGTTTGTTAATATGAATACGTTCAATCTTAAATAACTATTGTCATTATCATACATTCTCACTAATTAAATAGTCTATAAGGTTATTATAGACTTTTTTATTATTATTCTCACTATGTCAGAATGCTAGTTGAGTCGTATTCTGTCAGAATGAAAATGAGTGAAAAACAATGTATGAGAACAAAAATGTATAAGAATTACTGAGAATGTGTCACACCCCAAACCGGAATGACGGAAACGTTCGGGGGCAGAGGACGTGATGCACAGTATCACAACGATTGCATGATAGTAATTAAAGTACAACAACCATTCCATTGAAAAACTATAGTTTTATGTTCGTGTTCAAATCAATGTATACTTGACACCAATATGTATAACAAAAGTTAAAATACATGAAGCTCCGTCTTCTTAAAACATGTGGATACCTGTTTACTGATTTCCTTAGAATACAATTAGTTTTGAAAAAAGAGTGTTAACAATTAAGTTGTTGAGTTCATTAGCATATTTGTAACTGAAATTTGTTATTTGTTCCTTGAAAATGTAAGTATGTTTTCTCTGCACTGGAATAGTATTTTCTATTTGTACTTGTATGAAAAGTGTGTAATTTCAAATGCTTGGATTCACCAGTTGTATTTATAAGATATTGTATTACAGTTTTATTAATTAATAAAACTATGTGAAGTTGTTTGTTTGTTCATTCACTTATAGTATTATTCAATACCAAATTGTGAGTTATCAAAACTATGCTTGATGACCTAAGATGGCCTGAACACGACGTTGTTCAGGCGTCGAAATTGGTACAACATTTTTCACCTCGAGCCTTCCGGCCTAACTGTAGCGAATAGTTAAGGTGCGAGATTGTCAGTCCCGTATAGATCTATACACAAGTGTCATGCTCTCCCTCTAGGAGACTCTGGTTATAATTTCAGGACTTGGGTGGTACTTAGATAAGTACGTGAAGTATATCTCACAAATGCTATATTGACGGTTACGTGTAGAATATTGAAAAGTTACTTTGTAATAGATAAACTGTAAGTATATCTCTTAAACTATATTTATTATAGTTTATATGTTTTTTTTTTCCGTAAGGTATTTTTAATATGTAAAGTAGTGTATATGATCCATAAACTATACCAATTATAGTTTATATGTTTGTTTTCCGTATTGTAACCTAAACTTTGAAAAGCAATATGTAAGTTCCATTAACTATATTTATTATAGTTTATATGTTTGTGTTTCACTAAATTGAAAACCTTTGTATTGTTAATAATTCAGTAAGTTTAAATAGTAAAATCTGTGATACGGTTATTCAGTGAAATTCAACATTTATGTTCAATTTATACGAAAACGGATTGCAAACATAATATTTTTGTTTAACAAGTTTTAAATGGTTTTATACTTATATAAATATAATATTTATATAATTATGATTAAATAGACAGTCGAATAAATAATTCTACCCCTAGCCTACAACCAAACAAGGAATAGGAAATGGAGTCAAATTATCAATTCTAAGCATGTTGAATCTTAATTATATAATTTACACATATATAAATATATATGTTTTTAATAATGGCAATGATTAATAAAATATTGAAAACATTTAGATATTAACACAAATTTTCTTGTGTAACACTTGTATTCCCCCTAAAACACTGAAAAATCATGAAAATGTAAGGGTACGAACTCACCTCGAGTGCATTTTCTTGATTGGTTATGATGTGGTTGTGATGATTTCCGGGTTAAAACATGTTTTAACAAACGTAACTTATTAATATTATACACACGATATTGTATTTAAAATTAGTTAAATGAATGATTAATAAGTGTTATATTAACACTAAAGTATATATGATACTTACCAAAAACTTGAAATTATTTGGAAGAATTTGTTCACTGTGAGTGTTGGAAAGGAAATCGTTCGGAATTTGGGAGAGAAATGAGATGAAAAAGTCTACTAGAAGTGTGTAAATGATCCTTTTTATTGCTTATATATGAAGGAAAAAGGTAGTTGGTTTGGAGATTTCGGCCAAGAAAGGAAGAGATTTCGGTCAAGAAGGCTTTGCGGTCAAGGCTGTTTGTGGTTCGAAGAAGGTTCCTGGTGCACGAGGTTTTCGGTGGAGGTTCTCGGTCCAAATTGTTTGCGGTGTAGTTGATTAGGGTCTGAGGTGGGGTGTCATGCGAGGGTTCTCGGTCTTGTATGAAATCACCAAATGGTGATTACGACCATATTTTGGGATTTACTACTCAATATCGAAGTATGTAAAATGTATAAATAAATAATAACAGTATTTGTCCTAAGATTTGATGTGTTTTGACTTGTTTTAACATGTTTGAATTTTGTTGACTCGCATTGACTTTTATTGATTCGAAACAATGGGTTGTTACATTATCCCCCGGTTAGAGGAAATTTCGTCCACTCATGGACTAGAGAAAAGATGCGGGTACTTTTCTTTCATTTGATCTTCCCGTTCCCAAGTGTATTCAGGTCCCCGCTAGGCATTCCAACGAACCTTCACTATTGGTATACGGCTTTGTTTTGTTCTTTTGATTTCCCTGTTCACGACTTCCACTGGTTCTTCTACAAAGGGTAGACTCTCGTTTAACTCGATTTCGTCGAGGGGGATTACAAAATTCTCGTCAGACAGACACTTCTTGAGATTAGAGATGCGAAAAGTGGGATGAATGTTAATAAGTTCATGCGGTAGTTTGAGTTTATAAGCAACCAGACCAATTCTAGCAAGAATCCCGAATGGTCCGATGTACCTTTGATTTTGTTTTCCATGTTTGCTGAAACGTATCATTCCTTTGCAGGGTGAGACCTTTATCAAGATGTGGTCACCAACTTGAAATTCCAAGGGTTTTCTTCGTTTGTCCGCGTAACTCTTTTGTCTGTCTCCAGAAGCTTCCAATCGTTCTCGGATTTATACAATCTTTTCTGTGGTTTCTCGAATGATCTCGGGTTCGGTTAATGTACTTTTGGGTACTTGGTTCTTGGCTAGTTACGTATCACCCACTTCAGCCCAGCACAGAGGGGATCTGCACTTACTGCCATAGAGGGCTTCAAATTGAGCAACTTTGATGCTAGTGTGATAGTTGTTTTTGTACGAGAATTCAACTAGTGGTAAATGGGTATCCCAAGATTTACCAAAATCTATCACACAAGCCCTCAACATGTCTTATTGCGTTTATATGGTTCTCTCACTTTGCCCATCCGTCTGAGGATGGTATGCTGTACTCATGTCAAGTGTAACACCGGAATTTAAAAGCCAATTTTTTTTTTTTAAAACATGATTCCATTAATATTTATAAAACAACCCTTTTTGTTTCTCATAAAAACAACCATTTAACTGTTCAACACATTAGTACAAAAATCCCCAAGATCAACATGTAAAAATCTCCAAACGTGTGTGTGTACGGATCAAGCCGGCGCCTTCCCGCGGTCGTCACTAGTACCTGAAACAATAACATCAACACTGTAAGCACAAAGCTTAGTGAGTTCCCCAAAATACCACATACAACACATATTAGCCACTCGAGGCTATAACTCTATGGGTCCGTGCACCCAAACTCCTTGAACCCTCAGGTTCTAGCTCTGAATAACATGCACTACATAAATCACATAGAAATCATGCAGTACAACACATAACATACACAGCATACAATTACTCAATCACATAACTCTGGTTACCTACTCAAGGTAAAGTATAGAGAGGAGACTCACCTCGGGTGTGTCTCGGTAACTCGTAACCCTGAAATCACTAAACACTCGACCCGCCGAGCTGAAGTCCACCTATAGCACAACACATCCCTAATTAACTCTCTCTCAATCTGAAGTTGATCACACTATAACAATCACTCTTGGTCAACGCTGGTCAACGGTCAACTTTGACCGGACTCGGCGAGTGCACCATGGCGACTCGGCGAGTTCATGCGCATGCACCAACTTCCCTGAAATCCTTCCTTGACTCGTCGAGTATTTCTCCCTACTCGACGAGCTCCACCTGGCACGAGTTGTGGGGCTACCACGACTCAACTCGCCGAGTCCAAGAACAACTCGGCGAGTTCCAACTTGAACTCAGACCCCTGACTCTCCCAGACTCACCGAGTCATTCCCCAACTCGACAAGTCCACTCGCTGAGTGGTTATCGGGCAACCTTCATCCGACTCGCCGAGTCTGTTCTTGGACTCGGCGAGTTCATGCCATGCACGAACTCAAAACGACTTCTAAGGTCAGATCTGTTCCATAAAATCATAGATCTGGCCTCCCCAAGCATGATAACCACGTAAAGTTACGATCTTGACGCTCATATAACAACTAAATGGTCCATAATGGCGATTTAGTCCCAAAAGTGACATTCCAAGCTCAAGACTCCCAAAATAACTCATAAAGCTTCATGGGTTAAGGTCTCTGGACCTCTTTGGGTCCAGATCCAAGGCACAAACTCGAGAAGGGACCAACTACTCCACTTAATCGTCCTCAAAAAGGGTTAGAAAACCCTAACACTAAGAATCCACACCAAAAGTGAAGAA
This sequence comes from Lactuca saligna, assembly GCF_052625555.1. Lineage (NCBI taxonomy): Eukaryota > Viridiplantae > Streptophyta > Magnoliopsida > Asterales > Asteraceae > Lactuca > Lactuca saligna. The sequence goes on from NC_136417.1 coordinate 50,731,444, forward strand.
GGTTCGGGAATAATACCTCAATACAGTCTCTATGAACGCAAAGACCTCAAAAGTCGCACCTTCTTCAGCCTCCTCTTGCCTTGAACACTTCCTCCTTGCAACAACACACACAAAAGCTCAAGATTGGCCTCTCCTTCCTCACAAACGCTCTAGATCTCTTTAGGGTCTCTCTCTGGGGTTGGGTGTGCACAAAGTCGGCCATAAGGCCCTTTAAATAGGCCACAAACCCGGGGTTTTAGGGTTTCTCAACACAGCGCAGACTCGCCGAGTCCATGCCCTGGACTCGCCGAGTCCAAGCGCGCATCCTTGCTCAAACCCGCGCCTCTACTCGGCGAGTCTGAGCTCTGACTCGCCGAGTCCCTCTCACAAATAACAAAAATTTAAACTTTCAAGATACCTGGTAAAAATCCGGATGTTACAACTCTCCCCCACTAGAACTGGACTTCGCCCCCGAAGTCCTATTCTAGAACAGCTCCGGATGCTGCTCCCGCATCATACTCTCCGGCTCCCAGGTCATCTCTGATCCCTTCCGATGTTGCCACTGAACCAACACCAGAGATACCTCCTTGTTCCTCAAAACCTTGATCTTCCGATCCCTAATAGCCACTGGTCGCTCCGCATAATTCAGGCTCGCATCGACCTGGATATCCTCAAGTGGAACCACTGCCGACTCATCGGCTATACATTTTCTCAACTGCGACACATGAAACGTGTTGTGAATCTGTCCCAACTCCGCTGGCAACTCCAGTCGATAGGCTACCCGACCTACCCTGGCAATCACACGAAACGGGCCTATAAACCGGGGCCCCAATTTGCCCCTCTTCCTGAACCGGATCACCCCTTTCCAAGGGGAGACCTTCAGGAGAACAAAGTCACCGACCTGAAATTCCAGCTCAGATCGACGCCTATCCGCGTAACTCTTCTGTCGACTCTGAGCGGTCAATAATCTCTGCCTGACCAGCTGTATCTGCTCTGTCGTCTGATTCACGATCTCTGTACTGCCCATCACTCTTTGCCCAACCTCTCCCCAACATATGGGAGTCCGACACCTCCTACCATACAGCAGCTCAAAAGGTGGCATACCGATGCTCGAATGATGGCTGTTGTTGTAGGAAAACTCCGCCAGAGGCAAGTACGTGTCCCAACTACCCCCGAAGTCCAAAACACAGGCCCGAAGCATGTCCTCGAGTGTCTGTATCGTCCGCTCACTCTGACCGTCGGTCTGGGGGTGGTATGTGGTACTAAAATGCAGCTTAGTACCCAACTCCTCATGAAATTTCTTCCAAAAACGGGAAGTGAACCGCACATCGCGGTCTGAAACAATCGAGATCGGCACCCCATGCCGAGATACAACCTCCCTCACGTAAATCTCCGCCAACTTCTCCGCCGAAGAACTCTCACTGATGGCAAGAAAGTGAGCGCTCTTGGTCAATCTATCTACGATCACCCAGATCGTATCAAATCCTCTGGCAGTCCTCGGCAATTTGGTGATAAAGTCCATGGTGACCTGTTCCCACTTCCACTCGGGAACCTCCAATGGCTGCAACTTGCCATGCGGTCTCTGGTGTTCGGCCTTTACCCTTCGACAGGTCAAACACCTTTCGACAAACCACGCTACATCCCTCTTCATACAGGGCCACCAATACTCCTTCCTTAGGTCCAAATACATCTTTGTGGCCCCGGGGTGGATCGAAAACTTTGATTTATGAGCCTCTTCCATCAATGTAGCACGTGTACCGCCCACAAACGGTACCCAGATCCTGCCCTGATAAGTCATAAGACCTCGACTATCTGATACAAACTCAGAAACCAGTCCAACAACCCGCTCTTTCTTCTGCATCTCCGGACGCACGGCCTCAGCCTGAGCCCCACGAATGGCATCTAGAACTGGAGCTATCACGGTCAATCTCAAACATACATCTCGCAGGGGAGTGCTCTCCGCCCTGCGGCTCAACGCGTCGGCTACCACATTAGCCTTGCCCGGGTGGTACAAGATCTCGCAATCATAGTCCTTGACCACATCTAACCATCTCCTCTGCCGCATATTTAGGTTAGGCTGATCCATCAAGTACTTCAAACTCTTATGGTCCGTGTAAATCGTACAACGAACCCCATACAAATAGTGCCGCCAAATCTTGAGAGCGAACACCACTGCCCCCAATTCCAAATCGTGTGTGGGGTACCTCGTTTCGTGAGGCTTTAACTGCCTTGAAGCATACGCTATCACATGACCCCTCTGCATCAATACCGCTCCCAGCCCTAGGATCGATGCATCACAGAATACCACAAAACCTTCCATCCCTTCCGGAAGGGCTAATACTGGAGCTTCACACAACCTCTGGCGAAGCGTCTCAAAGGAAGCCTGCTGCTCAGGACCCCATGCAAATGCCACACCCTTCCGGGTCAATCTGGTGAGGGGAACCGCAATCTTGGAGAAATCCTTAATAAATCTCCGATAATACCCTGCCAACCCGAGAAAACTCCGGATCTCAGAAGGTGACCTCGGTGCCTCCCACCTCATCACTGCGTCAACCTTGGCCGGGTCGACTAATATCCCCTTCTGGTTAACGAGATGTCCCAGAAACTGGACCTCCCGTAACCAGAAATCGCATTTGGAGAACTTTGCGAAAAGCTTCTCCGCTCTCAAAACCCCAAGCACCTCCCTCAGATGCTCCTCGTGCTGCTCTCTGGATCTAGAATATACCAGAATATCATCAATGAAAACAATCACCGACCGATCCAACATCGGCCGACATACCCTGTTCATGAGGTCCATGAACACGGCTGGGGCATTGGTGAGTCCAAAAGGCATCACCACAAACTCATAATGCCCATAACGCGTCCTGAATGCTGTCTTCTGGACGTCCTCGTCCCGCACTCTTACCTGATGATAGCCCGACCTCAAATCTATCTTGGAAAACCAAGATGCCCCCTGAAGCTGATCGAATAAATCGTCGATCCTCGGTAGCGGGTAACGATTCTTGACCGTCAACTTATTCAATTCCCGATAATCTATACACATGCGATGCGAGCCATCCTTCTTTTTCACAAACAGGATGGGTGCTCCCCACGGCGAACTACTTGGCCGAATAAACCCCTTCCCCAGCAACTCCTGAAGTTGCGAGGATAATTCCTGCATCTCTGGAGGCGCAAGGCGATACGGCACCTTAGCAATAGGCGCAGCTCCAGGAACCAAATCGATGCCAAACTCTACTTGCCTCACAGGAGGCACACCTGGTAACTCTTCGGGAAATACATCTGGAAACTCCCGCACCACCGGAACTTCATCCACAGAGCTCGGTCTCTCCGAAATCACCCGCGTATCCATCACATACGCTACATAACCCTTACAGCCCTGCTGTAAACACTGCCTTGCTCTAGCAGCCGAGCAAAAGGCTGATCCAGAACGTGTACCCTCGCCGTATACCGAAAGAACTCCCCCACTAGGATCTCGAATAGTCACCAGCTGTCGCTCGCAATCGATAACCGCACCGAAACGGCTCAACCAATCCATACCTACTATAACACAAACATCACCCATCGCAATCGGAATCAGATCGATCGGAAACTCGACCCCGAATATCTCCAATACACATCCCCGGAAAACCTCTGTAGCACAAATCACCCTGTCGGCGGCTATGGAAACCCGCAGAGGCCGACTCAACACTCCACGACTAACACTGATATGCTGACTAAATGCCAAGGATACAAAAGATCGACTCGCACCCGAGTCAAATAACACTAAAGCGGGTATAGAATTCACAAGGAAGGTACCTAAGCATAGCATGATATAAGCATGATATCTCAACACCGAAAATAAATAATGAAAAGGAACATACCAGCCACGACGTCGGGTGCAGCGCGGACCTCTTCCGCAGTCAGCTGGAAGGCTCTCCCCCGAGCCCTCGGTGCCTCGGTCTTCACAGGCCGACTCTCTGTAGTAGCAGCTCTGATGGCGGCGGGAGCAGTCCCCTGAGATGCCCCTCGTAGCAGCGGACACTCCGCCTTCCGGTGTCCAGTCTGATTGCAGTAGAAACACACTGCGAATCCCTTGGGGCAGTCCTTGGCCATGTGCCCCTCCTTGCCACATTTGTAGCAAGACCCTGCCCGACAGGCGCCATCGTGACCCTTGCCGCACTTCCCACATGTGCGGCCCTTCTGACTCCCGGGTCTGGGATCAGCGGGCTTGGCCCGCTTGGCTGCCGGCTGGAACTGTGCCGGTCGCCGATCCCTCCCCATAGACTCCGCCTCCTCCCTAGCCTGGGTCTCCAGCTCAATCTCCCTCTTCCGAGCATTTGCCTGAAGCTCGGCAAATGTCCGGTACGAGGAGTTCGCAGCGAACTCCCGAATATCCCGCCTCAAAATACTCAGATAACGGCTCATACGTGCCTGCTCGGAGGACACGTGCTCAGGGCAGAACATCGCCCTCTCCTGGAACATCCTCGTAATCGCTGTAACCGACTCAGTACCCTGCTTGAGGGTCAAAAACTCCTGCGCCAGACGTTCCCTCTCCACCTGAGGAACGTACTCATCCCGGAACATGGAAGTGAACCTCTCCCAGGTCACTGCCGCAAGCTCAGTCGGTGAGAAATGTGCAGACACAAACTTCCACCAGTCCTTCGCTCCCAAGCGAAGCTGGTTCAGTGCGAACCGGACCTTCAAATGCTCAGGGGTCGAGCAAGTGAAGAAGCATCCATCCATATCGGATATCCATCTCATAGCTGCCACCGGGTCCTGCGTACCATCAAACTCTGGTGGCTTGGTGTTGCTGAACTCCCTGAATAACGTCGCATCACCTCCCTGGGGTCTCGCCGCAGCAATCGCTGCGGTAGCTGCTGCGACCGCGGCCTCAGAAAGAGCGGCATAGCGCTCATCAAATGTCTCAATCAGGGCGGTCTTAATAGACCCGAACATCTCTGGTATCTCAGCTCTGATGACCGCAGCCACCTCCTCGTGAATGATCTGCCGAATGTCCTCATCACTAGACCCGGCATCCTCCGGCATGTGTCGCGTCCTCACCATGATCAACCTCTGAAATACAACATGCGATAATCAGAATTTACTCGAATACTCTTACATTCAACAATCCTCCCCTCCTTGACTCCTGGCATCCTCAGATTCTTATTTGAACTGTGTACCGCTCCGGTGCTTTCAGTAGTACGGGCCCAATACTACTGTCCACACCGTCTCCGTACACACCCCAAATCGTCCTCTTCGGATCCCAGTCCCCAAGTACTCTATTATACGTAATTCGCTCTGGAACAATTCTCACACACAGCCCTAGCTGCTACCTAATTACTCTCAGCATCTCATAGCAGCTCACCATACCCTAAGCTACGGCATCACAAAACAGGCCACCCTAGTCCTATCAGCAATACCTAGCTCGCTCTAGCATGCAAACACATCATAGTAATAGTTATTTCATAATAAAAGGTATTTTTGGGAATTCACCGTTCGGGCGCTGACTGATCGTACACACGTTTCTTCCTGGAAAACCTTTTACTCTTAGTATTTTGAAAATATCTCTTCATTTCCTCAGTTTGAGTTCAAATACCCCCGAAGGTGTACCCGAATCCCTCAAACCAAGGCTCTGATACCAATTTGTAACACCGGAATTTAAAAGCCAATTTTTTTTTTTAAAACATGATTCCATTAATATTTATAAAACAACCCTTTTTGTTTCTCATAAAAACAACCATTTAACTGTTCAACACATTAGTACAAAAATCCCCAAGATCAACATGTAAAAATCTCCAAACGTGTGTGTGTACGGATCAAGCCGGCGCCTTCCCGCGGTCGTCACTAGTACCTGAAACAATAACATCAACACTGTAAGCACAAAGCTTAGTGAGTTCCCCAAAATACCACATACAACACATATTAGCCACTCGAGGCTATAACTCTATGGGTCCGTGCACCCAAACTCCTTGAACCCTCAGGTTCTAGCTCTGAATAACATGCACTACATAAATCACATAGAAATCATGCAGTACAACACATAACATACACAGCATACAATTACTCAATCACATAACTCTGGTTACCTACTCAAGGTAAAGTATAGAGAGGAGACTCACCTCGGGTGTGTCTCGGTAACTCGTAACCCTGAAATCACTAAACACTCGACCCGCCGAGCTGAAGTCCACCTATAGCACAACACATCCCTAATTAACTCTCTCTCAATCTGAAGTTGATCACACTATAACAATCACTCTTGGTCAACGCTGGTCAACGGTCAACTTTGACCGGACTCGGCGAGTGCACCATGGCGACTCGGCGAGTTCATGCGCATGCACCAACTTCCCTGAAATCCTTCCTTGACTCGTCGAGTATTTCTCCCTACTCGACGAGCTCCACCTGGCACGAGTTGTGGGGCTACCACGACTCAACTCGCCGAGTCCAAGAACAACTCGGCGAGTTCCAACTTGAACTCAGACCCCTGACTCTCCCAGACTCACCGAGTCATTCCCCAACTCGACAAGTCCACTCGCTGAGTGGTTATCGGGCAACCTTCATCCGACTCGCCGAGTCTGTTCTTGGACTCGGCGAGTTCATGCCATGCACGAACTCAAAACGACTTCTAAGGTCAGATCTGTTCCATAAAATCATAGATCTGGCCTCCCCAAGCATGATAACCACGTAAAGTTACGATCTTGACGCTCATATAACAACTAAATGGTCCATAATGGCGATTTAGTCCCAAAAGTGACATTCCAAGCTCAAGACTCCCAAAATAACTCATAAAGCTTCATGGGTTAAGGTCTCTGGACCTCTTTGGGTCCAGATCCAAGGCACAAACTCGAGAAGGGACCAACTACTCCACTTAATCGTCCTCAAAAAGGGTTAGAAAACCCTAACACTAAGAATCCACACCAAAAGTGAAGAAGGTTCGGGAATAATACCTCAATACAGTCTCTATGAACGCAAAGACCTCAAAAGTCGCACCTTCTTCAGCCTCCTCTTGCCTTGAACACTTCCTCCTTGCAACAACACACACAAAAGCTCAAGATTGGCCTCTCCTTCCTCACAAACGCTCTAGATCTCTTTAGGGTCTCTCTCTGGGGTTGGGTGTGCACAAAGTCGGCCATAAGGCCCTTTAAATAGGCCACAAACCCGGGGTTTTAGGGTTTCTCAACACAGCGCAGACTCGCCGAGTCCATGCCCTGGACTCGCCGAGTCCAAGCGCGCATCCTTGCTCAAACCCGCGCCTCTACTCGGCGAGTCTGAGCTCTGACTCGCCGAGTCCCTCTCACAAATAACAAAAATTTAAACTTTCAAGATACCTGGTAAAAATCCGGATGTTACATCAAGATTGGGTCCCAAGGACTTTTTGTAGTGATTGCCAAAACTGCGAGGTAAATCTACTATCTCGGTCAGAGATAATGAATATTGGCACACCATGCAATCGTACTATCTCTTTAATGTACGTCCTAGTTAACTTCTCCATTTTGTCAGTTTCTTTTATTGGCAGGAAATGTGCAGATTTGGTTAATCTGTCGACGATCACCCAAATAGTGTCATGACCACCCTCTGTCCTGGGTAACTTGGTTATGAAATCCATTATAATCCGCTCCTACTTCGACTCAGGTATTTCTGGTTCTTGTAGTAAACATAAGGGTTTTTGATTTTCTACCTTAACTTTGGCGCAAGTGTGACATCACCCAATTTATCGGCCAGAAAAGACCAATTTAGTTAATGCTTTTAAAATAAAATCAGAGTAATCTCTCCGATAAAAATATGTGGAATTTGTCCCAAAACAAAACATGATAAAAATTTATCAGAGCATTTCTTAAAGAAATGTAATATTTATTTCATTTCAAAACTCGGGATGTCCACATCGATATAGACCAAAGGCATAAACAACATATTATAGACCTTACAACAAATATTTACATCTAATGGCCTATAATAAAAAAAATTCATTGTCATCATCCAACTATTCTTTGGGTCCACTACCTGTAATATAAAAAGCTGAGTGAGTCAGGCTTGGGAGCCTGGTGAGCATATAGGGTTTTCAACCCACAATAAATAAATTTATTAATTTCATCAACCAACAATAAATTTATTAATTTCATCAACCAACAATAAATTTATTAATTTCATCAACCAACAATATCCACTACTAGAAAAACAGCCTTTTACGACGCTCATTGCGCGTCGTAAAAGGCTCAGACGACGCGCAAATGCGCGTCAAGGAAGGCCCTATCATAAAGAGAGACGACTCGCTTTTGCGCGTCGTCTATAGACGACGCGCATTTACGACGCTCATTTACGACGCGCAATTACGACGTGCGTTTACGACACGCATTGCGTATCAAGGATCCTCCAAAATATGACTCTTTCTCTGGTGTGTACAATCAAGCCGGTGCCGTCCCGTGATACTGAAAGAAACCTGCAAAACATCAAACAAAACACTGTAAGCACGAAGCTTAGTGAGTTCCCCAAAATACCACCCATAATACATATTAGCCACTCGAGGCTATAACTCTATGGGTTCGTGCACCCAAACTCTGTGAACCCTCAGGTTCTAACTCTGGGAACCTTCCGGTTCCAACTCTGATAACATGCACAGCATAAATCACATAGAAATAATGCAGTACAACACATCACATACAAATAGCATACAAATACTCTGATCACATAACTCTGGTTACCTACTCAAGGTAAAGTATAGTGAGGAGACTCACCTGGCAAGCAGAAAGCAGATATCCCCACACTTGAATCTCGAGCCCTCCACCGCCTAACATGTAAGGCAAATACTCTCATGAATATAACTCTCGAGACTAGAATCAACCCTCTCATGGCACCCTCTTAAGGGTAAAAGACTATTTTACCCCTTTCTTGGCCCAAAGGCCACATTGCTGACTAAGCCTTAAAAGTCAACGGTCAACTCTTGGCTGACTCTACTCGCCGAGTCAACCCTATGACTCGTCGAGTTCCCATAATCAGAACTTCCCCATATCGTGACTCAACTCGTCGAGTCACTACGAGACTCGCCGAGTCCCACAACTCTGAGTCCACTCACACCCAACTCACCGAGTCATCCCTTGACTCACCGATTCTCGACTCAACCAGGAAATATTTGGGACTCTTCGTCAAGACTCGTCGAGTCCAAGAACAAACTCGCCGAGTCTACGGCTATCTTCAACCTACTCGCCGAGTTGTTCATACAACTCGCCGAGTTCCAGGCCATCTTCATCCAACTCGTCGAGTCTACCCATGTGACTCGCCGAGTACCGCCGGTCTGAATACATTCCGAAGCATTCCAGGCCATGCAACTGCTCCAAGACATAGATCTAGCCTCCTACCACTCACCCATCACGTAAAGTGGCAAACTTTACGTGAATCCAAAGAGATCTAAGCCATTTGCACATTGGGCTCGGATTTGGGACAAGATGGCTCCATCAACCACTCACAAACAGGGACTTTCATGCACTCTAGACCTTCTCCCTTCCAGATTTGAGGTAGCAACCTCAGATCTAGCCTCTAAACTCCAATACATCCAAAGATATGATCTCCAACACCCCCAAAATGATGCATCTAAGAAATAGCAACTCAAAAAAACGAGATTTTACCTCAAAGGAATGCCCCAACTGAAATGAGACTCGAATCCAAACAAAGCTCCTTGCTCCAAGCCTTCAATCTCCCAAAATTCCTTCACAATTACTCCTCCAAGCTCCAATCCATTCAACAATGGAGCTTCTTCGTGATTTAGGGTTTTCTGGGGCTCAAGGGGTGATAAGGAGGCTGGGAGGAAGACATAATGATCATTATATAAGGCTCAGCCCCGGGAATTAGGGTTTTCTCCACCCAGCGCCTACTCGCCGAGTCCAATACACTGACTCGCCGAGTCGGCCACTTAACACGCGACCAAGTCGCGACTCTACTCGCCGAGTCCACACACGGACTCGCCGAGTCGCTCTTTCCCAAATTACTCTTTTAGCCCTTCAACTCTACCCTTGGTATTTCGGGATGTTACAGACGAGCTCCACCTGGCACGAGTTGTGGGGCCACCACGACTCAACTCGCCGAGTCCCAAGAACAACTCGGCGAGTTCCAACTTGAACTTAGACCCCTGACTCTCCCAGACTCACCGAGTCATTTCCCCAACTCGACAAGTCCACTCACTGAGTGGTTAACGGGCAACCTTCATACGACTCGCCGAGTCTGTTCTTGGACTCGGCGAGTTCATGCCATGCACGAACTCAAAACGACTTCTGAGGTCAGATCTGTTCCATAAAATCATAGATCTGGCCTCCCCAAGCATGATAACCACGTAAAGTTAAGATCTTGACGCACATATAACAGCTAAATGGTCCAAAATGGTGATTTAGCCCCAAAAGTGACATCCCAAGCTCAAGACTCCCAAAATGACTCATAAAGCCCCATGGGTTAAGGTCTCTGGACCTCTTTGGGTCCAGATCTAAGACACAAACTCGAGAAGGGACCAACCACTCCGCTTAATCAACCTCTAAAAGGGTTAGAAAACCCTAACACTAAGAATCCACATCAAAAGTGAAGAAGGTTCGGGAATAATACCTCAATACAGCCTCTATGAACACAAAGACCTCAAAAGTCGCACCTCCTTCAGCCTCCTCTTGCCTTGAACACTTCCTCCTTGCAACAACACCCACAAAAGTTCAAGATTGGCCTCTCCTTCCTCACAAACGCTCTAGATCTCTTTAGGGTCTCTCTCTGGGGTTGGGTGAGCACAAAGTCGGCCATAAGGCCCTTTAAATAGGCCTCAAACCCGGAGATTTAGGGTTTCATTACACAGCGCAGACTCGCCGAGTCCTTACCCTGGACTCGCCGAGTCCAAGCGCGCACCAGTCGATCAATTCCGCGTCCCTACTCGGCGAGTCTGAGCTCCAACTCGCCGAGTCCCTCTCACATAATAACAAAATTAAACTTACAAGATACCTGGTAAAAATCCGGATGTTACAAGGAGGGACACTTACAACTCTTTCATCTTTGAATCAAATTGAGCCTCATGAAAATAAGATCCTTCATGAACCATAGTCGCCATGACTGCACAAATTGCAGCAATAATCACTCTTAAGCAAAAGAAACCACGTGAAACGTCTGATTATCATAAGCAAGATACAGTGAGAATACAGGGTTCTTGATTACCAGGGTTATAAGAACTCGTAGAACCAAAAACCCTATTTCCCTAAATTTATTTAATAATAAACCACGTGATGGATGCAGGTATACAACCTTGCTTGTGGTTTAGAGCAACATTGACTAAAGGAGTCGACTAATTGGGTGAAGGACCTTCTAAGATGGATCCAAAAGCATAAGTAGCTCCTTCCCTTTGTCTCCAATCTGGTTTTGTTATCTTTTCTTCAATGGAAGGCATCACAAGTGGAACAATATCATTTCCTACTGTTCTTGCAACTAAACCAAGACAAGTTGCTTCACAAACAACTCTCATAATATAATCACGTTCCATTTCATTGGTGAAATTTGCTTGAGCAAAACCAAGAGCATTGTAAAGTGCTCTAGTTACAGCGAGTCTTACATCATTACTAGCTTCACTTGCATTCATGCCTCGAACAACAGCTGTGAGGATTTTATTCACATGATCTTGTTCTACAACATCTAGAGAAACTTCTTCACACAAATACCCCAGAGTTTCTAAAGTGGCTTGCTTGACATGAACAGGGACTTGGTGAATGTTTGATAGACGAGAGTTTTTGTGGAATCTCTATTCCAGCAACTTTAGCTATAACTTGTGATGCACTTCATCTTGCCTCATGAACAGGAGAGGTGAGTGTCTGTAATAGGTATGTCTTGATTTGTGATTTAACACCCACATCAAGTGATAACCATCTTTGGATGAGTTCATATTTTCTATGTTGCTCTTTTGCATCTAAAGCATTCTTGAGAATCAAACCAGCTAGTTTACGACTATCAACAGGCTTCTCATCATGAGCAAGTTCTCCAGAGAGAGATAATAGAAATCCAGGTAGATTTTGCTCCTGAAATTCCTCTTACAGATCCATCAACAGCTTGTGCATTCAACAGAATTTGGGTAACTTCCAATGCCATAAATTTTTCTGGCGAACACTGCTTCACCATAAAAACAGGTTAAGATTATTTAAAACTAAAAACACCAACAACACGTTACAAAAGCAACATAAAATCCATATTTCCAACATTTACAAAGAACTGAATTTGAAATGTATGCAAGGTTTAAAAAATTAGAAAAACAAAAGCCAGAGAAAAAATCCCCAACATTTGTAGAAAAAGCTGGAACAACTATGAAAGTTGTTGCTGCACAAACTAAGGCAATTGCAGGTGATTTGGAAATGAATATATGTTTTATTTTTCATTTTTAAATTGTTTAATCGTTTTTTTACAATGTGAAAGTAACAAACATCTATCATTTTCATGATTTTTTTTTTTAATTTGCAGATAAGATAAAAAACTGGGATAATGTTTGGGCTATTGGAACCGGAAAGGTTGCTACCCCGGCTCAGGCTCAAGAAGTAAGTAGAAGGGTATTTATGTCTTTCTGGATTGTGTTATTGTTGAAAGATTGAAAACCTTCTGAAAAAGGGCTTCCAGAAACCCATGAAGACAATTCCTGTAAGGAAGAGACTAGATAACATGAAAAAGAGAGAAAAGACTATGAGAAACAAATCTGCCTCCTAGGTCGTTCATTTTCCTCTTCCAAACGTGAGATTTTGTTCTCCAGCTCATGTGTGTAAGCCTGTTAAACAATACAACATTTTCTCATCACATATTTATAAAAGGTAAAATGAGAAAGAAGACAGAACAGGTCAATAAGGTATACTTAGTCACCCAAAAAAAAGCCTTTTGTACTCTGAACTCTTGTTTGTTGTACCCATAATCCCATATTACTTCCTCTGCATCTTTTTTTTTTTATCTTTTTCTGAGGCAGACTCCATTATGGGGTCTTAGTTCCTTGATAAATTCGATGGATAAACATGTGTTCCCAGGGATAATAATAATCTTGCCATATGAAGATTGACCAACCCCATTCACGATATCTGATAATAACATTAAAAAAATTAATATATATCATAAAAAATAATATATATATATATATATATATATATATATATATATATATATAATCAAGATTAAAAAAAGTAATAATAATAATAATAGAACATACTTTGAATCTTCTGTGATACGATATAGAACAAACAATGATTCAACGGTTTTAGGGCGCAAAAGGTTATGGCGATCAGCATGTTTGACGACAATGTCATGAATATACTCTGAACTCTTGTTTCCTCCATCAAGATTTTCCTTAGAGTAGCCCTGATTTATCAAAAACACTAATATTTATTAAAAAAAACAAGTAACATCTGAATAAAAATAAGTTACCACTATAGAAGGATTATAACTCTTAAGCCTTTCCCTTCCTTCATATCCAAGAAGCATCGCATACAGGGGCAAAACCGTCAATGCACCAGGGACCCATCATCCTTCTTTTCCTTTTCCTTTGATGAATCTGATTATTTCAGATCAGATTTACCTGTATAGATAATATTTAAAAAAAAAAAAACATCAAAAGTTTAGTAAGTTATAACTTATAATAATAAATAAAGAGAAAGTTGATATAGAATCATGGAATCATACAAGAGCAATCTCCTGCCCTAGATCTGGATGCCTAGGAGCAATTATGGCAAGAATATTGATGTGCTTTTGCACTAAGGCTCTATGAACTAATACCATTACTATAAAAAATTGATCAAAATGTATTACCACTTCTGTTAAAAGAATGTTGAAAGTTTTAGTATTCAGTTGAACTAACATCCCCTGTGAGAAGACCCACGTCAAACTTCCTAGAAAAGTCCCTTGTACAATGCTGCATAAAAACTTTAGAAATAAAAAAAGGGTTAATGTCATAAATGGAAACCAACTATTCCAATTATGCCTTCCACTTCTAATTCTAAATCTCACACCACCAAACTTTTTAATGTTGTTACAATCAGGTCAATGATCCAATTTATGATGAGGAGGGCATTTACGTCTTTTGAATAGACAAGATATCAAGAGTAAGATATTGTACTTTTGATGCGAGTGCAAAGGCGTACTCTGCAACAACAGTCTTTCCAGTTGAAGTATGAGCTGCTACAAAAACTGATTCCCCTTTCTCAAGATAATATATAGCCTATAATCATAAAGCAAAAAGATGTATATGAGTTTAACCCTATTTAATTTTATATCAAATTAATATTAATATTACCTCCTTTTGGAATGCATCTAGTTCAAAAGGGAAATCCAATGCCCTATCAGGAACAAGTTCATTAAAATTATCTGCAATCCCATCACTACCCCCTGTAACTGCCCAAACCTGCAAAGCAAACACACCCGTTAAGAAAAAAAGAATCATGCAAAAAAGTTTGAAGAATTTCAATCCTAATCAAAAGATACTTTTGGCTCCTTCTGTCGACCACCATCTCCGGAATCGGAATCATCCAATCCTTTGGTCAAGCCTTCGGATCCCGTTGACAAAATTTGATCAATAACAGATGATTCAGTGTCAAGTGAATCCGGTTTATTTTCATCTTCTAATGGAACAGATTTTGGAAACCCCAATTCAATAACATTCATTTCTAACTCAGCTGTATCTCCTACACGATGAGAAATGTTATCATTATCAACCTCCCACAAAAAGATACTCATAGTCATAATACAAAGATATAAAAAAGAGGAGTAAGGGTGTTTGTGTTCTAAACCGGATATCGGAAATGTCAGATACTAGATTAATCCAACAATCATTCCCTCATTCCATTGTCAAACTCAAACCACTGGAATTGGATTCCATTCAGTTTAATAGTGGTCTAAATCCCGAAAAGAAGGGAAGAATAATTGGAGGAAAAGAGTTGAATCACACATACCATCAATGGGAACTTCCATAACATCCTCTTCCCAAGCTCTTTAAAATAAGTCGTCAAACTGAACAGATAAAGTACTCTGTAGAGACAGCAACATATTAACTAGAAAGAATGAAACAATGGAGTCTGATTTTGATTTTGAGAATTGAACCTTATACTTCTCACATAAAATGCAAGAAAGTACGTTTCTATTTCTTGCATTTAACCCTTTACAGAATTGTAAAAGACATTATTTGTTTCAAGTTTAAAAATATGATGTCATTCCGGTACTTTGTTGTTTTTAATCTACAACAAAACATTTTTAATTAGAAAGGTAACTCGTTACACTTGGTATTTAATTGTGGGGTCTTAAACCAATCCTTGAGCCTTCATCAAGTTCCTAAGGTTGCTGTGAGCATCAACCTACATAAATATATATATATATATATATATATATATATATATATATATATATATATATATATATATATATATATAATTAGAAACCAAATAAGCAATAAATCAGAAGTAAACTCATTCAAACTATCAGCTATGGTATAACAAGACCAAAAGGCTAAAAATGTAATATTGTCAAAACCTTGATTTGTCTTCTGAGTATATTTTCAACCTTAATAAACCTTCTTTTCAAGTCATCCCAGCCACATACACACTAGGAAAATAAAAGTGTCAAAAATTGTTCAATTAGCAAGTCATAGAGAAATTACAAGTTGATTCATGAAAAAAGGGCTAAAATGTAAGTGCAAGAAACACCTGTATTGTGTGGAGCAGATTACAAGTTGCTTCAAGAAAGTCAGAATGTAATGTGTGGAGCAGATTACAAGTTGCTTCAGGAAAGTCATAGCTCTCCTTAATCCATCTGCATTGTTCTTCAATACTCAATGCTTCAGGGATGAAATAGAAACCTGACAACACATAGTTATCAAGTATCAAGTATATGTATAAACAAATTAACCACATAACATAACTAGAAGAGAATGGAGAAGAAATATCAAGAGAAAAAAAGGGGGGAGAATGAAGAAGAAATATCGAGAGAAAAAAAGAGCGAGAAGTTGTAAAACCCTAAATCTCCTTGACGGGGAGGAACAACAAAGATATATTGCGATTTATTTTTGGAGGAGGCACTACCAACTTTACCTTAGACGATGCTTGAATCGTACCTATCTAGGGCTTCATTAGTTCATAGATGGCGATAGGGAGAAGTTGTAAAGCCCTAAATCTCCTTCTAATTCTGACACAAGCACAATGTAACAAGCCCTAAATCGTAGTCTTGTAAGCGTGAGGATCCGAAAATGGTTGGCTCTTAAACAAATGCTTGTAAACTTGAGCAGTCGTTACAGTCTCGGTGAGGTGAGGTGAGGTGAGCTCGAGGTTGCCGGCAGGAAGAGGTGAGCGGAGGTCGCCAGTGGGAAGAGGTGAGTGGAGATAAGCAGAAGTGAGCAGATGTAGTGAATAGAGATCAACATTTTAAAAAAACCCTAGATCCCCTGCGACTTTGTTATAAGAAGCGCGTTCATTTTTAAGAATTATAAAGCGACATGCCTGCACGACGCACCTTTTTAATGGGTGCCCTCCGTGTTTTTTTTTTTTTTTTAAATTATAAAGCGACATGCCTGCACGTCACGCTTTTCATAATGGGTGCCCTCCGAGTTTTTTTTCTGACAGTAATTTTAGGTCACGCAAAAAGTGCGCGTCCAAAATCCTTCATATTTTTTGGGAGATGACATTATTTTTAGGGTACACACTTTTGCGTATCGTAAATCACCGCATGTCATTGTTTGCGCGTCATTAAAGGCCTATATTCTAGTAGTGATCCCTGATTACTCGTTCCCATTATCCTCACTTTACATCCCTAAACACCTATCACAAGGGACCTAGTCTAATGATTATCATCAGGACGACAACATTGCTTAGGGGATTCCTCAGCAATACATGTCAAATAAGGCAATCGGGGGGGGGGGGGGGGATGGAGTACACTAACGAACACTGAGTTCAAAAACACCTACAGGTTGCGAGCCTGCTAGCGTTGCACAGGACAGTCTATAATAATCCATGGTCATCATCTATACTCTGCTAGATGACTGAAACAACAACATCGAGGCCTTTTATCATTTAAACAGACATCAACTATTTCATCTACCCATGTTATACCCAACATATTTGTAGACAAAAATCCATATACAGTTTAAATCATTCTAAACATGTATAAAAACTTCATTCAACATCCATCTCAAATAAACAAACAATATTTATACACATAGGAGTAAGGAGGTGATGCGAAGGAGTAGGGGGTGATGGACTCTGGATCACTTGCACGAGTACGCTGGGCGTACTCTTTCGGACCACACTTGAAGTTTGTGCCCAAAAATTCAAAAATTCGTAACTTTCTCATATGTACTCCATTTTTGACGTTCTTTATATCCACGCATAGTTGAAATTGTGCTCTACAACTTTCGTTCAGACTCCGTCGGCTAATTTTGACTTTATTTTTTAAGTTATATTTTTAACTGGATGTGACAAGAAAATTCCGTTAAAAGTTCATAACTTCTTCATCCGACGTCTGTTTTTGTCTGTCTTTTTACCTTTAAACTACAATTGACAAGATCTTCGATTATCGTTTAGGTTGTGTCGGCTAAAAATTGGTCGATTTAAAATTCGAGTTTCGGGCTGCATACTTCTATATCAAATCTTAGAAAATTCATAAGTTCCTCATACGAAGTTAGATTTGGACATTTCTTTTTATGCACACTCTCAGTTTAACGTATACTACAATTTTGATTTAGATCGCTAAGGCTAAAAATCACTTTATCGTAAATTTACTTTTTACGTCATATAGCGTTGTGTCGGTTCTATCGTGAAACTTCGGCATGTCATAACTTCTCCGTTATAACTCTGATTCAGAATTCTTTATATCTCCGGAATCCTTGTTTCAACCGCTACAACTTTCTTCATAGATATCGGGTTTATCTAGCATTTATTTTCTACGCTTATTTTTATCCTTAATTAATAAAATCATAATAATTAAATATAAGCACATAATACTCAAATAATACATCTTTATTACTTAAAAACAAGTTACAAAGGTTGACATAGACTATTGCATCATCATTAATGCCTAGCCTAGAAACATGAGCGTTACAATTCTCTCCCTTTAAGATGATTCTGTTCCCGGAATCATACATCAGCAAACAAATGCGGTTAGCGACTCATCATGTCACTCTCCGTTTCCTAGGTGAGATTTGGCCCATTAGTATGTTTCCATCGCACAAGCACGAAATCGACCATCTTCCGTCTCAACTTCTTAGTATTACGGTCAACGATTGCCTCCGGTTTTTCAATTAACCTTTTGCTTTCATCCAACCTTATTTCAGAAATTGGAAGTATATCGGGAACTTCTCTCGTAAACTTTCTCAAATAACACACACAGAAATTGTTATGAATACCATCTAGTTCTTCTGGTAATTCTAGCTAGCAATCTTCGTTCCTAATCTTCTGAAGAACTTTAAACGGTCAAATAAACCTTGGACTCAACTTTCCCCTGTTACCAAGTCTTATAAGTCCCTTCCATGGAGAGACTTTAAGTAAAACCGAATCTCCAACTTCAAATGTTATCGGTTGTCATTTCTTGTCAGCATAGCTCTTTTGATGATCTTGAGATGCTAACATCCTTTCCCTAATCACTTTCAACTTTTCAGCAGTCTGAGGAACTATCTTAGGTCCTATAAACTGCTTTTCTCCAGCTTTAAGCCAACATGACGGCGTTTGACACTTTTTTCCATACAAAGCTTGATAAGGCCCCAACTTAATGCTCAAGTGGAAACTATTATTGTAGGAAAATTCTACCAAAGGTAAATGTTCTTCCCAGTTACCTTAGAATTCCAGGGTACGTGCTCTCAGCATATCCTCCAATGTTTGAATCGTTCATTTGCTCTAACCATCAGTTGTAAGCTGTACTTGAACATAATTTCGTACCTATTCCTCTTGTAGACTTCTCCAAAACCTTAACGTGAAAAGACTATCACAATCTGATACAATCGTTAAAGGAACACCGTGAAGTCTCACTATCTCTTTCACGTAAGCATTTTCAAGCTTATCCATAGACCATTTTTCATTGGCTGCTATGAAGTGTGCACTTTTAGTAAACCGATCAACGACTACCCGAATCATGTTGTGACCGCTCTTCGTTCTGGGGAGTTTAGTCACAAAATCAATGGTGATGTCTTCCCAATTACCAATGGGAATAACTAAAGGTTCTAAATTCCTATACGGTTTCTGATGTTATGCCTTAACCCTCGCACATGTCACACACTCGGCCACATACTTTGCGACATTAAGCTTCTTCATCGGCCACCAACAATAGGGTTTTAGATCCCTATACATTTTCGTGCTGCTGGGATGAATCGAGTACATGGTCTTGTGAGCTTCCTCCATAGAAGATCTCTTATTCCTCCTATTTTAGGTACCCAAATCCTATCTTGGAATACCTTCAGTCCTTGACCGTTTGTATCGAACACTAAAGTTTTGCCCAAACATTCTTCTTTTCAGTTATTTTTCTCTAAAGCTTCTATCTTAGCTTTCTTAATGCTTTCTACAATTGTTGAGACAACTTCGATTCTTAAAGCTCTTGGTGTTTTCCTTTCAAGGCTCATTTTTCTGATTAAAGCGTCAGCTACAACATTCACTTTACCAAGGTGGTAAAGTATTTCATAGTCATAATCCTTAAGCAACTCTAGCCAGCATCATTGTCTGATGTTCAATTCCTTCTGATTAAATAGATACCGTAGACTCTTATGATCAGTGAGAAGTGTCCACTTTGTTCCATAAAGATAATGTCACCATATCTTTAGGGTGAATACTACCGCTGCCAACTCTAGATCATGAGTGGGGTATTTCTTTTCATGTTCTTTCAATTGTCTCTATGCATATGCTATCACCTTATCCCTTTGGGTCAGAACACAACCTAACCCAACTCTAGATGCGTTGCTATAAACTGCGAAGTCTTCAACTTCTTCAGGTAAAGAAAGAATCGGTGCTTCACATAATTTCTTCTTTAACTTCTCAAAGCCTTCCTTATGCTTTTCACTCCAAGTATAAGTAGCTCCTTTGTGGGTCAAAACTGTCAATGGAGCAGCTATCGAAGAAAAACCTTGGATAAACCTTTGGTAATATCAAGATAATGCTAGAAAGCTTCGGATCTCCGTAGAACTCTTTGTTTGTTCCCACTTTATTATAGCTTCAATCTTAGCTAGGTCAACCATAATCCCTTCTTGGTTAGCCACATAACCCAAAAATTGGACTACTTGAATCCAAAAATCACAGTTGGAGAACTTTCCATACAACTTCTCATTCTTTAATACTTCTAACACTTATCGCAAGTGTTTTCCATGCTCCTCCTGGCATTTCGAGCCAATCAAAATGTCATCTATAAATACTATCATAGATTTATCGAGGAATTATTTATAAACCCTGTTCATCAAATCCATGAATGTTGTTGGAGCATTGGTTAGTCCAAACGACATAACCAAGAACTCATAGTGTCCATACCTTCATCTGAGTGCAGTCTTCTCAATATCCAGCTCTCTCACCTTTAGTTAATGATATCCTGGCCTATGATCGATCTTCGAGAAATAGCTTGAACCTTGAAACTGATCAAACAGGTCATTAATCCTTGGCAATGGGTACTTGTTCTTTATTGTTACCTTGTTCAGGTTTCTATAATCTATACACATTCTCATGCTCCCATGTTTCTTCTTTACGAATAATAGCAAAGCTCCCCAGGGTGATGAACTAGGTCTAATGAAACCATTTTCCAACAACTCCTGAAATTGCATCATAAGCTCCTTCATCTCTGTCGGTGCTAATCAATATGGTGATTTTGCTATTGGTGTTGTTCCTGGTAACAAGTCTATTTTAAGCTCCTTCATTTCTATTGTGCTATTGGACCCTAATGGTCCATCAGTACTGCTAGTGAGGTCGAGAAGTCAAATGCGAGTTGGGCCAAGTGCCTTTCGCATTCCCGATAGCCTTGAATAACTTATGGAAATGAAGGGGGCTTCGTACCCTCCTTTTTCCTTGGTTGACCGGCTTATGAGAATTCGAGTAATCAGATTCGTGGCGTAAATCAAGAGAAGTTAGGGTGGTTGGATTATGTGAGTAGTACGGACGACGCCTTAAGGATCGCTCGTAATTTGTAGTTATAAACTAGTCATTTTCAGTAATGCGTGATTGTAACTCACAAACATTAATTAATCTAATGTCACCTGGGTAATCATAAACAATCATCGTATCGGTATAACCATAAACAAGTCATGTAATTTATGTATTGGGAAAACATCGGGTTTTCCCGGGGAGTTCAACATTTTACCTATGTGATGTAACACCGTAAATTTCAAGACAAAATTTTCATTTAAAATAATCATTTTATTCTTAGAACACTTATTTAAAATGTCATTCATAGCTGATTTACAAAACATGACTCCATTTTTCACTTGCATAGAAAACCAGGATCCTCCAAAATATGACTCTTTCTCTGGTGTGTACAATCAAGCCGGTGCCGTCCCGTGATACTGAAAGAAACCTGAAAAACATCACACAAAACACTGTAAGCACGAAGCTTAGTGAGTTCCCCAAAATACCACACATAACACATATTAGCCACTCGAGGCTATAACTCTATGGGTCCGTGCACCCAAACTCTGTGAACCCTCAGGTTCTAACTCTGGGAACCTTCCGGTTCCAACTCTAATAACATGCACAGCATAAATCACATAGAAATAATGCAGTGCAACACATCACATACAAATAGCATACAAATACTCTGGTCACATAACTCTGGTTACCTACTCAAGGTAAAGTATAGTGAGAAGACTCACCTGGCAAGCAGAAAGCAGATATCCCCACACTTGAATCTCGAACTCGCCACCGCCTAACACGTAAGGCAAATACTCTCATGAATATAACTCTCGAGGCTAGAATAAATCCTCTCATAACACCCTCTTATGGGTAAAAGACTATTTTACCCCTCTCTTGGCCCAAAGGCCACATCGCTGTCCAAACCCTAAAACTCAACGGCCAACCCTTGGTCGAAATCAAAGTCCTCAGTCTAGGTCAACCCTTGGCTGACTCTACTCGCCGAGTCAACCCCGTGACTCGTCGAGTTCCCATAACTCTGAGTCCACTCACACCTAACTCACCGAGTCATCCCTTGACTCACCGATTCTCGACTCAACCAGGAAATATTTGGGACTCTTCGTCAAGACTCGTCGAGTCCAAGAACAGACTCGCCGAGTCTACGGCTATCTTCAACCTACTCGCCGAGTTGTTCATACAACTCGCCGAGTTCCAGGCCATCTTTATCCAACTCGTCGAGTCCACCCATGTGACTCGCCGAGTACCACCGATCTGAATACATTCCGAATCATTCCAGGCCATGCAACTGCTCCAAGACATAGATCTAGCCTCCTACCACTCATCCATCACGTAAAGTGGCAAACTTTACGTGAATCCAAAGAGATCTAAGCCGTTTGCACATTGGGGCTAGGATTTGGGACATGCAAGCTTCACTAAACCCTCCAACACAGGGACTTTCATGCTCTCTGATTCTTCTCCCTTCCAGATCTGAGGTAGCAACCTCAGATCTAACCTCTAGACTTCCCATTTCATCCATAGACAATTTCTCACAAACCCCAAAATGAAGAAACAACATAATCAACAGGTCAAAACGAGATATTACCTCTAAGTGATGCCCCAACTGCAATGCAATTCGAATCCAAGCAAAGCCCCTTGCTCCAAGCCTTCAATCTTCCCAAAATTCCTTCAACCATTACTTCTCCAAGCTCCAATCCACTCAACAATGGTGCTTCTCCGCGATTTAGGGTTTTCTGGGGCTCAAGGGGTGATAAAGAGGTTGGGAGGAAGACATAAGGATCAATATATATAAGGCTCAACCCCGAGAATTAGGGTTCTCTCCACTCAGCGCCTACTCGCCGAGTCCAATATACTGACTCGCCGAGTCGGCCACTTAACACGCGACCAAGTCGCGACTCTACTCGCCGAGTCCACACATGGACTCGCCGAGTCGCTCTTTCCCAATTTACTCTTTTAGACCTTCAACTCTACTTTTGATATTTCGGGATGTTACAATTCTCCCCCACTTAAATTAGGCTTCGCCCTCGAAGCCTACAGTAACTCAACTCCAGAATTACTCCCACAACGTGCCACCTGGCCTTAATCGGACCAGATCTCACAAGGCATACCCATCGAAACTCGAACACACTTTCCCTTTCCTTACGGTGTCCTGACCATTGTCTCAAACCGGGCATCGGATGCACCCTCTAATAACCACACTCAACGATTCGAGAATTACCCATGAAACATCACTGACCCAAATCTCAACAATCACTCGATCCATAAGGGTTAGAAGCCATGAACCATCGGATCCCCGATCCGAATCCCATTCTATCCAATCCGTGACGACAGAAAGGCCTACTTTTCAATCCCAGAGCAACTCTCATGAGTCCTCTTCTTGCAATCAAGCACCCAAGCGGCACCAACCTTCGCACTCTCGGGTTAGGAGAACCCGTCGCACTGATGACATCTCTAACATTCCCGGAGAAACCCACACTACGCACACAGCCCTTGATCAGAATCAAGTTGGGAGTCCCAGACTCTATCCCTGCGTCCATCCTGAGACTCTTGGCTCTACACCCGCGGAATCCTTCCGCGTCCTCAGCAGACATCCCATCATGATGTCATTCCATACCACCGTCACAGGCACAGTGTTCGACCACCATACTCCAAATCATCCATTCTCACTACAACTTTCACTTCCGCGAATCAACACTTTCCCCAGTAACTGAGGATCCAACACTTCCTCCCATACAACAGCACAAAGGGTGGCATACCAATGCACTAATGATGGCTGTTGAAATAGGATAACTCAACCAAGGATAATTACGTGCCGCAACACCCTCCGAAATCTAATACACATGCCCGAAGCATGTCTTTGAGCGTCTGAATCGTTCACTCCCTCTGAGGTGTCCTCCGACATCATCAGGATAAGCTCTAGCTCATCACATATCCCTCCTCGAGACTGAGCACCAGGTCAGCTTTTGACTCCACAGCTGAGCCTCCAAAGGTCACCCAAATCATGATCCAAATATCCCACTAACTTCCTCCCTGTGACCACTATCCCGACCCCGTGACACGCAAGTCACGAAATTCTCATTTCCTTATGCAAGAAAGTACAATCCAACCGAGGATCGTCTCCACTCTGATCTCTGGTTTCTGCTGCGCATATCCCTTGCCATCTCACCACATTCTCCGACGGAGATGGGGACCCTAGTCTCCCCCCCGGTCCAACATCCAGGCTCCAAAAACTCAATACTAGGGCTACTCAAGCCCAAAACTCTTCCACATCGTACACTGATCGGAGAACATTCCATCATCACATTCTCTTGCCATCTAGAGAGCACTACGACTCCCCGCGGTATCACAACACCCTCTGACTAGTGAGTACTACGGCTCCCCGCAGTATCACAACACCCTCTGACTAGTGAGTACTACGGCTCTCCGCAGTATCACAACACCCTCTTACTAGTGAGTACTACGGCTCCCCGCAGTATCACAACACCCTCTGACTAGTGAGTACTACGGCTCCCCGCAGTATCACAACACCCTCTGACTAGTGAGTACTACGGCTCTCCGCAGTATCACAACACCCTCTTACTAGTGAGTACTACGGCTCTCCGCAGTATCACAACACCCTCTTACTAGTGAGTACTACGGCTCTCCGCAGTATCACAACACCCTCTTACTAGTGAGTACTACGGCTCTCCGCAGTATCACAACACCCTCTGACTCCACTAGCTCGTGCTCCACAGACTATCATAGGCGGCTACCCATACTCGTCTCGAATATTCATCACAGACTCTGGAGGCAATCATCATAACAGATGCCCACCCTTGCGAAGATCCACTTTCCCAAGTAATCTCCCTGGATGCCCATACTCGAAGGGCTATCACTAGTTCCATAGATACCTGATATACCACAAGTCGTCTCAACTCAAGATTCACGAATAACTTCGAAATAAAGATATCAATACCCGGATACCTCGGAACACCCTCACCGATCATCACAAGATCCTGCCACAACCACAGGTTTCCTGCCCCAAGCACCATATAGATGCAATAATACATTTCCTCTGAACCCCATAACTAGATCTTCATTTTTTTTTTCCAAGTTGCAACTTCGGTGCATTCAATTTCTCAATTGAAGAAACGCTAACGCTACGAAATACGCTGATAATTCTCCAAAACCCTTTTTCCCGCCGCTCAAAACCCAAACAAGGATATGCTTACCGACCCGGGAGTTGGCTGCCCAACCACTCTTTATCTACTTGCCCAAACACTGACCAATACCAAATTCCTGACTAATAAACACCTGTCGTGGAGACATTCATCCCTCTCAAACAAGTACTTCCCGTATTAACTCACTCTGACCCCTTTCCTCGATCACCGACATCTCTAGTCTCATGATTTCTTACCTCATATCTCTATACTCCACTTATAACTGCTCTTGACAAATCTCTGCTTTCTTACATACAGCACCCGGTTCTCCCCCACTTAGGGATCGAACCATCACCAAATAGCATGCAACTAACCCATAACTATATTCTCCAGCAGAATCGCACCTGCCCCTGGAAAGTGCTACACAACGCCCGATAATCCCCCATTAAGGAAATGAATCGACCTCATATACCCTGAACCTCTGATGAACTCCTCAAGAACTTCTCGTCACGTCTGCCTCTAGTCGTTCCAAATCTCGTACTAATTTAGTACCAAACAACTCAACTGCTCGATAACATCCCTGGCTCATAGACTGAACCATAAAATCACCGTACCCCTCACCTCAACTCATCAACCAACGCTCCAACACCGGGATCACCCCACGAACAAGGACCCACTCCCATATACAACACCCCATGGATAGAAAACTCTCTGCACCACTAAACTCGACTGAACTCCCCACTGATACCACTACCATACACCCGACTATACTCAATTAGGTATAGCGTGGCCCTCGACTATCTTAGTCCCAACTGACTATCTGCTCATGATAGATCACTGCCTCGCGGCACACATGTTACCTGATACTCTGGGGGGGGGGGGAGAAATCATCATCAATGACGACCTGCAGGGTTTACCCCTAAACCCAAAACCAAAACATCATGCTTCTCATATTCTCACACTTACATAATTAGTACCTCCCCGATCATAGGAGGTGACATCTCTCTAATCGACTGATCACTCAACTCAGATCGAAATTCTCCCTTCCACTGACTCTTTACTAGAATACTCTGAGGGACTCCCGATCTCCCTCTCAAGGGACGCCTCTTCGAACTTACTCGTGACCGAATAACCGGAGAACCACAAACATCATTCACTACGAACCATGGTGCTCCTTCCACGACATCTCTTCTCAATATGCCCCGATGTATGGTACCCTAACCATGACATCACTCCCCAATTCACTCCGATGTATGGTACCCGGACCATAACATCACTCCTCAATCTACTCTGATGCATGGTACCCAAACCATAACATCACTTCTCAATCTGCCCTGATGTTTGGTACCCGAACCATAACATCACTCCTCGATCCGCCCTGATGTATGGTACCCGAACCATAACATCACTCCTCGATCCTCTCTGATGTATGGTACGCAAACCATGACATCGCTCCTCAATCTGCTCTGATGTATGGTACCCGAACCATAACATCACTCCTCAATCTGCCCTGATGTATGGTACCCGAACCATAACATCACTCCTCGATCCGCTCTGATGTATGGTACGCAAACCATGACATCGCTCCTCAATCTGCTCTGATGTATGGTACCCGAACCATAACATCACTCCTCAATCTGCCCTGATGTATGGTACCCGAACCATAACATCACTCCTCGATCCTCTCTGATGTATGGTACGCAAACCATGACATCGCTCCTCAATCTGCTCTGATGTATGGTACCCGAACCATAACATCACTCCTCAATCTGCCCTGATGGATGGTACCCGAACCATAACATCACTCCTCGATCCGCTCTGATGTATGGTACACAAACCATAACATCGCTCCTCAATATGCTCTTTAGAACCTTCAGAATACTCCCTGTATCAAGTATGGGTCCTCTGCTTTCAGTAGTACGGGCCCATACTACCTGCCACATCTACCCATACTTTCCACACGGACCATCCCAGAGCTTCTAAATAGCTGCTCGACCTGCTCCTTCACCAATCCCATCACGCGTGCTCGCTCCCCAGCGAAATTCTCTATTCTACAAGCGCACTCATCTGGATAGGTTTACTCCCTAGGCTCTTCCGTCGTCCTCCCACTTCCTTGCTATCAGCTGCTGAAGAGCTCCTAATGATGCCAGCCATCTATCTCCTGAATATCGTCATATTCACTTGGTAGCTGACTCCCATCATCGAGAGTTCCACAAAGCACAAAGCAAGCAGCATTCGAGCATCGAAGGATACATAGGACTCCCTCTCTGTGATAACTCCACCTTCTCAGCTTGTCCTCGAAAGTACCACCGAACTCTGTAACTCTACCCCTCATGGGTTCTAACTGGATACTCTCACTCATCACATACTTAAAACATAACATATATAACAATGAGTCCTAGGCTAAGGCATCACAAATCAGGCCACTCTAGTCCTAACATATGAAATACCTAGCCTGTCTCTAGCATGCAATAATATCTCATAAAGTGCATCATACATATCTCATAACACAAAAAAAAAATAAGGGTATTTTGGGAAATCACCGTTCGGGCTCTGGCTGATTGTACACACTGCTCCTTCTTGCTTTCTCTTTGAACTCTTATTCACTTTTAGAAAATTATTTCTTTAAAAACTTTTCGCACTTCCTCAGTTTGAGTCCAGATTTACCCGAAGGCGCATCCGAATCCCTCAAACCAAGGCTCTGATACCAACTTGTAACACCGTAAATTTCAAGACAAAATTTTCATTTAAAATAATCATTTTATTCTTAGAACACTTATTTAAAATGTCATTCATAGCTGATTTACAAAACATGACTCCATTTTTCACTTGCATAGAAAACCAGGATCCTCCAAAATATGACTCTTTCTCTGGTGTGTACAATCAAGCCGGTGCCGTCCCGTGATACTGAAAGAAACCTGAAAAACATCACACAAAACACTGTAAGCACGAAGCTTAGTGAGTTCCCCAAAATACCACACATAACACATATTAGCCACTCGAGGCTATAACTCTATGGGTCCGTGCACCCAAACTCTGTGAACCCTCAGGTTCTAACTCTGGGAACCTTCCGGTTCCAACTCTAATAACATGCACAACATAAATCACATAGAAATAATGCAGTGCAACACATCACATACAAATAGCATACAAATACTCTGGTCACATAACTCTGGTTACCTACTCAAGGTAAAGTATAGTGAGAAGACTCACCTGGCAAGCAGAAAGCAGATATCCCCACACTTGAATCTCGAACTCGCCACCGCCTAACACGTAAGGCAAATACTCTCATGAATATAACTCTCGAGGCTAGAATAAATCCTCTCATAACACCCTCTTATGGGTAAAAGACTATTTTACCCCTCTCTTGGCCCAAAGGCCACATCGCTGTCCAAACCCTAAAACTCAACGGCCAACCCTTGGTCGAAATCAAAGTCCTCAGTCTAGGTCAACCCTTGGCTGACTCTACTCGCCGAGTCAACCCCGTGACTCGTCGAGTTCCCATAACTCTGAGTCCACTCACACCTAACTCACCGAGTCATCCCTTGACTCACCGATTCTCGACTCAACCAGGAAATATTTGGGACTCTTCGTCAAGACTCGTCGAGTCCAAGAACAGACTCGCCGAGTCTACGGCTATCTTCAACCTACTCGCCGAGTTGTTCATACAACTCGCCGAGTTCCAGGCCATCTTTATCCAACTCGTCGAGTCCACCCATGTGACTCGCCGAGTACCACCGATCTGAATACATTCCGAATCATTCCAGGCCATGCAACTGCTCCAAGACATAGATCTAGCCTCCTACCACTCATCCATCACGTAAAGTGGCAAACTTTACGTGAATCCAAAGAGATCTAAGCCGTTTGCACATTGGGGCTAGGATTTGGGACATGCAAGCTTCACTAAACCCTCCAACACAGGGACTTTCATGCTCTCTGATTCTTCTCCCTTCCAGATCTGAGGTAGCAACCTCAGATCTAACCTCTAGACTTCCCATTTCATCCATAGACAATTTCTCACAAACCCCAAAATGAAGAAACAACATAATCAACAGGTCAAAACGAGATATTACCTCTAAGTGATGCCCCAACTGCAATGCAATTCGAATCCAAGCAAAGCCCCTTGCTCCAAGCCTTCAATCTTCCCAAAATTCCTTCAACCATTACTTCTCCAAGCTCCAATCCACTCAACAATGGTGCTTCTCCGCGATTTAGGGTTTTCTGGGGCTCAAGGGGTGATAAAGAGGTTGGGAGGAAGACATAAGGATCAATATATATAAGGCTCAACCCCGAGAATTAGGGTTCTCTCCACTCAGCGCCTACTCGCCGAGTCCAATATACTGACTCGCCGAGTCGGCCACTTAACACGCGACCAAGTCGCGACTCTACTCGCCGAGTCCACACATGGACTCGCCGAGTCGCTCTTTCCCAATTTACTCTTTTAGACCTTCAACTCTACTTTTGATATTTCGGGATGTTACATGTGATGTATACAAAGTTCAACAACTATACATGTTTACAAAATCGACAAGCATATTTATGGATCTTCACATTTTTTATAAACAAATACTCTTTTTCAGAAAATATCAGATTTTTCTGGGTTTTCAAACTCCACAAAAATCATTTTTCCATAACATTACTTATGAACTCATCAACATTTCATATGTTGACGTTTTTCAAAATAACTTGTATTCTCAGGTAACAGGTAAGCCGAAGAATAAGTACCAAGTTATGTCATGGTGTATTGTTTAGATTTCCTATCGAATGGGTTATGTTATGAAATTGTAATGTCTAAAACAATGTACTGAATGTAAACAATATCAGTTGTACTATTTCAATGCATGGTGATGAATGATGTTATGATTCATGTATAATCATTGTGATGGTATTCAATTTTAGTCACAAGAGCCCTCGGACGTTTCCTGTCACACCCCGAAAACCTAAGGCGGAAACATTTCTGGGGCAGACTCCACATTGAGTATCAAATCCAATGTACATAGTAAGCAAAGTAAACAACCATTACATTACATATTTGAATTTACATTTGTTCAAAAGTAAAGTGTTACAAGTGTGATACATATATCATATGAACAAAAGTTAAGACGAGTCCTCTGTACGCTCCGTCTTCTCCAAAAGGATCATTGGGTACCTGTCTAATATGGACCTAAGAATACAAGCAGTTTGAAAATCAGCATAAAGTTGGTGAGTTCATAAGATGTTTGTTTTCTGAAAATGTACAAGTTCCCTTCGGTTTTTCCGAAAAGTTTGTTTTCCAAGAAAATCCCATATTTTCTTATATGTAAAGTTGGATTAAATGTTTTATTACGCAAATTCGGTTATGTACAATTGTTATCCCAGGAAAATCCTATATTTTCCTAAAAGTAAGTTTAGTTATTGAATTTCGATGTAATGTTTGATTACCTTTCGTACATTTTATATTAGCTAGGTATTCTGACATCCTAATGGTGTTACACTTGAATGTACCTAGACGCGTGCCTTCGTATTCGTATTCTCATTCTTGATCATATTCATATTTGTATTTCATACTTGTGTTCCTATTTATATTTGTAGTCCTATTCGTATTCGTATTCACATTCGTATTCGTATTCCTACTCCTACTCCTAATCCTATTCGTATTCGTATTCGTATTCGCATTCATATTCGCAGTCGTATTCCTATTCCTATTCCTACTCCTTATACTATTCGTATCCGTATTAGTATTCGTATTCTCATTCGCAGTCGTATTCGTATCCCTTTACCTACTCCTAATACTATTCGTATTCGTATTCGTATTCGCATTCGTATTCGTTCTATTCCTAGTTATACTTTCGTATTTGTTCTGTTCCTATTTACTTTCGTGTTCGTATTTGTATTAATTCTAATTAATGATTAGTATGAATTATTCGTAGATTATGAAATATGATTTAGATTGTAACATTTTATCAAGAAATCTATGATTAGTCTGAAAGCTAACTTCGTAATTCGAACTATATGATAAACACAGTTTTCGATATTAAAACATACAGAATATAGACATTTAAATGGAAAACAATAAGTATGAGTACAAGATATCCTTGTACTTTTGCTTGTATTCCCCCTGAAAACATTTGAAAAAGGGTAGGGGTATGAACTCACCGGTCGAGAAGCATGTCGGATTGGATGCTAAGTATCAGTTCGGGGCTTGATAACGCGTGAGGTTCCTATGTAATGTGAAATGATATACAATGGTATTTAATTAGACTTTAAATCACTAATTAGATATGATTATACACTCCAAGACGCGAAAACACTTCGAATCAAGTGTTCAGAGTGACCCGGGTGACATCTAAGGACGTGTAGGACCTAGATATGGAGTTTACTCTTCATGAGTAAACTCCTTGAGGAGTTCACGGTCCATTGAATATATCCCCATGAGCTTACGGGTGTAAACTCATGGGTGGTGGGTTCCTTGATGCCAAATGGTCATACAATGCACACGGGAAGGTTCTAGGATTGATTCCATGGCTTAGGAAGCGATTGGGACTCTAAATGACTTTGGATAAGATTTTACGGTCTATGAAGATGTTCTTTGGGAGTTTACTACCTTAAACACGAGTTTACTACCTTAAACATGAGTTTACTACCTTAAACACGAGGTTACTACCTTAAACACGTGTTTACTACCTTAAACACGAGTTTACTACCTTAAACACGAGTTTACTACCTTAAACACGTGTTTGTCCATGATTCACGAGTTTTAGTGGTTGAAAGTTAAGCATACTAAGTTCTAGACACATTTCTAAGCCATACAAGGTGTTAAGGGCACTTTAACACCCTTTAAGGTCTAAGGAGATGAGTTTACGGTCTAAGAATGTTCTTGGACCATAAACTCAAGCTTCTCGCATTAGAATAAGTTTTGGTGTATTTCTTGAAGGATTATAAGGTTCTATACTCTCATGAAAGCTTGTTGGAGGTGTTTAGGGGCAAACTAACACCTTAAGTTGAGTTTACTCGCTAAGAATGGGTGTTTACGGTCCAAGAATGTGCTTGGGCCGTAAACTCATGCTTATGTCCTAATTGAAGAGTTAAAGGTGTTCTAAGTCCATGCAAACAAGTCCATAGGTCATATCTAGGCTCCAAATGAGTTTTGGAAGGGTTTTATGGCACAAAAACCCCATTTACATGAGTTCACGGCCTAGGGATGTTCTAGGACCGTAAACTCAAGCTAATGCTCCTAATATTCATATAAATCTCAAATTTGAAGGTCAAAAGTGTTAAACTAGAAGCTAGGATAATTACCTTGATGTTTTGAAGCTTGATTTGGGTGTTTTTGGCTCAAAATCGGATTTTAGAGAGAGAGAGTAGCGAGAGAGTGTAAAGGCTTCAAATGAGGCTCTCTCAACTTTATATATGCTGAAATTTTTGGACACGGTGGAATTCTACCCGATACTGTCGTCAAGCGAGGCTTTTGGTCGTACCCGATTTAATTATTTTTATAATTCAACGGAATAAAACAATTATTCTTCAAATTAATAAATTGAAGTGTTTCCATGGATTTCTAACATATTTGGGCAATTATTAAGTCATAATAACAAACTTAAAATAAATGACTTAATTTAGAAACGAACGGAAACAATTTAAGACGACGAATTTTTATTGACGTATCGGGTTACGACGACGGAACGAACTTCGGGTTGTCGCATTTCCGCCGTTCGGTTCGGGGGTTTGACAGGCGGCTCTTCCGTTAATCATATCTTCAACAAAACTTGGCAGCCTAGATAGCTACCTCCAGAGTAAGTACCTGACGCACTGGCACCGCATACTCCTATGGAAGTCCCTTTGTGTATCTGTCAATTTTTGTCAGCTCATCTGGGACAATACGCAAGGCAAACTCCATTTTGTCTGTGAAGTTATTGGTGTATTCATCAATGGACATGCTTCCCTTCTTTAATATCAGAAATCGATTTTCTAACTCAAACAGATTTTGGGTCGAGCAATACTCGCGCTTGAATTACACCATGAACTCTGCCCAAGTCAGTTGCAGTGGTTCAATAGGGCTTAAGGTTTTCCCCAGGATGTTCCATTAGCAAACAACACCACCTTTAAACTGACGTACTACAAATATGGTTTTTATCTTGCCTTTACATGTAACACCGTAAATTTCAAAAAAAAATTTTCAATTTTTTTATAAAACATAATTCCATCAATATTCATCAAAACAACCATTTTAATTATCCAAATAAGATAATGCAAAATCCCAAGATCATAATGTCAAAGCTTCGAGTGTGTGTGTGTACGGATCAAGCCGGCGCCTTCCCGCGATCGTCACTAGTACCTGAAACAATAACATCAAACACTGTAAGCACAAGGCTTAGTGAGTTCCCCAAAATACCACCCATAACACATATTAGCCACTCGAGGCTATAACTCTGTGGGTCCGTGCACCCAAACTCTGTGAACCCTCAGGCTCTAGCTCTGATAAACATGCACTACATAAATCACATAGAAATAATGCAGTACAACACATAACATGCATAGCATACAATACTCTATCACATAACTCAGGTTACCTACTCAAGGTAATATAGTATAGTGAGAAGACTCACCTCGCGTGTCTCGGTAAGTCGTAAATCTGAAATCGCTAACGCTCGATCTGCTGAGCTATAGTCCTCCTATAGCACAATACATCTCTAATTAACACTTTCCCAACTAAGGTTGACCACACTATAAGAAGTCAACTTAGGTCAACGCTGGTCAACGGTCAACGGTCAACTTTGACCGGACTCGGCGAGTGCATTATAGCGACTCGGCGAGTCTGAGCGTATACACTGATTTCCCTGGAATCCTCCCTTGACACGTCGAGTATTCTCCTAACTCGACGAGTTCCACCTGGCATGAGTTATGGGGCCACCACGACTCAACTCGCCGAGTCTCAAGAACAACTCGGCGAGTCCAGCTTGACTCAGTCCACCTGTCCACTCTGATTCCCCCCTGACTCACTGAGTCACCCTCCCCAACTCGGCAAGACCACTTGCTGTGTGGTTGGGCAATATTCATACTACTCGCCGAGTCTGTTCTTCGGACTCGGCAAGTCCGTGCCATGCAATGACTCAAACTTGCTCATAAGGTCAGATCCATTCCATTAACCCATAGATCCAGTCCTTCCAAGCTCATTTAGCACGTAAAGTTATAATCTTGATGCACATACAATCTCTATATGACCATATATGATGTTTTTGACTCAAATACTACAACACAAGGTCATAAACTCCATTGCCATACATAAAGCTTGATGAGTGAGGCTCTCTGGACCTCTATGGATCCAGATCCAAAACCTCAACACAAGGAGGGAACCATTGGGCATCAAATCATCCCATAAATGTCCATAGGAAACCCTAAATCCCATAATACTTCACCAAAACAGAATATAAACCGAAATCATACCTCTAGATTGATGATCTAAGCTTCAAATCCACGAAATAGCAACCTCCTTTGCTTCCTCTTGCCAAGAATCTTCTCCTTCTTTGCTAAATGACACACACAAGGTCAAGAAATGCTTCCTTCCTCTCTCAAAATGTTCAAGCACTCAAGGGTTTCTCTCTAAGGGTTGGGTGAGCACAAATGACGGCCATAAGGCCCTTTAAATAGGTCTCAAACCCGAGAATTTAGGGTTTCATTACTCAGCGCAGACTCGCCGAGTCCATATCCTGGACTCGCCGAGTCCAGGCGCGATCCTTCGTCCAAATCCGCGTCTCTACTCGGCGAGTCTGAGCTCCAACTCGCCGAGTCCCCCTCACAATTCAACAAAGTACAATTTACATGATACCTGATAAAAGTCCGGATGTTACATTACAACCACATGTCATAAAGGCTAATTCCATCTTCGAGATCCAATCTATTACTCCGATAGGATCTTCTTTTACTGTGAAAGTTGATGGCTTGAAAGTCATAAAATCTTTGTACTTAAATCCATTTTTCTCGAATCCTTCCTCTTGATTATTCCTCTTATCCAAAAGTGGTTCAGTCTGACGAACATATCTACTGTAATTTCCATCCTCTGACTAACCGCCATTTAATTCCGGCTGTTCAACAAACATTGAAGGTTCACTCTTGTTGTTCAGCAACAACTGCCTCATTTCTTCCCTTTGTTCAACCATCATGGCTTGAATCATGGTTTGCACTCCATTTATTATGACTGGTTCTAGTGCAGCTTCTGCTATAGGTACCTGCTCCATCACTTGGGGTTGAGGTTGCTGATTTCTGTTTGCATTTCTAGCTCCACTTCGGGATTTCGCCATTTTGATCTATACACCAAATTAGGCGAATTTAGATCCTTATCACACCAAAACCGTTACATGCTAGTTCTAATATCGTAGTCGTACACTTAGAATCTTGAACACATAAGGTTTCCAGATCCGGTCGGCAACAGACCATAGACCCAAACAATTAATGTCATATATGGCAAACATATAGCTTTTAGCACATAAAAGCAGTTTAGGCATCTTTCCTAAAATATACTTGTGCTCGTGTCTAAAATATGGTAGACACTCATATCACAATCATCACTTAGCATTCAAAGTTTAAGTCTACAAATCCTACAAATTCCTGGTTCACTTAAACTAATGCTATGATACCAACTGTGACATCCCCCAATTTCTCGGCTAGAAAAGTCCGATTTAGTTTATGCTTTTAAAATAAAATCAGAGTAATCTCTCCAATAAAAATATGCGGAATTTGTCCCAAAAGAAAACATGATAAAAATTTATCAAAGCATTTCTTAAAGAAATATAATTTTCATTTCATTACAAAACTCGAGATGTCCACATCGATACAAACAGAAAGCATAAACAACATATTATAGAGCTTACAAGAAATATTTACATCTAATGGCCTATAGTAAAAAATCCCTCATAGTCATCCAACTATGCTCTGGGTCCAATGCCTGTAATATAAAAAGCTGAGTGGGTCTGGCTTGGGAGCCTAGTGAGCATATAGGGTTTTCAACCTACAATTAATAAATTTATTAATTTCATCAACCAACAATAAATTTATTAATTTTATCAACCAAAAATATCCCTGATTACTCATTCCCGTTATCCTCACTTTACGTCCCTAAACACCTATCACAAGGGACCTAGTCTAAGGATAATCATCGGGGTGACAACATTGTTTAGGGGATTCCTCAGCAATACATGCCAAATAAGGCAACCATTGGGGGGGGGGGGTGGAGTACACCAGCGAACACTAAGTTCAAAAACAACATGTTATGAGTTTGCTAGCGTTCCACGAGACTATCTAGAATAGTCTGTGGTCATCATCTATACTCCGCTAGATGACTGAAATAACAACATCGAGGCCTCTCATTATTTTAACACACATCAACTATTTCATCTACCAATGTTATACCCAACATATTTGTAGATAAAAATACATATACAATTTAAATCACTCTAAACATGTATTAAAACTTCATTCAACATCCATCTCAAATAAACAAACAATATTTATACACATAACACATATTTTATGTAAAAATACTTCATATCTATGTGTAAGATGAAAGTGACTACACACTCACTTGATAAAACGATAATTGGGCAACACTTCGTCTCTTAAAATAATATTTTCTGATAAAACCGAGATATTTTCTCAAAAACCGGGCTTCACGTGGACAAAGTTTCCATATATATAAAAACTCTTTTTCTCGGGATCTTTGGGCTTTCTTATGATGGTAGGATGATATTAAAGGCTTGGGGATATTTAGTGAAGCTTGGAAAAGAGAAAAAGGGCTTTCTTACCCGCCACCACCAACCTCACCCACCACCGCTATCACCACCCGCCGCCACCATTACCCACCCACCACCACTATCCACCTCCACCACTCATCACTACCACCCACCATCATTATGACCACCACCCACCACTATTTCCAACCACCACCCGCCACCATCACCATCACCTCCACCCACCACCCACCATCATCACCACCACCCACTACAACCACTACCCACCCACCTCTACCACCTAGCCACTACCCACCATTATGATCACCAACCACAACTACCACTAACTACCACCCACCACCCATCACCACCAATACCCATCACCACCACCCACCACTATCCATCACTACCGACCACCACCACCTATCACCACCACCCGCCACACCACCTGCTCCATTAGCCCCACCCATCATCTACCAAAACCACCACCCACTACCATCACCACCACTCACACACCTCTACCACCCATCACTACCACCTACCCAATACCCACCATTATAACCACCACCTACCATTACCACCACCCACCACCACCACTCTCCACCACCACCCATGACCACCACCCGCCTCTACTACCTATCATCATCACCACCACCACCACCACCACCCCCACCACCACCACCACCACCCATTACCACCACCCACCAAAACCATTGACCACCAAAAACCACCGACCACCACCCATCACAGCCACCCGCCACCACCATCCCACCACCACCCACCAAAACCACAATACACCATCACCACCTTCACCACCAACCACTACCCACTCACCCACTACCACCTCCACCACCTATCACCCTCACCCATCTCCATCACCCATCACCACTGCTCGCCACCATCACCTACCATCCACTATAATCACCACCCCATGGTGGTTGTCGAGGCCAACAAAATAAATACCCTAAATACTACACGCTAAAGTAGTGTACAGCGGTAAAGGGATCATTTCCATGGAGATTGGTTCAATTTAAATCTCTATATAAATCACTTGTTCAAGTACTTGTAAAACAAAAGTACGGAAAAGGGGGGGGGGTTTAATTCTCTTTGATTGTTTGACAAAATTAAAACTAAGTTAGAATATAAGTATGAAATGTAAACAAGTAAAAGATTTGATTAAATTCAATGAAGTGAAATTGGTTGGTTTTGGGTACACCACATAAATGACATGGTTGATTTATCATTAGACTAAATGGAACAACACATGTGAATTAGTTTTACTTGGCTATAGCAATCCATAAGCACAAATTACCTCAACTCTTCATTGTTATTAAAATGGCTAGAGGAACCCTTAACACATTTCCTTAATTAAAGTAAAAAAAAATCAATGAAGCATATAATCTTGTGAAAATCAATTAGCTTTAAGTTCTAAGAGTTACCAAGTCCAAAAGATAATTAAATGCTTACATTATCATTATAGAGGGAACATGTCCATGGTCTAAATAAAATGAAAACAAACATATAAACCATTTGTTGCTTACTAATTTGAGGGTCCGTTACTTAAGCAAGAAATTAGTCAACAAAGATAAGCATTCAATCATCATGTAACACCGAAATTTTAAAGCCAAATTATTTATTTATTTTTTTTTTTAAAAAAAAACATGATTCCATTAATATTTATAAAACAACCCTTGTTTTTGTTTCTCATAAAACAACCATTTAACTGTTCAACATATCAGTACAAAATCCCCAAGATCAACATGTAAAAACTCCAAACGTGTGTGTACGGATCAAGCCGGCGCCTTCCCGCGGTCGTCACTAGTACCTGAAACAAATAACATCAACACTGTAAGCACAAAGCT
Source organism: Lactuca saligna (assembly GCF_052625555.1). Lineage (NCBI taxonomy): Eukaryota > Viridiplantae > Streptophyta > Magnoliopsida > Asterales > Asteraceae > Lactuca > Lactuca saligna. Next base: position 50,770,167 of record NC_136417.1, read on the forward strand.
TAGTGAGTTCCCCAAAATACCACATACAACACATATTAGCCACTCGAGGCTATAACTCTATGGGTCCGTGCACCCAAACTCCTTGAACCCTCAGGTTCTAGCTCTGAATAACATGCACTACATAAATCACATAGAAATCATGCAGTACAACACATAACATACACAGCATACAATTACTCAATCACATAACTCTGGTTACCTACTCAAGGTAAAGTATAGAGAGGAGACTCACCTCGGGTGTGTCTCGGTAACTCGTAACCCTGAAATCACTAAACACTCGAGCCGCCGAGCTGAAGTCCACCTATAGCACAACACATCCCTAATTAACACTCTCTCAATCTGGAGTTGATCACACTATAACAATCACTCTTGGTCAACGCTGGTCAACGGTCAACTTTGACCGGACTCGGCGAGTGCACCATGGCGACTCGGCGAGTTCGTGCGCATGCACCAACTTCCCTGAAATCCTTCCTTGACTCGTCGAGTATCTCTCCCTACTCGACGAGCTCCACCTGGCACGAGTTGTGGGGCTACCACGACTCAACTCGCCGAGTCCAAGCACAACTCGGCGAGTTCCAACTTGAACTCAGACCCCTGACTCTCCCAGACTCACCGAGTCATTCCCCCAACTCGACAAGTCCACTCACTGAGTGGTTAACGGGCAACCTTCATACGACTCGCCGAGTCTGTTCTTGGACTCGGCGAGTTCATGCCATGCACGAACTCAAAACGACTTCTGAGGTCAGATCTGCTCCATAAAATCATAGATCTGGCCTCCCCAAGCATGATAACCACGTAAAGTTACGATCTTGACGCTCATATAACGGCTAAATGGTCCCAAATGGTGATTTAGCCCCAAAAGTGACATTCCAAGCTCAAGACTCCCAAAATAACTCATAAAGCCTCATGGGTTAAGGTCTCTGGACCTCTTTGGGTCCAGATCCAAGACACAAACTCGAGAAGGGACCAACTACTCCACTTAATCAACCTCTAAAAGGGTTAGAAAACCCTAACACTAAGAATCCACATCAAAAATGAAGAAGGTTCGGGAATAGTACCTCAATACAGCCTCTATGAACACAAAGACCTCAAAAGTCGCACCTCCTTCAGCCTCCTCTTGCCTTGAACACTTCTTCCTTGCAACAACACCCACAAAAGCTCAAGATTGGCCTCTCCTTCCTCACAAACGCTCTAGATCTCTTTAGGGTCTCTCTCTGGGGTTGGGTGAGCACAAGGTCGGCCATAAGGCCCTTTAAATAGGCCACAAACCCGGGGATTTAGGGTTTCTCAACACAGCGCAGACTCGCCGAGTCCATGCCCTGGACTCGCCGAGTCCAAGCGCGCATCCTTGCTCAATCCCGCGTCTCTACTCGGCGAGTCTGAGCTCTGACTCGCCGAGTCCCTCTCACAAATAACAAAATTAAACTTACAAGGTACCTGGTAAAAATCCGGATGTTACAACTCTCCCCCACTAGAACTGGGCTTCGCCCCCGAAGTCCCATTCTAAAACAGCTCCGGATGCTGCTCCCGCATCATACTCTCCGGCTCCCAGGTCATCTCTGATCCCTTCCGATGTTGCCACTGAACCAACACCAGAGATACCTCCTTGTTCCTCAAGACCTTGATCTTCCGATCCCTAATAGCCACAGGTCTCTCCGCATAATTCAGGCTCGCATCGACCTGGATATCCTCAAGTGGAACCACTGCCGACTCATCGGCTATACATTTCCTTAACTGCGACACATGAAACGTGTTGTGAATCTGTCCCAACTCTGCTGGCAACTCCAGACGATAGGCTACCCGCCCTACCCTGGCAATCACCCGAAACGGGCCTATAAACCGGGGCCCCAAGTTGCCCCTCTTCCTGAACCGGATCACCCCTTTCCAAGGGGAGACCTTCAGGAGAACAAAGTCACCGACCTGAAATTCCAGCTCGGATCGACGTCTATCCGCGTAACTCTTCTGTCGGTTCTGGGCGGTCAATAACCTCTGCCTGACCAGCTGTATCTGCTCTGTCGTCTGATTCACGATCTCTGTACTGCCCATCACTCTTTGCCCAACCTCTCCCCAACATATGGGAGTCCGACACCTCCTACCATACAGCAGCTCAAAAGGTGGCATACCGATGCTCGAATGATGGCTGTTGTTGTAGGAAAACTCCGCTAGAGGCAAGTACGTGTCCCAACTACCCCCGAAGTCCAAAACACAGGCCCGAAGCATGTCCTCGAGTGTCTGTATCGTCCGCTCACTCTGACCGTCGGTCTGGGGGTGGTATGCGGTACTAAAATGCAGCTTAGTACCCAACTCCTCATGAAATTTCTTCCAAAAACGGGAAGTGAACCGCACATCGCGGTCTGAAACAATCGAGATCGGCACCCCATGCCGAGATACAACCTCCCTCACGTAAATCTCTGCCAACTTCTCTGCCGAAGAACTCTCACTGATGGCAAGAAAGTGAGCGCTCTTGGTCAATCTATCCACGATCACCCAGATCGTATCAAATCCTCTGGCAGTCCTCGGCAACTTGGTGATAAAGTCCATAGTGACCTGTTCCCACTTCCACTCGGGAACCTCCAATGGCTGCAACTTGCCATGCGGTCTCTGGTGTTCGGCCTTTACCCTTCGACAGGTCAAACACCTTTCGACAAACCACACTACATCCCTCTTCATACAGGGCCACCAATACTCCTTCCTCAGGTCCAAATACATCTTTGTGGCCCCGGGGTGGATCGAAAATTTCGATTTATGAGCCTCTTCCATCAATGTAGCACGTGTACCGCCCACAAACGGTACCCAGATCCTGTCCTGATAAGTCATAAGACCTCGACTATCCGACACAAACTCAGAAACCAGTCCAACAACCCGCTCTCTCTTCTGCATCTCCGGATGTACGGCCTCAGCCTGAGCCCCACGAATGGCATCCAGAACTGGAGCTATCACGGTCAATCTCAAACATACATCTCGCAGGGGAGTGCTCTCCGCCCTGCGGCTCAACGCGTCGGCTACCACATTAGCCTTGCCCGGGTGGTACAAGATCTCGCAATCATAGTCCTTGACCACGTCTAACCATCTCCTCTGCCGCATATTTAGGTTAGGCTGATCCATCAAGTACTTCAAACTCTTATGGTCCGTGTAAATCGTACAACGAACCCCATACAAGTAGTGCCGCCAAATCTTGAGGGCGAACACCACTGCCCCCAACTCCAAATCGTGTGTGGGGTACCTCGTCTCGTGAGGCTTCAACTGCCTCGAAGCGTACGCTATCACATGACCCCTCTGCATCAATACCGCTCCCAGCCCTAGGATCGATGCATCACAGAATACCACAAAACCTTCCATCCCTTCCGGAAGGGCTAATACCGGAGCTTCACACAACCTCCGGCGAAGCGTCTCAAAGGAAGTCTGCTGCTCAGGACCCCATGCAAATGCCACACCCTTCCGGGTCAATCTGGTGAGGGGAACCGCAATCTTGGAGAAATCCTTAATAAATCTCCGATAATACCCTGCCAACCCGAGAAAACTCCGGATCTCAGAAGGTGACCTCGGCACCTCCCACCTCATCACTGCGTCAACCTTGGCCGGGTCGACTAATATCCCCTTCTGGTTAACGAGATGTCCCAGAAACTGGACCTCCCGTAACCAGAAATCGCATTTGGAGAACTTTGCGTAAAGCTTCTCCGCTCTCAAAACCCCAAGCACCTCCCTCAGATGCTCCTCGTGCTGCTCTCTGGATCTAGAATATACCAGAATATCATCAATGAAAACAATCACCGACCGATCCAACATCGGCCGACATACCCTGTTCATGAGGTCCATGAACACGGCTGGGGCATTGGTGAGCCCAAAAGGCATCACCACAAACTCATAATGCCCGTAACGCGTCCTGAATGCTGTCTTCTGGACGTCCTCGTCCCGCACTCTTACCTGATGATAGCCCGACCTCAAATCTATCTTGGAAAACCAAGATGCCCCCTGAAGCTGATCGAATAAATCGTCGATCCTCGGTAGCGGGTAACGATTCTTGACCGTCAACTTATTCAATTCCCGATAATCGATACACATGCGATGCGAGCCATCCTTCTTCTTCACAAACAGGATGGGTGCTCCCCACGGCGAGCTACTTGGCCGAATAAACCCCTTCCCCAGCAACTCCTGAAGTTGCGAGGATAATTCCTGCATCTCTGGAGGCGCAAGGCGATACGGCACCTTAGCAATAGGCGCAGCTCCAGGAACCAAATCGATGCCAAACTCTACTTGCCTCACGGGAGGCACACCTGGTAACTCTTCGGGAAATACATCTGGAAACTCCCGCACCACCGGAACTTCATCCACAGAGCTCGGTCTCTCCGAAATCACCCGCGTATCCATCACATACGCTACATAACCCTTACAGCCCTGCTGTAAACACTGCCTTGCTCTAGCAGCCGAGCAAAAGGCTGATCCAGAACGTGTACCCTCGCCGTATACCGAAAGAACTCCCCCACTAGGATCTCGTATAGTCACCAGCTGTCGCTCGCAATCGATAACCGCACCGAATCGGCTCAACCAATCCATGCCCACTATAACACAAACATCACCCATCGCAATCGGAATCAGGTCGATTGGAAACTCGACCCCGAATATCTCCAATACACATCCCCGGAAAACCTCTGTAGCACAAATCACCCTGTCGGCGGCTATGGAAACCCGCAGAGGCCGACTCAATACTCCACGACTAACACTGATATGCTGACTAAATGCCAAGGATACAAAAGATCGACTCGCACCCGAGTCAAATAACACTAAAGCGGGTACAGAATTCACAAGGAAGGTACCTAAGCATAGCATGATATAAGCATAATATCTCAACACCGGAAATAAATAATGAAAATGAACATACCAGCCACGACGTCGGGTGCAGCGCGGACCTCTTCCGCAGTCAGCTGGAAGGCTCTCCCCCGTGCCCTCGGTGCCTCGGCCTTCACAGGCCGACTCTCTGTAGTAGCAGCTCTGATGGCGGCGGGAGCAGTCCCCTGAGATGCCCCGCGAAGCAGCGGACACTCCGCCTTCCGGTGTCCGGTCTGATTGCAGTGGAAACACACTGCGAATCCCTTGGGGCAGTCCTTGGCCATGTGCCCCTCCTTGCCACATTTGTAGCAAGACCCTGCCCGACAGGCGCCATCGTGACCCTTGCCGCACTTCCCACATGTGCGGCCCTTCTGACTCCCGGGTCTGGGATCAGCGGGCTTGGCCCGCTTGGCTGCCGGCTGGAACTGTGCCGGTCGCCGATCCCTCCCCATAGACTCCGCCTCCTCCCTAGCCTGAGTCTCCAGCTCAATCTCCCTCTTCCGAGCATTTGCCTGGAGCTCGGCAAATGTCCGGTACGAGGAGTTCGCAGCGAACTCCCGAATATCCCGCCTCAAAATACTCAGATAACGGCTCATACGTGCCTGCTCGGTGGACACGTGCTCAGGGCAGAACATCGCCCTCTCCTGGAACATCCTCGTAATCGCTGTAACCGACTCAGTACCCTGCTTGAGGGTCAAAAACTCCTGCGCCAGACGTTCCCTCTCCACCTGAGGAACGTACTCATCCCGGAACATGGAAGTGAACCTCTCCCAGGTCACTGCCGCAAGCTCAGTCGGTGTGAAATGTGCAGACACAAACTTCCACCAGTCCTTCGCCCCCAAGCGAAGCTGGTTCAGTGCGAACCGGACCTTCAAATGCTCAGGGGTCGAGCAAGTGAAGAAGCATCCCTCCATATCGGATATCCATCTCATAGCTGCCACCGGGTCCTGCGTACCATCAAACTCTGGTGGCTTGGTGTTGCTGAACTCCCTGAATAACGTCGCATCACCTCCCTGGGGTCTCGCCGCAGCAATCGCTGCGGTAGCTGCTGCGACCGCAGCCTCAGAAAGGGCGGCATAGCGCTCATCAAATGTCTCAATCAAGGCGGTCTTAATAGACCCGAACATCTCTGGTATCTCAGCTTTGATGACCGCAGCCACCTCCTCGTGAATGATCTGCCGAATGTCCTCATCACTAGACCCGGCATCCTCCGGCATGTGTCGCGTCCTCACCATGATCAACCTCTGAAATACAACATGCGATAATCAGAATTCACTCGAATACTCTTACATTCAACAATCCACCCCTCCTTGACTCCTGGCATCCTCAGATTCTTATTTGAACTGTGTACCGCTCCGGTGCTTTTAGTAGTACGGGCCCAATACTACTGTCCACACCGTCTCTGTACACACCCCAAATCGTCCTCTTCGGATCCCAGTCCCCAAGTACTCTATTATACATAAATCGCTCTGGAACAAATCTCACACACAGCCCTAGCTGCTACCTAATTACTCTCAGCATCTCATAGCAGCTCACCATACCCTAAGCTACGGCATCACAAAACAGGCCACCCTAGTCCTATCAGCAATACCTAGCTTGCTCTAGCATGCAAACACATCATAGTAATAGTTATTTCATAATAAAAGGTATTTTTGGGAATTCACCGTTCGGGCGCTGACTGATCGTACACACGTTTCTTCCTGGAAAACCTTTTACTCTTAGCACTTTTTTTTGAAAATATCTCTTCATTTCCTCAGTTTGAGTTCAAATACCCCCGAAGGTGTACCCGAATCCCTCAAACCTAGGCTCTGATACCAATTTGTAACACCGAAATTTTAAAGCCAAATTATTTATTTTTTTTTTTAAAAAAAAAAAAACATGATTCCATTAATATTTATAAAACAACCCTTGTTTTTGTTTCTCATAAAACAACCATTTAACTGTTCAACATATCAGTACAAAATCCCCAAGATCAACATGTAAAAACTCCAAACGTGTGTGTACGGATCAAGCCGGCGCCTTCCCGCGGTCGTCACTAGTACCTGAAACAAATAACATCAACACTGTAAGCACAAAGCTTAGTGAGTTCCCCAAAATACCACATACAACACATATTAGCCACTCGAGGCTATAACTCTATGGGTCCGTGCACCCAAACTCCTCGAACCCTCAGGTTCTAGCTCTGAATAACATGCACTACATAAATCACATAGAAATCATGCAGTACAACACATAACATACACAGCATACAATTACTCAATCACATAACTCTGGTTACCTACTCAAGGTAAAGTATAGAGAGGAGACTCACCTCGGGTGTGTCTCGGTAACTCGTAACCCTGAAATCACTAAACACTCGAGCCGCCGAGCTGAAGTCCACCTATAGCACAACACATCCCTAATTAACACTCTCTCAATCTGGAGTTGATCACACTATAACAATCACTCTTGGTCAACGCTGGTCAACGGTCAACTTTGACCGGACTCGGCGAGTGCACCATGGCGACTCGGCGAGTTCGTGCGCATGCACCAACTTCCCTGAAATCCTTCCTTGACTCGTCGAGTATCTCTCCCTACTCGACGAGCTCCACCTGGCACGAGTTGTGGGGCTACCACGACTCAACTCGCCGAGTCCAAGAACAACTCGGCGAGTTCCAACTTGAACTCAGACCCCTGACTCTCCCAGACTCACCGAGTCATTCCCCCAACTCGACAAGTCCACTCACTGAGTGGTTAACGGGCAACCTTCATACGACTCGCCGAGTCTGTTCTTGGACTCGGCGAGTTCATGCCATGCACGAACTCAAAACGACTTCTGAGGTCAGATCTGCTCCATAAAATCATAGATCTGGCCTCCCCAAGCATGATAACCACGTAAAGTTACGATCTTGACGCTCATATAACGGCTAAATGGTCCCAAATGGTGATTTAGCCCCAAAAGTGACATTCCAAGCTCAAGACTCCCAAAATAACTCATAAAGCCTCATGGGTTAAGGTCTCTGGACTTCTTTGGGTCCAGATCCAAGACACAAACTCGAGAAGGGACCAACTACTCCACTTAATCAACCTCTAAAAGGGTTAGAAAACCCTAACACTAAGAATCCACATCAAAAATGAAGAAGGTTCGGGAATAATACCTCAATACAGCCTCTATGAACACAAAGACCTCAAAAGTCGCACCTCCTTCAGCCTCCTCTTGCCTTGAACACTTCTTCCTTGCAACAACACCCACAAAAGCTCAAGATTGGCCTCTCCTTCCTCACAAAGGCTCTAGATCTCTTTAGGGTCTCTCTCTGGGGTTGGGTGAGCACAAGGTCGGCCATAAGGCCCTTTAAATAGGCCACAAACCCGGGGATTTAGGGTTTCTCAACACAGCGCAGACTCGCCGAGTCCATGCCCTGGACTCGCCGAGTCCAAGCGCGCATCCTTGCTCAATCCTGCGTCTCTACTCGGCGAGTCTGAGCTCTGACTCGCCGAGTCCCTCTCACAAATAACAAAATTAAACTTACAAGGTACCTGGTAAAAATCCGGATGTTACACATCAAAGCTCATGATCAAAGATAAATAAACACAACAAGATGTTTAAATAGAAAACATTTCCATAAACTTCAAACAAAAGATAACATTTATTCTTTAAAGCAACCAATCATCCATGGGATTTAACCCTAATCAAACCAAATGAGAATCTAGCCAAGCATGGCCCACTACAAGAAAAAGAACCTTTTACGACGCGCAAACCACCAAACTCAGTGATTTATGTTACACAAAAGAGAGTGACATTAAAAACATGTTATCTCTTCAAAAAATTTAAGGATTTAGGTCACGCATTATTGCATGCCCTTAAATTAGTGTCTAATGTAAAAAAATTAAAAACATGGAGGGCACTTTATCTAAAATGAGCGTCTTCTATGAATGTCGTTTTATATTTTTTTTAGAAATGCGCGTCTCTCTTCTCCTCCTAGAGGGAAAATGAAATCCCCAAAAATTTTAAACACCGCTTTCTTCTTCTACATTCGTTTCGATATGTTCTCTAATATATGTCTCCATCATCTTCGCCCCTCACCCACCCCCCGACTCTTCAGGCCGACACGATGATGATACCATCTCCACTGCCTTCAACATGTTCTCAAAATAAAATTTCTCCATGAGAACCACCGTCTTGCCATCTGATGCCGCCCTGATCAACATATAGAATCCGTCTTTCATGAATCTGTTATTGTGTGCGGCGGATGTTATGGAGATTGCAACTCCTCGAAGATTTAGTGTTATGATCGGTGTTGTTCTCGGTGATTCTCAACGAAGCGATTCAGGCATCATTCCTCTCTCAAAACGATTTAGGGTTTTTTGGTACAAGGTATCGGCTAGTCTTTTTTCAGACACCAACGACTTAGGGTTTTTCATAAAACATGTGTATGTGCACTTTGATTGCTCCAATGGTGAATCCACAATTCTGATATTCTTGAAAGATTCCACTTGAACGAACTCGGTTAGGGGGAATGCAAATTCTGTGAGAAGGTAATCTCAAATCTGATATTCTTGAAATCTCCATGAGCTTATAATCTTTTTTGCTCACCAAGTCTTTTGTTTTTTTTTTTTTTAAATTATTGCACAGCCTGTTCACTGTGGATATGTTGCTTCAAAGTATCTTCACGAATGTATTGATTTGGGAGGAATATCAAGTATAAAATGCATAAGAGCAAGGGGAACACAAGCCCTAACACCAATGCAGGTAATCAGTTATCTATTTCAATCTTTTTTTCTAATCATTTGCTGATCAATTCCTTTTTCTAATAAATTATATCTGCTAATGCAGAGCAACCCAACTGACATTCCTAATGGTTTCATTCCATTTTCCGCGAGTTGGCATTCATATGTGATTAGTAATCGAAAAAATGAGAATTCCATGGTAATGAGCTTCATTGACAGGTGAATTTTGATCTTACTAAATCTCTGTTATTATGTGACATTACTTCCCTTTTGATTAGATGATGTGTGTGTTTCTACCAGATTGAGAATTTATTTTATAACATGATTGCACGAAGGAAAACTCTACAGAACTCTGCTGATGATTATCCAAAAATTGTTGACCTACTTTGTCGGTTTTCCATTCATCATAAAAATGTGAGCTTCTCCTGCAGAAAGGTATGTAGTTTAACTAATTGTTTTGCATGCATCTGAAACTAATAATTGTTTTGTTCCATAATTTTGGGAGGCATACTGCATACATTTTTTAATATTGGTTTTAATGTCTTGTACATATCCACTATCTGATTCTTAGCATGGAGCTGGTGCAACCGATGTTCACTCAGTTGCTATGTCTACAAGGCTAGATGCAATCATATCTGTGTATGGAGTCTCAGTTGCTCGCAGTCTGATGAAGATAGAGGCTAGCTTTAGATGCTAATCCATCTACTTCAGTTTTTGAAATGGATGGCTTTATATCCGCCTCTAGTTACTCTGCAAAGAAGACTACCATGGTTCTCTTCATCAATGGTATGTGTTATGTATCACACAACTTTGAGAAACCATCAAAACCCTTCCCCTCTAAATTTGAGAAACCACACACAAGTAACAAAAAAAAAAAAAACAAAGAAAAAGTGAATATGCCCTAGCAATTATTTCTTTAGTGTGGTTGAGTGATAATTGACACCCTTGAACTTCTGAATTTTGACTTGTGCAAATTTATTGACATTCTTCCTGATATTTTGGTTCTTATTATAACCTAACTTTTCCTCACTTTTTCACAGAAAGATTAGTCGAATGTACTGCTCTGAATAGGGAAATTGAAATCATCTATGCTGCAACTTTACCCAAAGCATCAAAACCTTTCATATATATGTCACTTATCTTGCCTCTCGAGCATGTTGATGTTAACGTGCATCCCACGAAGAGAGAGGTAATGATGTTTCTTACATGATTTTTGTATTATTTCTTCTTGACTTATCCAAAGTGCTTTTTTAATTTTACCACTTTAAAAATGTGTAATGGACCAATGCATGAAAGACAAAATGAATGAGGTCTGTATACTTAGGGTTTTCCGGATGTGATGAATACATCCTTAGTTACTCTAAACTTGAGCTTATAAATTTATACAGGTGAGCCATTTGAACCAGGAGGTTATTACTGAGAAGATACAATCGGTGATAGAAATGAAGCTAAGAAATTTAAATAAGTCAAGCATGTATCAAGAGCAACAGGTAGTATTTTGATTATAGAAATGTCAGAGCTTGCTTTTCTTTTTGGTTTGGTTCATCTAATATATAATTTCTTTTATGTGTTTGAACAAGCAGTGGATTGCTCTCCTGTTAGTTCACTATCTGCAAACAAAGCTTCCTGTGTAAACACATCAACTTCTGGTATGCAACTATACAAGTGTAGTGATGCTCTTCTTTTTACTTTTCACTTGATATATCTCTTCATGTTCTATCTTGTTTTCATATATTTTAAAGGGTCGCAAAAAATACCTGTAAATAAGATGGTGCGGACAGATTCACAGGATCCTTCTAAGAGGATGCATGCTTATTTTCAAGCTAAGCCTCAGTTGCTTATGCTGGTGAGAATTTGTAATTTTAACCCTGTAACTGTTCAAAAATCAAAACCACTCTAAACTAACAATGATTCTATTTAACTCATTAACAGTTAGGGCCTTTCATTGATTCGGAGCACCCCGAGATCAAGAAAGGAGCTTTAAACAGGACTTATGATGATTTATTCTGTCTTGAAATCCTTAGGAGGGTATAATCGTCTAAACTGCTCCTTTATTTTTACCTATAACACTTTTATTTCCACTTTTTCCCTTGATTTTTTATATATCAATTGTTCCTCAGCTTCAAGATTATGTGGAATATATGGGCTCTGCTGCACGTGTGATTCTTGTGCCATCTATATGCGATGCACATCATGATTATGTATTTCCTTAGGTAAAATTTTATCATTTCATCGTGAATGAAAGAAATATTTATAAATATTACAGTAAGTTACATGTTGGTCCGTGAGTGTAGCTTTTGATTGTGCAGCCTGCTTTTGATAAAATTACTCTAAGTATTGGATGACTAAGAAGTTTTAGAACTATATCATTTGATTATATAGCCTGCTTTTGATATGAATATAGCTGATCAAAATTGACAGATAAATTGATAAAATTACTCTAAGTATTAGGCTTTGGGATGTGGAAACAGGTACATGTAAGCACACATTTGGTGATAACAGCTTCCTTGTTAGCTCGTGTGCTTGGTTTCCAGACTCAAATAGACTCGTCTATGGGAGTTCATACCCTAAAAAAGGCATCTGCATGTGGGATTGTGAAGGCAATGAGATTAAAGCATGGAGAGGAACACGGATGCCAAAGGTGTTAGATATTGTTGTTACTCCAAATGGTGAATATTTGATTACCATTTTTTCAGATAAAGATATTCGGATACTAAATGTGGCTACAAATGCTGAAAGAGTTATCTCTGAAGAACACCCGATTACATCTCTTCCGGTTTCTGGTGACAACAAGTATTTGATTGTTAATCTTAATAGCCAAGAGATTCATATGTGGGATGTTGAAGGGTTATGGGAAAAATCTTTGAGATATAAGGGCCATAAGCAACATAAATATGTCATTCGTTCTTGCTTTGGTGGGGTCAATAGCACCTTTATTGCCAGTGGCAGCAAAATTCACAGGTATATATAAATACCTGTGAATTTACCTAACTATCCCTAACTTTCATCAGCTAATTATCCTTAAGTTTATTCTCTGATAATTGTGAGAGCAGGTATATATCTGGAATCGAAGTGGTTGTGAGAGCAGGTATATATCAAGTCAGAACATCTTTTTCATTTCTGAATGTGTTGTTGACTTATTTTGGTTCTTGTGCTCTTCTCACGTACTTAATTGATTTAGATGCAGTAGTTCGTGTATGACCAGAAGGGCTGCTCCTATATTGAATCCACACCTCTTCATTATGTTAGATGGATATGACAAACTCGAATCCAAAACATTCAACCTAAATTAAAATGTTCAGAATCAAATTATTAGTTAAGAATGTTGAATTAGATTATACTTCAATAAATTTTAATGTCATCTTTTCAGGTTCCAGTTACAAGTAGCAAAGGAGTTGGACCTTCTATGTTAGAAGGGCAAAGTGGCTATGGTTCAACCATGCAAGACTCACCAAAATTCACATCTGGAGACTACCCTGCAGCTACCCAAAAGTATGGCCAGAAAGGGGAAAATATGCTCATTTTTGGTTTTTTTATAATCATTAGATGGCGATAATGGTTAACTTTCTTCTTGCAGAATTCTAGAAGTTTCTTTTTTTATACCTTTTTACTGTCTGTACACTCTGAGATCTTTTAACACACCATTTACTATGAACTTTAGGTCTACTTTAACAACTTCTTTCTTTAAAGTCGAGTGAACCTGAATTAGTTGATGTTATTGGGCACTATTCAGGGAAACCGGGGTTTTCAAGATTTTAATATTAAAAGGGAAGCAGGGGGTTCATTTAGTCATGTTTCAAGGGAAGTGACAGTTGAGGTTTAAATAACTACCTTGAGATTCATCTATTATGGATTGGAAAAGGGACTTGTGTACCTACTCAAGGAGATTTTGGACCTCTTATCTCAGAAATCAGTGCTACACCAAGTAAAATTCTTTCATGAAATTGTTTTTTATTAACTTTTTGATCTGGATTGACAAAATGACAAGACAACCCCCTTTACTTTTTTTTACAGATTTCGTCCCTACCGTGAGCAACAATCCACCTTTTAACAACAAGAAGAGTAATAATGGTTTGATTGTATGGATTTTGGTTCCGGTTGTAGTTGTGAGCTTTCAGATGAGTTAGTTCTACAAATAAGCTAATAAGCTTAGGGAGGGTGATTTTGGACTTGTTTACAAGGTACTTCTATACTCTTTTTTTTAATCAAGAATTTAATTTTTTCTTTTTAAACTCGAATGGAATGGAATGAAAAAAGAATGGAACAGACAGGGCCAAAATTTTCTTTGAGACTGTGAAAGACCCCTTCATTCTTTTAAGATCCCTTCATTCTCTTTGAGATGAAGCATTTTTTGACAGATCAGCGGGAAAGTAGCTTTAGTCACCGGTGAAAGTTTGCTAAATTGGTTTGTAAATTGTAATTCAATTCTCCATCTTCAATGTTTACATTTTTTTGATCAGGTTCAACACTTATAGGTTCTAAGAAGATATATAAAGATATACACAGAACTTCGTTCACCTGTAGAGAAAGATGAAATCATATTTGAGGTAACAATTTATAAAAATTTAGGATTTAAGTAAAAAAGAACTAGACGATTGATGAATAGTATGGTGGGTGGGTGTATAACTATTGTTTTATGAAGTTACACGACAAAAAGATTCTAAGTATTATATAATACAATTTTATCTAAATGCTTTGAGTTATAAGAATAAATAGTAATTATCTTTTGGATCCCCTTAAAAGGTGTCTCAAGGTAACATAACATATCTATTTATTGTTGGAGTCTTTATATATTAAGTACATGCAATCAGAATATTGACACCTTTATATGTAGTGTGTATTTAAATAGTGATTTGTATGATCTTGTAGGACCTAGATGCGTTCACTACAGCTATTGTTGTGAGTATTGCCTTCTCTTTCATTCCTGCTTCGTTAGTTGTTGCTATTATGAAAGTAGGCCACTCTCCGGTTGTATTTTTCACATAATTGACAAGGAGCTGTTGTATCTATTCAGACTACGCTTAGAGCAATGGTTGCAAGAGATGAGTTCAGAAGAAGAAGAAGAAACAAGGCTGCAACTATAGTTCAGGTACTATGGATGAATTATGTTTGTAAAGTATTTAAGAAAAAGATTAGAAACCAGGGTGAATTTGTACAGATTAGTTAGCTACTTGCAGGTTGATCTTGAATAAGTAAAGGGGGAATGGATTGTATTTTTTGTATCTAATTCGTTTATAAATTTTTGTTACAACTTCTATTGATTTGTTTTATCTTTCCATGGAACGATTATTTGTATGACATTAAATTTATACAATGGATTCTATTTTTTGTATATGATATTTTATTTTCTATTATAAAACATTAAATACAAATTTAATTTGAAAATAAGTAAATCTATAAATAATTTTTTTTAAACATTTAAAATTATGATACGCACAAATGTGTGTCATCTTCATTTATGACATGGCCTTTCTTAACAGGGGCTTTCTTGATATGCATTGCGTGTCATTAACACACGCGTTGTAAGTTTACGACACACGAATGCGTGTCGTCTTCCTTTATGACAGGGCCTTCATTGATACGCATTGCGTGTCGTAATTACGCATCGTAAATGAGCGTCGTAAATGCGCGTCGTCTATAGATGACGCACAAAAGCGCGTCGTCTCTCTTTATAACAGGGCCTTCCTTGATGCGCATTTGCGCGTCTTCTGAGCCTTTTACGACGCGCAATGAGCGTCGTAAAAGGCTGTTTTCTAGTAGTGGCCAAAATAAAAGAAATACAAGATAGTTTAGAGATACCAAACGTGATTCAAAGTGCAAGATGAAATGAAATGACACCAATCTTCAAAATCTTCAAATTCTTCCCACGCCTTCTTGAGAGAAAACAAGTGATTCTTCCAAGTGTTGATAATGAAAAATCCTTCCAAATCTTCAATAAAAAGTGTTTATTTCAGGATTCAAAAGCTCCCCAAAAGCCATCCACCAACCTTCCGAAAATAGAGTCAAAAAGTCAAAACCCGGATTCACTTCAGCACGATCCACGCGGATTGTTTGTGGATCCACGCGGACCATGTGGGTCTTGCTGATTGCATGCCTTGGCCCAATTAATATGTAATCCAGCCCAATCTTCCTTTAACATCCCAACCCAAATGCATCAATTCTTGGAAGTCCAGTTATGTTATTCCAAAGCCTCCAATGATGGTCCAATGCCACATTTGACTTCCTTAACTCGAATCCTCATCCAAAGATTAAGTCCAACGTGCTTCTCACTTATACTGACAGCAAGCCCAATTGCACCACTTCAAGTCTATGAGAAAATTACAAGCCTTGAGTAGTCCCACACTCCTTCCATACCTCCAATAACAAAACTCTTCGATAAATCCTACAAATACGCTCAAAATACTGGAAAGCACCCGGTAAAGGAGAAAAATAACAAAAAGAGAAAATATGCATGATGATTAACTAAAATGAGATGATTTTAACTAAAAATAAACTATGAAAAGAAGTAATAAAAACGAAAGTATCACCCCACATGTCACCCCTACCACCCTTCACCACTACCACCACCACCACCACCACCACCTACCACCTACCACCACCAAACATCACTACACACTACGAGCATCCATCACCACCAACCGTGATCATGTGTATATAATCACATATGATTATTTGTATTTGATCACATATGATTTATATGGACAATATTCTTTTTTGTCTATATAAATCATTTGATGAGATACATATAATCACATGTGATTAGATATATTTAATTGTAACACCGTAAATTTCAGAACAAATTTTTTTCAATTTTCTTATAAAACATAATTCCATTAATATTCATTAAACCACCATATTAATTATCCAAAATAGGTCAATACAAAATCCCAAGATCACAATGTAAAACTCCGAGTGTGTGTGTGTGTGTGTGTACGGATCAAGCCGACGCTTTCCCGCGGTCGTCACTAGTACCTGAAACAATAACATCAAACACTGTAAGCACAAGGCTTAGTGAGTTCCCCAAAATACCACATATAACACATATTAGCCACTCGAGGCTATAACTCTGTGGGTCCGTGCACCCAAACTCTGTGAACCCTCAGGTTCTAGCTCTGATAAACATGCACCACATAAATCACATAGAAATAATGCAGTACAATACGTAACATACATAGCATACAAATACTCTATCACATAACTCTGGTTTCCTACTCAAGGTAAAGTATAGTGAGAAGACTCACCTCGCGTATCTCGGTATCTCACGAATCCTGGAAATCCCTTGTGCTCGATCCTCCGAGCTCTAATCCTCCTATAACATTATATGTTTCTAATTAACACTTTGTATCTCTAAGGTTGACTATTTATAAGGAGTCAACACAGGTCAACTCTGGTCAACGGTCAACGGTCAACTCTGACCGGACTCGGCGAGTCTAGACGTTTTCACCACCCTCTGAAATCCTCTTACTACACGTCGAGTATCCCCCCCTTTACTCGACGAGTTTCACCTTAATGAATCGTGGGGCCACCCCGACTCAACTCGCCGAGTCTCAAGGACAACTCGGCGAGTCCAGGTTTGACTCAGTCCACTCGTCATTCCTCTCCAACTCACCCTGACTCACTGAGTTTACCCATGACTCGATTTGGACCACTCGCAAAGCAGTCCCAAGGCAATCTTCAAGCTACTCGCCGAGTCGGATGAACAGACTCGGCGAGTCCATGCCATGCAACCACTCCAACACGCTTCTAAGGTCAGATCTGCTTTCAAAAACTATAGATCTGGCCTCCCTCGACTGATTCATCACGTACCTCCTTGTTTCTCAAAACCTTGATCTTCCAATCCCTGATGGCCACTGGTCTCTCGGCATAATTCAGGCTTGCATCTACCTGAATATCTTCTAACGGAACCACTGCCGATTCATCGGCTATACACTTCCTCAACTGCGATACATGAAAAGTGTTGTGAATCTGTCCCAACTCTGCTGGCAACTCCAACCGATAGGCTACCCGACCTACCCTTGCAATCACACGAAATGGACCTATAAACCGGGGCCCCAACTTGCCCCTCTTCCTGAACCGGATCACTCCTTTCCAAGGAGAAACCTTTAGGAGAACGAAGTCGCCGACCTGAAATTCAAGCTCGGACCGGCGTCTGTCCGCATAACTCTTTTGTCGGCTCTGGGCGGTCAATAACCTCTGTTTGACCTGCTGTATCTGCTCTGTCGTCTGAATCACGATCTCTGTACTGCCCATCACTCTCTGCCCAACCTTTCCCCAACAAATGGGAGTCCGACACCTCCTACCATACAACAGCTCAAAGGGCGGCATACCGATGCTTGAATGATGGCTGTTATTGTAGGAAAACTCTGCCAAGGGTAAATACGTATCCCAGCTACCCCCAAAATCCAATACACATGCTCGAAGCATGTCCTCAAGCGTCTGAATCGTCCGCTCACTCTGGCCGTCTGTCTGGGGGTGGTATGCGGTACTAAAATGTAGCTTAGTACCCAACTCCTCATGAAATTTCTTCTAGAATCGGGAAGTGAAGCGCACATCACGGTCCGAAACAATCGAGATCGGCACCCCATGCCGAGATACTACTTCCCTCACATAAATCTCCGCCAACTTCTCCGCCGAAGAACTCTCACTGATGGCAAGAAAGTGAGCGCTCTTCGTCAACCTATCCACAATCACCCAAATTGCATCGACTCCTCTGGCAGTCCTCGGCAATTTGGTGATGAAATCCATAGTGATCTGTTCCCACTTCCACTCGGGAACCTCCAACGGCTGCAACTTGCCATGCGGTCTCTGGTGCTCGGCCTTCACCCTCTCGACAAACCATGCGACGTCCCTCTTCATACAAGGCCACCAATACTCTTTCCTCAAATCCAAATACATTTTTTTAGCCCCGGGATGGATCGAAAATTTCGATCTATGAGCTTCCTCCATCAATGTAGTACGCGTACCGCCCACAAACGGTACCCAAATCCGGCCCTGAAAAGTCATAAGCCCTCGACTATCCGACACGAACTCAGAAACCAACCCAACGACCCGTTCTCTCTTCTACATTTCCGGATGCACAGCCTCGGCCTGTGCCCCACGAATGGCGTCCAGAACTGGAGCTATCACGGTCAATCTCAAACATACATTTCGCAGTGGAGTACTCTCCGCCCTGCAACTTAATGTGTCGGCTACCACATTAGCCTTGCCCGGGTGATACAAGATCTCGCAATCATAATCCTTGACTACATCTAACCACCTCCTCTGCCGCATATTTAGGTTAGGCTGATCCATCAAGTACTTCAAGCTCTTATGGTCCGTGTAAATCGTACAACGAACCCCATACAAGTAGTGCCGGCAAATCTTGAGGGCGAACACCACTGCCCCCAGCTCTAAATCATGTGTGGGATATCTCGTCTCATGAGGCTTTAACTGCCTCGATGCATATGCTATCACATGTCCCTTCTGCATCAGCACCGCTCCCAGCCCTAAAATCGATGCATCACAGAATACCACAAAATCTTCCATCCCTTCCGGAAGAGCTAATACCGGAGCTTCGCACAACCTTTGGCGAAGCGTCTCAAAGGAGGTCTGCTGCTTGGGACCCCATAAAAATGTAACACCCTTCCGAGTCAATCTGGTGAGTGGCACTGCAATCTTGGAGAAATCCTTGATAAACCTCCGATAGTACCCTGCCAGCCCAAGGAAGCTCCTGATCTCAGAAGGTGACATTGGCACCTCCCACCTCATCACCGCGTCAACCTTGGCCGAATCGACCAATATCCCTTTCTGATTAACGAGGTGCCCCAGAAACTGGACCTCCCGCAACCAGAAATCGCACTTGGAAAACTTTGCATAAAGTTTCTCCGATCTCAAAACTCCAAGAACCTCCCTCAAATGCTCCTCATGTTGCTCTCTAGATCTCGAATATACCAGAATATCATCGATAAACACAATCACCGACCGATCCAACATCGGTCTGCATACCCTGTTCATGAGGTCCATGAACACAGCCGGGGCATTGGTGAGCCCAAAAGGCATCACCACAAACTCATAATGTCCATAACGCGTCCTGAATGTTGTCATCTGGACGTCCTCGTCCCGCACCCTCACCTGATGATAGCCCGACCTCAAATCGATCTTGGAGAACCAAGATGCTCCCTGCAACTGATCGAATAAATCGTCGATCCTTGGCAACGGGTAACGGTTCTTGACCGTCAGCTTATTCAATTCTTGGTAATCAATACACATTCGATGCGAGCCGTCCTTCTTCTTCACAAACAGAATGGGTGCTCCCCAAGGCGAGCTACTCGGCCGAATAAACCCCTTCCCCAGCAGCTCCTGAAGCTGCGAGGATAACTCTTGCATCTCTGGAGGTGCAAGGCGATAAGGCACCTTAGCGATAGGCGCGGCTCCCGGAACCAAATCGATACCGAACTCCACTTGCCTCACGGGAGGCACACCTGGTAACTCTTCGGGAAAAACATCTGAAAACTCACGTACCACCGGAACTTCATCCACTGAACTCGGTTTCTCGGAGATCACTCGCGTATCCATCACATACGCCACGAAACCCTTACAGCCCTGCTGTAAACACTGCCTCGCCCTAGCGACCGAACAAAAGGCTGATCCAGAACGTGTACCCTCACTGTATACCGAAAGAACTCCCCCACTAGGATCTCGTATGGTCACCAGCTGACGCTCGCAGTCGATAACCACGTCGAATCGGCTCAACCAGTCCATGCCCACTATGACATAGACATCACCCATCGCAATAGGAACCAGATCGATCAGAAACTCCACCCCAAAAATCTCTAACACACATCCCTGGAGGACCTCCGTGGCACAAATCACTCTGTCGA
The DNA here is from genome assembly GCF_052625555.1 of Lactuca saligna. Classification (NCBI taxonomy): domain Eukaryota; kingdom Viridiplantae; phylum Streptophyta; class Magnoliopsida; order Asterales; family Asteraceae; genus Lactuca; species Lactuca saligna. Next base: position 50,790,560 of record NC_136417.1, read on the forward strand.
CGGCTATGGAAACCCGAAGAGGCCGACTCAATGCCTCACGACTAACACTGATATGCTGACTAAAGACCAAAGATACAAAAGACTGACTCGCACCCGAGTCAAATAACACTAAAGCAGGCACAGAGTTCACAAGGAAGGTACCTATGCATAGCATAATATAAGCATAATATCTCAACACCAAAAATAAATATATAAAAGGAAACGTACCAGCCACAACGTCGGGTGCAGCGCGGACCTCTTCCGCAGTCAGCTGAAAGGCTCTCCCTCGAGCTCTCGGTGCTTCGGCCTTCACGGGCCGACTCTCTGTAGCTCTGATGGCGGTGGGAGCAGATCCCTGAAACGCTCCACGCAGTAGCGGACACTCCGCCTTCCGGTGTCCGGTCTGGTTGCAGTGAAAACACACTGCAAACCCCTTGGGGCAGTCCTTGGCCATATGCCCCTCCTTGCCACATTTGTAGCAAGATCCTGCTCGACAGACTCCATCGTGACCCTTGCCGCACTTCCCGCAAGTGCGGCCCTTCTGGCTCCCGGTTTTGGGATCAGCGGGCTTGGCCCGCTTGGCTGCCAGCTGAAGCTGTGCCGGCCGCCGATCCCTCCCTAGAGACTCCGCCTCCTCCCTGGCCTGAGTCTCAAGCTCAATCTCCCTCTTCCGGGCATTCGCCTGAAGCTCAGCAAATGTCCGATACGAGGAGTTCACAGCGAACTCCCGAATATCCCGTCTCAAAATGCTCAGGTAGCGGCTCATACGTGCCTGCTCAGTGGATACGTGCTCAGGGCAGAACATCGCCCTCTCATGAAACATCCTCGTGATCGCGGTAACTGACTCAGTACCTTGCTTAAGGGTCAGAAACTCCTGTGCCAGACGCTCCCTCTCCACCTGGGGAACGTACTCATCTCGGAACATGGTAGTGAACCTCTCCCAGGTTACTGCCGAAAGCTCAGTAGGCGTGAAATGCGCCGTCACAAACTTCCACCAGTCCTTCGCTCCCAAGCGAAGCTGGTTCAGCGCGAACCGAACCTTCAAATGCTCAGGGGATGAGCAAGTGAAGAAGCACCCCTCCATATCAGATATCCACCTCATAGCTGCCACCGGATCCTGTGTACCATCAAACTCTGGTGGTTTGGTGTTGCTGAACTCCCGAAACAGTGACGCATCACCTCCCTGGGGTCTCGCCGCAGCGATCGCTGCGGTAGCTGCTGCAACAGCAGCCTCAGAAAGAGCGGCATAATGCTCGTCAAATGTCTCAATCAGCGCGGTCTTAGTAGACCCGAACATCTCTGGTATCTCAGCTCTGATGACCGCAGCCACCTCCTCATGAATGATCTGTCGAATCTCCTCATCACTAGCTCCGGCATCCTCCGGCATATGACGTGTCCTCACCATGATCAACCTCTGAAATACAACATGCGATAAATTATAATTCACTCGAACACTCTTACACCCGACAATCCACCCCTCCTTGATTCTTGGTATCCGAAGATTCTTATTTGGACTGTGTACTGCCCCGGTGCTTTCAGTAGTACGGGCCCAATACTACTGTCCACACCGTCTCAGTACACACCCCAAACATTCCTCTTCGGATCCCAATTCCCAAGTACTCTATCATGCGTAAACCACTTTCTAACAGATCTCTCATAAACCCCTTGCTGCTACCTACTCACTCTCAGCATCTCATAGCAGCTCACCCCTCCCTAGGCTAAGGCATCACAAATCAGGCCACTCTAGTCCTATTAGCAATACCTAGCCTACTCTAGCATGCAGATACATCATATTAATATTAATATCACGTAATATAAGGTATTTTGGGAATTCACCGTTCGGGCGCTGACTGATCGTACACACGTTTCTTCCTGGAATTTGTTTCTTTTTCAAGAAAATCCTTTTACTCTTAGAAAATTTTGGTTTTCTTTTGAAAATATCTTTCCAATTCCTCAGTTTGAGTTCAAATACTCCCGAAGGTGTACCCGAATCCCTCAAACCAAGGCTCTGATACCAATTTGTAACACCGTAAATTTCAGAACAAATTTTTTCAATTTTCTTATAAAACATAATTCCATTAATATTCATCAAACCACCATATTAATTATCCAAAATAGGTCAATACAAAATCCCAAGATCACAATGTAAAACTCCGAGTGTGTGTGTGTGTGTACGGATCAAGCCGGCGCCTTCCCGCGGTCGTCACTAGTACCTGAAACAATAACATCAAACACTGTAAGCACAAGGCTTAGTGAGTTGCCCAAAATACCACATATAACACATATTAGCCACTCGAGGCTATAACTCTGTGGGTCCGTGCACCCAAACTCTGTGAACCCTCAGGTTCTAGCTCTGATAAACATGCACCACATAAATCACATAGAAATAATGCAGTACAACACGTAACATACATAGCATACAAATACTCTATCACATAACTCTGGTTTCCTACTCAAGGTAAAGTATAGTGAGAAGACTCACCTTGCGTATCTCGGTATCTCACGAATCCTGGAAATCCCTCGTGCTCGATCCTCCGAGCTCTAATCCTCCTATAACATTATATGTTTCTAATTAACACTTTGTATCTCTAAGGTTGACTATTTATAAGGAGTCAACACAGGTCAACTCTGGTCAACGGTCAACGGTCAACTCTGACCGGACTCGGCGAGTACCATGGCGACTCGGCGAGTCTAGACGTTTTCACCACCCTCTGAAATCCTCTTACTACACGTCGAGTATCCCCCCCTTTACTCGACGAGTTTCACCTGAATGAATCGCGGGGCCACCCCGACTCAACTCGCCGAGTCTCAAGGACAACTCGGCGAGTCCAGGTTTGACTCAGTCCACTCGTCATTCCTCTCCAACTCACCTTGACTCACTGAGTCTACCCATGACTCGATTTGGACCACTCGCAGAGCAGTCCCAAGGCAATCTTCAAGCTACTCGCCAAGTCGGATGAACAGACTCGGCGAGTCCATGCCATGCAACCACTCCAACTCGCTTCTAAGGTCAGATCTGCTTTCAAAAACTATAGATCTGGCCTCCCTCAACTGATTCATCACGTAAAGCTCCTATCTTGGTGCTCATAACACACCCTATAACTCAATAATGGCGTTTTTGACCCAAGGCATGAGGATTCCAATCCAAAGCCTCCATTGATCCCCAAAAAGCTTGGGTAAAGGGACACTTTGGACCTCTAAGAGTCTATATCTATGGTTCCAACCTCATAAGGGACCAAAAGAGCACCAAATCTTGCCATAAAAGGGTTCAACAAACCCTAAATCTAGATAAGCAATAACAACAAGAAGGTAACTCGGATTTATTACCACAAAAGTGATGCTCTGGACTCCAAACCCACAGAAATGGCTCCTTCTTGCTTTCCCTTGGCTAGCTCTTCTCCTTTCCTTGCAACAATGGCACCTCCAAGGTCAATAATGGCCTCCTACTTAGCTCCAATGCTCACACTCGATTAGGGTTTCACTCAAGGGGCTGGTGAGCACAAATGACGGCCATCAGGCCCTTTAAATAAGTCTCAAACCCGAGAAATTAGGGTTTCATTACACAGTGCTGACTCGCCGAGTCCATATCCTGGACTCGTCGAGTCCAGGCGCGATCCTGCATCCAAATCCGCGTCCCTACTCGGCGAGTCTGGGCTCCAACTCGCCGAGTCCCCCTTACAAAACAACAAAAATACAACTAACAAGATACCTGATAAAATTCGGCTGTTACATTAATCAAATGTGATTAAATATATTAAATCAAATGTGATTAGATATATTTAATCAAATATGTCATTATTGTGTTCTCGATTCAATCTTTATTTTTTGTCAACTTTAATCATTATTGATTAGATACATATAATCACATGTGATTATATATATATATATATATATATATATATATATATATATATATATATATATATATATATAATCACATAGGTTTCACATGAACAATATTCAATTTTAGGTTTTCGTTTTAATAACTTTTCTCATATATTTAATCACATGTGATTTTAAGTATTTTATCACTTATGATTAATGTTGACATAAATTTGTTTTAATGTTCTTCTTTTAATAGTTGTTCTCGTGTATATAATTACATGTGATTATATATATATTTTATCACATATGATTTATTGAATCAAGTACGTGAAAATAAATATTTTTCACATAAATTGTATGTGATTAAATAAACGAGACCAACTATATATTGGATTAAAAACGCAAAAATGAATACTGTCCACACAAATCATATGTGATTAAATACATATAATCACATGTGATTATATGTAACTAATTACATATGATTTATGTGGACAAGATTCATTATTTATTTCTCAATTCAATAGTTGTACTCATGTATTAATCACATGTGATTATATATATATATATATATATATATATATATATATATATATATATATATATATATATCAAATCACATATAATTTATATTGGTGATATTCGTTTTCGCATTTTTTATTCAATATTTTCCTTATGTATTTAATCGTATGTGATTATATGTATTTAATCACATATGATTAATGTGGAAAAAGAAATAATATTGAATCAAAAACGCAAAAATGAATCTTGTATACAGAAATCATATGTAACTAAATGTACAAGAACAACTATTGAACGAGAATGCGAAAATGTATATTGTCCATATAAATCATATCTTATTAGATAGATATAATCTCATGTAATTAAATACACAAGAACAACAACTGAGTCGAGAACGCGAAAATGAAAATTTTCCAAATTTAAAAAGTAAAAGAGTGAAAAAAATCATTTTCCAAAGTAAATGGGTGCAAATAAAATTTCATTTTACAAAGTAGAGGGGTGCAAATTTTCGATGGTAAAAATCGAGGGGGGTCAAAGTGACATTTTAAAAAGTAGAGTGATGTAAAAAGCCTTTCTCCACAAGTGCAAATTATAGGTGGAAACATCCACCTACATTGTGTTTTAATATATAGTTAATTTATATTGACATATATGTAAAAATAAATGTAAAAAATAGTTTTTTTTAAGTTAATGAATTAAAGTTATTACAAAAAATCCAATTATGTATTTAAACATACAAATTTACAAAATAGAGGTTGTGAAAGCGATATTTTACAAAGTTAAAGTCGAGAGGGTCAAAGTGAAAATAATCGTGGAAAATATCATTTTATAAAGTAGAAGGGTGTAAATTGTTAATGGTAAAAGTTGAGGACGTTAAAATGACATTTTAAAAATAAAAGGGCTGAAAAAATCATTTTTCAAAGGAAGGGGGTGTAATTTGTTAGTGGAAACAGATACCGATGTTGTCTTTTAATACATAGTTAATTTATAGAATTGTTTGAAAGATCCTAAGCATTTTGAATATATTTTGGGTAACTTTTGCCAAATTAATTTAAGGTTTTAGTTAAAACTAACTACTAAAATAAGTATAAAATTCAATCAAAATGTGCTTACATGCAAGTAACAATTAATTAAAATAGGAAAATCATGACATCCAAAAGCAAGGAAATTGGATGACTTCTTTATCAAATTGATTACTTTAATTTGGGCCAAGCTTATTTCCAATATGTTTCACCCCTTGACGGCGGCACATGATTCCTTTACAACAAAAGACCACCACTCCACATCTAATGTAAACTCTTTCTGGCTCATAAGTCATAACACTAAAACCCAAAAACATCAAATTAATCTTCACATATATTTCTTTCAAAAGATTCCAAAACCATAAATCGTACCGTTTATATGCGACCAAATTTGAACATTGAAGGACTAATCAGCATTTATGACTATTAAAGCCATGCAAAACTAACACACATATAGATTGATGCAAGTCAATATTTGTTTATGACTTGTCTTAAGACTTACATACCCTTTGTAGGGGTAAATGGGTAACATTTAGCTTTAGCAAGTTAGTTCAATTTACATGGGATGTTCATTTTCCATGGAACGGATGGAGTATAAAGTAACCAAAAGTAGTAAAAGGTATGAAGTGAGTGTGGGTGGGAACCCATTTTTTGCGGCCTTGAGTGGAAAGGAATAAGACCCAACATTCTTGACTTGAGAGTAATTGGCTTTACTTAAAAATGATTCCAAGATTCTATTCCAGTGGAATCACTCTTTCTATTCTTCTCTTTTCCTTTATCCATCAAGAATTACATTCCAAGTCGTTTCTGTTATTTTCTCTTGCATGGGGTGCCAGGCATATGTGGTTTAAAGTCACAGCCAATAAGATTCCAACACGTGTCTTTAAGTTTCTAGATTTTCAAAGGGGGAATATGATACTTAACCATGATACGTTGATATGTTCCTTTACGTGAGCTTCACCATGTCTTCAAAAGACAACTTCAAAGACTTTAGAGTATCGGAGCCTTAAAAAAGGAAATACAAGTACAAAAAAAGAACAAGTACCCATGTTCTAGAGTCCAAAGTTGAAAAGAATATATACATAGGAATAAAGAAACCAACAGCTTCATAAACCTTACTACTTTCCTATAGATGGGTGTAATTACTCTTTTAATCAATAAACCATGACAATTTTTTTTGTGCATAAGTGGTTGGGATAGTATTTTACGCATTTCCAGTTATGTAATATTTTATCATGACCGCATGATGACAAGCTTTTATCATAGAGAGAGATGCAAGTAAACCTTTTAAATGCAAAACAATGGAAATATAAAAGTTTTTTTTTTAAGTACGTACTTAGTAATTTGTGTGTACTATAACTAGAGAGATGATCATTTGGTCTTCAATGACATGAAGTGAAAGTTGTGACAAAAGATAAGAAATATTGTTGGTGTATAAATGTATTTTGTATTCACTGCGCGCATGTTATAAACTAATATGAAGATATCAACGGCAGTTTATGAGAGTTAGACCTACACAAGTACTAAATTAATTTATAGATTATTGAAAACAAATATTGAGGAAGACGTCTGGACTTGGAGATTCATACCAGATTTGCTTCTTCTCATAAAACGAAAGTATGGAGACAAGTACAAGTACAACACATCATTTGATCTTCATTTCTTTTCAAAGGGTCCCACCAGAGTTCAAATTCGTGGAGGCCTTCTGTCCTATAACACCTGAAGAATTGGAAGATTTTGGGTTGAGGGGACCACTTCTATCTAGCCTCAAACTTGAAGGGGGGCAAAACGAATGTGTTCTTATTCCATTTCTCCCCTCCAAGCAGAAGCATCTCTCAAATTTTCTACTTTTATTCTTGTATGCATCTATTCCAAGTTGCGGATGCTTTAGTCAACATAATCTTCTTCTTCCATTTCCTCCATATTTCCATTATGTCGTTATCTATATCCTAAATACAGAAATATGGAGGATAATCATCATCAATAGATCAAGACCAATGCAATGAGATATGAATAAGGATATAAACGTCTTTCAAGTCCCCAAGACAACAAGATAGTGGATAGCCAGTATCCTGGTCAGAAAAGTCATGGAATAAGATTCTTTTAACTTTTATGAATCTATTCCAGTACCCATTGGAAGGTGTTTAGAGTTCTATAGTGCAAAGGAATTAACTATTCCGGTCTGAGAAGAATAAAATAGAGAGGTTGCAAAACAAAGAATTTAGAAGTCACCACAGATATTCGGTGGAAGTTTAGTTTAGTGTTGTTCCTATGCTTCGCTTGGAAAGTACTCCACCCTACCCCTACCCTCACCCCACCCCACCCCACGCATTCTCCGTTTGCTTTATAAGTTGAAGCTGAGAAAAACATCGATATGTAAGAGTTGATCAGATAGGGCAATAAGATATACGTAATAATTATAGTATCAAGGTATAAAGATGTATTATCATCATAATCATCAAGGAAAGAGCATTCATTCTTCATCAAGCATATCAAATACACCAGAAAGGCATTTATTTCTGCAAGGTGGGGGCGATTCAGGACTTGTTCTATCAACTGATGCTAAGCCTCGACTCAAATGGACACTAGACCTCCATGAACACTTCATAGATGCAGTCAATCGGCTTGGAGGAGCAGATAGTAAGTGCATTTCTAAAAATTTGTTTAAAAAAGAGAATAAAAAAAAGTAATGAAAAGAAAAGCTTATAAATATTTGTTTTATATTTTTGTATAGAGGCTACTCCAAAATCAGTTTTAAAGCTAATGGGAATTCAAGGGCTTACTTTATACCACTTAAAGAGTCATCTTCAGGTGCGACACATGCCAACAAGATTTCCTTTTAGAATTATCATTTTAACATATTTTGAATGAATGAAATTAATTTGCATTTTTGGTTAGCAGAAGTACAGGCTCAGTAAAAATCTATATAGGCAGACTAATAATGGTGACACTAATAAAGTTGGTAAGAAATCCAAGAATCCATTTCAAGATGTTTTCTGAGAATTTATAGTAGATGATCATTCAATGACAAGAAATGATTCTGATTGTAGGTATGATCGCAACAACAGGAGATGCCAATGGTGAAACAAATGGAACCCACATGAGCAATTCAAGTGTTTGCCCTCAAACAAACAAGTAAGAGATATTCATTCAGCTGTACATATAAATGTAAATGATAGGGAATAGACTCATATGTTGATTCTAAATTTGTAATACAAATATCAATTCAGCAACTTGGAGATGAGCAAAGCAATACAGATGCAAATTGAAGTTCAAAGAAGGCTACATGAACAACTTGAGGTACAAAAGAAGATTCCAAAAATGTATCTGTCCAGGGTTAAAAATGTTTTCTCAAAGTATGAATATATTCTTTTCATATGAAATAGGTACAGAGACACTTACAGCTTCGCATCGAAGCACAAGGGAGATACTTACAATCAGTTCTTGAAAAAGCACAAGAGACTCTTGGAAAGCAAAACCTAGGTAAAGTAGGAGTTGAGGCTGTAAAAGTCCAACTATCTGAATTGGAGTCAAAAGTATCCACTCACTGCCTACATTCTACATTTTCGGGTATTAAAAATGTGTCGATGCAGACAAATCAGCCAACAGATTGTTCAGACGACAGTATCTTGACTTACTGTGAAGGTCAACAAAGTGAACAAGAGATGATAGGTTTGACCTTTTTAGAATCCAAGAAGGTTGACAGTGATCTGTCTATGACGGTTGGGGGACATAAAAGAAGTGAATGGAACACCAGTAGAAGCTACAATGAAAAAAGATTTATGTATGGGGACGAGGAAGTCATTTTAGAGAATATTGAGAGGCAAAAAAAGTTTCGGTTTCCATATATTGGACAGAAACTGGACCTTAATGCCCATGATGGGGATCATGTAGCTTCAAGTCACAAGTAGTTCGATCTGAATGGAGTTAGTTGGTAACTAACAAGGTGTAATCTTGAATGCAGATTTATCTTTTCTCATCAATGCCATGAACAAGAATTTTGAGCTAGTATCTTGCCCAATGGATGTTTGTTTTACTTGAGGTCCCACAGATGGCACACTGAGTTTATGAAACAGACTAAGAGAATTTCGTAAGAGGAAGGTTTGGTGATTACGTGGTAACAATTACAACGAACAGTCAGACGTACCTAATGGGAGAACCTGAGAGTAAAGTCCGACCGTTAAATCGGTGAGGGCTATATATTAAGTGCCAATTAGTAGCATGGCAACTGGACCGAAGAGTACTTGGGAAATGTAAATGCATCCCCATCGATTTCCCCAATGGGGAATCGGAAATCCAGATTTGGGAACTAAATTCCATGGAAACTCAAGAACGCAAGAAAATAAGGTTTGGAGATGAATGTATATTCTATCTTTCAAAAATTAGTTTTCTTTATGAACTTAATTAATTTTTTCTATAATGTTGAAAACTATCAAATGTGTATTCTCATAATTTAGAAATTTTAGACACCCCCCCCCCCCCCCCCCCCCCCCCCCCATATATTTTATTCCATTATGACTTTCCAAAGGAGAAATCCAAAATCATAATGAATAACTTAATATGAAAAAGAAACATTAGGTTTAGACAAATCAAATGACAATTTAACATGTTTGCCAAGTTGATAAGCATGACACAATATAAGAGAATCATTTTTATTACATGAAATGAAATTCTCGGAAACTAAAAACTTGAAGACTTTTTAACCGGATGACCAAGTTTTGATGCCACGTGGATGAGGATGAACACTTAAGGAGTCGGATAAGTGACATGATAGATGTCACCCAAGTTGAAGTTGCCACATTAAAGGAGGGTTTGATGAGTATGGTAATCCTTCATACAAAAACCAAATGTGTCAAATTAAATAGAACATTTGTTATCACGAGTAATGTCACATACATAAATGAGAATTTTCATGATTTGAGGAGTTATGAGGACGTTTATTAAAGACAGAGTGCAAAAGGAATTATTATCGAGAGTTGTTTTACCTGTGTATGTGATACGAATTCGAGATACATCACCAAATAAATAGAAAAATGTTTGCACTTATCACTAAAAGATTTGAGTATACCTAAGTCGTCATGGAGATGTGAAGTCATCCAGTGTCCATATATAAGTTTGGGTATTCAGGGTCTTGAATGTTCCTAGTGCTAAAGGATTGTGGTAAAGTTGTTGCTAGATCATCGAGGCCCGGAAAAGAAAATCATTATAGGTTATTTGGTTGTCCAACTTGACCAACCATAAAATCCCATTGACTATGGGATGTAGGAACCAAATTGGGACATGAAGATGGCTTCCTTGAGAAAGCATATTGATACGTGGCCACTGGACCAAATTAGGTGCTTGCATGGCCCATCATTGTTGTTTGGTCGTTTAATCTGGAACACACATGATGGCATGAAAACACAACACTCCTGCTACTATTTTCGATCGAAACATAAAGGTAGCCACCTCTGTTATTTCGTTGATGGTGATTCTGATCACCGACTCTATTGCCACCAATGGACATGTGGCCACCTTGGTGATTCCAACCACCCCTTCCACGATTGGAATTTTGATTCAAATTTTGGTGATTCACACTAAGAACAGTTTGAGAAGAGGCATTATCGAGGTAATTGGTTTGCACAAAACATTGCTGATTTTGAATAATCCATTGTTCTTCGAGAGGTGAGGAATAACCATAATTCTGAGAAGGTTGGAAATAGGGTTTTGTGATGGAGAGTGGTGGCAACGACATCGTATTTTGGAGATAACTCATTGATTGCATACATCACTAAATTCTTTTCTGAAACGGTGGAACCAATGTTTTCCAGTAAGTAAGAGATGGATTTGATTTGTGTGAAATATTCCAAAATCATGGACTCACTAATGACGATGTTACAGAGTTCATTATCGAGTTCCGTTGTCCTAATGTCTTTGTTTTCTAGAAAAAGGTCTTCAATGGCCTTCCAAACTTGAAATACGGTGGAGTTGTTTGTCAAAATAATTTAGAGAAGAGGTTGAGTAAGAATTACGTAGAGTCATTGTTTCACAATCTTGCACCATTCTGTAACGGTTGGCTTGTTAGAAAAGCCATCAAGATGATCAAATATGGATTAGTCAATGCAATGGGGTTTTGGAGAGTTCTTCGCATGCATCGTAATTCAATCGATCCAAGTCAAAGATTAGGTACATAGGATTTAATTTTGTTAATCTCCTAAATCTTATAAGAAGGGGTCGCCATAAAAGAAGATAGAAGCGTGAAAAGAAGAAAATATATAGAAGATGGTCGATGTATGAGAATGAAAACAACAGGATCAGTTAGGGTTTGGAGAAAGTAGCCTAGTAAACACGTGAGTTTCTATTATCAGAAAAGGATCACATATGATCCCTTTATATAGAGATGAATATTGCAATTAAGTACCCTCTATTTATCATAATTATAATTAACTAAAGTTCTAACATTCCCCCGCAAGTTGAGGGCGGGGAACCCTAGTACTTGGACTTCAAGAACTGGAATCGCTGAGAAGATAAAGGTTTCATAAAGATATCCGCAATCTGATCACTCATAGATATGAATTTTTCAAGAACATTCAGACGACCTTCTGCTACCTGCTTACGAATAAAGTGGAAATCAACCTCAATGTGTTAAGTGTGGGCATGGAACACATGATTTGATGAGAGAAAGGTGGCTACTAGGTTTTCGCACCAGAGAACAAGAAGAGATGTGACTAGTGTCCCTAGTTCATGTAAAATAGCCTTTAACTAAATTAGTTCCGCAACACTATCAAAAAGGGCTTTATACTCATATTCATTATACAATCTTGAAACTAATTTTTTTTTTTTTTTTTTTTTTTTTTTTTTTTTTTGGCATGTAGTCGAGGAGAAAATATTCGATCCCAAATAGATGGAAAATAGCTACCATGGATCGTTGGTCGACTGGGTATCTAGCCCAATCGAAGTTAAAATAAGCTTGAACGGGAGATGTGGCCAAGTTTTGCTGATAAGCATCCATGAAGGCCTGTAAAGAGGAGTCAGACTGATGATGAAGCAAGAGGCCAAGGTTGGTTATGCCTTTTAAGTAACGTTGGATGAGTTTAACAACGGACCAATGATTTTCCGTTGGAGCATGCATGAATTGGCATACGCGATTCACAACAAAGGCAATGTCTGGTCGTGATAATGTGTCATATTGCAAGGCTCAGTCTGTCGATATATGGTAGAATACAGAAGAGGTGGGTTGTCATCAATAGTTAATGGATGAGAAGAGCTCATCGGAGAGTTAATCGACTTACAGTTTGATAGGCTTGATCGATGTAGAATGTCAATAATATATATATATATATATATATATATATATATATAGATTAAAAAGCACCAAATTTCGTTGATGATGAACAACTTCAATGCCCAAGGAATAATGAAGGCGAACAAGATCTTTGATAGCAAAGGTGGAGCTCAAGTTATGTATAACATGATCCATGGTTGGCCAGTTGCTTCTTATGATGATAATATCGTCGACATAGATAAGCACATATACGAGAATACTGCTAGAGTTGAAGACAAACAATGAAGGATCAATTTTGGACCCTAAAATATCAATCCGAAGGAGGGCCTTGGACAATCGATAAAACCATGCCCGAGGAGCTTGTTTAAGACCATAAAGTGACTTGTACAGGAGGCAAACATGGTTTGATTTAGTTGGATCAACAAAACCAGGAGGTTGTTTCATGTAGACATTCTCTTGTAGGTCACCATGTAAAAATGTGTTTTTCATGTCCAATTATCAGAGATCCCAATTGTTGGTCACATCAAGAGACATAATGAACCGAATGGCAGTGAATTTGACTACTGGACTAAAGGTCTCATGATAGTCAACATCCGGTCGTTGATGAAACCTTTATGACACAAGATGTGATTTGTAGCGAGTAATATATCCCTGTGGATCCTTCTTTAACCTGTACATCCACTTACAATCAACCAGATTAGTATTCACTATGTAAGGGACTAATGACCTTGTTCCATTCTTTTCAAGAGCTGGAAACTCCTCACTCATGACAAGATGTCACTCAGGTGATTTGTTAGCAACATCAAAGGTAGTGGGTTCAATGGGAATGGTAGGAGCATGAGTAGAAGTGTAGGCATAAGGTTCAAACTGAGAGGTGTGTGTAGGATTAGGACGAAGATTAAGGGGCTAAGGTCTAAAAGTAAGTGGAGGTGGAGGTGATTAGGATGAGATGGTGGGGGCGAAGATGATAGAGGTGAGGTAAGTGAATGAAGGGGATCTGAAACCACAATTGGTGGTATGTTAGGGAATATAGAAGTACAAGGCGTAGTAGAGGGGTTGGGTGTTGGTGGTGAAGGGATTTAAAATGGAAAAATGTGTTCATGAAAGCGACCATGTTGAACGATATATACACGTTCGATTTGAGGGTCGAAGTAGTGGTAGCTGTGATGGATAGGGCTACATCCAAAGAAGACGCATGGTGGGGAATGAAAATCGTGCTTGTGACGACTGTAAGGATGAAGAGGACGGAAACATTGATAATCAAAAACCCAAAGAAAAAATAATAATTGGGTTTCCAATTGTAAACTTGCTAAAATGGGGACTTGTTTGAGGAAATTCAGGATGGTAAACGATTCACGAGATAAATAGTAGTGTTAAAAACAAATGACCAAAATCACTGAGGAATGAGAGATTGAGAAAATAAGGCTAGACCAAATTCCACAACATGACGGCGACGATGCTCAACGATCCCGTTTTTTCACTTGTACGAGGACATGAGCATTGAGGAACAATGCCAAGTTTAGTGGAAAAAGGAATGAGAGAGCGAAATTCATCTCCCTAATCAGATTGAATGTTTTTTGACTTTGGTGTTGAATTGACGTTCGACCATGGTGGTGAAATTTGTAAAGGTGGAGTAAACATCATATTTGTGATCAAGGGGATAAACCATGTGTACTGAGAATAATGATCAAAACATAAGAGAAAAAAGAGATAACCATCAAAAGAAACAGTGGCGGAGGGTCCCCAAACATCATAATAAACTAAATCCAAAATTTTATTGCTATAAAAGGTAGAGTTATACAATGGAGCGTTTGAAGATTTGTCTAACTGACAAGAGGTATATAAAGAACTAAGTTTAGATGAAACAGGTATAGTGATGGGTTTTATACAAACAATCCTATGTGTGCATGCAACCCTAATTTGATCTATGTTTTCACTATTAGACATACAACTTTATGAACACAAAAAGAAACAGGTATAGTGATGGGTTTTCATTGTTATATAGCAATAACAACTAGTTCCTTGAATTTCCTTAGCTCTTGAAAGCAAGTACCACAAGTGTAGTACCTCTAATGGCTCACAAACACACTATAGGTGAAAGAATGAATATGAGAGAGAGGAAGGGAGGCACGAGGCTCTAGAATTCTACCCTAGTAGGGTTTCTCGAAGGAGTTGGCCGAATTTGGTGCCTTAGGGTGCTATTTATACTTAAGGCTAACTAGGGTTTCAAGGTGGAAACCCTAATCTCTTAGTTTAGGGCCTAAGCAAGTCCATGGACTCCTTTCCTTAAGCCCTTGGACGAAAACTCCTAGATCCTTCTATAATTTTCGTTCAAGCCTTAATAAAGGTGATCCAATAGCCCAAAGTCTCAACTATCAAATAATTACAAAACAACCCCTATACTTTTAATTAATTCCTTTACTCCTGAAATTAATTCCTAATTAATTTTTGATTAAATAATCATTAATAATATGATTCCAAATTAATATATTATTCATATAATATATTAAAAAATCATATTTATACCCCAATTTATTATTGTTAACAATAAACGAGCCTCTCTCCTCAACAATCATCCTATCTAGTCACCAGTGTGAATGCAACCCAAAAGGACCATGCTCACAATCGGACCAAAATAGCTATGGACTTAGAGACTAATCCAACATTCTCCCACTTGGATAAGTCTAATAACTATTCTGCGTATGACTTCAAAACAGGATCAACAATCGTATCTTTCAAAAGCCGCTGTCAACTCTAATCGTATCAGAAGCGTGTCCTTTAGATAAGGGATCATATATTCTTCCATTCTTGATATCAGATAGATGTGAGACATGGATTGAAATCATTATCTCAGTCTATGTGTTGTTTCCTGATTTCCGATTTATGACGAATGACAACAGACTACAATTGAACACATCAAATTAGTCCCGGCTTGGCCAAGCGCTTAGGGTGTCATCATTAAATCATCGAGGGACCCACAGATATCTCTTTTATCCCACTTTCGGAAAAAGGAAAAGATAAACTTCGACTCAATGCTTGCTTGTACTCACTCATCGAGTCACACACAACAATAAGTTTTGTAACACCAAGTTACTGGTGTGTTTACTTATCATCAATGTGCAACCGACCAACAAATAACAACTCACACGTCTCGCTTTCAAGAATATACAATATTATCAACTCACAATTACTTGTGATAAAATGCATGAAGTTATTTTTGTGAGTGTGGGTTTAATCCAATACTATAATCTTATCAAAGCACTCATGAACTCTGCAACAAACTTGTGATATGTCTAAACTCTTTAGATAATCTATAGACATATTAATGACAGTCTTCCTTCATACCTACTCCCAACATATGCCCGACTGTGGATGTTCGAATGACCCAGTTATTCTGGAAGTCAAAACATGCAAAGAGAAACACAATGATAATACTTAATCCTATATGACCCCAAACTTGTGAGTATAAATAAAACACCTTTATTTAATCACCATATTGATTACTCATTATTCATTGTTTAACGTTTCAGATAATCAACTTTATAACTCGAATTATAACCACAATTATCCCATGCTCCAAGCATGCACACTTTGGTTTCCTATGGTCCATACTTTGTGAAATAGATCAATTGAAAAACTTTTCCAATGAAACTCATTTCCCAATCCCTAATCCTTATAATTAGTGTAAGAATGCCAAATTCTTGCCACTTTTAGAATATGTCAGATTCTAATATTTTATGCAATGATCTTTTCTTGAAGTCACGTCATAAAGTCACAAAGACTCGGCCAATGAAATCACAAGGTACTCTATCAGAAATTGTTACAAAAGAATTCTATAAATGTGATATCTCTCACTCAAAGTACATTCCTTTGAACATCCTTTTTGCATAAAATTTTCTAATCTAGACATAAATTCTTAATTTCCAACTCCCAATTATGGAAACATTTACATATTTTCCGTATGACAACTCATTCTAAATAGAATCTTATCTATTCATAATAATGTCGATATGGTCCATCCAATACTATACTTCCAACTACTCAGAACTTTGGATCGACCTTTGATAATTGTTTAATTATTTTAGTCAAAACCGGTTCTTGTCCCTTTTCCCTCTTAATGCCCTTGGCATTTGGAAAATTTTAGAACGATCAAATATTATAGCATTTGCAATTGATCCTATACCCGAAGCGTATGGGACACGATGCATAACGTCTTACATAAATATATGATACTTTATCAATCTTCTGACATTATATATTATGTGTCACATTCTCACTATTCAAACTATGAAGAGGGATGCCATAATCATAATCGAAATTTGAGAACACACTATGTATCCTTTGACTAAATTTATTAACATTTCTTAATCTAAGCTTTAGATTTTGAAACGAAGTATAATATTCTCTCCCTTAATTATAGCAAAACAACTCTACAACCCCTACAACTTTACAAAGTGAATCTTTGTTTTCTATAATGATATTTCTAACTTGCAATACTTATCATAATAATCATACAAGCATAACACTTATGCTCCCACTATTATGATGATTATTATCATATAAGCATAACACTTATGCTCCCACTAGCTTTGACATGTATTCAAAAAAAAAAAAAAACAACTGAACTTCCAGAAAACAATGCTTATTGAATTCCTTAAGTTCATATTTCTAATAACTTATGTTACTATGTCCGAAAGGTTCAGACTAATTGCCAAATCTCACAATTCAAACTATGGAAAGGGATGTCGTAACTATAATCGAATTTGGAAATACAATTTTCACAATTGCTATCTTCTAAAATCTCTCTTAATGAAAGCATTTCCTCACAACCATTTTCATGAAGGAGGGAAACCTTATGACACTTAGATTTTATAGCATATGTGTTCCTATCCATGTGAATTTGTTATAACAACAATCATAAGACAATGTTTGTGACAAATCCAACTCATATGGATTGAACTTGTTCAATTTTCACAATTGCTATCTTCTAAAATCTCTCTTAATGAAAGCATTTCCTCACAACCATTTTCATGAAAGAGAGAAACCTTATGACACTTAGATTTTATAGCATATGTGTTCCTATCCATGTGAATTTGTTATAACAACAATCATAAGACAATGTTTGTGACAAATCCAACTCATATGGATTGAACTTGTTCAATTTTGATTTCTTGCCTTATGGCAGCACGAATGCCCATCATTGCTTCCAGGTTGTTAAGTAGCTCACCCTTACCTTATCAATCTACTTTCCATTGATCAGGGTGCTTGCCTTTATGCATTCAAATGAGAACTCATAAAACTTACATACATAGTTAACTCAAATTGAATGGCACAAAAAACAAAATTATGTCAACATGACAAGTTTTAAACCTCTAGTCAAGTGCTAGTGATGATTAACTAGGTTTATTCTTGAATTTGTTCTTGAACCTTTTCAAGACATTTAAGACTCCAACTGAATCTTTGACATATAAGATTATGTTGTTAAGAAACATTTATTAACAAAACAAATATTCAAGAGTTAGTGTAGCTTCTTATCAAGTTTAACACTTTACTCAATTGGTCCTAGTTGGTCTTTGTCTTATCCAAGGCATCACAACTTACCAATTTCAAATGTACAAGAATAAGAAACTTTCTACATTCGATAAGTGTTACAAACCTACTTAAGACTTTTCACTGAAGTCACAATCTTGACTCTAAGACTTGATATTGGAACGAAGTATGATTGACTTCTTGATTTAACCATTTCTACAATTCTCGATTGCTCTTCTTAAACATGCAATTGTACTAAGACTCGTTTAGACGATCAACTGAGGCATGGTTCTTAATCATTAAGACCTATCATAAAACACAATAAAAGGTACTCTCCCTTCTTCTTAGAATAGAGAAACTTTTATCTTTCTGCCTACTTGATTCTTCTTATTCGTTCTGCTATTGATTAAAACTCTTTCAATCAACTCAGAATTCTACTCTATCTAATAAGTATAACCATATTTACTAAACTTTAGTAAATCATGACGAATATCTTTGTCACTCTTGTGGTTGTAACACCCCAAAAATACGAGCCAAAAATTTCATTTTTTTAAACGTGTGCTTAGCCAAAACATTAGGAATAAAACATTCAACCATCATATCATTTCACAAAAGATATTGCATGTCTGGAAAACATTGTTATAAAAACAGAAACATGTCAGAGTACAAATACCCAGGTGATATCATAATGCGGAATATAAGCATGTGTGTGATGTACCGCTACCGCGCCAGCTCCTTCCCCTTCGAAGAAGAGGTACCTGGAATCAAAACTGAAAACTGTAAGCACGAAGCTTAGTGAGTTCCCCCATCATAACACATACCATACAATCACATGTCATACATATTGCCAGGCATTTTTGGGGTGCCTGACCTACCCGGTACGACCATTTTGGGGTGCCGACCTACCCATGTTAAGCCATTCTGGGGTGCTGACTACCCATGTTGTGCCATTCTAGGGTGCTGACTACCCTTCGGTCCTAACAATCGAACCTCGGGGACTATTACACCCCTACTACTACTATCATATATATTATACACGAACATAATATCAGACATATATGGGGTGCCTAAACTACCCTTCGGTCCTAACAACCGAACTCGAGGACTAGTCCCCTCCTACTACCTCTATCGCATATATCGTAACAAGCCAGCATGCAAACATATCATCATATACTGTCAGACGTATCTGGGGTGTCTGACTACCCTTCATTCCTAACAACCGAACTCTACTAGTATCACATACAACATATCATGCTAGCATATAACATATATGGTAGTAGAAAACCTAGATGATATCACAAAGACAATCATCTATCATACATCTCATACTGGTGGGTCGGCATTGTGGCCTTAGACCCACCGCTACTGGAAGGTAACTCACCTCGTAGTAGCTACTAATCTGTGTGGGAATGGTCTGTCTGCTGCTGCTGCTCCGGAAATCCTCTTGTTGTAATTCCCACCAAACACTTAGTCAAATACTACTAACCGCCCTCAGGGTAAATTGTCCATTTACCCTTAACAAGTCATGAGGTAAGTCACAGTCAACTGCCAGTTGACCAGACTCACCGAGTTGGCTTGCCAACTCGCCGAGTCCCTTTCTCTATACCTAAGTCCAATAGTCCTTCATCCTACTCTCTGAGTTGTATCAACAACTCGCCGAGTTCTCCTTCATCTAAAGAACACTCTAAGCTGTGACTCGCCGAGTTGTATGAACAACTTGCCGAGTTGTTCTTAAGACAAGAAGATTGCCATGAACTCGCCGAGTCATGGCATTGGCTCGCCGAGTGACTTCATGAGTGAGTCTGGCTTCCAACCCACTGAGTCACACCTAATTACTCATTACTCCCAACCCGCCAATGTGAAAAAGGGGAAACTCGGGGACTCGCGACTCGCTTGCCAAGTCCGAGGGACGACTCTCCGAGTCGGCCACATGCAATTACTATACACTCAATTTTTCTTGAATCCAGCTCATGCCATTCACAAATCTGGGTTTCTAGGGCCTGGTTTACACGTAAAGTTTCCAAATTTATGTGTAGATAATCACCAATGATGGTTTTAGGGCTCAAAGTGCACCAAAAGGGGTAGATCTAGGGCTTTCATGCAATATGACTCCATAAAGGCAGTAGATCCAAGCTCCAGGGACTCAATCATGCCTAGATCTAGAGGCTAACAACTTATTACAACCCACAATGCACAAACAAGCTTGGGGAATGGCTCAAGAAGGACTTTCATGAAGCTAATAGAGACTACAAGCTTGAAAACAGAGGGGAAACGAGCTATACCTCAAGGAAAACGTTGAGATGTCACATAAGGCATCACTCCCAGATCCTTAGTCCTATTCTAGCATGCTTTTCTACAGAAACTAATAAACATATATAAACTTGTATGGGTACATTGGGGAATACTTACTTGAGCTCGGCCGGTCACGCACATCACACACTTCGTTCTTTCTTAGAACCGTTTACTAGACTTTTTAGAAAACATTTTCTTTTTCCAAAATCTTTTAATCCCTCGATTTGAGTTCAAACACCCCCGAAGGTGTGTCCGAATCCCTCAAACCAGGGCTCTGATACCAACTTGTAACACCCCAAAAATACGAGCCAAAAATTTCATTTTTTTAAACGTGTGCTTAGCCAAAACATTAGGAATAAAACATTCAACCATCATATCATTTCACAAAAGATATTGCATGTCTGGAAAACATTGTTATAAAAACAGAAACATGTCAGAGTACAAATCGCTAGGTGATATCATAATGCGGAATATAAGCATGTGTGTGATGTACCGCTACCGCGCCAGCTCCTTCCCCTTCGAAGAAGAGGTACCTGAAATCAAAACTGAAAACTGTAAGCACGAAACCTAGTGAGTTCCCCCATCATACCACATACCATACAATCACATGTCATACATATTGCCAGGCATTTATGGGGTGCCTGACCTACCCGGTACGGCCATTCTGGGGTGCCGACCTACCCGTGTCAAGCCATTCTGGGGTGCTGACTACCCTTCGGTCCTAACAACCGAACCTCGAGGACTATTACACCCCCTACTACTACTATCATATATATCATACTCGAACATAATATCAGACATATTTGGGGTGCCTGAACTACCCTTCGTTCCTAACAACCGAACTCGGGGACTAGTCCCCTCCTACTACCTCTATCGCATATATCGTAACAAGCCAACATGCAAACATACCATCATATACTGTCAGACGTATCTGGGGTGTCTGACTACCCTTCGGTCCTAACAACCGAACTCTACTACTATCACATACAAGATATCATGCTAGCATATAACATATCAGGTAGTAGAAAACCTAGATGATATCACAAAGACAATCATCTATCATACATCTCCTACTGGTGGGCCGGCATTGTGTCCTTAGACCCACCGCTACTGGAAGGTAACTCACCTCGTAGTAGCTGCTGATCTGTGTGGGAATGGTCTGTCTGCTGCTGTTGCTCCGGAAATCCACTGGCTTTAATTCCCACCAAACACTTAGTCGAATACTACTAACCGCCCTCAGGGTAAATTGTCCATTTACCCTTAACAAGTCATGAGTCAAGTCACAGTCAATTGCCAGTTGACCAGACTCGCCGAGTTAGCTTGCTAACTTGCCGAGTCCCTCTCTCTATACCCAAGTCCAATATTCCTTCATCCTACTCACCGAGTTGTATGAACAACTCGCCGAGTTTGCCTTCATCCGAAGAACACTCTAAGATGTGACTCACCAAGTTGTATGAACAACTCGCCGAGTTGTTCTTGAGACAAGAAGATTGCCATGAACTCGCCGAGTCATGGCATTGACTCGCCGAGTGACTTCATGAGTGAGTCTGGCTTCCGACCCACTTAGTCACACCCAATGACTCATTACTCCCAACCCGCCAATGTGAAAAAGGGGAAACTCGGGGACTCGCGACTCAACTCGCCGAGTCGGCCACATGCAATTACTATACACTCGATTTTTCTCGGATCCAGCTCATACCATTCATAGATCTGGGTTTCTAGGGCTTATTTTACATGTAAAGTTTCCAACTTTACGTGTAGATAATCACCAATAAAGGTTTTAGGGCTCAAAGTGCACCAAAAGGGGTAGATCTAGGGCTTTCATGCAATATGACTCCATAAAGGCAGTAGATCCAAGCTCCAGGGACTCAATCATGCCTAGATCTAGAGGCTAACAACTTATTACAACCCACAGTGCACAAACAAGCTTGGGGAATGGCTTAAGAAGGACATTCGTGAAGCTAATAGAGACTACAAGCTTGAAAACAGAGTGGAAACGAGCTATACCTCAAGGAAAACGTTGAGATGTCACAAAGATGCTTGGCCTCCTTCTCCTCTTCTTGATCTACTCTTCTTTCTCCTCAAAAACTTCAAGAACACACCAAAACACTTCAATCTCACAAGGAATAAGGGTACAAACGATGTTGGGCGCTCTGAGGGTGAAGGAGGTGAGCTTAGGGGCGGATAAGAGGGTTTAAATAGGGTGAAAACCCTTGAAATTTAGGGTTTCATCAAACAGCGGGGACTCGCCGAGTCCAGAATATGGACTCGACGAGTCGCCAACTTAAACGTGCCACCGGACCCCGTCCCTACTCGGCGAGTCGGACCTACAACTCGCCGAGTCCAAGGCTAAAAATGACAAATACTTAGATAAATTTCACGTACCAGGAACCAGGTGCTACAGTGGTAGACTTGATCAACGTACGACCTAGTGTACACGATCTCCTAGTCCTTCAATTGACACTTTGTCAAATAATTAGTCTAAATTTCCCAAATGTGAAAGTTTTTCTTTTCATTCATCATACAATACTCGTTGCATGATTCCAAATTTCTATCCACTTGAAACTTGGGCGATGAGAAACTCTCCCTATTTGGTAAACTCTCGACACTTCAACAAATAACCTAATTAAGAATCAAATCCATTATTGTTAATAATAGTAACCTTCAAACATCAATTTTTCATACATGTCATTGCAAGGAAAAATAAATAAGACAAAATCAAAATTTATTTTATTGCGGAAAAATTTGTCCTTACAATGCAATTCAATTGAAAAACTATGTTATTACATATTTCTTATCAATCTATTCTAACTCCACGTAGTAGATTAAGAATCCAATCTTCAAGCAATGCGATCGAAATCCATTTCTTCACGATTAGATTCAGCTCACTTCTTCCCTTAAGCTTCCTCTTTTTTCTTCGATCCTACAAAACATCAAAATGTAATCTTATCACATCATGTATTAAGAATCTAGAATAGGAACTTAAAAGAGTTAGTTAATGGATTTTACCTGAAGTAGAGTCATACATCTTTATTCTCCCATATCTTAGATCTCTCAGGTAAATAGGATAGCTTCATCTCGAATGCCCTTTCCTTTAGAAATAAAAGCAAATGGAATCATTTGGAATGGCACAAGGAACTATCTCAGAGTTTACCTTTTCTGGATTTCCAATGTCACCATTTTCAATGTCCATTGAATTTTGGAAGTTTGATTCACCAGATAAATTTGCTTGACCAGCACGCGAAATCATTGCTGATTCAGCATCTATAACCAAATAGGTGAGATCAATGAGGGTCACGTCATGATCCATCACATAGTACTCTCTAATGAACTCACTATATGATTCAGGAAACGACTAAAGAACCTAGTCAACAACCAATTCACCTGTAATCTTGACACCCAACATCCTTAACCTATCAATGTGTGACTTCATCTGTAAGACGTGTGCACACACAGGTTTCCCATCTTCGTGTTTACTTGCCAAAAGGGCTTGAGTGATCTTGAACTTTTCAAGCCTTCTAACTTGTGGGTTAGGGAGAATAATTGGAGGACGTGGAGGACGTGAAGCATGATTTTTTGTTCCTTGATCATATTGCGGAACATCATCTACATTTGGAAAGCTTGTTTCATGGAATTTTGGGAAGACCATGATTGTCATAACTAGACATCTACAAAACGGGAGAAAATTTAATTTAAGTTGATTAGAATCCTTGATGTCACACCCAAATGAAACATCGAGGCTAGGATCCAACACATTACTTTGCAACCTAGAAGATGGATGTCGTAATCTAGTTGCAAAATATTTGAAGGTAGGTAAATGACGATTTACCAATTTCCACTATGAAAAACTAAAAGGAAATTTAAGTTTTAAATGAATTGAAACTCCTAGATCATTTTGAGATTCATTGAACTTTTCAATGGCATGTTTAATCTCGATTATGCCCTTCTATTTGTGACTGGGATGCCGAGGATCACAAATAAGGTGTGAATAACCATACAAATCTATGTGGTGCACTCAACGCTACTATCACCTAGTCAATGTGACGGTTAGCCACACACGCTCCATTGATCTTGCTGGATTAGTGTCTAAGTCCATAACTATTTTGGTATGTACTTGACCCGATGGTGCATGGTCCTTTTGGGTTGCCTTCACCAAAGCAACTTGATTGGAGAAATAAATAAAGAGAGCAAGGTTATTATGATTTATTAATATGTTATAAGAATAATATATTAAAGGAGAAATAATATTTTTTTAATTAATATTGGTCAATAATTAATTAGGAATTAATTTTGTGATCAAGTGTAATTAATTAAATAGAGGCGCTGAATTGTAATTATGTGATAGTTACAAAATATGGTAATGGTTATCCTAAACATGGGTTGAACGAATTCAAGGAGATAAGGATCCTTGAAATCGTCCAAAGGATAAAGGATAAGGGTTTTCAAGGCTTATCTTATGGTTGCTTTGTGGATAAGCAACTAGATAAGGATAATGACTGAAACCCTATCTCTACACCTATATAAAGACCCTAAGGCCTTAGAATTCGTGTACTTGTTCCCAAGAAGTCCTAATGATGAATTCTAACCTCTCTCCTATCTCTTTATACCTTCTCCATTTGCTCTTGGTGTTTGTAAGCCATTATAGTCTTGGATTTAAAGCATGTACAATAGAGAAACCTAGATCCAAGCATTAGGGTTTGTATGAGCACATAGGATGTCTTATGACCAAAACCCATCAGTGGTATCAGAGCCATTGGTTTGGTTTCAATTGTATGAACTTGATATATTAGGGTTTATTGCCAATAAACCCTAAGAGGCTAGGGTTTTTCGAGATTAGGGTTTGCAAACCCTAATTTGCAAGAGTTTGAATAAGATCTTCAAATCCTTTCCTTAAACCCTTAAATTTCGAAATCTAGGGTTTGTTATAATCCCTTAATTTTCGAAATTTGCCTCCTCCCCAAGATAAGGTCCTAATTTTTAGGGATTTGGATTATCCCATATCTTGTAATTATCCTCTAATTGTTATATATGGTAATTCAAGATCTTGCATTATCCATCCATATTTTCGAAATCTATATAGATATTTAAGGGATTAGGATAACTTAAATGTATAAATGGTAATTATCCTCATTATTTAGATAATCCCTTATGATTTAGTAATTAAATTAATAGTCTAATTCAAGATAATTATTAAATCAAGAGTTTTAATATTTAAAATTTTAATTTAAATGTCATAAATTCGAAACTTTAAGATAGATTAAAACTAAATTGTTTTGAAATGTTTCAAAACTTGCCCTCAAGTTTTGGAATTTAAAAGTTGATTAAAAGTTTAATTAGGAATGTTAAATTCTAAAACTCTAGTAATATTTTGAAAAGTTCAAATCACACCCTTATGGTTTTATTAATTAATTAAGGAGTATAATTAAAAGAGATTTAACAAATCCATAAAAGTTTAGGTTTACAATTTAATTGAATTAAAAGTATAATTGTTAAATTTGACCACCTAGTATTTTAAAAGTGTAAAATGCACTCTATACTATATATATAACATTAAAAGTCTAACATTATATATATGTATGAGTAAAAGTCAGTCTTACTGTTAGTAGGCCTCTTTCACGAAGCTGGTCTATAAGGGGTGTTTAAGGAAATTGCCTATAAAATGGCGATTTAATGGGTATCCACTCTTACCCATCGCACTCTTGACTAGTGGAGGGTCGTTAGCCGAACAGGTAGGATAAGACGAAACCTTCCATTATAAGTATAATGAAATACAAAGTAACTAAATGTTTTTCTAATTCCCAATCTTAGTTACTTAGGCAAAAGTGAATTGATGCAATTCCATGAAATTACACTTTGTGCCCTTGCGAAGACGTTAGTGGAGCGTGTGTGGTTTACGAACACACTAAATGGTTCTAAGCAAAGGTAGAAAAGGGTGACTCAATGTTTGTCATAGTTCGGTGGAGCGTGTGTGGTTTACCGGCACATCGAATAGGTGACTGTAACATGTGAGGGCACCATGTAAGTTTGCATGGTTATTCACACCCGCTTTGTGATCCTCGGCATCCCAGTCACAAACAAGAGGGGCATATCGAGATTTAAAAATGCCATTGAAAGTTCAATGAATCTCAAAGGATCTAGGAGTTTTCATAGATTTAAAACTTAAATTTCTTTTTCGTTTTTCATGGTGGAAATTAGTGAACTGTCATTCACTTACCTTCAAATATTCTGCAACTAGATTACGGCATCCCTTTTCTAGGTTGTAGCGTATTGTGTTGGGTTCTAGCCTTAGTATCTCATTTGGGTGATTTACTAAGGACTCAATCGATCAACTAACTTGAATTTGTTTTCTCCCATTTTGTAGATGTCAAAGTTCGACAACTATGGCCTTTCCAAATCACGTGGAACAAGCATTCCACATGAAGATGATATTCCATGATTCGATCGAGGAACAAGAAATCATGCTTCACTTCCTCCTCCTCCTCCAATTATTCTCCCTAACCCACAAGATTGTAAAATTGAAAGGTTCAATATGACTCAAGCCCTTTTGGCAAGTAAACATAAAGAAGGCAAGTCGGTGTGTGCACACGTCTTAGGTTAAGAATGATGGGATCCGTTGTCGGTGAAGCGATGGCTGTTGATTGGGTTCTTCAATCACTTCCTAACTCGTATAGTGAGTTCGTAAGAGAGTACTATATGATGAACAACGACGTGACCCTTATTGATATCACCTATATGCTTATTGCTGCTAAATCAGCAATGGTTTGATGCAGTAGAAAAGCAAAGGTGATTGGTGAATCTGCCTTCAAGACCTCTATGGATATAGACAATGGCAATGAAAGACATGCAATGATCGAAAAGTTTGATCATAAGAGAAAGGCGATGTCTGAAGTAGTTCCATGTGTTGTTCCAAAAGAGTCAATTTGCTTTTATTGCCAAGAGAAGGGGCATTGGAGACGAAGTTACCCTATTTACCTAATAGATCTAAGAGATGGGAGAGTCAAAAGTATGACCACGCTTCAGGTAAAATCCACTATCTAACTCCGTTAAGTTCCTATTCATTGATTCTTAATACATGATGTGATAAGATTGCATTTTAATGTTTTGAAGGATCGGTGAAAAGAAAGGAAGCTTGATAAGAGAGCAAGATGAATCTAATCACAATAGATGGATCTTGATCGCATGGACTTGAAGATTGGATTTTGAGCTTAGATACTTATGATAGAGTTGTTAGAAATTTTCTTTTTTCATAGTTTTTCAATAGATTTTGCATTGTAAGGACAGGTATTTTTCCGCTGCTTTTATAAATAAAATAAATTTTGTTTGACTTATTTATTTATTTACTTCCTTGCAATGAAATCGTTATGAAAATTGATGTTTGCATATTTCTACAATGAATGGATATGATTCTTAGTTATGTTATTTATGGGAATATGGAGAATTTACCAAATAGGGAGAGTTTCTCATCGCCCAAAGTTTCAATTGGACTGAAATTTGGAATCACGCAACTTGGTTGCATGATGAATGAGAAATTTCATATTTGGAAATTAGACAAATTCGTTGACTAAGTGTCAAGTGAAGGACTAGGAGATCGAGTACACAAAGTTGTGTGTTGATCAAGTTCACCATAAGAGTAACAAAGATATTCGTCATGATTTACTAAAGGCTTAGTAAATATGATTACACTTACAAGATTAAGTGTGATTCTGAATTGATTAAAGGGTTTAGATCAATAGTAGAACAAATAAGAAGAATCAAGTAGGAAGAAAGATAAAAGTTTCTCCACTCTAAGAAGAAGGGAGAGTAGCTTTTATGCTTTATGATAAGTCTTAATGATTAAGAACCATATCTCAATTGATCCTCTAAGTGAGTCTTAGTAGAATTGTATGTTTAAGAAGAGGAATCAAGGATTGAAGAAATGGTTAGATCAAGAAGTCTATCATACTTCGTTCCAATAACAAGTCTTAAAGTTAAGATTGTGACAATGAGTAAAAAGTATTAAAGGTTTATAACATTCATCAAATGTGGAAAGTTGTGATGTCTTAGATAAGACAAAGGCCAACTAGGACCAATTTATGAAGTGTTTTGATAAAAGCTACACTAACTCTTGAATATTTGTTTTGTCAAGAAATGGTTATTGACAAGAGAATCTTATATGTCAAGGAGTCAGTGGGAGTCTTAATGGTCTTGGAAGGTTTCAAGAACAAATCAAATAAACCTTATCGATCATCACTAGCACACGAGTTAAGGTTTGCAACCTATCGTGTTGACATTATTTTATTTATATGCTATTCCAATTGAGTTAATTATGCATGTGAGTTCTATGAGTTCTCATTTTGAACGCATAAAAGGAAAGGCACCTTGATCAATGAAAGGTACATTGATAGGAAAACGGTGAGATGCTTAATTACTTGGAAGACGTGGTGGGCAGCTGTGCTACCATAAGGCAACAAATCAAGATTAAGAAAGTTCGGTCCATATGAGTTTGAATTTGTCGTAAACTTTGGTTTTAACAAATTCACATGGATAGGAACAAATACACCATTTAAATCTAAGTGTCATAAGATTTCCTCCTTCATGAAAATGATTGTGAGGAAATGCTTTCACTAAGAAAGATTTTAAGAAGATAGTGATTGTAAAATTGCATTCTCGAATTCAATCATGGTTACGGTATCCCTTTCCATAATTTGAATTGTGAGGTTTGGCAATTAGTCTTAATTGTTAAGACAAACATATGAACTATCTAAGGCAAAGGTGTATAAGTTGAAGAAGCCTTGATAAAAGATTATCAAAGCACTAAGTATTAGAAACATGGACTTAAGAAATTCAATAGGTATTGTCTTTCTGAAAGTTAAGATGTTTATGAATACATGTTGAAGCTAGTGGGAGCATAAGTGTTATATTTTATAGTAATAATCATAATAGTGGGAGCATAAATGTTATGAGTGTATGATTATTATGGAAAGTTTTGCAAGTTGGCAATATTGATTATAGAAAAAAAGAGTTATACCTTGCAAAGTCGTAAGGGTTGTATAGTTGTTTTGCTATAATTAAGGGAGAGAATATTATGCTTCATTTCAAATCTAAAGGATTAGGTTGTGGAATGTTAATAAATTTAGTCAAAGGTACATTGTGTGTTCTTAAAATTTCAATTATGATTACAGCATTCCTCTTCACAATTCGAATTTTGAGAACATAGCAAATAAAACATTGTGCATCGTGTCCCATACGCTTCGGGTATAGCATCGATTGCAAATGCTTTAATGTTTGACCATTCTAAAATTTTCCAAATGTCTAGCACATTTAGAGGGAAAAGGGACTAGAATTGGTTTTGACTAAAATAATTAAACAACTATCAAAGGACAATCCGAAGTTCGACGAGGAATGGTCGCTTGTGAGTAGTTGGAAGTATAGTATTGGAAAATATGGAAATGTTTCCATATTGGATGGACCATATCGACATCATTACAAATAGAAAAGATTCTATTAAGAATGAGTTGTCATGAGGAAAATATGGAAGTGTGTTCATATTAGGAAGTAAATATTGAAAATCTATATCTAGATTAGAAACTTTTATGCAAAAGGATGTTGAAAGGAATGTACTTTGAGAGAGAGACATCATATCTAAGAAATTGTCTTGTAACAATCTCCGATAGAGGACTTTGTAATATCATTGGCAATAGTCTTTGTGACTTTGGTGTAGTGACATTACGAAAGGATCGTTGCATAAAGTGCTAGAATCTAGCATATTCTATAAGTAGCAAGAATTTGATATTCTTACACTTATGAAAAAAGGATTTGGAGTTGTAAAATGAGAATGATTGGAAATGTGTTCAATTTGTCTATTTCACAAAAAATAAGAACCATAGGTAAACATTGTGTGCATGCTAGGAGCATGGGACAAGTGTTGGAATTCAAGTAAGAAGTTGATTACCCGAATAATCCATATGGGATTAGTATTATTCTTGTGTCTCACTTTGCATGTTTTGACTTCCAGAATAATTGAGTTTATTAAGAATAATCGAATTATTCGAACGGGCCACAGTCATTCATATGTTGGAAGTAGATATGAATGAAGACTGTCGTGAATTGGTGTGTGGATTGTCTAGAAGAGTATTAGACATAAGCAAATGTTTGCTGCAACGTTCATGAGTGCTTATGAATATGATTTGAGCATTGGATTAAACCCACACTCACTTGGATTACTCCATGAATTGTATCACAAGTGATTAGTGAGACGATAACATCTTATATTCTTGAAACTGAGATGTGTGAGTTGTATCTTGCGAATCGGTTGCACATTGATAATATGAAAATGCACTAGTAACTTGGTGTTATAAAACATATTGTTGTGTGTGATTTGGTTAGTGAGTGCAAGCAAACATTGTATCAAAGTTTATCCGTTCTTCTTATCCAAAGAAGGATAAAAGTGATATCTTTGGGCCCCTCGATGGTTTAGTGATGACAAACGTAAATGCTCGGTCGGGCTAGGGATAATTTGATTTGTTCAATTAGTCTATCGTCATAAATCGGAAATCGAGAAGTAGTACAAAGAGAATGATTTGAAATCATATCTCATACGATATCTAGAATGGAGGAATATATGATCCCTTATCTAAGGACACGCGTATCTGATAGGATCAGAGTTGACAGCGGCTTTGGAAAGCTACGATTGCAGATCAGGATCTGAAGTCATACGCAGAATAGTTGTTAGACTTATCCAAGTGGGAGACTGTTGGATTAGTGTCTAAGTCCATAACTATTTTGGTATGTACTTGACCCGATGGTGCATGGTCCTTTTGGGTTGCCTTCACCAAAGCAACTTGATTGGAGAAATAAATAAAGAGAGAGAGGTTATTATGATTTATTAATATGTTATAAGAATAATATATTAAAGGAGAAATCATATTTGTTTAATTAATATTGGTCAATAATTAATTAGGAATTAATTTTGTGATCAAGTGTAATTAATTAAACTAGAAGGGCTGAATTGTAATTATGTGATAGTTACAAAATATGGTAATCGTTATCCTAAATATGGGTTGAACGAATTCAAGGAGATAATGATCCTTGAAATCGTCCAAAGGATAAAGGATAAGGGTTTTCAAGGCTTATCTTATGGTTTCTTTGGGGATAAGCAACTAGATATGGATAATGACTGAAACCCTATCTCTACACCTATATAAAGACCCTAAGGCCTTAGAATTCGTGTACTTATTCCCAAGAAGTCCTAAGGATGAATTCTAACCTCTCTCCTCTCTCTTTATACCTTCTTCATTTGCTCTTGGTGTTTGTAAGCCATTACAGGAGTGACACTTGTGACTCTAAGCATT
This sequence comes from Lactuca saligna, assembly GCF_052625555.1. Lineage (NCBI taxonomy): Eukaryota > Viridiplantae > Streptophyta > Magnoliopsida > Asterales > Asteraceae > Lactuca > Lactuca saligna. The sequence goes on from NC_136417.1 coordinate 50,822,323, forward strand.
CCAAAGTCAATTCAAGGTGGAATTAGGATTGTTATTGCTATATAACAATCAAGGTATGTTCTTAAACCCATTTATATGTTAATATTGATTTCCATATGCTAGAATTAGGGTTTATAGTCTTGGATTCAAAGCATGTACAATAGAGAAACCTAGATCCAAGCATTAGGGTTTGTATGAGCACATAGGATGTCTTATGACCAAAACCCATCAGATCTATGATAAACATCGAGCCACCCTTCGCCACCAATGTCATTCCCGAATTAGTGTGCCGGTTAACCACGCACGCCCCACTAACGTTTGACAAGGGTACGAAGTGTAATTCAATGGATTAGCATACAATTTCACATTTTTCCTAAAGTAACTGTGATTTGGGAGTTTGAAAAAACATGTAGTTACTTTGTACTTCATTATACTTATAACGGAGGGTTTCGTCCTATCCTACCCATTTGGCTAACGACCCTCCACTAGTAAAGAGTGCGTTGGTTAAGAGTGGATGCCCATTCAATCACCATTTTATAGGCAATTTCCTTAAACACCCCTTATAGACCAGCTTCGTGAATGAGGCCTACTAATGTTAAGACTAACTTACTCTTATATGTATGTATACTCATTAATCTTATATATTATAATAGTATCAGGATGTATTTTAAACATTTCAAAATACTAGGGTTTTAATCATATTTAACTTTTTCGAAAATTAAAACTTTTTATTTTTAAACTCTTAAATATTAAATTGTTGATTTAATAATTATCCAAAATTAAACAATGAATTTAAAATTATTAAATCTTGTAGGATTATCTATTAAATTAAACAATTAATTAAATATAATCTCCTATCCCCTAAGATTGGAAAATTTATGGAATGGGATAATTCATAAGATCTTTAATTATCTATTTAAGGAACCAAGGATACTTAAAAGATATGATATTACCCAAATCCCTAAATTTGGAATTCTATCTAGAGGACAAGGCAATTTTCGAAATTCTAGGGCTAGACAACCCTAAATCGAAATCGTGGGGCCAAAGTAAAAAGGTTTAGGAATCCGAACCAAAATTTTCGAAATTTAGGGTTTAGAAACCCTAATTTCGAAAATCAAGCCTCTAGGTTTATTAACCATAAACCCTAATTGTCATATTCATACATTTTTATAAAATCTAATTGAAAACAAAAACCTAAGGCTCTGATACCACTGATGGGTTTTATACAAACAATCCTATGTGTGCATGCAACCCTAATTTGATCTTTGTTTTCACTATTAGACATACAACTTTATGAACACAAAAAGAAACCTAGGATACTACTATGATTTTCGAAATTCACAAAGGAGAATATAATACATACCTTTCATTGTTATATAGCAATAACGACTAGTTCCTTGATTTTCCTTAGCTCTTGAAAGCAAGTACCACAAGTGTAGTACCTCTAATGGCTCACAAACACACTTTAGGTGAAAGGATGAATATGAGAGAGAGGAAAGGAGGCACGAGGCTCTAGAATTCTACCCTAGTAGGGATTCTCGAAGGAGTTGGCCGAATTTGGTGCCTTAGGGTGCTATTTATACTTAAGGCTAACTATGGTTTCAAGGTGGAAACCCTAATCTCTTAGTTTATGGCCTAAGCAAGTCCATGGACTCCTTTCCTTAAGCCCCTGGACGAAAACTCCTAGATCCTTCTATAATTTTTGTTCAAGCCTTAATAAAGGTGATCCAATAGCCCAAAGTCTCAACTATCAAATAATTACAAAACAACCCTGTACTTTTAATTAATTCCTTTAATCCCGAAATTAATTCCTAATTAATTTCTGATTAAACAATCATTAATAATATGATTCCAAATTAATATATTGTTCATATAATATATTATCAAATCATATTTATACACCAATTTATTATTGTTAACAATAAACCAGCCTTTATCCTCAACAATCATCCTGTCTAGTCACCAGTGTGAAGGCAACCCAAAAGGACCATGCTCACAATCGGGTCAAGTACATACCAAAATAGTTATGGACTTAGACACTAATTCAACATATAGAACAACTAGAAATAATATTATTGAAGACACATTGATGTGGATGACCAAGGCATTGGTGCCAGATAGTGGAAGAGATTCTAGATGTTGTGAATTCAGTCTTGGGAATGAACTTGAGTTGGGGAAGATAGAGTGAATAGAGGCCGTTTTCAGTTGGACCCGAAATGAGGATAGTGTGGGTAGACTCGTCCTTCACAATAAAATAAGAATAGTGAAATTCAAAATAAACATTGTTGTCGCGGCAAAATTGTTTAATATATAAAAGGTTCTTTTGAATTTGAGGTACATGAAGAATATTCATAAGATTATGGGTTTTGGTGGGTGAGAATACTTTTGATGAACCAATATGAACAATAGGGAGAGGATTACCATTGACAACATGAAGTGAGCCATTACGATGACACGCATGGGAGATGTTAAGATTTGATAAGTCAAGAGTAACATGATTACTAGCGCCAGTATTGGGACACCAAGTTGTTGTTGTAGTGGATCCACGTTCTGAATAGTTGGCAAAATTAGCTTAAGGGTTAGAACGTGACTGATTTGGGAACTGAGACAGCATGTGACCTATTACACATCGGTTGCAATTCCTATATATAGTATTCTGAGTTGAAGCCTATTCAAATTGGCGACTTGAGGAGTTATTGTCATGATTACGGCTAGAGAAGTAACCTCGTGAGTTCCTATGATTATTTCCTTGATGATTGTTTCGGTTGATTGAAGGCCGAGAGACATAATTGGCTTGTGGTCGAATGTTTTGTGATCCAGCATGGTTTAGTTGATACCCTAACTGAGAGTTAATAGATGTATGCTACAGAATTATGACTAGATTATTGTAAAATCAGGTAAAGGAGTAGTTAAATTTCCTTTTGAATGGGCAGAAACACTTGCGGTGACACAAAAGTGGGAAATGAGTCTGATTTGCTGATCATATAATCATGGCCAGATGATAGACCATGCAGATTATTGAAGGTGATAGGTGGTTGTTGAGCCAAAATGTATGATTTTAAAGTGTTGTATTCATCTTGTAAGCCTGAGATGGTAAACATTACAAGATCCTTGTCCTTCACGGGTTACCCGATGTTGGCCAAAGCAAATACGTATTCCAATGAGTAACTAAGATATTTAAGTGGTGTTTCGTCACCTTTCATCTCCATGCTTGGGTGGATTAGGGTTAGGATTTTGGGGTAGCTAAAACTTGGCTTTGGTACTAAGTAAATATGTGAGTTTATTATCAGAAAAGGATTACATATGATCTTTATATATAAAGATGAATATTACAATTAAGTACACTCCATTTATCATAATTATAATTAAATAATTAAATGTTCTAACAAGCATGAAACAATGTCAAATGTCTATTTCCCATGTAACACCCGATGGTTCCAAGGTATTAGTTATTTGTTTATCTGTTGTTTTAATCATGAAAGTTGTTGTTGGGCTTAAAAGACTTGGGCTTCCTTGAATGGGTTCGCTGAGGCAGTATATCAGGTGTAAGATTGGTGTACATGGGGCGTAAGTGGATCAAGGTGAATCAAGAGTTTCGAGATCTAATACCTCCTCTTTAGTCTAAGTAAATCCAAGCTCCTTCAACCCCTTCAAAATGTACAAAGATGAACACCAAAAGCTTTCCAAAAGCTCACACACTCAACAATGGAAGATGGGACTCGATTTTAGGGTTTCTGGACATAAGAGGCTGATAAGGAGGCTACTACTTGGGACATAATGACATTACATAGGGTTTGCACCCTAAAAATTAGGGTTTTCGGTTCTGACCATGTACGTTGCGCTTACCACTTCGTACGCTAAACGCACGTCAAATGTTCATATCTCCTTTTTGGTTAAATAATTATGTTTTTAGCCATGGATTAGGATGTCCTAAAGGCTTATTCTTTCAGATCCAAGGTCCTCATGGACTCCTTTCGCATAGAGGTGCCAACCTTATGGAGTTAGAGGGTTCGTGCATTCATTAAGTCCTTTTTGAGCTTAGGAGCTTCTTAGGGTCAAGCATGGATATAAAGTTAGCAAATTTACGTGGCATTTCAGCTAAAAGGTGTCAGATCTACATTATGGAGCAAAGTCTTAATGGTTCAGAAGCTTAATCTTGAAGTTGACTCAAATGGTTGAGTGTGCTGGTTATACAAGCTTGTACATGCATCGTACAAGCCCTCAATGGAGTACACTTAGCATACCAGATTAGTACACCCAATGTGCTTAGTATGTGGGCATTTCAATATTGGACTTTCAGTTTGGGCCTTGTTTTGGACTTGGAAGGTTAAGGTTAGTTTGGACCTCTGATTTTGGTACTTTTTTGTTCAAGTATGTTATTGGTATTTGGGCTAAGGCCCGTGTGAAGGAGTTGGGTCCAATTGGAAATTGGGCCATATTATGGGCCTTGGTGGATTGTTTATCTTTTGGTCCCATTGGATTGTGGTTTTGGGCTCCATTCTTAGGCTAAGCTAGGGTAAGGGTAAATGGTCATTTTACCCCAAGTAGAGATTTTTGGTCATAATATATATCCCAAAATGTTAATTAGTTTTTATGTAGAAATTGATAGCTCGGGGAGGTGTAGGACCAGCAACTAGGGATCATTCGTTTCATTTAGCTTTTCTAGGTGAGTTTCGTCACTGCGTTTAGCGGGTCGAAGGCTCCAATGTCGGCCCATGTTGATGCTATGTTAGTATGCTAGTTGTCTTCGTGACTCTTGCATGTGTATCTGTTTATATGCTTGCCCAGCTAGGGCCCAATGCTAGGCGGGGCCGATGACCATTTGTATGCTATGTATCTTTGTGATTATTGCATGTTTATGTGATTATTTGATATATTCTACACACACACACACACACACATATATATATATATATATATATATATATATATATATGTGTGTGTGTGTGTGTGTGTGTGCGTGTGTGTGCTAGGCAAGGCCCAATCTATTACCAAGCGAAGCTTGATTCCGGATGCGGTCCGATGACGGGCGGGACTTGATGACAGGGCAGTGTTTGTTATATGATTATTGTATGTATTTTATGAGGTAGTTTGGGGAACTCACTATGCTTTGTGTTTACGTTTTTTAGTTATGTTTTTAGGTACTTCCGGTTCCAAGGGTAAGAGCTCGGGTTGATTGCATTGCACACACCATTTGGATTCCGCATACGATATTTACTTTGATTTTTATAACCTTTGATACATTGGTTTTGTTGAGATGTATGGATGATATTTGAAAACACTATTTTATCTATTTTATCAATAAAAATTTCGGGACCATATTTTTGTTCGTTTCAAGTTGATATTAGAGCCTTGGTTTGAAGGATTTAGGCACACTCCCGGGTGTGTCTGAACTCAAACCAAGGGTTTGGTAAGTTTTCAAAAGATAAGCATATTTAAGAAAAGATTTTTTTAAATAAGTAAGGGTGTGGTGCATGTAATCAGCTGAGCTCAAGTAAGTTTTCCGAAAATACCCATACATGTTTAAGATATGTTTTGAATTGTGAATCTGTGAATCGCATGCTAGATTAGGGCTAAGGATATAAGAGAGATCCCTTTTTGTGCCTCCTGTATGAGATTATAGACTTCCATGCTAGTACTGATAAGTAAGTTTTATGATGGCCTGATTAGGTTATGCTTGGTTCTAATTACTTAAAGCTCAAATGCTGCTTGCTTTGTGCTTCTAGGAGTTCTAACGAGCTTCAACGAACTAGTAGACGAATATGCTAAGTTACATATTATGGAAACTAAATAATTTTAGAGGGTTATGTTTTAACTCTATTGTGCAGCTCTTGTTTGAGTCCAACCATTGTACTGTGAGACCTCTTATTCGAAGAATTATCTAGTTTTTGTAATATGTAATTGTATTTGTGGGCTAGTTAGAGGAAGTTAGAGGGAGTTCCTTCTACAGCTGATGGTGGAAAGTGGTGTGGAGTGTGCCCTAGGAAAACCTAGGATGAGATTTAGTGTTGGGATTCTTATCTATGAGTAATTTTTAGATATAAGTAACTTGGCTGAGTTATGACACTTCTTCAGGATAGTATAAATATATATGGAAGGTAGTATGGGCCCGTACTACTAGATGTAGAGGATCATTACTCGATTCAAGGAGGGCTGCGATGAAGCCAAGGAGCTTGTGGATTTGTGATTCCCTAATGTATATATGTTTTGATGCGTATGCTAATGGTTTATTTGGTCTATTTTTAGTGTGGTGACATTGAGAGGCAGTTGTCGGCAATTTTGGTGTCAGTGAGGGCTCAGGCTCTTGTTTTGGAGCCGGACATCTTGATGACCATACGAGGGTGCTCATTACGTCTGAGATTACATGAAGTATCCTTGAGCAGACTCCTATGATATTTGGCACAGTCAAGGAGGGCATTCTGGAGATTCTTGATGAGTAGTTGAGTGCCTTTCGCACTAAGATTGTGGGTTTGGTAGGGGATGCGTTCTCTGACTTTAGGGAATTTAGGTCATGTGGAGCCCCAAATTATCACATGGAAAGGGCCCCCATTGAGAGCAACAGGTGGTTAGCAGATGTTGCTAAAGCCTTATGTACTAGTCGATGTCTTGAGGGAGAAAAGTTCAGACTACCTTCCTGCCTCTTGAAGGATAGGGCACATGAATGGTGGGAGGAGATAGGGCGTGCTATAGGAGAGGATGTTGTATTGATTCGATGAGCTGGAGTGATTTCTCAAACAGGTTCTGAGACAAGTTTGCACCAGTGATTGAGGTGCAGTAGCTGGCACGAGAGTTGCAGGATCTTCATCAGACTACTAAGACAGTGGCTGAGATCACCACTATGTTTAGGGAGAGGGAGCTTCTGGTTCTTTGGTATATAGCGGATGAGGATATGAAGAAGGTCCGGTACCATTAGATGTTGAGGAATGATATTCGGCAGTTTGTTAGCCGATCCAGCTGTAAGATGTCGGAAGACATGATAGCAAAGGCTAGAAAGTAAGAGTGAGAGTGTGAGAGAGAGAGAGAGAGAGAAGAAGAAGAAGAAGAAGAAGAATCCAATGTTGAGGGTTCGATCAAGAGGCCCCATGTATCTGATTCTAGATTGAGAGGCCAGCATGGCGATAGTCGCTGTGGCAAGTGCGGAAAGGTGCACGAGGGGATGTGTAGAGTGGGTGGTTCTAGTTGCTTCAAGTGCGGCTGGACTGGTCATATCAGCATGGATTGTACTTATTCCACCACTACCCCTTAGCTATCTGATCTGATTTGGTTTCAGTGCAATTAGAGGGGCCACAAGAAGTCCCATTGTCTGAGTTTGGTTATAGTGATAGCACCTACTCCTGTGAATCTTCGAATTATTAACGGCCGCAAGGGCCGGGCAGATGCGCCTACGGTGAAGAGCAGGGATTTCCAGCTAACGACAGAGGATGCATGTGTAACTCCCGATGTTGTGACGAGTATGTATCTTTTCCTTATTTCTATATTTATATTAAATTGTTTGCTTATATTTATGTGTATTATTTTAGGATCATTTCTTGTGAATGATGTCTTTTATTTGGTATTGTTTGATTTGGGGCTACCTGATTATTTGGATCTCTTGCACTTAGCAAGAGATTTAATGGAGATCTTAAGGGGTTGGATTGTCCTCTAGATATTGAGATTGTTGGTTATAGGTCTATTCGGGTTGAAAGAGTTCATCGAGGTTGTACTTTCTAGTTATTCAACGAGTAGTATCCGGTTGATCTGGTTCTTATTCCCCTGCGTGGGAACAAGGTTATCGTGGGCGTGGATTGGTTGAGCCCTAATGGGGCAGTGATCGGCTGTGAGTAGTAGCTAGTTCATATTCGGACCCCAAGTGGGGGAGACTTGGTGATTCAAGGTTAGAGACCGCAACGTGGGCTGATTATGTGTTATGCAGCGAGGGCCAGATGCTATCTTCATCAGGGTTGTTTGGGTTTTTTTCCTATGTCATGGATACCCGAGATAAGGGTAAGGTGACCATGGGTGTTGTACCTATCATGCGGGAGTATCCGGATGTGTTCCTTGAGGATTTTCCAGGCGTACCTCCAGAGAGACAGGTGGTGTTTAGGATTGATTTGACTCTAGTTGCGGATCCGTTAACCAAAGCACCATATCGGCTGGCTCCTCCTGCAATGCTGGAGTTACCAATACAGCTGCAAGAGCTATTAGACAAGGGGTTTATTAGGCCAAGCGGTTCGCCTTTTGGTGCCCGGATTCTATTTGTGAAGAAGAAGGATGGGTCTCATCGGATGTGTATGGACTACCGGGAGTTGAATAATTTAACGGAGAAGAACCGTTATCCCCTCTAGAGGATTGATGATCTTTTTGACCAACTTCAAGGTGCGTCTTGGTTCTCCAAGATTGATTTGCGATCGGGGTATCATCAGATGCGAGTCCGGGATGAGGATATGCAGAAGACAACTTTTTGGACTCGATATGGTCATTACATGTTCATGGTTGATGTGTGTGAAACAAACTAGTTTTAATCCTACTAACTTAAACACAAAGACAAACACACGAAAGACAGTGTACCTATCGATTAGCAGTTTAGTTCAGGTAAGTAGGGTATCGAACACAGGGAACGGTAAACAATTAAAATAAATGCTAATATTATCTAAATAAAACAAGTAATAGAAATGGGGTTTTCTCTAGTTTTGCAAGACTAGAAACTTAAACAATTAACTAATACTTAAACTAAGAAACTAAGAGATAAGAAAATAAAAATCAACTAAATTCAATAATAAAGAGGACTTCTGTTTAGGTTTGAATAATTTATTCCTATGGTTGATTTTATGATAAGTGCAACGGGTTAATTGGCATTGGCTACTGATTAGTGTGATTAGGTTCACGTTCGCTATTACTAATCCTTAGAAAACATATCAATTCAAGTAGTGATCAAGTGATTAAACTAATAGATTTCCTAGTTTATTAATTCGGGTTAAGTAAGACTTGTAATAAGCTAATCAAATATGCTAAGTCAATTAACTCCTTGTTGATGGTTCGTCACACAAGCTCACACATTAACGTACCCATTTTCTAGTTAACCCTAGTTTCACGTTTGTTATTCCTTGGCATATAACTATGTGTTCACATAAATCATATGAGATTAGCAATTAAGAGATGTTCATGCAACTTAATTGCTAATTTATTAACAGAAAATAGTTGTTGTTAAAACATAATGTTCTTTAACAAGCTTAACGAAACGGAATCACCAAATTGAATCAATCCAACCATAAAATCAAACCATAATCACAAAATCATCTATCCTAAATAGAAGTTATGAGTTTTTAGCTCATATCTACAGCAAATAACAAACTAAAAACATAATCTAATGATTGAATCATGGTTTATGCAAAAGATTAAGATGAAAGTAGTGTGTTATTGCCTTTGATCTTCTTCCAAGTTGATATCTAGGTTGAAATCTCGAAAACCACAACTTCTAAGAACACTTCTGGCCTCCAAAAATCGTCCTAAACTTCCCCCATTAGTTAGGGTTCGAATGAGAAGTGTATATATATATATATATATATATATATATACATTCTGAAAACAGGGGCTACTCAGTGACCAACTCGGCGAGTCCATCACTTAAAACTCGTGCACGGCAAGGCAAAGTCGAGAATCGCAAAACTTCTAGCCAAATCGTCGAGTTGATGGCCTACTCGTCGATTCCATTTGGAATCAGCATTTTCCCAAAACATGAAAGTCATCCGAAATTGCGTGTAGTTTTCAGAAGATTTCGAATCTCATCAATCGGAGTTATGGTTCATGAGATATTGCCAAAACAATGATGAGGGGTCAAGCTGTCTAGCAACATCCTTCTTTCTTCAAAATCCAAGATCCAAGCTTCCAATCGCTAGTTCTGCTTCCTTTTCCACTCAAGCATGTCATTGTTGCTGAAAAATGAAATTCTATACTTGTTAAGCACCTTTTTTCATTAAATGAGACAAAAACAACATAAAATATTAAGATAATGCATGAATTTTATAACTAAATATGCTCATATCAGCGGTAATGCCTTTTAGGCTCACCAATGCTCCAGCCGCATTCATGGATCTCATGAATCGTGTATGTAGACCGATGCTATACTGGTCTGTGATAGTATTCATCGATGATATATTGGTTTATTCCATGTCTCAGGAGCAGCATAAGGAGCACTTGATGGAGGTGCTGGAGAATTTGAGGAGTGAGAGACTTTTCACAACGTTCTCCAAGTGCAAGTTCTGGTTTCTTGAGGTGTAATTTTTATGGCACCTTTTCAAACAAAAGGGTATTGTAGTTGATCCGGCCAAGGTTGAGGCCATGATGCAATGAGAGGTTTCAAGGTCTCTATCTGAGATTCAAAGATTTCTAGGTTTCGCTGGATATTATCGGTGATTCATTCAGGATTTATCGAAGATTGTTGTTCCCTTGGCTAGACTGACCAAGAAGTTGGTGACTTTTTGCTGGGGGATAAGCATTAGGCAACTTTTGAGACTCTCAAGCAACGGTTGTGTGAGGCACTGATTTTGACCCTGCCGGAGGGTGTTGATGACTTCATGGTATATTGTGATGCATCGATCATAGGTTTGGGAGTATTTGTGATGCAATGGGGTCGTGTGAGCGCTTACGCTACAAGGTAGTTGAAGCCTCATGAGGTGAATTATCTAATGCATGATTTGGAGCTGGAGGCAGACGTTTTCACCCTTACGATTTTGTGGCATTACCTCTCTGGGGTCCGATTTACCATCTACAATGATCACAAAAGCCTGATGTACTTGATGGATCAACTTATGCTTCAAGGTAGTTGAGGCCTCATGGGGTGAATTATCCGATGCATGATTTGGATCTGGGGGCTGTGGTTTTCGCCCTTAAGATTTGGCAGCATTACCTCTATGGGGCCCGATTTACCATCGACACTGATCACAAAAGCCTGAGGTACTTGATGGATCACCCAAATCTGAACATGATTCAGCTTCGATGGTTGGATGTGGTGAAGGATTATGATTGTGAGATCCTGTATCACCTGTGGAAGGCTAATATGGTGGCCGATGCTCTCAACCGCATGGAAGTCACGGCTCCGATCAGGGACCTATGTTTGAGGATAACCGTTGTTATTCCATTGTTGTAGCAGATTCATGAGGAAAAAGTTGAGGCTGTGAAGTAAGAGCACCGAAAGAGTGAGCGTGTTGTGGGGTAGGTGGCTTCCTTTAATTATGATAGTCGTGGATTGCTGACTCTACAATAGAGGGTCTAGGTTCCATATTGGGGCGATGTCTGCCAAGTTCTGATTGAGGAGGCTCACAAGTCGAGGTTTTCCATTCATCCTGAGGCGACGAAGATGTATAGGGATCTTCATCCTGACTATTGGTGGCCATACATGAAGCGGGATGTAGAATGGTACGTGGAGTGGTGATTGACTTGCAGGAAAGGAAAGACCGAGCATTAGCGAGCTCATGAAAAGATGCAGCCGTTGGAGATTACCTTATGGAAATGGAAAGACATCACAAAGTATTTATCACAAAGCTTCAATGGACCACACACAGGGTGGATTCTATCTAGTTCATCGTGGATCGATCAACCAAGATCGCGCATTTCATTCTGATCCAAGGCAACATTTCTACAGATAGGTTAGCCAAGATTTATGTCTGGGAGGTGGTGGCACGTCATGAGGTGCTGGTATCAGTGTGTTATGACTGGCATATTTACTTTACATCCAGATTTTGGAGGCAGTTTCATGACAAGATGGGCACTCGTCTTCATTTCAGTACAACTTTTCATCTACAGGCCGATGGGCAGAGTGAGCAGACTATTCCGACTCTTCAGGATATGTTGCGTGTGTGCGTGCTGGAATGTGGTGGGAGTTGGGATACATATCTTCCATTAGCGGAATTTTAATATAACAACAGTTATTACGCTAGCATTGATCAGCGTCCTTTTGAGATGCTCTACGGGAGGAAATGTAGGACCTTGATCTGTTTGGATGCGGTCGATCAACTTGTTATGGGAGTACCTACGTGATACTCAAGACCACTGAGCTGATTCACCAGGTTTGCAGCAAGCTTCAGAAAGCTCAAAATTGGTAGAAGAGCTATGCCGACAGACGTTGGTAAGACTTGGAGTTCCATGTGGGAGATATGGTTCTCCTGAAGGTGTCACCTTGGAAAGGTGTCATCCATTTTAGGAAGTAGGGCAAGCTGAGCCCCATGTATATTGGTCCCTTTAGGGTCATGACTCGAGCGGGCCAGGTAGCCTATTGTCTTGATCTTCCAACTGAAATCAGTTAGATTCATAGAACTTTCATGTCTCCCAGTTGCAGAAGTGTTTAGTGGATGATTTCGCAATTGTACCTTTAGAGGATATTCAAGTGGATGACCACCTAAATTATATTGAGAGACCAGTGGGAATTTTAGATCGGAAGATGAAAACGTTGAGGAACAAGGTTCTGGAGCTAGTAAAGGTGCAGTAGTTTCACCGTAAGGGGTTAGAGTGGACGTGGAAGCCTGAGGAGGAAATGAAGGAGCATTATCTAGAGTTGTTCGAGGCAACGTGTGACAGCCCGAAATCTATTCTGTTAGTTTTAACCTTTTCCGTTAAAAAGCTTCGTTTTATTTAACTGTCCGTTAACCTTTTGGAAGAGCTTAATTATATTGGGACTATTATAATGACTTGGTAAGGGTTGAAAGAAATTAGAAGCACCCATTAGATGCCCTTAAAAATGTTTAGTTCCAACCAAGTCAAAATTTGACCGTTTAATCGGGTGCGACCAAAAATCCCCGTTTAACAGCAGTATCGGGTAGATTTCCACTGAGCCCTAACTCCAACCCCTATATAAGGGTGAGTGGAGTCCATTAGAGACTTTTTACACTCTCCCCACTCTCTCTCTCTACAACTTAATTCCGAGCCAAAAATCATCCGTTTCGAGCCCCAAACGAGTAAGCCACCTATCCTAACTTGTTAACTAGCTTATCTAGCCTGCAAATTCGAGTTTAAAACATAAAATAGGGACAAAATTGATGTGTTTACGGCCCAAGAACACTCTTGTACCGTAAACACCATTTAATGGGGTTTTTAAGCCCTAAAACCCCTCCAAATTGCCCCTAAGGCTTAGATATGACTTTTAGGCTTACATATTCGGACTTAGAACACCTTGGAATGAGTTTTTGGAGAGTAAACTTGATTTTACTGCCCAAGAAATTGCTTGGGCCATAAACTCCCCTTCATGGGGAGTAAACTCCATTCCATGTGTTAGAAATGCCCTAAACACCTTGGAAAAATAGCTTGAATGAAATACCATTGTTATAAGGGCCTTAAACTTCAATAAAACCAAAGGGATAGTAGTTCACGGTTGTGAACTCCCATAGAGGTGGTTCATGGGCTGTAAACTCCCATTAAGTGCCCAAATGGTGCCCTAAACTCCCCATTTGACTTGGAAAAGTACATAGGAATTATTCTCAATCACTTAAGCCATTAAAACACCCAAGAAAGATGTCCTTGGGATCTTACGACTGTAAACTCCCTTGGTTGGGGCCGTAAACTCCCATTTGGTCCATAAAGGTGCCTCAAATCCATCCATACACTTTACATTTGGGCTTAGCAAAATTCCACCATTGATATGAGACCTTTAAGCATCCTAAAACACGCTAACCATGAGTTTACGGTCGTAAACTCATGAGGATTTGTCCCAGGGCCATGAACTCTATATATAGAGTTTATTCTTGAAGAGTAAACTCCATTCCTAAGCCATTCAAGCCCTTAAATGTTACCAGGGACACCCCAAACACTTAACCAAAGTGTTTTCCGCACTTTAGGATGCGTGTACTTGTTTAATTGGTATTATATGTACTAATTGTATGTGAACATATGTTACCATATGTTAATAGGTCACTAAGTGTGTCCAAGTCTTTACTTGACACTGAGCACCCAACCGGCACCTTCGTCGGATCCACTTACGCCAGGTGAGTTCATACCCCTAAATGAACCTTTTAAACGTTTTTACATGTTTTATAGGGGGAATACAGGTTAAACATGCCAGTTATCATATAAATTCGTGTGATTGATAACCCACATGCACAAGGATTTAGTACACTCTAAACTGTTTTACCAAGTATGAGACTATAAAGGGTTTTCTAAAATGTTTTCACTTGTGCAAATCTCTTACTTATATTGTTTTATCAAAGTTTCATTAAAACTTGTTTATAAAGGTTTCCCAAAGGATTGCTAAAGGTTTTCAAACTTATTTTACCAAAGAATACTAGGTTGCGATTTTCTTAAGTATAAAGGTTTTTCCCAAGTTTTCATCAAGGCTTTCTTTCATGTTATATACCCTCACTTCTTTGATACCGCCGCTTTACTTCTACTTAGTTTAAACTCCTATTTGATACGCTTTTACCTAGTGATGCGCTTCTTCTTCACTTATACTTGATCTCGTTTCCGTTTCACTTATACCTATTAACGATTACACTTCAGGGTACACTTATACTTGATGACACTTTTGCTTCACGATTCGCTTATACATCACGAGTCGGTTATCCCACACTATTCGTTTACACTTCACGATTTGGTTATTCCACACTATTCATTTACACTTCACGATTTGGTTATCCCACACTATTCGTTTACACTTCACGATTTGGTTATTCCACACTATTCGTTTACACTTCACAATTTGGTTATTCCACACTATTCGTTTACACTTCACGATTTGGTTATTTCACACGATTCGCTTGTACATCACGATTCAGTTATACATCACGATTTGGTTATACTTCACGATACATCTCCACTTGTTACACACTCAAACGTAGTTGGATGTATGCCTATGCTTGGATAGATGTATATAAATAATGATTGAAGGAATTAGGAAGGCTTGTTCGCCCTATTTCCTTTTCGTCGTTGAGATGTGGTCTGGTGGGATCGGATGTACGTCTGAAGGTTTACATTAGTCAGTTCGGTTATGAGTCTCTACCGCTAGTTCAACACTTATATTGGAAACCTACTACCCACTATTTGGGATGCATCTTTGGGACACGGCCTTCTCCGTCGTCTAGTTGGTAACCAGAGTCTCCTGTAGGGAGATCGGACATTGTGTGTATAGATATATACGGGATTGACACCCCCGCACCCTGACTGCTAGCTACAGTCCACGACCTACCAAGCCAAGGGGTGACAAATGTCATATTTTATGTAGATGCTTGTAGGGCATCTAGTACTCTAGTGTTGGTTAGTATGGTTACGAGTATCCCAGGTTACCTTATAATTCATGTCCTTAAGGTAACGGTATTTCACATTGTATTTACACTGTATGCTGGAAACCCACTCTCAGAGTCACACTGTTTTAGACCATACTAGCTGTATCTTTCATTTGATACTGTCTGGGGTCCATATTCTCTGTATAGTCCTTGCCAGCTGTACCTTTCATTTGGTACCATCTGGGGCCTGTTTCTCCCTTTGTTAGACTGAGCCAGGCATACCGTTCATTCAATACCCTCCTGGAGTCTATGGTTCCTTTTGCCTTAGTCAACAGTCTTCACTGTTGAGGCATATGTTATTTCCCTGATTTTTCTTGCTTTCTTTAATAATCAAATTCTGTACTTTGATGATGATAGCGATTAAGGGAAAACTACTTTTTACCACATAACTCCGTCCAATCTTGGTAGAAGACTGCTTTTATTTAAGAAAATATAGGATTTTCTGGGAAAGACACTAATTTCATGCATACTCTGAAACTACCACTTTTATTAAAGTTATTTGAATAAATGACACTTAATACTTATGAACTCACCAGCATTTGTAAAAATGCTGATACTCGCTTTTCAAATAACTTGTATTCTCAGGTCAGCATTAAACAGATACCTCCCCGGAGCTTTTGATGAAGACAATTTAGTAACAAGTTGCTTTTATATCATTACCTGTATTACTTTGATGTATTCTAATGAAAACCATGTAAAACTATTACTATTAATGAAATGATTGTTGTACTTTGATTTACTATACTACATATGTTGTGATACTTGACGTGACGTCATCCACCCCATAACGTTTCCGCCGTTCCGGTTTTGGGGTGTGACACAACGTACTTTGAGGACGAAGTCCGATGTAGTGGGGAAGAATTATAACACCCGATGGTTCCAAGGTATTAACTATTTATTTATTTAATCATTTATTTATTTTTTTAATCATGAAAGTTATTGTTAGGCTTAGAAGACTTGGGCTTCCTTGAAAGTGCTCGTTGAGGCAGTACACCAGGTGTAAGCCTAGGGTATGCGGGGTGTAAGTGGATCTAAGTGAATCGCGAAGGGATGCACAAACAATTAGCGTATGAAGTGGTACACACATCGTACGTGGTTAGAACCAAAAAACCTAATTTTTAGGGTGTAATCCCTATATAATGTCATTATGTCCCAAGTGGTAGCCTCCTTATCAGCCTCTTATGTCCAGAAACCCTAAAATCGAGCCCCAACTTCTATTGTTGATAAGAAAGGACAACTGGCTCCTACGAAAAGACCCACCAAACAAAAAGCTCCAATTGGTACTTCTGCTACCGCTCCCAAAAGATGAAAGCAGCCAGCTCGCAAGCGAAAATCCCGTACTCCCAGTTCCAGTGAAAGTTCGGAGTCTGATGGTTAGTCAGATGTGTGCAATGAGGGGGAATAACCTATTCGTAATGAGGAGGGTAAAAACACTCTCATTGTAGAACCGAAGCCTAATCTTGAGCTAACTCAAACTTTTAATGATTCCGTTCCTTCTCCTCCTCCTTCACCTCTACCATACCTCATGTTTCGGTCAATGTATCTGATATGGGGGTTTAAACATCAGTTCAACTCATGTCTCACCTCCTATTTCCCTTTTTCGCAAAGATAACCCTGACATGATCTTTGGTGATGATGAAGACGAATATCTCATAGGATTCACCTAAAGTCCTTTCCAGATTAGGACTGAAAGTGTGGACGAGCCTTCCGTTACGAAAGTGCAACTGCAATCACTGCATGAAAATATAGATCAACTGCTTCTCGCTTCCTAGACATCATCTTCTAAGGCTTACTCTAAAGCAACATTTAAGTCTCTCTTTGAACGAATCATGAAAGAGCATGCAACCAATGTTGAGAACATGTATAAAGCAGTTGATGATTCTGCTGAAGTTTTCAAGATTACGACCGAAAAAGTCGATAAACTAATTTCTGAGGCTACTGCATTCATGGAGAATTTCCGAACTACCTTTGACTCTAATACAACGAAGGGTAATGAATCACTTCAGATTCTAGGTTCTTTATTTAAAACTGAGAGGGAAAATTTTCAGGAAATCGAAACGGGGCTGAAATCTGATCACGAAGAATTTCAAACTTCCATTTTTTCTCAACTTACCTTACTTCAAGTTGAACAGGCAATGTAGGGTAAAATCATGGACTCTCTTGCCATAAAAACTTAAAGGGTAAAGGTTCTCACTATTAAGCTTGAACAGGCTGAGAAATAGGTCAATGATTTAATCAATGAGTGTGCTCTCACGAAAAGTTGTATCTTTGATATTGCACATTTACTCTCAGATGTCATTGAGAGCAGGTACTCAATGATCACCATCTCCGTCCGCAAAAATATGAATGAGATATTGAGGCCTGCTTTTGCAATGCTCCATAGGCTAGAAGGTATTTCATATCCAAGCTTCGTTCCAAAAGAAGGGGGAGAAGGTGGTTCAGATGTTTTAAGAAAAGTAAACCCCAACCTCTAACAAAACTAGTTGTTAAATAAGAACCTAAGGGCAAGGGTCCACAGTTCATAGAAGAGCCTATCAATGATGATAGTGTAGATGAAGAGTAGTTAAATAAAGACGATCTTAAGAAGCGAAAGGCTTGTGAAACCGTGTTAGATGAGCACAAATGTATCATTCGTGAAGCAGAACAAAAGGACAAAGCTGAGAAGGAAGCACATGCCACTCTTTAGAGCAGAAAGTTCTTGTTTCCAAAATGGACCTTGAAGCGAATCCAACATGATGTTGTTGATTTACCAAGCCAATACTGGTTTGTTCAAGCTTTGTCACTAACTGACAGCTTCCCCAACGTGAAGTTCAAAGTGGCGAGAGGATCAACCAGTCAGGTCTACGAATTCACACTCGAAGACTTGCCTTGTTTAAACCCATATGATTGGATCGTACACTATAACATGTTGCTGAAGGAAAAAGTGAAGTATGAACCTATCATGTCCCATCTCTAATTGATGCTTTAGTATTATATTCAAGAGATTGGTGAAATGGATGTTGAGATAGTTGCGGTCCTATGAAAGAAACCTTCTGTTGTTCCCAAAGAAGCTCCAATGAATTTTGACAAGCTAAATCCAGGGATGATTCACAAAGAAGGATGGTATGTGGTGTATTAATTTAGGGAACGAATTGAAGCCGACTTTCGCACATCTTGCATCTTTCTTCCTGACAAACATCTGTACCCTACATCCTGTCTCGAGCTTATATTGGACTTGGTGACCAAATTAAAGGGAAACAGTAAGAAATATCTCAAGTGCTTCTTTGACATGACCCTATGGTACATTCGCATTCGAAAGCTATTGTTGAGCTTTATTCGAAAGATTTATGAAGTACAAAAGCGAGTTCAAGGATGATGGACTCCTGCTTCAATTAACACAAAGGGGGAGATTGTTGGGTATTAGATGTTGCGTCATTGGGATTTTTGTATTGTCTATTATGTAAACGGTATGGGCTATCCATTCTGTATTTTAGGGTTAGAGTATTTAAGATGCATGCATGCATCGTATTTTTGGAAAACGCTAATAATTATGTTGTTACCCTAATCGTGACTCTAAATTAGCAATTATTCATAGAGTTCTTCTGAGGCATTATAGTTAATCATTCTACATTCTTTGTATCATCATTGTGTTCTTGTTTTTCTGGTTTTGAATCTTAATATCTTTAAGGATTTTAATCCTAACAGAGATGTTATGTTGAATAATGAGATGAATTATTGGAGAGGGTGCCTAAATGGAGATCCTAAGTTTACAACCAAGGAGATTAAACATTATACTGATGATGTTAGTCTTACATCTACTCAAGTGATTACTAGATGAAATCACTTTGTCATGCATAAATTAAATATCTTCATGTGGAGAGCTTGTTTGGATAAAATCCCCACATATCTAAATTTATCGAAAAATGGCTTGGAAATCACAATTCTTCTTTTTCCAATTGTCATGAAATATATGGAGTGTATAAAACATATATTTCTTAAATACGAGGTGGAAACTAGGACTTGTCATCAGGTTTTTAGATGGGTGGACCTGTAGCCCCCTCTTTGACATTCGATTGATGATGTATTTCAGTGGGTGGCTAACCAACAAATTTCATGGAACAAGAAGTTGGTGTTGGATTCCATTTTTATGAGCACATGTTAGGCATTGTGGAAACATCAAAACTCAATTGTTTTTTCAAATAGGGGAAAGTATAATAAGTAGATTATGGAAGTTATAATTGACAAATCTTTTAAGTGGCATACTAGTAGAAATATAAAAGTTTTGATTAAATGGGTTTCTTGGTTACAAAACATAATTCTGAACATTGTTTTGTAATTGTTTCCTAGCTTCTTGTTAGAATTTTTTATTAAAATATTATTTTTTTATATAAAAAAGCCAAGAAATCCCTAGTGAAAACAGGTTCTAATATATGGTTCCTCAATATAGGGTTCCTCATCAGACAAGGTTTTTTTGCCATCCCTAGTGCTAAGTAAGAGCATATTGAGGAGTTTGAGAACAAGTAAGAAAGTGGATGTATTTATAGGTGGGCGTGTTGTATATGTTGCATGAGTGTCTAAGGCTGTAACTATATTTGGTAAGTATTATAAGAATAATATGTTAAAGGAATAATAATATTATTTGATTGATATAAGGCATAAATTAATTAGGAATTAATTTGGTGACTTAAAGAGATTAACTGAATAAAGGGGCATAAATTGTCAAATGTATGATAGTTGTGTTTTGGGCTACGAATCCTTATGGATAATAAGAGGGGATGATTTTTAGGATAAAGATATCTTAAAATCGTCCAAGGTTATCATCTAGAAGGATCTTTGGATTGCTTAGAGGCTAAGTTATCCAATTAGGGTTTATGGTGAAACCCTAGTAGCTCATAGTATAAATAGACCCCATAGGAGGTAGAAATTGGACTCTCCTTAATTCAAGAAACCCTAGGTCTGATTTCAAACCCCCTCTCTCTCTCTCTCTCTCTCTTAAATCATCTTCTTGCTAGTTGGTGTTTGTAAGCCATTAGAGGAGTGACAATTGTGACTCTAAGCTCCAAGAACAAGAAGTTTAAGCAAGCATCTCAAGGTATTCTTCTAGATCTGATTTCATATGTTGTGAATTGTTTGTTTACACTAGATCTATGAATGAATGTCTTGGATACATTGCATGTTCAATTAGAGAAACCTAGATCCAAGAATTAGGGTTTGCATGTGCACATAGGAAAGTTCTTATGGCTCAAACCCATCAGTGGTATCAGAGCCTTGATTGGTTTCTATTGAATTGATGCATTGGTTGATTGATTGTTGCTTGAAAAATTCGATTTTTGTGGATCTGCCTGGTGAAATCGGCAAGTTCCATAGTAGACTCGGCAAGTAGCACCAACTCGGCGAGTCCATTGTGGTACTCGGCGAGTTCAATGGTCAGATAGAGATTATCTCAGGATTTCTTGCTGTTTTACTTGAGGATACTTGCTTTAACTGTTTTGGGTCATCAATATCCGAATTTTATTATATATATATGAGTATATTATTGACAAAACAAAAGATAATTACCATTTGAATGAATGATAATTTCCTTATATGATAATGATTGATTATTTGGTTTAAATTGGATAATTATCTTGCAAGTAATATTAAATAAATCAAATATAGATAATTGTGAAATTGGTTGATTAATTTAAATTATTTGTTATTTGATCCCTTTAGTTTTGAAAAGTTTAAAACTTGTCCTCGAGTTTTGAAATTTGAATTTTGTGATTAAAAGTTTAATTTTGAAGAATTTAAAATTTCAACCCCTAGAGTCTTACAAGTTTAAAATTCAACCCTATACTATTATATTATTACAAGCTTAATGAATATATATGTATAATTAAAATGCTACTCTTACCGTTAATAGGCGTCATTCACGAAGCCGGTCTATAAGGTGGGTATAAGGTTGCTGCCTATAAAATGACGCTTAATGGGTGTACACTCACACCCACCGCTTGCTTGACTGGTGGAGGGTCGTTAGCCGAACGGGTAGGATAGGGCAACTGTCTCTCCTTATTAAAAGTATAATGTTAATATATAAAGTAACTACATGTTTTTTTTTTCAAATTCCCAATCCTAGTTACTTTATGCAAAAGTGAATTGATGCAATCCCATGAAATTACACTTTGCACCCTTGCTGAGAAGTTAGTGGAGCGTGTGTGGTTTACCGGCACACTAATTGGTTCTAAGCAAATGTGGCAAATGGTGATTCATTGTTTATCATAGTTCGATGGAGCGTGTGTGGTTCACCGTCACATCAAATAGGTGATTGTAACAATGAAGGAACCATGTAGATTTGCATGGTCATTCACACCCACTTTGTGATCCTCGGCATCACAGTCACAAACGAGAGGGCATATCGAGATTTAAACATGCCATTCAAAAGTTCAATGAATCTCCAAGAAAATCTAGGAATTCTAAATAGATTTAAAAGTTAAGGTTATGTTTTTCATGGTGAAGAATTAGTGAATCTTCATTCACTTACCTCCAAATTATTTGCGTGTTGGATTACGGCATCCCTTTTCTAATATGTAAATAATGTTGCTGGGTCCTAGCCCTAATTTTTCATTTTTGGGTGTTTAATTAGGGATTCAATTCTAATCAAACTTTGTCCTTTCTATTTGTAGATGTCGAACGCGAACAACGTTGTTGCTAACTTATTCACGCTAATGAGTCTTTGTCAAAAAGTGATTTTCGATGGATCGAACTTTAGCGAATGGATAAGATACATTCGCACGATTGCACGCTACGAAGACAACGGGTATGTCCTCGACGAAAAGCTCGAGAAGCTCAATCCAGAAATCGCTAGTCCTGAGGAAATGGCTATCTTTGAGACTCACGAACGTGATGCAACGAAAGTCCATTGCATCATGATAGCCACAATGAACCATGAATTCCAACGAAAGATATGTTGATCGTCTTTGCAAGTTAAATGTTAACTTTGGGGAGGATTTGGCCATCAACATTGTTCTTCACTCCTTGCCCTCATGCTACAACCAATTTAGGATGTCCTACCACATGAACAAGGAAGAGGTCACCCTAAGAAAACTCTAAGGACTCCTAAGGACTGCTGAGAGCAACCTCAAGGAAAAGTCTATTTCACCAACTCGCAATCCACCCGCTGCTCCTGTTTTGGCTATTATGCAAGAGAGGGGCAAGAAGAGGAAGGCTTCTTCAAAGAGCCACCGCAAGGGAAAGTCCTAAGATGGTTCCTCTTCTAGTGGGACCAAGGTTGATCCTGCTAAGCCTAACCCAAACCCAAAGGAGGCAGAGTGCCACCATTGCCACAAAATAGGGCATTGGAAGAGAAGTTGTCCGGAATATCTGCAAGCCATCAAGGATGGGAAGGTCAAGCCATCGTTCGCAGGTATTTACACAATTAAATCTAATGATTCATCTCATGCTATTTCTTGGGTTCTTAATACAGGATGTGGTTATCACATATGTTCTGATTTGTAGGGACTAGGAAGAAATAGGGATGTGGAACTTGGAAGAATAAATCTAATCATAGGAAATAGAAGATCGTCGCCTGTCACCAAGATTGGAGTGTATTATTTAGTGCTTAGTAATGGATTGAATTTAGATTTAAATAATTGTTGCTACTCGCCAAAAATGGCAAGAAACATCATTTCTTTTCATGGTTTATTTACACAAGGATTTAGATATTCATTTAATAATGATAATGGTTCGATTTATGCTTATCTAAATGGTGTTTTATATTTTGAAGCTATGCCTTGTAATGGAATTTATGAAACTGTTATGGTTGTAGATAACCTAGGAAGTGATGTGTCGTGTATGGATTCTTCCAGTAGTATGGATAAAGCATCCTTGTGGCATTGTCATCTTAGACATGTCAACAAGAAGCGCATAGCCCAACTCCAAAAGGATGGAGTGTTGGAGTCATTCGACCTTAGGGAAGATGACACGTGCGAATCTTGTTTACATGGAAAGATGACCAAGTCACCCTTCACTGGCACTTGTGAGAGGGGTGAGGGTTTATTGGATCTCATACACACCGATGTGTATGGGCCCTTTAGATCCACCACAAAGGATGGGAACCGCTTCTATGTGACTTTCACCGATGATTATAGTAAATATGGGTATATTTACCTAATCAAGCACAAGTCAGAAACATTTGAAAAGTTCAAAGAGTTCAAACATGAAGTGGAGAATCAATTGGGCAGGAAAATCAAGATGCTTCGATTCGATCGAGGAGGAGAGTACCTAAGTCTTGAATTCCTTGACTATCTCGAGGAATGCAGAATACTTTCACAATTGACGCCACCTAGGACACCGCAATTGAATGGTGTGGCAAAAAGTCGTAATCGAACCCTGTTAGACATGGTTTGTTCTATGATGAGTCGTGCTTCACTACCTATCTCATTCTGGGGGTATGCCTTAGAGACTGCCGCCCATATCCTTAACCGAGTCCCTACAAAGAAGGTTGCCAAAACACCTCACAAGATGTGGACAGGGAAAGCTCCCTCGTTGGCACAAATCAAGGTTTGGGGCTGTGAGGTTTTCGTAAGACAAGAGACTCACGGCAACCTCAAACCTCGAAGTGAGAGATGTATTTTCATCGGCTACCCATATAGATCATTTGGATATCTCTTCTATAGACTGAGTGACAATGTTGTCTTCGTTGCGAGAAGAGGGGTTTTCCGAGAATGAGAACTTATAAGCCAAGGATACAGTGGGAGGCAAATCGATCTTGAAGAGATTCAAGAGTCGAGCGATGAAGGAACCTCTACTGTTGGTGCTTAACCCGAGGAGGGAACTCCGGTTGAACCAATTGACGACTCCTTACCTCTTAGACGTTCCGAAAGAGTTAGAGTTCAAACCCAGTTGTATGGTTTTCATATTAATACTGAAGGGGACACGTATATTAGTGATGGTACACTAATAAATTTAAATGAACCTAATTGCTATAAAGAAGCATGGCAGGCCGAAAGTCTGCGAAATGGAAAGAGGCTATGGACAGCGAGATTCAATCCATGTATGAGAACCAAGTTTGGAATTTGGTTGACAATGTGCCCGGACGTAAGACGGTTGGGTGAAAATGGATCTTCAAGAAGAAGACCGACGTGGATGGGAATGTACACATATACAAGGTGCGATTGGTTGCGAAGGGTTTTACTCAAAATCCCAGAGTTGACTATGATGAGACCTTCTCACCAGTTGCGAAAATAAAGTCTATAAAGGTGATGCTAGCCATTGCTGCATTTCATGATTATGAGATATGGCAAATGGATGTCAAGACCTCTTTCCTTAATGGGAAGTTGGCTGAGGATGTTTAAATAGATTAGCCAGAGGGTTTTGTTGATGCCAAGCATCCTAATAGAGTGTGCAAGCTTGAGAAGTCCATTTATGGACTTAAGCAAGCATCTCGCAGATGGAATCTTTGATTTGATGATAAAGTCAAATAGTTTGGATTTGTACGAAGCGAACATGAATCATGTGTATATGTCAAAGCTAGTGGGAGTATAGTTAGCTTCCTCGTTTTGTATTTCGATGACATACTACTCATGGGAAACGACATCCCGAATCTGCAGGAAGTTAAGTCCTAGCTCGGGAAGTGTTTCGCTATGAAGGACCTCGGAGCGGCTTCCTATATTTTGGGAATAAGGATAGTGAGAGAACGAAGTAAGAGACTAATAGGACTTAGTCATAATACTTACTTAGATAACGTACTTAAACGTTTTAGTTAGTGAAGAATATATAGAGGAGTGTAATTATTAATGATGAAAATGAAGATTAATATTATCCGTTAATATTATATTGATGAATGTAGTAATATTTAGTTACAAAGATGAAAGATGAAAAGTAACTAAAATGCTCTAACGAAGAATTATATTTATGAGCATTATTGTGATGGTAATGTGATGTATTTGATATCAGGCTATGTGAGTGGTTGAATGCATGTTTACATGATGTTTCATTTGACTCTAGGGGTACAAATGAGCTGATTTAAGCCTAAGCATGGCCACACTTGGCTCGGGCTAATTTAAGTTATATGAGGCTCATGCTCGAGCTCGGCTCGATTCGAGATTTATTGTATTAAACTCGGTTCGAGCTTGTAAACAATTATACAAGCTCAAATTGGGCTCGAGCTCAGTTCGATTTTTGTCTAGCGTGTCTAAATAAGCTTAAGTTTGGTTTGAGCTCGTTAAGAAGCTCTTTTACTAATTTCTAAATCCCTAATTCCCCAAATATGTTTTCATTTAATATATAAAGTATACTATATATAGGCCCGTTTAGGCTTGCGAGCCTAATCAAGTTTAGTGACATAGGCTCGAGCTCGATCTCTTTTAATAAACGAGCTTAATATTAAACTCAATCTTGGATCGAGCTCGTTTAAAATTGATTTTGATTCGAGCTTTTAACGAGCCGGTTCCGATTAGCTCATGAGCAGCTTGGCTCATTTGCACCCCTATTTTGACCCGTTTGAGATATGTGCATTCCATAATAACATTGTACTATGATTGGCTCACTTAGAAATGCTGACACTTGTCGTTTTGGTTGTTGTTTTTGCCTTGCATTGGTACAAGTAATATGATTTGATGGCTTGGTGAGGATGGGGACTTTTGGGGATGTTATATTTAGTATATTTTAGTGAAGATACCACTTTGGACATGTCTTTGAGTTTTCATTTACTTTCAGTTTTGAGAACTTGTTTTGGGTTGGTTTATGAATTTTAATTTTGATGAAGGTTGTTTTTAGTAATAAAGTAACATTAGTGATGTTTTCATAATATTTAAAGTAAGCCTTCCACTAATGTATTCTACTTTAAAAATATTTTAAACAAAAATTTTTTTGGGTGAAAAAGCACGGTATTACATGATGATTGGAAGAAAACGTCCCAAAACTGGAATGGAATCACCTAAGGAGGCTGCTAATATGCAACCACCATGGCAAGGTGAAGAGATTGCCACGACGTAGTGAAGTGAGATGGTTATTTAGGCGACAGTGTTGTCATAAGTGAAAGGAAATGTATTTGGCACCACGACATGGTATGTGGGTACCATGGCACGTTAGCCAAAGTAGGTTGCTATGGGGGAAAGGCACCACGATTCAGTTAGAGGCTAACTGCAACTTACTTACGCACATCATGACGTGGTAAACAAGTCACCAGGATGCGGTTACACAAATCAAAGAGCATAATTAAAATAGTTAAGGAATCATTCTTGAACCAAAACTCTCCCAAATTGTTTGGGAGCTAAAGAGTGGTGCTTTTTGTGCCAAGGTGATGCCAAGACAAGCTAGAGATAGTGGATTTCTAGGATTATCATCCTCTCCACATTAAACTAAAGATTTCTCCATTTTATTATGCTTTGAGCTTTAATGATGAATATGTAAGTTAGGTTAGAATGGTTGAATTAATCGACTTATAGCATGATTATGATGCTATTAGGAGTCTATAGAAGATTTGAACAAGCTTTGGAAGTGATTTTCATGGTGAAATCAATCCATTGAGATTTAGGTTTGAAACCCTAAATAGCGAGGCTTATGATTGATGAATTAAAGACTAGAGCATACTAAATTAGGTATTATAGGGTGCTTAATCCATTTGTTGGACTATATTTCTATATAGAAATACAAAAAGATAGAATTATGATCCACCGATAGGTCATTTTGAAATAAGTTAGGGGTTATGCTCATAATAGGCTAAGTCAAGTTTTAAGGAACTTGATGTTTTTTATGGATATGCCTTGAGCAAAGAAGATGGATTAAGATGCGTCAATGGAAGAATTAAAGATAAATGAGTATTTGTTCTTCACTAATTAACAAGGTGTGTTATAGCTTTCACTCTCTTTCTAGTTAATGTTTATATGTTTTATATCCTTTTGTGTGTGTGTGTGTGTGTGTGTGTATATATATATATATATATATATATGAATTTATGTTTAGATATATGTGTGTATGCTAGATGGTAATCGTATTGTGAAGAATATATATATATATATATATATATGTATATATATACATATACATATATATATATATATATATATATATATATATATATATATTATCAGATGAAGATAGAAATTAAGTACTTAATTAGTTAAGTATTAGATGAGTAG
Source organism: Lactuca saligna (assembly GCF_052625555.1). NCBI lineage: Eukaryota > Viridiplantae > Streptophyta > Magnoliopsida > Asterales > Asteraceae > Lactuca > Lactuca saligna. The sequence goes on from NC_136417.1 coordinate 50,849,645, forward strand.
GAAATATCCCTTGATGAGATAAAGAGATAGAATGTCCATGGGAAAAGTATTGAGAAAGATTTAAAGAAGAGTACAAAGATGACTCCTTTGAGAATAAGATAGAGATTCCTACGGGAATAAGATATGATTCCTACAGGAAGAAGATTATTATTCCTTCGAGAATATATATAGAAGACTCATGCAGGAATGATATTGTGTGTGGTTAAAGAATGTAATAAAGGGTTCCATTATTAGAACAAAGCAAGAGAGTTGTTTTAAGAACATAGATATATAAGGTGGGGAATTAAGAGTAAGGAGCATGTGTGGGATTTAAGAGAGGAAGAATGTGGAAGGATCCTCGAGGGATCAAAGCAAGGGGCTTATGTTCGGATGAGTGTACCAAGTAATGTTAGTGTGATGTTGGTTCCCATAGATGATACATAAGGCTGTCACCGTTGGATCTAGATGAAAATAGAATGCTAAGGAATAATAATTTGAGAATAGAGAGGTAAATAGAGTAAGTACAATATGAGAAATGCATTCTAAGAGTCTAAGATATGTGAAGAACAAAGTAAGAGTATGAGAAGGGAATGCATAAATTATTATAAGAATAAAAAGACGAGATGAGTGAAGAGTATGGGACAAGAGAATAAATATAGAGCGATGAGCCTGGGAAGAGTTAAAGAAAGAAACATAGATAAACTTGAGAAGAGGTTAAGACAGAAAGAGAAATGTATCTGAGGAGAGGTAAAGATAGAGTATGATAAGAGAAGAGAAGGCATGAGAAGGGATAACTGAGAAAATAAGAAGATAGATCATAAAATGAGTGAGAAAAGATGAGAAGGCATGATATAAGATAGACAAGAAGGGAAATGACGAGTAAAGAGAAAAAGAGATAGATGACATGAAAATAGAATAAAAGTGATAGATGAGATGAGAAATAATGAGAACAGAACAGAGTATGAGGAATGTAGAATAGAAAGATAGAGTACGGAAAGATAGAAAGATTAGAAGAAGATTATGATAACATAAAAACATATATAATGTAACTCATCGGGCCTTTCGTATGACATTGTAGATATTTTCATGTTTTACAGGTTCGGGTAGTGTCATTCGTACAAGAGGAGATAGGAGCATAAGAATTTGGATTAGAATTAGTTTCATTTTTAGTATATCCTTGTTTGCTTTATATTATGATTTTATCGTAAAACCAAAATTTACCATGGGTTGTAAATTGTTGTTGTAAGAGGAAAATCTACATTTGTTTAGAAAACTCTGATATCTCTAGAATGTTTAGAACGAAAAAATTGGGTCGTTACATGGTACGGAGCTAAATCGGTTTCTTCCTTTCTCCCTAGGTTGTTCGGTTTGGAAATTTGATGGTTGTGGAAATTGTTCCTTGGTAGGGAGTAAGAAATTGCATGTAAATATCTTATGATTTGTATAGTAAAGAAAGAAAAATTGTATTGTGGCTTCAATATCGGAAGGCATAATATTTACGGGGAAATGATAATTTCTTATATACTCTATTATAAATTTTTTGTTCGGATATTATATTAGATGATCAATTATTAGTAACTTAAATGATAAGTAGCGAATATATTTTTAATATATAAAATATGAGTAATTATGTTTAGTTAAGAAGTAATATTGTATTTAAATCTCATCTTCTATGAGATGCTTTACTATAACTGATCATTATCTATACTTGTGAGCCAATATATACAATGTAACACCCTATTTCAAATCGTTTTATCCGGATATCAATTATTATAAGGATTTGGGCCTTGGTGAAAGAGAGATTTAGACCTAATTGGTTGTGGATAATGTCAGTTGTGGGTACCGAGAGTTCGGTTTTTGCTTTGGAGCCCAAAGGTATAATAGTAATGTGATGGTTTAGTCCTTTCATTAATTTTGGATTTAAGTTCTGAAAGTTTTAATGCAAAGGAGAGTTGATAAGATTGTAAAGCTTCTCATTACCATTGCGTGGATATAAGGATCATCGAAATCGGAGTTAGAACAAAGAAGTTATGGCCTTCATAAGTTAGGAGGATTATGGGTTAGTCTAGTATGTTGGGCATACAAAGGTGTACATTGGGTGTACTGGACTAAGTGATCACGGATGTACCATCGAGTACGTTGGGCATACCTAGAATATGTTGGGTACACTCAATTAGGTTCAAACGCTAATTTAGGGTTTTGGACCCTATTTAAGGGCCTTAACTCATTTTTAAACCCTTTTATCTTCAACCTCCATCCCATTGAACCCTAAATTCGAAACGCTATCCTATCTTGTTTGAATTTCAAGCCTTGGTGTGATTTTTTGGTGTGCCTTTGAGAAGAAGGAGATCTTGTAAGAAGCATTTATTGGCCTGAAACTTGTGAATTCCAAGCTTTGATCATCTTCATCAACTTCCAGGAGGTATAAAACTCTTAACTTGATGACTCTGGCTGTTAGATATAGTCTAGGGCATGGTTTGGGTTTATTATGGTCCCTTGAGTCATCTTTATGAGTATAAGTTACTATAAGAGCTTAGAATATTAGATCTTAGCATTTTTGAGGCTCTTGGTGCATAAAAATGCATCTTGATGGGTTTCGATGGATCATGCTAGAGTTGGTGTTCATATTATGGACTTAAGTGGTCAACAACGGGTTTTGGGTCTCATTAAGTAATGCAAAGGGGTAAAGTTGACAACCTTATGGATTATGACTTTATCTAGAGGTTATGAGTTTGGACGTTTTGGTCTTAAGCTTTTAAGTAATTAATATGGGGAATGGACACATGGGGCGTACGTTGGGTTTACATATGAGTAGGCTCAACGTAATGCATGGATTCCATGTTTTAGGTTGCGACGAGTTGTACCTTATGTATCGGCGAGCCGTACACGGGGTGTACGAGTGTGGTACGCGGGGCGTACTCTGGAGATACTCCTTTTGGGTGTTTTGGTCCCTGAGTATTTTGGGAAGTGGGCCATGAGGTGTTGGGTCAGATATGGGAAGGGAAAATGGTTTTTTACATATTAGAAGGATAGAATATGGATTGGACTTTAGATTTTGGGAAAATTATCATAAGTATTGATTATGGATAATTGGTTGTGTTCAGTGTGAAGATCCCCGTAGCAGCACCTCGTATGTTTCGGTTATCTTGGATTAAGAGGAGTCTCCTCACTTTACTCGTGGGTCGAAGGCACCAATTCCAACCCAATAGGATTTGGGGAACTCACAAATCTTTGGGTTTACAATTCATATTTATGGTTTCAGGTACCTCCGGTTCGAAAGGGAATGACCCAGTGTGATTGTACGACATCCCCCAGAGTTTAATTTCGCATTGATAATTTTACTCTGATGTTTAAATGCTATTTTTATCTTGATTGGTTTTAAAAATAATGTGTTATATAAATTATTGTTTTTCAAATAAAAAATTTACATTGGATTTTCGAGATGTTACATAGAATACATGTATTTATAATTTTTTAAAGCAAACTTATCCAATAGAATAAATGATCACACATTTATATCACTTCTTAAGTTGAAAAAATAGAAGATTAGATTGGTCGTTCCCTTTCCATGGAAACCAAAGTTGATTATATGGATGTTTCTAATACAAACTACTTAATATCATTTGATGATGACAAGATATAATAACTTAGTTAAAATAAAATCTTCCTAATAAATGAAAATAATTTTGCAACTTGTCATTTTCTAAGATCATCCACAATGGGAGTTGTATGAGGGTTTAATGGAATAAATGTGAATATAATATAGATGAGAAAGAGTGTGTAGTTGAATGGTCATTGAACGGTGGAATGAAGTTGTAATTGAAAATTTATTAATTTTTTAAGAATTAAAGTGAATGTGTATATTCTCTTTCCTAGTTGGCAATCCATACAACTCTACATCGGTTTAATCCATTGGAGATGGCCTAATGCATTATGCCATAAGTTTTTTTCTTATATTTTCCTTTTATTTTTTATCCACATATCATTTTATTATTATTTTTTTTTCCATTTTATTAAAATACACATAGTATTTAAATGTAACAATAAATACATATTAATTTTATTAATGAATTTGCCTTTTAATTTCAAAATGACTAAATTAAAATCTCATTAGTTTTCTTTGTTTATTTATCTAAATTATTTGTTTAAATTTAAAAGAGAAAAATTAACATTTTAATTTTATTATTTCAATATTTTTCTTATTGTTTTTATAAATTCAAACTTTTCAAATGTTTAATATATATATATATATATATATATATATATATATATATATATATATATATATATATATATATATATATATATATATATATATATATATATAATTTTTTTTTAAATAAACTTATATAATAAATGTGTCACACCTAATAATATGAAATGATAATAGAGACACAAACATAATAACACTACTATAAATTTTGATTGATATTATATATGAACGATATACAAGTTGGCAAATAACCGATTGCCTTTGTAAGTTTCTACCAATTTTTTCTCTTTCTATTCATGCAAATAAATAATTATCCAAAAACAGAAGGACAAATGCAACTAAAAGAAAACAAGGGCAAAGGTTTAAAGCCCCATAACGATATGGAATTTGATTCAAAGGTTATGCTTCTCCAATCTCCGAACACTTGCGAATTCTTGATTTGTAAAGGCCAACCATAGATCAAGAATATCTATAATGAAAATAATTGAATACGAAATTTGTGTACGAGGTACTGTAAGTTACAAATGAGCTTATCTGGTTGTGGATTCAAGTCATAAAATCTCTTCTATAGAATAAAAAAAATATTGCATGAAAAGACTTTTAACTCCAAGTCTCCAACAAGTTAAACACGTCAGGTTATCGTGTTTTTGTGACATGGCCTGATCTATATCTATAAAGTGGTTTGAATTCGATTGCTCACATTCCATTCTATGATGGCCTTGAAGTTAGATATGAATGTTACGTACGCCGTCTTCACATTTCACCTAATTAAATGTGATACTTTATTATTAAAACATTTATGATGTAGATATTGATATGCGACGCACATGATTGCACGTTAATTAGGCATCAAACCTCTTGCAATTGAAGCATCTTCATCGGTCGTTTTCGAAATTTCTTTGGCACAAGAAAAATTGCATATTATGAGCTGTTATATGCTATCTCATATGTAAGGCTATTAGGGTTACCCCTGTGGCCTTTTGAGGATTCTCTCCAGGTCCTTGAGAGAATCAAATTCCCAAAGCACATATTGCATTCTAGTAGCTGGTGATCTTGAGTACTCAGATCTGAAGCTCCATATTAGTGGTAACTATATATATAAAATAAACGTACTATCATTATGTAGTAACGTATTTTCACATATTAGTAAATTATGCAATGTTGTATAAAGTAAGATTTGACTACTGGGCCTTATATACGAGCCAGTTATAACCAAATTGATTAATTAGGCTGATGCAAACGATAAGCAAGGTGAATTGGAAAAAAAAAAAAAAAAAAAATGAAGTCCATATTATTGTCAAAAAAAAAATTTAATGATGACTTCATTAATCATCAAAAAAAATAGACATGTACAAAAAGAGTAGTCTCGGACCGAAGCTGAAAAGAGAATGAGATTAGACTGGTCTAAAATGAGACTAGACCGGAAAAAGACCATCTTGAGACCGTCCATGACCGGTCTGAGAAAAATTGGACCATTCGGAGACTAATTCCAAAAAAGACCGGACCGTTCCAAGACCGAAACAAGATCGGAGACCGACCCGAAACCGGTCTAAGACCGATCTGAAAAAAGATCAGAAGTCAAAGTTTATAAATATATTATTTTTATGTTAATTACACAATTTTTAATCACAATAACTTCTTTTCTTTTTTTACTAAACTTTAATGTATCATTTTTAATAAGGTTTAATTTATTATTTTGGTGTAATCACACATTTGTTAAAGAAAAACCAGAAACCAAAACTAAAAAACCAACAAATACCGAAAACGAACCGAAAAAACCCGAAAACCGGATAAAAAAATATGCACGGAAAGACTGCAAGACCGGACCGAAAAAGACCGAGACCGGTCCCAAAAGGTCGTACGAAAAGAACCGGTTTGAAAAAAAAAATCGGATAGAAAAAAGTCTGGCCCGAGACCGGATGAGACAGGTCCGAAAAAAGACTGAACTTCAAAAAGATTGGATCATTTCGATTCCGGCTTGAGACCGGTTTGGGACTGCAAATGTGTAGGTCTAAAACAAAATTTACATAATACAATGGGTTAGAGGCTATACATTAAATGGGCTAACAGTGTATTGTATCTGTATATGTATGAAAACCTTAGTATGTATACGTGGATATCACCAGTTGTAGTGAAAGTAGTGTACTATAATAGTGTTTTTATAAAAAACTTAGTATGAATTCCTGGTAATCACCAGCTGTAGGGTAAAGTAGTGTACTATAGTAGTGTTTGTATGAAAACCTTGTATGAATGTATGGTTACCACCAGCTATAGTGTAAGTAGTGTACTGGAGTTTTATTAATTAAAATAAAACCATTGAAGTAGTGTTAATCCCGTAAACAAATGTTTTAGTTATACAGTTGTGATTTCAAATAACCATTCTTGATATGACCTAGTGACCTCTACGATGTTCTTCAGGCCTTTGAAAGTTATGGCATTTGTCACCCCAGGCCTGCCGGCCTAACTGTAGCTAGCAGTTTAACTACAGGATTGTCAGTCCTGTATAGATCTATACACAAATCTCACGCTCTCTCTCTCTATGAGACTCTGGTTATACTGTATAGGATTTAGTTCCATACCCTGATGGATACTACTGAAGTAGTACCTCACAATCATGTATTAACTAGTTAATGTGTAGTTCGTAGTGTTGTAGTATTCTCTTGTAATAGAAACTATATGTATTGTCATGTATTAATGTACCTTGTAGTGTAAAATATATATATACTTAAATAATTATTTTAGTAGTGTATACTTGTATCAATGTATTAGAGTGGCATTTCCCAAACTATACATATGATAGTTTTGTTTGTATGTTCTTGTTCCGTGTTTTGTACTCAGCAAAATAGTGTAGCGAATCTCAAACTATACCGATTATAGTTTAACTGAAATGTTTTGTAATGAAATTGAAAATATATGCATTTTAATTGTAGGAAAGCAAAGTATCCTTATGCTCGACATATTTCAAAAGGGTTAAAAATACATAAAATATTCTTAGGGAATGTAGTGAATACTCGGTCTGAAACGATTGTAAAGGTTTTAAAACTACATGAAAATGCTTGTATAAACACAAAATTCCTTGTGTTTTACTTCTATTCCCCGCCCCCCTTAAAAATATTAAAAACATTGAAAACATAGGGGTATCAACTCACCTTGAATGCGCATTTGTGTTTGAATATCGTGCTGTAGAAACGAACCTCGGACTAGCGTATGCGCGTATAACATTATCCTTAAAACAATTATATTCGACATCGTATTTAAATTCATAATATATTAATTTAAATAACGAGTTAAATAATAAGTTAATAATGCAATGAATACTTACAAAATTAATTGGAATTATTTGCAATTATTGCAAAGTGTTTTTGGTTGGCAAAAATGGGTTTGTTGTTGGATCTTAGGGGTTTACGGTTGGATCTTGGGAATCTATGGCGATTTGAAAATCATATGAGGATTTGAAAGTGGGTTTGAATGTTCTTGATGGAAATATGAAGATTTAAAGGAATGTTGGGCGTAATATCTTGAAGATTGTGAGAAAAGGGGGTATTCACGGATGGTAGTTGAGAGGAATTTGGGAGTGATTCACGGTCGAAAAGTGGGGAAATGAATTGATTTTTGGGTGAATACATATATATAGGGGGTGTTTACGATTCAAGTGGCATTGGGCCTTAGTGTTTACAGTCCACAATTGGACTTTGAATGGGTTTTTCGGCCCATAAGAGGTGTTCTCGGTCATTGCTTGGATGTGAAGCCATGTTTTCACTTTATCTTGACTGTGAACTCCATTTGGAGTGTTTTCTTGGTCGTGAACTCGTTTGGAGTTTACTCCTTGAACCCTAAACTCCTTTGGAGTGTTTTCTTTAATTTTTAATTAGATGTTGGGCATGTATTTGATTATATTAAACATATTTTGCATTTATACTTATATATAGATTAGGTAAGCATGCACACTAGTATCCAAATTCTTGAAACTACAATATAGGTGGTGAGTTTTTACTTGTACATGTAGGTAGTCTAGACATTTATTAACTCAAAAATAATGGGTTGTTACATTGGAGGCCGAAATCAAGAGTATCAAAGAAATATCAAATAATTTTCTTTAGAGCAGTCAATTGTGCTTCATATGAGTTGTAACTCCCTATTCCGAATCGTTTCTATGATGATTTTGGTGCCCAATCTGGTTATTGGGCTATAATGGGCTTTTGTTGCTTTTGATTTGGGCTTGGTATGCAATTTTGGGTTTTAAGCGTTTTGTGTACATTGGGTTGAGCCTTGGTTATGGAACATGTAAGAAAAGAGTAAAATGGTCTTTTACCCTTTAAGGAGTTTGTTTATGGAGTGGGCCTGAAATTTTGGGTTATCGGGTTAATTATAGTTTAAGATTATATTTACTGTTAGTTGGCGCAAGGTTACCCGGTTCAGCGGTCGAAGCAGTTATTTGATTATCAGCGGATTAAGGTGAGTCTCCTCGCTGTACTCAATGGATTGAAGGTACGAATTCTGGCCCATTAAGTTTTGTTATACTAGTTGTCTTTAAAACTCTTGCATGGTATGTTGGGGGAGGTCCATTTGTATATTGCACTAGGCACATTGTATGACAGGCTACACGTATTTTTATGTTGGGCTAGGCCCATGGAACAGGAAGGGTTAGCCCCATTTTATGTGATATAGGTTCTATTGTCTTTTTGAGTTTTGCATTTGTATGATCAGACCAGGCCCATTAGTTTGGCAAGGCAAGGTGCATTATGATTAGTTGGGCCCAATATGCAGGCAAGGCCCAAAGGTATGTATGGTGTGTGGTATTTTGGGGAACTCACTAAGCTTTTTGCTTTTGGTTCTTATGGTTATCGTTTTAGGTGCTTCCGGTTCGAAAGGGAATGACTTGGCTCGATCGCAACGAATTAACCCATGTGTCTGCATCATGATGATTTTGGCTTTGTATTCTGATAAATGTTTTCTTATAAAAGTGCTTTTGAATATTTGGATAAAAAATTATTGAATGTCGATTTAAAGATAACTAATGCTTTGGTTGAATTAAAAATGAAATTTTTTCCTCATAAATTTTGGTCGTTACAAGTTGCTATCAGAGCCTTACTTTGAGGGGTTCGGGCACACTCTCGAGTGTAACTGAACTCAAACTGAGGAATTGGTAATTTTTCTAAACAAAAAAAAAAGAAATAAAGAAAAAAAGTTTTAAAAAGATTTATGTAAAAGGGAGGAAATTTCTAAGAGAATTTTTGTTAAGATAAAGGGGATGTGATGCGTGCAATTGGCTGAGCTCAAGTTAGTGATTCCCATAATACCCATACATGTTTGTTATGATTATATGTTATGAGAATTGGATGCTAGGATGAGGTTAGGGATACTTTCAGGAATCACATGATAGATTGGCCTGATATGTGATGCCTTGTAGCATATGAAGCATTGGATGCTATGCTAGATTAGGAATATGTATTGGTATCAGTAATTGCTAACTGTATGGTTTAAAAATTGTATAGAGTTAGGATCTTATAGCCACATAATGATTGATTTGGCCTTATTTCTTGTTCCTCGTTTGGTTGTGGTCCTAGGGTAGAGTCTTTTATTCGATAGTCTATTTGATATTGTATTATGTATAATTTTCATGCATAAGGTAACCGACAGTGATAGTGGAAGTTCCTATAATATGTTATTCTATGGATTGGTGTGCTACTGCATGAATGGTGCTTAGTTTGTGCTTTGTGGAACTCTTAAGTGATGTGAGTTAGTTATTAAGTGAATATGTTAAGTCACATGTGACAATGGTTGAATAATCTCAGAGTGATGGATTTGACCCTGTTGCATAGCTCTTGTTTGAGTCTAACCATTGTAGGGATGATTCTTTTACTCGAAAGATTATCTAAGCTTTATTGCATGTGATTATATTCTTGAGATAATTAATTGGCATTATAGGGTGTTCTTCAACAGCTGATGGCAGGGTGAGATCAGAAACCTAGGAATGCCTAGGAAATGCTTCAGTGAGTTTTGTTTCACTGTTTAGCAAGTGCCTGGGATATTGGTTTGAGAATTGGACTTAGAGGACTCAGGATGATTCTCGAGGAAAGTGTGGATAGGTGTGGGAGGTAGTATTGTTCCCGTACTACTAAAAGCACAAGATCCATAATCAAATCGGGGAGAGTTTCGGAGAATCTAGGAAGCTTGTGGGATGAGGTTTCTTGGTTGTGTTTTGATCATTTTCAAGGTGTTTTTTCAGTATGGTGATGTGCACTCAGGAAGGAGGACCAGGTTCTAGATCCATCTCAGGAGTAGGTACTTAGCCGATTGACAAGTGGATGTGCGAGTTCATCTTATCGGAGATTACCTGTGATATTTTGGAGTAGAGTCTTGTAATCTTTGGTATGGCCAAATAGGGGATTTAGGAGATTTAGAATGAGCGTCTGGGTGCATTCCGCGCTGAGGTTATGACTATTGTTGGAGTTCCTACTCTTTCTTTCTGTGAGTTCCGTGCTTGTGGAGCTCCTGCATTCTTTAGGGAGAAGGACTCATTTCATGTAGGAGATGGTTAGCAGATATGGCTAACACGTTCAGGATGAGTTTCTTCCCCGAGGGATCGAAGGTCAGATATGCCTCCGGTCTTCTAAAGGACAAAACCTGATATTGGTGGGAGGAGGTAGACTTCTCTTTGGGAGGCGAATCCCTGAAATGATGACTTGGAATGAGTTTGTGAACCGATTTAGAGCCAAGTTTGCACCAGCTATTGAGGTGCAGCAATTGGCAAGGAAGTTTTAGGACCTTTGCTAGAAAACTAAGACTGTGGCAAAGATCACAACCAATTTCTAGGAGAAGGCTTTGTTTGTAATGCTTGGACCCAAGTATATCCCCTTTTAACATTTGAAGCAAAAATTAAAATTCAAGAAAAGACCCCACGTACGTGGGCGTACATTTATCTACACTTAGCATACATGGGAATATAGAAGCTGGAACCTGAACCAAGTACGTTGGGTGTATCAGGCGTACATGGGGCATACATGGCCAATGCTAAAACCCTAATTTTAGGGCATGAGCCATATTTAAGCTCATTTATGACTCTTGGACCCTTGCCCTTATTAGACTCCACTACTTGTTAACATCTCTAAAACCCTATTTTGTTATTGAGAGTGATCTTTGAGCATGAAAATAACTTTGGAGGCCATTTGGTGTGTTTACTAGAAGAATAACTTGGTGTGCATGCGTTGGACGTGGTTGAGCTTTAAGATCCTGAATCTACATCATCTTATGAAGCTTTTGATGGTACAAATTTCATACCTTGTTGTCTCCTTTGATAGTTAGAGTTAGTGTTTGATTATGAGTTCTTTTAGGTCCATGGATTCTCTTTTGTGAGTTGGGCAACTCCAAAAGCTTGTAATGGTAGATCTTAGTCCCTCTGGTGTGTTAGAGAAATAAATATGCTATCTTTATGGTGGTTATGACACCATGCATGGATATAGGTTCTTAAAGTGAGACTTGATGGACAAAATTGGATGTTGGGTTCCCTAAGACATGCAAAGGCATAAAGTTGCCAACTTTATGCCCTAGGACCCCTTAAATGACCAAGATCTGGAAGTTAGTGTAAGTGACTGCAAGGATTGAGCACTTAATGGCTGAAAGTGCTTAAATAACTTAGTACGTTGGGCGTACTAAGATGTACGTCACGCGTACTACTTAGGATTTATTACGCCAACTGTACTAAGATGTATGTCGTGCGTACGCCCCAGTGGGCGTTTGGATAATTGTTGGACTTTTGTGGCTTTTAGGCCTTAGCTAGCTTATGGACTTTGGCCTGTTTAGGGTAGGTGGGCCTTTGATTTTGTTATGCGCCTTAATGGTTATGGGTGGGACTTTTCGGCCCTTAGGGCCTATTATTGTGTTATGGGCTAGGGTTGATTAAGTCCATTATAGGTAAGGTGAAGGGGGCCCTAACCTTAGGAATTGGATTGGAATTTAGGCCTATAATCATGATTATTAACCATTTCCTAATTAGGGTAATATGTGTATGTTTAGTGTGGGATTTTTCAGATCAGTAGTCGAGAAGTTTGTACTTACCAGTACACCGAAGTGAGTCTCGTTACTGAATGCATGAGTCGAAGGCACCAATGCCGACCCATTATTCGGTTATGTAGGATGTTGGCTGAGTTGTGATGTATATATTTGTGTTGTATGATCGGGTTGAAATATTCCCTAGGGCGGGGCCCAATATGACATGGCGGATTTAATTTTACTCCAGGGAAAGGCCCCAGGACAGGGCCCATACTTGCCTATTGGGTTGGAATATACCCTAAGGCTAAGCCCAATTATATGTTTTGTATGTGGTACTTTGGAAAAACTCACTAAGCTTTTGCTTATAGTTTGTTTTGTGATTTCAGGTACTTCCCGTACTAAGGGGAAAGTCCCGACCTGATGGCCCATCATTCACTCCCAACTATTTACCGCACTTATTGATATTGTCACTATGATGATTTGATATTATGATTATGTAATTGATTTTGGAATCAAACTTATGAATGTAAATCTTAATTAAAAATGAAAAATTTTCTCCTGGTTTTGTGTTTTCACAAGTTATTATCATAGCCTTGGTTTTAGGGATTCAGGCACACTCTTGGGTGTGTCAAAACTCAAACTAAGGAAATGTTGATCTTTTCAAAAGAAAAATGATTGAATTTTTTCTGAAAATAGATTTCTTAAATAAAAAGGGAGAGTGTAATCCATGCAATCGGCTGAGATCAAGTAAGTGTTTCCCAAATTACCAATCCTTATGTATTACAATTAGTATGATTGATATGTGAATTTCATGCTTAGAGTAGGGCTAAGGATACCTTCAGGAATTATGTGATAGAATTTCCTGATTTGTGTGACGCCTTATAGCCTAGAAAAATTGGATGTCATATATTTCTTGGAATCGATGTTGACTCTGTATTTGATAAGTGTATGCTTTCAAATTTATATATGATTAGGATTGCATAGCCCTAGAATGATGAATTCTGCCTTATTTCCTATTCCTTGTTTGGTTATGGACATAGGGTAGAAATGTTATTTGATAGTCTATGTGATACTATTTATGTATAACTTTCATGCATAAGGCAACCATCAATGTAGATTGAGATTTTTGGTTCTGTGAGGGTTGAGAAAATTTAGAAGAGTCTAGTATGTGTATGATGTGTTGTATAAGTTATGTTTCTAAGTATAGTATAGTGGATTGGAGGAATCAGTTCTTACCTTGAGGAATGTATAGGTAAGTGTGGAAGGTAGCATTAAGCCTATACTACTAGAAGCACAGGACCTGAACCCAAGATGAGTGCATACCTAGAAACCAAGGTGATAAATGAGGAGAAGCCCCTCCAACCACTTTATCACTTGTTTTCTATGTTTTATTTTTAGTTTGATGATGGTGATGACTACGCGAAGAGGTTCGGGTTTAGGATTGGGCTCTAGTTCGGATTGAGGTTCAGGTCCTGAGACGATTGATGAGAGGTTATGCGAGCTTATCGCAACCAAGGTTACTCGCAGCATCCTTGATGTTACTCCGATGCATTTCGGTACCATCAAGGAGAGGATTATAGAGATCATCGAGGAACAGCTCAGGTCATCTCGAGTGGAAATTGTTGCAGGACAGATTGGGGCTCAAACCCCCTCGCTCCAAGAGTTCAAGGCGTGCGGAGCACCAGAGTTCTTTAGGGTTAAGGATCCTATCGCTAGTCACCGTTGGATTGCTGACATGGAGAATACTCAGAATACGAGCTTTTTCCCCGATGCGACAACGGTGGGATTCACATTGTGCTTGCTGAGGGACCGAGCACTGAACTAGTGGGAGGAGGTTACCCGAGCGGTTGGTGCGATAGTTCTTATAGTGATGACTTGGGAGGATTTTGTGAAGAGGTTTTATCAGGAGTTTGCACCAGCCATTGAGGTGCAGCAACTGGTGAGGGAGTTCCAGGACCATCACCAAACTACGACGATTATAGGAGAGATCACCACCAAATTTAGGGAGAGGGCATTGCTAGTTCCGCAGTATGCTGTGGATGGGTAGATGAGGAAGACGAGATACGATTTTATGTCGAGGGATGATATTAGGTATTTCATGAGATTTTTAGGGTGCAAGAACCTGAATGATATGATTGATAATGCCCATGAGCAAGAAATTGATTTGGAGATCTAGACAAAGAAAAAGTCGGAGCAGGTGCAAACAACAATGGACTAGTCCAAGAAGCCCAAGACCTCCAATTTTCACAGTAGAGGCCAATAGGGCCGGATCCGATGTGCCAAGTGCTGCAAGCCGTATAGTGGATCCAATCGATCTGTAGGCTCTGGATGTTTCTGTTGTGGCCAGGTGGGTCATATGAGCAAGGATTGCCCAAGAGGGTTCTGATTTGTTTTCATTACAACTAGAACGACCATAAAAAGGTCTATTGTCCGAGACTGTTTGGGGGAGCAATGGTGGCTCCTATAGTGACGAGCAGGGTGTTTCAGTTGAACACCGATGAGGTTCGTGCAGCGTTGGATTAAGTTATACTTATGTCACTTAAGTCTATCATTTATTACTTTCTTGTTATGCTCATGTTTATTATGATCTTGTATAAAGACCTCTTTGGTTAATGGGTTGCCTTCTCATGTTTTGTTTGATTCGGGGGCTACCCGATCCTGTTTATCTCTTGCTCTCAGCAAGAAGTTTTGAGACACTCCAGGGACTTTGTAATACCATCTAGAGGTGGAGATCACAGATGATCACATGGTGAGTGTTGTGAGGGTATTTCGAGCATGTGTTCTGAGCATGTTCAGTGAAAGGTTTTCTATTTATTCGGTACCGATCCCCTTGATAGGATTCAACGTGATCATCAGGATGGAGCAGTTGGGGCCAAATAGGGTCATGATTGATTGTGAGCGATAATTGGTGAGAGTTCGAAACCAAGTGGGGGGAGAACTAGTCATTCCTGGTGAGAGAGCTTTGCATGGACCAGCTCTCTATTCAGTTGCGAGGGTTAGGAGGTTCCTTCAGCAGGGTTGTTCTAGAATTTTGGCTTATGTTTTAGATATATGAATTGAGGCCTTGACAGAGCTGAGAAGGGTACCCATTATGTGGTATTTTCCTGATGTTTTTC
Source organism: Lactuca saligna (assembly GCF_052625555.1). Taxonomy (NCBI): domain Eukaryota; kingdom Viridiplantae; phylum Streptophyta; class Magnoliopsida; order Asterales; family Asteraceae; genus Lactuca; species Lactuca saligna. Next base: position 50,864,945 of record NC_136417.1, read on the forward strand.
TCGAGGAATTTCCTGGAGTGCCTCATGAGAGGTGGGTTGAGTTTGAGATTGATTTGATGCCTAGTTCGACTCTGATAGCTAAGGCTTCATATCTACCAGCGTCGCCTGATGTGCAGGAATTGTCTACGGAACTGCAGGAGCTTCTATACATGGGTTTTATCTATCCGAGCAGTTCCCTGTGGGGATCACCGATCCTATTCGTGAAAAAGAAGGACGAGTCACACAAGATGTGTATTGATTATTCGGAACTAAACAAGCTAACGGTGAAGAACCATTACATACTTTCGAGGATCGACGATCTATTTGATCAGGTACAGGCTGCATCTAGGTTCTCCAAGATTGATTTATGGTCAAGATACCAAAAGATGAGGATGTTCAAAAGACGACCTTTAGAACTCGTTATGGTAATTACTACTTTGTGGTGATGTCTTTCAGGATCACTAATGCACCGGCAAGGTTCATAGATCTCATGAACCGAGTTTACATGCTGAAGATGGATCGGTTTGTTATTGTTTTCATTGATGATATTATGCTCTACTTGAAGACCAAGGAGCAGCATGAGTAGCATTTGCGATAGGTGTCAGAGAACTTGAGGAGGGAGAGGCTATATGCTAAACTCTCCAAATTCGAGTTTTGGTTGCGCGAGGTGTAGTTTTTGGGGGCACATCATCAACCAGGATGGAATCTTGGTGGACCCGACCAATATTGAGTCTGTGATGCATTGGGAGGTTCTGAAAAATGCATATGATATTTAGAGCTTCGTGGATCTTATAGGTTGGTATCATATATTTATTCAGCACGTCTCCAAGATTTTGGTGCCTCTGACAAGACTGACCAAGAAGAATGTGACCTTTCGGTGGGGTCCAGATCAGCAGTTGGCCTTTGAGACATTGAGAAAGAGGTTGTGTGAGGCCCCGATTCTCACGCTACCTAAGGGATTGGATGATTTTATGGTTTATGGTGACACTTCTACTTCAGGGCTGGGAGTTCTCCTCCTGTAGAGACAACATGTGATTGCTTACACCTCGATGCAACTAAAGCCTCACGAGGCGAATTACCCTATGCATGATCTGGAGTTGGGGGCGGTGGTGTGTACCGTCAGGATCTGGAGGCATTATGTGTACGTGGTCCGATGCACTATTTACACTGATCATAAGAATTTGAAGCATTTAATGGACTAGCTAAACTTGAATATATGGCAGCAGAGGTGGTTGGATGTGGTAAAAGATTATGACTGTGAGATCTTGTACCACCCCGGGAAGGCCAACGTGGTGGCCAATGCTTTGAGCCGTAAGGCGGTGTACACGTCGATCCAAGATATTTGTTTGAGGACGACTATTACTTCACCTTTGATGGATCTGATCAAGGAGGTGCAGGTAGAAGTCTTGAAAAAGGAAATTTGGAAGACTAAGCGGATTAGAGGGCATATTCATTTGTTTGTTAGGGACAATCAATGTTTATTGACTCGGTGTGGTAGGGTCTGGGTTCGGACATCAACTGGGATGAGATAGATGATTTTTGAGGAAACATATAAATCAAAGTTTTCTATCCATCGGGGGCCACTAAGAGGTGTTTAACATGTAGGAAGGTCAAATCTGAACATTAGAGACCTCATGGAAAGCTTCAGCTGTTTCCCATCCCTATGTGAAAGTGGGAGGATATCACTATGGATTTCATCACCAAATTGCCTAGGACGGGGCAAGGTGTTGATTCAATCTGGGTTGTTGTAGAGAGACTGAACAAGAGTTCACCATTTATCTCGATTGCTGAGAGTATATCCGCAGAGAAACTAGTTGAGATTTATATTCGGAAGGTGGGGGTTAGGCATGGGGTGCCTGTATCAGTGGTCTCGGATCGAGATGTCCATTTCACCTCCTGATTTTGGAGGAAGTTCCACGAGGATTTGGGAACTCAGCTACATTTCAGTACAACATACCACCCCCATACCAACAGAAAAACGGGCAGACAATCCTGACGCTCGAGAATATGCTTCGGGCTTGCATGTTGGATTTTCGGGGGAGTTAGGATACTTCCCTTCCACTTGAAAAAATTCCCATACAACAAAAATTATCATGCTAGTATTTATCCACCAACATTCGAGATAATTCTTGGAAGGAGGTGTAGGAGCCTGGTTTGTTGGAGGAAGTTAGACATCGGGTCATAAGGAGCACCGAGGTAGTGCTTATAACCACCGAGTTGATTCAGAAGATGCGTGACAGGTTGCGGGTTGCGCATAGTTGCTAGAAGAGTTACGCTTACCAACGCTATATGGAACATGAGTTTCAGGTGGGAGACTTTGTGTTGGTAAAAGTGTCACCTTGGAAAGGTGTCATCCGATTTTGGAAGCATGGTAAGTTGGGTCTCCATTTCATTGGTCCATTTAGGATTACTGCTTTAGTGGGAAGAGTTACATACCAGCTGGATCTTCCTAATGAGTTTAGTTGGATCCATAACACTTTCCATGTGTCCAGTTGCGGAAATGTGTAACTTACGGTGAAACGGTGATCTCGTTGGATGATATTCAGGTGGATGAGAGCCTGAGTTATGTGGAGAAGTTGGTCGTAATTCTTGACAGGAAAACTAAAACTCAGTGTAACAAGGTGGTGAACCTAGTAAAGGTGAAATGTCAGCACTGTAAGGAGTCAGAGTAGACCTGGGATCCGGAGGACTAGATGGGATAGCACTACCCAGATTTATTCGCATCAGGGGATTTCAAGTACGACGTCTAATTCAAGTAGGGGAGATTTGTAACACTTAGAGCCATGTATTTTCCCTTTTAACCCTTGAAGCAAAAATTAAATTTTAAAAGGAGTCGCCATGTACGTTGGGCGTACGTTTATGTACGCTTAGCGTACATGGGTATGTAGAATCAGGAACCTGAGCCACATATGTGGGGCATACGAGGCGTACGCGAGGCGTACGTGGCCAATACTAAAACCCTAATTTTAGGACATGTTCCCTCTTTAAGCTCACTTATGACACTTGGACCCTCACCCTTATTAGCCTCCACTACTTATTAATCTCCTTAAAACCGTAGTTTGCTATTGAGAGTGATCTTTGAGCTTGAAAGTAACTTTGGTGGCCTTTTAGTGTTTTTGCAAGAAGAAGAACTTGGTGTGCAAGCATTGGATGTGGTTAAGCTTCAAGATCCTGAATCTACATCATCTTAGGTAGCTTTCGAAAGTAAAAATCTCATACCTTGTTGTCTACTTTGATACTTAGAGTTAGGTTTTCGATATAAGTTCTTTTGGGTCCACAGATTCTGTTTTGGGAGTTGGGGAACTACAGAAGCTTGTAATGATAGATTTTAGTCCTCTTGGTGTGTTAGAGACATCAAAAAGCTATCTTCATGGTTGTTATGACACCATCCATGGATACAGGTCCTTAAAGTGTGTCTTTATGGACAAAATTGGATGTTGGGCTCCCATAAGACATGCAAAGGCATAAAGTTGCCAACTTTATGCCCTATGACCACTTAAATGACCAAGATATGGAAGTTGGTGTAAGTGATTGCACGGATTAAGCATGTAATGGATGAAAGTGACTAACAACTTAGTATTGCTAGGCGTACTACTTTCATTGACTATGCTAAGCGTACTAAGACATATGCCACGCATACGCCCCAGTGAGCCTTTAGACAATTGTTGTACTTTTGTGGATTTTGGGCCTTAGCTAGCTTTTGGGCTTTGGCCTGTTTAGGGTAGGTGGGCCTTAGATTTTGTTATGGGACTTAAGGGTTATAAGTTGGGCCTTTTGGGCCTTAGGGCCCATTATTGTGTTATGATCTAGGGTTGATTAAGTCTATTATGGGTAAGCAGAAGTGGGCCCTGAGTATAGGAATTGGATTGGAATTTAGGACCAAAGTCATGATCGTTAACACATTCCTAATTAGGGTAATACGTGTATGTTCAGTATGGGATTTCCCGGATCAGTAGCCGAGCAGGTAGTATTTACCTAGATATCGAGGTGATTCTCCTCCATGTATCCATGGGTCGAAGGCATCAATGCTGACCCATTATTCGGTTTTGTAGGATGCTAGTTGTTGTATGATGTACATATGTGTGTTGTATGATTAGGTTAAAATATACCCAAGGGCGGGGCCTATTATTTCATGTCGAGTTGAAATATATCCCAAGACGGGGCCCATTATGGCATGTTCGGGTTGAATTATACGCCATGGCGGGGCCCACTATCATCTGATCGAGTTAAAATATACCACATGGTGAGGCCCATACTTGCCTATTGGGTTGGAATATACCCCATGGCTAGGCCCAATTGTATGTTTGGTATGTGGTACTTTGGGAAAACTCACTAAGATTTGACCTATAGTTTGTATTGTGGTTTCAACTACTTCTAGTACTAAGGGGAATACCCAACTTGATGGTGCAACATTCACTCCCCACTATTTTATGCACTTGTTGATATTATCACTTTGATGATTCGATACGATGATTATGTAATGGATTTTGGAATCAAACTTATGAGTGTAAATCTTAATTGAAAATGAAAAATATTCTCCTAGTTTTTGGGTTGTTACATTGTTGTTTTCGTAGTATGAAACTAACAAGGAGATGAAGAAGGTAATGTATTATGACATGTTGGGAGATGACATCAGGGAGTTTGTATGTTTATCAGGTTGTGAGACCCTGAATGATATGACTGCTAGAACCCGAGAGCATGATATTGGTTTGCAGCATCTCTGATAGAGGAATCCAGAGCAGACTCATATTTCAGTGGCCCAGGCCAAGAGGACCATGACTTAGGATTCACTATTGGGAGGCCATTAGGGTTGGGGCTGTTATGCCTAGTGCGGGTGGACTCATGAGGGAGGATGTTGGGATACAGATCGAGGATGTTTAAGTTCTGTTCATACGGGTCATTTTAGTCAGGATTTCCCCCAAAGGTTGGGTCCAATGTGTTTTCACTACAATCAGGTGGGCCACAAGAAGGTCGACTGTCTAATGTTAAGGGGCGGAGCAGTGAGTGCACTTGCTCTGTTTACTTTGATGATCACTGGCGGTCATGAGGGTAGGGCAGGAGCTCCAGCTGCAAGTAGTTGAGCATTATAGTGTCAGTCAGGGGAGGCCAGGGTTTCATCAGGTGCTATTGTCGGTATGTAATCTTTTATTCCTTCTTACTTATTATCTAAATTTATATTGCTTTCGAATCTTGTATTGGTTTGAGTAAGCATTATCTTTGTTTTATTTCTCTATTATTTCTTGGGTTATATCATCAAGAATTATTATCTTCCGTTTTGCATGCCAAGAGTCATTAGTGGGTCGTATCTTGCAAAGCGAGTTTCAATTTGTTCGATTATTGTTTTGGTTCTTTGATGGGGTCAATTCAAGGGTATCATTTGGAAGTTCTATTGTTAGATTAGCTGGTTATTTCTCTAATGAATTTAGAGTTCAGTTGTGTTAGCATTTGATCAATTAGGATTGAAAGTCGTCTATGGAAAAACCTATGGGTTAAATCACTACCATTGCTAATGAAGGAGCGGTAGCAAAAAGATGGCGGATTGTTTGGTCAATGGAAGTGCCAGGGGAATTTTATAATTGCAAGGGTTGAATATGGTTAGAATTCATAGATCTTTCTGATGATGGGAAGTTGGAGTGAAGATTTTCCAGTTTAGAGAAAGGGTTAGGGTCTTTGTCACCAGCATAAGGACTCAAGGATTTAGTGTGGTATCATGGGAAGTGATTGGGGTTATCAGGCTTGTGAGATTCAATGTTTAATCATTTGGATTAAAAGAGTTATGTGATCACTGAGATTAGCTAGAAATGGTATGCTCACATTTGTAAACTCATGTTGTCATCAGTCTGAGTCATGAGGTTGTGAGATGGATTGGATATCCATCAACTCTTCAGGATTAAAAGAGTACATTCGAATCCAAATGGGGGAGAATCTTTTGGTCTAAAGGATTCCACAAGAAAGGATATTTGTGTTTCTTTGCGCATTAGTAGTGGTGCATGGCAGGTATGTGGATGGATCCAGGTTGAGGGTTATATTAGAGCGTTGATTCCTGTTCATGTTTGATGAAGGATTTGCGTTTTGAAGAAAGACCCGAACATCTGATTAGGATTTAGTAGGATGTAGGTTCGACTCAGGATAATTGTGGTTGATATGTTAGAGGTGTGGTAAGACCATGGGTGATAACCATGGAGTGATAGACATATCGTAAGACTTCGGGGTGGTCGTAGCATTCACTGGAATGGTAGATAATATAAAAGTGTTTTAATTTTGTGATAGGATCGTAGCATTCACCAGATTAAGGTAGACCACTATTGGGGTGGTCGTGAGTATAAAGGAGTATCAGGTTGTACCTTGGGTAAGGTAGACAGTGGATTTGGAGAGCATCTCTCTCTATTATGGGAGGAGGACCATCGGGGTCTGAGGCGAGGTTGGGCCCCTGTAGCTCTTGATGGGGTGAGACCCGTGGGCGTGTCCTGTTCATTGGTATAGACTGGGTGAGACCCGTGAGCGAGGCCCATATGATTATGGAAATGCATGTGAGACCTGGTAGGGACTGGTTAGGTCAAGGAAATGGATTATGGCTTTAGTAGGATGATTATATGGATAGGAAGTGGCATAGTGTGGTGCATAGGTTAGGGTAGCCTCATTGGTTGATCTCTCGGGAACCTCATGGTTGGACAAGGTTTGAGACTTGTAGTCTCAGATGTTGTTGGGGGATTTTATATCCCGACTTAATGGATGGAATGATTCAAAAGATTTCAGGTGAAATGCAAGTGTAAATCCTTGGATATCTGGTTATGAGTTATGTATCGAGTTCGCTTTTATTTGAGACTCTTGTGATTATGTTTCAGATTGGTTCCTACTGACTGTAGGATAGGCAAGTGATGGAATTTCGAAATTCTAGCAGTATCATATTAGATCGACCGTTATGAGATCAGTGATTTGTTCAACATTAGAAGGTTTTTATTGGAAAGTTGGTTTTCATGAGGGTGGTAAGGACTGATTTCAAGGACATAATCTAATTTAAATAGGGTCAAGTTGTAAGGTTATGTTCCAAATCGTTTCCTAATGCGGGGTGGTGACCCAAAGATTGAGTATCATTAGGTTTAGGGCCTTTGAGGGAAAGAGATTTAGACCCATTTGCGTGTAGGTAATGTAATTTGGATGATCCGGGAGTTCGGTTTGTGTTTTGTAGCAAAGGGGTATTCCAGTATAATGTTAGTTCGGGATTTTATGGAAATTGGATTTTTTTTGGGAAGTTTTAAGTTGAGTATGAGTTGATAGAAGTATAGGGCTTCTCATTACCTCTTCGTGGATATAAGGATCATCAGAAACGAACTTATAACGAATAAGTTATGGCCTTCGGAAGTTTGGTGATTTTAGGGTTTAATCAAGTACATGCGGTATACACATGGTATACTAGTGAGGAGGCTAGTACGCTATGTAGTATGATCACGAGTACTTTATGGAGTACATTAGGTGTACCAAAAGTACACTGATCGTACTCCAGTCAGACCCGAACCCTAATTTAGGATTTTCGACCATATTTAAGCTCTTTGACTCACCACGAAACCCTGTTATCTTCAGCGTCCATCCCCTAAACCCTAGAAACAAAACCTTAGCCCCCATTTGAGTGGTTTTTGAGCTTTTGGTGGTATTTCATGATGTTGGTGTTCATATAAGAAGAATGAACATCCTAGAGAAGTGTGGGATTGCTTGTAGCTTTTGGATCCAGGTTTATTGCATCTTGATCTACATTTTAGAGGTGTAAAGTTTCTATCTTGATGACTATAGGTGTTAGATCTAGTTTAAGCAGTAATTTGGGTTCTTTTGTCCCTTAAAGTAACCCTTGTGAGTATGAGCTACTGCAAGAGCATATGATGATGGATCTTCGCCTTTAGGATGTTCGTTGTCCATAAAAATGTCATCTTGATGAATTATTGTGGTGCATGCATAAGTTTGGGTGATTATTTTGGATTTTAAGGTTTTGGTCCCATTAAGCCTTGCAAAGGAGTAAAGTTTCGAACTTTACATGCTAAGACATCTCATTAGGGTCATATCCATGTTTGGAAGTCATTATCTTAACAATTAACAGATTATTTTGGATTTTTGGACCCTAGAGGAGTACGTTGGGCGTACGCAAGTGTACACTCAATGTAATGCTGATTTTATGCATCAGGGACTTCCATTATGTGCTTAGAGGATGAGTATGTGGGGTATACTCCATAGCTACTTATTTTAGGCTTTTTGAGGTTTGGGCATTGTTGGGCCATTAGGCTTCTAACTTTGGGCCATGGATGGACTTAGGTGTTTTTAGAAGTAGGACCATGATGGTTTTGGGGCCTAATCGGGTGATTAGGTTATAATGGGCTTTTGTTGCTTATGATTTGGGCTTTGGTTTGCCATTGTGGGTTTTGGGTTTTTTTGTTCATTTTGAGTTGGGCCTCGGTTATAGAATAAGTAAGAAAAGGGTAAAATGGTCTTTTACCCTTTAGGCAGTTGGTTTATGGAGTGGGCCTCAAATTTGGGGTTATCGGGTTAATTATTGATTAATATTATATTTATTGTTAGTTGGCGCAACGTTACCTGGTTCATCAGTCTGAGCATTTTTTCTTATTATCAATGAACTGAGGTGAGTTTCCTCACTGTACTCGATTGTAACAGCCCGAAATTTCCAGGTATTTATTTTGGAATTATTTATGAAAATTGTGAGTGGACTCGGCGAGTTGGAGCTCAAACTCGCCGAGTAGGATCGCGGATTTGGGCACGGGTTCGTGTCCGGACTCGATGAGTCCAAGGGTGGACTCGGCGAGTCCACGCTGTGTAGGGAAACCCTAATTTCCGGGGTTTGAGACCTATTTAAAGGGCCTTATGGCCGTCATTTGTGCTCACCCAACCCTTAGAGAGAAACCCTTGAGTGCTTGAACATTTGAGAGAGAAAGGAAGCATTCTTGACCATTGTTTGTGTCATTTAGCAAAGAAGGAGAAGATTCTAGGCAAGAGGAAGCAAAGGAGGTTGCTATTCTGTGGATTGGAAGCTCATATCATCAATCTAGAGGTATGGTTTCGATTTATCTTCTGTTTTGTGAAGTATAATGGGATTTAGGGTTTCTTATGGACATTATTGGGTTGATTTGATGCCAAATAGTTCCCTTCTTGTGTTGAGGCTCTGGATCTAGATCCATAGAGGTCCAGAGAGCCTCACTCATCATGCTTTGTGTATAGCAATGGAGTTTATGACCTTGAGTTGTAATATTTGAGTCAAAAACATCATATATGGTCATATAGAGATTGTATGTGCATCAAGATAGTGACTTTACGTGCTAAATAATCTTGGAAGGACTGGATCTATGGGTTAATGGACTAGATTTGACCTTATGAGCAAGTTTGAGTCATTGCATGGCACGGACTCGCCGAGTCCGAAGAACAGACTCGGCTAGTAGTATGAATGTTGCCCGATCACATAGCGAGTGGTCTTGCCGAGTTGGGGAGGGTTGACTTAGTGAGTCAGGGGGAAGTCAGAGTGGACAGGTGGACTGAGTCAAGCTGGACTCACCGAGTTGTTCTTGAGACTCGGCGAGTTGAGTCGTGGTGGCCCCAGGACTCATGCCAGGTGGAACTCGTCGAGTTAGGAGGATACTCAACGTGTCAAGGGAGGATTTCAGGGAAATCAGTGTATACGCTCAAACTCGCCGAGTCACTATAGTGCACTCGCCGAGTTCGGTTAAAGTTGACCGTTGACCATTGACTAGCGTTGACCTAAGTTGACTTTTTAAGAGCAGTCAACCTTAGTTGGGAAAGTGTTAATTAGAGATGTATTGTGATTAGGAGGACTATAGCTCGGGAGATCGAGCACTAGTGATTTCAGGATTTACGACTTACCGATACACGCAAGGTGAGTCTTCTCACTATACTTTACCTTGAGTAGGTAACCAGAGTTATGTGACAGAGTATTTGTATGCTATGTATGTTATGTGTTGTATTGCATTATTTCTATGTGATTTATGCTGCGCATGTTTACAGAGTTAGAACCGTAAGGTTCACAGAGTTAGAACCTGAGGGTTCACAGAGTTGGGTGCACGGACCCATAGAGTTATAGCCTCGAGTGGCTAATAAGTGTTATATGCGGTATTTTGGGGAACTCACTAAGCATTGTGCTTACAGTGTTTGATGTTATTGTTTCAGGTACTAGTGACGACGGCGGGATGGCGCCGGCTTGATCCGTACACACACACGGAGTTTATACATTTGTGATCTTGGGATTTTGTATTTACTTGAATTGGATAATTAAATATGGTTGTTTTATGAATATTAAATGAATTATGTTTTATGAAAATTTGAATTTTTTTTTTTGAAATTTACGGTGTTACAATTTCGTATAAGAGCCTTGGTTTTAGGGATTCGGGTACACCTTCGGGAGTATTTGAACTCAAACTGAGGATTTGGAAAAATATTTTCAAAAGAGAATTAAAATTTTCTAAGAGTAAAAGATTTTGTTTGAGAAATGCAAGGAAGAAACGTGTGTACGATCAGTCAGCGCCCGAATGGTGATTTCCCAAGATACCCTTAGATTATATGTTGATGATGTATTCTCTTTCTAGAGTAGGCTAGGTATTCTTATTAGGACTAGACTGCCCTGATTTGTGATGCCTTAGCCTAGGGAGATGTGAGCTGCTATGAGATGCTTGAGAGCGAATAGGTAGCAGCGAGGAGCTTATGAGAGATCTATGAGAGAGCGATAAAGTACTTGGAATTTGAGATCCGAAGAGGAGGATGTGGAGTGTGTACTGAGATGGTGTGGACACTAGTATTGGGCCCGTACTACTGAAAGCAACGGGGCGGTGCACGGTCCAAGTAAGAATCTTCGAAATACCCAGAATCAAGGAGGGATGGGTTGTCGAGTGTGAGTATGCTTGAGCGGATTCTAATTTATCGTATGTTGTATTTTAGAGTTTGATCATGGTGAGGACACGTCATATGTCGGAGGGTGTCGGGGTTAGTGATGAGGAGACCCGACACATCATTCATGAGGAGGTGGCTGCGATCATCATGGCAGAGATACCAGAGATGTTCGGGTCTATTAAGACCACACTGATTGAGACCTTCGACGAGCGTTATGCCGCTCTTTCCGAGGCTGTGGTGGCGGCGGCCACTGCAGCTATTGCTGCTGCTAGGCCGTAGGGTGGTGACGCGTTGCTGTTCCGAGAGTTCAGCAACATGAAACCACCAGAGTTTGATGGGACCCAGGACCCGGTGGCGGCCATGAGATGGATTTCTGACATAGAGGGGTGTTTCTTCACTTGCTCATCTCCTGAGCATTTGAGAGTACGGTTCGCGCTGAACCAGCTTCGCTTGGGAGCGAAGGACTGGTGGAAGTTTGTCACAGCACACTTTTCGCTTGCTGAGCTTGCGGCAGTGACCTGGGAGAGGTTCACTGCCATGTTCCGAGATGAGTACGTTCCCCAGGTGGAGAAGGAGCGTTTGGCCCAAGAGTTTCTGACCCTTAAGAAGGGAACTGAGTCTGTTACGGTGATCACCATGATTTTTCATGAGAGGGCGATGTTCTGCCCTGAGCACGTGTCCACTGAGCAGGCACGTATGAGTCGATATTTGAGTATTTTGAGACGGGACATTCGGGAGTTCGTGGCGAACTCCTCATACCGGACATTTGCTGAGCTTCAGGAAAATACCCGGAAGAGGAAGATCGAGCTGGAGACCCAGGCTAGGGAGGACGCTGAGTCTCATGGGAGGGATCGGCAACCGGCACAGTTCCAGCCGACAGCCAAGTGGGCCAAGCCCGCTGATCCCAAATTAGGGAGCCAGAAGGGCCGCACATGTGGAAAGTGCGGAAAGGGTAATGATGGAGTGTGTAGAGCGGGATCTTGCTACAAATGTGGCAAGGAGGGGCATATGGCCAAGGACTGCCCCGAGGGGTTTGCAGTATGTTTTCACTACAACCAGACCGGACACCGGAAGGTGGAGTGTCCACAGTTGCAGGGATCAGCTCAGGGAGTATGTTAGGGACCTGCCCCTACCGCCATCAGAGCTACCGGGAGTGGGCCAGTAAAGGCCGAGACGCCGAGGGTACGTGGGAGAGCATTTCAGTTGACCGCGGAGGAGGTCCGCGTAGCGCCCGATGTCATGGCTGGTATGTATTCTTTCGTGTATTTATTATAATGTTGAAATATTATGCTTATATTATGTTATGCGTAGGTACTTTTCTTGTGAATTCTGTACCTGCCTTGGTATTATTTGACTCGGGTGCGAGTCGGTCCTTTGTATCTCTGGCTTTTAGTCAGCACATCAGTATTAGTCGCGAGGCGTTGAGTCGGCCTCTAAGAGTTTCTATAGCTGACGGGAGGGCAATATATGCCACGGAGGTGATCCGTGGGTGCGTACTCGAGATTTTCGGTGTTGAGTTCCCGATTGATTTGGTTCCTATTTCCATGGGGGATGTTTGTGTCATCGTGGGCATGGACTGATTGAGCAAGTTCGGTGCGGTTATCGACTGCGAGCGACAGCTAGTGACCATACGAGACCCTAGTGGGGGAATTCTTACAGTGTACAGCGAGGGTACCCGTTCTGGATCAGTATTTTGTTCGGCCGCTAGGGTGAGCCAGTGTTTACAGCAGGGTTGTAAGGGTTTTGTGGCGTACGTGTCAGATACGCGGGTTGATTCCAGGAGGCCGAGGTCGGTGGAGGAGGTTCCTATAGTGCGTGAGTTTCCAGATGTTTTTCCATAGGAGTTGTCGGGTGTGCCTCCTGTGAGGCAAGTAGAGTTTGGTATTGATTTGGTCCTGGGGGCCGCACCTATCGCTAAGGTGCCTTATCGTCTTGCACCTCCAGAGATGCAAGAGCTATCCTCGCAGCTTCAGGAGCTGCTGGGGAAAGGGTTTATTCGGCCGAGTAGCTCGTCGTGGGGAGCGCCCATTCTGTTTGTAAAGAAGAAGGATGGTTCACACCGGATGTGTATTGATTACCGAGAGTTGAACAAGCTGACGGTCAAGAACCGTTACCCGTTGCCGAGGATCGACGATTTGTTCGACTAGTTGCAGGGAGCATCTTGGTTCTCCAAGATCGATTTGAGATCTGGATACCATCAGGTGAGGGTACAAGATGAGGACGTCCAGAAGACAACGTTTAGGACGCGTTATGGGCATTATGAGTTTGTGGTGATGCCTTTCGGGCTCACCAATGCTCCGGCAGTGTTCATGGATCTCATGAACCGGGTATGCAGGTCGATGTTGGATCGGTCGGTGATCGTATTTATTGATGACATTTTGGTATATTCGAGATCTAGGGAGCAGCATGAGGAGCATTTGAGGGAGATCTTCGGAGTTCTGAGATTGGAGAGGCTTTACGCCAAATTCTCCAAGTGTGATTTCTGGTTGCGAGAGGTCCAGTTCCTAGGACATCTTGTTAACCAGGATGGGATATTGGTCGATCCAGCCAAAGTGGAGGCAGTGATGAGGTGGGAGGTGCCAAGGTCACCCTCCGAGATCAGGATTTTTCTAGGGTTGGCCGGTTATTATCGGAGATTTATCAGGGATTTCTCTAAGATCGCAGTGCCACTCACTAAGTTGACCCGGAAGGGTGTTGCTTTTTCTTGGGTTCCTGAGCAGAAGGATTCCTTTGAGACGCTTCGCCAAAGGTTATGCAAGGCCCTGGTGTTAGCCCTCCCGGAGGGAATGGAGAACTTTGTTGTATACTGCGATGCATCGATTTTGGGGTTGGGAGCGGTACTGATGCAGAGAGGGCATGTGATAGCGTATGCATCGAGGCAGTTGAAGCCTCATGAGTTGAGGTATCCCACCCATTACCTAGAGTTGGGGGCAGTGGTGTTCGCCCTCAAGATTTGGCGCCATTATTTGTATGGGGTTCGGTGTACGATATACACGAACCATAAGAGTCTGAAGTATTTGATGGATCAGCCTAACCTAAATATGCGGCAGAGGAGGTGGTTGGATGTGGTTAAGGATTATGATTGTGAGATCATGTACCATCCGGGCAAGGCTAATGTGGTAGCCGACGCCCTGAGTCGTTGGGCGGAGAGTGCCCCGTTGCGAGGTGCATGTTTGCGTTTGACCGTGATGACTCCGGTGTTGGACACCATTCAAGGAGCACAGGCTGAGGCAGTGAGGTCGGAAAACCAGAAGAGAGAGCGAGTTGTTGGATTGGTATCGGAGTTCGTTACTGATGGTCGGGGGCTTATGACTTTTCAAGGGCGTATTTGGGTACCGTTCGTGGGAGGTACGCATGCCATTTTGACGGAAGAGGCTCATCGGTCGAAATTCTTGATCCACCCGGGGCCACTAAGATGTATTTGGATTTGAGGAAGGAGTATTCGTGGCCCTGTATGAAGAGAGATGTTGCGTGGTTCGTCGAGAGGTGCTTAACCTGCCGTAAGGTTAAGGCCGAACATTAGAGGCCGCATGGTAAGTTGCAACCATTGGAGGTTCCCGAATGGAAGTGGGAACAGATCACCATGGATTTTATCACCAAATTGCCAAGGACTGCTCGGGGAGTTGATGCAATTTGGGTGATTGTGGACAGGTTGACAAAGAGCGCTCACTTCCTTGCCATCAGTGAGAGTTCTTCCACGGAGAAGTTAACAGAGATTTATGTGAGGGAAGTGGTATCTCGGCATGGGGTGCCGATCTCGATTGTCTCCGACCGGGACGTGCGTTTCACTTCCAGATTCTGGAAGAAGTTCCATCAGGAGTTGGGTACTAGGCTACATTTTAGTACCACATATCACCCCCAGACAGACGGACAGAGTGAGCGGATGATTCAGACCCTCGAGGACATGTTCCGAGCATGTGTATTGGATTTTGGGGGAAGTTGGGATACGTATTTGCCGTTGACCGAGTTTTCTTACAACAATAGCCATCATTCGAGCATCGGTATGCCGCCCTTTGAGCTGTTGTACGGGAGGAAGTGTTGGACCCCCATTTGCTAGGGAGAAGTCGGGCAGCATGTTATGGGCAATACGGAGATAGTGCTTCAGACGACAGAGCAGATCCAGTAGGTCAGATAGAGGTTACTGACTACTCAGAGTCGACAGAAGGGTTATGCGGACAGACGCCGGTCCGAACTTGAGTTCCAGGTCGGTGATTTTGTGCTCCTCATGGTCTCTCCTTGGAAGGGAGTGATCCGATTCAGGAAGAGGGGCAAGTTGGGGCCCCGATATATCGGACCATTTTGGGTAGTCGCGAGGGTAGGCAAGGTAGCCTATCGCTTGGATTTGCCAGCAGAATTGGGGTAGATTCACGACACTTTCCATGTGTCGCAATTGCGGAAGTGTATAGCTGATGAGTCGGTAGTGGTTCCATTAGATGATATTCAGGTGGATGCGAGCCTGAATTATGCTGAGAGACCAGTGGCCATCAGAGATCGGAAAATCAAAGTTCTGAGGAACAAAGAGGTACCTTTGGTCTTGGTTCAGTGGCAGCATCGGAAGGGGTCCGAGATGATGTGGAAACCGGAGCATGAGATGCGAGAGCAGCATCCAGAGTTATTTGCAGAGTGAGACTTCGAGGTCGAAGTCTAGTTCTAGTGGGGGAGAATTGTAACAGCCCGGAATTTCCAGGTATTTATTTTGGAATTATTTATGAAAATTGTGAGTGGACTTGGCGAGTTGGAGCTCAAACTCGCCGAGTAGGATCGCGGATTCGAGCACGGGTTCGCGTCCGGACTCGACGAGTCCAAGGGTGGACTCGGCGAGTCCACGTTGTGTAGGGAAACCCTAATTTCCAGGGTTTGAGACCTATTTAAAGGGCCTTATGGCCGTCATTTGTGCTCACCCAACCCTTAGAGAGAAACCCTTGAGTGCTTGAACATTTGAGAGAGAAAGGAAGCATTCTTGACCATTGTTTGTGTCATTTAGCAAAGAAGGAGAAGATTCTAGGCAAGAGGAAGCAAAGGAGGTTGCTATTCTGTGGATTGGAAGCTCATATCATCAATCTAGAGGTATGGTTTCGATTTATCTTCTGTTTTGTGAAGTATAATGGGATTTAGGATTTCTTATGGACATTATTGGGTTGATTTGATGCCAAATAGTTCCCTTCTTGTGTTGAGGCTCTGGATCTAGATCCATAGAGGTCCAGAGAGCCTCACTCATCATGCTTTGTGTATAGCAATGGAGTTTATGACCTTGAGTTGTAATATTTGAGTCAAAAACATCATATATGGTCATATAGAGATTGTATGTGCATCAAGATAGTGACTTTACGTGCTAAATAATCTTGGAAGGACTGGATCTATGGGTTAATGGATTGGATTTGACCTTATGAGCAAGTTTGAGTCATTGCATGGCACGGACTCGCCGAGTCCGAAGAACAGACTCGGCTAGTAGTATGAATGTTGCCCGATCACATAGCGAGTGGTCTTGCCGAGTTGGGGAGGGTTGACTTAGTGAGTTAGGGGGAAGTCAGAGTGGACAGGTGGACTGAGTCAAGCTGGACTCACCGAGTTGTTCTTGAGACTCGGCGAGTTGAGTCGTGGTGGCCCCAGGACTCATGCCAGGTGGAACTCGTCGAGTTAGGAGGATACTCAACGTGTCAAGGGAGGATTTCAGGGAAATCAGTGTATACGCTCAAACTCGCCGAGTCACTATAGTGCACTCGCCGAGTTCGGTTAAAGTTGACCGTTGACCATTGACTAGCGTTGACCTAAGTTGACTTTTTAAGAGCAGTCAACCTTAGTTGGGAAAGTGTTAATTAGAGATGTATTGTGATTAGGAGGACTATAGCTCGGGAGATCGAGCACTAGTGATTTCAGGATTTACGACTTACCGATACACGCAAGGTGAGTCTTCTCACTATACTTTACCTTGAGTAGGTAACCAGAGTTATGTGACAGAGTATTTGTATGCTATGTATGTTATGTGTTGTATTGCATTATTTCTATGTGATTTATGCTGCGCATGTTTACAGAGTTAGAACCGTAAGGTTCACAGAGTTAGAACCTGAGGGTTCACAGAGTTGGGTGCACGGACCCATAGAGTTATAGCCTCGAGTGGCTAATAAGTGTTATATGCGGTATTTTGGGGAACTCACTAAGCATTGTGCTTACAGTGTTTGATGTTATTGTTTCAGGTACTAGTGACGACGGCGGGATGGCGCCGGCTTGATCCGTACACACACACGGAGTTTATACATTTGTGATCTTGGGATTTTGTATTTACTTGAATTGGATAATTAAATATGGTTGTTTTATGAATATTAAATGAATTATGTTTTATGAAAATTTGAATTTTTTTTTTTGAAATTTACGGTGTTACAATTTCGTATAAGAGCCTTGGTTTTAGGGATTCGGGTACACCTTCGGGAGTATTTGAACTCAAACTGAGGATTTGGAAAAATATTTTCAAAAGAGAATTAAAATTTTCTAAGAGTAAAAGATTTTGTTTGAGAAATGCAAGGAAGAAACGTGTTGACCGTTGACCATTGACCAGCGTTGACCTAAGTTGACTTGTTAAGAGTAGTCAACCTTAGTTGGGAAAGTGTTAATTAGAGATGTATTGTGATTAGGAGGACTATAGCTCAGGAGATCGAGCACTAGTGATTTCAGGATTTACGACTTACCGACACACGCAAGGTGAGTCTTCTCACTATACTTTACCTTGAGTAGGTAACCAGAGTTATGTGACAGGGTATTTGTATGCTATGTATGTTATGTGTTGTATTGCATTACTTCTATGTGATTTATGTTGCGCATGTTTATAGAGTTAGAACCGTAAGGTTCACAGAGTTAGAACCTGAGGGTTCACAGAGTTGGGTGCACAGACCCATAGAGTTATAGCCTTGAGTGGCTAATATGTGTTATATGAGGTATTTTGGGGAACTTACTAAGCTTTGTGCTTACAGTGTTTGATGTTATTGTTTCAGGTACTAGTGACGACCGCGGGAAGGCGCAGGCTTGATCCGTACACACACACGGAGTTTATACATTTGTGATCTTGGGATTTTTTATTTACTTGAATTGGATAATTAAATATGGTTGTTTTATGAATATTAAATGAATTATGTTTTATGAAAATTTGAAAAAAAATTGTTTTGAAATTTACGGTGTTACATCGATAGGTCACAGGAAGGGCTAGGACCATTATATGTTGTGTAGGTGCTAACTGTCTTTGTGACTTTTTTATTTGTATTATTTGGCTAGATCCATTGGTTTGGTGTAACACCGTGATTTTCAAGGCAAAATTTTCATTTAAATAATCAATTTAATATTAAAACACTTGTTTAAAATCTTATTCCTATTTGAATTACAAAACATAGTTCCATTTTCACTTGAATAGAAAACTAGGATCCTCCAAAATACAACTCTTTCTTTGGTGTGTACAATCGAGCCGGTGCCATCCCGCGTTACTGAAAGAACCTGAAACAACATAACATAAAACATTGTAAGCACGAAGCTTAGTGAGTTCCCCAATATACACCTTACGCACATACGCCTTTCCAGGCCCTGACCTTCCGGTCCACTGCACAATGCCTTCCGGCCCATGAGATAATCGCCTTCCGGCCCATAACGTATTGCCTTCCGGCCCATAGCACATTGCCTTCCCGCCCATAACATATTGCCTTCCGGCCCATATAAACATACACAGCACGCATAACAATTAACCTTACACATATAACACATATAACACATAACATATCCGACCTTTCGGTCACATAACGTATTGCCTTCCGGCCCATAACATATCTAACACGCATAGCAACTACCTTACCATTTATGGCACGTATAACACATATCACGTCCGACCTTCCGGTCACACAGTCAAACCCTTCCGGGTACAGTATAGTGAGAAGACTCACCTTGTGGATACTGGAAATTAGCAACTCCTGAAATCACTTGCACTTGATCCGCCGAGCTTCAAGCTCCCTCGGTAATGTATTCTCTTATTAATACTTTTATCTTTCAAGACAACTGACCCTAAGAAATTACACATAGGTCAACTCTGGTCAACGGTCCACGGTCAACTCGACCGGACTCGGCGAGTACTCTGGCGACTCGGCGAGTCTAGTCGTCCTCCAATCCTCTAAGTTTTCCCTTCTACTCGTCGAGTATCCTCCTTGAACCGACGAGTTACTCCTGGAAGAATCGCGAGGCCACCCCGACTCCACTCGCCGAGTCTGATGAACAACTCGACGAGTCCCAGTTATTCTTCAAGCTACTCGCCGAGTCTGCTCATCTGACTCGGCGAGTCCATGCCATGCAGTCGCGCAAACTGCTTCCTAAGGTCATAACTGCTCTGACCATTCATAGGTCTGGCCTTCCTCGACTGGTCCATTACATAAGGTCTTCATTTAGGTGCTCATGATACACCCCAAGACTTATAATTTACATGTTGACCTAAGGCATAAGGATTTCAATCCAAAACCTTCACCAATTCCCGAAATGCACAGACATGGGATATTTTGGACCTCCAAGGGTCCTAATACAGGGTTACAATCGTTTGGGGAACAAGGGTAACATTCAATCTATCCATAAAAGGGTTCCATAAACCCTAATTCTCTAAATACATCACCATAGCAGAGTATACACGAATCCTTACCTGGATAATGTGCTCTCTGTATCTCCAATCCTCAGAATGTGATTCCCTTGCTGTTCCTTTAGCCAAACCCTTCTCTTCCTTGCACAATAACTTCTTCAAGACCACCAATGGCCTTCAATCCTTGCTCCAGATGCACACAACCGATTAGGGTTCTTCTCAGTAGGCTAAAGACGGAAAATGACGGCCTATAAGTTCATTATATACGTCCCAAACCTAAACGACTAGGGTTTTCGCTAAACAGCGCAGACTCGCCGAGTCCCTATCTGACTCGTCGAGTCCAGTCGCGAACCCGCGACCAGGTCTGCGATCCTACTCGGCGAGTCTGGCTCCAACTCGCCGAGTCCCCCCTTTAAAACACCCCAAAATGTAATTTTAACAATACTTGAGATTTCGGGCTGTTACAATTCTCCCCCACTAGAATCAGACTTCGCCCTCGAAGTCTCACTCTGAAAATAGTCCCGGGTGCTGCTCCCGCATCTCATGTTCCGGCTCCCCAGTCACTTCCGATCCCTTCCGAGGTTGCCACTGAACCAATACCAGAGGTACCTCCTTGTTCCTCAGAACCTTGATCTTCCGATCCCTGATGGCCACTGGCCTCTCAGCGTAACTCAGGCTCGCATCCACCTAATTGTTCTCTAGTGGAACCACTGCTGACTCATCGGCTATACACTTCTTCAATTGCGACACATGAAAAGTGTCATGGATCCATCCCAATTCCGTTGGAAGCTCCAAACGGTAGGCCACCCGTCCTACCCTCGCATTTTCACGAAAAGACCCAACATACCGGGGCCCCAACTTGCCCCTCTTCCTGAATCGAATCACCCCTTTCCAAGGAGAGACCGTCAGAAGTACGAAGTCGCCGACCTGAAATACATGCTCGTAACGGCGTATGTCTGCATAACTTTCCTGTCAACTCTAGGCGATCAATAACCTCTGTTTAACCCGCTGAATCTGCTCTGTCGACTAAAGCACGATCTCTGTACTGCCCACCACTAATTGTAACCGAGAATTACCCACAATGCAACTCTGCTCCAAATCTCCACGATCACTTGACTCATAAGGGTTAGGAAACCATGAATCACCGGATCCCCGATCCAAAGCCCACTTTATCCATTTCGGAATGACTGCGAGATCCATTCTCACTCTCAGAGCAACTCTCACGAGTTCTCCTCTTGCAAACACATACACATGCTGCACTAGCCCCAACATACCTTTCTCTTCCCTTACCTAGGGAAATCCGCTTGACAACCTTGCCACTACTCCATGTATTACACATGCTCTGGATCTGCTCGCAAGGACTCTCGGGTCCATGCATTACCTTTCCTCAGCGAATGAGGGTCCGGCATCACCTTCCATGCAATAGCTCAAAGGGCGGCATACCAATGCACTAATGATGGCTGTTGATATGGGACAACTCAACCAATGATAAATACGTACCGTGGCTTTCTCCGAAATCTAATACACATGCCCGAAGCATGTCTTCGAGCGTCTGAATCGTTCACCCTCTCTAAAGTGTCCTCAGATGTCATCATGATAAGCTCATTTCCCATGTTCCTCTTCAAGACTGAGTACCAGATCAACTTTTGGCTCCACATCTGAGCCCCCAACGGTCACCCATATCGTGATCCAAATATCCCACTAACTTTTCTCCCCGTGACCACTATCCCGACCCAGTGACACGCAAGTCACCAAATCCTCTTTTCCTCATGCGAGAAAATATAATCCAACCGAGGATCGTCTCGACTCAAATCTGTGGTTACTGCTGCGCGTATTCCTTGCGTATCTCACCGCATCTCCCGATAGAGACGGAGACCCCCGTCTCGCCCCCGACTCAACATCCAAGCTCCAAAAACTCAATACCAGGGCTACCCAAACTCGAAACTCTTCCACCTCATACACTGCTCGAAAATATTCCAACGTCGAAATTCTCTTGCCATCTAGTGAGTACTGCAACTCCACGCAGTATCACAACACCCTCTGACTAGTGAGTACTGCGACTCGAATATCCATCACAGACCCTGGAGGCAATCAACATAACAAATGCCCACCTTTACGAAAATCCACTCTTTCAAATAATCTCCCTGAATTTCCATACTCGAGGGCTCCTACTGGATTCATAGATACTTGATATACCACAAGTCGATTCAATTCAAGATTCACGAGTAACTCCGAAATAAAGATATCATACCCGGATATCCCAGAATACTGCCACAACCACTGGTCTCCTGCCCCAAACATCATGTAAACACAAAATACATTCCTTCTGAACCCATAATTAAATCTATATTTTTCCCACCTTACAACTTCGGTGCATCTAATTTCTCGATTGGAATACGAGATAACGCCGACGTTACGAAATATGCTGATAATCCTCCGAATCCCTTTTTCCCCGACACTCAAAATCCAAACAAGGATGCGCATACCGACCCAATCATTCTCTATCTACTTGCAACGACACCAAACACCTATCATGGATACATTCGTTCTCCTCCTCGAGTACTTCCCGCATTAACTCACTCTGACCCTTTTTCTCGATCACCGACACCTCTAGTCTCATGATTTCTTACAGCATATCTCTATACTTCACTTATAACCACTCTTGACAAATCTTTACTTTCTTACATACTGCACCCGGTTCTCCCCCACTTAGAGTTCGAACCATCACCAATTAGCACTCAACCAACCCACGACTATTTTTCACCAGCGAAATCGCACCTGCTCCGAGGAAGTGCTATGCAACGCCCGATAATTCCCCCCTTAAGGAAGTCAGTCAACCATCTATACCCTGAACCTCTGATTAACTCTCCAAGAACTTCTCCTCACGACTGCCTCTAATCGTTCCAAATCCCATACCAATCTAACACTAAGCATCTGAACTGCTCGATAACATCTCTGGCTCATAGACTGCACCGCAAAAACATTGTTCCTCTCACCTCAACTCATCAACCAATGTTCCAACCCGGAATTGTCCCAAGGACAGGGACCCACTCCCAACATAGACGAAAACTCTCTGCACTGCAAAACTCGACTGAACTCCCCACTGCTACCACTATAACACAACCTACTATTCCCAATTAGGTGTGGTGTGGTCCTCGACTACCTCAGTCCCAACTGACTGTCTGCTCACGATAAGTCACTGCCTCGCGGCACACCTGCTACCTGATACTCTGAGGGAAATCATTATCGATAACAACCTGCAGGGTGTATTCCCAATCCAAAACTAAAACATCAGGCCTCTCGTGTCTTGCACACGAACATAATGGCACCACCCACCTAGAAGGTGACCTCTCCTCTATCGACTGATTGCTCGACTCAACCAAAATTTTCCTCTGTCTTTAACTCCTTACCAAAATAATCTGATAGGCACTCGCCTTTCCCCTCGAGGAACGCCTCTCCATACTCAATCATGGTCTACAGGCCTAAAACCCATAGCGTCCGATCTCTACCTCATCGATCATGACCGGATAACAAAATAGTCACAAGCATCATCCACTACGAACCATGGTACTCATCCCATGACATCCCTTCTCAATCTGCTCTGGTGTATGGTACCCGATCCATAGCATCACTCCTCAATCTGCTCCGATGTATGGTACTCGAACCACAACATCTATCCTCAATCTGTTCTGATGTATGGTACCCGGACCATAACATCACTCCGCAATCCGCTCCGATGTATGGTACTCGAACCACAGCATCTATCCTCAATCTGTTCCGATGTATGGTACCCGGACCATAACATCACTCCGCAATCTGCTCCGATGTATGGTACTCGAACCATAACATCACTCCTCATCCCGTTCCTTAGGACCTTCAGAATGCTCCCTGTATCAAGTATGGGTCCTCTGCTTTTAGTAGTACGGGCCCATACTACCTGCCACATCTACCCATACTTTCCACACGGACCATCCCAGAGTTCCTAAGTAGCTGATCGACCTGCTCTTTCACCAATCCCATCGCGCGTGCTCGCTCCCCAGCGAAATCCTCTACTCTACTAGCGCACTCATCTGGCTAGGTTTACTCCCTAGTCCCTTCCGTCGTCCTCCCACTTCTTTGCTATCAGCTGCTGAAGAGCTCCTAATGATGCCAGCCATCTACCTCCTGAATATCGTCATACTCACTTAGTAGCTGACTCCCATCATCGAGAATTCCACAAAGCACAAAGCAAGCAGCATTCGAGCATCGAAGAATACATATGACTCCCTATCTGTGATAGCTCCACCTTCTCAGCTCATCCTCGGAAGTACCACTGAACTCTGTAGCTCTACCCCTCGTGCGTTCTAACTAGATACCCTCACTCATCACATACACACAAAAGAATAACGCACATATAACAACAAACCCTAGGCTAAGGCATCACAAATCAGGCCACTCTAGTCCTAAGATATGAAATACCTAGCCTGTCTCTAGCATGCAATAATATCTCATAAAGTGCATCATAGATATTTCATAACACAAAAGTAAGGGTATTTTGGGAAATCACCGTTTGGCTCTGGCTGATTGTACACACTGCTCTTTCTTGCTTTCTCTTTGAACTCTTATTCACTTTTAGAAAACTATTTATTTGAAAACTTTTTCTTACTTCCTCAGTTTGAGTCCAGATTTACCCGAAGGCGTATCCGAATCCCTCAAACCAAGGCTCTGATACCAATTTGTAACACCGTGATTTTCAAGGCAAAATTTTCATTTAAACAAGTGTTTTAATATTAAATTGATTATTTAAATGAAAATTTTGCCTTGAAAATCACGGTGTTACATTTGGCAAGGATAGGCCAATTATGGTGCGTTGGGCCCAATATGCGCGCTACGCCGAATGGTATGTATAGTATGTGGTATTTTGGGGAACTCACTAAGCTTCGTGCTTATAGTTTTATTGTTATGGTTTCAGGTACTTCCGGTTCAAAAGGGAAGGACCTGATTTGATCACATCGCATCCACCCATGTTTCCACATCATGATGATTTTGGGATTGTACTCTAATAACTGTTTTCTCATAAAAGTACTTCTATAAATTTGGATAAGAAATCATTGAATGTTGACTTAAAGATAAATAATGTTTTGGTTTAATTAAAAATGAAATTTTTACCTCATAATTTTAGGTCATTACACGGGTAATGTGTATTTAGACATATTTGTTGCAGATCGTAAGAGAGATCTGTCTGCATGAAACTCAAGTATTGAAGACTGTAATCAAGGTTGCAACATATAGTGGGGACGTATGATCCAATTTTGATAGAGTATCAGTAGGTGTATGACTTAGGCTGAAATTCAACATGCTTCCCCCCTCAAGGATTTCAAGGGAATATTTGTGACGAGAGAAGATAATTTCAACATCATTTTTATTGGATTGGTGTCTAAGTCCATAACTATTTTGGTATGTACTTGACCCGATGGTGCATGGTCCTTTTGGGTTGCCTTCACCAAAGCAACTTGATAGGATGAATTATGGAGAGTAAGGATTAAATATGACTTATTAATGTATTATGAGAATAATATATTAAAGGAGAAATCATATTGTTGAATTAATATTAGTTAATAATTAATTGGTAATTAGTTTTGTGACTAAAAGAGATTAATTAAACTTAAGGGACTGGAATTGTAATTATAAGATAATTATGATTTGGGCCATGGATTGCCTTATATTAAGGGATGGACAAATTCTAATGGGAAACCCATAAGGAAAACATCCATGGGCTTAATTAAAGGAGTCTATGGGTTGCTTAGGGCTTAAGCATTCATATTAGGGTTTCCTTGTTAGATAACCCTAATAGCCCAAATATATAAAGATCCCTTAAGGCACAAAAACGTGGCTAATCTTCTTGTTAGGGTTTACACATGTTTTTGGCAGCCTCCAACCTATCTCCTCTTCATCCTCTTGCTTATGGTGTTTGTGAGCCATTAGAGGAGTGACACTTGTGACTCTAAGCCTTCCAAAGTCAATACAAGGAGGAATTGGGATTGTTATTGCTACATAACAATCAAGGTATGATCTTAAACCTAATTACATATTAATATGATTACTTGAATGCTAGAATTAGGGTTTATAGTCTTGGATTCAAAGCATGTACAATAGAGAAACCTAGATCCAAGCATTAGGGTTTGTATGAGCACATAGGATGTCTAATGACCGAAACCCATCAGTGGTATCAGAGCCTAGCTTGGTTTTAATTGTATTGATGCATTGTATAACTGGAAAATTCAATTTTTTGGATTCTGGAGGCTGGACTCGCCGAGTCCATGCAGACTCGACGAGTCCATGCTTGACTCGACGAGTCAACTCGTCAGATTATGCTTATCTCGGGATTTCTTGCTGTTTTTGCATCAGGATAGTTACCTTATCATATTAGATCAATATAAATCCGATTTTACGATATATATGACTATATTCTTGATCTAATTAAAGATAATTATCAATTAATAAGATAATTGTTTCCTTATAAGATAATTGATTAATTATTTTGAGTAAATTGATAAATTGTTTTGCAAGAAATCATTAAATAAATCAAATATGGATAATTATGTGATTAAATGTTAATTTAAAATTATTTGTTATTTGATCCTTGTTGTTATGAAAGGTTTCATATTTTCCCCTTTAGGTTTTATAGTTTAAATTTGAACCCAAAAGTTTTGAAGTTTTGAAATTTAAATAGTTAAAACCCTAATGTTTTGAAAAGGGTTTCAAAACTTGCCCTCAAGTTTTGGAATTTAAAAGTTGATTAAAAGTTAATTAGGAATGTTAAATTCTAAAAGCCTAGTAATGTTTTGAAAAGTTCAAATACACCCTTATGGTTTTATTAATTAATTAAGGAGTATAATTAAAAGCGATTTAATAAATTCATAAAAGTTTAGGTTAACCATTTAATTGAATTAAAAGTGTAATTGTTAAAGTTAACCACATAGTATTTTAAAAGTATAAAATGCACCCTATACTATATAATATTAAAAGTCTAACATTATATATATGTATGAGTAAAAGTCAGTCTTACCGTTAGTAGGCCTCATTCACGAAGCTGGTCTATAAGGGGTGTTTAAGGAAATTGCCTATAAAATGGCGATTGAATGGGTATCCACTCTTACCCACCGCACTCTTGACTAGTGGAGGGTCGTTAGCTGAACGGGTAGGATAGGACGAAACCTTCCATTATAAGTATAATGAATTACTAAAGTAACTAAATGTTTTTCTAATTCCCAATCTTAATTACTTAGGGAAAGTTAATTGATGCAATTCCATGAAATTACACTTTGTGCCCTTGCAAAGACGTTAGTGGAGCGTGTGTGGTTTACCGACACACTAAATGGTTCTAAGCAAAGGTAGCAAAGGGTGACTAAATGTTTGTCATAGTTCGGTGGAGCGTGTGTGGTTTACCGGCACATCTAATAGGTGACTGTAACATGTGAGGGCACCATGTAAGTTTTCATGGTTATTCACACCCGCTTTGTGATCCTCGGCATCCCAGTCACAAACAAGAGGGGCGTATCGAGATTTAAACATGCCATTGAAAGTTCAATGAATCTCAAAGGATCTAGGAGTTTTCATAGATTTAAAACTTAAATTTCTTTTTCGTTTTTCATGGTGGAAATTAGTGAATCGTCATTCACTTGCCTTCAAATGTTCTGCAATTTGGGTTACGGTATCCCTCTCCCGAGTTGTAGAATATTGTGTTGGGTCCTAGCCTTGGAATTTCATTTGGGTGATTTACCAAGGACTCAATCAATCAACTAACTTGAATTTGTTTTCTCCCGTTTTGTAGATGTCAAAGTTCGACAACTATGGTCTTCCCAAATCCCGTGGACCAAGCATTCCACATGAAGATGATATTCCACGATTCGATCGAGGAACAAGAAATCATGCTTCACTTCCTCCTCCTCCTCCAATTATTCTCCCTAACCCACAAGATTGTAAAACTGAAAGGTTCAATATCACTCGAGCCCTTTTTGGCAAGTAAACATAAAGAAGGAAAGTCGGTGTGTGCACACGTCTTAGGGATGAAGTCACACTGTTGGGATCCGTTGTCTGTGAGGAAATGGCTGTTAATTGGGTTCTTCAGTCACTTCCTAACTCATATAGTGAGTTCGTAAGAGAGTACTATATGATGAACCGCGACGTGACCCTTATAGATCTCACATATATGCTTATTGCTGCTGAATCAACAATGGTTTGGCGCAATAGAAAAGCAAAGTTGATTGGTGAATCTGCCTTCGAGACCTCTATGGATATAGACAATGGCAACGAAAGACATGCTATGATTGAAAAGATTTATCATAAGAGAAAGGCGATGTCTGAAGTAGTTCCATGTCCTATTCCAAAAAGAGTCAATTTGCTTTTATTGCCAAGAGAAGGGGCATTAGTAACGAAGCTGCCCTATTTACCTAAGAGATCTAAGAGATGGGAGAGTCGAAACGTATGGCTCTAATTTAGGTAAAATCCATTGACTAACTCTTTTAGGCTTCATTCTAGATTCTGAGTACATAATGTGATAAGATTACAATTGATGTTTAGAAGGATCAAAGAAAAGAAAAGAAGCTTAAGGGAAGAAGTGAGCAGAATCTAACCGTGAAGGAATGGATTTCGATCGCGTTTCTCGAAGATTAGATTCTTGAGCTACTACTTAGAGTTAGAATTAGATTGCTAAGAAAGATGTATTAGCATATGTTTTTCAATGAGTTGCATTGTAAGGACAAATTTTTCCGCAATAAAATAAATTTTTGATTTTAAATTTTATTTATTTATTCTTACAATGGCGTGTATGAAAAATTGATGTTAAAATTATTAGCAATAATGGATTTGTTTCTTATTGTGTTATGGAAAGTCAAGAATTTACCAAATAGGGAGAGTTTCTCATCGCCCAAGTTTCAATTGGACAGAAACTTGGAATCATGGTTGCACGATGAATGAGAAATTTCATATTTGGAAATTAGACTAATTCATTGACAAAGTGTCAAGTGAAGGACTAGGAGATCGAGTACACAAAGTTGTGTGTTGATCAAGTTCACCATAAGAGTGACAAAGATATTCGTCATGATTTACTAAAGGCTTAGTAAATATGATTACACTTACAAGATTAAGTGTAATTTTGAATTGATTAAAGGGTTTAGATCAATAGCAAAACGAATAAGAAGAATCAAGTAGGCAGAAAGATAAGAGTTTCTCCATTCTAAGAATAAGGGAGAGTAGCTTTTATGCTTTATGATAGGTCTTAATGATTAAGAACCATATCTCAATTGATCCTCTAAGTGAGTCTTGGTACAATTGTATGTCCAAGAAGAGGAATCAAAGATTGAAGAAATGGTCAAATCAAGAAGTCAATCATACTTCGTTCCAAAACAAGTCTTAAAGTCAAGATTGTGACATTGAGTGAATAGTATTAAGAAGGTTTATAACATTCATCAATTGTGGAAAGTTGTGATGTCTTGGATAAGACAAAGACCAACTAATACCAAAATTATGAAGTGTTTTGTTTTGATAAAAGCTACACTAACTCTTGAATATTTGTTTGTCTATTTTATGTTTTGATAAGAGAATCGAATATGTCAAGGAGTCAGTGGGAGTCTTAATAGTCTTGAAAAGTTTCAAGAACAAATCAAATAAACCTTATCGATCATCACTAGCACACGAGTTGAGGTTTACAACCCATCGTGAAGACATTATTTTGTTTTCGTGCCAATCCAATCGAGTTAATTATGCATGTGAGTCCTATGAGTTCTCATTTGAATGCATAAAAAGCAAGGACCTTGATCAATGGAAAGTACATTGATAGGAAAAGGTGAGCTGCTTAACTACTTGGAAGACGTGGTGGGTAGCTGTGCTACCATAAGGCAAAAAATCAAGATTAAGAAAGTTCGATCCATATGAGTTTGAATTTGTCGTAAACTTTGGTTTTTAACAAATTCACAGGGATAGGAACACATACACCAATTAAATCTAAGTGTCATAAGATTTCCTCCTTCATGAAAATGATTGTGAGAAAATGCTTTCACTAAGAAAGATTTTAAGAAGATAGTGATTGTAAAATTGCATTCTCGAATTCGATTATGGTTACGGCATCCCTTTCCATAATCTGAGGTTTGGCAATTAGTCTTATTTGTTTAGACACACATATGAACTATCGAAGGCAAAGGTGTATAAATTCAAGAAGCCTTGATAAAAGATTATCAAAGCACTAAGTATTAGAAACATGAACTTAAGAAATTCAATAAGTATTATTTTTCTGAAAGTTAAGATGTTTATGAATACATGTCGAAGCTAGTGGGAGCATAAGTGTTATGTTTTATAATAATCATCATGATAGTGGGAGCATAAATGTTATGATTGTATGATTATTAAGGCACCTATTGCATAGTTGGCAATATTAATTATAGAAAACAAGAGTCATACTTTGCAAAGTTGTAAGAGTTGAAAGGTTGTTTTGCTATAATTAAGGGAGAGAATATTATGCTTCATTTCAAATCTAAAGGATTAGGTTGAGAATTGTTAATAAACTTAGTCAAGGGTACATAGTGTGTTCTTAAAATTTCGATTATGATTACGGAATTCCTTTTCACAATTCGAATTTTGAGAACATAGCAAATAAAACGTTGTGCATCGTGTCCCATACGCTTCAGGTATAAGATCGATTGCAAATGCTTTAATATTTGACCATTCTAAAATTTTCCAAATGTCTAGTGCATTTAGAGGGAAAAGGGACTAGAATTGGTTTTGACAAATATAATTAAACAACTATCAAAGGACAATCCAAAGTTCGACGAGGATTGGTTGCTTATGAGTAGTTGGAAGCATGGTATTAATGGACCATATTGACATTATGATGAATAGAAAAGATTCTATTAAGTAATTAGTTGTCATATGGAAAATATGGAAGTGTGTCCATATTAGGAAGTAAATATTGAAAATCTATGACTAGATTAGAAACCTTTATGAAAAAGGATGTTCAAAGGAATGTACTTTGAGTGAGAGACATCATATCTAAGGAATTGTCTTGTAACAATCTACGTTAGAGGACTTTGTAATATCATTGGCAATAGTCTTTGAGACTTTGGTGCAGTGACATTACAAAAGGATCGTTGCATAAAGTGTTAGAATCTAGTATATTCTATAAGTAACAAGAATTTGATATTCTTACACTTAAGAAAATGGATTTGGAGTTGTAAAATGAGAATGATTGGAAATGTGTTCAATTTGTCTATTTCACAAAGTAAAAACCATAGGTAAACATTGTGTGCATGCTAGGAGCATGGGACAAGTGTAATAATTCAAGTATAAAGTTGATTACCCGAAACGACAAATAATGAGTAATCGATATGGTGATAAATAAAACGTGTTTTGTTTATACTCAAAGGTTTGAGGCCATATGGGATTAGTATTATTCTTGTGTTTCACCTTGCATGTTTTGACTTCCAGAATAATTGAGTTTATTAAGAATAATCGAATTATTCGAACGGGCCACAGTCGTTCATATGTTGGAAGTAGATATGAATGAAGATTGTCGTGAATTGGTGTGTGGATTGTCTAAAAGAGTATTAGACATAAGCAAATGTTTGCTGCAACGTTCATGAGTGCTTATGAATATGATTTGAGCATTGGATTAAACCCACGCTCACTTGGATCACTATCTCGAGTGATTAGTGAGACGATAACATCTTATATTCTTGAAACCAAGATGTGTGAGTTGTATCTTGCTAATCGGTTGCACATTGATAATATGTAAACGCACTAGTAACTTGGTGTTATAAAACATATTGTTGTGTGTGATTTGGTTAGTGAGTGCAAGCAAGGATTGTATCAAAGTTTATCCGTTCCTTTTATCCAAGGTAGGATAAAAGCGATATCTTTGGGCCCCTCGATGGTTTAGTGATGACAAACGTAAATGCTTGGTCGGGCTAGGGCTAATTTGATTTGTTCAGTTAGTCTGTCATCAAAAATCAGAAATCGAGAAGTAGTACAAAGAGAATGATTAGAAATCATATCTCAAACGATATCAAGAATGGAGGAATATATGACCCCTTATCTAAGGACACGCGTATCTGATGTGATCAGAGTTGACAGCGGCTTTGGAAAGCTACGATTGCAGATCAGGATCTGAAGTCATACGCAGAATAGTTGTTAGACTTATCCAAGTGGGAGACTGTTGGATTAGTGTCTAAGTCCATAACTATTTTGGTATGTACTTGACCCGATGGTGCATGGTCCTTTTGGGTTTCCTTCACCAAAGAAACTTGATAGGATGAATTATGGAGAGTAAGGATTAAATATGATTTATTAATGTATTATGAGAATAATATATTAAAGGAGAAATCATATTGTTTAATTAATATTAGTCAATAATTAATTGGTAATTAGTTTTGTGACTAAAAGAGATTAATTAAACTTAAGGGACTGGAATTCTAATTATAAGATAATTATGATTTGGGCCATGGATTGCCTTATATTAAGGCATGGACGAATTCTAATGGGAAACCCATAAGTAAATCGTCCATGGGCTTAATTAAAGGAGTCTATGGGTTGCTTAGGGCTTAAGCATTCATATTAGGGTTTCCTTGTTAGATAACCCTAATAGCCCAAATATATAAAGATCCCTTAAGGCTCAAAAACGTGGCTAAGCTTCTTGTTAGGGTTTACACACGTTTTTGGCAGCCTCTAACCTATCTCCTCTTCATCCTCTTGCTTATGGTGTTTGTGAGCCATTAGAGGAGTGACACTTGTGACTCTAAGCCTTTCAAAGTCAATACAAGGAGGAATTGGGATTGTTATTGCTACATAACAATCAAGGTATGATCATAAACCTAATTACATATTAATATGATTACTTGAATGCTAGAATTAGGGTTTATAGTCTTGGATTCAAAGCATGTACAATAGAGAAACCTAGATCCAAGCATTAGGGTTTGTATGAGCACATAGGATGTCTTATGACCAAAACCCATCAATTTTGTGTAGCCGAAATACCCAAAAGTAAGAGGTTGTCAAGATAGGTCATGGAAAATACTATGGCTAATAAAGTGATGGAACGACTTGGGAGATCAGTTGATGATGTTTTCAAGACTATATTGTCAACATATAATAACAAAAAAGTAGTAGCATCATCGTTCCTAAAAATTAATAATGAGTAGTTGGACTTGTTGTGGAAAAAATTGATAAGAGTAATACATGTAGCAATTTGATGAAACAAAGCTCTTAGTGTTTGCTTAATCCCAAAGAGAGACTTTTGTGGGTGTAAAACATAGTTTGTATGAATAGAATCCTGTAATCCCCAACTTTTGATGCATGTATATAGTCTCATTGAGTCAATCGTGCAAGAAAACATTCTTGAGATCAAGTTGGTGTAACGTCCATTGTCAAAAGATGGAAAAGTTCAAGATAGTTTGTATGGTATCTGTTTTAAGAACCGGATTAAATTTCTCATCATAATCAATCCCAAGCCATTAACTTTTTTCGTTTTCGACTAACTGCACTTTTGTACCGATCCAATATATCATCACCTTGGTAATTTTTTTGAAATAACCATATTGACTATAGAAAATTAACTTCACGTGGTCTTCGAACAAGAACCATAATTGTGTTAGCAATAAGAGAATTATATTTAGCCTTCATGTCAACAATCTTGTTAGGGTCACATAGGGCATGATGGGAAGATTGGGTATAGATGACTCGATAGTGGTGTCGAGATTTAGTTTTTCGATTGATTTAGAGATTCCTGTTTTGGATTTTGTGGTCATTTGGTTAGCTATAATTGTGGCTTGGGTGATGGGTGGGGTGGGTTAGTTTATTGTGGGCACTGTTGTAAAAATCCAGACTAGGTCCCAATTAATCTCTAGGCGCTACTCGAGCGATTAGATGGCGCCTAGCGATTAATCCATGCATACATAATGAGTGAAACATTAGAAAACGATGAAATGTTAAAATTTTGAAGATGTTTTATTTCCATGGAAACTATTTGAGGCATGATTAATGTTGTATTAATCATATTAACCTATTTTCTTATCCTATTAGTGGTATTTACAAACTTTGATATGATACTAGTCATATTTATTTTTTTAAAATTCAACAAATTAGCAATTAATGGTCCCCGATTAATCTCCGCCTAGCCAATTAATCCCTTGACCCTAGTCCACCGACTAGCTAACATCGAGCGTTTTTTACAACCTTGATTATGGGTTAAGATGAGATGCTTGAAAAGTAGGGTTGGTTGGAGATGTGTAGAAGTATGAGGATGGTGGGCTTAGAGGTTATACGAATACATTGGTTAATAGAGTGGGCTAAATACAACATAAATGATAAAACAACTATGTACACTAATAAGAAACTTGGTATTTCTGTACCATCATTTTTAATTATTTGTTAATTCGAATATCATGTTCTAACTATTTTTTTGCCTATTTTTCTACTTGGACTTTGCAAGGGTAAAACATAGTTATATTCTTTATATATATATATATATATATATATATATATATATATATATATATATATATATATATATATATATATATATATATTTACAGTTCCTTTAGGAACAGTGTTATATATATATATATATATATATATATATATATATATATATATATATATATATATATATATTTACAGTTCCTTGATGGTACCACATGTCACATAAAAGTATTACTAATCGACATTTTTGGGTGGAAAGGTAAGAGCAAAGGGTTCCCGGTGAAACCATCCTTAAACCTTCAACATTCCTTCTCCGATCATCTCACAGTCATCACCAGCACCCTAGATGCCATATTTTCACCACCTACGTCTTTCAGAGCCATAATCATAGGTCGTGGCTTCGTATTCATGGAAACCGTCCTCATCTAAATCCTTCTTGTCTATCTTTGATTTCATTTTTTCCCCACAACTCTCAGTAGGAGTCGATGGGTACTAGGGTTCGTCTTACGAGATTAGGGTTCGTTCTTTGCAACTACGCCACCAAACACATGAAATGTCAGTGGACCAAAGGCAGAGTGAAATCAAAGTGGGAACTATTGACAGAATAAGGAGAGAAAGAGGATGAAGGTAGCAACTACGAGTGGAGGTAAATTTGTTTTTGTCTTTGAATTTCTGTTTAGGGTTATCGGTTATCTATTAAAATTTGATATTAGAGTTTCGTTAGTATTGGGATTTAGATTGAAAGTTTTTAACTTACATCTTATCCATTGACTGGTTTTTAGCAAAGAACAACTACATTTTTCATTCTTAAATGAATGAAAGCAATCCTACATATGTTGTTCGTCATATGATGTTGATTTCTTTCCATTTTCATCCCTCATGATATATGTAATTCTTAATCAAACTTTCACATACGACCAATCTTTTTCATGTTTTAAAACGATGACTATTTTTTTTGTGTTTCTTAATTTTACAAAGGGTGTTGCAGATTTTTATGTGTTGCACGTTTGATTGCTTACTTGCTTGGTGCAAAAATTCATGTGGTCCTCTGGTCTTTGGGCTGCGAAAACTCCGGGATGCTATCATATTGTAATGAAATTCATAGCTAGTACCTGTGGCCTTGGAGGTATTCAACCACATACAACTAAGAATCATGGATTCAACTTCACCCAGTCAAGTATAATTATAGTTGTTGTTGATTTCGTATTTGTAACACCAGTCAAAATAGGTAAGAAACAATCACATGTGATTATGCCAATCATGTAATGTGATTTTGTTAAACTAGTAAAGTGACAAACTTTCTATATAATTCATGATAAAGTATGAACTTTCATACATATTTATGATACAACTCAAAGTATACATCCACACGATTCCAAAAATATAGAGAACATCTAAATCTGACTTCGCGTGAAGAAGTTATGATAAACCGAACACTATAAATCTCTATAATTAGAGAAATTTAAAATAGACTTAGAATTAGCTATTTAAGTCTAAAACAGAGTTGTAGTACTCGTAAATACCTACGGGTGCATATAAAGAACGTCAAAAACGGAGTTCGTATGCAAAAGTTATGGCATTCCGAAGATTTAGCTTTTAAAAACCCTAAACTAGCTAATTCACAACGTCAGTTTTATGACGCTCAACATAACTCGGAATCTAGAAGCTGCGAGAGGATAAGATCCAATTCACGATGTGAGTTTTATGACACTCACGAAGTGAGAAGTAATTATGTCATAAATCGGAATCTAGAAGCTGCGAGAGGATAAGATGCAAAATTCACGATGTGAGTTTTATGACACTCACGACGTGAGGAGTCACATGGTCACCTTTTGAAGCTAGGGACGCAAATGGCAAGTCTACGGAGTGAATCATGAGACTCACGACGTGAGTTTTATGACACTCATGACGTGAGTTTTATGACACTCACGACGTGAGTGTCATAAAATCTTACTATAAATAGAGGCTTCAACCCATTCACTTCCTTACACAATTTCCTTTCTTCCTCTCTTACTTGTTGAACCCTCTTGCATCCCAAGCCCCGACAAACTCGAATGCTGAGTGTTTCGCTTAGATATTATAAAAATCACGCTACTAAGGTGAGTTTCATGGCCCTACTTTCTAATATTTTCGGGGGAAAACACATGCTAAATATTATATATACGTTATTATTATGTCTATATGATAGTATATCAGTATCAACGTAGATAGTTATAATTACCGGGATATAGTTATTTCATTTATGAAAATATACAACTATCGTAACGTTGTTAACATGTTATTGTTATAGTAGTATATTAATGTAGATCTTGAGTTATACTTAGGATTCTATATATATTTTTTGTGCGATATAGTTCCGAAGTTATATTTAGAAGTTCTATATGTTAAGTTATATAGTATGTTGCAATTAATAGTTTTATGTCAAGAAAAAACTAGATATGCTATATGTTGTTATTATTAGTTTTATGTAAAGATTAAACTAGATATGTTGTATGTTGTTATTATTAGTTTTATGTCCAGATAAAACTGGATATGTTGTTATTTTTAGTTTTATGTCAAGATAAAACTAGAAACGTTATATGTTGTTATTATTGGTTTTAGGTCAAGATAAAACCTGGTTTTTTTTTTTTACTTCAAGTTATAAGTATTATACTAACCTAAATGTTATGAAGTTATGAGTAATGTTTAAAAGCCTAGTCTAGTGACTTAGGGTTTCAGACATGGAAATGCTTTTGTTGTTAGAGCTACAGGAACTAAGATTGGGGATCTTAGTGAAAGTCCTCTGACCTGTATTCGTTAATCTCGTGTGAGCGAGGAAGTCGTGTATAATTAGTATACGGGTTGACCACCCCACTTGTGACTGTTAGCTACAGTCAACCAAACGCGAGTGACGAACTATCCTTTTATTTGTTCTTGTTCCAGCGTCAATGAAACATGCGGAAACTACCGCAACGTGTGATCCTTGTACTACCTCAAGGTGTAATCCTTGTACTACCTCAAGGTGTAATTCTTGTACTACCGCAAGTTGTAATCCTTGTACCACTGCAAGTTGTAATCTTTGTACCACCGCAAGGTGTAATCCTTGTACTACCGCAATGTGTGATCCTTGTGATCAAAATAGGAGGTATATGACTATGTCATACGGTCGCAACTACAAACTCATGGTAGCAACTTGTTAGAAACATTATACTTCGTCGCTATACAAGTATTAATGTTAAGTATAAGTTTCCCCTACTTATACCCTAGGTACTACTTGTATATTAAGTAGATAATTATACCTCGGACACATACTCGTATAGAATTGAAATAGATTTATATGTAGTGGTTATACTCGTATAGAATTGAAATAAGATTTATACGTAGCAACTCTCGTTTGTATGGAATTACAAACACTTATATCCATAGTATAAGAGACTTATAGGTAAACTACTTATTTTGTTAGTAAACTTCTGTAACACCGTAATTTCAAAACAAAATTTTCAAATTTTTATAAAACATAACTCATTTAATATTCAGAAAACAACCACATTTAATTATCTAATTCAAGTAAATACAAAATCCCAAGGTCTCAAATCATAACTCCCATGCGTGTGTACTGATCAAGCCGGCGCCTTCCCGCGATCGTCACTAGTACCTGAAACATGTAACATCTCGGAATAGAAAGAGTATAGTAGAAGGACTAAAAGTGTAAACTTTGAAGGGAAACTCGGCGAGTCCATGGATGGACTCAGCGAGTAGGGTCGCGACTTTGGTCGCGAGTCAGGTGGCCTACTCGGCGAGTCCAAAGATTGACTCGGCGAGTAGGTGCTGAGTGGAGAAAACCCTAAATCCGGGGAATGAGCCCTATTTAAAGAACATTATATCCTCTCCCCAGACTCTTTGATCCCCCTTGAAGTCCAGAAACCCTAGAAAGCGTGATTGAAGAAGATTGGAGTGCATCTGGAGCTTGGGGAGGTGTTTGTTGAAGAAATCTTTAAAGAGAAGAGGCTTGGATCAAAGGGCTTTGCTTGGATTCGATTTTCATTGCAGTTGGGGCATTCTTTTGAGGTAATATCTCGTTCTTGGGCTATCACTCATATGGATTCATCATTTTGGGGTTTGTAGGGAGTATATCTTGGTATGTTTTGGAGTTTGGAGGTTAGATCTGAGGTTGCTACCTCAGATCTGGAATATTAAAGGCCTAGAGTGCATTAAAGTTCCTGTGTTTGAGTGCTTAGTGAAGCCATCATGTCCCAAACCCTAGCTCTAAAGTGAATAAGGCCAAGATCTCTTTGGATTCACGTAAAGTTTTCCACTTTACGTGATGGATGGGTTGTAGGAGGCTAGATCTATGTTTTGGATCAATTGCATGGCCTGGAAATACTTCTGTTAGGATTCAGACCGGTTGTACTCGGCGAGTCACAAGGGTGGACTCGACGAGCTGCTTGAAGATAAGCTGGAACTCGACGAGTTGGATGAACAACTCGGCGAGTAGATTGAAGATATCCTTAGACTTGGCGAGTCTGTTCTTGGACTCGGCGAGTCTTGTCGAAGAGTCCCAATATTTTCTGGTTGAGTCGAGAATTGGTGAGTCAAGGGATGACTCGGTGAGTTGGGTGCGAGTGGACTGAGAGTTGTTGGACTCTACGAGTCTCGGGGTGATTCGGCGAGTTAGGTCGCGGGTTGAGGGAAGTTATGAGCTTGGGGACTCGGCGAGTCATCGGGTTGACTCGGCAAGTAGAGTCAGTCAGGGGTTGACTTTGACTTTGTCCAAGGTTGACCAGTTGTCGTCCAGGGGTATTTTGGAAATTAAGGATATATATTGAGTTGAGTGTTTTGGTGTTCAGTGCAGGCGTTCGTGTCGGAGTTCGGAGCAGCGGGATCTTATCCTTTCAGCCGACAGTTCTATGTGAGTTATCCTCACTATATCAATAGGGTCTACGGCACCAAGGCCGACCCTTTACCGGATGGAAATCCGGGTAGTTGTTTGTTATGGTATTGCTTGATATGGGCCGGAAGGCATTATGATATGGGCCGTAAGGCATTCTACGTTATGTGGATTGGAAGGTCATGGCCTGGAAAGGCGTATGTGTGTAAGTAGTATCTTGACTG
The DNA here is from genome assembly GCF_052625555.1 of Lactuca saligna. Taxonomy (NCBI): domain Eukaryota; kingdom Viridiplantae; phylum Streptophyta; class Magnoliopsida; order Asterales; family Asteraceae; genus Lactuca; species Lactuca saligna. Next base: position 50,903,955 of record NC_136417.1, read on the forward strand.
AGACGTAGGGTGATATATGCTAGTGATCGGCTAGGTCGGTATCCTGGTTAGGGTAATGATATGGTATGTGATCTGCTTGATCGATTTGTTGACTGCGAACTGTTATATGATTGAATGTTATGTGCATAGGGTTGTTTAGACTGGAGTTTGACCTGATATGCATGGCTGTTCTATGTTCTGTTATGTTATGTATGCGTTTTATGTTATGGGCCGGAAGACAATATGTTATGGGCTGGAAGGCAATATGTTATGGGCCGGAAGGCAATATGTTTTGGACCGGAAGGTCGTGGCCTGGAAGGGCATATATGTGGTTGGTATTTTGGGGGTATCTCACTAAGATTTCGGGCTTACAGTTGTGGTTTAATGTTTTTCAAGTTCTTCAGGAGGCTGTGGCAAGGTAAAGGCGTGATCGTACCATTCCTCGCGTTTATGTTTTATGAAATGGACCTGGCAATATTCTGATAAGTAATGTATTGAAAACCTTTTTGTAATAATGTTATTAAATGAATTGTTTGGAAAAGTTTAAATTATGTTGAAATTTTTGGTCGTTACAAAACAAATAACATCAAACACTGTAAGCACAAAGCGTAGCGAGTTCCCCAAAATACCACATATAACACATATTAGCCACTCGAGGCTATAACTCTGTGGGTCCGTGCACCCAAACTCTATGAACCCTCAGGTTCTAACTCTGTAAACAAGCACAACATAAATCACATAGAAATAATGCAGTACAACATATAACATACATAGCATACAAATACTCTGTCACATAACTCTGGTTACCTACTCAAGGTAAAGTATAGTGAGAAGACTCACCCGCATGTCTCGGAAATTCGTAAATCCTGAAATCACTAGTGCTCAATCTCCCGAGCTATAGTCCTCCTATAGCACAATTGTAACATCCGAAAAATACAACCATTTTAAAATTTTCAAATAAACCCGATTTTTCATTAAAATGTTTACAAAAAGGTTTTCAATACAAATCATTAGAGTATTCCCAGAATCACATTGCTACAAAATCATGAGGAGCGGTATGATCACGCCTTCGCCTAGCCACGGTCTCCTGAAGAACCTGAAAAACATTAAACCACAACTATAAGCCCGAAAGCTTAGTGAGATACCCCCAAAATACCAACCACGCATACGCCCTTCCAGGCTGCAACCTTCCGGTCCAAAACATATAAAACATACATAACATAACAGAACATAGAACAGCCATGCATATCGGGTCCACCGTGTGACTGGTCCGCCGTATCAGGCCTTCAGTCCAACGGATCCATCGTCCAGGTCTAGTCATGTCCTTCGAGTCTACAATGGGGTTGGTTCGCCCGCATCGAGCCTTCAACCCACCTCGTCCACTCTCTGAGTCTACAGTGTGACTGGTCCGCCCGCATCGGGCCTTTAGTCGGCCTGGTCCACTCTCCGAGCCTCGGCAAGTCTGGTCCGCCCTCGTGGGGCCTACAGCCTATCCGGACCGCTCGCTGGGCCTTCGGAACAACCGGTCCGCCCTGGGTATCTTGGCCTACAGCACAAAGCAGGACCCGCCTCAACCCATCTTCAGTCCAAACAACCATGTGCACAAAACATACATTCATATAACAGTCATAATCAACAAACCGAGCAAGCATATCACATAGCATATCATTACCCTAACCGGGTTACCGACCAAACCGGTCACTAGCATAGCATCACTCTGTATATCGGGAAACTGACCTTAACAAGGTCTCCTAGCATGTACCATCCTAACTACCAGGGTGCAGACACATCAAACAATAACATAATAACCATATCCGAATCTCAATCCAATAAAGGGCTGGCCTTGGTGCCTTAGACCCTGTTGATATAGTGAGGATAACTCACCTCAAAACTGTCGGCTGAAAGGATAAGATCCCGCTGCTCCGAACTCTGACACGAACTCCTCCACTGAACATCAAAACATACAACTCAATAAATACCCTTAATTACCAAAATACCCCTGGAAGACAACTGCTCAACCTTGGATAAGTCAAAATCAACCCCTGACCGACCCTACTCGCCGAGTCAACCTGATGACTCGCCGAGTCCACATGCTCAGAACTTCCTTCACTCAGCGACCCAACTCGCCGAGTCACCCCAAGACTCGTCGAGTCCAACAACTCTGAGTCCACTCGCACCCAACTCACCGAGTCATCCCTTGACTCACCGATTCATCGACTCAACCAGAAATATTGGGACTTCCTCGACACGACTCGCCGAGTCCAGATGGACTTGTCGAGTCCAAGGCTATCTTCAACCTACTCGCCGAGTTGTTCGTCCAACTCGTCGAGTTCCAGGCCATCTTCAATCAACTCGTCGAGTTGCCCCATGTGACTCGACGAGTACCACCGGTCTGAATCCATACAGAAGCATCTCAGGCCATGCAATTTATCCAAAACGTAGATCCAACCTCCTAAAATCCATCCATCACATAAAGTGGAAAACTTTACGTGAATCTAAAGAGATCTAAGACTTATTCACCTTAGAACCAAGGTTTGAGACATGGTGGCTTCACTAAGCACTCAAACACAGGAACTTTAATGCACTCTAGGCCTTCAATATTCTAGATCTAAGGTAGCAACCTCAGATCTATCCTCCAAACTCCAAAACATTCCAAGACATACTCCCCACAAACCCCAAAATGATGAAACTAAGAATGGACAGCCTAAGGACGAAAGTATTACCTCCAAAAGATGCCTCAATAGCAGCCAAACTCGAATCCAAGCAAAGCCCTTTGATCCAAGCCACTTCTCCTTCAAGATTTCTTCAACCAACACCTTTCCAAGCTCTAATTTGCTCCACAAATGAACTCTCCACGAATTTAGGGTTTCTGGAACTCAAGGGTGAATAAGGGAGGTTGTGGAGTGGTATAATGCTCTTTATATAGGGCTCAACCCCGAAAATTAGGGTTTTCTCCACACAGAACCTACTCGCCGAGTCCATCTTTGGACTCGCCGAGTAGGCCACTTGATACGCGACCATAGTCGCGACCTGACTCGCCGAGTCTATCCATGGACTCGCCGAGTCACCCTCTAAAACTTGCACTTTTAGCCCTTCAACTCTACTCTTGCGATTCCGGGATGTTACAATTCTCCCCCACTTAAATTAGGCTTCGTCCTCGAAGCCTACGGCATCTCATCTTCAAATTACTTCCCACGACAAGCCACCTGACCTTGACCAAACCAAGTCCTTCAAGGTACAATCATAGAAACCTGAAGCCCACTTTCTCCTTCCATATGGTGTCCCCACCACCTACTCAAACCAAGCACCAGCGGTACCCTCCGATAACCACACTCAACAACCGAGAATTACCCATGATGCCTTACTGCTTCAATTCCCATCTTTCACTTGACTCATATGGCTATAAAGCCACGAACCATCGGATCCCCGATCCGAATCCCACTTTATCCATTCCATGACGACAGAGAGATCCATTCTTCCATTCCGGAGCAACTCCCCCGAGTTCTCCTCTCGCAATCACACACACATGTTGATCTAGCTCTAGCACCCTCAGGTTTGGAAAACCTGATACACTGATGATATCCTCAAACACCCTTACAGGATGAACCGCTAATACATACCCAAAACCCTGATCAGAATCTCACTAAGAGTCCGAGACTCTTCCTTTGTATCCCTTCCGAACCCCTTTTCCTGGCCCTACGCGCGGTATTCCTCCGCGCCCAGAGCAACATATCAAGCCGAATGAGCTTTTTATTCTACCGCCGCAACACCCTACTCACAGACCATCGTCGGACCACTCCAATTATAACTCTATACGGCCGCTTTCACTTCCGTGAATTCGCACTCCCTTTTCGGAATTTCATTCCTCCCTCTTTCCTTACCAAGGAAATCACTCATCCGCCCAGTCACCATGACAGGCACTATGGTGTTCATCCCACGTTACACTACCTCTTTAAAGCGTACCTAACATCCATGCATCACCACCACTCGAACTCTCATCGCAGGGACCCTCAAGCCCATGCACTACCTTCACTGCTCAAAATTGCTACCCGGGGCCAGACCTCCCAATGTAATCACACTGCAGCATACGCAACCCATAACCTCGAACCGATCCAACAATACTCGAATAGTCTTCAGCATGACTGGACCGCCTCCCTAGGCCTTCAGCCAATCTGGACCACTCTCAGGACCTTCAGCCAATCTGACTGGACCGTCCTCCGAGCCTTCGGCCTGACAGGTACGCCTACCGGCCTTCAGCCTATCCGGACCGCTCAACTAACATTCATCATTCCGAACTATCCCTTCGGGAAATCCTCCCGTGCATACCGCTCTAGCCCTCTAGGGGTTCCGAACTCTATCTCCATCATACATACTCGATCCCGGCCTGCTCCTAGGCCTCCGCAACTAAATGCCCTAGGTCTGTATTCCGCCCCGCACGCCTGTTACTCACCCATACGAGCCTGCTCTCGACTGATAGAAATATCGCTGAATTCCCCAAGTAGCTAAACAACCTCTCAAGCCCAACGATCATCCGGAGAATTTCCAATTCTCCCCCACTTAAGACACTGACAAATAAATCACCGGTCGCCATCACCGATCTCCCAAATCAACCTTGCAGAAAATCAACACTTACACGCAAAATGTTTCTCACCAGCGCTAACAACTTTCATAAAAATCATGTTTCCACACTGAACAACCCGCTCGAAAGGAACCCAATCTTCCAATATCCATTCCTCAGACTGCAGAATCTACCCGGCCTTCAAACCAACGCCGCATCTGCCATCAATCCTCACAAAGATAATCAACGATAGCTCGAAGCACTAATCCATAACCATATTGATCCTTCAGGGAACAAAAGATACCAAGACAAAATCTTGATCACACTCGCCAAACCCTCAAGGGACAACGGATACCACACGAAAACCCGAAACGCAATTCCATAACCAACCAATGAAACTAGCAGATAACAATACTCCACAATAATCATAAATAATCAAAACAATAGAAGGAAACGTACCCGCAGCAGCAAGCTGAAAAACACATCCCTAAGCCCTTGGGGGCTCCGCTCCACCCTGACCTCCACCTGTGATCCTCAACGTAGCCGGTGCTGGAGCCTGCACCGGTCCTGCAGTAAGCCGTGGACAGTTGACCTTCAAATGTCCAACCTGATGACAATGATAGCATATCCTCAAATCCCGAACCGGCACTGACTGCCGACAATCCCTCGCATAGTGTCCCTCCTTTCTGCACTTGCGGCATGCTCCACTGGACCGACAAACCCCGGCGTGACCCCTTCCACACTTTCCACAGATGTGGATACCCTGATCTCCCATCCTGGAATCAATGGTCTTAGACCGTTTCATCGCCGGCTGCGACTGAACCGGAGCGTGCCTCAGCTCACGCATCTGCAACTCAATCTCTAACTCCCGCCGCCTGGCGGCCTCCTGCAACTCCAGCAAAGTCTCGCACCTCTACGCAGACACAAACTGTCTGATGTCTCTCTTTAGCATACTCAGATATCGGGACATCTGAGCCTGCTCCGAAGCGAACTCAGGGTAAAACATCGCCCTCTCAGTAAACATCCTGGTGATTTCCGTCACCGATTCCGAATCCTGTTTCAGCTCCAAGAACTCCTGAGCCAACCTCTCCCTCTCGACCTGTGGAACATAACGAGTGCTGAACATCTCTCTGAACCGATCCCATGAAATCACAGCTCTCTGCGCATCCGAGTACGACCCCGTGGTCAATCTCCACCAATCCTTTGCCCCGAGCCTTAACAGGTTCAGAGCACACCTCACCCTCTGATCAGCAGGGCATGAACACGTGAAGAAACATCCCTCCACGTCTGATAACCATCTCATAGCAACGATCGGATCCTGAACTCCATCAAAAGTGGGAGGCTTCGTATTATCGAAGTCCTGATACTGAAAACCTCTACTGGCTTCTCCCCCTGCCACTGCTACTGCTGCGGTAGCCGCCGCGGCAGCCGTCTCTGTGAGAGCCACATAGCGCTCATCAAAATACTCCACCATGGCGGTCTTGATCGACCCAAACAACTCCAGCAGCTCAGCCCGAAACAATGCAGCAACCTCATCATGCAGGATCTCACGAATCCTCGCATCCAACTCGTGCGTACTCATCTGGCTGACAACCTCGGGCTGTACAGACCCACCCAGGACTCCCTCACCTGCTCCTGATCCTGACCCGAATCCACTCCCAGCGTGCCCTGAAATCTCCATACTGAAAATAAAACACCAAAATCTCAGACATATTCCACTAACCCGGGAACCAGCTCTCAACCCAACCCTAGAGGTCATGGTTTCCCTGATACGCGTATGAGTCCGTGCTTTCAGTAGTACGGGCCCATACTACCTTCCACACCTACCCATATTTGTATGAAGTACTCCCACAACACCCTAGCGACATACATAACAACGCTCTATCCTCACAACTAGAGGAACACTAGAAATCTCTCACAAGGAACCCTAGGCTAGCAGGCATCATAAATCAGGCAACTCATCAAGAAATCCTGAAGATCCCTAGCCTAACTCTAGCATGATGTTCTATCAAATATCAATAAAACAATTGTCATGTATGGTATTTTGGGGCTACTTACTGGCTCCTGCTGATCGTACCTTCGCGTCCTCCTTTACTTATTTTGAAAACCATTTTTAAATTCTCTTTTGAAAACCCTCCTCGATTTAAGACTGGAGTCACACAACTGTTCCTCCAATTCACTCAAACCAAGGCTCTGATACCAACTTGTAACATCCGAAAAATACAACCAATTTAAAATTTTCAAATAAACCCGAATTTTAATTAAAATGTTTACAAAAAGGTTTTCAATACAAATCATTAGAGTATTCCCATAATCACATTGCTACAAAATCATGAGGAGCGGTATGATCACGCCTTCGCCTAGCCACGGTCTCCTGAAGAACCTGAAAAACATTAAACCACAACTATAAGCCCGAAAGCTTAGTGAGATACCCCCAAAATACCAACCACGCATACGCCCTTCCAGGCTGCAACCTTCCGGTCCAAAACATATAAAACATACATAACATAACAGAACATAGAACAGCCATGCATATCGGGTCCACCGTGTGACTGGTCCGCCGTATCAGGCCTTCAGTCCAACGGATCCATCGTCCAGGTCTAGTCATGTCCTTCGAGTCTACAATGGGGTTGGTTCGCCCGCATCGAGCCTTCAACCCACCTCGTCCACTCTCTGAGTCTACAGTGTGACTGGTCCGCCCGCATCGGGCCTTTAGTCGGCCTGGTCCACTCTCCGAGCCTCGGCAAGTCTGGTCCGCCCTCGTGGGGCCTACAGCCTATCCGGACCGCTCGCTGGGCCTTCGGAACAACCGGTCCGCCCTGGGTATCTTGGCCTACAGCACAAAGCAGGACCCGCCTCAACCCATCTTCAGTCCAAACAACCATGTGCACAAAACATACATTCATATAACAGTCATAATCAACAAACCGAGCAAGCATATCACATAGCATATCATTACCCTAACCGGGTTACCGACCAAACCGGTCACTAGCATAGCATCACTCTGTATATCGGGAAACTGACCTTAACAAGGTCTCCTAGCATGTACCATCCTAACTACCAGGGTGCAGACACATCAAACAATAACATAATAACCATATCCGAATCTCAATCCAATAAAGGGCTGGCCTTGGTGCCTTAGACCCTGTTGATATAGTGAGGATAACTCACCTCAAAACTGTCGGCTGAAAGGATAAGATCCCGCTGCTCCGAACTCTGACACGAACTCCTCCACTGAACATCAAAACATACAACTCAATAAATACCCTTAATTACCAAAATACCCCTGGAAGACAACTGCTCAACCTTGGATAAGTCAAAATCAACCCCTGACCGACCCTACTCGCCGAGTCAACCTGATGACTCGCCGAGTCCACATGCTCAGAACTTCCTTCACTCAGCGACCCAACTCGCCGAGTCACCCCAAGACTCGTCGAGTCCAACAACTCTGAGTCCACTCGCACCCAACTCACCGAGTCATCCCTTGACTCACCGATTCATCGACTCAACCAGAAATATTGGGACTTCCTCGACACGACTCGCCGAGTCCAGATGGACTTGTCGAGTCCAAGGCTATCTTCAACCTACTCGCCGAGTTGTTCGTCCAACTCGTCGAGTTCCAGGCCATCTTCAATCAACTCGTCGAGTTGCCCCATGTGACTCGACGAGTACCACCGGTCTGAATCCATACAGAAGCATCTCAGGCCATGCAATTTATCCAAAACGTAGATCCAACCTCCTAAAATCCATCCATCACATAAAGTGGAAAACTTTACGTGAATCTAAAGAGATCTAAGACTTATTCACCTTAGAACCAAGGTTTGAGACATGGTGGCTTCACTAAGCACTCAAACACAGGAACTTTAATGCACTCTAGGCCTTCAATATTCTAGATCTAAGGTAGCAACCTCAGATCTATCCTCCAAACTCCAAAACATTCCAAGACATACTCCCCACAAACCCCAAAATGATGAAACTAAGAATGGACAGCCTAAGGACGAAAGTATTACCTCCAAAAGATGCCTCAATAGCAGCCAAACTCGAATCCAAGCAAAGCCCTTTGATCCAAGCCACTTCTCCTTCAAGATTTCTTCAACCAACACCTTTCCAAGCTCTAATTTGCTCCACAAATGAACTCTCCACGAATTTAGGGTTTCTGGAACTCAAGGGTGAATAAGGGAGGTTGTGGAGTGGTATAATGCTCTTTATATAGGGCTCAACCCCGAAAATTAGGGTTTTCTCCACACAGAACCTACTCGCCGAGTCCATCTTTGGACTCGCCGAGTAGGCCACTTGATACGCGACCATAGTCGCGACCTGACTCGCCGAGTCTATCCATGGACTCGCCGAGTCACCCTCTAAAACTTGCACTTTTAGCCCTTCAACTCTACTCTTGCGATTCCGGGATGTTACAATTCTCCCCCACTTAAATTAGGCTTCGTCCTCGAAGCCTACGGCATCTCATCTTCAAATTACTTCCCACGACAAGCCACCTGACCTTGACCAAACCAAGTCCTTCAAGGTACAATCATAGAAACCTGAAGCCCACTTTCTCCTTCCATATGGTGTCCCCACCACCTACTCAAACCAAGCACCAGCGGTACCCTCCGATAACCACACTCAACAACCGAGAATTACCCATGATGCCTTACTGCTTCAATTCCCATCTTTCACTTGACTCATATGGCTATAAAGCCACGAACCATCGGATCCCCGATCCGAATCCCACTTTATCCATTCCATGACGACAGAGAGATCCATTCTTCCATTCCGGAGCAACTCCCCCGAGTTCTCCTCTCGCAATCACACACACATGTTGATCTAGCTCTAGCACCCTCAGGTTTGGAAAACCTGATACACTGATGATATCCTCAAACACCCTTACAGGATGAACCGCTAATACATACCCAAAACCCTGATCAGAATCTCACTAAGAGTCCGAGACTCTTCCTTTGTATCCCTTCCGAACCCCTTTTCCTGGCCCTACGCGCGGTATTCCTCCGCGCCCAGAGCAACATATCAAGCCGAATGAGCTTTTTATTCTACCGCCGCAACACCCTACTCACAGACCATCGTCGGACCACTCCAATTATAACTCTATACGGCCGCTTTCACTTCCGTGAATTCGCACTCCCTTTTCGGAATTTCATTCCTCCCTCTTTCCTTACCAAGGAAATCACTCATCCGCCCAGTCACCATGACAGGCACTATGGTGTTCATCCCACGTTACACTACCTCTTTAAAGCGTACCTAACATCCATGCATCACCACCACTCGAACTCTCATCGCAGGGACCCTCAAGCCCATGCACTACCTTCACTGCTCAAAATTGCTACCCGGGGCCAGACCTCCCAATGTAATCACACTGCAGCATACGCAACCCATAACCTCGAACCGATCCAACAATACTCGAATAGTCTTCAGCATGACTGGACCGCCTCCCTAGGCCTTCAGCCAATCTGGACCACTCTCAGGACCTTCAGCCAATCTGACTGGACCGTCCTCCGAGCCTTCGGCCTGACAGGTACGCCTACCGGCCTTCAGCCTATCCGGACCGCTCAACTAACATTCATCATTCCGAACTATCCCTTCGGGAAATCCTCCCGTGCATACCGCTCTAGCCCTCTAGGGGTTCCGAACTCTATCTCCATCATACATACTCGATCCCGGCCTGCTCCTAGGCCTCCGCAACTAAATGCCCTAGGTCTGTATTCCGCCCCGCACGCCTGTTACTCACCCATACGAGCCTGCTCTCGACTGATAGAAATATCGCTGAATTCCCCAAGTAGCTAAACAACCTCTCAAGCCCAACGATCATCCGGAGAATTTCCAATTCTCCCCCACTTAAGACACTGACAAATAAATCACCGGTCGCCATCACCGATCTCCCAAATCAACCTTGCAGAAAATCAACACTTACACGCAAAATGTTTCTCACCAGCGCTAACAACTTTCATAAAAATCATGTTTCCACACTGAACAACCCGCTCGAAAGGAACCCAATCTTCCAATATCCATTCCTCAGACTGCAGAATCTACCCGGCCTTCAAACCAACGCCGCATCTGCCATCAATCCTCACAAAGATAATCAACGATAGCTCGAAGCACTAATCCATAACCATATTGATCCTTCAGGGAACAAAAGATACCAAGACAAAATCTTGATCACACTCGCCAAACCCTCAAGGGACAACGGATACCACACGAAAACCCGAAACGCAATTCCATAACCAACCAATGAAACTAGCAGATAACAATACTCCACAATAATCATAAATAATCAAAACAATAGAAGGAAACGTACCCGCAGCAGCAAGCTGAAAAACACATCCCTAAGCCCTTGGGGGCTCCGCTCCACCCTGACCTCCACCTGTGATCCTCAACGTAGCCGGTGCTGGAGCCTGCACCGGTCCTGCAGTAAGCCGTGGACAGTTGACCTTCAAATGTCCAACCTGATGACAATGATAGCATATCCTCAAATCCCGAACCGGCACTGACTGCCGACAATCCCTCGCATAGTGTCCCTCCTTTCTGCACTTGCGGCATGCTCCACTGGACCGACAAACCCCGGCGTGACCCCTTCCACACTTTCCACAGATGTGGATACCCTGATCTCCCATCCTGGAATCAATGGTCTTAGACCGTTTCATCGCCGGCTGCGACTGAACCGGAGCGTGCCTCAGCTCACGCATCTGCAACTCAATCTCTAACTCCCGCCGCCTGGCGGCCTCCTGCAACTCCAGCAAAGTCTCGCACCTCTACGCAGACACAAACTGTCTGATGTCTCTCTTTAGCATACTCAGATATCGGGACATCTGAGCCTGCTCCGAAGCGAACTCAGGGTAAAACATCGCCCTCTCAGTAAACATCCTGGTGATTTCCGTCACCGATTCCGAATCCTGTTTCAGCTCCAAGAACTCCTGAGCCAACCTCTCCCTCTCGACCTGTGGAACATAACGAGTGCTGAACATCTCTCTGAACCGATCCCATGAAATCACAGCTCTCTGCGCATCCGAGTACGACCCCGTGGTCAATCTCCACCAATCCTTTGCCCCGAGCCTTAACAGGTTCAGAGCACACCTCACCCTCTGATCAGCAGGGCATGAACACGTGAAGAAACATCCCTCCACGTCTGATAACCATCTCATAGCAACGATCGGATCCTGAACTCCATCAAAAGTGGGAGGCTTCGTATTATCGAAGTCCTGATACTGAAAACCTCTACTGGCTTCTCCCCCTGCCACTGCTACTGCTGCGGTAGCCGCCGCGGCAGCCGTCTCTGTGAGAGCCACATAGCGCTCATCAAAATACTCCACCATGGCGGTCTTGATCGACCCAAACAACTCCAGCAGCTCAGCCCGAAACAATGCAGCAACCTCATCATGCAGGATCTCACGAATCCTCGCATCCAACTCGTGCGTACTCATCTGGCTGACAACCTCGGGCTGTACAGACCCACCCAGGACTCCCTCACCTGCTCCTGATCCTGACCCGAATCCACTCCCAGCGTGCCCTGAAATCTCCATACTGAAAATAAAACACCAAAATCTCAGACATATTCCACTAACCCGGGAACCAGCTCTCAACCCAACCCTAGAGGTCATGGTTTCCCTGATACGCGTATGAGTCCGTGCTTTCAGTAGTACGGGCCCATACTACCTTCCACACCTACCCATATTTGTATGAAGTACTCCCACAACACCCTAGCGACATACATAACAACGCTCTATCCTCACAACTAGAGGAACACTAGAAATCTCTCACAAGGAACCCTAGGCTAGCAGGCATCATAAATCAGGCAACTCATCAAGAAATCCTGAAGATCCCTAGCCTAACTCTAGCATGATGTTCTATCAAATATCAATAAAACAATTGTCATGTATGGTATTTTGGGGCTACTTACTGGCTCCTGCTGATCGTACCTTCGCGTCCTCCTTTACTTATTTTGAAAACCATTTTTAAATTCTCTTTTGAAAACCCTCCTCGATTTAAGACTGGAGTCACACAACTGTTCCTCCAATTCACTCAAACCAAGGCTCTGATACCAACTTGTAACATCCGAAAAATACAACCAATTTAAAATTTTCAAATCAACCCGAATTTTAATTAAAATGTTTACAAAAAGGTTTTCAATACAAATCATTAGAGTATTCCCATAATCACATTGCTACAAAATCATGAGGAGCGGTACGATCACGCCTTCGCCTTGCCACGATCTCCTGAAGAACCTAAAAAACATTAAACCACAACTGTAAGCCCGAAAGCTTAGTTAGATACCCCCAAAATACCAACCACGCATACGCCCTTCCAGGCTGTGACCTTCCGGTCCAAAACATATAAAACATACATAACATAACAGAACATAGAACAGCCATGCATATCGGGTCTACCGTGTGATTGGTCCGCCGTATCAGGCCTTCAGTCCAACGGATCCATCGTCCAGGTCTAGTCATGTCTTTCGAGTCTACAGTGGGGTCCGCCCGCATCGGGCTTTCAACCCACCTGGTCTACTCTCTGAGTCTACAGTGTGACTGGTCCGCCTGCATCAGGCCTTCAGTCGGCCTGGTCCACTCTCCGAGCCTCGGCACGTCTGGTCCGCCCTCGTGGGGTCTACAGCCTATCCGGACCGCTCGCTGGGCCTTCGGAACAACCGGTCCGCCCTAGGTATCTTGGCCTACAGCACAAAGCAGGACCCGCCTCAACCCATCTTCAGTCCAAACAACCATGTGCACAAAACATACATTCATATAACAGTCATAATCAACAAACCGAGCAAGCATATCACATAGCATATCATTACCCTAACCGGGTTACCGACCAAACCGGTCACTAGCATAGCATCACTCTGTATATCGGGAAACTGACCTTAACAAGGTCTCCTAGCATGTACCATCCTAGCTACCAGGATGCAGACACATCAAACAATAACATAATAACCATATCCGAATCTCAATCCAATAAAGGGCCGGCCTTGGTGCCTTAGACCCTGTTGATATAGTGAGGATAACTCACCTCGAAACTGCCGGCTGAAAGGATAAGATCCCACTGCTCCGAACTCTGACACGAACTCCTCCACTGAACATCAAACATACAACTCAATAAATAACCTTAATTACCAAAATACCCCTGGAAGACAACTGGTCAACCTTGGACAAGTCAAAGTCAACCCCTGACTGACCCTACTCACCGAGTCAACCCGATGACTCGCCGAGTCCTTATGCTCAGAACTTCCCTCAATTAACGACCCAACTCGCCGAGTCACCCCAAGACTCGTCGAGTCCAACAACTCTGAGTCCACTCGCACCCAACTCACCGAGTCATCTCTTGACTCACCGATTCATCGACTCAACCAGAAATATTGGGACTTCCTCGACAAGACTCGCCGAGTCCAAATGGACTCGTCGAGTGCAAGGCTATCTTCAACCTACTCGCTGAGTTGTTCTTCCAACTCGTCGAGTTCCAGGCTTGGTGGCCCCTTCGAGAGTTGCGGGTCCTTGTCGCTGCATGAGTGGTAGCTCACGCTCAAAAGTCCTCCGACACGAGTCCTAGTCGTTGCGCTGCGGTCCGTTTCCGGGCTTCGCTTGCGCGATTCTTCAATCAACTCGTCGAGTCGCCCCATGTGACTCGACGAGTACCACCGGTCTGAATCCATACAGAAGCATCTCAGGCCATGCAATTTATCCAAAACGTAGATCCAACCTCCTAAAATCCATCCATCACGTAAAGTGGCAAACTTTACGCGAATCTAAAGATATCTAACCCTTATTCACCTTAGAACCAAGGTTTAGGACATGGTGGCTTCACTAAGCACTCAAACACAGGAACTTTAATGCACTCTAGGCCTTCAATATTCCAGATCTAAGGTAGCAACCTCAGATCTATCCTCCAAACTCCAAAACATTCCAAGACATACTCCCCACAAACCCCAAAATGATGAAACTAGGAATGCATAGCCTAAGGATGAAAGTATTACCTCCAAAAGATGCCTCAATAGCAGCCAAACTCGAATCCAAGCAAAGCCCTTTGATCCAAGCCACTTCTCCTTCAAGATTTCTTCAACCAACACCTTTCCAAGCTCTAATTTGCTCCACAAATGAACTCTCCACGAATTTAGGGTTTCTGGAACTCAAGGGGGGGATAAGGGAGGCTGTGGAGGGGTATAATGCTCTTTATATAAGGCTCAACCCCGAAAATTAGGGTTTTCTCCACACAGCACCTACTCGCCGAGTCCATCTTTGGACTCGCCGAGTAGGCCACTTGATACGCGACCATAGTCGCGACCTGACTCGCCGAGTCTATCCATGGACTCGCCGAGTCACCCTCTAAAACTTGCACTTTTAGCCCTTCAACTCTACTCTTGCGATTCTAGGATGTTACAACAATACATCTCTAATTAACACTTTCCCAACAAAGGTTGACTACTCTTTAACAAGTCAACTTAGGTCAACGCTGGTCAACGGTCAACGGTCAACTTTGACCGAACTCGGCGAGTGCACTATAGCGACTCGGCGAGTCTGAGTGTATACACTGATTTCCATGAAATCCTCCCTTAACATGTCGAGTATCCTCCTAACTCGATGAGTTCCACCTGGCATGAGTTGTGGGGCCACCACGACTCAACTCGCTGAGTTTCAAAAACAACTCGGTGAGTCCAGCTTGACTCAGTCCACCTGTCAACTCTGACTTCCCCCTGACTCACTGAGTCAACCCTCCCCAACTCGGCAAGACCACTCGCTGTATGATCGGGCAACATTCATACTACTCGCCGAGTCCGTTCTTCGAACTCGGCGAGTCCGTGCCATGCAATGACTCAAACTTGATCATAAGGTCAGATCCAGTCCATTAACCCATAGATCCAGTCCTTCCAAGCTTATTTAGCACGTAAAGTCACTATCTTGTTGCACATACAATATCTATATGACCATATATGATGCTTTTGATCCATATACTACAACTCAAGGTCATAAACTCCATTGCTATACATAAAGCTTGATGAGTGAGGCTCTCTGGACCTCTATGGATCCAGATCCAGAGCCTCAACACAAGAAGGGAACTATTTGGCATCAAATCAACCCAATAATGTCCATAAGAAACCCTAAATCCCATTATACTTCATAAAACAGAAGATGAGCCGAAATCATACCTCTTGATCGATGATCTAAGCTTCAAATCCACAGTATAGCAACCTCCTTTGCTTCCTCTTGTCTAGAATCTCCTCCTTCTTTACTAAATAACACACACAAGGTCAAGAAATGCTTCCTTTCTCTCTCAAAACGTTCAAGCACTCAAGGGTTTCCCTCTAAGGTTTGGTGAGCGCAAATGACGGCCATAAAGCCCTTTAAATAGGTCTCAAACCCCGGAAATTAGGGTTTCACCACACAGCGTGGACTCGCGAGTCCACTCTCGGACTCGCCGAGTCCGAACGTGAACCGGTGCCCAAATCTGCGATCCTACACGGCGAGTTTGGGCTCCAACTCGCCGAGTCCACTCACAATTTCCAAAAATAACCCAATAATAAATACCTGGAAATTCCGGGCTGTTACAATTCTCCCCCACTAGAACTAGACTTCGCCCTCGAAGTCTAACTCTTTAAATAACTCCAGATGCTGCTCTCGTATTTCCCCCTCCGGTTCCCATGTCACCTCGGACCCCTTCCGGTGTTGCCACTGAACCAAAACCAAAGGTACCTCCTTGTTCCTCAGAACTTTGATTTTCCGATCTCTGATGGCCACTGGTCTCTCAGCATAATTCAGGCTCGCATCCACCTGAATATCATCTAATGGAACCACTGCCGACTCGTCGGCGATACATTTCCGCAATTGCGACACATGGAAAGTGTCGTGAATCTGCCCCAACTCTGCTGGCAAATCCAAGCGATAGGCTACCCTGCCTACCCTCGTGACTACCCGAAATTGTCCGATATATCGGGGCCCCAACTTGCCCCTCTTCCTGAATCGGATCACTCCCTTCCAAGGAGAGACCTTCAAGAGCACAAAATCACCGACCTGGAACTCAAGTTCGGACCGACGTCTGTCCGCATAACTATTCTGTCGACTCTGAGCAGTCAGTAACCTTTATCTGACCTGCTGGATCTGCTATGTCGTCTGAAGCACTATCTCAGTGTTGCCCATAATGCATTGCCCGACTTCTCCCCAATAAATGGGGGTGCGGCACCTCCTCCCGTACAACAGCTCAAAGGGGCATACCGATGCTCGAATGATGGTTGTTGTTGTAAGAAAACTCCGACAACGACAAATACGTATCCCAACTTCCCCCGAAATCCAATACACATGCTCGGAGCATGTCGTCGAGGGTCTGAATCATCCGCTCACTCTGTCCGTCTGTCTGGGGGTGATATGCGGTACTAAGATGCAGCCTAGTACCCAACTCCTCATGGAACATCTTCCAGAACCTGGAAGTGAAACGCACATCCCGGTCGAAGACAATCGAGATCGGCACCGCATGCCTAGATACCACTTCCCTCACATATATCTCTGCTAACTTCTCTGCGGAAGAACTCTCACTGATGGCAAGGAAGTGAGCGCTCTTCATCAACCTGTCCACAATCACCCAAATTGCGTCAACTCCCCGAGCAATCCTTGGCAATTTGGTGATGAAATCCATGGTGATCTGTTCCCATTTCCATTTAGGAACCTCCAATGGCTGCAACATACCATGCGGCCTCTGATGTTCGGCCTTAACCTTACGGCAAGTTAAGCACCTCTCAACGAACCACGCAACATCTCTCTTCATACAGGGCCACCAATACTCCCTCCTCAAATCCAAATACATCTTAGTGGCCCCAGGATGGATCGAGAATTTCGACCGATGAGCCTCTTCCATCAAAATGGCACACGCACCTCCCACGAACGGTACCCAAATACGCCTTTGAAAAGTCATAAGCCCCCGACCATCGGTAACGAACTCCGATACCAATCCAACAACTCGCTCTCTCTTCTGGATTTCCGACCTCACTGCCTCTGCCTGTGCTCCGCGAATGGTGTCCAACACCGGAGTCATCACTATCAATCGCAAACATACATCTCGCAACGAGGCGCTCTCCGCCCGGCGACTCAGGGCGTCGGCTACCACATTAGCCTTGCCCAGGTGGTATAGAATCTCACAATCGTAATCCTTAACCACGTCCAACCACCTCCTCTGTCGCATATTTAGGTTGGGTTGATCCATCAAATACTTCAGACTCTTATGGTCCGTGTATATCGTACACCAAACCCCATACAAATAATGGTGCCAAATCTTGAGGGCGAACACCACTGCCCCCAACTCTAGGTCATGGGTGGGATACCTCGACTCATGATGCTTCAACTGCCTCGATGCATACGCTATCACATTCCCTCTCTGCATCAGTACCGCTCCCAACCCCAAAATCGATGAATCGCAGTATACAACAAAGTCCTTTATTCCCTCCGGGAGGGCTAACACCGAGGCCTCGCATAACCTTTGGCGAAGCGTTTCAAAGGGGGCCTGCTGCTCGGGGCCCCATGAAAAAGCAACACCCTTCCAGGTCAACCTAGTGAGTGGCACTGCGATCTTAGAGAAATCCCAGATAAATCTCCGATAATAACCGGCCAACCCTAGAAAACTCCTGATCTCTGAGTGTGACCTCAGCACCTCCCAACTTATCACTGCCTCCACTTTGGCCGGATCGACCAATATCCCATTCTGGTTAACAAGATGTCCAAGGAACTGGACCTCTCGCAACCAGAAATCACACTTAAAGAATTTGGCATAAAGCATCTCCGATCTCAAAACTCCGAGGATCTCCCTCAAATGCTCCTCATGCTGCTCCCTAGATCTTGAATATACCAAAATGTCATTAATAAATATGATCACCGACCGATCCAACGTCAGCCTGCACACCCGGTTCATGAGATCCATGAACACTGCCGGAGCATTGGTGAGCCCGAAAGGCATCACCACAAACTCATAATGCCCATAACGCATCCTAAACGCTGTCTTCTGGACGTCCTCATCTCGCACGCTCACCTGGTGGTATCCGGACATGTAACATCCGAAAAATACAACCAATTTAAAATTTTCAAAACAACCCGATTTTCATTAAAATATTTACAAAAAGGTTTTCAATACAAATCATTAGAGTATTCCCAGAATCACATTGCTACAAAATCATGAGGAGCGGTACGATCACGCCTTCGCCTTGCCACGGTCTCCTGAAGAACCTGAAAAACATTAAACCACAACTATAAGCCCGAAAGCTTAGTGAGATACCCCCAAAATACCAACCACGTATACGCCCTTCCAGGCTGCGACCTTCCGGTCCAAAACATATAAAACATACATAACAGAACAGAACATAGAACAACCATGCATATCGGGTCTACTGTGTGACTGGTCCGCCGTATCGGGCCTTCAGTCCATCGGATCCATCCTCCAGGTCTAGTCATGTCCTTCGAGTCTACAGTGGGGTTGGTCCGCCCGCATCGGGCCTTCAACCCACCTGGTCCACTCTCTGAGTCTACAGTGTGATTGGTCCACCCGCATCGGGTCTTCAGTCGGCCTGGTCCACTCTCCGAGCCTCGGCACGTCTGGTCCGCCCTCGTGGAGCCTACAGCCTTTCCGGACCGCTCGCTGGGCCTTCGGAACAACCGGTCCGCCCTAGGTATCTTGGCCTACAGCACAAAGCAGGACCCGCCTCAACCCATCTCCAGTCCAAACAACCATGTGCACAAAACATACAATCATATAACAGTCATAGTCAACAAACCGAGCAAGCATATCACATAGCATATCATTACCCTAACCGGGTTACCGACCTAACCGGTCACTAGCATAGCATCACTCTGTATATCGGGAAACTGACCTTAACAAGGTCTCCTAGCATGTACCATCCTATCTACCAGGATGCAGACACATCAAACAATAACATAATAACCATATCCGAATCTCAATCCAATAAAGGGCCGGCCTTGGTGCCTTAGACCCTGTTGATATAGTGAGGATAACTCACCTCGAAACTGCCGGCTGAAAGGATAAGATCCCGCTGCTCCGAACTCTGACATGAACTCCTCCACTGAACATCAAACATACAACTCAATAAATACCCTTAATTACCAAAATACCCCTGGAAGACAACTGGTCAACCTTGGACAAGTCAAAGTCAACCCCTGACTGACCCTACTCATCGAGTCAACCCGATGACTCGCCGAGTCCTTATGCTCAGAACTTCCCTCAATTAACGACCCAACTCGCCGAGTCACCCCAAGACTCGTCGAGTCCAACAACTCTGAGTCCACTCGCACCCAACTCACCGAGTCATCCCTTGACTCACCGATTCATCGACTCAACCAGAAATATTGGGACTTCCTTAACAAGACTCGCCGAGTCCAAATGGACTCGTCGAGTCCAAGGCTATCTTCAACCTACTCGCCGAGTTGTTCTTCCAACTCGTCGAGTTCCAGGCCATCTTCAAGCAACTCGTCGAGTCGCCCCCATGTGACTCGACGAGTACCACCGGTCTGAATCCATACAGAAGCATCTCAGGCCATGCAATTGATCCAAAACATAGATCCAACCTCCTACAATCCATCCATCACGTAAAGTGGCAAAATTTACGTGAATATAAACAGATCTAGGCGTTATTCACCTTAGAACCAAGGTTGGGGACATGGTAGCTTCATCAACAACACAAGAACAGGGGCTTTAATGCTCTTAAGATCTTCCCCACTCCAGATCTGAGGTAGCAACCTCAGATCCATCCTCCAACATCAAGATGTCACACAACCAAGCACCCCACACAACCCCAAAATGAGAAACTAGGAAAACACAGCCCAAGAACGAAAGTATTACCTCCAAAAGATGCCTCAATAGCAACCAAACTCGAAACCAAGCAAATCCCTTTGAT
Organism: Lactuca saligna; assembly: GCF_052625555.1. Lineage (NCBI taxonomy): Eukaryota > Viridiplantae > Streptophyta > Magnoliopsida > Asterales > Asteraceae > Lactuca > Lactuca saligna. The sequence goes on from NC_136417.1 coordinate 50,924,375, forward strand.
CCAAGCCACTTCTCCTTCAAGATTTCTTCAACCAACACCTTTCCAAGCTCTAATTTGCTCCACAAATGAACTCACCACGAATTTAGGGTCTCTGGAACTCAAGGGGGAATAAGGGAGGTTGTGGAGGTGCATAATGCTCTTTATATAGGGCTTAACCCCGAAAATTAGGGTTTTCTCCATACAGCACCTACTCGCCGAGTCCATCTTTGGACTCGTCGAGTAGGCCACTTGACACGCGACCATAGTCGCGACCTGACTCGCCAAGTCTATCCATGGACTCGCCGAGTCACTCTCCGAAACTTACACTTTTAGCCCTTCAACTCTACTCTTGCGATTCCGGGATGTTACAATTCTCCCCCACTTAGATTAGGCTTCGTCCTCGAAGCCTACGGCATCTCATCTTCAAATTACTTCTCACGACGCGCCACCTGACCTTGACCGAACCCAGTCCCTCAAGGCACAACCATAGAAACCAGAAGCTCACTTTCTCCTTCCATACGGTGCCCCAACCACCTACTCAACCCGGGCACCAGCTGTACCCTCCGATAACCACACTCAACAACCGAGAATTACCCATGATACCTTACTGCTCCAATTCTCATCTTTCACTTGACTCATATGGCTATAAATCCACGAACCATCGGATCCCCAATCCGAATTCCACTCTATCCATCCCATGACGACCGAAAGACCCATTCTTCCATTCCGGAGCAACTCCCTCGAGTTCTCCTCTCGCAATCACACACACATGCTGATCTAGCTCTAGCACCCTCAGGTTTGGAAAACCCGATACACTGATGATATCCTCAAGCATCCTTCCAGGATGAACCGCTGATACATACCTAAAACCCTGATCAGAATCTCACTGAGAGTCCAAGACTCTTTCTCTGTATCCCTTCCGGACCCCTCTCCCTGGCTCTACGCCGCGGTATTCCCTCCGCGCCCTGAGCAACATATCATGTCGAATGAGCTTTTATTCTACCGCCGCAACACACTACTCAAAGACCATCGACGGACCACTCCAATCATAACTCTACACTACCGCTTTCACTTATGTGAATTCGCACTCCCTTTTGGAATTTCATTCCTCCCTCTTTCCTTACCAAGGAAACCACTCGTCCGCCCAGTCACCATGACAGGCACTATGGTGCTCATCCCACGCTACACTACCTCTTTAAAGCGTACCCGACATCCATGCATCAACACTACTCTGACTCTCATCGCAGGGACTTTCAAGCCCATGCACTACCTTCACTGCTCAAAATTGCTACCCGGGGCCAGACCTCCCAATGTAATCCCACTGCAACATACGCAACCCATAACCTCGAACCGATCCAACAATACTCGCAGAGTCTTCAGCATGACTAGACCGCCTCCCCGGGCCTTCAGCCAATCTGGACCACTCTCAGGACCTTCAGCCAATCTGACTGGATCGTCCTCCGAGCCTTCGGCCTAACTGGTACGCCTACCGGCCTTCAGTCTATCCGGACCGCTCAACTAACATTCATCATTCCGAACTATCCCTTCGGGAAATCCTCCCGCACATACCGTTCTAGCCCTCTAGGGGTTCCGAACTCTATCTCCATCATACATACTCGATCCCGGCCTGCTCCCATGCCTTCCACAATCAACTGCTCTAGGTCTGTATTCCGCCCCGCACGCCTGTTACTCACCCATACGAGCCTGCTCTCGACTGATAGAAATACCGCTGAATTCCCCAAGCAGCTAAACAACCTCTCAGGCCCAACGATCATCCGGAGAATTTCCAATTCTCCCCTACTTAAGACACTGACAATTAGTCACCGGTCGCCATCACCGATCTCCCAAAGCAACCATGCAGGAAATCAACACTTACACTCAAAATGTTTTTCACTAGCACCAACAACTTTCATACAAATCATGTTTCCACGCTGCACAACCCGCTCGAAAGGAACCCAATCTTCAACTATCCATTCCTCAGACTGCAGAATCTACCCAGCCTTTAAACCAACGCCGCATCCGCCACCAATCCTCACAAAGATAATCAACGATAGCTCGACGTACTAATCCATAACCATATCGATCCTTCAGGGAACAAAGGATACCAAAACGAAATATCGATCGCAACTCGCCAAACCCTCCAGGAACAACGGATACCACACGAAAACCCGAAACGCAATTCCATAACCAACCAACGAAACCAACAGATAAGAATACTCCACAACAATCATAAATAATCAAAAACAGTAAAAGAACATACCCGCAACAGCAAGCTAAAAAACACGACCCTAAGCCCTTGGAGGCTCCACTCCATCCTGACCTCCACCTGTGATCCTCAACGTAGACGGTGCTGGAGCCTGCACCGGTACTGCAACAAGCTGTGGACAGTTGACCTTCAAATGTCCAACCTGATGACAATGATAGCATATCCTCAAATCCTGAACTGGCACGGACTGCTGAAAATCCCTCGCATAGTGTCCCTCCTTTTCGCACTTGCGGCATGCTCCACTGGACCGACAAACCCCGGCGTGACCCCTTCAACACTTTCCACAGACGTGGCTACCCTAATCTCCCATCCTGGAATCAACGGTCTTAGACCGTTTCGTCGCCCTACGACTGAACCGGAGCTTGCCTCAGCTCACGCATCTGCAACACAATCTCTAACTCACGCCGCCTGGTGGCCTCCTGCAACTCCAGCAAAGTCTCGCACCTCTGCGCAGACACAAACTGTCTGATGTCTCTCTTTAGCATACTCAGATATCGGGACAACTGAGCCTGATCCAAAGCGAACCCAGGGCAAAACATCGCCCTCTCAGTAAACACCCCGGTGATTTCCGTCACCGACTCCGAATCATGTTTCAGCTCCAAGAACTCCTGAGCCAACATCTCCCTCTCGACCTGCGGAACATAACGAGTGCTGAACATCTCTCTGAACCGATCCCATGAAATCGCAGCTCTATGCGCATCCGAGTACGACCCCGTGGTCAATCTCCACCAATCCTTTGCCCCGAGCCTTAACAGGTTCAGAGAAAACCTCACCCTCTGATCAGCAAGGCATGAACATGTGAAGAAACATCCCTCCACATCTGATAAACATCTCATAGCAAAGATCGGATCCTGAACTCCATCAAAAGTGGGAGGCTTCGTATTATCGAAGTCCCGATACTGAAAACCTCTACTGGCTCCTCCACCTGTCGCTGCTACAGCTGCGGTAGCCGCCGCGGCAGCCGTCTCCGTGAGAGCCGCATAGCGCTCATCAAAATACTCCACCATGGTGGTCTTGATCGACCCAAACAACTCCGGCAGCTCAGCCCGAAACAATGCAGCAACCTCATCATGCAGGATCTCACGAATCCTCGCATCCAACTCGTGCGTACTTATCTGGCTGACAACCTCGGGTTATACAGACCCACCCGGAACTCCCTCTCCTGCTCCTGATCCTGACCCGGATCCACTCCCAGCGTGCCCTAAAATCTCCATACTGAAAATAAAACAACAAATCTCAGACATATTCCACTATCCCGGGAACCAGCTCTCATCCCAACCCTAGAGGTCATGGTTTCCCTGATACGCGTAAAAGTTCGTGCTTTCAGTAGTACGGGCCCATACTACCTTCCACACCTACCCATATTTGGATGAAGTACTCCCACAACACCCTAGCGACATACATAACAACGCTCTATCCTCACAACTAGAGGAACACTAGAAATCTCTCACAAGGAACCCTAGGCTAGCAGGCATCATAAATCAGGCAACTCATCAAGTAATCCTGAAGATCCCTAGCCTAACTCTAGCATGCTGTTCTATAAAATATCAATAAAACAATTGTCATGTATGGTATTTTGGGGCTACTTACTGGCTCCTACTGATCGTACCTCCGCGTCCTCCTTTACTTATTTTGAAAACCATTTTTAAATTCTCTTTTGAAAACCCTCCTCGATTTAAGACTGGAGTCACACAAGTGTTCCTCCAATTCACTCAAACCAAGGCTCTGATACCAACTTGTAACATCCGAAAAATACAACCAATTTAAATTTTTCAAAACAACCCGATTTTCATTAAAATGTTTACAAAAAGGTTTTCAATACAAATCATTAGAGTATTACCAGAATCACATTGCTACAAAATCATGAGGAGCGGTACGATCGCGCCTTCGCCTTGCCATGGTCTCCTGAAGAACCTGAAAAACATTAAACCACAACTATAAGCTCGAAAGCTTAGTGAGATACCCCCAAAATACCAACCACGTATACGCCCTTCCAGGCTGCGACCTTCCGGTCCAAAACATATAAAACATACATAACAAAACAGAACATAGAACAACCATGCATATCGGGTCTACTGTGTGACTGGTCCGCCGTATCGGGCCTTCAGTCCATCGGATCCATCCTCCAGGTCTAGTCATGTCCTTCGAGTCTACAGTGGGGTTGGTCCGCCCGCATCGGGCCTTCAACCCACCTGGTCCACTCTCTGAGTCTACAGTGTGATTGGTCCACCCGCATCGGGTCTTCAGTCGGCCTGGTCCACTCTCCGAGCCTCGGCACGTCTGGTCCGCCCTCGTGGAGCCTACAGCCTTTCCGGACCGCTCGCTGGGCCTTCGGAACAACCGGTCCGCCCTAGGTATCTTGGCCTACAGCACAAAGCAGGACCCGCCTCAACCCATCTCCAGTCCAAACAACCATGTGCACAAAACATACAATCATATAACAGTCATAGTCAACAAACCGAGCAAGCATATCACATAGCATATCATTACCCTAACCGGGTTACCGACCTAACCGGTCACTAGCATAGCATCACTCTGTATATCGGGAAACTGACCTTAACAAGGTCTCCTAGCATGTACCATCCTATCTACCAGGATGCAGACACATCAAACAATAACATAATAACCATATCCGAATCTCAATCCAATAAAGGGCCGGCCTTGGTGCCTTAGACCCTGTTGATATAGTGAGGATAACTCACCTCGAAACTGCCGGCTGAAAGGATAAGATCCCACTGCTCCGAACTCTGACACGAACTCATCCACTGAACATCAAACATACAACTCAATAAATAACCTTAATTACCAAAATACCCCTGGAAGACAACTGGTCAACCTTGGACAAGTCAAAGTCAACCCCTGACTGACCCTACTCACCGAGTCAACCCGATGACTCGCCGAGTCCTTATGCTCAGAACTTCCCTCAATTAACGACCCAACTCGCCGAGTCACCCCAAGACTCGTCGAGTCCAACAACTCTGAGTCCACTCGCACCCAACTCACCGAGTCATCCCTTGACTCACCGATTCATCGACTCAACCAGAAATATTGGGAATTCCTCGACAAGACTCGCCGAGTCCAAATGGACTAGTCGAGCCCAAGGCTATCTTCAACCTACTCGCCGAGTTGTTCTTCCAACTCGTCGAGTTCCAGGCCATCTTCAAGCAACTTGTCGAGTCGCCCCCATGTGAATCGACGAGTACCATCGGTCTGAATCCATATAGAAGCATCTCAGGCCATGCAATTGATCCAAAACATAGATCCAACCTCCTACAATCCATCCATCACGTAAAGTGGCAAACTTTACGTGAATCTAAAGAGATCTAGGCCTTATTCACCTTAGAACCAAGGTTGGGGACATGGTAGCTTCATCAACAACACAAGAACAGGGGCTTTAATGCTCTTAAGATCTTCCCCACTCCAGATCTGAGGTAGCAACCTCAGATCCATCCTCCAACATCAAGATGTCACACAACCAAGCACCCCACACAACCCCAAAATGAGAAACTAGGAAAACACAGCCCAGGAACGAAAGTATTACCTCCAAAAGATGCCTCAATAGCAACCAAACTCGAATCCAAGCAAAGCCCTTTGATCCAAGCCACTTCTCCTTCAAGATTTCTTCAACCAACACCTTTCCAAGCTCTAATTTGCTCCACAAATGAACTTTCCACGAATTTAGGGTTTCTGGAACTCAAGTGGGAATAAGGGAGGCTGTGGAGGGGCATAATGCTCTTTATATAGGGCTCAACCCCGAAATTAGGATTTTCTCCATACAACACCTACTTGTCGAGTCCATCTTTAGACTCGCCGAGTAGGCCACTTGACACGCGACCATAGTTGCGACCTGACTCGCCGAGTCTATCCATGGACTCGCCGAGTCACTCTCCGAAACTTACACGTTTAGCCCTTCAACTCTACTCTTGCGATTCCGGGATGTTACAGGACCTCAAATCGATCTTGGAGAACCAAGATGCTCCCTGCAACTGGTCGAACAAATCGCCGATCCTCGGCAACGGGTAACGGTTCTTGACCGTTAGTTTGTTCAACTCCCAGTAATCAATGCACATCCGGTGTGAACTATCCTTCTTCTTTACAAACAGAATGGGTGCTCCCCACGGTGAGCTACTCGGCCGAATAAACCCTTTCCCCAACAGTTCCTGAAGCTGCGAGGATAACTCTTGCATCTCTGAAGGTGCAAGACGATAAGGCACCTTAGCGATAGGTGCGGCCCCCGGGACCAAATCAATACCGAACTCTACTTGCCTCATGGGAGGCACCCCCTGCAACTCCTCTCGAAAGACATCCGGGAACTCACGCACTATAGGAACCTTCTCCACCGACCTCGGCCTCCTAGAATCAACCCGTGTATCTGACACGTACGCCACAAAACGCTTACAGCCCTGCTGTAGACACTGCCTCACCCTAGCGGCCGAACAAAATGTTGATCCAAAACGGGTACCCTCGCCGTATACTGTAAGAACTCCCCCACTAGGGTCTCATATGGTCACTAGCTGCCGCTCGCAGTTGATAACCGCACCGAACATGCTCAACCAGTCCATGCCCACGATGACACAAACATCCCCCATGGCAATCGGAACCAAATCAATCGGGAACTCAACACCAAAAATCTCAAGTACGCACCTACGGATCACCTCTGTGGCATGTATCTCCTTCTCGTCAGCTATGGAAACTCTCAGAGGTCGACTCAGCGCCTCACGACTAACACTGATGTGCTGACTAAAAGCCAAAGATACAAAGGACCGACTCGCACCCGAATCAAATAATACCAGGGCAGGTACAGAATTCACAAGAAAAGTACCTACGCATAACATAATATGAGCATGATATTTCAACATTATAATAAATACACGAAAGAATACATACCAGCCACGACATCGGGCGTTGCGCGGACCTCCTCCGCGGTTAACTGAAACGCTCTCCCACGTGCCCTCGTCACCTCGGTCTTCACTGGCCCACTCCCGGTAGCTCTGATGGCGGCAGGAGCAGATCCCTGAGGTGCTCCCTGTGCTGATCCTCGTAACTGCGGACACTCCGCCTTCCGGTGTCCGGTCTGGATGTAGTGAAAACATACTCCAAACCCCTTGGGGCAGTCCTTGGCCATATGCCCCTCCTTGCCACATTTGTAGCAAGATCCTGCTCTACACACTCCAGCATGACCCTTGCCGCACTTTCCACAAGTGCGGCCCTTCTGGCTCCCTGATTTGGGATCAACGGGCTTGGCCCGCTTGGCTGCCGGCTGGAATTGAGCCGGTCGTCGATCCCTTCCGTGAGACTCAGCTTCCTCCCTAGTCTGAGTCTCCAGCTCGATCTCCCTCTTCCGGGCATTTGCCTGAAGCTCAGCAAATGTCCGGTATGAGGAGTTCGCCACGAACTCCCGAATGTCTCGTCTCAAGATACTCAAATACCAACTCAGACGTGCCTGCTCAGTGGACACGTGCTCAGGGCAGAACATCGCCCTCTCGTGAAACATCCTGGTAATCACCGTAACAGACTCAGTGCCCTGCTTGAGGGTCAAAAACTCCTGGGCCAAATGTTCCCTCTCCACCTGGGGAACGTACTCATCTCGGAACATGGAAGTGAACCTCTCCCAGGTCACTACCGCAAGCTCAGCAGGCGAAAAGTGTGCTGTGACAAACTTCCACCAGTCCTTCTCTCCCAAGCGAAGCTGGTTCAACGTGAACCGTACTCTCAAATGATCAGGAGATGAGCAAGTGAAGAAACACCCCTATATGTCAGAAATCCATCTCATAGCCGCCACCGGGTCCTGGGTCCCATCAAACTCCGGTGGTTTCGTGTTGCTGAACTCCTGGAACAGCAACGTGTCACCACCCTGTGGCCTAGCAGCAACAACAGCTACAGTGGTCGCCGCAACCGCAGCCTCAGAAAGAGCGGCATAACGCTCGTCGAATGTCTCAATCAGCGCGGTCTTAATATACCCGAACATCTCTGGTATCTCTGCCCTGATGACTGCAGCCACCTCCTCATGAATGATCTGTCGGATCTCCTCATCACTAGCCCCGACACCCTCCGGCATATGACGCGTCCTCACCATGATCAACCTTTGAAATACAACATACGATAAATTAGAATCCACTCGAGCATACTCATACTCGACAACCCATCCCTCCTTGATCCTTGGTATTCCGAAGATTTTTACTTGGACCGTGCACCACCCCGGTGCTTTCAGTAGTACAGGCCCAATACTACAGTCCACACCATCTCAGTACACACCCCAAATCCTCCTCTTCGGATCCCAAATTCCAAGTACTCTATCACTCTCTAACAGATCTCTCATAAGCTCCTCGCTCCTACCTATTCGCTCTCAAGCATCTCATAGCAGCTCACATCTTCCTAGGCTAAGGCATCACAAATCAGGGCACTCTAGTCCTAATAAGAATACCTAGCCTACTCTAGCAAAAGAATACATCATATCAATTCCATAAACATATAATATAAGGGTATTTTGGGAAATCATCGTTCGGGCGCTAACTGATCGTACACACGTTTCTTCCTTGAATTTCTCTAAAAATCTTTTACTCTTAGAAAAGTTTAATTCTCTTTTGAAAATATTTTCCCAAATCCTCAGTTTGAGTTCAAATACTCCCGAAGGTGTACCCGAATCCCTCAAACCAAGGCTCTGATACCAAATTGTAACACCGTAATTTCAAAACAAAATTTTCAAATTTTTATAAAACATAATTCATTTAATATTCAGAAAACAACCACATTTAATTATCCAATTCAAGTAAATACAAAATCCCAAGATCTCAAATCATAACTCCCATGCATGTGTACTGATCAAGCCGGCGCCTTCCCGCGATCGTCACTAGTACCTGAAACAAATAACATCAAACACTGTAAGCACAAAGCTTAGCGAGTTCCCCAAAATACCGCATATAACACATATTAGCCACTCGAGGCTATAACTCTGTGGGTCCGTGCACCCAAACTCTATGAACCCTCAGGTTCTAACTCTGTAAACAAGCACAACATAAATCACATAGACAAAATGCAGTACAACACATAACATACATAGCATACAAATACTCTATCACATAACTCTGGTTACCTACTCAAGGTAAAGTATAGTGAGAAGACTCACCTCGCGTGTCTCGGAAATTCGTAAATCCTGAAATCACTAGTGCTCGATCTCCTGAGCTATAGTCCTCCTATAGCACAATACATCTCTAATTAACACTTTCCCAACTAAGGTTGACTACTCTTTAACAAGTCAACTTAGGTCAACGCTGGTCAACGGTCAACGGTCAACTTTAACCGGACTCGGCGACTGCACAATAGCGACTCGGCGAGTCTGAGCGTATATACTGATTTCCATGGAATCCTCCCTTGACACGTCGAGTATTCACCTAACTCGACGAGTTCCACCTGGCATAAGTTGTGGTGCCACCACAACTCAACTCGCTGTGTCTCAAGAACAACTCAGCGAGTCCAGCTTAATTCAGTCCACCTGACCACTCTGACTATCCCTGACTCACTGAGTCAACCCTCCCCAACTCGGCAAGACCACTCACTGTGTGGTCGGGCAATATTCATACTACTCGTCGAGTCTGTTCTTCGGACTCGGCGAGTCCGTGCCATGCAATGACTCAACCTTGCTCATAAGGTCAGATCTAGTTCATTAACCCATAGATCCAGTCCTTCCAAGCTTATTTAGCACGTAAAGTCACTATCTTGATGCACATATAATATCTATATGACCATATATGATGCTTTTGACCCATATACTACAACTCAAGGTCATAAACTCCATTGTTATACATAAAGCTTGATGAGTGAGGCTCTCTGGACCTCTATGGATCCAGATCCAGAGCCTCAACACAAGAAGGGAACTATTTGGCATCAAATCAACCCAATAATATCCATAAGAAACCCTAAATCCCATTATACTTCACAAAACAGAAGATGAGCTGAAATCATACCTCTAGATCGATGATCTAAGCTTCAAATCCACAGTATAGCAACCTCCTTTGCTTCCTCTTGTCTAGAATCTCCTCCTTCTTTGCTAAATAACACACACAAGGTCAAGAAATGCTTCCTTTCTCTCTCAAAACGTTCAAGCACTCAAGGGTTTCTCTCTAAGGGTTGGTGAGCACAAATGACGGCCATAAGGCCCTTTAAATAGGTCTCAAACCCCGGAAATTAGGGTTTCACCACACAGCGTGGACTCGCCGAGGCCACTCTGGGACTCGCCGAGTCCGGACGCGAACCCATGCCCAAATCCGCGATCCTACTCGGCGAGTTGGGGCTCCAACTCGCCGAGTCCACTCAAAATTTCCAAAAATAACCCAATAATAAATACCTGGAAATTCCGGGCTGTTACAAATTTATACCTAGGATATATATAGTAAACGTTGGAGAGTCAAAATTATACTTTCAAAACTATACTTTTGAAACTCGGAATATGTATTATTTTATATGGAGTCAAAACATGTGGACTCACCAACTTTATGTTGACGTAATTTAAATTGCATGTGTTTTCAGGAAGTTGATAATTATGATACGAGAAATGACGTTACACCGCCAGGTGTTTCCGCCGACGGCCGGTGTGTGATAGATTGGTATCAGAGCTATTAACTATAGTGAATTAGTACTTTCTTAGGAAAAGACGACTATAGTTTAGGGCTTACTCTATTAGGTTTAGGTATATCCCTTAACGTACAAATAAAATTATTATTAAATTATACTACTGAAGGACTACTTACGGGAGCGGTGACAGGATAGACACGTTGCTTGGGTTGCTGGATTTCAGAACGGCTATATGCTAAAATGATCCTGCCCTCCGACTGCGCTGACTGGCATGTGCCTTATCAGCTAGACTTGAAGTAACAAACAATAATTAATAATACTCATGAACACTGCAAACACAAATATATAGAGTTATGTATGAACTCAGTCCCGCGATGAGAACACGTGTATAAACCAAAAATATAGAAAACCCAAACCCTCGATAAGAATTCTACGCAAAGTTTTAGGTCAAAGCTCCTTAGTCGAGTTTTATTGTACATGGGCCGAACCACAACTAAATGTAGACTGATCACCTATGTTTAATTATGGTTAGACCAATGCACAACTAAAATTGGATATTGTGTTTGATAGACTAAAACACATGAAGATTCTAGAAGATTAAAGATAGATCTCAAATCAGGATACCATCAACTCGGAGTACGAGAAGACGATGTTCCAAAAACAACATTTAGGACTCGGTATGGTCATTTAGAGTTCTTAGTTATGCCTTTGGATTGACCAACACTCCAACAATGTCCAAGAACCTCATGAATAATGTTTTCAAACCGTAGTTGGATAAATTCGTGATAGTATTATTGATGATATATTGATATATTCATGAACCAAGGAAGAACACGGTCAACACTTGCAAATAATCTTGGAACTACTAAGAAAAGGAAAGTTGTACACCAAATTCTTCGAATGTGAATTTTGGATTAGAGAAGTACAAATTTTTAGAACATATAGTTAGCAACAAAGGAATTCATGTCCAACCCTCCAAGATTGAAGTAATTAAGAATTAGGAAGCATCGAAGACGTCAAAAGAAGTGCGTCAATTCCTAGGACTTGCTGGCTATTACCGCAACCTCATAGAGAATTTCTCCAAAATAGCCAAGCCACTTACAACACTAACCCAAAAGGATATGAAGTTCAACTGGGAAGATAAACAAGAAGCTGCTTTTTAGAAACTGAAGCAAATGGTGTGTAATGCACCAATCCTATCCCTTCCAGATGGGACAGATGATTTCGTCGTATACTGCGTCGCATCAAATCAAGGATTGGGATGTGTGTTGATGCAAAGAGGAAAAGTTATCACCAACGCATCACGACAACTTAAGGTGCATGAGAATAATTACACTACCCATGACCTTAAATTGGGAGTTGTAGTTTTTGCACTGGGAAGTTGGAGACACACAATTGGCCAAAGAACATATAGGTGATACCTTATGAGTCGAGCTAGAAATAATCCACGAGACAACTCAAAAGATCCTGCAAATTAAGATTAAAGGCAGCACGTGATCGTCAAAAGAGTTATGCTGATGTAAGACGTAAGCCTTTAGAATTCCAAGTTGGAGATAAAGTAATATTAAAGGTCTCTCCTTGGAAAGGCATGATTTGATTCGGGAAACGAGGCAAGCTAAACCCGTGATATATAGAACCTATTGAAATTCTAGAAAGAATTGGTTATGTTGCATATCAACTTTAGTTACATCAAGTGCTAAGAAATATCCACAATGTTTTCCTAACTAATTAACGTTTTCCCATCCACAAGATAAATTTTGGGACGAAATTATTCTAATGGGGGGAGAATGTAACACCAGTCAAAATAGGTTAAAAATAATCACATGTGATTATGCCAATCATGTAATGTGATTTTCTTAAACTAGTAAAGTGACAAACTTTCTATATAATTCATGATAAAGTATGAACTTTCATACATATTTTATGATACAACTCAAAGTATACATCCACACGATTCCAAAAATATAGAGAAAATCTAAATCTGACTTCGCGTGAAGAAGTTATGATAAACTGAACACTATAAATCTCTATAATAAGAGAAATTTAAAATAGACTTAGAATTATCTATTTAAGTCTAAAAGAGACTTTTAGTGCTCGTAAATACCTACGTCTGCATATAAAGAACGTCAAAAACAGACTTCGTATGCAAAAGTTATGGCATTCCGAAGATTTAGCTTTTAAAAACCCTAAACTAGCTAATTCACGACATCAATTTTATGACGCTCACGCTATTCTGTCATAATTCAGAATCTAGAAGCTGCGAGAGAATAAGATCCAATTCACGACGTGAGTTTTATGACATGAGAGGAGTAATTCTGTCATAAATCGGAATCTAGAAGTTGCGAGAGGATAACATCCAAAATTCACGACGTCAATTTTATGACACTCACGACGTGAGGAGTCACATGACCACCTTTCGAAGCTAGGGACACAAATGGCAAGTAAACGGAGTGAATCATGATACTCACGATGTGAGTGTCATAAAATCTTACTATAAATAGAGGCTTCAACCCTTTTGTAACAGCCGGATTTTTCAGGTATCTTGTATATTTATGTTTTTGGTGATTTGAGAGGGGAGTCGGCGAGTTGGAGCTCAGACTCGCGGAGTAGGGACGCGGATCTGGCCGTGGGATCGCGCCTGGACTCGGCGAGTCCAGGATATGGACTCGGCGAGTCAGCGCTGTGTAATGAAACCCTAATTTCTCGGGTTTGAGACCTATTTAAAGGGCCTAATGGCCGTCATTTGTGCTCACCAGTCCCTTGAGTGAAACCCTAATCGAGTGTGAGCATTTGGAGCAAAGTAGAAGGCCATCATTGATCTTGGAGGTGTCATTGTTGCAAGGAAGGAGAAGAACTAGCCAAGGGAAAGCAAGTGGAGCCACTTCTGAGGGTTTGGAGTCCATAGCATCACTATTGTGTTTCGAGTTATCTTCTTCCTTGTTGATGTTTATCTAGATTTAGGGTTTGTTGAACCCTTTTGTGGCAAGATCTAGTGCCCCCTTGGTCCCTCATGAGGTTTGAACCATAGATCTGGACCCTTAGAGGTCCAGAGTGTCCCTTTACCCAAGCTTTTTGGGAATCAATGGAGGCTTTGGATTGGAATCCTTATGCCTTAGGTCAAAACTCCATTTATGAACCATAGGGTGTGTTATGGGCACCAAGATAGAAGCTTTACATGATTAATCAGTCTAGGGAGGCCAGATTTATAGATTGTGGAAGCAGATCTGACCTTAGAAGCAAGTTGGAGTGGTTGCATGGCATGGACTCACCGAGTCTGTTCATCAGACTCGGCGAGTATTTTGAAGATTGCCTTGGGATTGCTCAGTGAGTGGTCCAATCGAGTCATGGGTAGACTCAGTGAGTCAGGGTGAGTTGGAGAGGGACGACAAGTGGACTGAGTCGAACTGGGACTCCGCGAGTTGTTCTTGAGACTCGGCGAGTTGAGTCGGGGTGGCCTCGCGATTCTTCCAGGTGAAACTCGTCGAGTAAGGGGGGGAATACTCGACGTGTAGGAAGGGAATTTCAGAGGGTTGGTGAAAACGTCTAGACTCGCCGAGTCGCCGTAGCACTCGCCGAGTCCGGTCAAAGTTGACCGTTGACCATTGACCAAAAGTTGACCTGTGTTGACTTATTGGGTATAGTCAACCTTAAAAGATATAAAGTGTTAACTAGAGGCATGCGTTGTTATAGGAGGAGTAGAGCTCGGAGGATCGAGCACGAGGGATATTCAGGATTCGTGAGATACCGAGATACGCGAGGTGAGTCTTCTCACTATACTTTACCTTGAGTAGGTAACCAGAGTTATGTGATAGAGTATTTGTATGCTATGTATGTTATGTGTTGTACTGGATTATTTCTATGTGATTTATGTGGTGCATGTTTATCAGAGTTAGAACCTGAGGGTTCACAGAGTTTGGGTGCACGGACCCACAGAGTTATAGCCTCGAGTGGCTATTATGTATTAAATGTGGTATTTTAGGGAACTCACTAAGCTTTGTGCTTACAGTGTTTGATGTTATTGTTTCAGGTACTAGTGACGACCGCGGGAAGGCGCCGGCTTGATCCGTACACACACACTCGGAGTTTTTACATTGTGATCTTGGGATTTTGTATTGACCTAATTGGATAATTAATATGGTTGTCGATGAATGTTAATTGAATTATGTTTTATAAAAATTTGAAAATTTTGTTTTGAAATTTACGGTGTTACAATTTGGTATCAGAGCCTTGGTTTGAGGGATTCGGGTACACCTTCGGGAGTATTTGAACTCAAACTGAGGAATTGGAAGGATATTTTCAAAAGAAAACCTAACTTTTCTAAGAGTAAAAGATTTTCTTGAAAAAGAAACAAATTCCAGGAACAAACGTGTGTACGATCAGTCAGCGCCCGAACGGTGAATTCCCAAAATACCTTTATATTATGTAATATTGATATTGATAAGATGTATCTGCATGCTAGAGTAGGCTAGGTAATGCTAATAGGACTAGAGTGGCCTGATTTGTGATGCCTTAGCCTAGGGAGAGGTGAGCTGCTATGAGGTGCTTGAGAGTGAGTAGGTAGCAGCGAGGGGCTTATGAGAGATCTATTAGAGAGTGGTCTACGCATGATAGAGTACTTGGGATTTGGGATCCGAAGAGGAAGATTTGGGGTGTGTACTGAGACGGTGTGGACAGTAGTATTGGACCCGTACTACTGAAAGCACCGGGGCGGTACACAGTCCAAATAAGAATCTTTGGGATACCAAGAATCAAGGAGGGGTGGATTGTCAAGTGTGAGTATGCTCGAGTGAATTCTAATTTATCACATGTTGTATTTCAGAGGTTGATCATGGTGAGGACATGTTATATGCCGGAGGGTGCCGGAGCTAGTGATGAGGAGATTCGACAGATCATTCATGAGGAGGTGGCTGCGGTCATCAGGGCTGAGATACCAGAGATGTGTGGGTCTATTAAGACCGCGCTGATTGAGACATTTGACGAGCGTTACGCCGCTCTTTCTGAGGCTGCTGTTGTAGCGGCTACCGTAGCGATCGCTGCGGCGAGACCCCAGGGAGGTGATGCGTCGCTGTTTCGGGATCCGGTGGCAGCTATGAGGTGGATATCTGATATGGAGGGGTGCTTTTTCACTTGCTCATCTCCTGAGCATCTGAAGGTTCGGTTCGCGCTGAACCAGCTTCGCTTGGGAGCGAAGGACTGGTGGAAGTTTGTGACGGCGCATTTTATACCTGCTGAGCTTTCGGCGGTGACCTGGGAGAGGTTCACTACCATGTTCCAGGATGAGTACGTTCCCCAGGTGGAGAGGGAGCATTTGGCACAGGAGTTTCTAACCCTCAAGCAGGGTATTGAGTCAGTTACAGCGATCACGAGGATGTTCCATGAGAGGGCGATGTTCTGCCCTGAGCATGTGTCCACTGAGCAGGCACGTATGAGCCGCTACCTGAGCATTTTGAGACGGGATATTCGGGATTTCGCCACGAACTCCTCGTATCGGACCTTTGCTGAGCTTCAGGCAAATACCCGGAAGAGGGAGATTGAGCTTGAGACACAGGCCAGGGGGGAGGCGGAGTCTCTGGGGAGGGATTGGCGGCCGGCACAGTCTCAGCCGGCAGCCAAGCGGGCCAAGACCGCTGATCCCAAACCCGGGAGCTAGAAGGGCCGCACTTGCGGGAAGTGCAGCAAGGGTCATGATGGAGTTTGCCGAGCAGGATCTTGCTACATGTAACACTGTAAATTTCAAAACAAATTTTTTCGATTTTCTTATAAAACAAAATTCGATTAATATTCATCAACAACCATATTAATTATCCAATATAGGTCAATACAAAATCCCAAGATCACAATGTAAAAACTCCGAGTGTGTGTACGGATCAAGCCAGCGCCTTCCCGCGGTCGTCACTAGTACCTGAAACAATAACATCAAACACTGTAAGCACAAGGCTTAGTGAGTTCCCCAAAATACCACATATAACACATATTAGCCACTCGAGGCTATAACTCTGTGGGTCCGTGCACCCAAACTCTGTGAACCCTCAGGTTCTAGCTCTGATAAGCATGCACTACATAAATCACATAGAAATAATGCAGTACAACACATAACATACATAGCATACAAATACTCTATCACATAACTCTGGTTACCTACTCAAGGTAATATAGTATATTGAGAAGACTCACCTCGCGTATCTCGGTATCTCACGAATCCTGGAAATCCCTCGTGCTCGATCCTCCGAGCTCTAATCCTCCTATAACATTATATGTTTCTAATTAACACTTTATATCTCTAAGGTTGACTATCCCTAAGAAGTCAACACAGGTCAACTCTGGTCAACGGTCAATGGTCAACGGTCAACTCTGACCGGACTCGGTGAGTACCATGGCGACTCGGCGAGTCTAGACGTTTTCACCAACCCTCTGAAATCCCCTTACTACACGTCGAGTATTCCCCCCTTTACTCGACGAGTTTCACCTGAATGAATCGCGGGGCCACCCCGACTCAACTCGCCGAGTCTCAAGGACAACTCGGCGAGTCCAAGTTTGACTCAGTCCACTCGTCATCCCTCTCCAACTCACCCTAACTCACTGAGTCTACCCATGACTCGATTGGACCACTCGCTGAGCAATCCCAAGGAAATCTTCAAGCTACTCGCCGAGTCGGATGAACAGACTCGGCGAGTCCATGCCATGCAACCACTCCAACTTGCTTCTAAGGTCAGATCTGTTTCCATAAACTATAGATCTGGTCTCCCTCGACTGATTCATCACGTAAAGCTCCTATCTTGGTGCCCATAACACACCCCATAGCTCATAAATGGAGTTTTTGACCTAAGGCATGAGGATTCCAATCCAAAGCCTCCATTGATTCCCAAAAAGCTTGGGTAAAGGGACACTTTGGACCTTTAAGGGTCCAGATCTATGGTTCAAACCTCATAAGGGACCAAGAGGACACTATATCTTGCCATAAAAGGGTTCAACAAACCATAAATCTAGATAAACAACAACAAGGAAGAAGGTAACTTGGACTTATTACCACAAAAGTGATGCTCTGGACTCCAAACCCACAGAAGTGGCTCCTCTTGCTTTCCCTTGGCTAGCTCTTCTCCTTCCTTGCAACAATGGCACCTCCAAGGTCAATAATAGCCTCCTACTTAGCTCCAAATGCTCACACTCGATTAGGGTTTCACTCAAGGGGCTGGTGAGCACAAATGACGGCCATTAGGCCCTTTAAATAAGTCTCAAACCCGAGAAATTAGGGTTTCATTACACAGCGCTGACTCGCCGAGTCCATATCCTGGACTCGTCGAGTCCAGGCGCGATCTCGCGACCAGATCCGCGTCCCTACTCGGCGAGTCTGAGCTCCAACTCGCCGAGTCCCCTCTCAAATCACCAAAACCATAAATATACAAGATACCTGAAAAATCTGGCTGTTACAACTCTCCCCCAGAAGGACTAGACTTTGCCCTCGAAGTCTCGCTCTAAAAACAGCTCCGGATGCTGCTCCTACATCATACGCTCTGGCTCCCAGGTCATCTCTGATCCCCTCCGGTGTTGCCACTGAACCAACACCAGAGGTACCTCCTTATTTCTCAGAACCTTGATCTTCTGATCTCTGATGGCCACTAGTCTCTCGGCATAATTCAGGCTTGCATCCACCTGAATATCCTCTAACGGAACCACTGCCGATTCATCGGCTATACACTTCCTCAACTGCGACACATGAAAAGTGTCGTGGATCTGTCCCAACTCTGCTGGCAACTCCAACCGATAGGCTACCCGACCTACCCTCGTAATCACACGAAATGGACTTATAAACCGGGGCCCCAACTTGCCCCTCCTCCTGAACCGAATCACTCCTTTCCAAGGAGAAACCTTCAGGAGAACGAAGTCGCCGACCTGAAATTCAAGCTCGGACCGGCGCCTGTCCGCATAACTATTTTGTCGGCTCTGGGCAGTCAATAACTTGTGTCTGACCCGTTGTATCTGCTCTGTCGTCTGAATCACGATCTCTGTACTGCCCATCACTCTCTGCCCAACCTCACCCCAGCAAATGGGAGTCCGGCACCTCCTACCATACAACAGCTCAAAGGGCGGCATACAGATGATCGAATGATGGCTGTTATTGTAGGAAAACTCCGCCAAGGGTAAGTACGCATCCCAGCTACCCCCGAAATCCAATACACATGCTCGAAGCATGTCTTTAAGCGTCTGAATCGTCCATTCACTCTGGCCGTCTGTCTGGGGATGATATGCGGTACTGAAATGCAGTTTAGTTCCCAACTCCTCATGAAATTTCTTTCAGAATCGGGAAGTGAAACCCACATCACGGTCCGAAACGATCGAGATCGGCACCCCATGCCGAGATACCACTTCCCTCACATAAACCTCTGCCAATTTCTCCGCCGAAGAACTCTCACTGATGGCAAGAAAGTGAGCGCTCTTCGTCAACCTATCCACAATCACCCAAATTGCATCAACTCCTCTGGCAGTCCTTGGCAATTTGGTGATGAAATCCATAGTGATCTGTTCCCACTTCCACTCGGGAACCTCCAATGGCTGCAACTTGCCATGCGGTCTCTGGTGCTCGGCCTTAACCCTTCGACAGGTCAAACACCTCTCGAACAACCATGCGACGTCCCTCTTCATACAGGGCCACCAATACTCTTTCCTCAAATCCAAATACATTTTCGTAGCCCCGGGATGGATCGAAAATGTCGATCTATGAGCTTCCTCCATCAAAGTAGTACGCGTACCGCCCACAAACGGTACCCAAATCCGGCCCTGAAAAATCATAAGCCCTCGACTATCTGAAACGAACTCTGAAACCAAACCAACGACCTGTTCTCTCTTCTGCATCTCCGGATGCACAGCCTCGGCCTGTGCCCCACGAATGGCATCTAGAACTGGAGTTATCACGGTCAATCTCAAACATATATTTCGCAGTGGAGTACTCTCCGCCCTGCGGCTCAACGCGTCAGCTACCACATTAGCCTTGCCCGGGTGGTACAGGATCTCACAATCATAATCCTTGACCACATCTAACCACCTCCTCTACCGCATATTTAGGTTAGGCTGATCCATCAAGTACTTCAAGCTCTTATGGTCCGTGTATATCGTACAACGAACCCCATACAAGTAGTGACGCCAAATCTTGAGGGTGAACACCACTGCCCCCAACTCTAGATCATGTGTGGGATATCTCGCCTCATGAGGCTTCAACTGCCTCGACGCATATGGTATCACATGTCCCTTCTGCATCAGTACCACTCCCAGCCCTAAAATCGATGCATCACAAAATACCACAAAATCTTCCATCCCTTCCGGAAGAGCTAATACCGGAGCTTCGCACAATCTTTGGCGAAGCGTCTCAAAGGAGGTCTGCTGCTCGGGACCCTATAAAAATGTAACACCCTTCTGGGTCAATCTGGTGAGTGGCACCGCGATCTTGGAGAAATCCTTGATAAACCTCCGATAGTACCCTGCCAACCCAAGGAAGCTCCTGATCTCAGAGGGTGACTTTGGCACCTCCCAACTCATCACCGCCTCAACCTTGGCCGAATCGACCAATATCCCTTTTTGATTAACAAGATGTCCCAGAAACTGGACCTCCCGCAACCAGAAATCGCACTTGGAAAACTTTGCATAAAGTTTCTCCGATCTCAAAACTCCAAGAACTTCCCTCAAATGCTCCTCATGCTGCTCTCTAGATCTCGAATATACCAGAATATCATCGATGAATACAATCACAGACCGATCCAGCATCGGCCTGCATACCCTGTTCATGAGATCCATGAACACAGCCGGGGAATTGGTGAGCCCAAAAGGCATCACCACAAACTCATAATGCCCATATCGCGTCCTGAACGCTGTCTTCTGGACGTCCTCGTCCCGTACTCTCACCTGATGATAGCCCGACCTCAAATTAATCTTGGAGAACCAAGATGCTCCCTGTAACTGATCGAATAAATCGTCGATCCTCGGCAACGGGTAACGGTTCTTGACCGTCAGCTTATTCAATTCTCGGTAATCAATACACATTCGATGCGAACCGTCCTTCTTCTTCATAAATAGAATGGGTGCTCCCCACGGCGAGCTACTCGGCCGAATAAACCCCTTCCCCAGCAGCTCCTGAAGCTGCGAGGATAACTCTTGCATCTCTGAAGGTGCAAGACGATAAGGCACCTTAGCGATAGGCGCGGCTCCCGGAACCAAATCGATACTGAACTCCACTTGCCTCACGGGAGGCACACCCGATAATTCTTCGGGAAAAACATCTGGAAACTCACGCACCACCGGAACTTCATCCACTGAACTCAGTCTCTCGGAGATCACTCGCGTATCCATCACATACGCCACAAAACCCTTACAGCCCTGCTGTAAACACTGCCTCGCCCTAGCGGCCGAACAAAAGGCCAATCCAGAACGTGTACCCTCGCCGTATACCAAAAGAACTCCCCCACTAGGATCTCGTATGGTCACCAGCTGACGCTCGCGGTCGATAACCGCGCCGAATCGGCTCAACCAGTCCATGCCCACTATGACACAGACATCCCCCATCGCAATAGGAACCAGATCGATCGGAAACTCAACCCCAAAAATCTCTAACACACATCCCCGGAGGACCTCCGTGGCACAAATCACTCTGTCGGCAGCTATGGAAACCCGCAGAGGCTGACTAAATGCCTCATGACTAACACTGATATGCTGACTAAAGGCCAAAGATACAAAAGACCGACTCGCACCCGAGTCAAATAACACTAAAGCAGGCACAGAGTTCACAAGGAAGGTACCTATGCATAACATAATATAAGCATAATATCTCAACACCAAAAATAAGTATATAGAAGGAAACGTACCAGCCACAACGTCGGGTGCAGCGCGGACCTCTTCCGGAGTCAGCTGAAAGGCTCTCCCTCGAGCTCTCAATGACTCGGCCTTCACGGGTCGACTCTCTGTAGCTCTGATGGCGGCGGGAGCAGATCCCTGAGATGCTCCGCGCAGCAGCGGACACTCCGCCTTCCGGTGTTCGGTCTGTTTGCAGTGAAAACACACTGCAAACCCCTTGGGGCAGTCCTTGGCCATATGCCCCTCCTTGCCACATTTGTAGCAAGATCCTGCTCGACAGACTCCATCGTGACCCTTGCTGCACTTCCCGCAAGTGCGGCCCTTCTGGCTCCCGGGTTTGGGATCAGCGGGCTTGGCCCGCTTGGCTGCCGGCTGGAGCTGTGCCGGCCACCGATCCCTCCCCAGAGACTCCGCCTCCTCCCTGGCCTAAGTCTCAAGCTCAATCTCCCTCTTCCGGGCATTTGCTTGAAGCTCAGCAAATGTCCGATACGAGGAGTTCGCGGCGAACTCCCGAATATCCCATCTCAAAATGCTCAGGTAGCAGCTCATACGTGCCTGCTCAGTGGACACGTGCTCAAGGCAGAACATCGCCCTCTCATGAAACATCCTCGTGATCGCTGTAACTGACTCAGTACCCTGCTTGAGGGTCAGAAACTCCTGTGCCAAACGCTCCCTTTCCACCTGGGGAACGTACTCATCTCGGAACATGGTAGTGAACCTCTCCCAGGTCACTGCCGAAAGCTCAGCAGGCGTGAAATGCACTGTCACAAACTTCCACCAGTCCTTCGCTCCCAAGCGAAGCTGGTTCAGCGCGAACCGAACCATCAGATGCTCAGGACATGAGCAAGTGAAGAAGCATCCCTCCATATCAGATATCCACCTCATAGCTGCCACCGGATCCTGTGTACCATCAAACTCTGGTGGTTTGGTGTTGTTGAACTCCCGAAACAGTGACGCATCACCTCCCTGGGGTCTCGCCGCAGCGATCGCTGCGGTAGCCGCTGCAACAGCAGCCTCAGAAAGAGCGGCGTAATGCTCGTCAAATGTCTCAATCAGCACGGTCTTAATAGACCCGAACATCTCTGGTATCTCAGCCCTGATGACCGCAACCACCTCCTCATGAATGATCTGTTGAATCTCCTCATCACTAGCTCCGGCACCCTCCGGCATATGACGTGTCCTCACCATGATCAACCTCTGAAATACAACATGCGATAAATTAGAATTCACTCGAACATTCTTACACTCGACAATCCAACCCTCCTTGATTCTTGGTATCCAAAGATTCTTATTTGGACTGTGTACTGCCCCGGTGCTTTCAGTAGTACGGGCCCAATACTACTGTCCACACCATCTCAGTACACACCCCAAACCTTCCTCTTCGGATCCCAATTCCCAAGTACTCTATCATGCGTAGACCACTCTCTAATAGATATCTCATAAGCCCCTTGCTTCTACCTACTCACTAGGGGTGCAAACGAGCCGAGCCGAGCCCGAGCCTGGCCAGGCTCGGCTCAGGCTCGTTTAAGTTATATGAGGCTCGAGCTCGAGCTCGCTTGATTCGAGCTTTCTTGTACTGAGCTCGGCTCGAGCTCGTAAAGAATTATCCAAGCTCGGCTTGGGCTCGAGATCGACTCGTCTTTTATCTGACGTGCCTAAATAAGCTTAAGCTCGGCTCGAGCTTGTTAAGAAGCTCGTTTACTAATACCCTAAATCCGTAATTCCTCTAATATATTTTTATTTTAATATATATAAATAATAATAAATTATATTATGTAAAGGCTCGTTTAGGCTCGCGAGCCTAATCGAGCTTAATGACATAGGCTCGAGCTCGAGCTCGTTTAATAAACGAGCTTAATATTAAGCTCGAGCTTGGCTTGGGCTCGTTTAAAATCGATTTCGAGTCGAGCTTTTAACGATCCGATCCCGAGTAGTTCGCGAGTAGCTTGGCTCGTTTGCACCCCTACTACTCACTCTCAGCATCTCATAGCAGCTCACCCCTCCCTAGGCTAAGGCATCACAAATCAGGCCACTCTAGTCCTATTAGCAATACCTAGCCTACTCTAGCATGCAGATACATCATATCAATAATAATATCATGTAATATAAAGGTATTTTGGGAATTCACCGTTCGGGCGCTGACTGATCATACACACGTATCTTCCTGGAATTTGTTTCTTTTTCAAGAAAATCTTTTACTCTTAGAAAAGTTAGGTTTTCTTTTGAAAATATCTTTCCAATTCCTCAGTTTGAGTTCAAATACTCCCGAAGGTGTGCCAAACGGCTCGCATCGAATGTGTATTGATTACCGAGAATTGAATAAGCTGACGGTCAAGAACCGTTACCCGTTGCCGAGCATCGACGATTTATTCGATCAGTTATAGGGAGCATCTTGGTTCTCCAAGATCGATTTGAGGTCGGGCTATCATCAGGTGAGAGTGCAGGACGAGGACGTCCAGACGACAGCGTTCAGGATGTGATATGGGCATTATGAGTTTGTGGTGATGCCTTTTGGGCTCACCAATGCCCCGGCTGTGTTCATGGATCTCATGAACAGGGTATGCATGCCGATGTTGGATCGGTCTGTGATTGTATTCATTGATGATATTCTGGTATATTCGAGATCTAGAGAGCAGCATGGGGAGCATTTGAGGGAAGTTCTTGGAGTTTTGAGATCGGAGAAACTTTATGCAAAGTTTTCATAGTGCGATTTCTGGTTGCGGGAGGTCCAGTTTCTTGGACATCTTGTTAATCAGAAAGGGATATTGGTCGATCCGGCCAAGGTTGAGGCGGTGATGAGTTGGGAGGTGCCAAAGTCACCCTCTGAGATCAGGAGCTTCCTTGGGTTGGCAGGGTACTATCGGAGGTTTATCAAGGATTTCTCCAAGATCACGGTGCCACTCACCAGATTGACCCAGAAGGGTGTTACATTTTTATGGGGTCCCGAGCAGCAGACCTCCTTTGAGACACTTCGCCAAAGGTTGTGCGAAGCTCCGGTATTAGCTCTTCCAGAAGGGATGGAAGATTTTGTGGTATTTTGTGATGCATTCATTTTAGGGCTGGGAGCGGTACTGATGCAGAAGGGATATGTGATAGCATATACATCGAGGCAGTTGAAGCCTCATGAGGCGAGATATCCCACACATGATCTAGAGTTGGGGGCAGTGGTGTTCGCCCTCAAGATTTGGCGTCACTACTTGTATGGGGTTCGTTGTACGATATACACGGACCATAAGAGCTTGAAGTACTTGATGGATCAGCCTAACCTAAATATGCGGCAGAGGAGGTGGTTAGATGTGGTCAAGGATTATGATTGTGAGATCCTGTACCACCCGGGCAAGGCTAATGTGGTAGCTGACGCGTTGAGCCGCAGGGCGGAGAGTACTCCACTGCGAAATGTATGTTTGAGATTGACCATGATAGCTCCAGTTATGGATGCCATTCGTGGGGCACAGGCCGAGGCTGTGCATCCGGAGATGCAGAAGAGAGAACGGGTCGTTGGTTTGGTTTCAGAGTTCGTTTCAGATAGTCGAGGGCTTATGACTTTTCAGGGCCGGATTTGGGTACCGTTTGTGGGCGGTACGCGTACTACTTTGATGGAGGAAGCTCATAGATCGAAATTTTCGATCCATCCCGGGGCTACGAAAATGTATTTGGATTTGAGGAAAGAGTATTGGTGGCCCTATATGAAGAGGGACGTCGCATGGTTTGTCAAGAGGTGTTTGACCTGCCGAAGGGTTAAGGCCGAGCACCAGAGACTGCATGGCAAGTTGCAGCCATTGGAGGTTCCCGAGTGGAAGTGGGAACAGATCACTATGGATTTCATCACCAAATTGCCAAGGACTGCCAGAGGAGTTGATGCAATTTGGGTGATTGTGGATAGGTTGACGAAGAGCGCTCACTTTCTTGCCATCAGTGAGAATTCTTCGGCGGAGAAATTGGCAGAGGTTTATGTGAGGGAAGTGGTATCTCGGCATGGGGTGCCGATCTCGATCGTTTCGGACCGTGATGTGGGTTTCACTTCCCGATTCTGGAAGAAATTTCATGAGGAGTTGGGAACTAAACTGCATTTCAGTACCGCATATCATCCCCAGACAGACGACCAGAGTGAGCGGACGATTCAGACGCTTAAAGACATGCTTCGAGCATGTGTATTGGATTTCGAGGGTAGCTGGGATGCGTAATTACCCTTGGCGGAGTTTTCCTACAATAACAGCCATCATTCAAGCATCGGTATGCCGCCCTTTGAGCTGTTGTATGGTAGGAGGTGTCGGACTCCCATTTGTTGGGGTGAGGTTGGGCAGAGAGTGATGGGCAGTACAGAGATCGTGATTCAGACGACAGAGCAGATACAGCGGGTCAGACAGAGGTTATTGACCGCCCAGAGCCGACAAAAGAGTTATGCGGACAGGCGTCGATCCGAGCTTGAATTTCAGGTCGGCGACTTCGTTCTCCTGAAGGTTTCTCCTTGGAAAGGAGTGATTCGGTTCAGGAAGAGGGGCAAGTTGGGGCCTCGGTTTATAGGTCCATTTCGTGTGATTACGAGGGTAGGTCGGGTAGCCTATCGGTTGGAGTTGCCAGCAGAGTTGGGACAGATCCACGACACTTTTCATGTGTCGCAGTTGAGGAAGTGTATAGCCGATGAATCGGCAGTGGTTCCGTTAGAGGATATTCAGGTGGATGCAAGCCTGAATTATGCCGAGAGACTAGTGGCCATCAGAGATCGGAAGATCAAGGTTCTGAGAAATAAGGAGGTACCTCTGGTGTTGGTTCAGTGGCAACACCGGAGGGGATCAGAGATGACCTGGGAGCCAGAGCGTATGATGTAGGAGCAGCATCCGGAGCTGTTTTTAGAGCGAGACTTCGAGGGCAAAGTCTAGTCCTTCTGGGGGAGAGTTGTAACAGCCAGATTTTTCAGGTATCTTGTATATTTATGGTTTTGGTGATTTGAGAGGGGACTCGGCGAGTTGGAGCTCAGACTCGCCGAGTAGGGACGCGGATCTGGTCGCGGGATCGCGCCTGGACTCGGCGAGTCCAGGATATGGACTCGGTGAGTCAGCGCTGTGTAATGAAACCCTAATTTCTCGGGTTTGAGACCTATTTAAAGGGCCTAATGGCCGTCATTTGTGCTCACCAGTCCCTTGAGTGAAACCCTAATCGAGTGTGAGCATTTGGAGCAAAGTAGAAGGCCATTATTGATCTTGGAGGTGTCATTGTTGCAAGGAAGGAGAAGAACTAGCCAAGGGAAAGCAAGTGGAGCCACTTCTGAGGGTTTGGAGTCCAGAGCATCACTATTGTGTTTCGAGTTATCTTCTTCCTTGTTGATGTTTATCTAGATTTAGGGTTTGTTGAACCCTTTTGTGGCAAGATCTAGTGCCCCCTTGGTCCCTCATGAGGTTTGAACCATAGATCTGGACCCTTAGAGGTCCAGAGTGTCCCTTTACCCAAGCTTTTTGGGAATCAATGGAGGCTTTGGATTGGAATCCTTATGCCTTAGGTCAAAACTCCATTTATGAACCATAGGGTGTGTTATGGGCACCAAGATAGAAGCTTTACGTGATGAATCAGTCTAGGGAGGCCAGATTTATAGATTGTGGAAGCAGGTCTGACCTTAGAAGCAAGTTGGAGTGGTTGCATGGCATGGACTCGCCGAGTCTGTTCATCAGACTCGGCGAGTAGTTTGAAGATTGCCTTGGGATTGCTTAGTGAGTGGTCCAATCGAGTCATGCCATGGGATTGCCTGGGACTCCGCGAGTAGTTTGAAGATTGCCTTGGGATTGCCTGGGACTCCGCGAGTTGTTTTTAAGACTCGGCAAGTTGAGTCGGGGTGGCCTCGCGATTCTTCCAGGTGAAACTCGTCGAGTAAGGGGGGAATACTCGACGTGTAGGAAGGGAATTTCAAAGGATTGATGAAAACGTCTAGACTCGCCGAGTCGCCGTAACACTCGCCGAGTCCGGTCAAAGTTGACCGTTGACCGTTGACCAAAAGTTGACCTGTGTTGACTTATTAGGTATAGTCAACCTTAGAAGATATAAAGTGTTAACTAGAGGCATACGTTGTTATAGGAGGAGTAGAGCTCGGAGGATCGAGCACGAGGGATATTCAGGATTCGTGAGATACCGAGATACGCGAGGTGAGTCTTCTCACTATACTTTACCTTGAGTAGGTAACCAGAGTTATGTGATAGAGTATTTGTATGCTATGTATGTTATGTGTTGTACTGCATTATTTCTATGTGATTTATGTGGTGCATGTTTATTAGAGTTAGAACCTGAGGGTTCACAGAGTTTGGGTGCACGGACCCACAGAGTTATAGCCTCGAGTGGCTATTATGTGTTAAATGTGGTATTTTGGGGAACTCACTAAGCTTTGTGCTTACAGTGTTTGATGTTATTGTTTCAGGTACTAGTGACGACCGCGGGAAGGCGCCGGCTTGATCCGTACACACACTCGGAGTTTTTACATTGTGATCTTGGAATTTTGTATTGACCTAAATTGGATAATTAATATGGTTGTTGATGAATGTTAATTGAATTATGTTTTATAAAAATTTGAAAATTTTGTTTTGAAATTTACGGTGTTACACCTTTCACTTCCTTACACCATTTCCTTTCTTCCTCTCTTACTTGCTGAAGCCCTCTTGCATCCCGAGCCGCGACAAACTCGCACGCTGACTGTTTCGCTTAGATATCATAAAAATCATGCTACTATGGTGAGTTTCACGGCCCCACTTTCTGATATTTTCGGGGGTAACACATGCTAAATATTATATATACGTTATTATTATGTCTATATGATAGTATATCAGTATCAATGTAGATAGTTATAATAACCGGGATATAGTTATTTCATTTCTGAAAATATACAACTATTGTAACGTTGTTAACATGTTATTGTTATAGTAGTATATTAATGTAGATCTTGAGTTATACTTAGGATTCTATATATATTTTGTGTGTGATATAGTTCCGAAGTTATATTCGGAAGTTTTATATGTTAAGTTATATAGTATGTTGCAATTAATAGTTTTATGTCAAGATAAAACTAGATATGCTATATGTTGTTATTATTAGTTTTATGTCAAGATTAAACTAGATATGTTATATGTTGTTATTATCAGTTTTATGTCAAGATAAAACTGGATATGTTGTTATTTTTAGTTTTATATCAAGATAAAACTAGAAACGTTATATGTTGTTATTATTGGTTTTAGGTCAAGATAAAACCTGGTTTTTTTTTTACTTCAAGTTATAACTGTTATACTACCTAAATGTTATGAAGTTATGAGTAATGTTTAAAAGCATAGTCTAGTGACTTAGGGTTTCAGACATGGAAATGCTTTTGTGGTTAAAGCTATATGAAGTCATCAAAGTCTACATGAGCTACCCCATTCATCAACTAAGATTGGGGATCTTAGTGAAAGTCCTCTGACCTGTATTCGTTAATCTCGTGTGAGCGAGGAAGTCGTGTATAATTAGTATACGGGTTGACCACCCCACTTATGACTGTTAGCTACAGTCAACCAAAAGCGAGTGATGAACTATCCTTTTATTTGTTATTGTTCCGGTGTCAATGAAACGTGCGGAAACTATCGCAAGGTGTGATCCTTGTACTACCTAATCCTTGTACTACCGCAAGGTGTAATTCTTGTAGTACCGCAAGTTGTAATCCTTGTACCACCGCAAGTTGTAATCTTTGTACCACCGCAAGGTGTAATCCTTGTACTACCGCTATATGTGATCCTTGTGATAAAAATAGGAGGTATATGACTATGTCATACGGTCGCAACTACAAACTCATGGTAGCAACTTGTTAGAAACATTATACTTCGTCGTTGTACAAGTATTAATGTTAAGTATAAGTTTCCCCTACTTATACCCTAGGTACTACTTGTATATTAAGTAGATAATTATACCTAGCACACATACTCGTATAGAATTGAAATAGATTTATACATAGTGGTTTTACTCGTATAGAATTTAAATAAGATTTATACATAGCAACTCTCGTTTGTATGTAATTACAAACACTTATATCCATAGTATAAGAGACTTATAGGTAAACTACTTATTTGGTAAGTAAACTATTATACCTAGGATATATATAGTAAACGTTGGAGAGTCAAAATTATACTTTCAAAACTATACTTTTGAAACTCGGAATATGTATTATTTTATATGGAGTCAAAACCAGTGGACTCACCAACTTTATGTTGACGTATTTTAAATTGCATGTGTTTTCAGGAAGTTGATAATTATGATACGAGAAATGACATTACACCGCCCGGTGTTTCCGCCGACGGCCAGGGTGTAATAGTATTTCACATAATTTTTTTTCTTTGTTTC
Source organism: Lactuca saligna (assembly GCF_052625555.1). Lineage (NCBI taxonomy): Eukaryota > Viridiplantae > Streptophyta > Magnoliopsida > Asterales > Asteraceae > Lactuca > Lactuca saligna. The sequence continues at coordinate 50,954,376 of NC_136417.1, forward strand.
ATTTCGTTTCAGGTTTAATAAAGATTTTGAACACTTTAAACTTCTGTTTGTAAGGTTTTTTTTTTTGAATATTCTTTTTAGCTTTTCATTTATTGTTGTTCTATAGTTGTAAATTTTGTTCTCTAATAACCTTTCAGTAAACCCACACAACAAAACTTACTTCAAATCAAGATTTAGAGGGGTATCAACCACATGGTCAGGTGTATAGAATATGTTGTATAGTAGATTAGAGGAACAGAAACAATAGCCAGAACTCTATAGGAGATTATGTGGGTTCGATTTCATTTCCAGGAAGAGGATTGAACAAAAACCCATTGATTAGAATCACGGAGTAGAAAGATTTCGAGGTAAATACAATTCCAATATAATTAAAATCGTTGTAGTTTGTTGAATTTTCATGTATATTAGGCTTTTCATATTATTTTTTATATTTTTTAAGCTGTGTTGGAAACTTTCAGTGCCAGCCTTCCTGCAATCAACACCTTTGATTTATTTTACCTTTCGATTTAGTTTTGGGTTTAGGTTCACTGTTGGAGAATAGGTGAACAGTGCAGCTAGAAAAGAGCTAAACCTAGGATGATTTTTAATTAATCCAAATATATGATTTTTTTTATCTTTTATTGATTTATTAGTCAGCGGAATTATGATCAAGTTAATGTTTTTTATTCATGGGGTTACATATATGCACGAAGGTCAAGAAGCTGAGATCAAGAAATTAAAGAAGAGTTTAACATTTAATACCGGCCCACTGCCAAATTTTTACAAAAATTCACCTCCGAAAGTAGAACTAAAGAAGGTAACTTACTATTTTCCTTTTACTACCTTTTGCATATATTTATCTATTAGCTTTGTGTTTTACACATCTATGTACATAAACAAGGGACAAAGTCACAATGCTTATTTTTCAAGAGACCCTTTATAACATAATTTACTATGATACCTTTATTGCATATGAAATTACTATTTTGTCATATTATGGATGTCAAATGAATCTCGAAAATCTCCAAAGCTAAGCATAAACAAGAGCTTCGTTTCCGAATCATCAAGTACGAAGGTTAGAAAATTATTTTTAATATTTTTAGTAATAGAGTTTTTTTGGTCCAAAAATTTTGAGATTAGTTTTTGTGATATGAATAGTGTCGTGAAAGATATTTTTTGTTTTTTTTTTATTTTTTTGTTTTTTGTTTTGTTTTGTTTTGTTTTTGTTTTTGTTTTTTTTGTTTTTTGTTTTTTTGCAAAAGGCTTGTCTACATGTTTATATGATATGATGTAATGAATCTTTCTTTGAATAAAAAAATGTGATTTTTTTTATCTTTTGTTGATTCTGATATGTTTTTTTTTTTAATTCAACTAAAAGAAAAAATATAAGTGAATGTATGACGAGATTTATGCCAAAATGAGCCTTGGAGCAGCTCTTCAAGTGTTGTGGATAATATGAACTGCAAAATTCAAGAAATAACAATGTACTTTTATTTACTCGTGTATGATGGCATTAGTACTTTTATTATTTTTTTTCTTTTACATGATCCTACTTCCACTTTTATCAAGGCATTGTACTTTGATAATATAACTATTTTTATCAATTTTTTCCTTCATTGTACATTATATTTTGAAATGGTCCCTGTGGTTTGCTCAAAATTATCACTTTGGTCCAAAAAAGTTTTGATTACCACCACAGGTCCAAAGTTTTCATTTTGTTGCGATTTTAGTCCAATTCGATTTAGAAATATTTAAAATGACGGATTTACCCTTGATACTTTCTTTTTCTATATTTTATTTATTTAAATGTTTTTTCTGATGAAAAGAAAATATAAAATAACCTCTCTTCATATATCTATTTTCGTTCCAGTCAAGTACATCAGCTCCAAACATCCTCGACCCTTACTCCTTCCTCCCTTCATCTCTCACGCATCGACCTCATCGGAAGAAATAAACAGAAGCAGCAGGTGTCGCCGGAACGAGCACCACTGACTGCCACCATAGTTCCCAGCCCACTCCGCCCCCCTGTCGTGACCCATTGCCATCAAACACACCAACATCGCTGCTTTCTTCCACATGTTGCATCCGTTCCAACATTCACCTGTCATCCGCTGCGATCAGTCACCAATCTACCACCTCCCATTCCTTTGTGTCCACAACACATATGCACATCATTAGATTGAAATTCTTCTATATCGCTTCAAATCAAACCCACTACTGCACCCATGATTAGAGACATCACCCCGTTCTTCCACCTTCATATACCAACAGTTCCCCACCCATGTATAAACCACTTTTGAATTCGATTTGTTCAGATACAAAAAAGGAAAACACTACCGGTTACCTGTGACCTAAAATCAAAATCAATCTTGAAACATTAACCAAATTGAATCATCCATCGGAAATACATCAAACGAACTGGTTCAACAAAGATCAGAGAGAGAGAGGAGCAAATCAACTAGATGAAAGAAGGAGGACATGGATTCCACAACCATCGTTTAATCTGAATCAACTTCTGATGTGAACCCTAAACTTAAAATCGATTTTTGTAGATGTCAGGATGATCTTTACCAAAACAGATCTCTCAATTGTAACAATCAAGACGAATTCCACAACAATTGCTAAATTTGGATGGTAGGAAACTGTAATTCTCCGACCACCACCTTTGCCTCTACCGAGAAATCCAAAAATCGACATCAAGCCACATTCAGTGAATCCATACATACATGGGTTACTCCGAGAATGCTTTCAGTTCCTCCAAGAATGCTTTCATGATAGTTTGATTGGTGATGCTCGTCGATTCTCAAGAGGTTCGAGATCCAAAGAGTATGTCGATCCAATCACTTTGGGGTTTTTCTTCACGATGGATGGTCACCATAGGAGGTGACTGTGCCTCTAGATGGTCACCACAGGAACACCACCCTTGGTGGTGTTTGCAATCGGCAGTGAATGGAGAGGAAAGGTAGCAGGTTGTGGTGGTTCTTGGTCTGAATAAGGAGGATGGTTGGTGAGATACGAACGAGAGGGAGGGATGTTTTGTGTGAGGGAGGGTTATATGTTGAGAGAGAGAGAGAGAGAGAGAGATTATTTTTTTTTCTTTTAATCAGAAAAAACATTTAAATAAATAAAAAATAGAAAAAGAAAGTACGAAGGGTAAATCTGTCATTTTAAATATTTCTAAATCAAATTGGACTGAAATCGCAACAAAATGAAAACTTTGGACTTGTGATGCTAATCAAAACTTTTTTGAACTGAAGTGACAATTTTGAACAAACCACAATGACTATTTGTACAGTTTAGTCAAAAATTTATGACTTTTACATAAGGAAAAAAAATTGTAATGAATTAGAAAGAAGCTGAAAATGTATCACTTTTATGGTAATAAGTATATGACAAACCAAGTTTGACAAGAGATAGACTTGTCACATTTTTTGTTTCTTTTGTAATATTTTAAAACTAATGTTTTAAATATGTGATTCCAAAAACTATAATATTAGAATAACAATACAATCTTTTTGAGATAAAATCATTAAAGATGTGAACGTCTAAATATATTTTGTAAGCCTTTTGACAAGTTTGGCCTATTCCACTTGTTTCATATTCAACAAAGTTTTAAAATTTTACCCATCCCACCAGTAGATGAAAAATCGAAAGTACATGAAATATAACCCAAATCCGTTTACTTTTTTAAATTGATGATTTGAAAGTATCAAATCGACTTAACAGGCGAATCAATATACGAAAAATACCAACATTCGAAATAATGGATATTTAATAACTTTTTTATTGCATAACTAGTGCGTGATGATAGCATATTTAGGGCTAGCTTATATCCAATTAAGTATGAAAGTGGCACATTATTCCTTTGCAACAAAAGCCCACCACTCCACATCTAATCTAAACCCATAACGTTAAAACCGCAAGACATCAAATCTTCCCACATATTATTTTCGAAAGATTCGAAAACCATACTTCCATTAATCATACTAAACTAGGTGATGTTAGATTCTCGTGTTCCTACAAAAAAGAATGGCAACTTTTTAAGTACAAACTAGGCAAGGCAGCCGACACGTTTGAACTTCGAAGGACTAATAATCATTAGTGACTTATAAGACCAACCAAACCAGCACACATAGATTGATGTAAGTCAACGTTTGTTTCTTAAAAGAGTTAAGCACACATCAACCATGAACCCAAACTAATATCAACAATCCTGTCTAGAATTCTACGTGTAAATGGGTAATTTTGGGTTTAGAAAGTTATCCGAAGGGGAATACTGAAATTTTCATGAGATGTCCATTTTTCATGAAACGGATGGACTATAATGTAACCAAATATAGTAAAAAGTGTGAAGTGAGTGTGGGTGGGAACCCATTTTTTGTGGCCATGAGTGGAAACGAATAAGACCCAAATATTCTTGACTTGAGAATATGTATTGGCTTTACTTAAAACAGATTCCAAGATTCTATTCTTATGGAAATGGAATCACTCTTTCTATTCTTTCTCTTTCCTTTTCCCATCAAGAATTACATTCCATGGTCATTTCTGTTCATTTTCTCTTCCATCGGGTGCTAGGCACGTGTGGTTTCAGTCACCACCAATAAGGTTCTAACAGGTGTCTCTAAGTTAATAAAGTCCAAGGGGAATATGATACTTAACTATGATACGTTGATTTGTTCCTTTAATCCTTTACCTGAGCAACCTTGTCTTCAAAAGACAACTTAAAGACAATTTACCATGAAAACATTAAAAAAGGAAATTAAAGTACAAAAGCCGAACAAGTACCCATGTTCTAGAGTCCAACGTTGCGTATAATTTATACATAGTAATAAAAAAAGAGCGTTTGAAGTAATTAATGATCTAATCAGTAAATACTAACAATGTTTGTTGTATCATAAGCTGTTGATTAGTATTTTACGCATTTTCGCTTATGTAATATTTTATCATGTAATGCTTGTATGGCACACAGATGGAAGTAAACCCTTTAAATGTAAAACTATGGTAATATAAATTTTTATTTTTAAGTACGCCGATAATTTGTATGTACCATTACTATAAACATGACCATTAGGACTTCAACGGAATGACATGAAGTGAAATTTATGGCAGAAGATGAGACTTATTGTTGTTGGTGTATAAATGTTTTTTGAATCCACTATTAAAGACTTTATATACCACTGGGCATATTATATGACCTTAAAACTAAAAGCTCAACCATTATGTTAGAACTCAATTGGGTTTTACAAGCTCCAGTTTAAATGCCATGTTTTGTTAAAGTTCAAGCCATACTAAAATGGTTGATTTGTTGCTAATCTAAGCAAATGACATATGTATAGTGATTTTTATAAAGATGCAAGTTCGTCCTTTAAAAACGTGAGTAAAAAGACCCCAAATGAGACCTAAATCTTAGATGACTGCTCATGAAGATATTGTTATTCCTATCCACATGACAGCAAACTATTAAGGAATTTATTTCAATTGCACTTTACCTACCTAAGGACTAAAGGCTTATGGATTCCCTCCAAACTACATAATATATCAGCATTAAAGTGATATTTGAAAAAGTTTGTTAGAACTTACATGAAGATATCAATTAAATTTTATTTGAATACTTTGAGTTCAAATGAGAACCACATATTTTATGAGGACATATGAACCAGTCTTATCCGTTTGATCGAAGTTGATCTAATTGCTATGATTAGATGGAGCTTTCAACCAACCAATTTTATTTCGGTTCTTAATTTATTTTAAACGGGTATATTTTTTAATGCTTTATTATGATAAAACACAAAATATATAAAATTTAAAAGTTTTTTATTTAAAAAAATAGAGATCAAGTCAATGTATATATATATATATATATATATATATATATATATATATATATATATATATATATATATATATATATATTTATATGTCTTTACTATCTTATAAAACAAATCTCACTATTTCTAAAAATAGATTGAATAAAATAATAATATTTTTTTAAGACGTCCAAATCATTAAGCTAATTGTACAACTAATCACAAATAAAATAATATTAAAATTTAAACAAACTCCTATAAATCTTCTCTTCCAAGGTTTTGACCAAATCTTTTTTCATCCAAATAAATACTCAACACCCTATAATTTGGTTATTTCTTAAATTTTTTTATTTTTAATATGACATGTTTCCTAAAACAAACTAATGATTGAATTGAAAATAATCATTCTCCATCGAAAAGAAATTAATTGTCGAAACAAACTATTTGTCGTCCGCTGCTTTGCGCAGGTAAACGGTTAGTATATATATATATATATATATATATATATATATATATATATATATATATATATATATATATATATATATATATATACTTCTTTGGTTTCACATTTTGATCAGATAAGTTTTTTATATTTGTAAGTTTGTTCCCTATACTTTCGTAGTTACGCAAGTTCCGCCCTCCCACAAAGCGGGGGTAGTAATTTACTATATATATATATATATATATATATATATATATATATATATATATATATATATATATATATATATAGTAAATTACTACCTCACACAAATACTTGCGTAACTACGAAAGTATAGGGAACAAACTTACAAATATAAAAAACTTATCAGATCAAAATGTGAAACCAAAGAAGTATAGTGATGAAACATAGCAATATGTTGCCTAGGACGCTAGGTGCAAATACTCTATTAGATTAGATCTATTTATTTAATTTTTTTAATTATATGGACGAGATATCTCTAAAAAAGTTTTGATATTTTGAGTAAATTTTTAATAAAGTTCAAAATTTTATTTTTTGAATAAAAAAGTCCTGAATTTTTCACCTTTTGAATAGAAAAACCCAAAAACCGGCTAATTTATTCACTTTAGTCTTTTTTGACCTGTTCAGCAGGCCATATGACCAAATTGTTAATTTTTCGAAAATAAATGGACTATTTTGCATATTTCGTCAAAAATTTTATATAATGTATAAACATATTTTTTACATATCTACATCTATTTTTACGTATTTTTGTAATTTTTTTATATTTTTATAAGTATATATGTATATATTTTTATGTATTTTAAATGTATAAACGTATTTTTTTACTTATTTATATGTATTTTTAACCATTTTACATATTTTTTTATGTATTTTTATGTGTTATTTTTTATATATTATGCATTTATATGTATTTTTATACATTTTTACGTATTTATGTATTTTTAAAGCTTTTTATATAGATGTTTATGTATTTTAAGTGTATAAATGTATTTTTTACGTATTTATATCTATTTTTAAGTATTTTACATATCTTTTATGTATTATGTATTTATATACTTTTTTAAAGTTTTTTATATAGATGTTTTTGTATATATTTATGTATTTTAAATGTATAAACGTATTGTTTTACGTATTTATATGTATTTTTGAAGTACTTTACATATTTTTTTGTGTATTTTTATGTATTATGTATTTATATATATTTTTGCGTATTTATGTATTTTTTTTAGTTTTCTTATATAGATGTTTATTATTTTTATGTACATTAAATGTTAAAATGTATTATTTTTACGTAAAAATATATAAATACGTAAAAATAATACAATTAAACATTTAATATACATAAAAATACATAAACATCTATATAAGAAAACTAAAAGAATACATAAATATGCAAAAATACATATAAATACATAATATATAAAAAACACATAAAATATGTAAAATAGTTAAAAAAAAAAATACATATAAATACTTAAAACAATACGTCTATACATTTAAAATACATAAATATACAAAAACATCTATATAAAACACTTAAAGGAATACATAAATATGTAATACATAAAAAATATGTAAAATACTTAAAAATATATATAAATACATTGATACATTTAAAATACATAAACATCTATATAAAAAGCTGAAAAATACATACATACGTAAAAATACATAATACATAAAAAAATACACATAAAAATACATAAAAAAATGTAAAATGGTCTAAAATACATGTAAATAAGTAAAAAATATGTTTATATATTTAAAAAACATAAAAATACGTAGATGTATACATATAAAAACATAAAATATACACAAATATGTAAAAATTGATATATATACTTAAAAAAAATATGTTTATGTATCATGTAAAAATTTTGACGAAATCTGCAAATAAGTCCCGTTATTTTCGAAAAATTAACAATTTGGTCAAAAAAAGGCTAAAGTGAATAAATTAGCCGGTTTCTTGGGCTTTTCTATTTAAAAGATGAAAAAGTCAAGACTTTTTTATTCAAAAAAATAAAATTTAGAACTTTATTAAAAATTTGCCCAAAATATCGGGACTTTTCTGGAGATATACATTATATGGACCATTCTGTAAAAAAAAATTATATAAGGACATTTTCTGTAATTCATGAGGACGATTTTTGTAATTTATTTTCTACAGAGTCAAACATGCTAACATATACAAATCTTAAACATAAGACTATTTTTGAAAAAATAAAAACTCATAGGAACCTATACGTAACAATATTGTACAAATCGGTCTTAGCGGCCGATTAATCGTTTGAAGGGCTTGAATCAATTATGATTAGGGTGTTTGGTGGAAATTTATCAAAATCGGTCAAACTCAAGCTTGGCGGTCATAGGAATGAAATATTTAAAAAATTCAAAATTTTTAATCTTCAAATGTAACAACAAAATTTTAAACTTTCAAATATTTAAGTTTTCAAAACTGAAAATATTATACTCAAGTTTTCAATATTTCAAAATTTTAAAATTTAAAATTTACAAATAATTATTTTTTATGATTTATTAATTTTTTTTAAATAATTTTATTAATAATTTATGGCATCCGATTAATCGCTGTCTGATCCGATTAATGGCTTAACGAATCGACTGTCGAGTTACCATCGAACAATTTTGACAACCTTGATATGTAATATACAAAATCATCAAGATTCAATACTAAAAAACATTTTATATAACGACTAAACGTCTTATTATATAAAACTATTGTTGTAAAAATCTAAAATTCATAAAAATTACTGTTCTTTTCTCGATTGATTTTAGATATATATAATAATTATATACACTTTTTTATATTGCAACCAGCTCGTTATTCAAACTCCTATGATCAGCCAATACATATTCATATTAGAATGACAAAATACATACACATGCATACAAAAGATTTGGATATTTCAGGTTGGAATGATCAAAGGCCAAAGGGAGCGGTACGGGGAAAACCCGTGGGGAAGAAATGGCGGTCAGAAACACAACACCGCCATTGCGGATTAGTTGGTGTGGGATTGGACCGAGGGGAGGCTACCCTGCCTCCTTTCTCTTCACCTTATTGGTTTTTTTTTGGGAAATATCCCCTCTCCAATGGTTATTTTTTTAAAAATATTACTTTTTATTCTTATTTTAACGGCTAGAATTTGAATATATATATATATATATATATATATATATATATATATATATATATATATATATATATAACCATTTTACACACCTATAAATAACTAAGTACTTTAATCTTCATAATCATACATTCTTCTATTAATTCATCTATATTTCTTAAAAAAAAGTGAATCCCAACAATCCCAAAAATCCAACCCCAAAATCCGATAAAAGAAAAAACAATAAACTCGAAATATTTTCGCATTCGATCCATCCCAATCGGTTTATTGTTCCCAACTTGATACTCCAGTTCAATCTCCTTCAAAATTTTAATGCCAAAATGTTAGGCAGGACTAACTCATGCAAGTACCAAATGTTAGTCTAAATATGTTCAACAATTTTGTCGTTTTTCTGGATCAACTTTCACCAAATCAATACACAATAATATAATTATTATGTTTAATCATCAATCAATTATCCCAACTTCCCATCCTCATTATCTTCTTTATTATTAAGGATCTACCCTAAGAATCTTCTATCCATCATTTATTCATTCCTAAGGATTGTACTAAGGAATAGACACGAAATCCAACACAACCAAGGTTATCTAACAGGCAATAAGTCCATAGTTGCTAATGACGCAACTGCTGATGTTATCTGTTAGGCACTAAGTCCATAGCTGTCAGGGTTTTTAGAGTACATCTGCTGAACACGTACTTCAAAGGTTATATAGTAGGCACAACTGCCAATATTATCCATTAGATGCAGCTGCTAGGATATTTAGAGTACATCTGGTGAACACATCGTTCATAACACTTATAGGTTGTGAACCTCCTAATGTTCTACTGGACTATCTAGAACAGTCTATGGTCGTTATCTATACTCTGCTAGATGACTGGATCATCGTTATGGTCAAGGCTTCTCATCATCATTCACTTCTCATCATGTATATCACCTTTCATCTCTCATCATTCATCTCATATTTCATCTACCCATCTTTACCCAATATATGTATAGGTATAAAACACATATATAGTTTAATTCAAAACACACACACATGCACGCACACACGCACACACACACACACACACACACACATATATATATATATATATATATATATATATATATTCAATTCATCCAACATAGATATCAAGAACACAGATAATATGCACGTGTAACACATAATTTATATTAAATACTTCATATCTATGTGTAAGATGAAAGTAACTATGCACTCACTTGTTAGAGTGATGACTCTAAATTCAAGAAGTGCTTCGCTTCTAACAATTTTATTTTCTTACGAAGAAACCTAGTATCATTATCACTAGATTTTAGTCTAATATTTATTGCGACTAATTATTAATTCAAGGTCTACGAGCTATATTGTTTTTGTAACGCTCGACTCTTATGTACTAATTTTTACAACTTTATTTTTCATATTTGAAGGTCTACTCGACGAGATGATGGCCTGAATCGTCAAGTAGGAACTTTTTGGTCCATGTGTTTTAAATGACCAACTCGCTGAGTCGGAGACATGACTCGATGAGTTGGAGCTGGAAGATGAAACCATAATTTCTAGGGTTTTGTACCCTATTTAAAGGGTCATTAGCCTCCCTTACTGCCCCTTGTGAGTCCAGAAACCCTAAATCATCATTTTATCTCCATATTTGTGTGTTTTAAGATTGGAAGGTGGATCTTGGTGAGAGGAGCTTGAAGATCCAGAATATGGAGGCAAGGAACATGTGTGGATCCGAAGTTTACCCCAGTTTAGCATTATTTGGAGGTATCAAGTCGTTACCTTGATCTTCTTCTAGATAGATCCTTCTATAACGTGGTTTTAAGGCTATTTTAACATGTTGATGTTCCATTTCGAGTGATGAACCAAGATCTAAAGCTGCAACTTCAGATCTAGACTCATCTAGGTCCTTATAATCATAAAGTTTCAGCCTTTAGTATGCTAAAGTATATCCCTTTCCTAGAAACTTCCTTTAGCTTGATTTGAGCCGTTATTACATTGCATGTACGTAAAGTTTGCATATACGTAAACTTTGCAACTTTAGGTAGGAAGTATTCCTTAGGAGCTTAGATCTACAATATGGAGCTTTGGAATGGCTTAAAAAGCATCAAAATGGAGTAAGGACTAAAGGGAATTGACGAGTTGCATGACCAACTAAGCGAGTCCAATGAAGATTGTCATGCAAGGACTTCTACATGGACACGGCGAGTCAGTAGGGTGACTCGGCGAGTCAGCTAGGGTTTTCCCGAGATTTGGACATGCATGAACTCGGCGAGTTTCAGGGAAACTCGACGAGTCAACGGGGGTTTCATAATTTCTTGAGTTCAGGAAGGACTCGAAGAGTCAATGAACTGCACTCGATGAGTCGGGTCAACATGGACTGTTGACCTCGACCATTGACTTGGACTTTGACCAAGGGTTGACTAGTTATCTTCTGGGGTATTTTGGTAAAAATGGAATTTATGCAAAAGGTCTCATGGTAAATATAGGTGGTGGAGTTCGTGGCTGTGGCTTGAGAGTTGAGTTATCACTTCGATTCGATAGTTGAGAGGTGAGTTGTCCTCACAATACTAACAGAGTCAAAGGCACCAATATCGGCCCTTATCAGATTTGCATCCGAGTTTATTGCATGATATGTTTATTGATTTACATCCTGGTAGTTAGGATGGTTGCTATGTTAGATATCAGTTAGATCAGCATCCTGGTTATAGGATGGTTGCTATGTTAGTGATCGGTTAGATCTGTATCCTAGTTGTAGGACGGTTTCCATGATTAGTGATTGGTTAGATCTGCATGTTTACTTGTTTATATGTATGTACACATGTTTGTTGGTTTGGGAAAGGGTTGAGGCAGGTCCTGCTGTGTGCAATAGAACAAGACACCATGGACGGACTAGGTACACTGGAGGCCCGGGCCGGGCAATTCTAGTTAGGTCGAAGGCCCAACGAGCGATCTAGATAGGTTGAAGTCCCCAAGGAGGGTGGTCCAAACGTGCCGAGGGCTCGGAGAGCGGTCCAGATAGACTGAGGACTGGGAGTCAATCCATTCAGACTGATGGCTCATTATACATGTTGTTTTCTTATATGTTTATATGATATGGTTATAACTGCATGACATGGGTATTTTGGGGAGACTCTCTTAGCTTCAGGCTTACAGTTTCAGTTTTTTGTTTCGGGTACATCAGATGATTGCGGGAAGGCAAAGGCATGATCGTACAACTCCTCATGTTTATGATTTGTTTTTTAGATACTCTGATATTATACTATTTTGAAAACAAGTTTTGTAATAATTAATGGTTTTGAAATGTTTTGGAAAAGTTTAAATTTGCTCGGATTTTTATGGATGTTACAAGTTAGTATCAAAGCCTTGGTTTGAGTGAATCGGAAGAACAATCATGTGAATCCAGTCTCAAATCAAGGAAAGTTTTTTTTTAAATGATTTTCAAATGGGTTTCAATATAAATAAAGGAGGATGCAGAGTCTACGATCAGTCGGAGCCCGTAAGTAGACCCCAAAATACTATGCAGTTATTTGATTATGTGATATGTTAGAACAACATGCTAGTACTAGGCTAGGGATCTTTACGAATTGCATGATAGAATTGCCTGATTATATGATGACTGATAGCCTAGGGTTTTCCTTATGTGAAATTGACATCATTACTGTAGTTGCTTAGTGTAAGCATCATGGCCGAACATAATTAAGATCTTATAGCCTGAGAATGTTTAGTTTGGCTTTATTTCTTGTTCCTCGTCTTGTTGTAGGCTTAGAGTAGGACCAAGTATTCGAATGTCTATAGGGTCCAACGTTATGTATGGTTAGCGTACACGAGTGTTGCAGGGTTAGTGGAAGTTTCATGGATGTATGGGTTGTTGGGATGAGTCCGCTAGTCATGAGATATTTAGCCCCCCTCTAAGAGTGAGGACTAAGCATGTGCCATGCTTATGTATAGTTTTAAGGCATTATGATGATACTTGAGACAAATATAGGTAGGCGTGGAAGCTAGTATGGGCCTGTACTACTGAAAGCACAGGACACATACGCGCTGCAAGGAAGTCACAACCCCTAGGGTTTTGGTTGGGAATTGGTTGCGGGATCATTAAGTGGAATATATGATATATATCTGTTTGGTATGATTGCAGCATGGTGGTTACATGATGATTTGTGACAAGATCTGGGTCCAGATCAGGAGAGGGCGGATAGGAGGCACTGATAGCGTTCGAGACTATCGACGAGATGAGGCCCAATGAGATGGAAGACAAGATTCAGGAGATCATGCATGATGAGGTTGTTGCTATGTTTAGGAATTAGTTGCCAGAGATATTTGGGTCTATCAAGACTGCTATGGTGGAGTATTCAATAAGCGATATGTAGCCCTCACTGAGGCAGCTATCGCAGCAGCGACAACATCTATATTGATGGAAGGGTTGGGAGTCATATAGAATTTTCAGTACCGAGACTTCAAAAACACAAAGTCCCCTACTTTTGATGGGACTCAGGACCCCATCAAATCCATTAGGTGGTTGTCTGACGTGGAGGGGTGTTTCTTCACGTGCTTGCGTCTTACTGATCAGAAGGTCATATGTGCCCTGAACTTGCTGAGGTCCAGGGAAAAGGACTGGTGGAGACTGATGACCGGGTCTTATTCGGATGACCAGAGATATGCGGTTACTTGGGAGCAGTTTCGGGATATGCTCTGTGCTCGCTCATTCCATAGGTCGAGTGGTAATGGCTAGCTCAGGAGTTTCTGGAGTTGAGATAGGACGGTGTGACAGTGACATAGATCACCCGCACATTCACTGAGAGGGCGATGTTTTGCCAGGAGTTTGCCTCTGAGCAAGCTTAGATGACACATTATCTGAGCATGCTCAAGATTGACATTTGTTAATTTGTTGCTACTCAGCAGTGTGATACCCTGGTAGATCTACAGGAGGCCGCTAGGCGGCGTGAGTTGGAGATTGAGTTGCAGTTGAGGGAGCAGCGGCAGGCCCCAACACAGTCACAGTCGGCGCTGAAGCGATCTAAGACCGCTGATTCTAGAGCAGGGCGACAGTAGAGCCGCACTTGTGCCAAGTGCGGGAAGGGTCATTCAGTGGCTTATAGATCAGGAAGTGGATGCCACAAATGCGGCTAGGAGGGGCATTTCGCGAAGGATTGTCACTAGACATCCCCGTTTCAGGATATGAGGATCTGCTACCATTGTCATCAGGTTGGTCATGTGAAGACCAACTGTCTGCACCTTGCTGCTAGGCCGACGCATGCTTCAACGCCGGCTACACTGAGGATTGCCGATGGGAGGCAGGGTAGAGCAAATTCCCCGAGGGCTCAGGGACGCGCCTTCCAGCTTACAGCCGAAGAGCCCAGGGCAACCCCGGATGTGGTTGTTGGTATGTTCTTATCCCTATCTCATTTATTATATTTGTTTTATGCTTATCTATTGTACCTATGATTAGGTACGCTTTTAGTGAACTCCTTGCCTGCATTGGTTTTATTTGAATCAGTTGCGATTCGGTCGTTTGTATCTTAGACATTTAGTAGAGAGTTCAATGTGCTAGTAGGAGAGCTAGAGTGTCTGTTGTGAGTCTCTATCGCCAACGAATAAGGGGTTTCTGCTTCTTTGGTCTATCGAGGATGTGAGTTGGAGATCTTTGGGGTGTCTTTCCCGATCGACTTGATTCTGATCCCCATGAGTGATACTTGTGTGACTATGGGTATGGACTGGCTTAGTCATTTTGTTGACATGATCGACTACAAAGGGTCAGCGAGTGGTGGTTCGAACCCCGAGTACGGGAGAACTGGTTTTCTATGGTGAGGGTACCAGAGTGGGATCAGGGTTTTGTTCAGTCACAAGGGCTACATAGTATATTCAGCATGAGTGTGCAGGTTATCTAGTGTATGAGGTGGATACGTGAGACAGAGATCAGACTTCAGTTTCAGAGGTACCATTGGTCAGAGAGTTTGCGGACGTGTTCCCGGAGGAGTTACCACGGATACCTCCAGAGAAGCAGGTCGAGTTTCGGATCGACCTGGTGCCAGGTGTGGCGCCTATCTCCGTACACGCCGTACCAATTGACGCCACCAGAGATGCAGGAGTTGTCATCACAGTTGCAGGAACTGCTGGGTAAGTAGTTCATTCGCCCGAGCAGTTCTCCATGGGGAGCATTGATCCTCTTTATCAGAAAGAAGGAAGGTTTGCACAAGATGTGCATTGATTATCGAGATTTCAACAAGCTGATGGTGAAAAACCGTTATCCACTCCCGAGGATAGATGATTTATCTGATTAGTCGAAGGGTGCATCTTGATTCTCCAAGATAGACTTGGGGTCCGGGTACCATCAGCTCAGGGATAGGGAGGAGGACGTGGAGAATACCGCGTTTCAAACTCGTTATGGACATTATGAGTTCGTGGTGATGCCGTTTGGGCTCACCAACGACCCAGCAGTATTCATGGATCTGATGAATCGGGTCTGTAGACCGATGCTTGATCGCTCGGTCATCGTGTTCATGGATGATATCTTGGTATATTTCAAGACCCGAGAGCAGCATGCAGAGCATCTGCGGGAGTTATTGGGAGTTCTAAGGTAGGAATGACTTTATGCTAAGTTCTCGAAGTGTGAGTTTTGTTATGAGAGGTCCAGTTCCTCAAACATCTCATTAACCAGGAGGGGATTTTGGTCGATCTGACCAAAATCAAGGCAGTTATGCAGTGGGAGGTTCTGAAATCTCCCTCCGACATCAGGAGTTTTCTAGGATTGGCAGGGTACTACGAGAGATTCATACAAGATTTCTCCAAGATTGTAGTACCCCTCACTCGTTTGACGAGGAAGGGGGTAGATTTCCGGTGGGGCCCCGAGCAATAGAGGGTGTTCGAGATCCTACGATAGTAACTATGCGAGGCTCCAGTCTTGACACTTCCGGAGGGAGTTGATATTTTTGTAGTGTTCTGTGATGCATCCATCACGATATTGGGGGCGGTCCTCATGCAGAGAGGATGGGTGATATCCTACGCATCGCGACAACTGAAGCCGCATGAGATGAGATACCCTACTCATGATCTGGAGTTGGGAGCGGTGGTATTCACTGTCAAGACTTGGAGACATTACCTCTATGGAGTCCGATGTACCATATACACGGATCATAAGAGCCTGAGACACATCATGGATCAAACGAAACTAAACATGAGACACCTCAGGTGGCTAGATGTTGTCAAGGACTACGACTGTGAGATCCTTTACCACCCAGGTAAACCGAACGTGGTGGCAGACACTCTGAGCCGCAAGTCAGCTAGGTCTTTCATGACAGTAATACGTATGAGGATATCGGTGGATTCTCCGCTTGTGATTTTGATTAAAGATGATCAGGCTGAGGGTATTCAACCAGAGAAATGGGAACTGGAGAGAATCAAGGGTGAGAACACCCGATTTATGCAGGATAGTCGGGGATAGTTGAACCGATGCGGTCAAGTATAGGTTCCGATGTCTGGTGGAGTCAGCCAGTCAGGTATGGAGGAGGCTCATAAGTCACACTTCTCTATTCACTCGGGAGCCACCAAGATGTATCGGGATTTGAGTTTGAGCTACTGGTGGCCATGCATGAAGCAAGAAATCGTCTGGTACGTTGAGAGGTGCTTGACCTGTAGGATGGTCAAGACCGAGCATCAGAGGCCACATAGAAGGCTGCAGCCCTTAGAGATTCCCATGTGGCAATGGGAACAAATCACGATAGACTTCATTAGCAAGTTTCCAAGGATGGCGAAGGGTTATGATGTTATATGGATAATCTTGGATCAATTGACCAAGAGTGCCCATTTCCTGGCCATATGGGAGAGTACGTCAGTCGAGAAGCTGGCCGACCTGTACGTCCACAAGATCGTTGCTCTCCACGGAGTTCCAGTTTCCATTGTTTCTGATCAAAATTTTAGATTCACCTACTGCTTCTGGTAGAAGTTCCACTAGGAGTTGGGCACACGACTGCATTTTAGCACAGCCTACCATCCGCAGACCGACGACCATAGCGAGTAGGCTATACAGACCCTTGAGAAAATGTTGAGGGATTGTGTCATAGATTTCGGTGGGAGATAGGATTCCCACCTACCCCTTGCAGAGTTTGTCACACCCCGGTAAAGCGGAAACATGGGGCGTGGCAGGAAAAAGGGTTTCATAGAAAAAGTTTAAAGGCAACACCAACCATAGTATTGAACATCATTACAAATTTACAATGAGTTTGAACAAATTTTTAAAAGAAATTATAATGTAAACTGAAATATAATACATGTGGATGCTCCTAAAAGTAAAGTGTCTCTACGTGCCTCTTACTCGATGATTCCTGAAAAGCATGTAAAATGAGCATCAACTGTAAAAATAGTTGGTCAGTAATCACAAGTTTATAACTTAATATAGTTTGAAATCATGAAAATCAGAATATTGATAATAGTTTCCATAAAAAAATGTTCATTGCTAAAATAAGTAAATAAGTTTTCATGAATAGAAGTTCATTGTTAGAACGAGTAATAAAGTTTCCATAAACAGAAATATATTGCAAATATGAGTAATAAGTTTTCATTAACAAAGTTTGTTGTTATAAATGGATGACCCACTTCAAATCTTCCAAAGTCGAGCAACTACGCGGTCCGAGCCTCAAAGACGACACATGTTGAAATGAAGTTCAATCTTCAATTCTTCTATGATTCTTCAATTTGGGCTCTAGGATGTGAGACCATACAATTTGAGCATCAACGAATGATCACGAGTTTCTCAAACTCCAAATTGATCACCAAAAGTTAAGCATAAAAGCACACCCCAAATATTTTCAATAAATCCAAACCCATTTCGAAAATATATCATTTCCAAACTTCCAATTGCATCATCTCGTAAGCTTCAAAACTTCAAGATCACTTCGGTCATCCAACCCCAACATTCTCGCCTCAAAGTTAGAAATGGATGAACCACTTCAAATCTTCCAAAGTCGAGCAACTACGCGGTCCGAGCCTCAAAGGCGACACATGTTGAAATGAAGTTCAATCTTCAATTCTTCTATGATTCTTCAATTTGGGCTCTAGGATGTGAGACCATAAAATTTGAGCATCAACGAATGATCACGAGTTTCTCAAACTCCAAATTGATCACCAAAAGTTAAGCATTGTCACACCCCCAAACCAAGGATGGCGGAAACGTCCGGGGGTGGAGGACTTCATGTAGAGTATCACAACAATGAGTATAATAGTGCTCAAAGTAAATACAACCAATACAAATATAATTGAAAACGTTACATCAAAGCACATGTTTACATGATTCACATCAATTACATTATAATACAAAATGAACTGTTTGACGATTTATCGTCCCATCCTCAAAACGTTGTTGATTTCCTGTTTTCAATGAATTCCTGAGAATACAAGTAGTTTTGAAAAGTGTCAACACAAGGGTTGGTGAGTTCATAAGAGATTTCGTTGGAAAAGTAAATCGTTTTCCTTGTAAAAGCGTTAGAATATGTATTCAGAAAATCCGATATTTTCTTTAAAATCTGCGTAATGTAGTCTTATGATTGAAGACCAAAATGTATAAGTAACCTTTATTATTAATAGAAAATGTTATGTACTTAAATGGACATGGACGCGTTTGAATTAAATGAAATTTCTGTATGTTCTCGTGTTCGTTAATATTTTATATATATGTAGTCCTAAATTAGAGGACCAAGAAATAACAAGTATTGACCATACTTAAAAGTATAAATGTGGTTTCAAATGATGTGTAGTCGTAACTACCAAAACCAAAAGTGTACAGTAATATCTGTACTCATAGAGATAAAAAGTTATTTTAAATCGACATAAAACTCAATTAGGCTTTTAAAAATAAAATCCCGTAAACTTATGGATTGTTATATCCCTATGTGAGTCGCTATAATCATACTATGACTATGTGAACCTGCCACGACGTTCTCAGGTGTCGCGAAAAATAAAATGACATTTGTCACCCGTAGACCTGCAGGTCCAACTGTAGCTAGCAGCGAGGTGTGGGGTGTCAAACCTAATATAGATCTATATACAAGTATCACGTTCTCCCTCAAGGAGATTCTGATTATAACTACCAGGAATTATATCCCGCACTCGGACGTACGGGGAGAGAGAGAGAGAGTCTCACAATATAGGTTAACAAGTTTACGTGAAATGTGTGTGAATATAAATCTTTCTTGTATGAATGTACCCTTTTTGTACGAGTGTGTTGAGTGATGTATCATAAACTATACCTATTATAATTTATCTAAAATGTATGTAATATGTATGAATTCTTTTATAGAAATGTATTAGTGTTATGGATTTATCAAACTATACTTTTTATAGTTTAATATACGTGTTCTAAAATGAATGAATAATATTTATTATGAATGACTTAGTTTCAGTTCATGATGATAAACTAACAAAGAAACACATTCAATAATTAGAGCTTATGATTATACACTTTGCTCAACATATTACAAAGTGTTATGATATTTACATGCTGTTGGCTAAATTTAGCAATTCTGCCCTGTTTTGGAAAAATCATAGAAAAATCATACGAAGTCGAAAACTAGATCCGTAAATTCTGAGAGTTCACAAAATGTATCTAGTTTACTCATAATTTTTATCACGATTTTTAATGACCTCCAACTTGGGTGAATAAGTCCAAAATCACAGACTGGTCCGGATTGTTGTTTGAAATGATAGGCAGTTTTGTAAAAATCACCATAAATTGTAGAAAAATTGTATGGAGATGTGCAAGTAGTCATTTTAAAGCTAAAAACTTGAACTATTTGCACCTTGTACAGTTTTGAAAACAAAAATGTTTAAGATGCCCAAAACAGTCCGTGAATGGAGTTGAACTTTTCTGATGAAGGCTGTTAGAAAAATTTAGTTATGTTCTTAGTGTTTTAACTTGTATTCCCCCCCTGAAAACTTGAGAAAACATAA
Source organism: Lactuca saligna (assembly GCF_052625555.1). Taxonomy (NCBI): domain Eukaryota; kingdom Viridiplantae; phylum Streptophyta; class Magnoliopsida; order Asterales; family Asteraceae; genus Lactuca; species Lactuca saligna. The sequence continues at coordinate 50,974,720 of NC_136417.1, forward strand.
AAATATAGGGGTATGAACTCACCTTAAGTGATTTCAGTAGATGATTGTTGAAGAATGGAAGTGTCCAACCCAAGAACATTTGAAGAATCACTTGAAGATTCGAAGCTCTAACACAAATATAATGGAGTTTGTGTAAGATATCCATGATTTGAGTGGAAATAAGTGAGATAATCATAAAGAGAATGGATTATGCTTACCAAATGTGGAGGAAAAAAACTCAAGATCAGCCCTTGAATCTCGAATTTCTAGAGAGAGAAAGTGAGAGAGGAAAGAGTTTGATCTTCTTGTGAAATGAGATCAAATGAGAGAAGTGAGGAGAGAGGATGAATATTCAGCTCTCAAAAACGTGGGAAAGAGTGATAATTGAGTGGAAATGACATTGATGTGACCTAGGTAAGGTGGGGAGGTGTGACTGGTCATAGAGTGGGTGTGGGAGTGGTTGCTTGTGTCATAAGGTAAAGCAAAGTCAACACTCCACCTCTTTGTACTTTACCCACTTGCTTTTATTATTTAAATAAAGATTTTTATGAAAATATGATTAAATTGTGAATATTTAGGGTTTATTATGTTAAAATATGATTTTGGGTGAAAATCCCGCATTAAAATAATTAGAAACGGGCCTTAAATGCAAAACTATGCGAAAACCGGGAAGAAAGGCATTCCCAGCGAGACCTCTCGGTCCCTAGGCCGAGGTTCGGTCCTTGCTGGGGGCTGTAGCCGGAAACGAAACGAACAGAGGGAAGCGAAAGGGGCGAGGAAGCGAGAGGTGAAGGTGAGAGGGGGGGTCGGTCCGGAGATAAGAGGCGACGTGTCCGACCGAAAGGTGCCGAATGAACAGTGGTGAACATTACCTTCGGGCTCGGTTCATCCAGGGCGAGGTTCGGTTCCTCTTAAGCGGGGTTCGGGTAGTGGTGAACAGTACCTTCGGTTTCGGTTCCTCCTGGGCGAGGTTCGGGTTCGGCTCAGGAGGGTTCGGCTCCTCCTTGCTCTCAGTCCCTAAGAGGACCTTCGGGTCCTAAGAAGCTTCTCTCTTCTCGAGAGGTTTTGGTTCCTAATATCTCGTTTTCTCGTTTTTACCCCGTTTTAAGCCGTTTTTGACCCGGTTAAGGGTCGGAATGACCCGAATGATTCCAAAAAGTTACGGGAAACTTTTGAGAGAGATTTGGGAGAGATTTGACATTCTTGGAGAGATTTCTCATACACAGAGATATTTGCGAGAGTTTTCACATACTTGGAGAGATTTGGGAGAGATTTGACATTCTTAGAGAGATTTCTCATACAGAGAGATATTTGAGAGAGATTTCACATACTTGGAGAGATTTGGGAGAGATTTGACATTCTTGGAGAGATTTCTCATACAGAGAGATATTTGAGAGAGATTTCACATACTTGGAGAGATTTGGGAGAGATTTGACATTCTTGGAGAGATTTCTCATACACAGAGATATTTGCGAGAGTTTTCACATACTTGGAGAGATTTGGGAGAGATTTGACATTCTTGGAGAGATTTCTCATACAGAGAGATATTTGAGAGAGATTTCACATACTTGGAGAGATTTGGGAGAGATTTGACATTCTTGGAGAGATTTCTCATACAGAGAGATATTTGAGAGAGATTTCACATACTTAGAGGGATTTGGGAGAGATTTGACATAGAGAGATTTCTCATACAGAGAGATATTTGAGAGAGATTTCACATACTTAGAGGGATTTGGGAGAGATTTGACATAGAGAGAGATAGAGTGAAAACGATTGAGAGAGGATACCTGTGTGACAATTGTGAGTGTCCGACATCGCAATGCATGGTTCGTAAACCCTGTTAAGCCTTGTTTAAGGATCTTACACACTCCCGATGAGTATGCATCATTGTTTTATTGGTTTGGCTCGCCACGTACTACAGTTTTAGGTTAAGGAGATCTAGATGTTCGCACTTTTTGTTTTATGATTTCTCATTAGAATAGAAGTTATGTAGAAGTTTCATAGTGTGAATTTTAGTACTCATGGGCAAATTGAGTCAAACGGTTTGACTTGCTGACTTTAGTTGACTTTGACTTGACCGAAATTTGACGGTTGTCACAAGCATAAAAGCACACCCCAAATATTTTTAATAAATCCAAACCCATTTCGAAAATAAATCATTTCCAAACTTCCAATTGCATTATCTCGTAAGCTTCAAAACTTCAAGATCACTTCGGTCATCAAATCCACGTAATATGAAAAATTCAAGTTCGAATTTCCATATAAACTTCTCCCCATTTTTATAATCAAAATTTGACTATAAAACCTTCAAGGAAAAAGAACGTGCTCTATTCGGATTTTTTCGTATCAAAACTCCCCCTTAACATGTGGCATAAACTTTATGCTTCAATTCGGAAAATCCAAAAATTATTCAACTTTTAACTTCGTTCACGGATCGCCTTTGAAAAAATTTCTCAAAGAAATTGGTAGAAATTTTCAATTTCAAAATTCTACACTGACTTGTTACGCCTAAAACATTAAAACATGCAAAACTCTCTGCCTTTTCCAAAGCTGGGTGGAAAGCGATAATTTGTACAAACTGCAGGGTCCTGAAATGTACTTTCTTCAATTTTCAGCAAAAACAGTCATTTTTCGAATTTGGGTACGAACCGCCAAACATTCGAAACCTCAGGGACTATTTTCGACAATTCTGCCCTTTGTGCTCAAATCATACGAAGCATAACCCAAACATACGAAGCTTCAAAAATTTTCGAATTTGGGTGAAAAGTATCAAACATTCGAAACTTTGGTTAATTTTCGAAATGTCAAATATTCGAAGGTTCCGGGGCTATTTTCGAAACTTTTCTCCGTTTGTTCAATTTATACGAAGATGTGATGATCATACGAAGTGTTTTGAAAAGGTGTCAAACAGTCGAAACTTCAAGGACCATTTTCGAAACTTTTGATACGCTTCGTTTTAATTTTCCCAATTATACCCTTCGTAAGTAATCCCAACCAAACACCCCTTTGTATATCATTCACTAAAAATACCCTTTAATCAACTGCTTCGATCAAAACAAATACCCCTTCATATACATTCACAGAATCACAGCCTTCTAACAAAATCCTCACAACAATCAATTATGACTTTAATTCAACTACTTCACCCTTCGAATCAAAATCACAAACACCCCTTCGTTCATTCAACCAAACCTTCGACTATGAACCAATGAACCGCCTTTGCTCTTATCAAACTCAAATCTTCAAAGAGCGACTCCAATTCATCTAAATTGACATCACATTCTAATAACAAATCTAGACCCCAATCTTCGAAATCATACCCAAATCAACATAAATCGTCCATCATCCTTCAACCCATTGCTTTGATATAACAAATGCAACCTTAGTCGAAATTGATTTTTGCATCCAATAATCTCAATCAACCTTAATGCTTTTGCTTCTTAATCCAAACAACATTTATTCGACCCTTAACCATAAATCCAATTTCAATTTCGAAAACAACTCAACATCAGATAAGAGTAATCAGATCAATAAACAGACGAAGAAGACATGAACTTGAACAAACATAGATCAACATCGTATTCAGTATATTCGCTTTTAATACTTCCTTTCCTGTGAATCTGAACATACAACCTGCATTGAAATCGAAGTGTAACACTCGATTGAATCTGATATATCAATCAAAAGTTCAAAATCGACATTGACTTTTCGATCATAAAAGTCAACTAACTCACAAAATTCAATCTGACATAGACTTATCTCCATTAATCGACCCAATATCCCAAAATTCAAGTTTAAATTATTCATGATTCTAATTACACACCACAGGAAGTCGGTAGTCTTACAATCAAACCGAACGAGAAAAAAAACATACGAACTCGTTTGACCAGAGAAATCAAATAGATGAATAAAAGACGTGTATTGGGCTTGAATTCAATGAATAGTACGAGGCTTAGTAAAATTAGATCACAAATTGAATTTGATGGAAAATTATCTTGATTCTTTTTGACATTGGGCCAAATATTTCAAAGATGAAAAGTAGCAAATCATTTATTTGGGCTCAAAATGAATTAATAAATAATAACATCATTGATTTTGATTTTAGGTCAAATTTTGATTCAAAAGAATAATTGCAAATTAAGAATCAAATCGAACAAACGGATATTAGATTCGATCGGAACTTGATCAACAAAAAAAAAATTATTGGAACACAACAAATGAGCTTTTCAAAGAAAATTTGATCCAACGAGTCAAAACGATCAAAAATCAAGAACACAACGTACGAATTCAATGAAATTTAGAGAGATCATAGAGAGAAACTCTCCAAAAAATGCTTCAATTGTTACAAAAGTTGCCAAACCGAGAATCATTCTTCAAAAATCACCTTGATCTTGAAAACCCGCTTAGATACCAATGGTAGTGACCTAAGAACATGGTTTGTCATGCGGAATTAAGTTTGCACATTTGAACATGGTGATCTGGGTGCTAAAAGATATATTCGATCATAGTAAATGAGTACAAAAGGGATCTATTCTAGAACTTCATAAATATCTCACTCACTAATCACTATGAACTACATCTCTCAAGCACACCTCTACAAGTGGTATGAACCCACCTTATATAGAGGTGTTTACATACCTCTTTCTCACTCTCAAATACTCATTAGTCATAAGGCTAATGCACCACATGCAAGTGGGTATACAAAAGTCATACCATCTACAAAGTCATACATGAAGAACTTTGCACCCCAACAATCGGAATTTATGGAAAAGGTATCATAGTAAATATAGGTGGTGGAGTTCGTGGCTGTGGTTCGAGAGTTGAGTTATCATTTCGATTCGATAGTTGAGAGGTGAGTTGTCCTCACTATACTAACATGGTCGAAGGCACCAATGTCGGCCCTAATCGGATTTGCATCTGGATTTATTGCATGATATGTTTATTGATTTACATCCTGGTAGTTAGGATGGTTGCTACGTTAGACATCGGTTAGATGAGTATCCTGGTTATAGGATGGTTGCTATGTTAGTGATCGGTTAGATATGTATCCTGGTTGTAGGATGGTTCCCATGATTAGTGATTGGTTAAATCTGAATGTTTACTTGTTTATATGTATGTGCACATGTTTGTTGGTTTAGGAAAGTGTCGAGGCAGGTCCTGCGGTGTGCAAAAGGCCAAGACACCCTAGGCGGACCGGGTAGATTGGAGGCTGGGGTCGGGAAATTCTAATCAGGTCGAAGGCCCAACGAGCGGTCTGGACAGGATTAAAGCCTCAAGGAGGGTGGTCCAAATGTGACAAGGCATTAGAGTGTGGTCCAGATAGACTGAGGATCGGGAGTCGGTCCATTCAGACTGATGGCTCATTATACATGTTGTTTGCTTATATGTTTATATGATATGGTTATATCTGCATGACGTGGGTATATTTGGCAGAATCACTAAGCTTCGGGCTTACAGTTTCAGTTTTTGTTTTGGGTACATCAGATGATCGCGGGAAGGCAAAGGCATGATCATACAACTCCTCATGTTACTGATTTGTTTCTGGGATACTCTGATGTTATAGTATTTTGAAAACAAGTTTTGTAATAATTAATGGTTTTGAAATGTTTTGGAAAAGTTTAAATGTGCCCATATTTTTATGGATGTTATTGTTTTATAAGTGTTAACAAATACTTTTCAACTACTACATACATAAAATGGTTAGACAGGAAACACTGGAGGGCATGGCCATTTTGGCATTTAAGCTGTTCAAAAATCCTACAACCCTATGCGGCCCTTCAAACCAGATTCCCCGTACCACGAGTAGTTAAAATGTATTATAATAACACTTGTATAATTTACAACACTTAGCATATATATTGTTTATTGGCTCATAATAATGATAATGAACTTAAAAATAAGCTATACTTAAACTAGGGAAAGCATAACTCACTTACAACGGGGTTTAGCTAGGAGTCAAGCTCTATCGGGGCAAAACTTATGAGCCGGAAGCTCTTCTTCTCAGAGCCTTCTGGCGCTCTGGGACTTGCCTCTAGCACTTTGGGAAGTACTAGGGAATGGGAGGGGTTAAGAGGAGTATTTGAGAGAGAAATGATGGGAAAGGTGTGATAAAAATGAAAGATTTGCGCCTCTATTTATAGGCTGGGAAACTGAACAACACTTGTGTTACTAGCCAAAACATGATGTGTTGCTGTCCAACACTACATGTTACTGTTGGATTAATGTCTAAGTCCATAACTATAATAGGTAAGACTTGACTCGACCCGACATGGTCCATTTGGGTTGATGGCATTGGAACATTTAGATAGACCTTTTATGGGAAGAAGATATTTGTGACACATTAATATATTATAAGTTCTAATATATTAATATGAGATCATGTTATTTAATTATTATTGATCAAAAATTAATTTGGACTTAATTTAGTCATCAAAAGAGACCAATTAAATATATGGGGATTGATTGTATAAATAATTCATTCTTATATAAATGGACTTATGATCCATGATTCTTTATGTTGGGTTTAACCCATGTGGTGACCCATCGATACTCCATGGAGGTTAATACCCATGGAGCATAAGGAATGGGTAAATTCATGGGTTAGATGGTGTAACCCTAATGTACACACTATATAAAGACCCCATTGGTTGGAGAAATTGGCACTAGTGCATAATATGGAGGGAAAGTCGATTTCCAAGTCTTATGTCTTCTTCTCTCGGTTATTCCAAGTGTTGATGATGTTGTGTGAACCATTTGAGGTGTCACACTTGGGGCACTAGGCTCTCGAGCTTCATGGAGTCAAGCTACATCAACAAGGTATGTATTCTATCTATTTTATTACCCAAGTAGCAAAGATTGTATGCTAGTTAGGGTAATACCTTGGAATATTCATATTTGCATGTATAATAGACAAAACATAGATCCAAGATATTTAGGGTTGCATCTACACCATAATATTGTTAGAATGCTCAAAACCCATCAGTAGTATCAAAGACTAGGCTTGTTTTCTTGTTATACTTACAAAATTGGCTGAAAAATCGAAGTTTGTTGCTGTCTGCACAGCAGAATTGCCAAGTCCATGAAGGGACTAGACGAGTCTAAGGCTAAACTCATCCAAATCGCCGAGTTGGTTCATGCACTTAACGAGTTGGACCCTCAGACAGCATATCGTCAACTGTTTTGGCTGGAATTTTACTAGGAACATTACCCTAAGCTATTTTTGGACTTGTAAACCTGTTTTTTAATGTGGTAATGTTCATACTAATCCAATTTTAAAGATAATTGTCAATAAATTCATGTTTTGTATTAGCTTAATCGTTAGGCTAATTTCATGAAAAAGTTTGATTTGAATTATCTTGTTCTTATGGGTTGCTTAGATTAATAAAAAAGTCATGTGATAATTTGTTTTCAATCCAAATTAATCTAAGAGTTGATTCTAAAATGTTTTTTTGTAACTTGTCCTCAAGTTATATGAAAAGTCACATCTAATATTCATAAAAATCATAATGATTTCCATAAGTTATGAATAAGGAAGAGTCACATTCTTTAATGGTTTAAAGTCTTCCATAACTTGTCCTCAAGTTATGGAACTTGAAGAGTTTTTAATTAAAATTACTTTAAACACATAAGTTATGGAATTGAATAGTTTTAAATAGTTGCAAAACGTTCCCTCAAATTATGGAATTTGTAAAGTTTTCCCTTATGAATACTTTAATTCCACGTTAAGCCCTTAAAATTTTAAAAGTTAAAATTCAACCCTTATACTTTATAGTATTATAAGTTAATAATAATAATAATAATAATAATAATAATAATAATAATAATAATAATAATAATAATAATAATAATAATAATATACATATATATATATATATATATATATATATATATATATATATATATATATATATATATATAAAGAGCAAGTCAGTCTTACCGTTAGTAGGCCTCATTCACAAAGTCGGTCTATAAGGGGGGGGGGGGGTTATAAGGTTACTGCCTATAAAATGGTTGTTTAATGGGTGTCCACTCTCACCCACCGCTTCCTTGATTGGTGGAGGGTCGTTAGCCGAACGGGTAGGACAAGGACTATAATTCTCCCTTCGTTAAAAGTATTGATGATAAATACTAAATAACTAAACTCTTATTAATACCTGATGTGTGTAAAACTCACTTAGTTTTAATCCTACTTTAATTATCAAATAACACACAAAAGGCAGTGAACCTATCAATTGTGGTATAGCTAAATAAGCAGGGTATCGAACACAGGGAACGGCAAATTAAATTAAAAACTAATTCTATCTAAATTATTTTAGCAAATAAGGGTTTTTCTCTAGTTTTACAAGACTAGAAACTTATTAAACAAAATTAACGCAAGGCTAGAAAAGAACAAATTAACTAGATTCAATAATGGGAAAGAAACTTCTGTTTAGTTCAACTCGGTTAACTTTATGGTTGCTTTTAAGGTAATAGTGCAATGGATTAATTCTTTCGTTGGTTACCGATTCAAGTGATTAAGTTGTGTTCACTACCCTAATCCTTAGCAAATAAACTAATTCAAACAGTGGCCAATTGCTTAACTTAATTATATTTACTAGATTAATTATTCGGGTTAAGTTAGACTTGCAATAGCTAATTAAATTGTTCCTTTTAATTAACCTCTTGTTCAATAGTCATCTTACAAGCTTGCACATGAATTTACTCAATTTACTTATTAATCCTAGTTTCATATTCATTAATCCTAGACATATGATTTAGTGGTCACTTATCATATGAGGTTGATAATTAATAGATGTTCATGCTAATTAACTATCTTCCTATTAACAGCAAATAAATTATCATTCATACACAAGGGTCTTTAGCAAGCTAAAATAACAATTAATCACCAACTTAGAATTAATCCTACCAATCAATCAAACCATATTGTCAACTTTGTATCCCCAAACAGAAGTATAAAGAAATTAGTTCATAACTAAGGTGAATAACAGCAAACAAATAAGTTCAAGTTGCTTAATCATATTGACAAAACAAAAGAATTAAGTAGAATGATGAAATTACGCCTTAATTACTCCCGGAATTGAATTCTAGCTTCCTTGGTCGACTTCTAGGGTTCTTCTGGCTTCTTATTCGCAGCTTAACACCTCTGAAACTTCCCAGAATTCTCCCCTTTTCGCATTAAAGAGTTATCTTTATATATGCACACCGACTCGTCGAGTCATATGGTGACTCGTCGAGTCCCTCTCACATTAGTCGCAACCTGATAACTGCTTTGACTTCCGAATGTTTATCTTTCTGAATCCGCGACCGGACTCGTCGAGTCAAGAGATAACTCGACGAGTAGAAGCTTTATTTTGGTTGTTTTCTTTCTTCTTGCCACTCTTGAGCTCTTAACCGCTTCTCTTGCTTCCTTTCGCTTCCGAGCTTCATCTTTGGACTGAAAACACAATTTAACACTTTTAAGTACCTTTTGTCCATAATATGCAACAATTTAGCTAATATATGAATTATAAACTACACTTAATACACACTAAATATGCACATATCAAAATACCCCACACTTGTCTTTTGCTTGCCCTCAAGCAAAACTGAATTTTAGCACATTAGAATCACATATAATAACTCCAATCCAACCCAGCCATTATGCCAAGACCGCAACGCATGCATTTGTGTCTAAAATTCCTAAAAACCCCCCATACTTCAAATACTCACAATCCTCATAAACATTCGCCCACTCACCCCGAACTATGCTCATTTTATGCAACCCTCCGAATCCATCCTCAGAAAACCTCTTTAACCTCAAGGTATTTTTGGTTGAGCAACCCAAGCATACATAATCTAGATAATTACAATTTATGATACCACATTGAAGCTCTTTGGAATTCTTCATTTCTTTGACATTTGATCTTGGATATCCTTGAATTCACCACCTTTTTGTTTGATTTCTTCGGTATCTTCAACTTTTTGGACTTCTTCAGAATTTTCAATCTTCAAATCTTTACTTTAATTGCTCCAAAAATTCCTACAACTTTTCTTGTAATTCTCTCTTTTTTTTTTTTACATGTTCCTCACTTTTTTCACTCAAATCCCTACATGCTTAAGCAGGGGCGCTCAACTTCAACCTTTATTGGTTAACGATAATAATTTTCCTGGATACATTTCAGGTTTAGGCTGCTAAACATATTGCATCCCTCAGGCTGAGCAAGGTCGTGTTTTTGTCTCATGATTTCACTGAAATAAGGAAGCCACAAATGCACTAGAACGTATATAGGCTCAACTAAACATTTGGGTTGTCATGCAATTATTAACACAATTCTAACATGAAATCCTATTTTCTTACCAAAATTTCCTAAATTAGATCCTAAATAATCCTTTTGGTATGCAAAATTTTTTAAAAAATTGACTATCATGTAACCAACCCCCTACCCCACACTTATGTGATGCAATGCCCTCATCGCATACTATGCATAAAAACATAAAAATAAAGAGGAAATCGGAACAAACTCCCCTGGGATAGCAGTGGATAGGTTGATCACTCTCATTAAAGCTCCATCTTCAATAAACTTCATACATGGGAACAATCTCATCCATGTATCGTGTGGGTCGCTCTAAACATGCGAAAATCGGCATAAGATCTTCAAAAATGGATATGGAAGTGGAAGGATGCAAGTGGTATAAGTAGTAGCATCAAATCAGCAGTCGTTCGGCTCAAAAAATGATCGACTCGTCGAGTCTGTTTATGGACTCGCCGAGTAGTAGCGCGCATTCTGAAAATATCTGGAAATACACATCGACTCGTCGAGTCTGTTTAGTGCACTCGACGAGTTGGCACCTGAATGAAAATTCTAGGTATGTGGCAACTGTTTGAATCCATAACGACTTCATTAACGCTTCCTCACATGCAGACTCAATCGCTCACACTCCTAAGACCGGATTTGACACTTTGACATTAAAAACTCGCTTCCTTGACTCGCTCTCACACGTAAAAACAACCATGCTTTACCTCATCCTAAGCAATCAAAACGCAATCCTGAAAATACTTAAAACAAACAACTATTAAACAAAATAATAACTTAAAGCATACACACCAAAAATAAAACAAAATAAAAATGCAAATTGTTTAAACACAAAAACACAAAAAAAAAAAAAAATTAATCCTCATCCTCCTCATCATCGTCGTTGGCTCCACTTCCTCCCACTCCGCTATGGCGTGCACTAATCCTCTCGTCCCACGATGGAATATAAGGATAATTCCCACCATCAATATGTGGAATATTGAAGTGGTCAAAAAGTCGTATGTGGGATTGATTGCTAAAATTTAACCCCCGCGCCATTTGGTCTTGCATCCGCCTCATCTCTATATTGTACCAATCCATTGGTACATCTTCATTCTCTACCGGAATCACCGGCGGCTCATCCTCCATATCCCTTTCCCTTCGCGAGCGCACCCTCCTTCCCGGTGCTTCAGGACCTACAACCGGGTCATCATTTGGGATGGCATAATGGCCACCACCATAGTCTTCAATAATTCGGGCCCTGCGGAAAAGAATTGGATTAAATGGGGGCGTCGGGATCAAAGTCATGAGGTTCCAGGCACCACGGTTCATCAACCCGAATGAATTAGCCAAACGGGTGACAAACATGCCTCCATTGATGCGCGATGTTTTGCGATCTTTGACCGCACCCGCCGAGAGGTATGAAGCAATGCACCACGGGATGTTGCAAAAGACGCCTGGTGTGATAATGCTCCAAAGGTAGAAAACATCAAGGTTGGAAACCTTGTCATCGTCCTTCCTCTGGTTGATGGTGGAGGAAATAAGGCGGTGAATGAGGCGGTGGGTTGGGGATCGGATGCTCCCTTCTTGCGCGGACTTCGGGATATAAACTTTATTCCCAATAGTGTGCCACCAACCCGTGCTAGTAACCCCATCGGGAAACACCATGTGAGTGGTTGCCAAAAAGGCCCGAAAGAGGTTTGTAGAAACCAACGGTTGATCATAGATCCCTAACCGGCAAGCAAGATCCACCACCGAGCATTGATGATACTCGCCTCCAAGACAAAATGTAAAACTTGCCGGATGATACAAATCCACTCCACCCGTAAAAGATACCGTGGAAAAGAACTCCAAGCAAAGCTCCAAATACACCGGCTCTTGCATGCGGAAGACCCGGCTCCATCCATCACATATCATTGACTCTCCACCATGTTGAAACTCCCTTAAAAGGTATGGAGCTAATTCCTCTTCATATCGCACCGTTTGCAACCATTCCCAATCTATTCTGTTGGGGACATAAACTTCCTTCTTTTTAATATCGGCCAACTTCTTTTTCCACCTCCGCATTGTTGAAGCGGACTCGATTTGCGGGAAGTTTAACCATGGAAATCCCTCTTGACTACCCCTTGAAGATTGTCCTCTTCTAAACATGATTCCTGCAAAACATATAAACCATACCCAGAAAACACATAATGTTAAAAAGCCAAATTGTTTCTGCATCTCGCCTGGACTCGTCGAGTCCATGTCCGACTCGGCGAGTCGCGGGACCTGCACGAGTCAGTCGACGGGTTTCACCAAATTGAACCATGTAATCTCTAAATTCTTGCAAGGGTTTTGTTCAGGGACTTCCTACTAAGTACCAAGGCCATAATAAACATTCAAAACAACAAGATCCATGATAAAATCAAAAACCTAGAATGGAGTCACTATTTCAAAAACGGGTTTTTTCCATGGAATTGCAAGTGTAGATGGCCTTAATATCACTTTCTATTTAGAAAAGAAGCAGAAAGTTGTTACCTTTTTAGTTTGATTCTTGAAGATTTGGAAAAGAGGTTGAAGAAGCCTTGAATGCTTGAGAGAGGAGTGAACCCGGCGAGTGTAATGTGAAAATTGAACTTTTAGGGTTAAAACCCTATTATATGTAAAAGTAATTTCGAAAATGTTTATTTTTTTTTTTTCTGTAAATAAGCTCGACTCGTCGAGTCAGGGTCAGACTCGGCGAGTCCCAGCGAGCAGTTCAAACTTTTTCTGAGATCAGTATGTACTCGTCGAGTCAGGGTCAGACTCGGCGAGTCGTTTATAAAACATTTCTAATTTTCGAAATTTTGTTATTTATTCAAAATATTCTCACCCCACTCTTAAGCTAGGCGCTCCCTTAAGCAGACAAGTTCGATGATTTGGAAGATTAACATTAAACACACAACAAAAACAATAAATGAAAAAAAACTAAGGAGTAAAAGAAAGCAAACTCTAACGACGGGTTGCCTCCCGCCAAGCGCTTCTTTTTGAGGAGTCATTAGCTAGACTCCTTCCCATTTACGTTTTGTCGCCTTCAAGCATCGGGAATGTGCGCCGTACTTTTTGCGGTTTATACTTAGTCTTGTATGCGTGAATCTTTTTCTTGTAAGCTCTTTTCAATTCGTCTCTTCTCTTTTGCGCTGTATCATCCTCAGCTGGTTGGGCCTCTCTTTTCTTCTTCTTCTTTTTCAACCCATGCTTCTTCACCAATTTTTGAACCTCCTTTTCTTTAAATTTGATAACTTCATACTTCATATTGGTTCGTGCTCTCGGTTTAGTGGTGAATTGAGGATCAGCTTCCGCTCCGCTTCCATTTATGGCTTCATTCTCTTTTGTGCTCGGCTCTTCTCCAAGTGGCATCATATCAAGGCATGCCACGTTGGCGTGTTGGACCTCCATTCCTTTTACTTTTTCTGCAGATCGTTCTTCCAAAGAATCATTCACAGTAACTGGATCCGGGGTATGTGAAGAACTGTCAACAAATAAATCAGCTTGAGTTAAGTTTTTCTCCAAATCGACTGAACTCGTCGAGTCCATTATGTCGACTCGGCGAGTCGGGTCGGGTTTCATCCATTCTGGATCTTTGTCTGAGTCGGTTCCTTCCAGCAGCTTCTCTAGCTCCTCCAAGTCTTTGTCAGCATCTGAAACTTCTTCTGATTGTAGCGTGAACTTACTTGGGTCTTCTTTAAATAAAATATCCAGCTCTTTTTGCAATACCTCATCATCTAATTGGATAAATGAGATTTCTTCTCGCTTTTCTTCTTCTAGCTTGATCACTGGATTAGCTTTAAACATCACCGACTCATCACCCACTCTTAATGTCAAAGTAGACTCGGATATGTCAATTAGGGCACATGCGGTGTTTAAAAATGTTCTGCCCAAAATAATTGGTATTTCGGGGTCTTCTTTCATCTCCACCACCACGAAGTCTACTGGGAAGATAAACTTGTCTACTTTGATAAGGAGATTTTCACATATGCCTTGTGGATGAATAATTGTTTTATTTGCCAAATGGATTCTCATATTTACCGGCTTTGGCGCTGGTAAATTTAGCTTCTTAAAGAATGAATAGGGCATCAAATTAATGCTTGCCCCTGAATCAGCCAAAGCTCGTGTAGAAACATTATTGCCAAATTGGCACGGAATTACTATATTACCCGGATCACCCTTCTTCTCAGGTAGCTCACTCATCAATATCTCCGCGACTTCAGCAAGATCTTTCCTGGCAGCAAACAAACCCTTAAGCAGGTTAAAGTATTTGGGAGTTTGGAGCATTGTGTCCACGAATGGCATATTGACTTGTAAGGCTTTTACATGCTCCATGAAGGTTCTATAGGCTTGAATTTTTTCTGAAGGAATGGCTCTGGATGGGTATGGCAAAGGAGGGTTGTATGTCTTCAAAAAACTTGCTTTTTTATCCTCCCCGACTGGACTCGTCGAGTCCATTATGTCGACTCGGCGAGTCGGGTCGAGTTCTTCTCGTTCTGGTTCTTCTTCTTTTTCTGCCTTCCCTTTGGAAACCCTTTGTGTTTCTGCCAATTCTTCTTCACTGCTGGAGGTTATAACGCTCACGTTCTCGTTCCTTGGATTGGGTTGGGTGTCGCTCGGAAGTTGGCCCGGTCTTCTTTCGTTTACTTGATGTGCAAGTTGGCCCAGCTGTTTCTCTATGTTGAGAATAGAAGCTTGCTGATTCTTCAACATGTTTCTGGTTTCCTGCATTGCCACATCATGATCATTATGCCTTTTCTCGGACGCGCTTATGAATTTTGTAAGTATGTCTTCTAAGTTCGTCTTCTTGTCCGTCACCGGTTCTTCCTTTTGATAATAACCCCTCTCCCTCTGCTTATATTTTTCTTCTTTCGCCTTCTTGTACTCTTCGTATGGGAGCCATTCCTTCTTCGGTTTCCTCCAGTCTTCATCATATCTATCACCGCTTGAGTAGCATACTTGAGCCTTTTTATTACCATTTTCGTCTCTATCACATTCCTTAGTAAGATGAGGACCGCCACAATGCTCACATCCAACTCTAATAGCATGGATCATTTGATCCATTTTTGTCATTCTTCGGTCTAGGCTATCGAGCTTTGCTATTACCGCCGCCATACCATCGTTTACCGAATTTACTGCTCCGCGACTCACTTCATTCCTCGGGTTGTGGTATTCTCTAGAGTGCCTAGAGAATTCTTCAATTAACTCCTTTATTTCTCGAGGTGTCTTTCGAGTGAGTGGGCCTTGTGAGTCGAGTAGTTGCCTCGTGGTGACATTCACTCCATCATAAAAGATAGAGACCTCTTGTTGGCTATTGAGATCGTGGTGAGGGCAATTTCGAAGTAGGCTTTTGTATCTTTCCCAAGCCTCATATAGGGATTCGCCGGGTTGTTGCTCGAAGTTGGCAATGGCTTTCTTTAGCTTGGCTATTTTGGAAGGTGGGCAGAAGTGATCTATGAACTCTTCTTTCATTTTCGCCCATGTAGTAACTGATCCGGGAGGGAGTGACTTCAACCAATCCTTTGCAGCTCCTTTGAACGTGACAGGAAGCATGCGTAGTAGCTGGACCTCGCGGGGCACATTAGGTACATTGAAGTAATCCGCCACGTCATTTACTTCATCTAAGTGCTTATAGGCGTCTTCATGATCTCTCCCGTGAAATGGTATCTCCTTGAGTTGAGCGAGAATATGGCCCTTTAGTTCGAACGTAGCGGTAGCGGGGATTGCGGGTTGCACAAGTCCCGGGCCGGTGTCATCACGCATCCTTTTCTTCCACTCCCCCATGGGGATCTCGTCAATGTTAGCCATTGCGGTGGCTAAGTCTTCTTCAATATCGGATGTGTGCTCGCTTTCTTCTTCGGTCTCGTATTCGGTGTCTTTCGGGATCGGGTCTTCGGTTGACAACGACGCACTGGATGCTCCTGCTTTGCTACTCCTCTTCTTGCCAAACACGGATTTGAAGTTTTTGAGTGGTGAGTTCTTTGAAGAGGTGGTTTCTCCAACGGTTTTGCCCTTGTTTCTTCTTAATGCGGTTTCCGGATCTTCAAGAGGAGGAATTAGAGGTGTGGAAGATCCTCGGGTCATGAACTAACTGCAACTTAAAACAAAACAGAACGCGTAAAAAGAACAAAAATTTGATCTGATTCAGCGTCGGACTCGCCGAGTCGGGGCGAATGCACTCGGCGAGTTCACGTGAAAATCAGTTTTTTTTTTTTTTTTTTTTTTTTTTTTTTTTTTTTTTTTTTTTTTTTTTTAAACTTAAACAAAAATTGAACAGAAATTAACTTTGCGTAAGATGAATCTTACACAAAGGGTCGATTGAATTAGAATTTAATGCTAATTTTAGAACCGTTCCCCGGCAACGGCGCCAAAAACTTGATGTGTGTAAAACTCACTTAGTTTTAATCCTACTTTAATTATCAAATAACACACAAAAGGCAGTGAACCTATCAATTGTGGTATAGCTAAATAAGCAGGGTATCGAACACAGGGAACGGCAAATTAAATTAAAAACTAATTCTATCTAAATTATTTTAGCAAATAAGGGTTTTTCTCTAGTTTTACAAGACTAGAAACTTATTAAACAAAATTAACGCAAGGCTAGAAAAGAACAAATTAACTAGATTCAATAATGGGAAAGAAACTTCTGTTTAGTTCAACTCGGTTAACTTTATGGTTGCTTTTAAGGTAATAGTGCAATGGATTAATTCTTTCGTTGGTTACCGATTCAAGTGATTAAGTTGTGTTCACTACCCTAATCCTTAGCAAATAAACTAATTCAAACAGTGGCCAATTGCTTAACTTAATTATATTTACTAGATTAATTATTCGGGTTAAGTTAGACTTGCAATAGCTAATTAAATTGTTCCTTTTAATTAACCTCTTGTTCAATAGTCATCTTACAAGCTTGCACATGAATTTACTCAATTTACTTATTAATCCTAGTTTCATATTCATTAATCCTAGACATATGATTTAGTGGTCACTTATCATATGAGGTTGATAATTAATAGATGTTCATGCTAATTAACTATCTTCCTATTAACAGCAAATAAATTATCATTCATACACAAGGGTCTTTAGCAAGCTAAAATAACAATTAATCACCAACTTAGAATTAATCCTACCAATCAATCAAACCATATTGTCAACTTTGTATCCCCAAACAGAAGTATAAAGAAATTAGTTCATAACTAAGGTGAATAACAGCAAACAAATAAGTTCAAGTTGCTTAATCATATTGACAAAACAAAAGAATTAAGTAGAATGATGAAATTACGCCTTAATTACTCCCGGAATTGAATTCTAGCTTCCTTGGTCGACTTCTAGGGTTCTTCTGGCTTCTTATTCGCAGCTTAACACCTCTGAAACTTCCCAGAATTCTCCCCTTTTCGCATTAAAGAGTTATCTTTATATATGCACACCGACTCGTCGAGTCATATGGTGACTCGTCGAGTCCCTCTCACATTAGTCGCAACCTGATAACTGCTTTGACTTCCGAATGTTTATCTTTCTGAATCCGCGACCGGACTCGTCGAGTCAAGAGATAACTCGACGAGTAGAAGCTTTATTTTGGTTGTTTTCTTTCTTCTTGCCACTCTTGAGCTCTTAACCGCTTCTCTTGCTTCCTTTCGCTTCCGAGCTTCATCTTTGGACTGAAAACACAATTTAACACTTTTAAGTACCTTTTGTCCATAATATGCAACAATTTAGCTAATATATGAATTATAAACTACACTTAATACACACTAAATATGCACATATCAATACCCAATCTTAGTTACCTAGGAAAATGTGAATTTGGTGCTAACACATGAAATTACACTTTGCACTTTGCTTAAGTCGGTTAGTGGAGCGCGTGTGGTTAACCGGCACACTAGCTTGATTTAACAAAGTATGCAAAGGGTAACTTAATGTTTATCATAGTATCGGTGGAGCGCGTGTGGTTAACCGGCACATCGATTGAGGGGTAAATATTAAGTGTACCAAGTATATTTGCATGGTTATTCACACCTTGTTTTGTGATCCTTGGCATCCTAGTCACAAAACTTGAGAGGGAAAAATCGAGATTAAAACATGTCATTGAAAAGTTCAATGAATCTCAAAAGATCTAGGAGTTTCAAATCCAATTAAAATCTAATAAATTATTTCGTTGTTCATGGTGGAAATTGGTGAATCATCATTCGCCTACCTTCAAATATTTTATAGCTTGGATTACGACATCTCTCTTCCAAGTTATAAAATATTGTGTTGGGTCGTAGCCTTAATATTTCATATTGGGTGCTATGTTAAGGACTTTAAATCAACTAACTTGAATTTCTCCCATTGTAAATGTCTGGTTTAGACATCTAGGATCATCCTAAATCCCTTGGAACAAGCTTTCCTAATGAAGATGATGTTCCATCACTTCCTCTAATTGTTCTCCCTAACCCACAAGTTCAAGGTCACTCAAGCATATTGGAAAGCAAGGTCTATGTGTGATCACATCTTGGAGATGAAGTCACATATTGACAAGCCGGGAGAGTTGGGTGTCAAAGTATTGAGAAAGTTGGATGTTCAATCACTTTCTATGTCACATAGTGAGTTCTTTTAGGACTACTATCGAACAAACTATGACATGACCCTTAATGATCTTATCTATTTGCTTGGTGCTTCTAAATCAACAATGATTTGGAGGACTAGTAAAGCAAATCTGATTATAAGATCAACTTCCAAAATTTGCATGGACATTGACAATGGCAACACTGGAAATCCCGAAAAGCTTTCTCTTCCCAATGGAAAGGGATCGGCCGTAGTCAACTCGGTTGACCAAATGGTAAAGAGAAATGCTAAGTTTGCGATAGTCCTATGTACCATTCCCAAAGAGTCCATATGTTTCTCTTGCCAAAGGAAGGGGCATTGATTGCGAAGCTGCCTATTTACCTGAAAGATCATAAAGTTGATCAAGTCAAGAAGTTTCATTATACTTCAGGTAAAGTCCACTATCTAACTGTGTTAAGTTTCTATTGTAAGATTCTTATTACATGATGATACTGGGTCACATATTGATGTTTTAAGAATCAAAGAAAAGTGAAGAAACTTAAAGGAAGTATATGTTGATTCTGATCGCGAAAATGGATTTCGATAGCATGGTTCGGTGATTAGAATTTTAAGTTGTTGCTTAAGAGTTATGATATATTGCTTAGGAATGGATAACAACAAGTTTTGCATATGCTTTTCCATTGTAAGGATAAGCTTCTTCGCAAAGTTTTAAAATAAATTTTTTAATTTTATTTTAAATATCTTTACAATGGCATTTGTGAAAAAATTTGTTGTTTATATGATTTCATTGATAGCAATAGTGGAAATCTGAATTTGTTTCTTTCATTTGTGGTAGTGTCTAAATTTACCAAATAAGGAAATATTCTCATCACCCAAGTTTCAATTGGACCGAAACTTGGAATCATGCAAGTTATATAATGAATGAGAATTTTCATCTTTGGAAAATTAAGACTGATTCCTTGTACACATTCTTGTGCACTGGTCAAGTCCACCATAAAGATCAATAAGACTATTCGTCATGATTTACTAAAGTGTAGTAAATATGGTTATACTTACAAGCTTAAGTATAATTATGAGACATCAGAATAGTTTTAATGTATTGTAGAGTGAATAAGAAGAATCAAATTAGGCAGAAGGATAAAAAGTTTCTCAAATATGAAAAGATGGGAGAGAGCTTTAATATCATGTTATATGATCATCTTAATGATTAAAGAACCATATCACAATTGGTCTTCTAAGAACATCATAGTGCATTCCTACGGCTAAGAAGCAGAATCATGAGTTATTGAAATGGTTAAATCAAAAATATAAGTCATACTTCATTTCAAAACAAGTCTTAGAGTCATACTCCAGGATTGTAACTTGAGTGACACATCTTAAAAAAGGTTTATAACACTTGTCAAATGTAAGAGTTAAATACTTTCAACTCGTGTACATTTAAAATTGGTAAGTTGTGGTGTTTTGGATAAAACAAAGACCAACTAAGGCCAATTGTGAGAAGTGTTTGTCTTGATAAAGAATCAACACTATCTCTTGAATATTTGGGAAGATAGTCTTATATGTCAAGAGTAGAGTGGCAGTCTTAAAGATCCTGAAATGGTTTCAAGAACTAATTAAGAATAAAACATGCATTTCATCGCTAGCACACGACTATAGGTTTATAACCTATCATGTTCACATTTCTATGTCCCATTCCAGTTGAAGTTTGCTATACATTTGAGTTCTACATATTTTCAATTGTTTGCATAACTACTTGGAAGCAATGGCAGGCCCTTGTACTACCTGGTGGCAAGAAGATTGCACAAGTTCAGTCCATATATGTTTAGATTTGTCACCAACCTAGTCTTGTGATTATGGTTTTGACAAATTCACGTGGATAAGAACACATACACCATAAATCTAAGGGTCATAAGGTTTCTCTCCGATTCATGAAAATGATGGTGAGGAAACACTTTCACCAAGTAGATTTTAAGTAAGATAGCAATTGTGATATTTGCATTCTCAAAGTCGTTAGTGGAGTGTGCGTGGTTAACCGACACACTAACATGGAAATATGAGAAATGGAAAAAAGTCTAAACAATTGAGACTATTATTACGACATCCCTTTTCATAGTTCTAAAAATTGTTTAGACACACATGTGAGCTATCTAAGGATATGTGTTTGATTTCGATAAAGTCTTATTAAAACATCTCGTATCAACAATCTGAACTTTGGTAAGAAAGTCAATAAAGTATTGATTTCTAGAAGTTCAGCTGATTTCTGAGTACATGTCAAAGCTAGTGGGAGGATAAGTGTTATGCTAATAATCATCATATTAGTGGGATCATGATAACTATTATTAGTATTGCAGGATAGAAATGTTGATTATAGAAAACAAAAGTTTCAATTCGTGAAGTTGTAAGGAGAGGAAATTATACTTCATTTCAATTCTAAAAGGATTAGATTGAGATTTTAATTATCCTTAGTCAAGAATATATATATATATATATATATATATATATATATATATATATATATATATGAATTTTATGTTGGTTTGGTTCAACTTAAGAAAATTCTATATATTACGTTCTCAAAATTCGATTATGATTACGACATCCCTCTTCATACTCAAAATTTTAAAACATGGCAAATAAAAAATATTGTAGCAAAAGACTGGTCAAGAATCATGTCTTTATGTGAGACATCATGAATCGTGTCCCATTTGCTGTGGGTACAGGATTGATTGCATGTGCTATAATATTTATCCTTTCTAAATTTTCTGAATGCCTGGGGAATTAAGAATGGGAAAAGGTCTAGAGTTGGATATGACTAAAATGATTAAGCAATTACCGAGGACAATCTAAGGTTTACCAAAGATCGGTTGCTCAGGGATAGTTGGATGTATATTGTTAAATTTAAAAGGAGGATATTGACATATTCTGAAAAGAGGCAACTCTTGTTCAGAAATGATAGTCAAAATGGAAATTTAGAGTTGTCTCCATAGATGGGAGCAATCTGTGTAAGATTAGAGAAAACTCAATGCAAGGAAGATATTCAAAGCAATATACTTTGAATATGAGACTTTATTTCCATGGAACTGATCTCCATTGGAATACTCTGTAATGTCTGTTGACAAGTCATTGTGACTTTGTACATAGTCATTACAAGAGGGTCTGTGCATATAAGTTTAAAATCTAGCAGATTTCGATAAATGATATGAATTTGGAATTCTTACATTTTCGATAAGGATTTGGGAGTGTGAAATGAGAATCATTGGAATTATGTTCAATTGATCTATTTCACAAAGTAATGATCGTAGACAAACATAGTGTGCAGACTTGGTATATGGAAAAGCTATTGTTTAGAAAAACATAGTGTACATGCTTGGAGCATAGGACTACTAGTGTTTTTAATTCAAGTATAAAGTTGATAAAACGGAAACAATGAATGATGAGTAATCAGTATGGTGATACATAAAAAGGTGTTCTATTTATACTCATAGGTTTTGATACCATACTAGGTTCAATTATTCTTGTGTTTCATTTTGCATGTTTTGACTTCCAGAATAAACTAGGTCATTTTTCCCGAATTACTAAGTTATTCAAACCATCCACAGTCGGTCATGTGTTGGAAGTAGAATTGAATCAAGACTATCACGAGTTGGCTTGTGGATGTCTAAGATGTTGGACATAGCAAAGAGGTGCTACAACACTCATGAGTGCTCATAAGTTCTGAGTATTGGATTCAACCCACACTCATTTGAATCACTTCATGGATTTTATCACGAGTGATCATGAGATGATAATATCTTATATTCTTCACACCTAGAGATATGAGTTGTTACTATGAGTTGGTTATACATTGATTGCACGAAAACGCATCCGGTAACTCGATGTTATAAAACGTGCCTTTGTGTATGATTCAACAAGTAGTAGAACAAACCATATGAGTCGAAGTTTATCCATTCCTTTTACCTTCGGGATAAAAGCAATATTTATGGGCCCCTCGATGATTTAATGATGATACATGTGAGTGCTTGGCCAAGCCAGGACTGATTTGATATGTTCAATCAGTCAGTTGTCATGAATCGAAAATCGGGAAGCAACAAATGGATAGAGAGAATGATTTATAATCCATGTATCAGTCCATATGAAAGCGGAGTAGAAGAAGAAAGAGGAGGAGGAGCGTCTGAGAACGCTATCAACACTGCCCTGACGTCGCTCATGGTGGTTCCTTCGTCCGTGCATGGCGTCACCGACAGCAAGGTTACGACGGTGAGGCAATAGGCTGCGGTCATCGGAACTCCATCTGGTCGGAACACGAGATGGAAAACAGGGTGGTGGTGGCTACAATGGAATGGTAGGGTTAGGGTTTGGGAGTAATAAGGTGACGGGTAGATGACAGAAATGGAGAACCGTGTATAACCTACGTTTCTTTCAAACATATGAGCGCTTTGACAAGATCAGTCCCTCCTCACCAGATCTTCTTCAACTTTAATCCAACAATTACCCTTTAGCCCTTGATTCCATAAATTCATTTCATTTTAAGTCCAAAACTTACCAAACAGCCCCTCCCCTACATATTATTTTCAAGACTAAATTACACGAATGGTCCCTATGGTTTAGGGTAATTTTCACGTTTGGTCCCTAACTCGTTTTTTTTTAACTTGGATGGTCCTTACTGTTTGTTTTTGTTACGCGCTTGGTCCTTAGTATTTGTTTTTGTTACATATTTGGTCCCTGTCTTACCGAAAAAATATTATTTAAATAAAGAAAAATGATAGGGTATATAAGGGAAGGTGAGAGTGGTGGGGTTGGGGGTGTATTTACTTAAATAAATTAAAAAATCAAGGTCAAAATAGTCTTTTTTGGTAAGATAGGGACCAAGAACATACCAAAAACAAACAGTAGGGACCTTCCGAGTTAAAAAAAATAACTTAGGGATCTAACATGCAAATTACCCTAAACCATAGGGACCATTCGTGTAATTTACATTATTTTCAACTGAAGTCCATATATTACCATTCAACCCCTTAGCCTCCAAAATATCATCAAATCAAGTCCCAATAATTTACCAAGCAGTCTCTGTCTTCATAAATATTTACAAACCATTCTGGAACTTACACTTTTAACCCCCAACTTCTAAAATAGTAGCAATTAACTCCTCGAGACCAACACCTTGCTATATTATCATTGATTTTAGGCTACTATTTATTCATTAATTTGTCTATTTATTTATTTAATTAATAAAGAGGGTGTTACAACTCTCCCCCACTTAAAGTAGATTTCGTGCTCGAAATCATTCCTTACAATTCGTTACACGCCCGCCTACTTGAATGACTTGGCCACAAACCCGAGCATGACTCCAGCCTTCCAAGGCAAATCAATCCAACCCACACAGGGTTCTAAAACCCGAAGATACATGAATTCATGGTATTATGATCACACTACTCAATCTAAAATTCGAAGTCTTGATATGGTCTGACTCCCTGATAGACCGCCTATATAGAATAATGAAGCTAAATCCCGCTATGTGTGACTTAGAATTATCTAGCTACCTGTGACTCTAACCATACATGAATTCCTAACATACCATTACTGCTCGAGACACTGAACTGCCTGAAACACCGAATTTCCTGAAACAGTACACTACACCCTGGTTGCCTTCGAAAATCCACCGAGACCTCCCTGGTCTCAATTCATTTGCCAATCATCTGAAATATCGGGTTCTATCCCGGTTGCAGAGCCCAAGGACTCCCACGTAGTCGCCACATGATTTCCGAACGAAATCCTTGTTTGCCAATAATTTCCATTACTTATCTTGCCATTATGGCTCTAATGACCTTCTGATCCAACTGATCGGGTCCATACGTCGATTCCTAGCGTCAGGAATTCCAAGGCTAAAAGTGCTTGCTACATGACCAATGGTTGCCTTATACCATAAATGACCTTAAGAAGTCCATTGCTTCCTTCATCTTATAATTGTAGTGGCGTTCATACGGTCTTATCACTGGATCAAAACGGTCTAATTCATCTAGGGAAATCCATAAACCAATACGTGCATTTTCCACGCCCTCACTGTTGCACCCGAACTGGTGGGTACTATTGTTCCTTCTGCGATCTAACAACACTCACGTGCTATCTACCAACCTAGAGAATGCTACGGCTACACCCGCAGTCTTACAACACTCTAACACTATTTGGCTGGTAGTGAATGCTAGGGCTACACCCGTAGACTTAGGACACTTTCTCACACGATTTGGCTGCTAGTGAATGCTACAGCTACACTCACAGACTTACAACACTCTAACACTATCTGGCTACTAGTAAATGCTACGGCTACACCTGCAGACTTACAACACTTTCCACACTATCTCAACTATTGATTACCAATCCAAACACATCCTACGTCGAGCACACGCATACGATCTAACATCCAAAACTGAACCGATGTCCTGATTGGAATCCCCAACCTGATTCCCGAAAGCTGGCTATCAAACATTCCAAGAGTGCGATCTCATTACAGCAAGTTTTCCGAACTTCCAAATCACATTATCCTCATTCGATTCCTGCCCGACAAGGATGCAAAACTTATCCTAGTTTCTAAACTGCTCCTACTTCCGAATCCCTAGAAGATTCTCCCCCACTTAGATTCAACTAAGTCTTCACCATGCATGAAAATTGGAAAATTCCCAATCTTCACTTTCCAAAGATCGCTCCGATGACAACCATCTCTTACCAACTAGCGCTCCATTACTAGCCAATCAATAACGGTTACTAGGACCACCGAATCCACAATTAGGGAATTGACCTTCCGCTACCCACTAGTAATTCTCAGTATGCAAATGGCATATGAACTCTCTTGAAAATATAGTTCATACACAAATAGAGGATAAAGCCAGAGTTACACCTACTCAAATCCTTAGAACGAAAGGCTCCATCGTGCAGTTTCCCACATGTGGGGCACTGAATCTGGCCCTACTGGCCTCTCAAAAGCTGATATGAAATCTTGGGTCTCCTCCTGAGACCCTTCAGTATAAGCACCTGATATGGTTCCCTCATCCCATTGTGATCAAAATCAATATCCCATTCTTAGGCTATAGAAGTCATATTATTTAGTTTCTTGCACCCCGAGACACTCACGATCTTCCTGCTATCATTATGGAGTATGTCATGATACCTTACCTTCTTTATTTCCTCATCTGATGCATAATGCGGCACCAACTAATCTCTCTCCCGAGACTCGGAAGTGATCTCTGCCATAGTCTCAGTAGTCTGGTAGAGATCTATCAACTCTCTCGCCAACTGTTGCGCCTCAATCGCCTGGGAAAACTTTGCCTATAATCTAGTCAAAAAGTCATCCCATGACATAGCGTCGACCGCATCATCACCCATCTCACTACCAACATCTTCCCGTCAATCACGCCCCTATCCTTCAGGAAACGGGAAGTAAATTGGATCTTGTCCCTCTCTTGTAAAGGTTGGTACGAAAAGTGTTGGCGACATCTGCTAACCATTTGATGCTAGCAGTGTGGTCCCTATACGCATGTTAATATAGAGATTTACAAGCTCTGAACTCCCGAAACATCAACGTACACGTCCCTATCATGGTTGATATCTTAGTACAGAACGCACTCAGCCTCTCATCACAAATCTCTAAAATGCCCTCCTTGATCATACCGAAGATCACAGAAGTTTGGTAAATGATACTGTGCGTACTCTCCGATGGAATGAGCTCCCTCATCTGACCATCAAGCTACCCGGCTCCAAATTCTGAGCCCGATCCCTCGTCAGCACCAGAACTGGCATCTGGTTTACCACGTAGCATCACCATACTCGGAAACACACCATCCCAATCATCAGAATACTCATCATAACTCGATGGATCTCACACACTACAAGTTTTGTGGGTTCATCTCAGTCTTCCTTGATTGGAATACAGATCCTCTACTTTCAGTAGTATGGGCCCATACTACCTTCCACATCTATCCGTACTTTCCTCAAGAACTGCCTTAACTCCACCAAGTCCCTTCTACTACTACTGCTCTCTGCTAATCTCATCCTAGGCTTTCTCTAAAGTAATCACCATCCCACTCTCTGCCATCAGCTGCATAAGAAGTCCCTGCTATCTCTTCCTAAGTAGCTCGCGAATACCAATATATATCACTAAGAATAGATCATTCTTCGAATGGGAGATCCTACCCTACAACGGTTGGACTCAAACAAGAGCTGCCGAATAAAGCTAGACCTAACCTTTTGAAATTATTTAATCCTTGCAATATGTAACTTAACATATTCGTTTACTAATTAGTAAAAGACAACTAGAACTCCTAAAATCATAAAGCAAGCAACATTCAAGCATTGAGTAAAATCATATTGACTAATTTGTACTAGCATGCCGTTCATAAAGCTGATACACGTATAACAGGCACATAAGGCATCCTTCCTAGATCCTTATCCCTAATCTAGCATGCAGTTCTCATAAAAATATCATAACATAAACTTGTATGGGTAATTTGGGAGTACTTACTTGAGCTCAGCTAATTGCATCCACCACACCCTTTTCTCCTTTTTAAAGTTCTTTTTGCTTTTTCTAAAATTATTTTCTTTTTATCACAGTCCTTTTTATAAAATGCTTTTCTTTTGAAAAATTTTATACCAATTCCTTAGTTTTGAGTTCAGAAAAACCCAAAAGTGTGACCGAATCCCTCAAATCTAGGCTCTGATACCAACTTGTAACATCCCGAAAATACAGTCCAAAAATTTCGTTTTAAATCATTAAAGAAAAAACCCATAACTCATAAAATAACATACATGTGTCGTGTATCTCAAATATCATATCAAAATACTGTATCAAAACCATGTATCAAAATATCAGAGTCTAAAATATCTGATGTGCATTCATCCCGAGCTCTTCCCCTTGCTACCTGAAGTACCTGACACCAAAAATGAAATCTGTAAGCACGAAGCTTAGTAAGTATTCCCAAACTACCATATACCATACAAATAAACACATAATAGCATATATTGGGCCTTGCCCATGGCATCGAGCCCCACCTGACATCAGAAGAATCCTATATCGAGCCCCACCCGACATAGGACAGAAGTCCGGCATCGGGCTCCGCCCGACATCGGACCAAAGGCCGGCATCGGGCCCTGCCCGGCATCAGAACGAAGTCCGGTATACATATAACATAGCAACAAACATATAACATTTAAACATATAACATAAACATATAAAGCTTCCTCGGGTTTACACTGGCGTGGGATCGAAGTCAAGAACATATAACACATACCATATAAGCTAAACCTTCATCGGGCTTGTCCCAGCGTTGGACCAAAATCTGAAACACATAAACAAGTACATGCAAGAATCACAAACACATAAATCTTACAAACATTCTTCGGGCTTGCCACAATATCAGACCGAAGTCCGGAACAATAAGCTACATCAGGCTAACGCTGGCATCAGATATAATTTTGGCATATACTAACATACATAAACAGGCCGACATTGGTACCTTCGACCCGTTCCTATTGGAGGAAAACTCACCTCACACTGCTGAAGTCCCGCAGACAAAACCCTTGCTGCTAGATGATAGATTCCCGAATCTGTCAACATCAAAATAAAACCCAATTACTAATTGGGTCCCAATACATATACATAAGTCGATGCTTGGGGTAAAGGACTACTTTACCATTAACTTAGTTGGATTCAAGCCTAAGGCCCAATCCAAAGGCCCAAAAGTCTAATATTGAATCAAAGCCCAACATATAGCCAAATTATCTAAATTGGGCCCAAACCTTTACATGGTCTTATCCTAAGGCCCAACCACTTATTCTTGGTCTAACACTTGGTATTACAATGGTCCAAAATCTCATCATCATCAAGGCCTAGTAATGGCCCATCTATGGCCAAATTTTCCCAATTGGGCACAAGCCTGTCCAATGGGCCTTATCCTAAAGCCCAATTCAAATATTCTAGTCCATATGCTTGTTCTTGGATGGCCCATCAGTAGCCCAATCACCAAAGCCCCATAGAAAGGCCCAACTCAAAGCCCGAGTAAAATTAGGGTTTTCACATAAAATAAAATTAGGGTTAAGTGTTTCTTACTTAAACCATTAAGGACTTGATCCATTAAGTATATCAATCTATTGGGTCAATCATGTAGCATGGTCGGCTTAATACATAATCGCAATCCGGTCATCTAAAAATGCCGGTCCCAATAATCCAAAACCCATATATCCAAAATTACAGTTTTCTAAACCCTAATTAGGGTTTCCAACCCAATCTCAACCCAATTACGCCCAAAAGCTAAGTCTTTAGATCAATTAGGTTCTCATTAGTCTTACTAGGGTTTCATAAGTCGGGCACCACCCACTACCACCTTGGGTAGTGGTGGTCAACTGCGGCTCACGGCGGCGGCCACCAACTTACGATGGTGGTTATGGTTCTAGTCCAATTGTGTCCAAACATCCCAAAAGCAAACTAACACAAGCTAAAGCACACTGCCACCCAACATGGCAGTTGATGGTAGTAAGAGGAGGCAACCACCACCTCACGGTGGTAGTTATGAGTTTTCTTTTTATTATTCCGACATTGATTACAAATTTACAATGCAAAATCCAATATAATACACACACACTAAGATAAACACACACAACTACCCTTGTGGTGGCCGGCGGTAATACATGGTGGCAGCCACCACCTCACAGTGGTGGTAGAAGCTGTTCTCGGTTTTCCGACCAAACAAACCACACACACACAATACACATTGCAACAGAAAACACACCTACACACTTGCTTTTCCCGGAACAGAAACATATCTACCCTCTTGGTGGCGTTTGGCGACGGCGGCAACACAAGATGGAGGCAACAACAACTACAGTTAATGGTGGTTTTGTGATGACACCCACCACCTCACAATGGTGGTGGTGGTTTCTTTTGGTTCCCGATCAAGCAGACACACACACCGACATGCCCTTTTTCAGAAATCTAGACGCAAACACCCCCTATGGTGCACGGTGACGACAATCAGCAGTACTAGCAATAATAGTAGTGATTAGCGGTGGCGTTCGACCGCCCTAACAACACTAGCGGTGTGGCTAAAGGCAGAGCAGAAGAAGAAAGAGGAGGAGGAGCATCCGAGAATGCTATCAACACTGCGCTGACGTGGCTCAAGGTGGTTCCTTCGTCTGTGCATGACGTCACCGAAATCAAGGTTACGACTGCATCTCGATGGTGAAGCAACAGGCGGCAGTCGTCGGAACTTCATCAAGTTGGAACACAATAGGGAAAATGGGATGGTGGCAGTTGGTGAACTCGAGTGGCAGCTGCAATAGAATAGTAGGATTTGGGTTTGGGAGTAATAAGGTGATGGGTGGATGACGAAAATGGAGCACCAGGTATAACCCGCGTTTGTTTCAAACATTTGAGCGCTTCGGCAAGATCAGTCCCTCCTCACCAGATCTTCTTCAACTTTAATCCAACATTTACTCTTTAGCCCTTGATTCCATAAATTCATTTCATTTTAGGTCCAAAACTTACCAAACAACCCCTCCCTACAAATTATTTTCAACTGAAGTTCATATATTACCATTCAACCCCTTAGCCTCCAAAATCTCTTCAAATCAAGTCCCAATAATTTACCAAGGAGTCTCTGCCTTCATAAATATTTATAAACCACTCCGGAACTTACAATCCCAACTTCTAAAATAGTAGCAATGAACTCCGTGAGTCCAAAACCTTGCTATATTATCATTGATTTTAGGGATAATATTTATTCATTAATTTGTCTATTTATTTATTTAATAAACGAGGTGTTATGCAAATCACTTCTTTTCTTAGTTTACTCAACTATTATTATCTTGCCTTCTTATCTTATACATTTTTAGCCTCTTCTCAGGCTCGTCTCGTATTCTGCTCATACTTTCTCCTCATATCTTATTATCATCTATTCTTCTCTATCTTTAACTATGTCATACATTTCTCACTTCATGCCTTTTCTTGTCCCTTACACTTATCTTATCTCATCTCTTTGGTATTCTCATACCCTACACATGCTTTTCTCATACCTCTTACTATTAGCATGCCTTCTCATACTCTTGTAACACTTACCTCTTTATTCTTAAATTCTCATTCCTAGAATTATATTCTCAACTAAACCCAATGGTATAATCTTATACGATAGTATTATCTGCCATCTAAGGGAAACAACATCCCACTAACGTTACCTAGGTACACTCATCCAGACTTGCTCCCCTCTCTTTTGATCCCTCGTAGATCCTTAAACATTTTTATTCTCTTGAATTCCTCACAGATTCCTTACTATTAATCCCTCATGGATCACATCTAAGTTATTTCAAAGAACTCTTTTATCTTGTTCCACTAATGAAACCCTTCCTTTACCACTTCTAACCAACACAATCCCATTCTTGCATGAATCTTATATCTATATTCCTAAATGATTCATAATCTTATTCCCGAAGGAAATCATCTTTATACTCCTCTCAAAATCTCCTTTACACATGTTATATATGGCTTACCATAGTCTTACATAATACTTGTCCCATGGACATTTTATCTCTTTATCTCATGGATAGATCACCCACTACTTAACAAGTACTTAACTCATTAGGTACTTAATCTTTATATCCATCTCATAAAGATAGGTGTTCTACACAATACCATTATCATCTTCGCATGCATACTTTATCTTTAAATCTACCTAAATACTCTATCTTTCCTCCACACATACTATATGTAATATGCATGCTTAGATACATGATTTTAAATGTATAACCATAGTCTATCTCCTTTTTAACATGTAATCATAAACACACATACATAAGATCATAAAATAAATAATTATAATTTAGAGAGAGAGAGAGAGAGAGAGAGAGAGAGAGAGAGATGGCATGTATTCTACCCATTATCTCCTTTCTTCAATTAATGCTTCTTGATCCATCTTCTTCGATCAAGGCCTATTCATAACACATAGCAAG
This sequence comes from Lactuca saligna, assembly GCF_052625555.1. Classification (NCBI taxonomy): domain Eukaryota; kingdom Viridiplantae; phylum Streptophyta; class Magnoliopsida; order Asterales; family Asteraceae; genus Lactuca; species Lactuca saligna. The sequence continues at coordinate 51,006,504 of NC_136417.1, forward strand.
TTTCTTAAAACTTGTCTTAACCTATTCAAAGCTTAATCCTTTTCTATGTCAAAATGAATTCTCAATAGATGATAATTCTAGCTACTTATTTTATACTTCTAAATCTATTCCAACCAATGAATTATGGATCCAATGCTACATAATTCATTACTCTCTAATCTATTGCATCAATTCATTAAACTCGCTAGTCAGGGTTTAAAACCCTAACTCTTGTTGGGTTGATTTCACCATGGAAATCACTTACTAATCTTGCTTAAAGCTTCTAAACATATTCAATAACATGTTAACCAAGCTATAGGTTAATCGATTCAACCAATCTAGTCAATATCACACTTCTAACAAAAAAAAAAAGAAATCTTACCTTAATGGAGAGAGGATGATAATCCTTGTTAGGCTCCATCTCTGGCTTCTCTTGGCATGATTTTGGCATCAAAATCACCACCTCTTAGCTCCAAATCGAGATCCCATGAGAAATGATACAAATGAGTTCTTAAAAGGTTAAAACCTATGTTCTGACCTTGTAACTACATTGCGGTAAGCTATTTACCGCGTCATGGTATGCGTAAGTTGGTTGTGGTCAACCGCTAACCGAGCTGAGGTACCCATATACCACATCGTAGTACAAAGCATGTTGCCTTCTATTTATGCCGAGACTCTCTGAATCATCTCAGGTCACCATGCCGTAGTGACCTCTTAAACATGTTGTAGTTGCTGCATGACAGTAGCCCCCTTAGTCGTTTCGATTCCAACTTTGGGACATTTTCTCCCAATCTTATAACGTACATAACTTCTTCATATTATACCCATTTTCCATGATCTTTATATCCACACGAATGTGGGGATGAGTTCCACAACTCCATTAAGTCACTTCTTATAGACTTAATATAGGTCTTTATGTTACAAAATCAGCCCAAAAATCATAAAATTTCCCATTTTACCTATTTGGCCAAAATGCATCTTCTTATATAGTGTTTCACTTGAACTCATTCATCTAATCTCATCTAAGTAACTTCAACTTATTTTGGCTATTTTCGTGAAGTCACAACTTCATAAACTTACAAAATTCTCATAAATGACCATTTTGCCTCTTGGTATATATTTGACTAAATGTCAAATCTCTCCAAATTTTGGGTTCTTACATGCAATATGACGCTCTACATATTAAAAAGTGTTCTTTATTTGAGTGTAAGTATGCTTTCATATATGATTACCCATGGATACATGTTATAATAAACTAGTAAATATTATTAGAAATTCGTATTAAATAAGTTTTTTAAATAACTTTAGGATTATAGGTGTTCCATGTGTCGAAGTCATCTAGCAGCACCATCATGTCCTCTTTCATAAGTTCTTGCACATATTTCCTCATAAACTCATATTGAACTAAGTAGAGGATATAAAACTACATCACATCCTCGTCAGAAAATTTTATAAATTTGTTTGCCTCATAAAGGAACATAACATCCATTCTTATCAAATTCTTTTAATTTTTTAACACCGATCTTCTAAAGTTAGAGAGACGTATATTATCGTACATGGGAAAATGACCTAATTTCATTCCTGTTATCAAAAAGAATTCTATGGGCCCGAATATTGGTTCGTGTCTGTGTACCCTAAATAAATTTGATTCACTAGTAAATCGGTAAGAACCTCACACTTAAAGACATTAGGCAACAAAAGAGGGTCCTTGGATATGCTAGGTAGGTCAAGCGAAGAGTCGAAACATGATTTCTTAAAAAGTTGTTCTTGTACCACAACCAACTTGGTCTTTATATGGCCATATGAGCATTGTATACTAGTTGTTCATGCAAATACAAAATATTTTTTTAGTTTTTTCCACAACAAAAGGATAATTTATGTTAAATTCACAAAAAAATGCATATTTTTGTTATTTTTCAAACCTATTTTTTAAAACTAGTTTTCGACTAAGGTTTTTCGAAAACAAGATTCACTAAAATGTTCATATCTTCGAAAACCATTTTCAAACGAGTTGAAAACAACTAATCAGGAAAAAAATGTATACTGTGTGTTCGTTTATACATCGCACACCATTACCAGAAAACGAACGCTAAAAAAGAGCTTTTAAAACCTAGTAAACAAATTGTTGAACCTGGCGACCTAGTTTGAAAATCCTCTTATGAGCTTCGAACTCGTACTTTGGTTTCGAAAGCAATATTTCTACTGAATAAACCGCACTATGATCTTCGCATTACATCTACGATGAAAAACTCTATAGCTTAATTAATTGTGGTATGATTCTTCAAGGTTTTCAACCTCCAATTTGTGAAGATGTAGGACGTTGTGAGACTTCAAAAATGATTTTCGGAATGGAAGGGTAAAATGTAATTTTTTTTAGGTTTACGTACATTTGACCTCTTCCAAATTTCGATTAACTCAATTTCAAAGATGATGATTAGTTTCTGAATATATAAGGTGGAGGGGTCAATATCGAAAACCTTTTATAAAAAGGAGGTCATTGAGTCATTACAATCAATACATCTAAAAATAAAGTTTTCAAACATATAAAACCAATGTTTTAAAAACCGGTTTGAACCGGCTGATCGAACCGATTGGACCGTGAACCGAGGGATGAAACAATTCAACAATCACTGGTTTTACATTGATTTTTAAACCAGATTAAACTGATCGGTTTTTAAAAAAACCCGATTAAACCGGTCAAAATAAACCGGTTGAACCGGTTAGACCGAATATAAAAACATAAAAAAGAATCATTTAAATAATAAACATTGGTGATTTTTTTTTTCATATCTATTTAGTTTATTTCAAAATAAAAAATATGCTAAATGTTATAAAGTTTTTTAATTTGTTTTTATTCATCCAAAACCATATGTATTTTCGGTATTTTACTTTATTTTTCTTTTTGATGTATATGGATTGATGTAAAACACTAAAATTTATGGTTATTTGTTATTTTAATGTATTTGGATTTATTTTATATGTATTTTTAATGTTTGAATTTGTAAACATCAAATTCATGATTTATATATATATGTATTTATATGTAAAAAAATAGAAAAAAAAAAACATAAAAAATATAGAAACCGGTTCACTTTGCGGTTGAACCGAAACCGATTACCATACAACTTCAACTAAAAAACCGTTTTTCAAAAGATTGCATAAAACAAATTAGAAAAATCTCACTAGAATAAACTAAGGAACATTCATTCTGTTACATGCTTGTTTTTATCGATTGATTTGCCGCTTATCTTTTGTATAACCGATTTGTCTATGTCGGTCCGTTTACCAGTTCTCTACTATCATGCCACCGTAATTTTGATCCCTTTGATTTATTTTTTATTCTTTTTTTATCTAATGATAAAGATTGGTTCCTACATTATCACAAAAGATGTGGTTCTCGGTTTGAACTCAACCCTCTATGTTACCCCTGTTAGATCAATAGTGCTAAAATCTCCTATAATAAATGAAGGTTTTTATGCCACATGTCTTCTTCTCATTCATTTGGACATATGACATCTTTTAGAATTTTTAAAATTTATATTTTCCACTTGTCATTTTATTGTATTTTTTATTTTATTAAATTAAAATTACACATTTAATGTGTAAGGTAATATATATGTAAAATATTCATTAGAAAGAAGTTATATATGTAATGTATTCAATATATTAAAAATCTCATTAATTTTAATAATTCAATTTTTTTTTATTTTTTTTTATAAATTCAAAATTTTCAAATTGTTAAAATTTTAAATTTATTTTTTTTAATTAAACCCATGTAATACATGGATCGTACACCTAGTTTAAAATATAAAACAAAAAATATAAATTATAAGGAAGATGTGTGAAGAAGATTCATACCGGATGTGCTTCTTCTCATCAAATGCAGGTATGAAAGTACAGCCCATCATTTGCTATTTCATTTTTTTCAATGGGTCCCACAAGAGTTCAAACTCTTGGAGGCCGGCTGTCCTATAACAACCAAAGAATTGGAAGATTTTGGTTGAAGGGACCACTTACGTTTATCTGAAATACTGTGTAGGCTGAACAAGTACCAAACTTAAAAGGGACAAAAAGGAATGTGTTCTTATTCCATTCCTGCCCTCCATGCAGAAGCATCTCTCAGTTTTTCTACTTTTTTCGTGTATGTACCTATTCCATGTTGCAGATGCTTTAGTCAACATAATCTTCTTCCATTTCTTCTAAATTTAACTTCGGATTTATTTTACATCGTTATCTAATATCCTGTGTACGGAGACATGAAAGATAATCGTTATTAATACCAATGCAATGAAAATTGAGAAATCAACGATGATATAAATGTCTTTCAATTAGGTCCCAAGACAACAAAGATAGTGGTCAGAAAAATCATGGAATAAGGTTCTTTTTTACTTTACCACACTTATGGATCTATTCCGGTGCCCATTGTAAGGTGTTTATAGTTCTGTAGTGCAAAGGAATTAAATATTTCGACTTAGCATAATATTAAAAAGTGGGGTTGCAAAACAAAGTACTCAATGAAGAATACATGATGAAAGCGATTAAGCGAGTGAACTTACATGTTGCCACGAAGATTGGATGGGAATTTAGTGTTGTTCCCTCATTAAATCTATACAAGATTCTATGCTTCGCTTGGAAAGCACCCATCCCACCCCCACCCATTCCCCATTTGCTTATAAGGTGGGGATGAGAGCAGACCTCAGATAGGATAATATCATATTAAGATATAGAATCAAGACGCATATTTGAGAATACAGGAGAATCAAGTTTCATAACTGGAAGGGTGAGAAGGTCAAGATCAAGATCAAAACTAAAGAGACAATAGAGTATCCAGGTATCAAAAATTGAGTATGTTTGTTGTATGATATTGGGCAGTTTATACGTTGCTACTATGAAACTGATTACAATAATATTTCTTTTTTGGGTATAAAGATGTATAATCATCATCATCATCATCAAAGAAAGAACATCCATTGTACATCAAGAATGTCAATTACACCAGAAAGGCATCTGTTTCTTCAAGGTGGGGGCGATTCGGGACTTGTTTTATCAACAGATGCTAAACCTAGACTCAAATGGACACCAGACCTCCATGAACGCTTCATAGAAGCAGTCAACCAGCTTGGAGGAGCAGATAGTAAGCACAATATTCCTTAAATTTTTGGTTAAAAAAAAAAATATGAAATGAAATGAAAAGAGAAGCTTATTGAGTCTTTTCCTATATATTTTGTTAGAGGCTACTCCAAAATCAGTTTTGAAGCTAATGGGAATTCAAGGGCTTACTTTATACCACTTAAAGAGTCATCTCCAGGTACAACACATATCAAGAACATTTCATTTTATTACAATCATATTAACATGCTTTGCATGAATTTAAAGTAATTATCTTTTTTGATTGGCAGAAGTACAGGCTCAGTAAAAATCAATATCGGCAAACTAATGGTGGTGGCACAAATAAAGTTGGTAAGAAATCCAAGAATGCATTTTAAGATGTTTTGTGACAATTTGTTAATAAACGCACATTTAATCATAAAAGAAAATTTTGGTTGTAGATATGGTCACACCGGTAGGAGATGCCATTGGTGAAACAAATGGACCCCACATGAGCAGTTCAAGTGTTTGCCCTCAAACATACAAGTAGGAGACATGTATTCAGATGTACATGGAAAGGGAAGTGATTTGGACACAACACTTTTATCCATAAACAACAATGATATGCTTTTTATGCATACTCTACAAACTGAATAAAACATAAAACATAAACTGTTGTGTATGAATAAAAAGTGTTGTGTACAAATCACTTTCCCAAAAAATTTCTTTTTTTTGAACAACGGTTTACCCCTCAAATCCTTATTCTAATGATATCAATATCGGTCAGAAACTTGCAGATAAGTGAAGCAATACAGATGCAAATTGAAGTTCAAAAAAGGCTACATGAGCAACTTGAGGTACAAAACCAGATTCTAAAATGTACAAGCGTTTATTGTTGGTTTGTTTTTTATTCTTTTCAAAGTATGAACATATTCTTTTAATAAAAAATAGGTACAGAGACATTTACAGCTACGAATAGAAGCACAAGGGAAATACTTACAAGCGGTTCTTGAAAAAGCACAAGAGACTCTTGGAAGGCAAAACTTAGGTACAGCAGGACTAGAGGCTACAAAAGTTCAGCTATCTGAATTGGTCTCCAAAGTATCCACTCAGTGCCTAAATTCTGCATTTTCGGGAATTAAAGATTTGTCAACGCAGAGAAATCATCCAACAGATTATTCAATAGACAGTTGCTTGACTTACTATGAAGGACAACAAAATGAACAAGAGATGATGGGGTTGACCCCTTCAAAGTCAAAAAAGGTTGACATTGAGCCACAAAATGCATGGTGTGAAGAAACGAAAAGACACAAAAAGTTTGATCTGTCGATGAGTGTAGGAGGATTCAACAACAATGAATGGAACACCAGTAGAAGATACACCGACGAAAAATTCATGGATGGGGATGAGGAAGCCATTTTCATGGATCAAATCACAAAAACAAAGACAGATTCGGTGAGGCTAGAGAACATGGAGATGTCTCAAAAGTTTCAGTTGACTTATTTTGAACAGAAACTTGATCTTAATGCCCATGATGAGAACGATGCAGCTTCAAGTCACAAGCAGTTCGATCTGAATGGACTTGGTTGGTGATAACAAGGTTTAATTTTGAATGCAGAATGATTTTTTCTCATTAATGACAGTATCTTGCTGATCCGATGAATACCTGATAAGTGATAAAATCACAACAAATGGCAAGCAGTATCTCAGCCCATGAGTAGAGATGGCAATGGAGCTGACATGAATCCTCGCCCTCATCCCTGCCTGGGAATATAAATGCATCCCCATCCCCATATCCAATGGGAAACAGGGATCGCAGTGGATAATCGGGGATTTTTCCCCATTAGATTTTCCATGGGAACTCAACAACCCGGTTGGAAATGCATGCATTTTCCATCTTGTAAAAAGTACAAATCTTGTTTTAATATAATTTTTTGTAAAGATGAAAACAGCTATTAAATAGATCATTTTAGCTTCCAAATCGAAATGAATTGAAACCATATCTTTCCATGACATATTGGGTATTTTTCATGTTGACAAACGCATATAAAGATATGCATCGTTATGTCAAAAGATTACAAACTTAATCTTATCAAACCAATCAACTAATCATCTCAAGGGTGGTTAGCCACCAATCTAATCTTTTTTGGAGCAACTCATGGAATGAAGAATAGAATAAGCATAGTTATCAAATCGAATAATCATCATAAAACAAAACATCAAATTAATGGTGTTCTAATGTTCTTAACAAATAAAGTAGTAGAATGAGAGTTGAAGCCCTGATCAGGAATCAACATATAAGTTTGCTGATGTACAAGTAGATGAGAAACCTCCTAAAAACATAAAGTGAAATAAATGCATCGTCTCCCCTATGGTAAGACGGATATAGTTGCTGGTACAGAGTAAAATGTCAGCTGCTGATGAACTCCATATTGTCTAAATGTTCATCAATATTTGCTATGATCCGTAGTTAGATCTTATCATTGGATGTCAAATGATTAGCTAGTGCAATAACCAATTTTTTTAAGCACAAATTCTTTCATTTTTCAGCTTCAAGAAGTATATTAACCATTGATTGTCTGATAGCTCCTCAAGTCACTACTAGAAATGCATTGCATGTCATAAAAATGTCCAGAAGATGAAATTCAAATGTGTGTCATTAAAGTCTGAGTCATAAATGAAGAAGGCATGCATTTGTTTGTCATAAATTATGACACGCATTTTCGACATGCATTTACGACACGACACACAATTTGCATGTCTTAATTTTTAGTATTTTAAATAATTATATATTTTTATATATTTACTAATTTTCAAACTAAATGACAAATAAATTCTCATAATACGAAATAAAATACTTATACATAAAACAATCTATTTTACACAATAACGTTATATATCAAACAAGTTATCAAAAATATTTTAGACAACATATGTCAAATACTGACAAAAATTTCAAAGTTAAGAAAATATTGATTTCCGATACAAAATATCACCAGAAAACAAAGGTTGCAACAAAAGAGCACCATTTCACGAAATCCATCATAATCTAAACCGGTGTACTTAACTTTGCCGTCCCTATAAAGAGGGAATAACATGTAAAAGTGTGTGACCTATATAGAAAAAAAATTGTAAAAAAGTTGACAGCGTATATACCATCCATCAATATGGCACGACAGATATGTTATATTCGTAAATGACTATATAGGGCCACCCATTCCTTTCTCCTCCGCCACCATCCCCACCACCACTACCACCACCTCTTATACCAGCTGACCCCACCACCGTCACCTCCGTCACTTATACCACCGCCACCTCTTTTGCTACCAATTGTCATAATTATTTATGATTACTCTGTGAACATACGTATATGTATAATCATTTATGATTAGACATATACGTATAAACATGCACAATCATGTATGATTATACCTCTCTGCCATATAATCAGTTATTATTAGGCATACCCTGTTGCTGCTAGTACGCTGGAGCGCTAGGGCGGCAAATTGGGAATATGTGGCTAATGTTGAATCTCAAGATCTCTACTTTTTTTAACCTCAAGTGAACCGTCTCATATATATATATATATATATATATATATATATATATATATATATATATAACAGGTTAATACAATGCAACAACGTCCTATACACATTGACATATAACTAGTGTAACACCCCGAAATCGCAAGAGTAGAGTTGAAGGGCTGAAAGTGTAAGTTTTAGAGGGGTGACTCGGCGAGTCCATGGATGGACTCGGCGAGTCAGGTCGCAGTTGGGTCGCGTGGCTAGTGGCCTACTCGGCGAGTCCCAAAGGTGGACTCGGCGAGTAGGTGCTGTGTGAAGAAAACCCTAATTTCCGGGGTTGAGCCCTATATAAAGAACATTATACCCCTCCACAGCCTCTCTTATTCCCCCCCTTGAGTTCCAGAAACCCTTATCTCGTGGAGAAGAGCATTGGTGGAGCAAATTGGAGCTTGGAGAGGTGTTGCTTGGAGAAATCTTGAAGGAGAAGTGGTTTGGATCAAAGGGCTTTGATTGGATTCGTGTTTAGCTGTTATTGAGGCATCTTTTGGAGGTAATATCTTCGTCCTTAAGCTGTGCATTCCTAGTTTCTTCATTTGGGGTTGTGTGGGATGCTTGGTTGTGTGACATTTTGGTGTTGGAGGATGGATCTGAGGTTGCTACCTCAGATCTGAAGTGGAGAAGTCTCTGAGTGCATTAAAGTCCCAACCTTTGTGCTATGAATGAAGCTGTCATGTCCCAAACCTTGGTTTTAAGGTGAAAATGGCTTAGATCTCATTAGATTCATGTAAAGTTTGCCACTTTACGTGATGGATGGATTGTAGGAGGTTGGATCTATGTTTTGGATCAATTGCATGGCCTGAGATGCTTCTGTATGGATTCAGACCGGTGGAACTCGGCGAGTCACATGGGTGGACTCGACGAGTTGCTTGAAGATGGCCTTGAACTCGACGAGTTGGAAGAACAACTCGGCGAGTAGGTTGAAGATGGCCTTGGACTCGACGAGTCCAGTTGGACTCGGCGAGTCTTGTCGAGGAAGTCCCAATATTTCTGGTTGAGTCGATGAATCGGTGAGTCGAGGGACGACTCGGTGAGTTGGGTGCAAGTGGACTCAAAGTTGTTGCACTCGGCGAGTCTTGGGGTGACTCGGCGAGTTGGGTCGCTAAGTGAGGGAAGTTCTGAGCATAAGAACTCGGCGAGTCATCGGGTTGACTCGGCGAGTAGGGTCTGTCAGGAGTTGACTTTGACTTGTCCAGGGTTGACCAGTTGTCTCCCAGGGGTATTTTGGTAATTATGGGTATTTATTGGGTTATTGTTTGATGTTCAGTGAAGGAGTTGTGTCAGAGTTCGGAGCAGCGGGATCTTATCTTTTCAGCCGTCAGTTTCGAGGTGAGCTATCCTCACTATATCAACAGGGTCGAAGGCACCAAGGCCGGCCCTTTATTGTATTGAGATTCAGTTACGTTTATCATGTTATTGTTGGTTGTGTCTGCATCCTGGTAGTTAGGATGATACATGCTAGGGGACCTTGTTAAGGTCAGTTCTCGATATGCAGAGTAATGCTATGCTAGTGAACGGGTAGGTCGGTAGCCCGGTTAGAGTAATGATATGCTATGTGATCTGTTTACTCGGTTTGTTGATTATGACTGTTATATGACTGTATGTTTTGTGCACATGGTTGTTTGGACTAGAGATAGGTTGAGGCGGGTCCTGCTTTGTGCTGTAGGCCAAGATACCCAGGGCGGACCGGTTGTTCCGAAGGCCCAGCGAGCGGTCCGGATAGGCTGTAGGCCCCACGAGGACGGACCAGACGTGCCGAGGCTCGGAGAGTGGACCAGGCCGACTGAAGGCCCGATGCGGGCGGACCAGTCACACTGTAGACTCAGAGAGTGGACCAGGTGGGTTGAAGGCCCAATGCGGGCGGACCAACCCCACTGTAGACTCAGAGAGTGGACCAAGTGGGTTGAAGGCCCAATGCGGGCGGACCAACCCCACTGTAGACTCGGAGGACATGACTAGACCCGGAGGATGGATCCGACGGACTGAAGGCCTGATACGGCGGACCAGTCACGGTAGACCCGATATGCATGATTGTTCTATGATCTGTTTTGTTATGTATGCTTTATATGTTTTGGACCGGAAGGTCACGGCCTGGAAAGGCGTATGCGTGGTTGGTATTTTGGGGGTATCTCACTAAGCTTTCGGGCTTACAGTTGTGGTTTAATGTTTTTCAGGTTCTTCAGTAGACTGTGGCAAGGCGAAGGCGCGATCGTACTGTTCCTCATGAATTTGTAACAACGTGATTCTGGGAATACTTAAATGAATTGTATTGAAAACCTTTTTGTGAACATTTTAATGAAAATCGGGTTGCTTTGAAAATTTTTAAATTGGTTGTGTTTTCCGGACGTTACAAGTTGGTATCAGAGCCTTGGTTTGAGTGAATTGGAGGAACACTTGTGTGACTCCAGTCTCAAATCGAGGAGAGTTTTCAAAAAGAGAAATTAAAATGGTTTTCAAAACAAGTAAAGGAGGACGCGGAGGTACGATCAGCCGGAGCCAGTAAGTAACCCCAAAATATCATACATGGCAATTGTTTTATTGAGCTTTGATAGAACAGCATGCTAGAGTTAGGCTAGGGATCTTCAGGATTTATTGATGAGTTGCCTGATTTATGATGCCTGCTAGCCTAGGGTTCCTTGTGGGAGATTTCTAGTGTTCCTCTAGTGGTGAGGATAGAGCGTTGCTATGTGTGTCGCTAGGGTGTTGTGGGAGTACTTCATACAAATATGGGTTGGTGTGGAAGGTAGTATGGGCCCGTACTACTGAAAGCACGGACTCATACGCGTATCAGGGAAACCACGACCTCTAGGGTTGGGATGAGAGCCGGTTCCCGGGATAGTGGATTATGTCTGAGAATTGGTGTTTTATTTTCAGTATGGAGATTTCAGGGCACGCTGGGAGTGGATCCGGGTCAGGATCAGGAGCCGGAGAGGGAATTCAGGGTGGGCCTGTACAGCCAGAGGTTGTCAGTCAGATGAGCACGCACGAGTTGGATGCGAGGATTCGCGAGATTCTGCATGATGAGGTTGCCGCATTGATTCGGGCTGAGCTGCCAGAGTTGTTTGGGTCGATCAAGACCGCCATGGTGGAGTATTTTGATGAGCGTTATGCGGCTCTCACGGAGACGGCTGCCGCGGCGGATACCGCAGCAGTAGCGGCGGCAGGGGGAGGAGCCAGTAGAGGTTTTCAGTATCGGGACTTCGATAATACGAAGCCTCCCACTTTTGATGGAGTTCAGGATCCGATCGTTTCTATGAGGTGGTTATCAGATGTGGAGGGATGTTTCTTCACGTGTTCATGCCCTGCTGATCAGAGGGTGAGGTGTGCTTTGAACCTGTTGAGGCTCGGAGCAAAGGATTGGTGGAGATTGACCACAGGATCGTACTCGGATGCGCAGAGGGCTGCAATTTCATGGGATCGGTTCAGGGAGATGTTCAGTACTCGTTATGTTCCACAGGTCGAGAGGGAGAGGTTGGCTCAGGAGTTCTTGGAGCTGAAACAGGATTCGGAATCGGTGACGGAAATCACCAGGATGTTTACTGAGCGGGCGATGTTTTGCCCTGAGTTCGCTTCGGAGCAGGCCCAGATGTCCCGATATCTGAGCATGCTAAAGAGGGATATCAGACAGTTTGTGTCTGCGCAGAGGTGCGAGACTTTGCTAGAGTTGCAGGAGGCCGCCAGGCAGCGTGAGTTAGAGATTGAGTTACAGATGCGTGAGCTGAGGCAAGCTCCGGTTCAGTCGCAGCCGGCGACGAAACGGTCTAAGACCGTCGATTTCAGGATGGGAGATCAGGGTGACCACGTCTGTGGTAAGTGTGGAAGGGGTCATGCCGGGGTTTGTCGGTCCGGTGGAGCATGCCGCAAGTGCGGGAAGGAGGGACACTATGCGAGGGATTGTCGGCAGTCGGTGCCGGTTCGGGATTTGAGGATATGCTATCATTGTCATCAGGTTGGACATTTGAAGGTCAACTGTCCACAGATTGCCGCAGGATCGGTGCAAGCTCCAGCACCGGCTACGTTGAGGATCACAGGTGGAGGTCAGGGTGGAGCGGAGCCCCCAAGGGCTTAGGGTTGTGTTTTTCAGCTTGCTGCTGTGGGTATGTTTCTTTCTGATGTTTTGTTTATTTATGATTGTTGTGGAGTATTGTTATCTGCTAGTTTCGTTGGTTGGCTATGGAAATTGCGTTTCGGGTTTCTTGTGGTATTCGTTGTTCCTTGAGGGATTGGCGAGTTGTGATCAAGATTTTGTTTTAGTATCGTGTGTTCCCTGAGGGATCGTTATGGTTATGGGATTGTACTTCGAGCCATCATTGATTATCTTTGTGAAGATTGGTGGCGGATGCGGCGTTAGTTTGGAGGCTAGTTGGCTTCTGCAATCTGAGGAATGGAAAGATGAAGATTGAGTCGCTTTCGAGCGGGTTGTACAGCGTGGGAGCATGATTTGTATGAAAGCTGTCGGTACTGGTGAAACGCACTGGAGTGCATGTGTTGATTCCTGCGAGGTGCTTTGGGAGATCGGTGATGGCGGCCGGTGATTTTCTGTCAGTGTCTTAAGTGGGGGAGAATTGGAAATTCTCCGGATGATCGTTGGGCGTGGAAGGTTGTTTAGCCGCTTGGAGAATTCGGCGGTATTTCTATCAGATGAGAGCAGGCTCGTATGGGTGAGCAATAGGCGTGCGGGGCGAAATACAGACCTAGAGCAGTTGATTGAGGAAGGCATGGGGGCAGGCCGGGATCGAGTATGTAAGATGGAGGTAGAGTTCGGAACCCCTAGAGGGCTAGAACGGTATGCACGGGAGGATTTCCCGAAGAGATAGTTAGGAATGATGATTGATTGTGGAGCGGTCCGGATAGACTAAAGGCCGGTAGGCGTACCAGTCAGGCCGAAGGCTCGGAGGACGGTCCAGTCAGGTTGGCTGAAGGTTCTGAGAGTGGTCCAGTTTGGCTGAAGGCCCGGGGAGGCGGTCCAGTCATGCTGAAGACTCTGCAGGTATTGTTAGATCGGTTAAAGGTTATGGGTTGCGTATGTCGCAATGGGATTACATTGGGAGGTCTGGCCCAGGCTAGCGATCTTGAGCGGTAAAGGTAGTGCATGGGCTTGAGAGTCCTTGTGATGAGAGGCAGAGTAGCGGTAATGCATGGATGTTGAGTGCGCTGTAAGGAGGTAATGTGGCGTAGGATGAGCACCAGGGTGCCTGTCATGGTGAGCGGGCAGACGAGTGGTTTCCTTGGCAAGGTAAGAGGGAGGAATGAAACTCCGGTAAGGGAGAGCGAATTCACGGAAGTGAAAGCGGCAATGTGGAGTTGCGATCACTGTGGTCCGTCGATGGTCTTTGAGTAGTGTGTGCGGCGGCGGAATATAAGCTTATTCGACTCGATATGTTGCTTTGGGCGCAGAGGGAATATCGCGACGTGGAGTCAGGGAGAGGAGTTCGGAAGGGATGCAGAGCAAGAGTCTTGGACTCTCAGTGAGATCATGATCAGGGTTCTGGGTATGTATCAGTGGTTTATCCTGGAAGGATGATGAGGATATCGTCTGTATGTCAGGTTATCCGCACCTGAGGGTGCTAGAGCTAGATCGGCATGTATGTGTGATTGCGATAGGAGAACTCGGGGGAGTTGCTCCGAAATGGAAGAATGGGTCTTTCGGTCGTCATGGTAAGGGTAGAGTGGGATTCGGATCGGGAATCCGGGGGTTCGTGGCTCTATAGCCATGTGAGTCAAGTGGAAGATGAGAATTGGAGCAGTAAGGCATCATGGGTAATTCTCGGTTGTTGAGTGTGGTTATCGGAGGGTATAGTGGGTGCCGGTTTGAGTAGGTGGTGGGAACACCGTATGGAAGGAGAAAGTGAACTTCTGGTTCAATGGTTGTACTTTGAGGGTGTAACATCCCGAAATATCAAGAGTAAAGCTGAAGGGCTAAAAGAGTAATTTGGGAAAGAGCGACTCGGCGAGTCCATGGGTGGACTCGGCGAGTAGAGTCGCGACTTGGTCGCGTGTTAAGTGGCCGACTCGGCGAGTCAGTGTATTGGACTCGGCGAGTAGGCGCTGAGTGGAGAAAACCCTAATTCTCGGGGTTGAGCCTTATATAATGATCCTTATGTCTTCCTCCCAGCCTCTTTATCACCCCTTGAGCCCCAGAAAACCCTAAATCGCGGAGAAGCACCATTGTTGAGTGGATTGGAGCTTGGAGAAGTAATGGTTGAAGGAATTTTGGGAAGATTGAAGGCTTGGAGCAAGGGGCTTTGCTTGGATTCGAATTGCATTGCAGTTGGGGCATCACTTAGAGGTAATATCTCGTTTTGACCTGTTGATTATGTTGTTTCTTCATTTTGGGGTTTGTGAGAAATTGTCTATGGATGAAATGGGAAGTCTAGAGGTTAGATCTGAGGTTGCTACCTCAGATCTGGAAGGGAGAAGAATCAGAGAGCATGAAAGTCCCTGTGTTGGAGTGTTTAGTGAAGCTTGCATGTCCCAAACCCTAGCCCCAATGTGCAAACGGCTTAGATCTCTTTGGATTCACGTAAAGTTTGCCACTTTACGTGATGGATGAGTGGTAGGAGGCTAGATCTATGTCTTGGAGCAGTTGCATGGCCTGGAATGCTTCGGAATGGTTTCAGAACGGTGGAACTCGGCGAGTCACATGGGTGTACTCGACGAGTTGGATAAAGATGGCCTGGAACTCGGCGAGTTGTATGAACAACTCGGCGAGTAGGTTGAAGATAGCCGTAGACTCGGCGAGTCTGTTCTTGGACTCGACGAGTCTTGACGAAGAGTCCCAAATATTTCCTGGTTGAGTCGAGAATCGGTGAGTCAAGGGATGACTCGGTGAGTTGGGTGTGAGTGGACTCAGAGTTGTGGGACTCGGCGAGTCTCGTGGTGACTCGACGAGTTGAGTTGCAATATGGGGAAGTTCTGATTATGGGAACTCGACGAGTCACAGGGTTGACTCGGCGAGTAGAGTCAGTCAAGGGTTGACCTAGACTGAGGACTTTGATTTCGACCAAGGGTTGGCCGTTGAGTTTTAGGGTTTGGACAGCGATGTGGCCTTTGGGCCAAGAGAGAGGTAAAATAGTCTTTTACCCATAAGAGAGCGTTATGAGAGGATTTATTCTAGCCTCGAGGGTTATATTCATGAGAGTATTTGCCTTACGTGTTAGGCAGTGGCGAGTTCGAGATTCAAGTGTGGGGATATCTGCTTTCTGCTTGCCAGGTGAGTCTTCTCACTATACTTTACCTTGAGTAGGTAACCAGAGTTATGTGTTCAGAGTATTTGTATGCTATATGTACGTGATGTGTTGTACTGCATTATTTCTACGTGATTTATGCTGTGCATGTTTATAGAGTTGGAACCGGAAGGTTCCCAGAGTTAGAACCTGAGGGTTCACAGAGTTTGGGTGCACGGACCCATAGAGTTATAGCCTCGAGTGGCTAATATGTGACATGTGTGGTATTTTGGGGAACTCACTAAGCTCCGTGCTTACAGTGTTTTGTTTGATGTTTTTCAGGTTTCTTTCAGTATCACGGGACGGCACCGGCTTGATTGTACACACCAGAGAAAGAGTCATATTTTGGAGGATCCTGGTTTTCTATGCAAGTGAAAATGGAGTTATGTTTTGTAAATTGACTATGAATAAGATTTTAAACAAGTGTTTCTAAGAGTAAAATGATTATTTTAAATAAAAAAAAAAAAAAAATTTGTCTTGAAATTTACGGTGTTACAAGTTGGTATCAGAGCCTTGGTTTGAGGGATTCGGATGCGCCTTCGGGTAAATCTGGACTCAAACTGAGGAAGTACGAAAAGTTTTTAAAGAAATAATTTTCTAAAAGTGAATAAGAGTTCAAAGAGAAAGCAAGAAGGAGCAGTGTGTACAATCAGCCAGAGCCCGAACGGTGATTTCCCAAAATACCCTTATTTTGTGTTACGAGATATGTATGATGCACTTTATGAGATATTATCGCATGCTAGAGACAGGCTAGGTATTTCATATGTTAGGACTAGAGTGGCCTGATTTGTGATGCCTTAGCCTAGGACTCATTGTTATATGTGTTATGTTTTAAGTATGTGATGAGTGAGAGTATCCAGTTAGAACCCATGAGGGGTAGAGTTACAGAGTTCGGTGGTACTTTCGAGGATGAGCTGAGAAGGTGGAGTTATCACAGAGAGGGAGTCCTATGTATCCTTCGATGCTCGAATGCTGCTTGCTTTGTGCTTTGTGGAACTCTCGATGATGGGAGTCAGCTACCAAGTGAATATGACGATATTCAGGAGATAGATGGCTGGCATCATTAGGAGCTCTTCAGCAGCTGATAGCAAAGAAGCGGGAGGACGACGGAAGAGCCTAGGGAATAAACCTATCCAGATGAGTGCGCTTGTAGAATAGAGAATTTTGCGGGGGAGCGAGCACGCGTGATGGGATTGGTGAAGGAGCAGGTCGAGCAGCTATTTAGAAGCTCTGGGATGGTCCGTGTGGAAAGTATGGGTAGATGTGGCAGGTAGTATGGGCCCGTACTACTGAAAGCAGAGGACCCATACTTGATACAGGGAGTATTCTGAAGGTTCTAAAGAGCAGATTGAGGAGCAATGTCATGGTTTGCGTACCATACATCAGAGCGGATCGAGGAGTGGTGTTATGGTTCGGGTACCATACATCAGGGCAGATTGAGGAGTGATGTTATGGTTCGGGTACCATACATCAGAGCAGATTGAGGAGCGATGTCATGGTTTGCGTACCATACATCAGAGAGGATCGAGGAGTGATGTTATGGTTCGGGTACCATACATCAGGGCGGATCGAGGAGTGATGTTATGGTTCGGGTACCATACATCAGGGCAGATTGAGGAGTGATGTTATGGTTTGGGTACCATACATCAGAGCAGATTGAGGAGTGATGTTATGGTCCAGGTACCATACATCGGAGCGGATTGGGGAGTGATGTCATGGTTAGGGTACCATACATCGGGACATATTGAGAAGAGATGTCGTGGAAGGAGTACCATGGTTCGTAATGAATGATGTTTGTGGTTCTCCGGTTATTCGGTCACGAGTAAGTTCGAAGAGGCGTCCCTTAAGAGGGAGATCGAGAGTCCCTCAAGAGTATTCTAGTAAGGAGTCAGTGGAAGGGAGAATTTCGATCTGAGTTGAGTGATCAGTCGATTAAAGAGATGTCACCTCCTATGATCGGGGAGGTACTAATTATGTAAGTGTGAGAATATGAGAAGCATGATGTTTTGGTTTTGGGTTTAGGGGTAAACCCTGCAGGTCGTCATTGATGATGATTTCCCCCCCCCCCCCCCAGAGTATCAGGTAACATGTGTGCCGCGAGGCAGTGATCTATCATGAGCAGATAGTCAGTTGGGACTAAGATAGTCGAGGGCCACACTATACCTAATTGAGTATAGTCGGGTGTATGGTAGTGGTATCAGTGGGGAGTTCAGTCGAGTTTAGTGGTGCAGAGAGTTTTCTATCCATGGGGTGTTGTATATGGGAGTGGGTCCTTGTTCGTGGGATGATCCCGGTGTTGGAGCGTTGGTTAATGAGTTGAGGTGAGGGGTACAATGATTTTATGGTTCAGTCTATGAGCCAGGGATGTTATCGAGCAGTTGAGTTGTTTGGTACTAAATTAGTACGAGATTTGGAACGACTAGAGGCAGACGTGACGAGAAGTTCTTGAGGAGTTCATCAGAGGTTCAGAGTATATGAGGTCGATTCATTTCCTTAATGGGGGATTATCGGGCATTGTGTAGCACTTTCCAGGGGCAGGTGCGATTTTGCTGGAGAATATAGTTATGGGTTAGTTGCATGCTATTTGGTGATGGTTCGATCCCTAAGTGGGGGAGAACCGGGTGCTGTATGTAAGAAAGCAGAGATTTGTCAAGAGCAGTTATAAGTGGAGTATAGAGATATGAGGTAAGAAATCATGAGACTAGAGATGTCGGTGATCGAGGAAAGGGGTCAGAGTGAGTTAACGCGGGAGGTACTTGTTTGAGAAGGATGAATGTCTCCACGACAGGTGTTTATTAGTCAGGAATCTGGTATTGGTCAGTGTTGGGGCAAGTAGATAAAGAATGATTGGGCAGCCAACTCCCGGGTCGGTATGCGTATCCTTGTTTGGGTTTTGAGTGGCAGGAAAAAGGGTTTCGGAGAATTATCAGCGTATTTCGTAGCGTTAGCGTTTCTTCGTATTGCAGTTGGGAAATTGAATACACCGAAGTTGCAACTTGGGAAAAATGAAGATCTAGTTATGGGGTTCAGAGGGAATGTATTATTGCATCTATATGGTGCTTGGGGCAGGAAACCTGTGGTTGTGGCAGGATCTTGTGATGATCGGTGGGGGTGTTCCGAGGTATCCGGGTATTGATATCCTTATTTCGAAGTTATTCGTGAATCTTGAGTTGAGACGACTTGTGGTATATCAGGTATCTATGGAACTAGTGATAGCCCTTCGAGTATGGGCATCCAGGGAGATTACTTGGGAAAGTGGATCTTCGCAAGGGTGGGCATCTGTTATGACGATTGCCTCCAGAGTCTGTGATGAATATTCGAGACGAGTATGGGTAGCCGCCTATGATAGTCTGTGGAGCACGAGCTAGTGGAGTCAGAGGGTGTTGTGATACTGCGGAGAGCCGTAGTACTCACTAGTAAGAGGGTGTTGTGATACTGCGGGGAGCCGTAGTACTCACTAGTAAGAGGGTATTGTGATACTGCGGAGAGCCGTAGTACTCACTAGTCAGAGGGTGTTGTGATACTGCGGGGAGCCGTAGTACTCACTAGTCAGAGGGTGTTGTGATACTGCGGGGAGCCGTAGTACTCACTAGTCAGAGGGTGTTGTGATACTGCGGGGAGCCGTAGTACTCACTAGTCAGAGGGTGTTGTGATACTGCGGGGAGCCGTAGTACTCACTAGTCATAGGGTGTTGTGATACCGCGGGGAGTCGTAGTGCTCTCTAGATGGCAAGAGAGTGTGATGATGGAATGTTCTCTGATCAGCGTATGATGTGGAAGAGTTTTGGGCTTGAGTAGCCCTAGTATTGAGTTTTTGGAGCCTGGATGTTGGACCGGGGGCGAGACTGGGGTCCCCGTCTCTGTCGGGGAATGTGGTGAGATGGCAAGGGATATGCGCAGCAGAAACCAGAGAATCAGGGTGGAGACGATCCTCGGTTGGATTATACTTTCTTGCATAAGGAAAAGAGAATTTCGTGACTTGCGTGTCACGGGGTCGGGATAGTGGTCACGGGGAGGAAGTTAGTGGGATATTTGGATCATGATTTGGGTGACCTTTGGAGGCTCAGCTGTGGAGTCAAAAGCTGACCTGGTGCTTAGTCTCGAAGAGGGATATGTGATGAGCTAGAGCTTATCCTGATGATGTCGGAGGACACCTCAGAGGGGGTGAACGATTCAGACGCTCAAAGACATGCTTCGGGCATGTGTATTAGATTTCGGAGGGTGTTGCGGCACGTATTTATCCTTGGTTGAGTTATCCCATTCAACAGCCATCTTTAGTGCATTGGTATGCCACCCTTTGTGCTGTTGTATGGGAGGAAGTGTTGGATCCTCATTTACTGGGGAAAGTGTTGATTCGCGGAAGTGAAAGTTGTAGTGAGAATGGATGATTTGGAGTATGGTGGTCGAACACTGTGTCTGTGACAGTGGTATGGAATGATATCATGATGGGATGTCTGCTGAGGACGCGGAAGGATTCCGCGGGTGAAGAGCCAAGAGTCTCAGGATGGACGCAGGGATAGAGTCTGGGACTCCCAACTTGATTCTGATCAAGGGCTGTGTGCGTAGTGTTGGTTTCTCCTGGGAATGTTAGAGATGTCCTCAGTGCGACGGGTTCTCCTAACCCGAGAGTGCGAAGGTTGGTGCCGCTTGGGTGCTTGATTGCAAGAAGAGGACTCATGAGAATTGCTCTGGGATTGAAAAGTGGGCCTTTCTGTCGTCACGGATTGGATAGAATGGGAATCGGATCGGGGATCCGATGGTTCATGGCTTCTAACCCTTATGGGTCGAGTGATTGTTGAGATTTGGGTCAGTGATGTTTCATGGGTAATTCTCGAATCGTTGAGTGTGATTATTAGAGGGTGCATCTGATGCCCGGTTTGAGACAATGGTCAGGACACCGTAAGGTAAGGGAAAGTGCGTTCGAGTTTCGATGGGTATGCCTTGTGAGATCTGGTCCGATTAAGGCCAGGTGGCACGATGTGGGAGTAATTCTGGAGTTGAGTTACTGTAGGCTTCGAGGGCGAAGCCTAATTTAAGTGGGGGAGAATTGTAACATCCCGAAATATCAAGAGTAAAGCTGAAGGGCTAAAAGAGTAATTTGGGAAAGAGCGACTCGGCGAGTCCATGGGTGGACTCGGCGAGTAGAGTCGCGACTTGGTCGCGTGTTAAGTGGCCGACTCGGCGAGTCAGTGTATTGGACTCGGCGAGTAGGCGCTGAGTGGAGAAAACCCTAATTCTCGGGGTTGAGCCTTATATAATGATCCTTATGTCTTCCTCCCAGCCTCTTTATCACCCCTTGAGCCCCAGAAAACCCTAAATCGCGGAGAAGCACCATTGTTGAGTGGATTGGAGCTTGGAGAAGTAATGGTTGAAGGAATTTTGGGAAGATTGAAGGCTTGGAGCAAGGGGCTTTGCTTGGATTCGAATTGCATTGCAGTTGGGGCATCACTTAGAGGTAATATCTCGTTTTGACCTGTTGATTATGTTGTTTCTTCATTTTGGGGTTTGTGAGAAATTGTCTATGGATGAAATGGGAAGTCTAGAGGTTAGATCTGAGGTTGCTACCTCAGATCTGGAAGGGAGAAGAATCAGAGAGCATGAAAGTCCCTGTGTTGGAGTGTTTAGTGAAGCTTGCATGTCCCAAACCCTAGCCCCAATGTGCAAACGGCTTAGATCTCTTTGGATTCACGTAAAGTTTGCCACTTTACGTGATGGATGAGTGGTAGGAGGCTAGATCTATGTCTTGGAGCAGTTGCATGGCCTGGAATGCTTCGGAATGGTTTCAGAACGGTGGAACTCGGCGAGTCACATGGGTGTACTCGACGAGTTGGATAAAGATGGCCTGGAACTCGGCGAGTTGTATGAACAACTCGGCGAGTAGGTTGAAGATAGCCGTAGACTCGGAGAGTCTGTTCTTGGACTCGACGAGTCTTGACGAAGAGTCCCAAATATTTCCTGGTTGAGTCGAGAATCGGTGAGTCAAGGGATGACTCGGTGAGTTGGGTGTGAGTGGACTCAGAGTTGTGGGACTCGGCGAGTCTCGTGGTGACTCGACGAGTTGAGTTGCAATATGGGGAAGTTCTGATTATGGGAACTCGACGAGTCACAGGGTTGACTCGGCGAGTAGAGTCAGTCAAGGGTTGACCTAGACTGAGGACTTTGATTTCGACCAAGGGTTGGCCGTTGAGTTTTAGGGTTTGGACAGCGATGTGGCCTTTGGGCCAAGAGAGAGGTAAAATAGTCTTTTACCCATAAGAGAGCATTATGAGAGGATTTATTCTAGCCTCGAGGGTTATATTCATGAGAGTATTTGCCTTACGTGTTAGGAAGTGGCGAGTTCGAGATTCAAGTGTGGGGATATCTGCTTTCTGCTTGCCAGGTGAGTCTTCTCACTATACTTTACCTTGAGTAGGTAACCAGAGTTATGTGTTCAGAGTATTTGTATGCTATATGTACGTGATGTGTTGTACTGCATTATTTCTACGTGATTTATGCTGTGCATGTTTATAGAGTTGGAACCGGAAGGTTCCCAGAGTTAGAACCTGAGGGTTCACAGAGTTTGGGTGCACGGACCCATAGAGTTATAGCCTCGAGTGGCTAATATGTGACATGTGTGGTATTTTGGGGAACTCACTAAGCTTCGTGCTTACAGTGTTTTGTTTGATGTTTTTCAGGTTTCTTTCAGTATCACGGGACGGCACCGGCTTGATTGTACACACCAGAGAAAGAGTCATATTTTGGAGGATCCTGGTTTTCTATGCAAGTGAAAATGGAGTTATGTTTTGTAAATTGACTATGAATAAGATTTTAAACAAGTGTTTCTAAGAGTAAAATGATTATTTTAAATAAAAAAAAAAAAAAATTTGTCTTGAAATTTACGGTGTTACAGAGGGGCTTGGTGCGGTCAAGGTCAAGTGGCGCATAGTGGGAAGTAAATTGAAGACGAGATGCCGAAGGCTTCGAGGGCGAAGCCTAATTTAAGTGGGGGAGAGTTGTAACATCCCGAAATCGCAAGAGTAGAGTTGAAGGGCTGAAAGTGTAAGTTTTAGAGGGGTGACTCGGCGAGTCCATGGATGGACTCGGCGAGTCAGGTCGCAGTTGGGTCGCGTGGCTAGTGGCCTACTCGGCGAGTCCCAAAGGTGGACTCGGCGAGTAGGTGCTGTGTGAAGAAAACCCTAATTTCCGGGGTTGAACCCTATATAAAGAACATTATACCCCTCCACAGCCTCTCTTATTCCCCCCCTTGAGTTCCAGAAACCCTAATCTCGTGGAGAAGAGCATTGGTGGAGCAAATTGGAGCTTGGAGAGGTGTTGCTTGGAGAAATCTTGAAGGAGAAGTGGTTTGGATCAAAGGGCTTTGATTGGATTCGTGTTTAGCTGTTATTGAGGCATCTTTTGGAGGTAATATCTTCGTCCTTAAGCTGTGCATTCCTAGTTTCTTCATTTGGGGTTGTGTGGGATGCTTGGTTGTGTGACATTTTGGTGTTGGAGGATGGATCTGAGGTTGCTACCTCAGATCTGAAGTGGAGAAGTCTCTGAGTGCATTAAAGTCCCAACCTTTGTGCTATGAATGAAGCTGTCATGTCCCAAACCTTGGTTTTAAGGTGAAAATGGCTTAGATCTCGTTAGATTCACGTAAAGTTTGCCACTTTACGTGATGGATGGATTGTAGGAGGTTGGATCTATGTTTTGGATCAATTGCATGGCCTGAGATGCTTCTGTATGGATTCAGACCGGTGGAACTCGGCGAGTCACATGGGTGGACTCGAGGAGTTGCTTGAAGATGGCCTTGAACTCGACGAGTTGGAAGAACAACTCGGCGAGTAGGTTGAAGATGGCCTTGGACTCGGCGAGTCTTGTCGAGGAAGTCCCAATATTTCTGGTTGAGTCGATGAATCGGTGAGTCGAGGGACGACTCGGTGAGTTGGGTGCGAGTGGACTCAGAGTTGTTGCACTCGGCGAGTCCTGGGGTGACTCGGCGAGTTGGGTCACTAAGTGAGGGAAGTTCTGAGCATAAGAACTCGGCGAGTCATCGGGTTGACTCGGCGAGTAGGGTCTGTCAGGAGTTAACTTTGACTTGTCCAGGGTTGACCAGTTGTCTCCCAGGGGTATTTTGGTAATTATGGGTATTTATTGGGTTATTGTTTGATGTTCAGTGAAGGAGTTGTGTCAGAGTTCGGAGCAGCGGGATCTTATCTTTTCAGCCGTCAGTTTCGAGGTGAGTTATCCTCACTATATCAACAGGGTCGAAGGCACCAAGGCCGGCCCTTTATTGTATTGAGATTCAGTTACGTTTATCATGTTATTGTTGGTTGTGTCTGCATCCTGGTAGTTAGGATGATACATGCTAGGGGACCTTGTTAAGGTCAGTTCTCGATATGCAGAGTAATGCTATGCTAGTGAACGGGTAGGTCGGTAGCCCGGTTAGAGTAATGATATGCTATGTGATCTGTTTACTCGGTTTGTTGATTATGACTGTTATATGACTGTATGTTTTGTGCACATGGTTGTTTGGACTAGAGATGGGTTGAGGCGGGTCCTGCTTTGTGCTGTAGGCCAAGATACCCAGGGCGGACCGGTTGTTCCGAAGGCCCAGCGAGCGGTCCGGATAGGCTGTAGGCCCCACGAGGGCGGACCAGACGTGCCGAGGCTCGGAGAGTGGACCAGGCCGACTGAAGGCCCGATGCGGGCGGACCAGTCACACTGTAGACTCAGAGAGTGGACCAGGTGGGTTGAAGGCCCAATGCGGGCGGACCAACCCCACTGTAGACTCAGAGAGTGGACCAAGTGGGTTGAAGGCCCAATGCGGGCGGACCAACCCCACTGTAGACTCGGAGGACATGACTAGACCCGGAGGATGGATCCGACGGACTGAAGGCCTGATACAGCGGACCAGTCACGGTAGACCCGATATGCATGATTGTTCTATGATCTGTTTTGTTATGTATGCTTTATATGTTTTGGACCGGAAGGTCACGGCCTGGAAAGGCGTATGCGTGGTTGGTATTTTGGGGGTATCTCACTAAGCTTTCGGGCTTACAGTTGTGGTTTAATGTTTTTCAGGTTCTTCAGGAGACTGTGGCAAGGCGAAGGCGCGATCGTACCGTTCCTCATGAATTTGCAACAACGTGATTCTGGGAATACTTAAATGAATTGTATTGAAAACCTTTTTGTGAACATTTTAATGAAAATCGGGTTGCTTTGAAAATTTTTAAATTGGTTGTGTTTTCCGGACGTTACAACTAGATATCCAAGGAATACATAGCCATATGTATCCAGAGGTGGGATAGAAACTCGCATTGATGATCCTACTCTAGAGCCACAACCAAACAAGGAACATGCAAAACTCCTAGATTACGAGTCCTTTATCTATCCTACGTGACTACATACAACCGATAGGGGCGTCCCTTTAATAAATGATAACTAAAATGTATCCATAAACTCATAACATACTCTACGTATATATACATGCTCAGATACATGATTTTAAACGTATAACCGTTGTCTATCTCCTTCTAACATGTAATTATAAACACACATACATATGATTATAAAATACATAATTATAATTTAGAGAGAGAGAGAGGGAGAGTAAGAAAGTGAGTGTGTGTGTGTGTGAGTCTGAGAGAGAGAGAGAGAGAGTGAGAGAGAGAGAGTAAGAAAGAGTGAGTGTGTGTGTGTGTGTGTGAGAGAGAGAGAGAGAGAGAGAGAGAGAACATGTATTCTACCCCTTGGCTCCTTTCTTTGATTGATGCATCTTGATCCATTTTCTTCGATCAAGGCCGATTCTTATAGCATATCAAGTTTCTTAAAACTTGTCTTAGCCTATTAAAAGCATAGTCCCTTTCTATGTCAAAACGAATTCTCAATGGATCTTAATTCTTCCTACTCATTTTATACTTCTAAATCTATTCCTATCAGTGCATTATGGATGCCATACTACCTAATTCATTACACTCTAATCTATTGGATCAATTCACTAAATTCACTAGTTAGGGTTTAAAACGTTAACTCTTATTGGGTTGAATTCACCATGGAAATTACTTCCCAATCTTGATTAAAGCTTCTAAACACACTTAATTACATCATAATCAAGCTATAGGTCAAAAGATTTAACCAATCTAGTCAATCTCATACTTTCAACAAATTAGAGAAATCTTTAACTTAATGGAGAGATGATGATAATCATTGTTAGGCTCCATCTCTAACTTCTCTTAGCATAATTTTGGCATAAAAATATCCATCTCTTTGCTCCCATTGAAATCCCATGAGAAATGATTGAAACGAGTTCTTAAAAGGTTAAAACCTATGTTCTGACCTGGTTACTGCATTGCGGTAACTATTTACCACATCTTATTGCACGTAAGTTGGTTGCAGTCACCCTCTAACCGAGTTGTAGTGCCCATATACCACATAAATCATTCGAGAAACCACAGAAAAGATCGTCCAAATCCGAGAACAACTGAAAGCCTCTAGAGATAGACAAAAAAGCTACACAGACAAGAGACGAAAATCCTTGGAATTTCAGGTTGGTGACCACGTTCTATTGAAGGTCTCACATTGGAAGGGCATGATACGTTTCAGAAAGCGTCGGAACCTAAATCCAAGGTACATTGGGCCATTCGAGATCCTAGCTAAAATTGGCCCCGTAGCTTACAAACTTTACTTACCACAAGAACTTAACAACGTACACCCAGTCTTCCACGTGTCAAATCTAAAGAAGTTTCTATCTGAAAAGACTCTTGTGAATCTACTCGATGAAATCGAGATAAACAAAAGCCTTAGCTTTGTGGAAGAACCAGTAGAAATCATGGATAAGGAAGTCAAACGAACGAAACAAAGTCGCATAACGATAGTGAAGGTTCGCTAGAATGCCAAGCGGAGACTTGAATTCACTTGGGAGCGAGAAGACCATATGCAACAAAAGTACCCGCATCTTTTTCCTAGTACATGATGTACTCATTATAGAAATAATTTCAAGACAAAAATCCCTCTAATGGGGGGATTTTGTAACAACCCGTCATTCTTAATTCAATAAGAGCCTAAAACTACATTTCAATTCTTATGTATACTTATCATTTATTGCATCAGGGGCATATTTATAAGCT
The DNA here is from genome assembly GCF_052625555.1 of Lactuca saligna. Taxonomy (NCBI): domain Eukaryota; kingdom Viridiplantae; phylum Streptophyta; class Magnoliopsida; order Asterales; family Asteraceae; genus Lactuca; species Lactuca saligna. Next base: position 51,033,491 of record NC_136417.1, read on the forward strand.
AATAACAAAATATAGCTTAAGTCTTAAGTGAATTATAATATTATAATTTAACATAAGGCTTAGTCTAAGGTTTGAAACAAAAAATAAACTCCAAATGGAGTTCACGGCCAAGAAACCCAATCCAAATGGAGTTCACAAGAAACCCACTCCAAATGGAGTTCACAGTCCAAGAAATTAAAACAAGGAGGTTTACGGATTTGGAATATAAAAAGGGTAGTTGTTTACAGTTTGGGTTTATTCCAAAAAGGGTTTTTACATTTTAGCTTTGTTCCAAAAAGGGTGTTTACAGTTTCTTTTGATCTGAAAACAATCCAAAGCCCATTAAGGGCGAAAACCCAAAGGTGTAGAACCGTGAACACCAAATCCTAAGGCCCACTAGAACCTAGAACACCCCCTATATATATATATATATATATATATATATATATATATATATATATATATATATATATATATATATATATATATATATATATATATTTGTATGTATTTATGTTCATCCATAAACCATTTCATTTCTCAACTTTTCATCCGAAAACACCCTCAAATTTCCTCTCAACTACCAACCGTGAACACCCCTTTTTTCTCTCAATCTTCAAGCGTTTACACCCAGATTCTTTCAAATCTTCGTATTCCCATCAAGAACATTCAAACCCACCTTCAAATCTTCATATAATCTTCAAATCATCATAATATTCCCCAAGAACACCAAGCCCCAACCGAAAACTCATTAAACCAACCAAAAACCCATTTCAACACTTCAAATAATTCCAGTTAATTTTGTAAGTATTCCTTGCATAAGTAATTATTTATATAACTCATTATTTAAATTAATAGCTTATTAACTTAACTACGACGTCGAATACAAATATTTTAGGATAACGTTATTCGCACGTATGGTTACACAAGAATCATCTCTACAACTCGCTAATTCAAGTTAACGCACATTTGAGGTGAGTTCATACCCCTACATTTTGAATATTTTTAATCTTTTTAGGGGGGAGCTAAATACAAGTAAAATAAAAGGAATTTTGTGTTTTTCTACAAATATTTGCAAACAGTTTTAAAACCTTTGCAATTCATTCAAACCGAGTATTCACTACATTTCATTAAAATATACTTATAATTCTAACCCTTTTGTAACTTGTCGAGCATAAGGGTAGGTTACTTTCATATAATTAAATTGAAAATGTTTTCAGTACACTACGGAACATTACAATTAAACTATAATTGGTATAGTTTGGGAATCACTACACTATTTTGCCAAGTATAATACACAAAACAAGAACTTTCATGCAAACTACAAAAGGTATAGTTTGGGAAACACTACTCTATGACATTGATACAAGTATACACTACTAAAATAATTATTTAAGTATAATTATTTTACACTAAGGTTATACATACATTTTTTAGTACAAGAGAACACTACAACACTACAACACTATACGTGAACTAGTTAATACAGGGTTGTGAGGCACTACTTCACTAGTATCCACCAGGGTACGGAACTAAATCCTATACAGTATAACTAGAGTCTCCTGGAGGGGAGCGTGAGATTTGTGTATACATCTATACAGGACTGACAATCCCACACCTAAACTGCTAGATACAGTTAGCCCGGCAGGCCTGGGTGACAAATGTCATAACTTTCAGACGCCTGAAGAATGTAGTAGAGGTCACTAGGTCATATCAAGCATGGTTATATGAAACTCACAATAGTATGACTAAACCATTTGTTTACGGGACTAAAGCTACTTCAATGGTTTTATTTTAACTGATAAAACTACAATACACTACTATACATTACAGCTTGTGATATTTAGGCTTTTATACAAAGATTTCCATACAATACAATACTTTACACTACAGCTGGTAGTGACCAGGCATTCATACAAGCTTTTCATACAAACACTACAATGATACGCTACTTTACACTAGATCTGGTGGCATCCATGCATTGATACAAAGGTTTTCATAAAAATACAGATACAATACTCTATTCTCTAGTACAAATTACACTAATACAATATACATTTTTAAGGAACATACATGACTACATTACATGCTCTATAGAACATATTGGATTTTATGGAGAAACATACTAGCATTTTAAAAGTACAAAGACAATTTTTCCATCACAAAAATAGACTTGTGAACTCACCAACTTAAATGTTGATACACGTTCAAAATCACTTGTATTCTCAAGGAACCGGTAAGACAGGTACACCCGCAAGTTTTGAGAAGACGGATGATTTTAGAGTTACGTCTTTTATACTTTTGCTATAAATTTTGATGTCATACAAATTATGTATTAAACAGATGTAAATACTTTACCTTATCAACGTAATGGTTGTTTTTGCTTTGATTCCTATTATACAATTGTTGTGATACTGTAGATGACGTCCTCCGCCCCCAAACGTTTCTACCCCTCTGGTTTGGTGGTGTGACAGATTGGTACCAGAGCATTGTTTATTGTGAACTAAGTATATCAAAACTTACAAGATATACAATTATAAACACTAAGGGGCCGAAGCGATCTGAACTAAAAGTACACTTTTAAAGTTTAATTATTTTATAAGAAGTATACAAGTATACATACGTACATACCAGAAATAGTATCACGAGAAGAACAAAACAAAAGTATTTAGATGTTGGAGATTACGGTTAAACATGGATAGTTATGTATTCATATTTGGGATCTATATATCCCGATCAACTATATTTATTTGAGATACGACCAACATGTGTTTGGGACTAATAGTGGTGTTGCAACAAGTCTAAAACTTACCAAACTTTATACAAAGTGAATAATAGAACTGAACATACAATTAAAATACTATTGGAGTATTTTATAACATTATAATACTAGAGCCAAACACATGAAAACAAAGAGCTCTTACTGATAGGTCTATAATTGCTACATGTATACATATAAGTTATATATGTAACATCCATCAAATTTACACCAAATTTAAGCTTTTAATTTTAACAAAAGAAACAAATAGTAATCGTTTTTAGAAAACATTTCCAAATCATGTATTGTCAGAGTGTTCCAAAACATATCATAAGGATGAGGAGCGGTACGGTCACGCCTTCGCCTTCTCTTGATCTCCTGAAGTACTTGAAACAGTAAACTAAAAATTGTAAACCTGAGGGCTTAGTGAGCTACCCCCAAAATACCAATACCAAACTGTCAGAAAACATATCAATAATGATCAATCATCAACATGCATAGTTGGCCATCAGCCTGATTGGTCCACCCTACTGGGCCTACAGTCTATCTGAATCTCTCCCGAGCCTTCGACATGACTGGTCCGCCACGTGGCCTACAGTCTCCCCGGACCGCTCATAGGGTATGTTGGCCTTCAGCACAAAGCAGGACCGCCTCAACCCAACCTACAAGCAAATAACCATGTGCACATACTTTGTTAAACATGCATATACAAACATCAAGCATATATATCTCATTGATCATTAATCATAGAATTCTCTCATAACTAGAGCACCGACCTACCAGGTCACTAACACACGAATCCCTATGGATCATAAAGGCATAACATATTGTCTCCCCTAATCCCAATCAAACAGATCATATCACATGTAGCATATTGTAACAATAACAACTAAAGGCTCGGCCTTGGTGCCACATACCCTATCGATATAGTGAGGATAACTCACATCGCAGATGTCGACTCGAAAGGTAGCTCCAACTATCGGATCACTCGTTACAGGCTCCACCACCTATAACCATGGCACAATATACTCATAAGTCATTAGCCCTATAAGGCACTCCATAACCCACTAGTCAAATCCTGATCAAGGTCAAAGTCCTCAGTGAAGGTCAGCAGTCCATGTTGACCTCAACTCGTGGACTACATCGGGCTACTCGCTGAGTCCTTGAAGCACATTCCAACTCGCTGAGTCATCAGGGTGACTCGTTGAGTTCCTTCGAATCCCAATCAAACCTTAAGTCCACCCGTCGAGTTTCCTCCTTGCAACTCGACAGGTATACATGCAAACATATCTTTAGCTAAAACCCATACGACTCGCCGAGTTGTTCTTCAACTCGTCAAGTTTCATGACCATCTTCATCCAACTCGCCGAGTGGTTCAACCAACTCGTCGAATTCACGGCTTCCTTCATCTGACTCGCCGAGTGGTTCATCCAACTTTCCGAGTTTAATGCACATCTTCATATGACTCGCAGAACCCCTTCAGTCAATTTAACATGCAGACAACTTTAAGCCATGACAAGGCCCTAAATGGCATATCTAACTTCCTTAAGCCTGCTTATCACGTAAAGTTGCAAACTTTATGTGCATGCATTGCTTTACAAGCTCTAAATGTCAAAACCAAACTTTTAATGGGTGTTCATGGACCAAGGGGACCTTAATATTTGTTGGATAAGGTGTCTAAGTCCATAACTATTTCTGGTATGTACTTGACCCGACCCGGCATGGTCCATTTGGGTTGCATGGCACCATGCAATTGGATAGACTAAATGAGAGAAATAACGCTTGGAGATTATTAATATATTATAAGTTCTAATATATTAATAATATTATTTGATTAGTTTGATCAAGAATTAATTTAGAATTAATTAAGTGATCAAAAGATAACTAATTAAATATATGGGTTGATTAAGTAAATCATCCATATCTTGTATAGTGGGCTAAAAGGCTCCATGGATCATCAAGTTGGGTTCCACCCATAGGATGCTCCATGGATGCTCCATGGGAGTTACAAACCCATGGGTCATGGAAATGAAGAGTCATGACACATTAGGGTTTAACCCTAGGTGTGTCAACACTATATAAGTAATATGATCTCCTCCCAAATCGGTTACACTAAGTAATAGAGGGCTTGACCGATTTTGAAGAGTGTGTGTTCTCTCATAAGTTCTTCCAAGAGCATTTGGTGTTGTGTGAAGCATTTGAGGCATCACACTTGGGGTGCTAGGCTCACAAGGTTTCAAGGAACACAAGCAACAACAAGGTAAGTTATTCTATCTATACTTTATGTTAAAATTGTTCCCCATGTATGCTAGATAGGAATATAACCTTGGAATTCAACTTTGCATGACAAATTAGACAAACATAGATCCAAGGTTATTAGGGTTGCATGTACACTTAGGAAGTGTTAGAATGCTCAAAACCCATCAATGGTATCAGAGCCTAGGCGTGTTTGTTCTTATTTGTGCTTAAAAGTTGAAAACAGAATCGAAAATTTGCTGTCTGCGAACGGACTCGTCGAGTCTATAGGGGGGACTCGTTGAGTCCATGTGTATCTTCAACCAACTTGACGAGTCATGTTCTTGCACTCGGCGAGTAGGGTCGAATGAGTGCAAAATTTCGATTCAGTTGCTGGAAAATGAATTAGAAACATTACCCTAAACTGTTTTAGTAAATGTAAACTTGTTTTTGGTGGTGTAATGTCTTGCTAATTCATTTACAACAACTAGTTATCAAAATTACAAAGTTTTATGTAATTTTTGATTGTGTTCATATTCATGTTCTTGTTCTTATGATGTTTTAGATGATCATAGGAATTATTTGTAACCTATTTGGTAGTTTAATTCTTGATCATAATGTGTTTTAATGGAGTCCATAACTTATCCTTAAGTTATGGAAAACCAAGAGTCACACTTGAGTTAAAACCATTAAGAAAACACAAGAGTTATAAAAAATGAAGAGTCTTCATTTTATGACTCTATTAAACTCATAAGTTACAAGAAATGAAAAGTTTTGAAAGTTACAAAACTTGCCCTCAAGTTTTGGAACAAGTAAAGTTAAGTTAAAACTTTAGTTCCAACCCCTAGAATTTTAAAAGTTAAAATTCAACCCTTATACTTATATTATGATGATTTAATAATTATATATATATGTATAAGAACAAGTCGTCTTACCGCTAGTACGCCTCATTCACGAAGCCGGTCTATAAGGTGGGTATAAGGTTGTTGCCTATAAAATGGTGACTTAATGGGTGTATATTCTCACCCACCGCATGCTTGACTGGTGGAGGGTCGTTAGCCGAACGGGTAAGACAAGGACTTATAAATTCTCATTCAAAGTATGATGAATATATAAAGTAACTAAATGTTTATTAAATTCCCAATCTTAGTTACTTTAGGAAAAATGTGAATAAGGTGCTAATCCATGAAATTACACTTTACACTTTGTCTGAGTCGTTGGTGGAGCGTGTGTGGTTAACCGGCACACTAACTTGGACTTAACAAGGTAGGTAAAGGGTGACTTAAGGTTTATTATAGTATCGGTGGAGCGTGTGTGGTTTACCGGCACATCGATTGAGTGATAAACTTTAAGGGTACCAAGTGATTTGCATGGTTACTTCACACCTCGTTTTGTGATCCTCGGCATCCCAGTCACAAAACCTGGAGGGCACTCCCGAGATTGAAACATACCTTTGAAAAGTTCATTGGATCTCAAAGAATCTAGGAATTTCTAAAACCAATAAAAACTAAATATTTAATATTTCGGTTTTCGTGGTGGAAATTGCTGAATCGTCATTCACCTACCTTTCAAATATGGTATAGCTTAGATTACGGCATACCTCTTCTAAGTTATATTATATTGTGATTGGATCCTAGCCTTAATATTACATTTGGGTGTTTTATTAAGGACTCTCTTAAATCTAAACTAAACTTGTTCTTCCTTTTCAGATGTCTTCAACTAATGCTTCTGGCTCGAATCCTAATGGCTCCTTTACTCTTATGAGTCTATGTGGGAAAGTCACCTTTGATGGATCCAACTTCAATAAGTGGATCAGAAACATCAGGATGATTACCCGCTACGAGGACAAAGAATATGTCCTTGACAAGGATCTTAAGGAAATTGACGAGTCCACTGCAACTCCCCAGGAGATCGCTGACTTTCATACTCATGAAAGAGATGCAACCAAGGTGGCTTGCATCATGTTAGCCACCATGACAGCTGAACTCCAAAAGTCTTATGAAGACTTCTACCCTTATGAAATGCACCAAGATTTGATGGAAAGATACCATCAAAGTGCACGACAAGAGAGGTACGAAGTCATTTGCTCCATGATAACAACCATGATGAAGGACGGAGAGTCCGTCACGAGCCACATGCAGAAAATGCAAAGGTATGTGGATCGGTTGCTGAAGCTCAATGTGAACTTCCCTGAGGAGCTTGCAATAGATATCATTTTGCACTCCTTACCATCGTGCTATGATCAATTCCGCATGACATATCACATGAACAAGGAAGAGGTCACCCTCAACAAACTTCAGGGACTTCTCAAGACCGCAGAAACAGGTCTTAAGGGGAAGTCGGTTGATATCTCTCCTACTCCAGACTCAACTCCGGTCTTGGCAATCGGGCAAAGTCGAGGGAGGAAGAGAAAGAGATCTTCAAAGGGTACCAAGGCTCGGACCCTTGATGGCTCTTCTTCAAGTGGAACCAAGAAAGGTTTCATTACTCCTTCTTCTGACCCAAAAGAGGCTGAATGCTTCTATTGCCATGAAAAAGCTCATTGGAAGCGGAACTGCCCAAAGTACCAGCAAGATGTAAAGAATGGGAAAGTCAAACCCAACCATGCAGGTATTTACACTATCATTTCTAATAACTCACCCCATTCGAAATCTTGGGTCCTTGATACAGGTTGCGGTATTCATATTTGTTGTGACTTGCAGGGACTAGGAAGAAGTGAGAATGTGGAGCAAGGAAGAATAAACTTAATCATGGGGAATAGGAAAGTTACACCTGTCACCAAGATTGGAGTTTATACTTTATCGCTAAGTAGTGGGTTAAATTTAGATTTGAATAAATGTTGTTATTCGCCAGAAATGGCAAGAAATATTATTTCCTTTCATGCATTGTACAAACAAGGTTTCACCTTTTCGTTTGATAATGAAGTTGGTTCGATTAATGCTTTCTTTAATAATGTACTTTATTTTAAAGCATTACCTTGTGATGGTGTGTATGAAGCTGTATCTATTGTAGATAACTTAGGAAATAATGTTTTGTGTATTGATTCTAATAATAATAACTTGGATAAAGCATCATTATGGCATTGTCGTCTTGGACATATAAGCAAGAAACGCATAGGCCAACTCCAAAAGGATGGAGTCTTGGAGTCGTTTGACCTAAAGTCAAATGATAGTTGCGAATCATGCTTACTTGGAAAAATGACAAAGTCACCCTTCACAGGCTCATGTGAAAGGGGTGAAGGTTTGTTGGACCTTATACACACGGATGTGTGTGGACCATTCAAACATGCCACAAGGGATGCTAATCGTTATTATTTGACTTTTACCGATGATTACAGTAGATATGGATATGTCTACTTAATCAAGCATAAGTCAGAGACTTTCGAGAAGTTTAAGGAATTTAAACAGGAAGTCGAGAATCAATTGGGCAGGAACATTAAGATGCTTCGATCCGATCGAGGTGGTGAGTATCTTAGTTCAGAGTTCCTCGACTATCTAAAGGAATGTGGGATTGTCTCACAATTGACACCTCCCAAGACACCGCAGTTGAATGGTGTGGCTGAGAGGCGTAATCGAACCTTGTTGGACATGGTGTAACGTCCGAAAAATACAACCAATTTAAAATTTTCAAAACAACCCGATTTTCATTAAAATGTTTACAAAAAGGTTTTCAATACATTTCATTTAAGTATCCCCAGGATCACGTTGTTACAAAATCATGAGGAACGGTACGATCGCGCCTTCGCCTTGCCACAGTCTCCTGAAGAACCTGAAAAACATTAAACCACAACTGTAAGCCCGAAAGCTTAGTGAGATACCCCCAAAATACCAACCACGCATGCGCCTTTCCAGGCCGTGACCTTCCGGTCCAAGACATATAAATCATATATAACATAACAGAACATAGAACAATCATGCATATCGGGTCTATCGTGACTGGTCCGCCGTATCAGGCCTTCAGTCCTTCGGATCCATCCTCCGGGTCTAGTCATGTCCTTCGAGTCTACAGTGGGGTTGGTCCGCCCGCATTGGGCCTTCAACCCACCTGGTCCACTCTCTGAGTCTGCAGTGGGGTTGGTCCGCCCGCATTGGGCCTTCAACCCACCTGGTCCACTCTCTGAGTCTACAGTGCGACTGGTCCGCCCGCATCGGGCCTTCAGTCGGCCTGGTCCACTCTCCGAGCCTCGGCACGTCTGGTCCGCCCTCGCGGGGCCTACAGCCTATCCGGACCGCTCGCTGGGCCTTCGGGACAACCGGTCCGCCCTGGGTATCTTGGCCTACAGCACAAAGCAGGACCCGCCTCAACCCATCTCTAGTCCAAACAACCATGTGCACAAAACATACAGTCATATAACAGTCATAATCAACAAACCGAGTAAATAGATCACATAGCATATCATTTCTCTAACCGGGCTACCGACCTATCCGTTCACTAGCATAGCATTACTCTGCATATCGAGAACTGACCTTAACAAGGTCCCCTAACATGTATCATCCTAACTACCAGGATGCAGACACAACCAATAATAACATGATAACCATAACTGAATCTCAATACAATAAAGGGCCGGCCTTGGTGCCTTAGACCCTGTTGATATAGTGAGGATAACTCACCTCGAAACTGACGGCTGAAAGGATAAGATCCCGCTGCTCCGAACTCTGACACAACTCCTTCACTGAACATCAAACAATAACCCAATAAATACCCATAATTACCAAAATACCCCTGGGAGACAACTGGTCAACCCTGGACAAGTCAAAGTCAACTCCTGACAGACCCTACTCGCCGAGTCAACCCGATGACTCGCCGAGTTCTTATGCTCAGAACTTCCCTCACTTAGCGACCCAACTCGCCGAGTCACCCCAGGACTCGCCGAGTGCAACAACTCTGAGTCCACTCACACCCAACTCACCGAGTTGTCCCTCGACTCACTGATTCATCGACTCAACCAGAAATACTGGGACTTCCTCGACAAGACTCGCCGAGTCCAACTAGACTCGTCGAGTCCAAGGCCATCTTCAACCTACTCGCCGAGTTGTTCTTCCAACTCGTCGAGTTCAAGGCCATCTTCAACCTACTCGCCGAGTTGTTCTTCCAACTCGTCGAGTTCAAGGCCATCTTCAAGCAACTCGTCGAGTCCACCCATGTGACTCGCCGAGTTCCACCGGTCTGAATCCATACAGAAGCATCCCAGGCCATGCAATTGATCCAAAACATAGATCCAGCCTCCTACAATCCAACCATCACGTAAAGTAGCAAACTTTACGTGAATCAAACGAGATCTAGGCCATTTTACCTTAAAACCAAGGTTTGGGACATGATAGCTTCATTCATAGCACAATGGTTGGGACTTTAATGCACTCAATGACTTCTCCACTCCAGATCTGAGGTAGCAACCTCAGATCCATCCTCCAACACCAAAATGTCACACAACCAAGCATCCCACACAACCCCAAATGAAGAAACTAGGATTGCACAGCTTAAGGACGAAGATATTACCTCCAAAAGATGCCTCAATAACAGCTAAACACGAATCCAAGCAAAGCCCTTTGATCCAAACCACTTCTCCTTCAAGATTCCTCCAAGCAACACCTCTCCAAGCTCCAATTTGCTCCACCAATCCTTTCCTCCACGAGATTAGGGTTTCTGGAACTCAAGGGGGAATAAGAGAGGCTGTGGAGGGGTGTAATGTTCTTTATATAGGGCTCAACCCCGGAAATTAGGGTTTTCTTCGTACAACACCTACTCGCCGAGTCCACCTTTGGGACTCGCCGAGTAGGCCACTAGACACGCGACCCAACCGCGACCTGACTCGCCGAGTCCATCCATGGACTCGCCGAGTCACCCCTCTAAAACTTACACTTTAAGCCCTTCAACTCCACTCTTGCGATTTCGGGATGTTACACATGGTTCGTTCCATGATGAGTCGAGCTTCGCTACCAATCTCATTCTGGGGGTATGCCTTAGAGACTGCCGCCCATATCCTTAATCTAGTCCCTACAAAGAAAGTTGCCAAAACTCCTCACGAGATGTGGACTGGTAAAGTACCTAAACTAGACCACATCAAGATTTGGGGCTGCGAGGCTTTCGTGAGACGCGAGACTCTTGATAAGCTCGAACCCCGAAGCGAGAGGTGTATTTTCATCGGCTACCCATAGCAATCCTTTGGTTACCTCTTCTACAGACCTAGTGACAATGTAGTCTTTGTAGCAAGAAGAGGAGTCTTTCGAGAAAAAGAGTTTATAAGCCAAGGAGACAGTGGGAGGCAAGTTGATCTTGAAAAAATTCAAGAATCAAGTGGTGAAGGAACTTCAAACTCTAGCCCTCAACTTGAGGAGGAAACTCCTGTTGAGCCAATTGACGAATCTGTACCTCTGAGGCGTTCCACGAGAGTTAGGAGTGCACCTGAGCATTACTATGGATTCCATATTACTGCAGAAGGTGAGACACTTATTAGTGATGAGACACTAGTAAGTCAAGATGACCCTAACAGCTACGAGGAAGCCATGGCAGGCCCCGAGTCTGCCAAATGGAAAGAGGCTATGGATAGCGAGATACAATCCATGTATGACAATCAAGTTTGGAACCTGGTTGAGAATGTACCAGGTCGAAAGACTGTAGGGTGCAAATGGGTCTTCAAGAAGAAGACCGACATGGATGGTAAAGTACACATTTATAAGGCTAGACTGGTTGCAAAGGGCTTCTCTCAAATTCCTGGAGTGGACTATGATGAGACCTTTTCTCCGGTAGCCAAGATTAAGTCTATTCGGGTTCTGTTAGCCATAGCCGCATTTCATGACTATGAAATTTGGCAAATGGATGTCAAAATCCGCTTTCCTTAATGGAAAGTTGGCTGAAGATGTTTACATGAGTCAGCCAGAGGGTTTTGTCAGTAACGAGTACCCTAATAGAGTGTGTAAGCTTGAGAAATCCATTTATGGATTAAAGCAAGCACCTCACAGATGGAATCTTTGCTTTGATGAAAAGGTCAAGGAATTTGGCTTTTCTAGGAGTGAAGATGAATCTTGTGTATATGTCAAGGCTAGTGGGAGTATAGTTAGCTTTTTGGTATTGTATGTGGATGACATACTACTCATAGGAAACGACATTCCAACCTTGCAGGAAGTAAAGTCCTGGCTTGGAAAGTGTTTCGCTATGAAGGACCTTGGTGAAGCTGCCTATATTTTGGGGATAAGGTTTTCGAGAGATCGGAGTAAAAGACTAATTGGACTTAGTCAAAGTACCTACTTGGAGAAGATTCTGAAGAGATTCAGAATGCAAGACTCCAAGAAAGGAGAGTTGCCCATCCAGAGTAGCGCCAAGCTGAGTAAGACACAAAGCCCTAGCACTGAGGCTGAGATAGCAGAAATGAGTCGAATACCTTATGCTTCGGCTGTAGGTTCGATCATGTATGCTATGACGTGTACTCGACCTGATGTAGCCTTTTCCTTGAGCATGGTTAGCAGGTTTCAGGGGAACCCTGGCAAGGCACACTGGATTGCGGTAAAGAATATTCTCAAGTACCTACGAAGGACTAAGGACTGGGTCCTTACCCTCGGTGGGAGTGATGACTTGAGAGTTGTAGGGTATAGTGATGCTAGCTTCCAGACTGATAGGGATAACTTCCGCTCTCAGTCGGGCTGGGTCTTTACCCTAAATGGAGGAGCAATTTCTTGGAAGAGTTCCAAGCAAGAGACAGTGGTAGATTCTACTTGTGAATCAGAGTATATTGCAGCTAGCGAAGCGGCAAAGGAGGCGTTATGGCTGAGGAACTTCATTGGAGACCTTGGAGTTGTACCAGCTATTAAAGAGCCGATGGAAATTTTCTGTGATAGTGAAAGTGTTGTTGCCTTAGCCAAGGAACCAAGGGATCACGGGAGATCCAGACACATCGACAGAAAATACCATTTCATCAGACATCGGATCGAAGAAGGACTCCTCGTGGCAAAGAGGGTATCATCAGATGAGAATCCGGCAGATCCCCTCACGAAGGGACTGACTCGGGTTAAGCATCTCCAGCATGCTCGGAGCATAGGGCTGAAGGATGATATTAGATTTAGTAGTTAGATAATCTCGAAATTTGTAAAGTGTAATTGACATTTGATGATGAATAAAAGTGTTTTATTTATGAGTAAAGTGTTGCTATCTCTTGTCGATCGTTTACTATATTTCTTTTGCATGTTTTGACTTCCAGAATAATTTTGTTTGGTATAACATATTATTCAAACCTCCACAGTCGGTCATATGTCGGAAGTAGGTATGAATCAAGACTGTCATGTTTGGTTGTAGAGGTCTGGGACAAGGCTACAACAATCATGAGTGCTCATAAGTTCTAAGCATTGGACCCAACCCACGCTCACTGGAATCACTTCATGGAATTCTATCTCGAGTGATCGTGAGACGGTAATATCATATAAGTCTTTAAACCTAGAGATATGATTTGTTACTTACAAGTTGGTTAGGCATTGATTGTACGAAAAACGCATTGGTAACTCGATGTTATAAAATCGTGCTCTTATGTGTAATTCAATGAGTAGTAGAACAAACATATGAGTCGAAGTTTATCTGTTCCTTCTTGGATTAGAAGCTGATATCTGGGCCCCTCGATGATTTTGTTTTGACCTATGTACCGGGCCCGGTCAGAACTAAATTGATGTGTTCAATAAAGTTCTTTGTCAAACAAATCGGAAATCGGGAAACAAATGTTGGACAATAAGTAAGACATTGTTCCATGTATTTGTCCGACTGATATCTAGAACAGAGGATTATATGATCACTTATCTTAAATGGCGTACCATCGTCTTCTCAAGTTTCGAGAAACCTTGTAAAGAGCTACGATTGTCGATCGGTTCCTGAAGTCATACTTGCAGTAATAGTTACTAGACTTATCCAAGTGGGAGACTGTTGGATAAGGTGTCTAAGTCCATAACTATTTCTGGTATGTACTTGACCCAACCCGGCATGGTCCATTTGGGTTTCATGGCACCATGCAATTGGATAGACTAAATGAGAGAAATAACGCTTGGAGATTATTAATATATTATAAGTTCTAATATATTAATAATATTATTTGATTAGTTTGATCAAGAATTAATTTAGAATTAATTAAGTGATCAAAAGATAACTAATTAAATATATGGGTTGATTAAGTAAATCATCCATATCTTGTATAGTGGGCTAAAAGGCTCCATGGATCATCAAGTTGGGTTCCACCCATAGGATGCTCCATGGATGCTCCATGGGAGTTACAAACCCATGGGTCATGGAAATGAAGAGTCATGACACATTAGGGTTTAACCCTAGGTGTGTCAACACTATATAAGTAATATGATCTCCTCCCAAATCGGTTACACTAAGTAATAGAGGGCTTGACCGATTTTGAAGAGTGTGTGTTCTCTCATAAGTTCTTCCAAGAGCATTTGGTGTTGTGTGAAGCATTTGAGGCATCACACTTGGGGTGCTAGGCTCACAAGGTTTCAAGGAACACAAGCAACAACAAGGTAAGTTATTCTATCTATACTTTATGTTAAAATTGTTCCCCATGTATGCTAGATAGGAATATAACCTTGGAATTCAACTTTGCATGACAAATTAGACAAACATAGATCCAAGGTTATTAGGGTTGCATGTACACTTAGGAAGTGTTAGAATGCTCAAAACCCATCAATATTAACTTAAGCTGGAACTTTATGCTTGAATAATTCAAAAAGGGGGCAGATCTGAAGTTACAACTTCAGATCTAGTCCATAGATTTCCATACAAACTTGATACCCTTATAAAACCCTAAAACTCATTCAAAGATGAGGTCTTAAACTGAAATAACTGAGGTTAATAGTTAAATACCTTCCCAAGAGATGTCCACAGAAGTAGAATTCGGATCTCCTCTCAGCTCCTTGCCTCAATCACTTGTTTTCCCCAACCTGCTACTCCAAAATTCTTCTCTCAAAGCTTCAACACAAAATGGCACACACACACACACGAGTTAGAGATGCAAAGGGGACACAAAGGAACTAAGAAAGGCTTGAGCTTATTTAAATAGGGGTGCAAACCCCGGGAATTAGGGTTTTACTTTCCAGCTCCTACTCGCCGAGTCCCACAAAGGACTCGCTGAGTAGATCACTTAATTCGCGATCCCACTCGCTGCTACTCGACGAGTAGGGCAACCAACTCGTCGAGTAGGGCCAAAATCCAAAAATACTTTATTTAAAGTATTACCTGAGAGTTGGGGTGTTACAATATATAAATAATATTTTATAGACTTAGAATAGGTTATCTAACTTTACTTCATGTTCCTTGTTTGGTTGTGGACTTAGAGTAGGATCACCTAGTCGAAGGTGTATTTGATTTTAGTTATATATATAATTTATGTGATTATACGGGGAGCAGGCACAAATCACATCATACAAATTCATTCCAAGTGTTGCTATAAATTTTAAGGCGATTGTTTACTTATATTAGTAGACATCCACTGTAAATCACTTAATAGAACAATGTAACTGTCCGGACAAGATATATCTTATTCAATATCACCTGACTCAAAACCACTATAGAGGACCTATCATCCTTCTTCTCTTAAATTATTTTAGTGAAAGATACCTCAAAAGAAGTCCAATAGAAAGAACAACAATCCTCCAACAAATCTACCGCCGCCATCTCCTTAGTATGATCCTGCTATCTTCCAAACAGTAGTGACAGCCACTATGGCTGCCACCATGTCACAAATCAATGTAAGTGGCAGCAGCGGGGAGGGTAGTGGTGCCAACCCATCTAATTAGAGACAATCATGGAGACCCAAAGGAGTGTTCATACAAGGATTTCACCAATGCCAAACATCGATCCTTCGATGGCACCGGAGTTGTCATTACCCTAACTCGTTGTTTCGAGAAAACTGAATCAATATTCGAGATCTGTGCATGCCCCGAGACAAGCAAAGTAAAATTTGTAGTATGCACCTTCACTGATAGAGCACTAACTTGGTGTAACAGCCAAGTCAAATCGTTGATTCTATCGATCGTTGATGCTATGATTTGGGACGATCTGAATGAACTGTTGCTCGCCGAATACTGCCCGCGGGGCGAATTGCATAAACTAGGACAAGAGCTTTGGAATCTAAAGATGAAGGGCTCCGACATCGCTGCTTACACCGCAAGGTTCAGTGACCTGTTTCTTCTATGTACAAGGATGGTCACCCGGAGATCAAGAATGTGGAGAGATTCATATAGGGACTAACTCCCCCGATGCAAGGAAATGTCCTAGCTACCAATGCACTCAAGTTTGACGGTGCCAAACGTCTGTCATATACATTAATAGACCACGTAGATCTCTAAGATTCCATTTCATCCGCCCTCGAACCACCTAAAGAGGGTGGTGGAAAGAAGACGTTTTGGAACAAGCGAAAGGGCCAATCTTCGCAAGAGCCCTCCAAGAAACAGCAAATAGTGGTAGTCCATGTTGCTACCATTCTTTTTGTTGTTCCCACTACTCAAGCACCTACCAGTCGATATGTTGGAACTCTCCCAAGGTGCGAAAAATGCAATTTCCATCATCATGGACCTTGTTAGGAATTGCAATGTACTAGTTGCAACAAGAAGGGGCATACAGCTCACTTTTGCAAGACACCTATGCAGCCTAATGCTCAGACCCCCGGAGCTGGAATAGGCCAGACATGTTATGGGTGTGCTGAAACCGGGCACTACAAGAGGAATTTCCCTAAGGAAAGAGATGCTGGCAACACAGGGACAGTGCTAGCCATGGGCCAGGAGGAGGTAGTTGCAGATCCCACCGTAGTCACCAGTACGTTCCTCCTCGACAACTCTTATGCATCCATTCTCTTTGATAGTGGTGCGGAGAGGAGTTTTGGAAGACATAAATTTAAACACTTACTCAAACACAAATCCCAACCACTAAACAAAACATTCACCATTGAGATGGATAATGGGAAGAAAGAGAGCACTAACGATGTATTAATAGGATTCATTCTCACTCTAAACGACTATTCTTTTCCAATCGACCTTATGTCGGTCTCCATAAAAAGCTTCAATGTCATCATCAGTATGGATTGGCTAAGTTCTCATCGTGCTGATATCCTTTGTTACGAAAAAGCCATTCACCTCAATTTTCCCAATGGCAAAACCCTCGTTATTTATGACGACAAACTCAGTACAAACCTTCGCATCATTTCGTGCATCAAAGCCCAAAAATATTTGCGAAAGGAGTGTCACGCATTCCTAGCTCATGTAGTTAATGAGAAACAAGAAGTTAAAGACCTCGAGAGCATTCCCGAACTCTGCAACTTTCTTGATATCTTTCCAGAAGATCTTCCAGGAGTTCTTCTTGGACTCCATGTTGAGTTCCGAATCAACTTGATTCCTGGAGCTACCCCAGTAGCTAAATCCCCTTATCATCTAGCACCAACAGAAATGTAGGAATTATCCAGCTAGCTAAACAAACTACTCAGTAAGGGATTCATGAGACCAAGATTCTCACCCTGGGGAGCACCGGTCTTGTTCGTAAAGAATTAGGAAGAATCTTTCTGAATGTGCATAAACTACCGCGAACTAAACAAGCTCACCATTAAGAATCACTACTGACTACCTAGAATAGACAATTTGTTCGGCCAACTCCAAGGAGAGAACTTTTTCTCTAAGATAGACCTGAGATTAGGGTACCATCAATTACAATTTCAGGAGAGAGATGTTCCCAAGATAGCATTTCGAACCAGATATGGTCACTACAAATTTGTAGTAATGCACTTTGGTCTAACCAATGCACCCGCCGTGTTCACGGACTTAATGAATCGGGTGTGTCGTCCTTTTCTAGAAAAATTTGTGATAGTATTCATAGATTATATACTTATCTATTCACGAAGCGAGGAAGAACATAGTCAGCACTTGAGCACTTGAGACAAGTTCTAGAAACATTACGGACGGAGAAGCTATATGCGAAATTCTTAACATGTGAGTTTAGGATTAGGAAGGTAACTTTCCTTGGTCACGTGATTAGTGAAGAAGGCATACACGTAGACCCTTCCAAAATAAAGGTAATTGAGAATTGATCAGCACCGAGAACGCCCATAGAAATCCATCAATTCTTGGGTCTTGTTGGCTACTATCGTAGATTCATACAAAATTTCTCTAGAATCGATAAACCTCTTATTGCGCTAACTCAGAAGGGTGTAATTTTTAGTTGGGGATAAAAACAAGACACTGCGTTCCAGACACTGAAGCGGGCCCTGTGCAGAGCATCTGTCTTTTCTCTTCCAGAAGGGACAGAGGATTTTGTTGTATACTGTGATGCATCCAATAAGGGGCTAGGTTGTGTTCTTATACAGCGGTGAAAAGGTATTTCTTATGCCTCGAGACAGCTTAAACCACACGAAGTCAACTACACAACTCACGATCTTGAATTAGGAGCAGTGGTCTTTGCACTAAAAATCGGGAGACAATACCTTTATGGTAGCAAGTGTACTATTTTCACCGACAACAAAAGCCTTCAACACATCTTTGATCAGAAAGAACTTGACATGAGACAACGATGATGGGTAGAGCTACTCAATGATTTTGAATGTGAAATTCGTGATCATCCCCCAAAGCCAATGTAGTAGTCGATGCCCTTAGTCGCAAGGAGTACTCATGTCGTAGGGTGAAGGCACTAACCATGACAATCCATTCACACCTATCCACAAAAATCTAAAAGGATCAGCTACAACTTAAAAACCCGAAAATCTTGCGGGTGAAACCTTAAGAGGAATGGAGAAGAACTTTGAGATCAAGGAAGACGGAGTTCGTTATTTCATCAACCGAATCTGGACCCTAAAGTTTGGTGGTTTCAGGGATGGAGTCATGAATGAAGCACATAAGATTCGATACTCTGTTCACCCAGGTTCAGATAAGATGTATCTGGATCTCACGAAACTCTATTAGTGGCCAAACATGAAAGCTGAAATTGCTACCTACGCGGGCAATTGTCTAACTTTCTCCAAGGTCAAGGTAGAATATCAAAAGCCTTTAGGTTTACTTCAAAAGCCAGAAATTCCTGAGTGGAAGTGGGAACGGATTACAATGCATTTGGTAACCAAACTACGCAAGACCCCGAGTGGTCATGACACTATTTGGGTAATCATTGATAGATTAACCAAGTCCACCAACTTCCTGCCAATCAAATAAATAGACAAGATGGAGAAGCTGACCAGAACTTACATCCGAGAGATAGTAAGACTGCACGATGTGCTCATGTCTTTTATCTCGGATAGAGACAGTAGATTCACCTCATGATTTTGGTAGTCACTTCAGAAGGCTCTTGGAACTAGGTTGGATACGAGTACAGCCTACCATTTAAAAATTGACGAGCAGAGTGAGAGAACCATTCAAACACTAGAAGACATGCTAAGAGCATGTGTTATCGACTTTGGTAAGGCATGGGATACCCATTTTCCACTTGTCGAATTTTCATATAACAATAACTACCATTGTAGCATCAAGGTTGACCCATTCGAAGCTCGTTATAGCCGTAAGTGCAAATCCACTCTGTGTTGGGTTGAAGTAGGCGACACACAGGTAGCTAAGGGACAAGTCCCTAATAGCGCTCTCACTGGCCCATAAATCATTCGAGAAACCACAAAAAAGATCATCCAAATCCGAGAATGACTGAAAGCCTCTAGAGATAGACAAAACAGCTACGTAGATAAGAGACAAAAATCCTTGGAATTTCAGGTTGGTGACCATGTTTTGTTGAAGGTCTCACATTGGAAGGGCATGATATGCTTCGGAAAGCATGGGAAACTAAATTCAAGGTACATTGGGGCATTCGAGATCCTAGCTAGAATCGGCCCCATAGCTTACAAACTCTGGTTACCACAAGAACTTAACAGCGTACTCCCTGTCTTCCACGTGACAAATCTAAAGAAGTTTCTATCTTACGAGACTCTTGTGAATCCACTCGATTAAATCATAATAAACAAAAGCCTTAACTTCTTGGAAAAACTAGTAGAAATCATGGATAGGGAAGTCATACGAATGAAACAAACTCGCATACCCATAGTGAAGGTTCGCTGGGATGCCAAGCGGGGATCTGAATTCACTTGGGAGTGAGAAGACCATATGCAACAAAAGTACCCGCATCTTTTTCCTAGTCCATGATGTAAGCACTATAGAAAGAATTTGGAGATGAAATTCCTTCTAACTGGGGATAATGTAACAACCCGTCATTTTTAATTCAATAAGAGCCTAAAACTACATTTCAATTCATATGTATACATATCCTTTATTGCCTCAGGGGCATATTTATAAGCTAATAACAAAATATAGCTTAAGTCATAAGTGAATTATGATATTATAATTTAACATAAGGGGATAGTCTAAGGTTTGAATCAAAAGTAAACTCCAAATGGAGTTCATGGAAAGAACCCACTCCAAATGGAGTTCACGGTCAAAGAAATTAAAACAGTGAGGCTTACGGATTTGGAATATAAAAAGGAAAGTTGTTTATGGTTTGGATTTATTCTGAAAATGGTGTTTTCGGCTTAGCTTTGTTCCGAAAAGAGTGTTTACGGTTGCTTTTAATCCAAAAACAATCCAAAGCCCATTAAGGGCGAAAACCCAAAGGGGTAGAACCATGAACACCAAAGCCCAAGGCCTACTAGCACCGAGAACACCCCTATATATATATATATATATATATATATATATATATATATATATATATATATATATATATATATATATATATATATATATATATATATTGTTCATCCTTAAACCAATTCATTTCTCAACTTTTCATCCGAGAACACTCTCAAATTTCCTCTCAACTACCATCCGCAAACACCCCCTTTTTCTCTCAATCTTCAAGTGTTTACGCCCATATTCCGTCAAATCTTCGTATTCCCATCAAGAACATTCAAAACCGCATTGAAATCTTCATATGATCTTCAAATCATCATAATATTCCCCAAGAACACCAAGCCCTAACAGAAAACTCATTAAAGTAACCGAAAACCCATTTCAACACTTAGAATAATTCCAATTAATTTTGTAAGTATTCCTTGCATAATTAATTATTTATTTAACTCATTATTTAAATTAATATCTCATTATATTAAATACGACGTTGATTACAAATATTTTAGGATAATGTTATTCACACATACGCTTGCCCGAGGATCATCTCTACAACTCACTAATTCAAGTTAACACGCATTTGAGGTGAGTTCATACCCCTACATTTTCAATGTTTTTCATTTTTTAGGGGGGGGGGGATACAAGTAAAACACAAGGACTTTTGTGTTTTTATACAATTATTTTTAAACAGTTTGAAAACCTTTGCAATTGATTGAAACCGAGTATTCGCTACATTTCATAAAAATACTTTTATATTTTTAACCATTTTGTAACTTGTCGAGCATAAGGGTATGTTACTTTCATACAATTAAATTGCAAATGTTTTCAGTGCACTACGGAGCATTACTGTTAAACTAAAGTTGGTATAGTTTAGGAGTCACTACACTATTTTGCTAAGTACAATACACAGAACAAGAACTTTCATGCAAACTATAAAAGGTATAGTTTAGGAAACACTACTCTTAGACATTGATACAATTATACACTACTAAAATAATTATTTAAGTATAACTATTGTACACTACAAAGTACACTACCACCAAAATCGATAACACTTTCCCTCAACATATCCTCGAGTGTTTGGATGGTCCGCTCGCTCTGGCCATTAGTCTGCAGATGATAAGTTATGCTAAAGTGTAACCTGCTACCTAGTTCCTCGTGGAAACTCTGCCAAAATCAAGAATTGAACTGAACATCTCGATCAAATACAATGAAAATTGGAACACCATGTCGAGCGACAATCTCGCACATACCCATCGGCCGATTTCTTGGTCGAAGAGCTCTCTCGAATAGCTAGAAAAAGAGCATGGTGGGATGGTCCACTATAGTTCATGTCACATCAAATCCCATACCCGCCCGAGGTAACTTGGTGATAAAACCATGGTGATATGTTTCCATTTCCACATGGGAAGCTTTAAAGGTTGAAGCTTTTTGTGTGGCCCATAGTGCTCAGCCTTGACCATCCGACAGGTTAAACACCTCTCAAGATACTAGGCTATCTCTTAATACACGAAGATCAGTAGCTAAGTATCAGATCCTGATACATCTTGGTGTCTCCAAGGTGTATCGAAAATCTTGACTTATCTGCTTCTTCTAACAATAGTATGTCTGATCCCAACAAAGACTGGTACGCAAGCCCGACCACATCAGTTCAATAATCTGTAGCTATTGGTAGAAAACCTGTCAATCTCACCCCTGATTCGCTCCTACTTCTAGTTCTCCTTCTTGAATCCCTCGGTCTGAGCCTCCCTAATCAAATCTAGAAGTGGCGAATCAATTAAAATCCTCATACATAACCTCCCAACAAAAGAACTAGCCGACTTGAGGCTCAAGGCATCAACAACCACATTCACTTTCCCCAACAGGTACATAATCTCGTAGTTATAATCCTTAACCGTGTTAAGGCATGTACGCTACCTCACATTCAAATTCAGTTGATGTATGAGATACCTCAAACTCTTGTGTTCTATGTAGATGGTACACCGGACCCCATAAAGATAATATTGTGAAATCTAGACGGCAAACACCACTTCCCCAACTCAAGATCATGCATCAGAGACCAAACCTCAAGTGGATTCAACAAACTAGAAGCATCACAATAACCGTCCCTCGGTACATAAGTACTGCCCCTAAACCAGTGATAAAAGTATTATAATAGACGAAAAAGTCTTTTACACCCTCTGAGAGGGTCAACACTAGGGCCTCACATAATTTCTGTCTTGATGTCTCGAACACAGCCTGGTGCTCAGGTACCTAGTGGAAATCTATGCCCTTCCTCGTTAACCGAGTAAGAGGTATAGGAATATTGGAGAAATCCTAAATGAACCTCCGATAATACCCCGCTAAGTTGAGAAAAGTCCTGATTTCCAAAGGAGACTTCCACACCTCCCACTAAATAACAGCCTCAACCTTGGCTGGATCGACCAGAATCTCATTCTGCTTAACGAGGTGTCCTAAGAACTAGTCCTCCCATAACCAAAACTCACACTTTAAGAACTTTGCATAAAGCCTTTCTGTCCTTAATGCAAATCAGGTGTATGTTGGATAACGTGTCTAAGTCCATAACTATTTCTGGTAAATACTTGACCCGACCCGGCATGGTCCATTTGGGTTGCATGGCACCATGCAATTGGATAGACTAAATGAGAGAAATAACACTTGTAGTTATTAATATTATAATTTCTAATATATTAATAATATTATTTAATTGGTTTGATCATTAATTAATTAAGTGATCAAAAAATAACTAATTAAACATATGGGTTAATTATGTAAATGATCCATATCTTGTATAGTGGGCTAAGAGGCTCCATGGATCATCAAGTTGGGTTAAAACCATTGCATGCTCCATGGGAGTTACAAACCCATGGGTCATGGAAATGAAGAGTCATGAACCATTAGGCTTTACATGGTGTAACCCTAGATGTGTCAACACTATATAAAGTTCATGTTTCTCCCAAAATCGGTTACATATGCATGCATACTTGAGGGATAGAGCCAATTTTTAGAGTGTTATACTTTCTCTCCAAGTTTAGTCCATAGCATTTGGTGTTTTGTGAAGCATTTGAGGCATCACACTTGGGGTGCTAGGCTCACAAGGTTTCAAGGATCAAAATCAACAACAAAGTATGTAGTTCTATCTTTTATTCAAGTTAAAATTGTTCCCCATGTATGCTAGATAGGATCATAACCTTGGAAATCAACTTTGCATGATAATTAGACAACCATAGATCCAAGGTTATTAGGGTTGCATGTACACTTAGGAAGTGTTAGAATGCTCAAAAACCCATCAGTGGTATCAGAGACTAGTCTTGTTTGTTGATTATTTGTGCAAACTGTTGAAAAAATTGTATTTTCTGTTTTTTGCTCGTATGAACTCGCCGAGTCCATGGGGGGACTCGACGAGTCCATGACCAAATGTAAGCTACTCCTCGATTTTGTTCTTGCACTCGACGAGTAGATGTTGCAGTTTTCAGAATTTCAATTTTAGTTGCTGGAAATGGACTAGAAACATTACCCTAAATTATTTTGGTTTTTGTAAACATGTTTTAGATGGTGTAATGTTTATGCTAATCCATTTACAATGACAATTATCAAAATTACAAGTTTTAAGTGTAATTTTTGATTCATGAAAGTGTTCATATCCATGTTCTTGTTCTTATAATGTTTAGATGATCATAGGAATTGTTTGTAACCTATGTGGTAGATTAATTCATGATCATTATGTGTTTTAATGGAGTCCATAACTTGTCCTTAAGTTATGGAAAACCAAAAGTCACTTTGTTAAAAACCATTAAAATAACACATGAGTTATAAAATGAAGAGTCTTCATTTTTAATACTCTATTAACTCATAAGTTACAAGAAATGAAAAGTTTTGAAAGTTTAAAAAACTTGCCCTCAAGTTTTGGAACAAGTAAAGTTAAAATTCAACCCTTATACTTATAATATTATAAGTTAATAATAATAATAATAATAATAATAATATATATATATATATATATATATATATATATATATATAAGATCAAAGTCGTCTTACCGCTACTACGCCTCATTCATGAAGCCAGTCTATAAGGTGGGTATAAGGTTGTTGCCTATAAAATGACAACTTAATGGGTGTCCACTCTCACCCACCGCTTGCTTGACTAGTGTAGGGTCGTTAGCCGAATGGGTAAGACAATGACTTAAAAAATTCTCATTAAAAGCATAATGACTATTATAAAGTAACTAAAAAATTTATAAATTCCCAATCTTAGTTACTTTAGGAAAAATGTGAATAAGGTGCTAATCCATGAAATTACACTTTGCACCTTGTTTAAGTCGTTGGTGGAGCGTGTGTGGTTTACCGGCACACTAACTTGGACTTAACAAGGAAGGAAAAGGGTGACTTAAGGTTTTTCATGAGGTCGGAAGGAGCGCGTGTGGTTTACCGGCACTACGATTAAGTGAAAAACATTAAGTGTACCAAGTAATTTGCATGGTTACTTCACACCTTGTTTTGTGATCCTCGGTATCCCAGTCACAAAACATGAAGGGCACACTCGAGATTGCAACATGCCATTGAAAAGTTCAATGAATCTAAAAGAATCTACGAATTTCTAAAAGACAAATAAAACCTAATAATTTATGTTTCGTTTTCATGGTGGAAATTGGTGAATCGTCATTCACCTACCTTTCAAATATGTTATAACTTGGATTACGGCATCCCTCTTCTAGGTTATAATATATTGTGATTGGTTCCTAGCTTTAATATTACATTTGGGTGTTTTATTAAGGACTATCCCTATCTCTAAACTAAACTTACTTTCTTCCTTTCAGATGTCTTCCAACAAAGCTACTCCTGGCTCAAACCCTACTGGCTCCTACTCTCTCATGAACCTTTGTGACAGAGTCATCTTTGATGGATCCAACTTTACTGACTGGATCAGAAACATCAGGATGGTTACTCGTTACGAGAACAAGGAATATGTTCTTGATAAGGAGCTCAAGGTGCCTGAGCCAACTGCTACTCCTGAGGAGCTTGCTGAATATGAGGTTCATGAAAGAGATGCTACCAAAGTGGCATGCATCATGATGGAAACCATGACAGTCGAGCTCCAAAAGTCCTATGAGGACTACTATCCTTTTGAGATGCACCAGGATTTGATGGACCGCTACCATCAGAGTGCTCATCAAGAGCGATATGAAATCATCTCCTCTATGATCACAACCCGAATGAAAGATGGTGAACCCATCACAAGCCACATGCAGAAAATGCAAAGGTATGTGGATCGATTGATGAAGTTGAATGTGACCTTCCCTGAGGAGTTAGTAATAGATATTATTTTGCACTACTTACCTTCGCGTTATGATCAATTCCGCATGACCTACCACATGAATAAGGAGGAAGTTACACTTAGCAAACTTCAGGGACTCCTAAAGACCGCAGAATCAGGTCTTAAAGGTAAGTCGGTTGTGACCACTCCTACTTCTACTCCAAACTCAGCACTTGTCCTGGAAATCGGGAAATGTAGAGGGAAGAAGAGAAAGAACCCTTCGAAGGGTACCAAGGGTAAGACCCTTGATGGCTCCTCTTCTAGCGGAACCAAGAAAGGTTCCGTTACACCTTCTTCTAATCCCAAAGAGGCTGAATGCTTCTATTGCCACGAAAAGGCGCACTGGAAGCGTAACTGTCCAAAGTACCAGCAAGATTTAAAGGATGGGAAAGTTAAACCCAACCATGTAGGTATTTACACTATCTCATCTAATAATTCACTCTATTCTAACTCTTGGGTCCTTGATACCGGTTGCGGTATTCATATTTGTTCTGAATGGCAGGGACTAAGAAGAAGTGAGAATGTGGAGCATGGAAAGATAAACTTGATCATGGGGAATAGGAAAGTTTCACCTGTCACCAAGATTGGAGTTTATACTTTGTTGCTTAGTAGTGGATTTACTTTAGATTTGAATAAATGTTTTTATTCGCCAAAAATGGCAAGAAATGTTATTTCCTTTCATGCTTTGTATAAACAAGGTTTTACCTTTTCCTTTGATAATGAAATTGGTGGAATAAATGCTTTCTTTAATAATGTGTTTTATTTTAAAGCATTACCTTGTGATGGTGTGTATGAAGTTGTGTCTGTTGTAGAGAATTTAGGAAATAATGTGTTGTGTATTGATTCTACTAATGATAATAACATGGATAAAGCATCATTATGGCATTGTCGTCTTGGACATATAAGCAAGAAACGTATAGGACAACTCCAAAAGGATAGATTCTTGGAGTCATTTGACCTAAAGTCAGATGATAGTTGTGAATCATGCTTAATTGGAAAAATTGACAAAGTTGCCCTTCACAGGTTCTTGTGATAAGGGTGAAGGTTTGTTGGATCTTGTACATACGGATGTGTTTGGACCATTCAAACATGCCACAAGGGATGCTAATCGTTATTATTTGACTTTTACAAATGATTATAGTAGATATGGATATGTCTACTTAATCAAGCATAAGTCAGAGACTTTCGAGAGGTTTAAGGAATTTAAACAGCAAGTTGAGAATCAATTAGGCAGGAACATTAAGATGCTTCGATCCGATCGAGGTGGTGAGTGTCTTAGTTCAGAGTTCCTCAACTATCTTAGGGAATGTGGGATTGTCTCACAATTACCACCTCCCAGGACACCGGAGTTGAATGGTGTGGCTGAGAGGCGTAATCGAACCCTGTTGGACATGGTTCGTTCCATTATGAGTCGAGCTACGCTACCAATCTCATTTTGGGGGTATGCCTTAGAGACTGCCACCCATATCCTTAATCTGGTCCCTACAAAAAAGGTTTCCAAAACACCTCACGAGATGTGGACTGGAAAAGTTCCTACTCTAGCCCACATCAAGGTTTGGGGTTGCGAGTCTTTCGTGAGACGCGAGACTCATGAAAAGCTCGAACCTCGAAGTGAGAGGTGTATTTTCATCGGCTACCCACAAAAATCCTTTGGTTACCTCTTCTACAGACCTAGTGAGAACGTGGTCTTTGTAGCAAGGAGGGCTATCTTTTGAGAGAGAGAATTCATAAGCCAAGGAGACAATGGGAGGCTAATTGACCTTGAAGAACTTCAAGAGTCAAATGGTGAAGGAACCTCAAACCCTAGCAGTCAACTTGAGGAGGAACCTCCTGTTGATCCAATTATACCTCCAATTGTACCTCTGAGGCGTTCCACAAGGGTTAGGAATGAACCTGAGCATTACTATGGTTTCCATATTACTGTTGAAGGTGAGACACTTATCAGTGATGAGACACTGGTAAGTCTGGATGAACTTAACAGTTATACGGAAGCCATGGCAGGCCCCGAGTCTGCGAAATGGAAAGAGGAAAATGGATAGCGAGATACAATCCATGTGTGACAATCAAGTCTAGGACTTGGTTGACAATGTGCCAGGTCGTAAGACAGTTGGGTGCAAATGGATCTTCAAGAAGAAGACCGACATGGATGGTAATGTACACACTTATAAGGAACGACTGGTTGCAAAGGGTTTTTCTCAAACTCCAGGAGTTGATTATGATGAGACCTTTTCACCAGTAGCCAAGATTAAGTCTATTAGGGTATTGTTAGGCATAGCTGCATTTCATGACTATGAAATATGGCAAATGGATGTCAAAACTGCTTTCCTTAATGGAAAGTTGGCTAAGGATGTTTACATGAGTCAGTCAGAGGGTTTTATCATCACAGAGTACCCTAATAGAGTGTGTAAGCTTGAGAAATCCATCTATGGATTAAAGCAAGCACCTCACAGATGGAATCTTTGCTTTGATGAGAAGGTCAAAGAGTTTGGCTTTTCTAGGAGTGAACATGAATCTTGTGTATATGTCAAGGCTAGTGGGGGTATAGTTAGATTTTTGGTGTTGTATGTGGATGACATACTAATCATAGGAAATGATATCCCAACTCTACAGGAAGTTAAGTCCTGGCTTGGGAAGTGTTTCGCTATGAAGGACCTAGGAGAAGTTGCCTATATTCTAGGAATAAGGATCTTGAGAGACCGGAGTAAAAGACTAATTGGACTTAGTCAGAGTACCTACTTGAATAAGGTGCTGAAGAGATTCAGCATGCAAGATTCTAATAAAGGAGAGTTACCCATCCTGAGTAACATTAGACTGAGTAAGACTCAGAGCCCGAGTACTGAGGATGAGATATCAGAAATGAGTTGGGTACCTTATACATCGATAGTAGGCTCGATCATGTATGATATGACATGTACTCGTGCTGATGTAGCCTTTGATTTAAGCATGGTTAGCAGGTATCAGGGGAATCCTGGTAAGGCTTACTGGATAGCGGTAAAGAACATTCTCAAGTACCTAAGGAGGACTAAGTACTGGGTCCTTACCCTTGGTAGGAGTGATGACTTAAGAGTTGTAGGGTATAGTGATGCTAGCTTCTAGACTGATAAGGATAATTTCCGCTCTCAGTCGGGCTGGGTCTTTACCTTAAACGGAGGAGCAATCTCTTGGAAAAGTTCCAAGCAGGAGACAGCGTCTGATTCAACTTTCGAATCAGAGTATATAGTGGCAAGCGAGGCGGAAAAAGAGGCTATGTGGCTAAAGAACTTCATTGGAGACCTTGGAGTTGTACTTGCTATATCGAAGCCCATAGAGATTTTCTGTGATAGTGAAAGTGCAGTTGCCTTAGCAAAGGAACCAAGGGATCATGGGAGATCCAGATAGACTGACAGAAAATATCATTACACCAGACATCGTATAGAAGAAGGACTCCTCGTGGCAAAGAGGGTATCATCGGATGAGAACCCGACAGTTCCCCTCACGATGAGACTGGGTAGGGTTAAGCATCTCCAGCATGCTAGGAGCATAGGGTTGAAGGATGATATTAGTCTTAGTAGTTAGATAATTTTGAAATTTGTAAAATGTAATTGACATTTGATGATGAATAAACGGTGTGTTTATTTATGAGTAAAGTGTTTCTATCCCTTGTCAATCGTTTACTATTATTTCTTTTGCATGTTTTGACTTCCAGAATATTTATGTTGTTTTACATATTATTCAAATTATCCACAGTAGTCATATGTTGCAAGTAGATATGAATTAAGATTGTCATGAGTTGGTTGTAGAGGTCTAAGATATTGAACATGGCCTTAACACTCATGAGTGCTCATAAGTTCTGAGTATTGGATTCAACCCACGCTTGCTGGTATCACTTCATGGAATTTATCTCAAGTGATTGCGAGACGGTAATATCATATAAGTCTTCAAACCTAGAAATATGATTTGTTAACCATGAGTTAGTTATGCATTGATCGTGTGAAAATGCATTGGTAACTCGATGTTATAAAACGTGCGTTTGTGTATAATTTAACAAGTAGTAGAACAAGCATATGAGTCGAAGTTTATCTGTTCCTTCTTGGATTAGAAGCTGATATTTGGGCCTCTCGATGATTTTGTTTTGACCTATGTAACGGCCCCGATCAGAACAAAGTTGTTGTGTTCAATTAAGTTCTTTGTCAAACAAATCAGAAATTGGGAAACAAACTGCTGGACAATAAGTAAGACCATGTTCCATGTATTTGTCCGGCTAATATGTAGAACAGAGGATTATATGATCCCTTATCTAAAATGGTGTACCATCATCTTCTCAGTTCCGAGAAACCTTGAAAAGAGCTAAGATTGCTGATTAGTTCCTGAAGTATTACAGTTATAGTTATTAGACTTATCCAAGTGGGAGACTGTTGGATAAGGTGTCTAAGTCCATAACTATTTCTGGTAAATACTTGACCCGACCCGGCATGGTCCATTTGGGTTGCGTGGCACCATGCAATTGGATAGACTAAAGGAGAGAAATAACACTTGTGGTTATTAATATATTATAAGTTCTAATATATTAATGATATTATTTAATTAGTTTGATAATGACTTAATTTAGAATTAATTAAGTGATCAAAAGATAACTAATTAAACATATGGGTTGATTATGTAAATCATCCATATCTTGTATAGTGGGCTAAGAGGCTCCATAGATCATCAAGTTGGGTTAAAACCATTGGATGCTCCATGGGAGTTACAAACCCATGGGTCATGGAAATGAAGAGTCAGGACACATTAGGGTTTACATGGTGTAACCCTATATGTGTCAACACTATATAAAGTTCATGTTTCTCCAAAAATCGGTTACATATGCATGCATACTTGAGGGCTAGAGCCAATTTTTAGAGTGTTATACTTTCTCTCCAAGTTTACTCCATAGCATTTGGAGTTGTGTGAAGCATTTGAGGCATCACACTTGGGGTGCTAGGCTCACAAGGTTTCAAGGGTCAAAATCAACAACAAGGTATGTAGTTCTATCTTTTATTCAAGTTTAAATTGTTCCACATGTATGCTAGATAGGATCATAACCTTGGAAATCAACTTTGCATGATAATTAGACAAACATATATCCAAGGTTATTAGGGTTGTATGTACACTTAGAAAGTGTTAGAATGTTCAAAAACCCATCAGTGTAAACCATCCTTCTTGACGAAAAAAAATTGATGCTCCTCACGATGAAATGCTCATTCTAATAAACTACTTTCCCAATAGCTCCTAAAACTGAGAAGACAACTCCTACATCTCTGGTAGTTCCAATCGGTATGACACCTTAGAAATTAGAGTCGCACATAGAACCAAATCGATCCCAAACTTAACCTGCATCATAGGAGGCACATGGGGTAACTCCTCCGGAAACACATCAGCAAGCTCTATAGCAATTGGTACATCACAAACCAAAACCTTTGTCTCAACCTGATTGTCAACCATGTACACAAGACAACCCATACACCTATGTTGCCGATACTGCAAGCCCTGGAAGCATAATAAAAGCTTGATCTAATCCTAGTACCCTCTGTATAGATAATCAGTTCTCTCTGACTTGGGGTTCAAACTACCACCCAATGACCCTTGCAATTGATCATACCCCCAAATCTGCTAAACCAGTCCATTCATACTATTACGCACACATCCCCAAGGGGGATAGGAATCAGATGAATTCAATACGGCACTCCAAAAATTTGTAAGACACATCCCTGATAAACACTCGATGCAAAACTCTTGTGTTCATTGGTGATAGAAACTCGCAACAGACACTCTAACTCACCAAGAGTCATATCAAAATCCCTGCTGAAAGACTGAGATACAAAAGACCGACTCATACCCGAGTCAAAAATCACAAGAGCATGCAAGGAGTGCACTACGAAGGTACCTAACAAAATCATAAACATAATCATACCATAAAATAACTAAAAGAAAAATAATAAATGGAAACATATCGATAATGATGTTTGGTGCCGCCCTGGCCTCCTCTGCAGTGAGCTGGAAAGCAGAACCTTGAGCCCTTGGAGGCTCTGCCCTACCTTGGCGCCCATCTATGATCCCTAAGGTAGCTAGTGTTGGAGCCTGCATCGGCCTCGCAGACAATCCTTGGCATAATGCCCCTCCCTTCCACATTTATGGAATCCAGATGAAGATCGACAAGCACCATCATGAACTTTTACCGCACTTGGCACAAGTGTGCCCCCTCTATCCCCTAGATCTCAAATCATTAGACTTGAATCGCTTCGCCATAGGAAGTGACTGCACAGGAGCCTGCCTTAGCTCCCTCGCCTAGAGCTTTATCTCAATCTTCCGCCTCCTCATCGCCTCCTGAAGCTCAGAGAGGGTACCACAAAGCTAGATGGACATGAACTGATGGATATCATTCTTCATCATGCTCAAGTACCGGGTCATCTAAGCCTGATCAAAAGAAACAACATTTATGCTCAAGTACCTCAATCCCCTATCTCAGATCCAAATACTCCTGACCAACCTCCCCCTCTCTACCAATGGAACATACCTCATGTGCAACATCTCCAAGAAATACTTCCAAGTAACTACAGCTCTCTGGTCAAGAGTGTAAGAGTTGGTCACCAATCTCAACCACTCCTTCGCACCTGACCCGAAAAGGTTTAGGGCGCACTTGATCTATTGGTTTGCAGGGAAAGAAAATGTGAAGAAATACCCTCCACAATAGAAAACCACCTCATCGCCACAATCATATCCAATAGCCTATCAAACTTTGGGGTATTCGTATTGTCTAAGTCCCGATACTAGAAAGCTCTCTCCCCTCGAACACCTGGGGCAGCAACAACCATGGTAGATGCAGCAATAACAGCTTCAAAAAGTGCAACATATCGATCATTGAAAAGCTTAATCATAGCGGTCTTGATAGACCCAAAAAAACTCCAGAATCGAATATGTGACAACAATAGCCACCTTAGCAACAATCATCTCTCAAATCTGATCATCGGTCAATCCTGTCCTGTCCTGGCCACCCTCCCTAGATCCATAACCTAATCCCCTCGTGAAAACCATACTGAAAATAAACCAGAATATTTCATAAAAGCTTCAATTCATACCATAAAAACCAATCAAGACAAACGAAACCCTTCGGGTTTATGACTTCCTTTCTAGGCGAACGGGTCATGTGTTTTCAGTAGTACGATCCCATACTACCTTCCCCTCCTACCCGTATTTGTCTCAAAGATCTTCACAACTGTCGAAAACAGATATAACAACTAGGATACACATACATCCTATCCTCACTTACTATAAAGTGGCTAATCATGCCTCACCTAACCAACTGCTTATAAACCTACTCACCCATAAACTTCCACCAACCCTACAGCCACTCGTGCATGCTAACCATACAAAACACTGGATCCAGTACACAATCAAATACATGATCCTACCCTAATCCCTTAATCATACAAGAACAAGAAATAAGGCTAACTCAAACATTCTCAAGTTATAAAATCTTAGTTATGTAAAAATATGATGCACATACTAAGCAAATACAATAATGATTTTAATTTTATAAAAGAAGTACTCCTAGGCTATCAGGCATCATACACCAGGTAATTATATCATGTAATTCTCGAAGATCCCTAGCCTACTACTAGCATGTTGTTCTTCCATAAACATTATATCCAATAACAATGTGGGTAACTTGGGGTATACTTTCTTGCTCCGACTAATCGTACACATCTCATCCTTCCTTGGTTACTTTTGAAAACCATTTAAAATTTATAGCAGTTCGATAGTTTGAATCTGGACTCATCCAAATGTTCATCCAATTCTCTCAAACCAAGACTCTCATACCAACTTGTAACAATCCAAAACATCATAGAAATTTATATTTTTCAAAAACAACCCACTAAGTGTAAAGTGTTTACAAAAGCATCGTTTCAAAAGTATAATCATAATCAGAGCATCCAAAGATCAAATATCATAAAAAATAGGAAGATGTGCACGACCGCGCCTACACTTTCCCATGATCCTCTAAAGTACCTGAAATAATAAAGTGAAATTGTAAGCCAAAGCTTTGTGTGTTCCCAAAAAGTACGATTACACAACATAACAACCAATAACATTCAAATTTAAGCCTTTAACCTAACCAAAATGCCTCACATTGCATATAGCCTATACCCAAATCAGGTGTTTAGGTCATGCTTCGAGTCCCAACACCTTTACCATACAAGAACAGGAATAGAGGCCCTAACACAACCCTCAAATCGAACCTGATCACATACCCACCATGTGCCACCACTTATGTATAAGGTAACCTAAATATACCTTCTTTTTCAATCCTTTAGTCCAAACTGTCCTCCCATACTTGGATTCAACTACACTATTCCATCCACAAGATTGATGGATTTCCAAATCATCTCGCAAGCTTAGTATCCAAAGTTGTAGACAACATGAGCCTACAAGAACTAGCATTCCATGACTAAACCAATTCCTCACTACCTCGAAACCATGAAAAAAACCCCTACATATGCTACATTCAAACCCGGCATACCCACCTTGTGGATACGTTGAATTCTTTCTAATACCACCAAAGATCAAACCGACTGCTGTTCTCCCTAGCAAAACACTCAATCTTCCTCTAAACATGGCTTATGATATGCAAAATGACATATGAAAATTCTCAAGATAAAACGCCTAGACCATCATGAAAGAAACTCTAATTCCTAGGTGGAGACTTAGATAAACCACACATAGTGTCTCAAACACAAACATACAATCATAAACACAATTAATAAGATCATGATGGAAGTGAATACAACAGATACTCGAGACATCAACAAATGGAAATCGGATCCTCTCGGCCTATGTTGTAATTCTCGACTCCTCACCACAGGAACCTCCATTCTGCCCTTATGACCATCAGTTTTCCTCAAAGTAGATGGAGTAAGTGCCCTCATTGATCCCCTCATCAACTCCGGATAGTCGACATTCTTGTGGCCCACTTGGTTGTAGTGAAAACATAACATACTCATCCCCCTGGGATAATCTCTGTTGCAATGAACAATCTTTCCATACGTGTGGCAACCCATACTCCTAGATTGATGAACTTCAACGTGCAGCTTCATGCACGCGTTGCACTGACCTCGGCATCAATCACTAATCAAAAATATCGGGTCTCTTTATCGAACCCTCAAAACTATAAACCTGATCCAATTTCCTCTTCTTCTCCATATCCAGATCAATCTCTCTTTGGCTCTCCCCGCCATATGATCCAATGTCCTATAATTAGATATGCTCACGAATTGTCTGATGTCACTCCTCAACATATCGTGATATCTTGCCTTCTTCACTTCTTCGTATGCCACATATTGTGGAATCAATAAATACCTCTCATAAAAAATGGAGGGGATCTCTGCCACCATCTCAGTAGTCTAGCAAAGGTCCTAAAACTCCCTCTCCAGTTGCTAGACCTCAATCACAGGTGCGAGCTTCGCTTGAAACTTCATCACAAAATCCTCCTAATTAATCAAATCAACCACCTCGCTTCCCAAAGCATGATCAACCTCCTCCCACTAGTCATGAGTTATGTATTTTAGAAGACAAGATGTAATTCTAACCTTCTACCCTTTAAGGTATCACGTAATATGGAAGGTCTTCGTGACATTCGCTAACCAAAACTCGCTCACAATAGGATACTTCTTCTGAAGAAATCTGGAGCCCCACATGCTTAAAACTCTTAGAAAGTCAAAGAGAAAGCTCCCACTATCACCATAATCTCAAAATGAAAATCGCCCAAGTGCTCATCTAGGATCTCCATGATACCCTCCTTGATCGTATTGAAGATCACCAGAATCTACTCAAGAATGCTACGAGTAATCTCTAACAAAATGAACTCTCACATCTGATCATCCATCAACTTAGTACTAGCACCTTAGCCCAAACCAGAGCTTGAACCTCCTCCACGTGTGCTCATCACCATTCTAAAAAGCAACCATACAATAATCAGAACATGCTCAAAGAATACTCGTCCCTCAAGCTTCCTAGATTCTCGATGACTCTCCTCGAGTCTAGTATGGACCCTATGCTTTTAGTAGTACGAGCCTAATACTACCTTCCACACATATCCATAATTTCCTTAAGAATCATCCTAAATCCTCCAAGTCACCTTCTCAATTTGATACTCCAAATACCCGTTAAACATCGCAATTAACCAACTAAAGCACTTCCTACGCTTTCCTAGGTTCCTGGCCTCACCCTGCCATTAGCTGCTAA
This sequence comes from Lactuca saligna, assembly GCF_052625555.1. NCBI lineage: Eukaryota > Viridiplantae > Streptophyta > Magnoliopsida > Asterales > Asteraceae > Lactuca > Lactuca saligna. The sequence continues at coordinate 51,069,650 of NC_136417.1, forward strand.
TGAACTCCCACTAATGATAGCTACTTCATGAATAAAATTGCATGCAAAAAAGCTTAAATAATCTTTCGAGTAAAAGACTCTACCCTACAACAATTAGACTCAAACAAGAATTGCACAATAGAACTAGATCTATCACTCTGAGAATATCCAGCCTTTACAACATGTGACTTAACATATTCACTTAATAGTTAACTCACATCACTAAGGGTTCCACAAATCAGAAACCAAGCATTATTCAGACATTGGAAATCTAACCACGTAACAACTAATCAAGCCATTAAATCCAATCATCTAAAATCCTTACTAGCATGAAATTCTAAAGCTCAAACAATAAGAATACAAAGGTATCTCTCCTAACATCAAATCCTTGGAAGATCCTTAGCCCTAATCTAGCATGAAATTATCATAACACATAACATAACAAACATGTATAGGTATTCTGGGAATCACTTACTTGAGCTCGGCTGATTGCACGCATCACACCCCTTATTTTACAAAATCTTTTGTTTAGGAATTTGTTTTCTTTTAAAGGATTACCAACTCCTCAGTTTGAGTTCAATCATACCCAAAAGTTTACCCGAATCTCTCAAACCAATTCTCTAATACCAACTTGTAACGTCTCGAAAATTATAAGGTAAAAATTTTATTTTTAATTCAACTTACAAATACCATTATTTCATATCAACCATTCAAAAGCACATCAAGGTGAAAATAGTTATCAGAGTACAATTCTAAAATCATAAAATACGAAAAAAAATAGGTGGATGTGTGCAATCAAGCCAGGCCTACCCTTTCGAATTGTAAGTACCTCAAACCATAAATATAAACCTTAAGTAGAAATATTAGTGAGTTTCCCCAAAATAATGTGTACCACACATATAATAGAGAATGCTATGCGTCATCCATAGTCTTATAATTGCCATTATGCCATGAGTCGTCTCATGGTCTTTACTTTCCAGGTCGGGGGCCAAACCCTGAGTCTCACAAACAAGTACCAAGAGCCACCTCCTGGTCTTCAATGAAGCATCACAAAGATAACTACCATACTACAAATAACTATCAAATTCCAAACCCTGGTCTTGCATACAATTTATCGGTAGTCATATCCAGGTCTTTCATACAATTTCCAGGTGTCACCACCTAGTGTCTCTACCAAACATAATTCTATGGGTTGACATTGGTGCCTTCGACCCCCTTAGTATAGTGAGGAGACTCTCCTCAATACGAATTAACCTAAACACACGCGCTGTTGCTATCGGGTTCCTCACACTAAAGACGGCTAAATCATCTCAAAATAATTAAGGAAAGTTGCAAAATTGAAGGTCCAATTCATATTCTATCCTTCAAATGGGTAAAAGACCATTTTACCCTACACATATCTTACCCAGAAACTCATGGCATGGTACAACTTCCAAAATACCCAAGGCCCAAAAGGTTGAAAAGAGAGTTTTATTAGTACGTCCTGCGTACCGAATTTGTATGACCTACGTACTACATGTTGATGCCTAGCGTACAACTTTTCATAACATGATATAGGTAAAAAATGCATTACGCTGAGCGTACACATATGTACACCTAGCTTACTCCCTAGGTAACAAAATCCCACTTTAAGCACTTAATTGTTAAGACCAAAACGTCCTAACTCGGATCTAACTTCTAACGGATGTCTTAAGTCATAAGGCTCCTGACTTTATAATTTTGCATGGCTTAATGGGGTCCAAACTAAAATCTGAGCTTCATAACATCATCAAAAGGTCACTAGCTCTTGCATGAAAGGAATGAAAGGTGTAACACCCCCCCTCTGGCACGTATCACAATATTGTCCGCTTTGGGCCACTCGGTACGAGGACTTCCCAGGGGGTCACCCATCCCGGTACTACTCCCGCCCGAGCACGCTTAACTGCAGAGTTCTTATGGGATCTGCTGCCCTCACGGCTTTAAAACGCGTTGTGTTAGGGAAGGTATCCACACCCCTTATAAGGAATGCTTAGTTCTCCTTCCCAGCCGATGTGGGATCAGATCTAAACCACTTTCACCCCCCATTATAGGGTTCGACGTCCCTGTCGAACACATCGACCCGTGCCCTAGCTCTGATACCATTTGTAACATCCCCCTCTGGCACGTATCACAATATTGTCCGCTTTGGGCCACTCGGCACGAGGACTTCCCAGGGGGTCACCCATCCCGGTACTACTCCCGCCCGAGCACGCTTAACTGCAGAGTTCTTATGGGATCTGCTGCCCAGAGGGTCACCCATCCCGGTACTACTCCCGCCCGAGCACGCTTAACTGCAGAGTTCTTATGGGATCTGCTGCCCTCACGGCTTTAAAACGCGTTGTGACAAGGAAGGTATCCACACCCTTATAAGTAGATGTTTCGTTCTCCTTCCAAGTCGATGTAGGATCAGGTGCAACCCACCTTCACCCTCACCTGATCCTACATCGGCTTGGAAGGAGAACAAAACATCTCCTTATAAGGGGTGTGGATACCTTCCTTGTCACAACGCGTGTTAAAGCCGTGAGGGCAGCAGATCCCATAAGAACTCTGCAGTTAAGCGTGCTCGGGCGGTACATCGACTTGGAAGGAGAACGAAACATCTACTTATAAGGGTGTGGATACCTTCCTTGACACAACGCGTTTTAAAGCCGTGAGGGCAGCAGATCCCATAAGAACTCTGCAGTTAAGCGTGCTCGGGCGGGAGTAGTACCGGGATGGGTGACCCCCTGGGAAGTCCTCGTGTCGAGTGGCCCAAAGCGGACAATATTGTGATACGTGCCAGAGGGGGATGTTACAAATGGTATCAGAGCTAGGGCACGGGTCGATGTGTTCGATAGGGACGTCGAACCCTATAATGGGGGGTGAAGGTGGGTTGCACCTGATCCTACATCGGCTTGGAAGGAGAACAAAACATCTCCTTATAAGGGGTGTGGATACCTTCCTTGACACAACGCGTTTTAAAGCCGTGAGGGCAGCAGATCCCATAAGAACTCTGCAGTTAAGCGTGCTCGGGCGGGAGTAGTACCGGGATGGGTGACCCCCTGGGAAGTCCTCGTGCCGAGTGGCCCAAAGCGGACAATATTGTGATACGTGCCAGAGGGGGATGTTACAAATGGTATCAGAGCCAGGGCACGGGTCGATGTGTTCGACGGGGACGTCGAACCCTATAATGGGGGGTGAAGGTGGGTTGCACCTGATCCTACATCGGCTTGGAAGGAGAACAAAACATCTCCTTATAAGGGGTGTGGATACCTTCCTTAACACAACGCGTTTTAAAGCCGTGAGGGCAGCAGATCCCATAAGAACTCTGCAGTTAAGCGTGCTCGGGCGGGAGTAGTACCGGGATGGGTGACCCCCTGGGAAGTCCTCGTGCCGAGTGGCCCAAAGCGGACAATATTGTGATACGTGCTAGAGGGGGGTGTTACAAATGGTATCAGAGCCAGGGCACGGGTCGATGTGTTCGACGGGGACGTCGAACCCTATAATGGGGGGTGAAGGTGGGTTGCACCTGATCCTACATCGGCTTGGAAGGAGAACAAAACATCTCCTTATAAGGGGTGTGGATACCTTCCTTGACACAACGCGTTTTAAAGCCGTGAGGGCAGCAGATCCCATAAGAACTCTGCAGTTAAGCGTGCTCGGGCGGGAGTAGTACCGGGATGGGTGACCCCCTGGGAAGTCCTCGTGCCGAGTGGCCCAAAGCGGACAATATTGTGATACGTGCCAGAGGGGGATGTTACAAATGGTATCAGAGCCAGGGCACGGGTCGATGTGTTCGACGGGGACGTCGAACCCTATAATGGGCGGTGATGGTGGGTTGCACCTGATCCTACATCGGCTTGGAAGGAGAACAAAACATCTCCTTATAAGGGGTGTGGATACCTTCCTTGACACAACGCGTTTTAAAGCCGTGAGGGCAGCAGATCCCATAAGAACTCTGCAGTAAAGCGTGCTCGGGCGGGAGTAGTACCGGGATGGGTGACCCCCTGGGAAGTCCTCGTGCCGAGTGGCCCAAAGCGGACAATATTGTGATACGTGCCAGAGGGGGATGTTACAAATGGTATCAGAGCTAGGGCACGGGTCGATGTGTTCGACAGGGACGTCGAACCCTATAATGGGGGGTGAAGGTGGGTTGCACCTGATCCCACATCGGCTGGGAAGGAGAACTAAGCATTCCTTATAAGGGGTGTGGATACCTTCCCTATCACAACGCGTTTTAAAGCCGTGAGGGCAGCAGATCCCATAAGAACTCTGCAGTTAAGCGTGCTCGGGCGGGAGTAGTACCGGGATGGGTGACCCCCTGGGAAGTCCTCGTGCCGAGTGGCCCAAAGCGGACAATATTGTGATACGTGCCAGAGGGGTGTTACAAAAGGATAAGACTCCTCAACATCCAATTTTTAATAACCTCGGCAATGACCATGTATGAAGCTCAAAGGTTCTGTAGTAAGTACTCCTACTCAGAAAAATCACAATTAAATGACCAAAACATTAGAAATCACCACCAGCAAGCTAGATCTACATGAGGAAGCCATCAAGATTAAAACCTTATACCTCCCGAAGCTAGATGAAGATGAACAAGGCTTAGATCTCCAAGTTCTAAGACAACCAACACTTCTCTAAGGAGTTCTTCTTCTTCCAAGGACACCAAAGATCCACCAAAATCACTCTAATGCTCAAAATCTATCCAAATGGGTGGCTAGGTTTTCGAATCTAGGGTTAGAGGGGATGGAGGCTGAAGATAAGGTGGTTTGGAAATGAGTTAAGGCCTTTAAATAGGGTCCAAGTCCCTAAATTCGGGTTTGCATCTGACAAGAGTACGCCCAACGTACTCCAGCTACGCCTAACATACTCAATGGCACTACATGATCTTCCTAGCCCAGTATGCCCATCATACGCCCTGTATGACTAGCGTACTCGGCTTAGCCTAGATCCTTATAACCTTAAATGGTCATAACTTCATCATTCTAACTACGTTTTCGATGATCCTTATAACCACAAAAATGTAATAAGGGGCTCTACAACCCTATCTAATTACATTGAACTTAGAACACCTTGAACTAAAATCCTTAATTCATGAAGGGCTCGAACCATCACTTTTACCATTATACATTGGGATCCAAAGCATAAACCAAACTCTTGGATCATATAATCTACATTACCCACATCCAAATTAGCCTAAACATATTTGTCCCCCCAAACACCAACACCTTATGATACTTAATCTTCGAGTCACAGCCCTGAATCATGAAATGACTCGAAACTGGGTGTTACAAAACTAGTTAAAAAGTCAACGGTCAATTTTCTTCAAAGTCAACATCATGTTGTGGCCCTTCTTGGCCACGTCATGGAAACACAAGGTTAAACAGTCAACATGCAAGAAATCTCCATGTCGTGGCCATCCTTACCCACGCCGTAGCAATGTCAGAACAAGAAAGTCGCGACTTTAGATTTTTCCATGTTGTGGCTAGTCTTGGCCACGCCGTGGCCACTAGCAAAATGTCATTTCTCTCATTAAGAGATTAATCCTTTTGGATCAAAGCTCATACCTCCTGATCTACTCTTCCATGCTGACTTAATTGATTAAGTTTCTAACTTTATCCATTAGGGCTCCATTCTAAGTCTAGATCTAACATTCAAAGTCCACTAAGTCTGTAATGAGGATGTAACTTGAACATAGACATGAAATACAGCAAGTATGCTCCTTTTTCTCAATCAAAATAAGTCTAAACACCTAGGAAATCCACCAAAAGTTCTAGAGTTCATCAGACTCTAAGAAATCCAAGAAAGGGACAAAAACCACCTAAATATGACCTAGGATTTGAATATAGAAGAAAAGGTGTCAATGTATGAACTTTATACCTTCAATAACTCAAAAAACTCAATAACTTAGAAAACTAAAGAGAATGTTGGATCCAAAATTGCTTCTTGTTACTTTGCTCCCTTATGAACTTCCCTCTTCCAAAGCTCTACCAAAAACCCAAGAACAAGGCTTAAATCAAGGAAATATACTCTCAAGCATGCATGAAGGCTAAGGTTTTGAGATGGGGAGGTGGAGACTGAAGAAGAAAACCTAGAAAAAGAGTTAAAGTGTTTATGTATGAGGGAAACCCTAAAAATCCTAGATTTGAGCTTCAGTAGATACCACAGTGTGGCCAATTTTATGTGTCGGCGTGATATCTCTAAAACACATGTTTCATTAAATATCACTTCATTTCATGGGCATCCATTCCCCACCTCATGGCAGAGGGTTTTCTCCAAGAACCTTATTTTAATTCCTTAAGTATTGGTCACCCTTCTTTGGGAAACGGGTGTTACATGTAACCTACGGTTTCAATACCAAATCCCTTCCTATACAAATGTAACTAGTAATAGAATCACTAAAATATGCAATTTGAATACGCAGTACTAATATGCATAATAATGAAAAGATATATAATAAAGATCATATCATAATTTCACCATAAGGGGGCAAAACTAATCAAGCTCGCCATGACGGGTAAATATTAAAGAAGTAAAATTTATACCATAGCAAAAAAGATCAAATGACATTGCACTACACAAAATAGCTAAAATTCGAGAGTATATACAATTTTAGAAAATGTATGATAATGCTTTATACAGATCCCCCTCCACCATTTACTGATCCATTACCTCCGTTTGTTAGTAGAGATCCATTCATAAACAAATATCCTTTACAATAAACTTAACATGTCTACTACCACTCCCTCCAAGATTATGTTCATCTGATGTCCCACCACCCTTCCTTCCATAACTCCATAGATAAGGCAACGTAGGCCAAGCATAAAGATCATTACCTTAATAGCTTGTTTCATTATTACTTGAACAAGAAGTCCCTTTCCAACCATGCCCTTCACCAGCACCATCATACCCAACCTAAGCAATCACCATCACTAGTACCTAATCTGACTTGCATCTTTATATTGTCAATCTAGTTAGATCTTTATCTTGAGCAAATAACAATACCTTAATCTCAAAAAACTCACAGTTAATTTCTGTGTTTGTTGGGTGTCTTTTTACCCTCTTCCTCTATTGTGATGAACCCATAAGAGAATGTCTATACATCCCTGCACGTCGAGTAGATATAGAGCCTTTAACAAGTATAAACCAAATAGAAACTAAGAGTATTGCTCATGTTAATTAGATCGATTTGAGGGTGGATAAGAGTAAAAAATAAAAAAAGGAAATATTTAAAAAAAAAAATAGTTCCTACGATATTAAATGTATGGAGTAATGGTTTTCAAGTGCCCAAGGTTAGAAAAAGAACAAGTGAAACTAGAAAAAAGTATATGAAAGTAAATCGAATCATAGAACATCAACATAAGACAACATAACCTATACACAACAAAATTCTAACTACGCTGCAGAATGCAAGGAAAGCGGAGATCGAAAACTAAGATAGTAACAACTAAAAATCAAAAAGAAGCATTAGATTAGTTACTTACAATTACTAAAACAATGTATTTTTTATCTGTTATGAGGAACCAAACAATTGAGTAAGGCTGTTATTTCTTCGCTACATAATAAATAACATTACAAACAACATTAAAGTGAAGCTTATTTCAAAGAATTCGATGTGTAAAAACAATGATTAAATTATTACAAGTGTTGCTATATAACTTCATCAATGACCGAGTGAGCTTCACCTTTAGGTTTTTTTTAATCTGCATCCGACTTGTTTAACCCAATTTTGCTTTTAAAAACAAAGAAAATATAATAATTAACAACATTTCAATTAAGAAATTTTTTTTAACCTAAAGAGGGTAATAGTAATATCAAATGTACGACTACTCTATGTCAAAATCAATGTATGGTATGTTTCTTTTTGACTTAATAGACTTAATGGGTTAGATGCCCTTGTGCTTTTTTCCTTTTTAACATTAAGCCATGTATGGGTAAAGTGACTGAATGGGTTATGATTTGTGTACGTATAAAGTGTTGTATACATAAGACATTTCTCTTTTATCAAATGTTAACCCAATGAGGGATAATACTAATATCATATGTGCGACTACTCTTTGTCTAAATCAATCTATGTTATGTTTCTTTTTGACTTAATAGACTTAATGGGAATAATACATTAGATGTCCTTTGTTTTTTTTCCTTTTTAGCATTAAGCCATATATGGGTAAACTGGTTGAATGAGTTATGATTTGCGTATAGATAAACTGTTGTGTTCATAAGGCATGTTCCTTTTATATACCGAAGAAACTACATGAATGGTACTAAAAGACCATTTTTCTCTTCCATCCCTAAAAAAAATTCATCAAATTTTACTGTGAGAGCAGTTGAGAGGGGAAAAAAAGGAAATTATGTGAGTGGTTAGTGTCTAAATAGATCAAACAACCCACTATTAATGTCTTTTTTTGAATTAATGCTTTCATTAGACAAGAAAGAAAGGAGGTTTACTTATAAGTAATTGGCACCACAAATATAGTTATAGTTAGTTGCTTTTTCAAGTAAGAAAGTAGTGCTTCCAACACTATGTCATACTATCTAGGACCTATATAACATGTTATCTAAGAATAAGTCAACACTATCATCATGATCAAACTTGAGAAACGGGTTAAAAGTTGATGGATTGAGTATTAATGATATGGAATTTCATCCTAATATCATGAAACTCAACATCACCATCCTTAATTTGTTTAAAAAGAGACCAGTGTACTAATTCCTTGGTCACAAAGTAGAAAACCATGTTGTAGTTTGTGGAACCATGTACCTTCAACAGTAGAGTAGACTATTATGTGTTCCTTACGTAATGCATAATATTACAGACAACATGATAGCTTGATACTCTAAATAACTTACTTGGAGATTGAACACCATGGAAAACGCCCTTTTTTAGCAGCAACCTATACATCAATAAGTATATAAAGATGTATGAATAAAGAACTTGTAGAATTAATGACTTCACGAATTAAAAGTACTTATGTTGCACAACTTGGTCATCAAGTAATATGGTTCAATACCCATATTCAATTTATAACCTCAAAATTCATTTCTAATTCCATATTCGCTACCGCTAAGCATAAATTTTCAATTATCAGAAAGAGAAAGTCCAAAACCAAATAGAAACTGGTGAAAAATTGATGGAATTAGATAAAAACAGGAACAAAAACTAAAGAAAATATGAATATGAATTTCCTTTTCACAGGAAAATAGATCTTGGTAGGCTATAATGGTGGTCCATTTTCTTCACTTACAAATCAAGCTTGGTGGGTGGAAATGGTGATCCGTTGATATATATATATATATATATATATATATATATATATATATATATATAGAGAGAGAGAGAGAGAGAGAGAAAGAGAGAGAGAGAGAGAGAGAGAGAGAGAGAGAGATGTCTACATACATTCGATGCTTTCACCACCATCTTTGTTTCTCTTAACCGTCGCTACTACCAAATGTTTCACCCTTATTTTTTATCATCTATCTAATGGTTTTTGGAATAGGAGGTGGGGTGTAAGGGAGATGGAGTAAGATGGAAGGACAATGCCAAAAGGATGCAATGGCATATAGGTTAAAAGGAGTCGACGACTATTGTTAGAGGTAGCGAAGATGGTCGGATGGTGAGGGTGTGATGGAGATGGAAACGAGTTAGGTGAAGGTTGAGAGAACGAGCATGGGGATATGATAATTTTGGTTAGGGTTTATTTTTTTTTTCCTTTTTTCTTTTTCATTTATTTTACTCTAAAATAAAAAAATGACATTAGAAGATGACATACATATTTTGATGGTATATTCCATGTTTTATTTTTTCGATCATGACACTAGAACATGACATAGAAAGATGCATGTCATAAATTATTCATTTTTCATAAAAGCGTGACATTTATTTTACAACACATGTTTTGGGTATTATAAAACCATTATGTTTCATAGTTTCAATGTCACTAAAGGTCTATTTTATATTAGTGAGTGACTCTTTGGAAGTAATCAATTTAATGGTTTATTAACCATCAACAGCTACTTCACACACCTCTTTCTTAGTTGTTTGCACTACTACAAAAATAGCTTTTTACGACGCGCAATGTGTGTCATAAAATGCTCAGACGACATGCAAATATGTGTCAAGGAAGGCCCTGTCATAGTGAAAAACAGCACATTTTCGCACGTCATCTATTTACGACACACATCTACGACGCGCAGTTATGACACACATTTACGACTTTCCTTTATGAAACGCAATGCCTATCAAGGAAGCCCCTATCATAAAGGAAGACGACGCGCACTTGTGTGTCATAACCTTACGACACGTGCGTTTATGACACGCAATGCGTATCAAGGAAGCCCCTGTCATAAAGGAAGACGACATGTTATTGCATGTCGTAACATTACGACCTGCATTTACGACTCCCAATGTGTATCATTAAATCTACTGTCATAAACAAAGATGAAACACATTTGCATGTCATAAACTCCCGCTGCGAGTGGTGATACACCTTTACGACGTGCATTTACAATACGCATTTACGACGTGAATACACATAATAAAATATATATACCAAAACATTCAATTTCATCTAAACGTCAAACAAGTTACCTAACATTACATGTCAAGTTACCTAACATTACATGCCAAACAACACTACATGTCAAGTTACCTAAGTAACATTTCACAAAGTTAACAAAAACATGTACACCAAATGTCAAAAGACCTTACCTAGCATTACACCACATGTCAAAAGACCATACCTAGCATTACACCACATGTCAAAAGACCATACCTAGCATTTCATTATTAACCAAAATATTGTTTTACGGATATAAAATATCACCGATAAATGAAGCCTTTAACAAACTCCGACCATTCTTCACGTATTTTGTCGACATCATCAGTTCTGTACTCAACTTTGCCACCCCATACCTGAGAAAAAATTTAAATATTGTTTCTGTTATAAAGATAATAGAAATCATCATCATGGAATGATCCTACATGGGTTGATAATCATGAAAAAACAAAGTCATGGAATGGTCCATTATAGGATGATCTAGGATTAAACAAAAAAGGTTGTAAGAAAAATGATTACTTTTTGCCTAAACACCATAATATTGCCAATGATTCTCATATAAATAATGAGAATATAGTTTCTCAAGAAGAACCCAACCAACAAATTCTTACATCTGGAGAAGAACAAGTTGAAAATGGGAAGAGTCCAAAACAGAAACATGAAGTAATTGGAAATCTAGCTGAAAATGACCAGCAAGCACAAGAACTTATCAACAATGAAAGAGTCGAATAGGGTAGTATTGGAAATGATGAAAACCCTCCGGCCCATAAGAACATGACATGGCATGATGATGACTTAAAAGTATCAGATTTGTCTAAAAATAACAAGTCATCATGAATGTGGCAATTCTTTATTATTTTATAATCAGATGTTTCTTTGTGGTAATGGGGGCTGTTTATTATTTTGACTTAATGGGATTAATAATTTAAGCACTTGATTTCGACATAATGATGTCATAGGTTAACCTAAAAAAAACATCGCTTGTTGTGTTTTTTAATCCAAACTAATGTTAAAAATGTTGAATATTGTTATTTTTTTAATGCAAGGATAAAATGGTCATTTTACGTATATGGCACATTATACATACTGACATTATTAGTCATTCAGCACAATATCTATTCAAACATTATACTAAACTAAGCAGATAAAATCTATAATGAAAGCTATGCCGATGATTTTTTTTATTTGTTTTTGTTTCAAGGCATCCTCTTGATAGAATATAGTTTATATAAATCACATTAGTTATATTACAAGATTTTTTTTAACTAACATTGATTGTACGTATTAGCTTCTAAAAAGACATAATTGACACTCCTAATTGATTTTCTTCAGGTACTTGATTTTCTCAATTTTTTTTTTTTTTTAAAAAAAAAGCCTCAAACGACTTTAGTTAGATAATGTTGTGTATGTTAAGTTATTGACTTGCTTTGATGAAAAGACATGTAGGTAAGGTAGAAATGATGAACAAAAAGTAGACCAAATGTTCGGAAGATAAAAGAAGGGGATAAAAACATTACATACAACTTGAGAAGCTTAAGATTTTACCTTGTGTTCAACTTGAGAAGCTTCAGCAGGTGAGAAACCCTTGAATGTGTTCAACTTAGCATCAGATTCATGGCTACCAGGCGCTTCTTCCCCTTGTGTCGACTTGCTTCTACTCTTTCTCTTCTGTTATGGTTCTCTGGCCAACTGGGGAAGTTCACATTGGCTTAATCGAACCTAGGGCACGTAAGGTAGAAATGATGAACAAAAAACAGATCAAGTGTTCGCAAGATGAAAGAAGGGGATAAAAACATTACATACAACTTGAGCGGTCTCCAACGATGTCAGGTGAACCCAAGGTTTTTGGCGAGGCGAAGTCAGCCGGAGGAGAAGTAACCTAACTTCATTGGAGGAGACGTTATCTGCAAGGCGAGGAGAGGCGAGGTCACAGAGTCGACGATCGATTATAAAGAGTGTAGTGACTAATGATCAGTGAGTTCTTTTATTTTTGTTTGAAAAGCCCTAGGATATTTTAGTAGTATCTCGATTTTTGTCACAAGAGATGCGTGCGTTTCATTAAAATTAAAAGGCGACGGTTATAGAGGACGCAGGTTTAAGATAAAGCGTCATCCATGTTTTTAATTTTTTTTTCTTGAGACACTAAATCCTTAAATTTTTTAATGAGATGACACCATTTTAAGGTCACCCTCTTTCGCACAACATAAATCAATGAGTGTTGTGGTTTGCACGTCGTAAAAGGGTCTTTTGTAGCAGTGTTAAAAATCTTCAAATTCTTTAGACGGTGTGTTGAATTAGAAATGGTCCTTGCCTCCTTGGTGATTCTAGTATGTTGCTTCAACTTCATAAGTATTGGCATCCAAGTCATTAGCATCAGCGTATTTATGTTTCTATAAGAACATGTCTTTGATGTCTTATCAGCAGCCGATACTAGCTACCGATAATTAGTAGATTAAACTTAGTGAAATGTGCTAAATGTCTATAATGGTTTGGTCTGTCAGCAAATCTATAGAGTGTTAAACCCAACACATAATTCAATATAGCCAATCATTATCTATAATTGTGCACTCACAGATACAATACATGTGTTTATAAATCGATCGTTTGGATAAACTTAATTTATACACATTTAGATCACTTTTTATGTAAAAAAATACATAACATTAGATTTCCCCTTTTTTCATGAAAACAAAAGTTTATCGTATGAGTGTTTGAAATAGAAACTTTATAATATGACTTGATGGTAGCTAGTAACCAGATATCACAATTTTGTATATTAATAAAAAATCATATGAATATTTTGAAATGACTGATAATTCATAATAGAGACACAAACAGTATAAGACTCTACAGATTTTGACTGATATTCTGTTCTTCAAAACTACACAAGTTAAACATCTGCTGAACATGACAGATCAAATAGCTACCTTTATTATTTTCTATCAATAGTCGTATTCTTCGTTTATTTATGCAAATCTATTAACATCCAAAAACAGAATGACAAATGCAACTAAAAGGGACCAAGGGCAGAGACTAAAAGCCTCACAATGGTATATATGGAATTAGATTCAAAGTTTGATGCGTTTCCAATTTACAAACACTTGTAAATTCTAGATTTGACACAACCTTATAGGCCAACCATTGATCAAGAATGTCTGAAAATATCAATGACTATATACGAAATTCTTGAGTATGATATACAACAAAAGGTCAAGAGGTTAGAAACGAGTTATCTGGTTGTGGATTTGAGTCATAAAATCTATTCTTGTAGAATATAAAGAAAATGTTGCATGCAAAGACTCCTTAAACAAATCTTTATTTTATATCACTACAACATCATTTTTGTTGTGATGAGAATAAAAAAGGACCCTGTTTTAGTGACATGGCTTAAACTATATCTATTTGCAAAATGGTTTGACACTAGTGGATGAAAAAAATAACTCACATTATATTCTATGATGGTCTTGATGATATGGTATGCATGTTACGCCATGTTCACGTTCTTAATGATACCCTTGTGAGAATAGAGCATTACTCCTAAATAATATGCCTTGATATATTAAAACATTTACTGATGTAGATGTTGATATGGGATGCACATATATCATTGAATGTTAGGCATCGAAACTCTTGCAATGGAAGCATCTTCATCAATCGTTTTCGAGCTTTTTTTTGGCACAAGAAAAATGGATGCATACTCAGAATTGTTATATGCTATCTCATATGTAAGGCTATTAGGGTTGCTACTGTGGCCTTTTGAGGATTCTCTCTAGGTCCTTAGAGGATCAAATTCCCAAAGCACATGTTGCATTCACCATTCTAGTTGTTGGTGGCTTTAAGTATAATAAATCTATATCTTATTGGTAACACCTTAATAAAATAAAATGTGCCATTGATCTACTAATATATTCATATTGATATATTCTCTAATGTACGCTGGAGTCTTAACCATTTTGACAACTCAGTTGAAATTTATTTTATTAAATCACAAGATATCATTGTTCTTATTTATTATTTTGGAATATATTACTTGTCACGTCCTATGAAAATTACAATAGAAAACCACATGCATATGATTGTTTAGAACAAAAACCATAAAATTGTCGTGGAAGCATGGGAGATTGAAGATTTTAAAATTTTAACGGCACCCACCGATCACCTAACCGGAACCGCCCTTCGAGGCTAAAGCATTAACTGATAAAATAGAAAGAAAAAAAAAATGTGATTGAGTCGGTTTTTATTATTAGTATTAAGTATTTTTTTTATTATTAATTTTTTTGAAAAATATAAAAATCGGTGACAGGTGAAAAAAGATGGGTATAACATTGGAAGATTGAGTGAAAGATGGAAGAACGGAATGAAATAAGTATAACGGATAGCCTAGAAGGCTTTAATTTTATATGATTCATAATTGAGGCATTAGGGTCAAACACTAGAGTTATATTAATTCAACCTTTGGTAGCATCAAATCATCACCAATGCAATACAACTTTCCAAAAAGCATAACAGTTTAAAGTATAACAAGACCATAAACAATCAGTATGATGAAAAGGACATAACAACTCTGTTAGTGTGTATCATCACAGCCATATATTTCAATTACTATTATTTTCCCACCATTGATACCATAAAACAGGGATCATATCTTCATTATAGAAAATCATCTTAGAGGTTGTAAGAATTTTGAATACATTTGGTGACAATTCTACACACTTAATGTTTTAAATTATTATTCGTTTGCCGAGTAATATGTAAAATATTCTTAGTGATTAGGGTTTAGGCCCAAACCCTTTAGGGATTAGATTAGGTCTCTTATGTAATCATATTTATATGAGATTTAACCTCACTATTTATGAATGGAACGATCTAGTATCTTACATGGTATGAGAACTCCAATTAAAACCTTACTTCTGATCACAACCCGTAGCTGCCGCCCTCCACCTCTGACGAACTTCTCTAACACTCCATTCTCGAGTTCAACTTAACGAGAGAAAGGAAAGGAAATTGGTAGAAATGAAAAGAAAAATAAAAGAAATTGGTGTTCTTAAGTTTCATTAAAGGAGGGAAGTGGAAGGAAGTAGAGGGAAATGAGATGATCACTTTCCCTCCTAACTTTCCTCCTGATTTGGAAGGATATGGAAAGAAATAACAAAATTATTCATTTTCCTTCCACTTCTCTCCAACTCGGGAACACAAAAGAAAATTTTATTTTCCTTTCATGTATTTTTTTTCTCTCGTGACTTTGTTTTCTCTTCTCTTCTTTTCTTTTGTTAAACTCGAGAATGAGGCGTAATAATCATCGGAGGTGTCATTAGTATGTTCCTTATTTTTTTGTTTCTTCTCTTCTCCGCCTAAATAATAAAACAGTCGGATGACACCAAACCAAAGCCCTTTCATCGGCTTCTTCTACTGCCTCGTCTACTTCTGCTTCCTTACCTTCTGCCTCCTCCTCGGCTGGCTACTTCTTCGGATGTCTTTTCTGATTCAGCCCCTTCGGATGTTGCGGCTACCTCTCTCCGATGGCATTTTCTCAGGAAACCTCTTATTTGTAGTCGTTTCTTTCTCTATCAACATTCTAGTCGCATATCTCGCCGGAATTGGCTCCGCCCGCCGCAGCTCGAGCCCTCTTTCTTTCTTGTTGCCTTTCTCTGGACCCCTTGCCACCGATTGCATGATCGTTATCGTCGTCGCCGCTCCCCTCTTCTTATACAAAGGAACTGCTGTTGGCCGTCATTTCTCACTCTTTCTCCGACAAGTAGTTGTTAGATGTCATAGTTAGAGCTCTGCCACCGCCGTTGCCGATGTCTTCATTTATGTTATGTTTTATGTTTTCATTTTTCCAGTTTAATCGTCCCCTCCCGACCAAACTGCGGGGGGTGTTAGTGATTAGGGTTTAGGCTCAAGCTCTACACTTTAAAGGGCTTGAGCCTAAACTCTAATCACTAACAAATATAACCCAAATACATTTATTTTTCAATAACAATATATTCAAATACGAAAATAATCACCCAGAATTATGGAAAGTTGATGGCTTCTTATTGCAATTCAAGTTGCATATTTAGGCCTATCTTATATCCAATTGTTTCTTCATCCCTTTAGTAGAAAGGCAGTACATGATTCCTTTGCAACAAAAGACCACCACTCCACATCTAAACTCTTTTTGGCTCATAAACATTACACCCCCAAGACAAACAAATCTTGCCATTTATTTCTTTTCAAAAGATTCTAAAATCATTTTATATGAAGAAAAAAGGTGAATTAATTGTTCAGGCCAAACGAACTGACTTGGGTTCTTGAAACTAGACAAAGAGCAATCTGACACATATTAACTTTGAAGGACTAACCACCATTTATGACTTATACACATAGATTGATGTAAGTCCATCTTTGTTTGTGACATTTCTCAAAGACTTAAATACCCTTTGTAGGGGTAAATGGGTAACTTCTTGTACTAGCGATTTTCACGGGATGTCGTGGCATGGAAACAGTAGCATTTTCCATGGGACGGATGGAGCACAATGTAACCAAAAATAGTAAAAGAGTATGAAGGGAGTGGGTAGGAACCCATTTTTTGTGGCCTTGAGTAGAAAGGAATAAGACCCAAATATTCTTGACTTGAGAATATGACCTATTGGCTTTAATTAAAAAATATTCCAAGATTCTATTCCAATGGAATCACTCTTTCTATTCTTCTTTTCCCCCTTTTTCCATTGAGAATTACATTCCAATGTCATTTCTGTTTTCTCTACCATCCGCTGCCAGGCACGTGCATGCAGTCACCACCAATAAGGTTTTAGCAGGTGTCTCCAAGTTTATAAAGTCCAAGGAGAATGTGATACTTAACTATGATACGTTGATATGTTCCTTTACGCGAGCTTCACCTTGTTTTCAAAAGATAACTTAAAGAGACTATATTACCATGAGAGCCTTAAAAAAGGAAATACAAGTACAAAAAGAGAACAAGTACCCATGTTCAAGATTCCAAAGTTGCACAGAATATATACACAGGAATAAAGAAACAACAGCTTCTTAACTAATTACTGTTCTAATAAATAAACAATGGCAAAATTCTGTTGAGACATTATTTTACACATTTCAATAATGTTATCTTTAATCATGTCAGCATGATGACATGCTTACTATATATATATATATATATATATATATATATATATATATATATATATATATAGAGAGAGAGAGAGAGAGAGAGAGAGAGAGAGATGCAAGTGAGCCCTTTAAATGCAAAATTATGGAAAAGTGAAGTTTTTTTAAGTTCTTTGTAATTTGTAGGAACCATTACTAGAAATATAGTCATTGGGTCTTGGAGAGAATGACATGAAGTGAAAGTTGTGCCAAAAGATAAGAAATATTGTTGGTGTATAAATGTATTCTGAATCCGATATTAAAACAGTTTGCATACCAATAGGTATATGATATGACCTTAAATCTTAAATCTTAATCATGCTGCCAATGATGGACAGAAACTCCATTTTTTAACCATTTATAATCGAAGCTTTCCAAAACACTAAAATTGTTGATTTAATTGCTAATCTAAGCAAATGATACACCTTTAATAATCTTTAGAGTTGCAACCTTATCCTATATAGAACAACATGAATAAAAGACCCCAAACGAGACCCAAATGTGCGTGAACATATTGTTATTCCTATCCACATGCCAGCAAACTGTTAAGGAATTTATTTCAGTTGTCACTTTACCTAAAAGCCTAAAGATACCCTCTAAACTGCATAATATATCAGCATTAAAGTGATATTTGAAAAAGTTATGATAGCACTAACATGAAGATATATATCATTTTCAGTTTACATGTCACACATGTTAGACCAATACAAGTGCAAAATTTTCAAAATTTAAATGATAGAACAGCAAATTCTAGGGAAGATGTGTGTAGAAGATTTATACGAGATGTGCTTTTTCTCATGAAATGGAAGTATGGAGGCAACTAGCAAGTACAACCCATCATTTGATCTTTCTTTCTTTTCGAAGGGTCCCTCCAGAGTACAAATTCTTGGAGGCCTGCTGTCCTATAACAACCGACGAATGAGATGATTTTGGTTAAGGGGCCCACTTACACCTATTTGAAATACTGTTTAGGCTGAATAAGTACCAAACTTGAAGGGGACAAAAAGGAATGTGTTCTTATTCCATTCCTGCCCTCCAAGCAGAAGCATCTCTCAGTTTTTCTACTTTTTTCTTGTTTGTATCTATTGCAAGTTGCAGATGTTTTAGTCAACCTAAGCTTTCAATTTCCTCTAAATTTAACTTCATGTTTTCTTATGTTGTCATAATTATCTATGTCCTAAATACAGAAATATGAAAGTTAATCATCATTAATAATCTAATTCCAATGCAATGAGAAATGAACGATGATATAACTTATAAGGTCGCAAGACAAGAAAGATTGTGAATAACCTGTAACCCTGGTCAGAAATTTGATGGAATAAGATTCTTTTTACTTTACCATACTTGTGGATCTATTCTGGTACCCATTGTAAGGTGTTTAGAGTTCTATAGTGCAACGGAATTATATATTTCGGTCTGAGAATAATAAAAAGAGTGGGGTCGTAATATAAAGTACCCAATGTATTCAGAAGAAAACAGAAAGAAAGCGAGTGTATTTACAAGTCGCCACGAAGATTTGATTGGTTTTATTGTTGTTCGTGTTCCTTCATTAGATCTGTCCAAGATTCTATGCTTCACTTGGAATGCACCCCTCCTACCCCTATCCCCCCATCCCACCCCCACCCCCACCCCCCACCCATTCTCCATTTGCTTTATAAGGCCAGGCTGAGCAAACCACCAGTATGTGAGGATAACAAGATATAGATAAGAGTTATAGTATCAAGACGCATATTTGAAAATACAGAAGAATCAAGTTTCATAATCTCAAGGGTAAGAAGATCAAGACTTCAGGAGACAATAAAGTATGCAGGTACGTACCAAATTCAGTATGTTAGCTAGATTTATGATATTGGTATATTATATCTTGCGACTATAAAACTGATTACAAAAAAACTTTTTTCAATATAAAGATGTATCATCACCATCATCAAGGAAAGGACATACAGTCTTCATCAAGAATGTCAATTACACCTGATAGACATTTGTTTCTTCAAGGTGGGGGCGATTCAGGACTTGTTTTATCAACTGATGCTAAACCTCGACTCAAATGGACACCAGACCTCCATGAACGCTTCATAGAAGCAGTCAACCAGCTTGGAGGAGCAGATAGTAAGCACAATATTCCTTAAATTTTCGTTTAAAGAAAATAAGAAATGAAATGATAAAAGAAGCTTATTGAGTCTTTTCCTATATTTTGTTAGAGGCTACTCCAAAATCAGTTTTGAAGCTAATGGGAATTCAAGGGCTTACTCTATACCACTTAAAGAGTCATCTCCAGGTACTTATATATATGTATATGACATGTATAAATACTCCTCAAATTTCCTATATTTGGCTGAAAACATAATTAATTTGATTTTTGGGTTGGCAGAAGTACAGACTCAGTAAGAATCTATATCGACAAACTAATAGTGGTGGCACAAATAAAGTTGGTAAGAAATCCAATAATCCTTTTTTAAAATGTTTTGAAATAATTTAAAGTAAATTATTATTCATATGATAACAAGGATTTCGGTTGTAGATATGGTTGCACCAACAGGAGATGACATTGGTGAAACGAACGGAACCCACATGAGCAGTTCAAGTGTTTGCCCTCAAACAAACAAGTAAGAGACATTTATTCAGTTGTGCATATGTAAATGACAAGTATACCCCTCAAATGTTCATTCTAATGATACAAACACCCATTCAGAAATTTGCAGATAAGTGAAGCAATACAGATGCAAATTGAAGTTCAAAGAAGGCTACATGAGCAACTTGAGGTACAAAAGACAATTCAAAAAACTTACAAGTGTTTATGGTTCGATTGTTTATATATCTTTTTATCTGAAATAGGTACAGAGACACTTACAGCTTCGAATAGAAGCACAAGGGAAATACTTACAATCAGTTCTTGAAAAAGCACAAGAGACCCTCGGAAGCCAAAACTTAGGCACAGTTGGACTAGAGGCTGCGAAAGTTCAACTATCGGAATTGGTCTCAAAAGTATCCACTCACTGCTTAAATTCTACATTTCCGGGTATTAAAGATGTATCAATACAGACAAATCAGCCTACAGATTGTTCAATTGATAGTTGCTTGACTTACTGTGAAGGACAACAAAACGAACAAGAGATGATGGGTTTGACTCTTTTGAAGTCAAAGAAGGTTGACAATGAGCCAGAAAACGTATGGTGTGAAGACACGAATAGAAACAAGAAGTTTGATCTGTCGATGAGTGTTGGAGGACTCAAGACCAATGAATGGAACACTAGTAGAAGCTACACTGAGGAAAGATTTATGGATAGGGAAGAGGGAGCCATTTTAATGAATCAAAACAATCAAAAGAAGACACACTCGGTGAAACTGGAGAAGGTTGAGATGTCACAAAAGTTTCAGTTGCCTTATTTTGGACAAAAACTTGATCTTAATGTCCATGATGGGAATGATGCAGCTTCAAGTCACAAGCAGTTCGATTTGAACGGACTTAGTTGGTAATAAAAAGGTTTAACTTTAAGTGCAGAGCAGAATCATCTTTTATCATTAATGACTTGGATAAGAAGTTTGGACCAGTGATTCAAGATCTTTTATTGCATTTTTAGAATTTTTGTAGTATATATAGTTGGAGAAACATGAGATATTTCAATCAATGAATAATGATGATTCAGTTTTACTGATGTGGTAAACCTAGGGGAACATGTCATTTCTAATATTGAATAATATTATTCAAGACTTGCTTTTAAAACTTATGATCCCTTGTTAATGCTTTTATACCATGAATTTATAATCATTTTGACGAATGGCCTATACCTGTACATGTGCATCTTCCAAGGGCTGCTAGTGACCCACGTTAATCAGCCCAAAAGCCCACAGGTCAAATACAAAACACTTGCAATGTTTTTTGTGTGTATTAGGGTTTGAGACCTCATGTGTGGAATTTCATTCCTCAAAACTAGCATTACTCAACATTTAACTGGCAAAAAAATAATCAATTTGTCACTTAGAGTAGCAGGATGAAAGGAAAAGCCCATAACAAACCCATGCATGCATGAAATGGGTTGTTGAAACTTGGAAATGACAATAATAAAATCCCTTTGAAATGTTCTAAATGAAAAACCTAATTTATAACTCAAATGGCTTTAAACCGAATTAACTATAAGCATAGAGTCCTCCACCCTAAACTTTAAGCAAATTGTTCGGCCAAAATTGATATTCGGTGGAATATCATGTAGATACAAAGAAGCGACCGGATATATGACTAGAATAGAAGATCTGATTCGATTTCTGATTGACGGTTGAAGCACAACATTTTGTTAAGATTCATAAAACCGATCATATTTATAAGTGAAAATAATCCAAAAGACAACTGAAATCACACGAAAGCTGTTGAGATTGACACTGAGCAAGATTTCTACCGAATAGCGAAGTGGCGATAGTATCATATCATATTATATATATATATATATATATATATATATATATATATATATATATATATATATATATATATATATATATATATATATATATATTTATATATCTTATAAAGCTAACATTTTTCCTTGAACCTTATGCATTTAAAACTCCCAAGATACCACATTCATTTGAATCTCTCATGTCTTTTCAATTTCTTTCTAATAATGATTATAAGTTGGTTAATAAGGTTAAATAAATATGAAACATAAAGTGTAATCATATATAAACTAAATTTCAATATTAAAAAATATATTTACTTCTACATATAAAGTTATGTTTTGTAACTTTTAACATATTATATTTAATTTATTAATTTTAATATGTTGTTGGATGTAAACCATTATCATTTTAATGCTATAAATCTTGAACAATTTGTATAAAATACTTAAATTATTAATTTAAATATCATATTACATGATCAACTTAAATATAAATTTTAATTTAACTTAAACAACCCGAAAAATATTTTGTAAATAATTGAAATTGATAAATTGTAATTTCTTTCTAATAATGATTATAATTTGTTTAATAAGGTTAAATAAATATCAAACTTAAAGTGTAACCATAAATAAACTAAATTTCAATATTAAAATAATATATTTACTTCTACTTATAAAGTTATGACTTTAACTTTTAACATATTATACATAATTTATTAAATTTAATATATTATTGTATGTAAATCATTATCAGTTTAAAGCTACAACTTTTGAACACTTTAGACAAAATACTTAAATTGTTAATTTAAATATAACATTACAACGTCAACTTAAATATAAATTTCAATTCCACTTAAAAAACCAAATGAATATTTTGTGAACAGTTAAAAGTGATAAATTATAGTGCTAAATGCAAAAACTAAATTGTAATCTCAATTTAACTAAAATATTTCCTAAATATATTTTTATAATCGTTAAAAGTTTTCAAATAAGTAGCTTAAAATAACTTATAATAACAATAGTTAAAAATAACTCTATATAAATAATTATATTGTTTCCTTTAAAATCAAAAAACAATGTTTGATGTTTTAAATAATTATAATGATAGAAATTTAAACGGTAAACAAATAAATTTTAAAAAATTAATTAACAATAACAACAACTATAAATAGCATTAAACTATATATTATATTTAATTATATTCATGATTAACACGCAGGTATAAGTCATTCAAACGATTGAGATTACACACTTATAATAGATATATATATATATATATATATATATATATATATATATATATATTATCATATAATTCAAAACAGTCAATATATTATATCAATTTAGTATACAAATTATTATATCAAATTTAACAACAATGTTATTTTTATATTTAGAAAAAAAAATTTAAAAAAATAAAAAAAATAAATAGACATATATTTATAAAGATTTCAACTATATAGGTCTTTCTGCGCAACGCGCGAGCATTTGCCTAGTTATATTATAAAGGAAGCATTTTTTTCTTTCACCATATTCATTTGAAAACTCTCAAGCATATTTATTTTTACCACATTCATTTAAAACTCTCATTGCTTTTCAATTTCTTTCTAATAATGATTTTAAGTTGGTTATTAAGATTAAATAAATATCAAACCTAAAGTGCAATCATATATAAACTAAATTTCAATATTAAAAGAAGACAAAATTATAAAAATAGTCCTTATGGTTTGACAAAAGTCACAAAGTCAGTCTCTGTAAAAAAAAATTACGCAAATGGTCCTTGTGGTTTGCAAAACTTGCAAAGTTGATCCCTTTTACTAACACCGTTAGGGATTGAATCTGTAAGGGTATTTCCATCTTTTTAAATATAAAGGGATTGAATTCGTGACATTTGATAAACCACGAGGACCATTTTTGAAATTTGTTTGAAAAAGAAAATTAAATTTCTAAGTGGAGGGATCGAACTCGTGATCGGACCCTTCTATAATGCCCAACAACCTAACCACTTGAGGTAAAGGCTTACTTGGATTTTACCTTCTAAAAATCATTTATATAATAATAAATCAATAAAACATAAACAATAAATAAATTTAAAAAAAAAAAACATTTTTTATATAATTTTTTATAAAAAAGTACGTTTAGGAAAAGTGTTTATTTTTATGTATTTATTTTACATAAACGGTTTTTTTAATAAAACATTTTTTACATATTTATTTTTATGTATTTATTTTACATAAAATGTTTTTTTACGTATTAAAAAAATACGCTTTCATATAATATGTTATTATGTTGTAATAAAAGTCAAAATCGGCCGAATTTATACTTTTTTTTGGCCCAATCGGTTTTCTAAAAACCATTTTTCGGTTAAAAAAACTTAACAACAATTTTCTTACATGTATTTAAACAATTAATATTTTTTATGTCACAATTAGTGTCAATTATTATTATTATTATTATTATTATTATTATTATTATTATTATTATTATTTCTATCATCATTTTAACCATACGATTTAAAACTAATGGTTAAGTTGAAATACGTATTTTAAATAAGACATATAACCGAATAGGTTTTATATGTGTTTTTAAATACATATAACCGAAAAAAGATTTTTAGAAATACATAAAAAAAATAATTTACGTTAAATAAATACATGAAAATACTTTTATTTATTGTTTATGTTTTATCGATTTTATTATTGTATAGATGAGTTTTAGAAAAAAAAAAAAATATGTTTTGTTTTATTTAAAATGTTTTTTGTAATTTACTTATTTTTTTATAATAAGGAAAACACGTTTTGTTTTTTTTTTAAATTATGTAAAAATAATGCTTTTTGAAATTTTTTTATTGTTTATATTTTATTAAAAAAATATTTTATGTAAAATAAATACATAAAAATAAATACTTTTCTAAACGTATTTTTATAATACGCTAAAATGTATCTTGTTTTATTAAAAAATATATGTAAAAAAAATGTTTTTTTAATTTATATATTGTTTATTTTTATCGATTTATTATTATATAAATAACTTTTAGAAGGTAATAACCAAGTGAGCCTTTAGCTTAAGTGGTTAAGTCGTTGGGTGCTAGAAGGGTGGAGGTCACGAGTTCGATCCTTCCTCCTATAAATTTTATTGTCTTTTTCACAGAAATTTCAAAAATGGTCCCTGTGGTTTATCAAATGTCACAAATTCAGTCCATTTATACTTGAAAAAACGAAAACACTCTTACAGATTCAGTTTCTAACGGCATTTTACTAACGATGTTAATCAAAAGGGCCAACTTTGCAAGTTTTGCAAACCACAAGGACCATTTGCATCAAAACAAATTAGCAGGGACCGGCTTTGTGACTCTTGGCAAACTACAGGGACCATTTTTGTAATTTTATCTTAAAAGAATATATTTGCTTCTACTTATAAAGTTATTTTTTTAATTTACATATTATACTTAATTTATTAGTTTTAATATATTATTGGATATAAACTATTATCATTTTAAAGTTACAACTTTTGAAAATTATATATAAAATATTTAAATCATAAATTCAAATATAACATTACAGGACCAAACCTAAAATGTAATCATAAATAATTTAAATTTTAATATTAAAATAATATTTTACTTCTACTTATAAAGTTGTATCTTTAACTATTAACATATTATAATTATTTTATTATATTTAATATGTTGTTGTACATAAATCATTAACAATTTAAAGCTTTAATTTTTGAACAGTTTGGACAAAATACTTAAACTATTAATTTAAATATAACATTACACTGTCAATTTAAATATAAATTTTAGTTCCACTTAAAAAAGTCAATGAATATTTTGTGCATAATTAAAAGTGATAAATTGTAGTGTTCAATGCAAAAACTAAATTATAATCTCCATTTAACTAAAATATTTCCTAAAGATATTTGTATAATCGTTAAAAGTTTTCAAATAAGTAGTTTAAAATAACTTACAATAACAATAGTTAAAACTAGTTCTATATAAATGATTATATTGTTACCTTTAAAATCAAAAAACAATGCCTGGTTTTTGAATAATTATAATGATAAAAATTAAAACGTTAACAAAATTAATTTTAAAAAATTAATTAATAATAACAAAGCTACAAATAACATTAAACCATATATTATATTTAATTTTATTCATGAGTAACTCGCGGTAGAAGTTATTCAAACGGTTGAGATTATATAGTAATAATAGATATATATTATCATATAATTCAACATAATCAATATATTATATCAATTTAGTATACGAATTATTATATCAAATTTAACAACAACGTTATTATTATATTTAAAAAGCATATGTTTCTAAAAATTTCAACTATATAGGTGTTTCTACACAACGCGCGGGCATTCACCTAGTCATATCATCATATCATAGTATATTATAAATGAAGTATTTTTTTCTTTCACCAAATTGATTTGATACTCCCAAATCTTCATATTTTCACATAATATACTTGATATATTAACTAAAATATCTTGTTAATTATAAACATTGTCATAAATGAAAGTCTTCTTGAATTATCATTATGATAAACTTAATTTTTTGACTCCAGTATAATGTTAAATCCATAACATATATTAATATATAAAATAAACATCAAATATAGTGTAAAAATTAAAACGTAAAGTAAAATATCGAATAAATTTTAAAAAAAATCAATGTATATTATGTAAAATAATTAAACTAAAAATATTAAAACAATAAATGTTAAATAAGCTAAATCTAAAAGTTGAATTAACTAAAACATGTCCAAAAACTATTTTTTATTATAAATAGAAGAAAATTATAGTGTAAAATTAAAACGTAAAATAAAATATCAAAAAAAGTTTAAAAAAAACAATGTATATTTTGTAAAATATTTAAAAGAAAAATATTAAATACGATAAATGTAAAATTAGCTAAATCTAAAAGTCGAATTAACTAAAACATGTCCAAAAACTAATTTTTATAATAAATAAAAGAAAAATATTAAGTATATTATGTGGAAATATAAAGAGTTGGGAGTTTCAAATCGATGTAGTGAAAGGAAAAATGCTTCCTACATATATTAACTAGGCGAATGACCACGTGTTGCACAGAAACATCTATATAGTTGTAGTCTTTGCAAATATATGTTTTTTTAATATAACAATAACATTGTTGTTAAATTTTATATAATAATTCGTATACGAAGTTGATATGATGTATTGATTATTTTGAATTATATGATAATATATACATCTATTAATATTGTATAATCTCATTCGTTTAAATAACTTTTACATGTGTGCTATACATGAATCAAATTGAATATAATATATGGTTTAATGTTATTTATAGTTGTTGTTATTGTTAATTAATTTTTTTTAATTTATTTGTTTAATGTTTTAATTATTATTATTATAATTATTTAAAACATCAAACCTTGTTTTTTGATTTTAAAGGTAACAATATAATCATTTATATAAAATTATTTTTAACTATCGTTATTGTAAGTTATTTTAAGCTACTTATCTAAAAGCTTTTGATGATTATAAAAATATTTTTAAAAAATATTTTAGTTAAATTGATATTACAATTTAGTTTTTGCATTTATCACTAAAATTTATCATTTTTAACTATTTACAAAACATTCTTTGTTTTTTTAAGTGGAACTGAAATTTATATTTAAGTTGACATTATAATGTTATATTTAAAATAACAATTTAAGTATTTTTTTTCAAATTGTTCAAAATTTGTAGCTTTAAACTGATAATGCTTTACATACAACAATATATTAAATCTAATAAATTAAGTATAATATATTAAAAGTTAAAGACATAATTTATAAGTATAAGTAAATATATCATTTTAAAATTGAAAGTTAGTATATTTATGATTACACTTTAGATTTGATATTTACTTAACATTATTAACCAAACTTATAATCATTATTAAAAATACACTACAATTAATCACTTTTAACTATTTACAAAATATTCTTTTGGTTGTTTAAGTTAAACTAAAATTTATCTTTAAGTTGACTCTATAATCTTATATTCAAATTAATTATTTAAGTATTTTATACAAATTGTTCCAAAATTATATCTTCAAAATGCTAAGGGTTTACATCCAACAATATATTAAAACTAATAAATTAAGTATATAATATGTTAACAGTTAAAAAAGTCACTTAATAAGTAGAAATAAATATATTATTTTAATATTGAAATTTAGTTTATATATGATTACACTTTAGGATTTATATTTATTTAAAATTATTAACCAACTTATAATTATTATTAAAAAGAAATTGAAAAGTCATGGGAGTTTCAAATGAATGTGGTGAAAAGAAAAATGTTTCCTTTATAATATAGTATGATATGATGATATGATCTACCCTAATAAATAAGAATGATTTTGCCACATGTCCTCTTCTCTTTCATTTTGACACTTGTTATTTTTTATATTTTTTTTTGAATTATTTAATATCCACGTGTCATTTTTATAATTTTTGTTCTTTTTTATTCAAATCTCACCTATTAAATGTCACCTCATATTAATTAATTTTATGAATATATTAATTAATTTACATAATAACTTTCTGTTAATATATTAATTAATGTACATGAATATAGATGTAGATAGTACATTCCATTTGTGAATTCATATTAATTAAATTTATCAGTATAGATTAATTAATACCAAACTACATAAATAGTCCATACAGTTTACCAAAAGGTCAAAAACTCAATCATTACTTATTTTTTTATGAATATGATCTTTGTGGTTACCAAAACTTTCTTTTAATAAATGTGTGTACGTAATACACGGGTTTCACACCTAGTGATATATACAATAAACATCAAATATAGTGTAAAATTTAAAACGTAAAGTAAAATATCAAATAAAGTTAAAACAAAATCAATGTATATTTTGTAAAATAGTTAAAAGAAAATTATTAAATACGATTAATGTAAAATAAGATAAATCTAAAAGTCGAATTAACTAAAACATGTCCAAAAACTATTTTTTATAATAAATAAAAGGAGTATATATATTAAATAAACTTAAAATATAATTTATATATATATATATATATATATATATATATATATATATATCAAATAAAGTTAAAATATAATATGAAATTTAAAAGCTAAAGTAAAATATCAAATAAAGTCTAAAAAAATTCAATATAACTATATAAGTATGCAGAATAGTTAAAAGAAAAATATTAAATAAGACAAATTCCAAAGAACCTAAATCTAAAAGTTGTATTAAGTAAAAGATGTCCAAAAATTACCTTTTGTAATAACTAAGATTCGATTAAGTTGTTTTCAATTTAACTTATAATAATAATAATAATAATAATAATAATAACAACAACAACAACAATAATAGATAGATAGATAGATAGATAGATAGAATAACATAAAGTTATAGATTAAATTATGTTATATTTTACAAACAATGGTTGATAGTTTAAATAATAATCATCACAAAAGTAAAACGTCGTTAAAAAATATTATAAATCATAACAGTATTTAATTAAAAGTGTTGAGAAATAATTAATTTTATGCACACATAAAGTTTCAATAGAGACCATTAAATGGTTTGATTTTAATAAATGTTATTTTATCTATTGTTCAAAGTAATTATAATATTACATCAATTATATGTAATAATTGTTATCTTATAACTAATATAAATATCATAAAAATAATTAGTATCATATAATTACCAAAAGTTTAACTTCATAATTTTATTCTGTGAAACGTGCAGATATTCGCCTAGTTATATTATAAATGACGCATTTTTCTTTTTCACCACAATCATTTGAAACTCTCATGCATTTCTCTTATGACCACATTCATTTGAAACTCCCATAACTTTCCAATTTCTTTCTAATAATAATTATAAGTTGGTTAATAAGGTTAAATAAATATCAAAACTAAATTCTAATAATATATAAACTAAATTTCAATATTAAAATAATATATTTACTTCTACTTATAAAGTTATGTTTTTTGACTTTTAACATATTATAGTTAATTTATTAGTTTTAATATATTGTTGGATGT
The DNA here is from genome assembly GCF_052625555.1 of Lactuca saligna. NCBI lineage: Eukaryota > Viridiplantae > Streptophyta > Magnoliopsida > Asterales > Asteraceae > Lactuca > Lactuca saligna. Next base: position 51,099,792 of record NC_136417.1, read on the forward strand.
AAACCATTATCATTTTAAAGATACAATTTTGGAACAATTTGTATAAAATACTTAAAATATTAATTTAAATATAATATTACAGGGTCAACTTAAATATAGATTTTAGTTTAACTTAAACAACCGAAAAAATATTTTGTAAATAGTTAAAAGTGATAAATTGTAGTGTCTTTCTAATAATGATTATAAGTTAGTTAATAAGGTTAAATAAATATCAAACCTAAAGTGTAATCATAAATAAACTAAATTTTAATTTTAAAATAATATCTTTACTTCTGCTTATAAAGTTATATATCTTTAACTTTTAACATATTATACTTAATTTAATAGATTTAAAATGTTGTTGTATATAAACCATTATCAGTTTAAAGCTACAACTTTTAAACAATTTGGACAAAATACTTAAATTGTTAATTTAAATATAACATTAAAGTGTAAACTTAAATATAAATTTCAGTTTCACTTAAAAAACCAAAAAATATTTTGTAAATAGTTAAAAGCGATAAATGCAAAAACTAAATTGTAATATCAATTTAACTAAAATATTTCCTAAATATATTATTATAATCGTTAAAAGTTTTCAAATAAGTAGCTTAAAATAGTTTACAATAACACTAGTTAAAAATAACTCTTTATAAATGATTATATTGTTACCTTTAAAATCAAAAACAATGTTTGATGTTTTAAATAATTATAATAATATAAATTAAAACATTAAGCAAATAAATTTTAAAAAGATAATTCACAATAACAACAACTATAAATAACATTTAACCATATATTATATTTAATTTATTCATGTGTAACTCGTGGATAGAAGTCATTCAAACGATTAATGTTATGCAGTTATATTAGATGTATGTGTATATATATATATATATATATATATATATATATATATATATATATATATATATATATATATTAACATATAATTCAAAATAATCAATATATTATATCAGTTTAGTATTCAAATTGTTATATATTAAATTTAGCAACAACGTTATTATTATTATTATTATTATTATTATTATTATTATTATTATTATAATATATATATATATATATATATATATATATATATATATATATATATATATATTCGTAAAGACTTCAACTATATATATGTTTCTGCGCAGCGCACGGACATTCGTCCATTACATAATATACATGTGACGCGTCTCTACTCAAGCGAAAGGACCTTCCAAAATTTTTGTTAAGAGCCATAAAATGGTGGCCGTGGTAAGGGGGCAAAAGTGGGTTGTGCACATGTAATCTATTTCTTTATTTTTATTTTTTTATTATATTCAATTTCAGCTCAAATCTTGAAATTAAATAAATAAATAAAAATAGTTATGTATTTTAGTTCGTTACATGTTACTAAGAACTTTTCTTTTACTCGTCCTAGATATTTCAATACTCATAACGGTATCTACATCAAATCCTAACATATTTGTTGAAGAGAATTACCCAAACTCAATAAAACTCTTTGGACTTTTTTTCAACTTAACTTCAATTTTTTTTTTTTCTGTTTATCATTTACAATTTGTTTTTCTTTTGGAATGAGCACCCGTATCATAGTTGTTCAACCTTTTAATCAAAATATTGTGTTTTTGAAAAATATTTACCAACTAGTGGTACTTTTATATTTATTTACCTATTAATTCTATTGGCTTTTAAAATGGAAAATCTTAGGTTGTGTTTGGCACGCCACAACTAGCTTATTTTTCGAGCTTTTTTATGCTGTCGTGTTTGGTAAGCCAAAAACTAGCTTATAAGCTATCTTTTTGAAAAGCTACTTAGACTGGCTTTTTAGGAGTTTTCTTAAAATTTTCGAAATACACCCCTTAATTATTTATAAAAACACATACTCTTACATATCCTTTTATGTAATTTTATATATTTCTGCTAGTTTTTCAACTAGTTTTACCAAACGTTATTTTATATCAGCTAGCTTTTCAGCTATCAGCTAGCTTTTTATTTAACAACTAACTTTTCAACCATCGGCTAGCTTTTCACAAAAACCAAGATTTGTTTGTACCTGAGAACATTATCACAAAACGATGATATGGTTTTAATCATGGCACGATTGAATTAGGCCACATATTTTTGGGCCATATGTAAGTCTTAAAGGAGTGGTCCATGGCATGTCATGTTGTCTTATCAGTTTTGTCACAAGACATGCATGACATGTCATTTTTAGAGGTGAGTCAAATTGGTAAATTAAAAAAAAAAATTAAAAATAATGTAACCCTCACACACTCTATCATCTCCCCTTTCTCTCACTTAGGCAATCAAATGTCATTTGAAGCCCTCTATCTCAACATGCCACCATCGATGGAGTGTTTGCCAACATTTATCATTGTTGCCGAAGCTTTAAATATTATTATATTAGATGTCGTGGAAAAAGGAATATATAAAGGGGTAACTCTTCCGAACAGTGGACCCACCATCTCTCTTTTTCAATATGCGGATGATGTTATTTTTTTAAGAGAGTGGCCAAAGGAGAACGCTTCTAATATTTTGAGGATTTTCGGGTGTTTTTATCTTGCCTCTAGCCTCAAACTTAATCTTTCAAAAAGAAAGGTTTATGGGATTGGTGTTAGTAACACTCAAATTGGTATACTATGAATTGGTTAAATTGTAGTGTTAGTGAGTTTCCTTTCATCTACCTTGGTACTCCAGTTGGATCTAATATGAGCCTAAAATCAAATTAGGTGTCCTTAATCGATAAATTTAACAATAAGCTCTCAAATTGGAAAGCTCGAAATCTTTCCTTTAGGGGTAGGGTTGTTCTTTGCAAGGAGGTTCTCGGTACCATGGGTTCATACTTGTTCTCGCTTTTTAAAGCCCCAAGAATCCTTAATATATATTAAAACAAAAATCTTATGATATCTTTAATATATATTAAAACAAAAATCTTATGATATCATCTGAAACAATCTGGGTTATTGATTGCATTTGAATCTTATGTTTTCCACTATTAGATCAAATTGGTGACATCATCTTCCCCAAATAGAATGTATTTAATTCTAATAAAAGTTTTCCAATTGTAAAACAAAATTAACTTAAATCCATTGAAATAGAATGTATTTAATTTTAATAGTTTTTCCCCTATTTTAAATCTTGAATTTCCGGTTATAAAGGTTTTAAAATAGTCAACTTTAAAAACATATTACTGTAAACCATTTCAATTAAGGCATTAAATATCAACCATTAATAAAAATCCGTTTATATTAGCAAACCATTAATATAAAATCCATTTGTATTAGGAAACCCTTAATACCAAAAAATCATATTCAAATTATCACATACATATACGATTCCTCCTTGAATTTGCGGCTCATACTTATTTTCGATCGTTGATTTTCTTCAAACCTTCTCCTACAACATTATTCTTATTGTTTATCACTTCCATCATCATTATCTGCTTCAAACTTTCATTGTTGTGCACTAGAGGTCAGTACATTCTTTCGCTTTTTTATATTTTTTTCGATTATTTTTTGTTCCCGTATCAAATATACGTATTCATATATATTTTGATATTCTTTGTAACAGTTTACATGAAACCGACTAACATCATTCAGTCTAGATTAAGTCAAACAAAACAAAAATGTATAATTTTTTATATTAAATTCTTAACCTATTAACTTGGACTCGATACTCAACAACCTCTACAAACTGCAATAGCTATGTGATTTTTTTTACAATTTATAGCAATATACTTACCATGAAAAAAGAACTTTTAATTTAAACTACAACTTATTTTTTTTTTATCGGTAACAACAATATACAACACTTAATATCAACATCATTTTCTACCGATTTCTCTAAATATTAATACATGAACCATATCAAAAGTAGGCTAAGAAGTTAGAATCTAAACTACGAATGACCTTATTTCCTTGAATATTATATTTACGGTATTATAGAAATTTTTTATTTGATTGTAGAATCAAATTGCATAATTACCATTAACATTGTTTTTATTAAACTTTGTATTTAGGTATAAAACAACAATAAGTATATTTTTTGAAGGAACATTGTTCAAAATAATTTTGTATAATCTAAATACATGTTAATTTAGTTCATTTCTATACTTTTCTGTAACATTGGATTTTTTTTATCATGTTAATTACATTCAAAATATGGGTTATTAGAACAAACATCTTAGGTGTTGACGAAATGTCTCAAAAAAATCTGACACAAGTTTTCTACGCTCACCTCACAACCATGTATAAATTTTGTTTTTTTTTTTTTCTAGATTTTTAGCATCATGTGTTTTTTATATTTGCTACTTCGTAGTGTTACATGTTTTTTTTTTGTCTCATCCTCAGGTTTTTCTATCTCTGATAGGGCTTCATTTTTATATTTATTGTAAACTATCGATTCAATCTATGTCACTTAGATAAAGCGTGATAAGATTCTAATAAATTATCTATTTCTTGATCTTTTAGAAAAAGATGTTCTAACTGGATTATCATCTATGATCGTGGTATTCTATTTTGTTGATGAAGCGATCTATGATTTGGCCATGATGGTTTTTACGGATTATGTTTGGACTGATAATTGTTTTTGTCATAAAAAAAATACATCCAACAAATAGGGAAAGATAATTTTTTAAATTAATAGCATCATTTAACTTTAAAGGATTTTTTTTCAACCTTTATGGCATGTAACAGAGTTTTGGCTGAAATTTTCATTTTTGTCGGCATATAACAGATTATGACTTAAATAATGATATTAGATATTTGGGCAATCAAGTTTTCTTCGGTTCTTAAATTATTTTGCAAAAAGTGCTCCAATTTGGTATTATTGATCTCACAAAAGGCAAGTCTCATGTCCCTTTTATTATATCCATTGAGTTTAATATTTTATTGGTCATATTTATTTTTTTAAAAATGTTAAATCTTGTTTTAGTGAATGCAAGTCAGTAGGAAGTAAAGGTGTAAGAAGAGAAAAACATTAAATATGGGATGATCATGGTTATTTCAAGCTAAAATAAAATTCTAAAGTAACAAATGCTAAATTTAAAAGATAAACACTTGTAATGTAGAATATATATTATACTTCCCAAATAAGTAACCAAAAACTAATCTCATCCCCAAATAAATTACATATTAACTAACATCAATAAATTATGATTATAGTGTCTTGATTTTTAAGTGTACATTATAAAGAGTCGGTTAATATGTAGTCATTATTTTTATATTCGTATCGGTTTTGAACTACAAAAACTATATTCAAATAATAAAAATGAAATGTAACATATACGATAGTAATAATGCAAAAATAACCTTCAAATTTGGTTTGATCCAAAAAAAAAGTCTAAAACTTATTTCTAAAAGCAACAAGAAATAACAACGAACTTTCAAAAAGAAATGAGAAATTGTAACGAACTTTTAAAAACTATCAAGAATGTTTAATATAGGATGATAATAATGCTTAAAAACACCGAGTTTGGTCTGATGCGAAAAAAGTAACTTTATATGAAAGTAGGATTGCAGTAATACTAAAAGAACCTATATGTTTTTTATCTGATGCAAAAGTGGTCGAAACATACTTCTAAATTGGCAAAAAATAGCAATGAACTTTTAATTCATCTTGAATAACCATTTAATAGTTATATGTGAAAGATATGAATACTCAACAGTTAAGACCATAGACCTTACTAAAACGTCCGCAAATATCTTGAAGTAAGCATTCATTTTTCCATTATTCTATCATTGTCATAAAATAAAAATAAAAAATCATCATTTGTTTAAATTGTTTAATTCGTCTCATAATAACAAGTAAATTGTGTGCCAATTATGTATTTTAACATTTTCAATGTCATGGGCAATATCTAAATCGAGCAAGCATAAATGTTTTTATATTTCTTTGTTAGAGTTTTTTTTATTTAATATTATATTTGTGTGTGTGTGTGTGGGGGGGGGGGGGGGGGGGGGGTTATGTGGTTCATTTTAAATAAACATAAATAAGTTGCTATTTTTTAAAATAAACAAATTTATTTCGCAATATAACCATAAAATAACAATGTATTTCGAAAGTACATTTTAAACGTTGGATTATACTTGCGTAGACCCGTTTTTGCGCATGGTTAACTATATGTAGTTGTTTCCGGCGTCACAAGTTGTGACATCCCCAAAATCTCGGCCAGAAAAGACCAATTTCATTTATGCTTTTTAAAATAATTTTCAGAGTAAATCCTTTTAATTTTAAAAGAGATGCGGAATTTGTTCCCAAAAACAAAACATGATAAAATAGATATTTATCAAAACATTTCATAAAGAAATATGATTTCACTTCATAATCAAAAGTCGGGATGTCATGTTCCGATACAGGTCATAAAGCATAAACAATAACATTACAAGTCGTTCAACAAATATATACATATACAGACTTGTAAACAAAAACAACTTGATGTTCGCCCATCTTAAGCTCTTGCGCCACTTCCTGTAAAATAAATCAACTGAGTGGGTCAGGCTTGGGAGCCTGGTGAGCATATAGGGTTTTCAACCCACAATAATTATATTTAATTTCAACAATCAACAATAAACCCGATTACCCATTCCCATTATCCTCACCTTACGTTCCTAAAAATAACGTCTATTATAAGGAACCTATTTCAGGATTTTTCATCGGGACGGACATCACTGCAGAGGGGCTTCCTTAACAATAAGTGTCCTAAAGGCAACCATGTGGGGGATAGAGTACACCGGTGAACACGTCGTTCACAACACCTACAGGTAATGAGCCTGCTAGTGTTCCACAGGACAGTCTAGAATAGTCCGTGGTCGTCATCCATACTCTGCTGAATGACTAGAATAACACCAATAACACCGAGGCCTCTCATCTGTTTATTACACACCAATTATCTACCCATGTTCTACCCAACATATTAGTAGATAAAAATATACATTTTTATACATAGTTTAAAAACCTGTATAACATGCTTTAAGCACTACATATTCCACATAACAGATGAGGCATACACACATAACACGTATTTCATAGAGAATACATCAAATCTGTAAGATAGAAGAGAGTGAATATACACTCACACGTATAACAACCAAATATATACACATAACACGTATTTTATAGAAAATACTTCATAATATTGCGTTGGAATGAAAATAACTACACACTCACTTGATCAGAAGATGATCGGGCAGCACTACGGCTTGCAGAAGAGGTGTTTCTCCGTAGATCTGGAAGATCTTCACAAAACCGGGCTCCTCGCGGGCAGCGTTTCGGCTCGGGAATAACGCTCTTCGGGATCCTCGGGGCTTCGGATCTTGCTTCGGGGCTCGGGAATATTACCGGGGATTTGGGGTATAAACGGCACGCAAATCGAGGCAAAATTTAGAGAGAGGGAAGAGTTTGAACAAGAGAAAATGGCTGAATTCGAGTTCTATTTATAGGCTGCTGGGTCTGGGATTACGCGGGGCGTACTCAAATTACGCGGGGCATACTCAGTACGCGGGGCGTACTCGGGTTACGCGGGGCGTACTTTGACGTCACTGCGTGCGTCGACTGGTGGCACTCGAGTATTGGTCAGACAAGTTGTATCCGACTGAGTACGCGGGGCGTACTCAAATTACGCGGGGCGTAATTGACTTGTCAAACTTCTAAATTGCGTAACTTTCGCATACGAGCTCCGTTTTCGACGTTCTTTATATCCACGCGAAGGTCAGACCATACTCTACAACTTTTATTTAGACTCCGTCGGCAAATTTTGATTTTATTTTTATTATTTATTTTTAGAAGGCCGGGACAGAAAAACTTCGTTATAAATTCATAACTTCTTCGTCTGACGTCCGTTCTCGCCTAACTTTTCATCGTTTCGCTACTAACAACAAGATCTTCGATTCTCATTTAGATTGTTTCGGCTAAAAACCGCTCGATCTCAAATCGAGTATTCGGGCTGTATACTGCTAAGTCGAAACTTCATAAAATCATAACTTCCTCATACGAAGTCAGATTTGGGCGTTCCTTTTATGCACGCTCTCGGTTTAACGAAATCTACGACTTTCGTTTAGATCGCTAAGGATAAATATCGCTCTATCTTAAATTCATATTTTACGTCACTCGGCGTCGTGTCGGTTCTGTCGTGAAACTTCGACAGGTCATAACTTCTTCGTTATAACTCGGATTTTGGCATTCCTTATATCTCCGGAATCCTTGTTTCAACCACTACAACTTTATGCAAAGATGTCGGGCTTATCTCACACTTTAATTTTGACACTTATTTTATTCTTAATTTATTAAATTATAAAAATTAAGAAAATACACACATAAATCACATAATTCAAATAATTCACAAATAATACATTCTTATTATTTCAAGTTGAGTTACAAGGTTAACCTAGACTATTACATTGCTAAAAATGGCAAGCCTAGAAACACGGGCGTTACAATTCTCTCCACCTTAGAATGATTCCGTCCCCGGAATCACACACCAGCAAACAAATGCGGATAGCGACTCATCATGTCACTCTCCGTCTCCCAGGTGAGATTTGGCCCATTCGTGTGTTTCCATCGGACAAGCACTAACTCCACCATCTTACGTCGCAATTTCTTAGTCTTTCGGTCAACAATTGCCTCCGGTTCCTCAATCAACCTTTTGTTCTCATCGATCCTCAACTCTGAAAGTGGAATTATGTCGGGAACTTCTCCCGTGAACTTCCTCAAATAACACACATGGAAAGTGTTATGAATTCCATTCAGTTCTTCTGGTAGTTCGAGCTTGTAAGCTTGGTTCCCAATCCTCTGAAGAACTTTAAACGGTCCAATAAACCTTGGACTTAACTTTCCCCTTTTTCCAAATCTTATAAGTCCCTTCCACGGCGAGACTTTAAGCAAAACCAAATCTCCAACTTCAAAAGTCATCGGTCTTCGCTTTTTGTCAGCATAACTCTTTTGACGATCCTGAGCTGCTAACATTCTCTCCCTAATTATTTTCAACTTTTCAGCAGTTTGATGGACTATCTCCGGCCCCATAAACTACTTTTCCCCAGCCTCAAGCCAACAAGACGGCGTACGACACTTCTGTCCATACAAGGCTTGATAAGGTGCCATCTTTATGCTCGAGTGAAAACTATTATTATAGGAAAATTCTACCAAAGGTAAATGTTCATCCCAATTACCTAGGAATTCCAAGGTACACGCTCTCAGCATATCTTCAAGTGTTTGTATCGTCCGTTCGCTATGACCATCAGTCTGCGGATGGTAAGCTGTACTTAAACACAACTTGGTACCCAATTCCTCTTGTAGACTTTTCCAAAATCGTGAGGTGAAACGGCTATCACGATCCGACACAATTGTTAGCGGAACACCGTGAAGTCTCACAATTTCCTTCACATAAGAATTCGCAAGCTTTTCCATAGACCATTTCTCATTGGCTGCTATGAAATGCGCACTCTTAGTGAATCGATCGACGACCACCCAAATCATGTCGTGACCATTCTTTGTTCTGGGCAGTTTAGTGACAAAATCCATAGTAATGTCTTCCCACTTACCCATAGGCACAGGCAATGGTTCTAAACTCCCGTACGGTTTCTGATGTTGTGCCTTGACTCTTGCACAAGTCACACACTTGGCCACATACTTCGCAATGTCGAGCTTCATCGTCAGCCACCAATAATAGGGTTTCAGGTCCCTATACATTTTAGTGCTACCGGGATGAATTGAGTACATGGTCTTGTGAGCTTCTTCCATCAGAAGGTCTCTGACTCCTCCTGTCTTAGGTATCCAAATCCGGTCTTGGAACACCTTCAGTCCGTGACTGTTTACACCGAACACCAACGTTTTGCCCAAACGTTCCTCCTTTCGGTCATTCTTCTCCGAAGCTTCCTCTTGAGCTTTCTTTATACTTTCCAAAATAGTCGAGACAACTTCAATTCTCAACGCTCTTGGCCTTCTCCTTTCAAGATTGACTTTCCGACTGAGAGCATCAGCGACAACATTGGCCTTACCGGGGTGGTAAAGTATCTCACAGTCGTAGTCTTTAAGTAGTTCCAGCCAGCGTCGTTGCCTCATATTCAATTCTTTCTGACTAAAGAGATATTGGAGACTCTTATGATCAGTGAAAAGTTTGCACTTCGTGCCATAGAGGTAATGCCTCCATATTTTCAGAGCGAAAACTACCGCTGCCAACTCCAAATCATGAGTCGGGTAGTTCTTTTCATGCTCTTTCAGCTGTCGAGATGCATATGCGATCACCTTATCTCTTTGGGTCAAAACACAACCCAATCCAACACCAGACGCATCGCTATAAATAGCGAAGTCTTCAACTCCATCGGGTAGAGAAAGTATCGGTGCCTCGCATAGTTTCTTCTTTAGCTTCTCGAATGCTTCTTTATGCTTATCACTCCAAGCATAAGTAGCTCCTTTGTGGGTCAAAGCTGTTAATGGACTAGCAATCGAAGAAAAGCCTTGGATAAACCTTCGGTAATATCCGGCTAATCCTAAAAAGCTTCGAATCTCCGTGGGACTTTTCAGTTGTTCCCACTTCATTACAGCTTCAATCTTTGCTGGATCAACCATTATACCTTCTTGGTTGACCACGTGACCCAAGAATTGGACTTCTCGAATCCAAAAATCACATTTGGAGAACTTCGCATACAGCTTCTCCTTCTTCAAGACTTCCAAAACTTCTCGTAAGTGTCTGCCATGCTCCTCTTGGCTTTTTGAATAAATCAGAATGTCATCTATGAACACTATCACAGATTTATCAAGGAACGGGTTACAAACTCTGTTCATTAAATCCATGAATGCTGCGGGAGCATTGGTTAGTCCAAACGACATAACCAAAAACTCATAGTGTCCATATCGGGTTCTGAATGCAGTCTTCTCTATATCCTGCTCTCTTACTTTTAGCTGATGATATCCTGACCTCAAGTCGATCTTTGAGAAATAACTTGAACCTTGTAGCTGATCGAATAGGTCATCAATCCTCGGCAACGGATATCTATTCTTTATTGTTGCCTTATTCAGCTCTCGGTAATCAATGCACATCCTCATGCTTCCATCTTTCTTCTTTACAAATAATACCGGAGCTCCCCAGGGTGATGAACTAGGTCTAATGAAACCTTTGTCCAATAACTCCTGAAGTTGCATCATTAGCTCCTTCATCTCCGTCGGTGCTAATCGATAAGGTGCTTTTGCAATTGGCGTTGTTCCGGGCAACAAGTCAATACGAAATTCTACTTGTCGATCGGGCGGTAATCCAGGAAGATCTTCGGGAAATACTTCCGGATAATCACACACAACAGGAATATTTTGCATCACCTTCTTTTCCTTCTTAGCATCAATCACGAATGCTAAATATGATGTACATCCCTTAGTCAAACACTTTCTAGCTTTCATTAGAGAAATGATTCCAGAATTTACTCGGCGTTTGTCCCCATACACCATAAACGATTCTTTTCCAGGCGGATTCACTTTCACTATTTTCTTCTTGCATAAAATTTCGGCATCATTGGCACTAAGCCAATCCATTCCCAAAACGATGTCGAAACCATTAAGTTCTATAGGTAATAATTCCTCGTGGAACTTATTCCCATTCAAATCAATTAAAATGTTTTTCATACGATGGCTAACAGGTACAATCTTGCCACTAGCAACTTCGACTAATAAAGCATTATCTAGTCTCACAATAGGCAAAGCTAGTTTTCTACCAAATTCATGCGATATAAAGGAGTAGTTGGCTCCAGAATCAAATAAAATTTGGGCAGGCAATTTGTTAACGAGAAAGGTACCTGAAGTGACATCAGCTTCATCTTTAGCAGCTTCCAGTGTCATCTGGAATGCTCTCGCCCTTGGCTTTGGCGTAATATTGGGTCTTGCTACCTCCTTCTTCTTCGGACAATCCCTTGAGATGTGCCCCTCCTCACCGCAACCATAACAAACATTCTTGGTGAAGGTGCATTCGTTGGCATAATGCCCTGGCTTTCCACATTTGTAGCATGTGGTTTCCCCGCCACACTTCCCATGATGCTTCTTCTTGCACTTGTCGCACCATTTCGCCTCTACCTTTCCTCCACTTCCTCTCCAACTAGACTTCGAGAATTTACTTTTCTTGCTGGACCTTAAAAATCCATCGATTTTCCTTTTCTCACCAACCTCTGACCTTTCTAGACCTTTTTCCCTGATCTGGGTCTCAACATTTCTAGCAGCCCAGATGGCGGCTTTCAATGTGGTTGCTTGCTTAACCATTGGACCATAGTCCGCTGGTAGTCCAAGGGCAAACTTGTTGACCTTAGAGAGTTCTGTAGGCACCAAATATGGGATAAACTTCATCTTTTCTGTGAAACTTGTAGCGTATTCAGTAACGCTCAATTTCCCTTTCTTCAAATTCTGAAACTCATTACTGATTTCCAGAAGGTCCTGCTCGGAGCAGTATTGCAGTTTTAGTTGTTCCAGAAAGTCTTCCCAAGACATTTTGCTTGCTTCTCCTTTGGGCATAGAGTCAGCTAACAGCTTCCACCAACTTAACACGCCAGATTTTAACAGAGGGATCGCAAGAGCGGTCTTCTGCCTGTTGCTGCATTCGCAACTTTCAAACATAGTCTCCATTTCAGAGACCCAGTCCATAACTTGTACCGGCGTCGGGCTTCCAGATAGGCATGGTGGTTTGGATGCCATGAAATCCTTATACTTGCACCCACGACCATCATTTCCTCCATACTGGTTATTGCGTCTAACCACTGGTTGTTCGTCTTGACCAATGATCCCACTAAAGTTTTCTCCTTCAGATTGCCCTCCATTATCCTCGAGCTATTCCGCTTGAATTGACGGTTCTTTACGATTCTGCCTAAGCAGGCATCTTGTTTCTTCCATCTGACGATCCAACATCATTTGAATCATCATTTGTACACCAACCATTGTTATCGGCTCAGGTGCAGCAGCTACGACAGGTACTTGCTCGATTACAGGTGGTTGATTCCTATTTTCATCTGCATTTCCAACTCCGCTTCTTATTCTCACCATTTTGATCTATACACCGAATAATTTCACCTTATTACTCCAAACGATTACATGCTAGTTCTAATATCGTATACATACGCTTAGAATCCTAAACACATAAACCTTCAGATCCGGTTGGCAACAAACCGTAGATCCGAACAAATAATATCATATATGGCAACATATAACATTTAGCACATAAAAGCATTTTAGGCAACTTTCCTAAATAAACTAGTGCTCGTGTCTAAGATCCAACAGACACACACCTCGCAATCTCCACTTAGAATGCTAAGTTTAAGTTTAGAAATCCTACAAATTCCTAATTCGCTTAAACTAATGCTCTGATACCAACTGTGACATCCCCAAAATCTCGGCCAGAAAAGACCGATTTCATTTATGCTTTTTAAAATAATTTTCAGAGTAAATCCTTTTAATTTTAAAAGAGATGCGGAATTTGTTCCCAAAAACAAAACATGATAAAATAGATATTTATCAAAACATTTCATAAAGAAATATGATTTCATTTCATAATCAAAAGTCGGGATGTCATGTTCCGATACAGGTCATAAAGCATAAACGATAACATTACAAGTCGTTCAACAAATATATACATATACAGACTTGTAAACAAAAACAACTTGATGTTCGCCCATCTTAAGCTCTTGCGCCACTTCCTGTAAAATAAATCAACTGAGTGGGTCAGGCTTGGGAGCCTGGTGAGCATATAGGGTTTTCAACCCACAATAATTATATTTAATTTCAACAATCAACAATAAACCCGATTACCCATTCCCATTATCCTCACCTTACGTTCCTAAAAATAACGTCTATTATAAGGAACCTATTTCAGGATTTTTCATCGGGACGGACATCACTGCAGAGGGGCTTCCTTAACAATAAGTGTCCTAAAGGCAACCATGTAGGGGATAGAGTACACCGGTGAACACGTCGTTCACAACACCTACAGGTAATGAGCCTGCTAGTGTTCCACAGGACAGTCTAGAATAGTCCGTGGTCGTCATCCATACTCTGCTGAATGACTAGAATAACACCAATAACACCGAGGCCTCTCATCTGTTTATTACACACCAATTATCTACCCATGTTCTACCCAACATATTAGTAGATAAAAATATACATTTTTATACATAGTTTAAAAACCTGTATAACATGATTTAAGCACTACATATTCCACATAACAGATGAGGCATACACACATAACACGTATTTCATAGAGAATACATCAGATCTGTAAGATAGAAGAGAGTGAATATACACTCACACGTATAACAACCAAATATATACACATAACACGTATTTTATAGAAAATACTTCATAATATTGCGTTGGAATGAAAATAACTACACACTCACTTGATCAGAAGATGATCGGGCAGCACTACGGCTTGTAGAAGAGGTGTTTCTCCGTAGATCTGGAAGATCTTCACAAAACCGGGCTCCTCGCGGGCAGCGTTTCGGCTCGGGAATAACGCTCTTCGGGATCCTCGGGGCTTCGGATCTTGCTTCGGGGCTCGGGAATATTACCGGGGCTTTGGGGTATAAACAGCACGCAAATCGAGGCAAAACTTAGAGAGAGGTAAGAGTTTGAACAAGAGAAAATGGCTGAATTCGAGTTCTATTTATAGGCTGCTGGGTCTGGGATTACGCGGGGCGTACTCAAATTACGCGGGGCGTACTCGGGTTACGCGGGGCGTACTTTGACGTCACTGCGTGCGTCGACTGGTGACACTCGAGTATTGGTCAGACAAGTTGCATCCGACTGAGTACGCGGGGCGTACTCAAATTACGCGGGGCGTAATTGACTTGTCAAACTTCTAAATTGCGTAACTTTCGCATACGAGCTCCGTTTTCGACGTTCTTTATATCCACGCGAAGGTCAGACCATAATCTACAACTTTTATTTAGACTCCGTCGGCAAATTTTGACTTTTATTTTTATTATTTCTTTTTAGAAGGCCGGGACAGAAAAACTTCGTTATAAATTCATAACTTCTTCGTCTGACGTCCGTTCTCGCCTACCTTTTCATCGTTTCGCTACTAACAACAAGATCTTCGATTCTCATTTAGATTGTTTCGGCTAAAAACCGCTCGATCTCAAATCGAGTATTCGGGCTGTATACTGCTAAGTCGAAACTTCATAAAATCATAACTTCCTCATACGAAGTCAGATTTGGGCGTTCCTTTTATTCACGCTCTCGGTTTAACGAAATCTACGACTTTCGTTTAGATCGCTAAGGCTAAATATCGCTCTATCTTAAATTCATATTTTACATCACTCGGCGTCGTGTCGGTTCTGTCGTGAAACTTCGACAGGTCATAACTTCTTCGTTATAACTCGGATTTTGGCATTCCTTATATCTCCGGAATCCTTGTTTCAACCACTACAACTTTATGCAAAGATGTTGGGCTTATCTCACACTTTAATTTTGACACTTATTTTATTCTTAATTTATTAAATTATAAAAATTAAGAAAATACACACATAAATCACATAATTCAAATAATTCACAAATAATACATTCTTATTATTTCAAGTTGAGTTACAAGGTTAACCTAGACTATTACATTGCTAAAAATGGCAAGCCTAGAAACACGGGCGTTACACAAGTAAAAAAGGTTTGAAGGTACTTTGTGGCGATGAAGGCCGTTCAACTAATAAAACAAAAAATGTTGTCTACAAAGAGGTCCTTCAACGACTATATATATATATTTACCAACCTTAGTGTATTTTATACACATTTCAATAATATCAATAACCCTGATTTTTTTATAATTTTTCTGTAATATCTATATACATTTATATTTTATTTATGTGTTCCCCACGTTTAACGTGGGTCATAATCTAGTTGGCAAATTAAAAAAAAAAATTAAAAATAGTCTAACCCTCACACACTCTATCATCTCCCCTTTCTCTCACTTAGGCAATCAAATGTCATTTGAAGCCTTCCATCTCAACATGTCACCATCGATGGAGTGTTTGCCAACATTTATCATTGTTGCCGAAGCTTTAAATATTATTATATCAGATGTCGTGGAAAAAGGAATATATAAAGGGGTAACTCTTCCGAACAGTGGACCCACCACCTCTCTTTTTCAATATGCGGATGATGTTATTTTTTTAAGAGAGTGGCCAAAGGAGAACGCTTCTAATCTTTTGAGGATTTTCGGGTGTTTGTATCTTGCCTCTAGCCTCAAACTTAATCTTTCAAAAAGAAAGGTTTATGGGATTGCTGTTAGTAACACTCAAATTGGTATACTATGAATTGGTTAAATTATAGTGTTAGTGAGTTTCCTTTCATCTACCTTGGTACTCCGGTTGGATCTAGTATGAGCCGAAAATCAAATTAAGTGTCCTTAATCGATAAATTTAACAATAAGCTCTCAAATTGGAAAGCTCGAAATCTTTCCTTTAGGGGTAGGCTTGTTCTTTGCAAGGAGGTTCTCGGTACCATGGGTTCATACTTGTACTCGCTTTTTAAAGCCCCAAGTAGTGTTATTAACTGTCTTAAGAGTATCAGGTGTAGGTGTTTTTTGGGGTGGTTCTTCAAATAAAAATAAAATTCCTTGGGTTGCCTGGAAGAGGGACAATGTTGGCTTAAGCATTGGTAGTCTTACAGCGTTCAACTATGCCTTACTAGTTAAGTGGTTGTGGTAGTTTAGAAATGATAATAGAGGAATATGACATGATTACATTATGTCATTACATGGCCCTGATGGCGGGATTGGATGTACCAGGGCTATTGCTAGAAGAGGAGGGACTTGGGGTGTCATGAGCCATCTTCTCTTGTACCTGATGCGTAATCAGGTTGACCTTAACGGTTTATTTGTTTTTTCAGGATAATAATTGGAAGTGGATTGAAGACAAAGAAGGATGTTTTACTGTGTCGTCGTGTACGAAAATTGTTGATGACCATCTTATGGTATGCCTTCAGGACAATACTCCTTGGAACAAAATCTTGCATGGTAAAGTTAGTATATTTGTATGGAGATCTATTCTTGAAAGACTGCCTACTCACAGTAATCTTGAGAAAATTAGGTATCTATCGGTTCCCATTTATGCCCCCTTAAAAACTTTTTGTTAGAGACATAGTCCCATCTAATTCTAAATTGTTTAGTTGCTTGGTAGGTGCATGCTACCATTAACAACCAGTCGAATCAGGTTCTGATGGATATCAGCTCTCTCCATGATCTCTTTGGTTGTGTCCCCACTTCTGGTACCCCTGGCTGCATGAGCAAGGTTGTTTCGGTTGTTCTTTCTACTTTTTCTTGGACTTTCTGGAGTTACAGGTGTGATAAAATATTTAATGGGAAGGTTAAGAGTTGCCAAGCGAAGTGAATATGTTGGCTTTCGAATGGATTAAATACAAATCTAGAAAATGTTGTTTCTTTAACTTGGTTGATTGGTATCATAGCCCTTCACGGGAATGTATCAAACTCGTATAATTCTAACTTCTTGCTATCTTGTTTTCTATAAAATTCTTGCCATTAAAAAATACTGAACAAATGTTGGCTCCACCCCTCTTTATCTAATTAGCCATATTGACTACGGTATTGTTTGTTTTTGCGAGGGCAAAATGTCTGCAGTCTGCGGACCACATCTGTAGACCTCTATAGTAAAATGGGACCAAACATCTGCAGTTTGAAAAAAAAAAAACAAAAAAGACTAATTGTTTTTTTAACATCTACAATCTACTAAAATAAACTAAAATCAAAATTATTGATTTTATTAAACTTAAAAGTGATCTTTTAATATTTTTATGACTTCGTTATAAATAATTAACAAACCTAGATCAATTTTTATGTATTATTGTATAAAAAGTGAAAATAAAGTAGTACGAATCGATGTATATATTTAATAAAAACCAACAATTTTGGTCGCAAAATTATACTTAAACTTTGTAATTAGGAATCAAAGAATTTGATACATAAATTGATGGAAATAAAATTCGATTTTTTAATTAAATCGATTAAAAAGTTACCATAAATATTTTCCCAAGAAATTAATAATATTGTATTAAATAATGTTTTATAAAATTTGGCCCAAAAAGTATAAGAATATATTATGATTTGTTTTTTCATAAACCATTTCAACGACCGTTATTGTAATAAATCTTTATTTACAAATTTGTCAAATATATCATGTTTGTGTTGTCGAATCTTTTTTTAAAAGTATTGTAACTTTTTTTTTTCAAAATTGATTAATATAGTTGGAATAAATATAAATTTTTAAAAAAACTAAAAAAAATAATAAGGTTAGGTTAGAAGATGTTATATGACTTTGGTCCACATCAACACCAATATAAGAGCGCACATACCTTTTTAGGTCTGAAATCTTAAAAAAAAAAAAAACAAAACAAATAGTCTGCAAATGTTAATGTCTGGGCGGCGTACACAAATGAGGCCAAGAAGATCTACAAACAAAAAAGAAACAACACCTAGCTTAAATTGTACATGCAAAACACTATGTATTTACCGTAAAGTTGTATTCCTACTACCTAGTCATTGGTTCACACACACACACACACACACACACACACACATATATATATATATATATATATATATATATATATAACACCTAAAAGATTGAGAACACGATAACAGTTCTGGACCATTCATCTTATAAGGGTATATAAGGGCATCTACAATACATTGAACTCTATAGAGTTCAATGGATTGCCACATCATCTTTCTACAATCCATATAACTCTATCATTTTTTCCTATAATGCATTGAACTCTACAAAGTTCAATAGAATGTTAAAAAGATATAATTTATAGTATATATTTAAGAATTAAAAACTTTCCTTTTTCCCATTGAAGAGTTCAATAGCCATTGAACTCTAAATCCATTGAATGCCAAGGTGGCGTCTAACAATGGTAGAGTTTCATCCATTGAATGACATATAGATTTGTCACCTCATTTAAATCTCCCATTGAACTCCCCATTGTGGATGCACTTGGTTACTTTATATTTATATTAAATTGTAACATATAAATATTAATTAATGATTTCCTAAAATCTAGGGATAATGATTTTAATTACCTAAAACGATTAATAGTTCTTTTTAGTTAATGGAATATATATATATATATATATATATATATATATATATATATATATATTATGATTTTTCCCACAAATAATTTATGATCATTTCTTTTTCTTTAAAAAGAAATCAATACAACTCAAATCACAAATGAATCCACTTTTATGCAATGATTTTTTTCAAAAACTAATACAACTTCATCCCATTTTAATACAGTTCTATTCACAATCACAAATGAATATGCACTGTTATTCACAAATATCACAAATGGATATTGTTTTAATCACAAATGAATATAACATTTCAACATCTAAAAGTAAAGGATAAACATGAATATATGTTCATTCTCATTTATTCAGCCAAGATACAAACATCTCTAATCAATTTTGAATACATTTCAGTCAGAAATGAAATATACTTATAATCAAAAATGAAATTACAATATATAACTTAGCTATTTTTCTATCAGCATAAAAGAATACATATGTGAAACATCAAGCTCCCTGTTCTTGAAAATTTGCTTCCAATTGCTTTTCTGTTTCCTTATTTCTTCTCATTGGACCTAACATAAAATTCACTAGATTAATTCATCAGTTTGAACCTTTTATCAACGATCATTTCCTATGAAGTGAAGAGGAATTGTAACGAGAAATCGAATAGAATCAGAGTTAAACAAGCAAAAGATCAATTAAGAACATTGAATGTAAATAGAATCTGGTTTCAGCTCTTATTACTCTCAAATGAACACGAGTACAAAAATAGACAACTTTCAGGAAAACTTCGTTAACTAACTCTATGCTCAGTTCCTATTTATAGGAGACTGAGAGTACAAAAAATACTAAGTCTAAGAGTTATGCTTCGTATATGAAATGACTTAGTAAATACATTACATATGAAATATAGTAAACACACTTTGACTCTTTACAACAAGACTTCCACCCTAACAATCGCCCCCTTTGTAAACGAGTCGAACTACTCAGTTCATGAGAATCTGAGTAGCGAAGTGCATCATCCTTCTGATTTCTGAATACCAAGTTAACACTTTCTTTAACTCGGACTTGTCGCCTTCATTATTCTTCGTACAATTATTCATACGAACAATGAAGTTCGTATATTGTGAAGTTGTGTATCTTTCAATCTCAGCAACTTGGAATAAGAATCTTTTGGTTATCCCCTTGGTATCTTTTCCCGCAAACACCATGCCGAATTGTTTTAAGCAAATCTCACCATATGCATACTTCTTCAGTTCAGGTTGTGGCTTCGAAGGTAACATAGCAACAATTACTTTCCTCTCCATACCTAAAGCCAACTCTTCGTCCGTCAGGGCCCGACAATCATAATAATTGTCAATGAAAATTTTAATGTGAGTAAGACCAAATCTGAACATCTCTTTGTATGACCCTTAAGTTGAGATGCTTCCATATCCTTAAAGATTAATGCAACTTGAATTAGATCATTCAAGTTCATTAGTTGGAAATCTGCAACACTAAAGTCGACTTGTTGATTTTTCGCACGAACAACATGATACCTAAAGTTGTGTATCATGTTTTTGAACAAAACATCTTTCTTTATTGCAACCACCTTCTTAATTTTGATGAGAGACCATACTTCTTCAAGTTCCTTTCTAAGTGCAACATGAAAACAAATCTTCATGTGTTGTAGTCATCAGCATTTTCGAACTTCTCACTTATCTTGTACTGAGCTGTTATCAACATTATTTCATTGATAGGGAAATCAAGCCGATTCTTGTCTGAGTTGGCTATGGAATAACTTTTGTTCTGCTTCTTTTCAAAGGCATACATGTTATTGAATTCAACCCTTGACTCTATAGATTCGTAAATGTAGAGTTTCTTTGGATCTCCCTTCTCTATACCTGGAGGATCACTTTCCCTCAGCCTCATAATACTTTGAATATGCCTCTAAAGTTCTATCTCATCTTCGACTTCTAGTTTCTTTTCTTCTTTAGACTTTTTGACTACAACACTTTTCCATTTATTTTTCACAACAGGATTTGGTTTTGAAGAACTTGAACTTCCCCCTTCAGTTGATGAACCAATTACAATTCCTTTGACAATAGGTCTTGCAAGTGGTTTTGTAGTCATAGTTGTTGTTGAAATAGAATCAGTGTTGGTAGGTAATGAAATCAGAATTTGTAAAGTCAGAACCTTCCCTACAACCTTTGCATCATCATTTGTTTTTCCAATGCTTTCTCCCTTATTATCGTTTTTCGACCCTTTGCTCACCCTCCTTTCTCCCCCTTGTGCCCCTGTGACAGCAGGTGGGGCATTCTGTGGTAACATCTTAGCAAACTTCATGATAGGAGCAACAGCCTTTTGTATGAATTGATCAAGAATGTTTAACTTCCGAGTAAGAAACTCTCGAGTTAAGAATGATGTTGTAGTAGGCTTAGAGACAATTCCATTCAATTCTGCAAGTAGAGCATTCAGTTTCGCGAACTGAGTTTTATCTTCTTTTCCCTTAGCTTCGAACGTTGATACAGTTGCTTGAAATGATTGAATGAAATTAGTTACAGTCCCCGCTATAATATCAACTTTCTCCTTAATTAAGTTGTAACGATCATTTACTTGACGAATTTCACTCGAAAATTCCTTCTTCAATTCTTCGAGTTTGAAATTCACATCCTCTCGTACCTTATTCACATCTTATACAAAGAGAACATGCCTCTCTTTTGCAACATTTTGAAGCTCCTTTAACAAAGAGTTATATAGATCACCCTAAGCTTTGATCCGAAGTTTGTTATTTTTATCAGTGACATCAATTTGATGTTACAAAACGATGCTCTACAACTTTTAGCATCACATCAACTTCTATTCCTGATACAGAATGCTTTGACCATGAGTCTACTTGAAATTGAAGAATAGAATTAAGCTTTCGATTTAGCACTTTAAATTGTTTTCCTGGCATAAGCATATGATCAGGAATATCTTATTCCTCTGAATCGAAGTGCAAATCTTCAAATCTCCCTCCGAAATCTCCTTCTTCTGTTTCATCATCGGAATAAGGCTTTTGTGGTTCAGTGGATTGGGATGAAAACAAAGTTGTGATAGGTTGGTTAAGAATATTGTCAAAGATTGGTGATGTGGTGACAGTTGATGTAGGAATAACAAATGGTGGTAACAAAACTAAGGAAGATGATGAAATGATTGGTAATGAAGTTGAAATAGAAATGGGTTGCGAAACATCGACACTCACTGAAACATTTTCTCCCGTATCAGATACTGTGACATCCCCAAAATCACGGTCAGAAAAGATCGATTTTGTTTATGCTTTATAAAAATCAAAGTACTTCTTTTCATAAAAATGTTGCGGAATTTGTTCCCAGAAAAACACGATAAATACGTTATTAAAACATTTTTTGAAGAAACGTATTTTATTTATGTTAAAACGTTTGGAGTGTCATCGTCAATACAGAAACATAAGCATAAATGGAACTTATATTTATTTACACTAGTGATTTACATCTCTTTAATCTCTCAGTGTAATGTGACTTCATATCAACACCTGTGATGTAAATAAACTGAGTGGGTCAGGTTGGGAAACCTGGTGAGTATATAGGGTTTTCAACCCACAATAATATAATTATTATGTTTAAACAATCAAACAATCAACCCAATTACCCATCCCCATTATCTTCTTTAGTCTTAAGGATCTACCCTAAGAATCAGCTATTCCTCATTTATTTATTCCTAAGGATCATCCTAAGGAATCGACACGAAGTCCATCATTACCAAGGCTTATAGAATATATCTGGTGAACACGTAGTCCGAAACATCTGGTAAACACTTAGTTCAAAAGTAACTAGTGAACACACTTAGTTCAAAATACCTAGTGAACACACTTAGTTCAAAGATATGTAGTGAACACACTTAGTTCAAAAACACCTACAGGTTACGAGCTTACTAGCATTCCACCGGACCGTCTAGTATCGCCAATGGTTATCATCTATACTCCACTAGATGACTGGATCACTGACAACATTGATGTCTCTCATCGTGTTATCACAAAACAACTATTTCATCTACCCATGTTTTACCCAACACATTTTATAGATATAAAATACATATACAGTTTAAATCATTTAAAACATGTATAAAAATCTTTCACCCAGCATAGACAGCAAGTATTCAGACAATATGCACACACAACACGTAATTTATATTAAAATACTTCATATCTATGTGTAAGATGAAAGGGACTATGCACTCACTTGAAAGGTGGTGACTCAGAACTCGGACAGCGCTTCGATACTCTCAAAACAATTTCCTTCGATAAAACTTAGTACCAATACCACTAAGGTTTAGTCTAACGATAACCGCGACAAATTAATTAGTCTGACTATTATTATTATTATATAAGCGTTAATAACACTCAAGATAACTCATAATAATAGCCCAAATAATTATTTTAAGGACCTAATAACATTCCTATAATTATTCGAAAGCTATATTAAAAATTGCGTAAGCGTAGCTCACTTACAGCGAATTTTATCCAAAACCGGAACTTTATTTGGAGCAGCATTTCGAAACCGAAAGACTCCTTTTTCTCGGGACTCCGGGAGCCTCGGGGCTTCCTTCGGGTGCTAGGGGATCACCTAGGCTTAGGGGAGGGTTAGGGGGTAGTGAGAGAAAGTAGAGAGAGAAACTTGGAGTGAATTTGTGAGAAAATATGGCAGCCCTCGCAGCCCTTTTATAGGTTGGTCCTCGGACGTACGCTGGGCGTACAGGTCCTTGGACACGGGGCGTAACGTCGGATAAGGGTGCCAGATGGCGAGAACTCGGTGGGGCGATGTGGCTTCTTCTCGGACCATGCAGATTGACTACGCGCGACATTCCCTCTTCGCACGCTGGGCATACCTCGTACGCGAGGCGCTCCTCGGCTACAATGGGCATAACCGCCGCACCTGGTGTCATCATCCGAAGCGAGGATTTCTTCAGTGATGGACGGTCTAGATCGTGCCACGTCATCGCATCTAGCAACAGCTTCGCAAATTCAAGTTTAATCTTTAAAAATTCGTAACTTTCGCAAACGAGCTCCGTTTTTGACGTTCTTTATATCCACGCGAAGGTGGGAATGTACTCTACAACTTTCATTTAGACTTCGTCGGCTAATTTTGACTTGATTTTAAATTTTATATTTTTAATAGACCGGGATAGGATTGGTCCGTTAAATCCTCATAACTTCTTCATCCGACGTCCGTTTTCACCCATCTTTTTCTCGTTATGCTACTCTTAACAAGATCTTCGATTCTCGTTTAGGTCATGTTGGCTAAAAACTGCTCGATCTAGCCTTCAAATTTCGGGTGCTACACTGCTAATCCGAAACTTCGAAAAATCATAACTTCTTCATACGAAGTCAGATTTGGGCGTTCTTTTTATCGATGTTCTTATTTTAACATATTCTACGACTTTCGTTTAGATTGCTAAGGCTAAATCTCACTCTATTGTAAATTCACTATTTACGTTTCCCGGTATCGTGCCGGTTCCGTCACGAAACTTCAACGGGTCATAACTTCTTCGTTATAACTCGGATTTCAGTGTTCTTTATATGTACAGAAACCTTGAGACATATTTTACAACTTGGTTAAGATTATTTATTCTAAATAACCTTTTGTCGAAAAGTCATTTTCGACTCCTATTGCCTCTAAATTGACTAGTCCGGATCTACGGGCGTTATAGATACATTAGCAGGGATGTTTGAAATAGGGACCTCCTCAGAAATTGACTTGGTCACCACTATTTCGAGTGGAATAGTTGTTGAAGGTTCAATAGGAATAATAGGAGAAACTGATGAAATGATAGGAACTAAAGTTACCATGGGAGTAGACGAAATTAGTGGTGTATCAAGAACCACTTCGTTTTCGGACGTATCGTCATGAAGAATGATTTTTCATTTGTTTTGCTTCTTTGAGATATGATTGATTACATCTTGAGCCCTTCATTTTTTAGATGATGCAGAAGCAGGAGCAGTTACCCCTTTGCTACTGACTTGAACTTTACGAACTGTCTCTGATTCATCAGAAAAAGTTCGTTTGTGTGATAATCTTCTTAACCTTTTCAATACCCCCGACTTTGATGGCATCACCTCCTTTGAAAGCTTAACAAAAACAACCTCTTATGTCCGCTTCGCATCACTTTCAAGCTTGTTCTTAGGAGACTTGGATGTAGATTTTTTCATACTTGTAACAGTTACCTCTTCTTCATCATCCTTAGACTTCTTGGATTGTTTAGAAGTTCCAGCTTCAACTGTAAGCAAAACCCTTGTTTCCATATCGGGATTAATAGTCTTCAAATATTTCACAAGAACCTTGTGAGTAGGGTTCACCTTCTTTAGCATAGCATCAAGAATGCGTGCTACACTTGGAAAAATATTCGCATCTACCTCCACAACTTTTGGAAACTAATACTTTGAAAATTCAGAAATAGTTTCATCAGCAAGGACTTGGACTCCCTCTTTTTCATATATCTTCTGAAGAACAAGACTCCAGTACCTTGCACATGAAATCCCCTTCACCATATTCGGGTTCTCCAGACTTTTAACAAACTCCTTCCATAACTGGGTGGCATAATCAACGCTCAAATCATAGTAAATACCCATTACCATTGCTTAAACTTCCCATCTGCCTTTGTTAATTCCTACACTTCTTCCCGTCAGGCATCTAAGGTAAATTCCAAAGAAGAAGTTCCACAGACAAGGAAGTCCTGATTTCTTGAAATCGCTAATCTTCTCGAGTGGGGGCTGATGACCCATCTCGTTGAACATGCACATAATTTGTGGATTCGTAGGTTTAGAGAATGGTGGAGAGTTAGGAATTTCCAGATAATGAGTGAACATCTTCATCGTCAGTCGAAATCTCTTCTCATTGATCAAATTGAAGGTAATGACATATGTTGCCTTGTTATAAGAAGCAGTTGAGGCAGCCATTGACAACCATGTCTTCGGAACTACGAATAAGTTGAACATTGCAGTTGCTAATCCAGATCGTTTCAGGGAAACGATTAGCATCTTCAATTCTTTAGGATACGATGAAACGTTCACATTAACTTGGTAACTGGTTCTTTGAATTTTCATCAACGGTTGAGATTCAAATTCTTCAGTGTTGGATTTATGAATAGAAACCATTTGTGAGTTCTTGAAAGCTTTTGGAAAAATTAGGGCTTTTTGGTCGTCTATGAATTTTTGATTGCGTAATGATAAAAAAAAAAGATTTTCTTTTTATAGGTAAGCCCAAAATAATTTGAATCGTTTATCATTAAAGAGTAGGCCACGTCATTCCTTGAAACTCGCACGAGTAGCCGTTTATTCCATCATGTCTCATAAAGTACCTTGAAACTAGGGCCAAGTTGCCAAACGATAACTTTAGACTGTTCGTGAGTACAAAATGGATAAGATCGAACCCTTCAGATTGGAGGCTAGGCTCTTTCGTTTTTGGGATTCGAAATGAACTCATTTTAAAGTCTTGTGAAATCTTCAGCCTAAGTTGGTATTACTTAGAACCTCAAGGATTTCATGAGTGCAATCTGCCAAGGAAAAAGATAAGAAGAAAATTAACAAAAATTTGAGTTACGTGATGTCTAAAGTTTAGACACAAAGGCAGTTAAAACCCCGGGCAAAGGTTGCTTTGTTAATTATCAAGAGAGATAATCAATAGCTTCTGTTTGTTCCCGTGAATTACAATTGAATACTTATAGATAAGTATCAAAGGGCTTCTTTTTCAAGGCCTCAAAGGGTGGCTTACAAATTTCATTACATATCATCCTAAATATAAGGTGAGTAATTGTAACTGAAATTACTTGTTTGACCAGTGTAGTCAATGAAAAGTTGCGTTGGAAAATTATTTAAAAGTGACTAAAGAAAAGAATTGATACTCACATGGAAATCACATCCAAAGAAAAATATTTATGTTGGCTCTTGTTGGGAAACAAATTTCATGGGCTTCGAAAATTTGATCAAGTCCACTCATACGAGAGGATGTGATTTTGGAGTATACGAAATTTTGGTACAGAAACAAGTGTTTCGTAAGAATCTGGAACGAAGTTCCCCGTCAATTCCTTAATAATTTCGTATATTTGAGTTTCACTTGCATCACGGTCTCATGAATTAAGATCATTAACACATATTTTTGACATGTTTAATTCATGATTGGTTTGATCAATGACCTCTTGAACATATGTCTTTGTGTGTGAAAAGCGTTAAGAATTTTGTGATGAAAAAGATGGTGAAAGATTCGAATGTAGCTCTGTTAGACATGGACCAAACAGTAAACTTTTAACTCATTTGAGAAGAGTAAGGTAGCTCAGTGACTAATGTGAATATAAGCCTGATTGGGAAGAAACTTTCGTACGAAAATTTTCATTAAGGCATTCGTAAACACACATTCAGTCTTTTGGAGGCTTGGGTCGACATGCAGCAATATGCTTCTAGGGACATCCTAACTAGTCCATAGTTTTGAAAAAAAAATACCTTCCCTAAGAAACATAAGCATGACCCTTGAATATATCTTTGTGTAAACAACCTTGATACCTGGAAAAAAAATAAAGTAACAAAAATCTTTTTGGATTTTATATTTTTGAAAAGAAAGAAAGATATTTTTGTGATTTTGAATTTTTTTCTTTCGAAAAATAAAATATGCAACAAAATAAAATCTTTTTAGAATTTTTGAATTTTCGAAAATGATTACAAAGAAACAAAAATATTTTTGGTTTTTCAGTTTTTCAAAAAATAGAACACAAACTAACGAAATTTAAAGATGATACCAAACACATGAAAATTTTCAGCTCCAATATACCAAAATGAAGCATGTCGAAGCGTTGAATGTGAACAGTAACCTTTGAATGGTTAATACAATCAGGCTTTGAACAAATCATTTTGCCTCTGATTCGACACCTTTTTACCAATAGGAACTTCGGTAATTTTGTATGATTGATCCTGGTACATAATTCGCATCTAACATTCCCAATCCTGCCAAAATTCTCATAAAAGATTTTCCATCAAGAGGCTTTCTGAAATATCAACAAGTTGATCAGTTGTTTTCACAAAATGAACTTCAATATTTCCATCTTCAACGTGATCTTTTATGAAATGATAACGAAGAGCAATATGTTTCGTTTTAGAATGTTGTACTGGATTATGACAAATGCATATAGCACTTTGTGAATCACTATATAATGAAATCTTTTCCATGTTAATTGCATAATCACGCAATTGGCTTTAAATCCAGATGATTTGAGAAGTGCAATCAGCAACATAAATGTATTCAGCTTCAGTAGTCGAAATTGCAATACAAGTTTGCTTTTTCGATTGCCAAGTAACAAGCTTCCCATCTAGTAATTGACATCCTTCACTGTACTTTTTCTATCAAGAGTACATCAACCAAGATCTGAATCCGAAAAAGCTTGAATGAAAAATCCAGATTTTGAAGGATACCACAATCCTAACGAAATTGTTTCTTTGAGATAATGAAAGATATTTTTCACAGCTGTTAAATGTGGTTCTCTGGAATTTGCTTGATACCTTGCACAGTTACATACAGAAAACATGATTTCAGGTCTACTTGCAGCTAAATAAAGTAGAGAACCTATCATGCTTCTGAACAAAGTAAGCTCAACAACAAGTGAATCTAACAAAGGTGTTAATTTCGTTCCAACTGCCATTGGGACTCTTAGCTTCATGATATTCGTCATTCCAAACTTCTCAAGCAAGTTCTTCGTGTATTTTTCTTGGTTAATGAAAATTCATTCTCTGCTTTGACGAATATTTAACCCAAGAAAATTGTTGATTTTTTCCATCATGCTCATTTTGAATTGACTCTTCATCAAATTCTCAAATTCACTAGACAAAGATGGGCCAGTAGAGCCAAAAATAATATCGTCAACATAAATTTAAACAAGCATTAGATGATTCCCAACTTTCTTACGAAATAATGCGGGGTCAACTGATCCTTGTTTAAATTTTGACTGTTTTAAGAAATTGGTAAGTGTTGCATATCATGCTCTTGGTGCTTGTTTTAACACATAAACAGCCTTATCTAAAATGTAAACATGATTAGGAAATTCTTCGTTAATAAAATCTGATGGTTGTTCAACATACACAGTTTCTTCAAGCTCCGCATTCAAGAATGCACATTTGACCTCCATTTGATATACATCAAAGTCCTTATGAGCTGCATAGGCTAAAAATATTCGAACAACCTCGAGTCTTGCGACAGGGGAAAAAGTTTCTTCATAGTCGATACCTTCCTGTTGCGAATAACCTTTAACTACAAGCCTAGATTTATTTCGAATGAAATTGCCTTCTTTTTCGGTTTTGTTTTTGAATATCCATTTTAACACGACAGTCGAAACATCTTTTGGTTTTGGAATCAATCTCCAAACATTATTTCGTTCGAATTCAGCAAGTTCAGATTGCATTGCAACAACCCAATGTAAGTGTTCCATAGCAACCTTAACTTTCTTTGGCTCAATTTTCAAAATAAAAACATTAAAAATGAAAAATTCTTGATTCATATTGAGTACCTCATTTTTCGCATGAATTTGAGCTCTCGTTAAAACTCCATCTTGTGGATTTCCGATAACTTGCTCTTTCGGATGATTTTTCGTCCATTTCTCAAGTGGCGGATATGCTAGATCAAAATCTAATAGTGCATCTTCATACATATCTTCTTTTTCAGATCCTGCAACAGAAATATTATCATTATTTTCATGAAACGCATCATTTTGATCAAGATTTATTGTATATGTTTCATTATGCTTCCCCTCAACATAATTGTCATTTGGATGCTCCCCCTCGAAATTATCATTCATACTACTCTTCTCCCCCTCGAAAGGATGTGCACCCTCAACAATTGAAGGTATATTCGTATTCTTCCCCTCCAAACGAACATTTAGCATACTTTCGCCATTTGTAATAGTATCCGAAGTTAGTGTTGAATCATCAGTATGTTTTGAGGATTCGGGTGTTTGATTGTCAGCAGCATTAACTTCAGCATCAATAGGCCTGTCTGGAGCACCAAAAATTAATTCATAATCAAAATCAATTGAATTATCATCTACAGTTTGATTATTTGATTCATTAAGAATTGGTTTTTGTTCAAACTGTCTTTCCACTTGTTTGACATAATAGTCATCAAAATTGAGATTGAACGTTTCTTCAATTTTTCGTGTTCGTTTGTTTAACACTCTATATGAAACTGAATGGTTCGAATATCCCAGAAATATTCCTTCATCAACTTTAGCTTGAAAGTTTGAAAGATTATCTTTGAGGTTCATAATGAAGCACCTGCAACCAAAAACATGAAAGAATTTGACATTAGGTTTTCGATTGTTTATTATTTCATATGGAGTGATATTAAATTGTCTATGAATAAACGATCGATTCTGAGTAAAGCATGTTGTTGATACAACTTTGGCCTATAGGTATTGAGGAAGATTCGCATATGTCAACAGTGTTCTTGCTGCTTCGCACAATGACCTATTTCTCCTTTCAACAACACCATTTTGTTGAGGTGTATATGGTGATGAGAAATTATGCGAAATCCCTTTTTCCGTTAGAAACAAATCCAACACATTATTCTTAAACTCAGACCCATTATCACTTTTGATTCTTCGAACATTCTTTTTCAGACTCATATCTATTTTCTTGATAAATTCGATTATTGTTTGAGCAACTTCAGATTTTAACCTGAGAAAATATACCCAAGTGAATCGTGAAAAATAATCAACAATAACCAATGTACCATTTCTTGTTGACTGTTTCAACAGTTGATGGTCCACAAAGATCAATGTGAAGAAGTTCCAACGGTTCAACAATTTTCGAATCTATGATGATTGGATGTCCTTTACGATGTTGTTTTCCTTGTTCGCAAGCTGCACAAAGAGTATCACTGTCAATTTTCAGCACAGGTAAACCACGAACTAAGTCTTCTGTAACTAGGTTATTCAAGTTTCGAAAATTAAGATGTGATAAATGCCTATGCCATAACCAGCTGGCATCATTTGAGGCTTTCAAAAGTAGACACACATATGGTTTGCCCACAACTAGTTTGATATCAAGTGTGAACATATCTCCATATTGTTTTGACTTGAACAATACTTCATTCATTTCAACTTTTGCTATTATGCTTACTTCTTCGTTAAACACAACTTGATTCTCAGTGCCCACAACAAGTTGCGAAACACTTATCAAATTATGTTGAAGACCTTCCACATAAGCAACTTGATTTACTATGAGTTGGCGATTTGTTACTTTGCCATAACCTTTGACTTGACACTTATGATTAATTCCAAACTTCTCCACTCCAGCATTTTCAAGACTTTGAAAATATCTTAAATTCTCCTTTCTTCCAGTCATGTGATGAGAGCAACCACTATTAATGTACCATTTCTCATCATATTGCTTGTCACACAATACCTGCATTCAGTTAAAGAATTTAGGTACCCAAGGCTTTTTGGGTCCTTGGTTATTAGCTTGAAACAATGACTGAAATTTAGAACTCAAAGCCCAAGTTCGAACTTTTGTTTTCACACTATCAATTAAGTCAACATCACCAGTTAAAGATATTGAAACATAATTTTTCGATAGTTTTGGACTTCCATTAGATTCCACCTCAGTCTTCTCGATTTGTGTAACTTTGTTGATTGGTTGCCATCTCTTAACACGAACATGCGAATCTTGAGAATATGAACTTCCTGTTGAAGATTCATTCAAATACTCTTCATAAGCATTTTTAATCTATTGTTGAGAAAGCTTTCCTACTTGAAACTTTTTCCATTGTCCTTCAAGCCAATGATTGATTGATTTCACATCCGAAGTGCCTTTTGAGTATGAAACCTTTGTTCCTTTTTGAACTGATGGATTTGGAAATTTTGGTTTTTGTGGAGTGAATTTGACATTCGTTTGAGAATGTGTTGATTTTTGAACATTGTCAGATTTTCTGACATTCACAAAGTTGTGAGTTGTCTTAAAATTTTGAAAGTTGACATGCTTTCGAACGTTTTGAACCTTTTGATTTGTATCACTTGTAGTTGAAGGAAATTTATCTATTACATTTGTTGGCCTATGAAAAGAAGAATTTGTTGGTTTCTTTTGTAAAACGTCTTTTGAAAAATCTTTGGTTGAAAAAACTTTGATGAGTTTAAATTTGAAAAATTGTTGATTTTTCGTTTTTGTGAATCAGACGAAACTTTGGATTTTGTCAGAGCAGGATTTTTCTTTTTCATTGTTGGCCCAGTTGTTTGATTTTTGTTTAACACTACTTGCCAAAAAATTGCTTTTCATGCCTTTCTTTTTGAAACTCCTTTTTCTTTTGAAAAATTTTCAACAAGTGTTTTATATTCTTGTGAATTAAGTTTTACAACTTGAGATGTCTTAACAATTTCTTGTTTGAAAACTTCGTTTCTTTTTCCGATTTTACAACCCATTTTCATTTTCATTTTTGTCTTTGAAAAACATACAAATTCTTTGTTAGGTTGTTTTCAACAATGCTTTGATTCGAAAAGAATCCTTCATTTGAAGTTATTTTGTTGTCTTCTTCAATCAATTTGTTAAACACTGGCTTGATGTTCTCAGCATTCCCAGTGGTGACAAATACTTGATTTGGAAAAACTACTTCATCTGTACATGTAAAATTTAGATACACGACAATATTAGTTTCTAAATAGTAAGCACCCTTTTGATTCATCACTTTGTTAAAATTTTCTGTTCCTCCATAAACTTGTTCAACAACAACTCTTGGAATGGATGTTTCATTCGAAACATTCATTTCTGACTTATTTTTACACGAGACTTTGACTTCGTCCTCTTCATCATCACTACTATCTGTTTGACTGTCTTGTATCTCCACATCATCAAAATCACAAACATTCAAATTAGAGGGTTTTCCAATGTCATCCTCAACCATCAAATCATTAACAATTTCCTTACCTTTGATCTTAGATGTGACATTAATGATAGATAACTGAGAACAATCAATACTTTCCTCTTCTTCAATTTCACTGATTTCACTAACATTATACGAGTTATCATCAATATCAGCAAAATTGAATTGAGAGTCAAGTTTCGAATGTTCAGCTCTTTTCAAAATTTTCAGTTGTTCATCTTTTTTCAAACTTTCATTTACAATTTCAACAAGTTCATCATTATTTAAAAATTCTTCTATCTTAACAATACCATACGCAAATCTATCATCTGACACTTTGTTAAAATCAGCTATGGTATTTTCACAATCATATGAGATGATATCAACTTTTTCTCTCTCAAAGACAAGAAAAGGTAACAACTTACGATGTTGTTATTTGCTAATCTCGGATGAATGATGTAAAGCAGTTAATTTTGCATACAAACGCTTAGCTGAATTACAATAGATGTTTCGTTGAGCAAGTAACATCCTAACTTCCTTATATAGATTTTCCCTATTAGTATTAACATTCCTTAAATTGTAATTCTAGATAGTCTACTCTGCTTCATTTCGTGCCAAGTAACATTTGTGTCTCTAGCAGTTGATTATTAAGTTTCTTTGCTTCAGTACTAGCAGACACAACAATAGCATCAAATTAAGCAGCAGTATCATCAAAAGCAATTATTTCAGAATCATATGCTGGTAGAGGAATGTTAAATGACTCAAGAATAGAACGTACCTGAAAGACCCCAACTTTCGTATTTTTGAAAGACTCAAACTTTCATACTTCACAATATCATTACTCCAAAACATGCTATTTGCATATTCATAAAAGCAATATTTTACATTGATAAAAAGATACAAGCTATTGGATACAAACCGACTATTAAAAAGTATTATATATATTACATAACTAGCCAGGATATTGTAATTTATACAAACATAAACTGAAGTACAAAAGTACTATTACAAACTATTCTAAATCTTTTAACAGTATGTGAACATATAGTTACTTATCACCTGCAATTGTTAAACATTGATAGGGTAAGCGATGATGCTTAGTGAGTTCAATAATAGATACAATATAACGTTATGCCATATATATACTTCAATGTGGCAAAAGCAAAGAGGAACAACAAGATATATGTGAAATCATGTGACAAGCGTTCATATCAATCAAAGACTTTATGCAAAGATATACTTTTCAATGCTTGATATACATCAATAAAACTTTGGCCCAAATGGCATAGAAGACATGCAATTTCTGACTAACATCTTATTAGATTTCAGGCTTATAGTCCTATCTAACCATTTGGCAATGCCATAGAATAGAAGTCATTCTCTTACGGAGACATGCTCTACATGACCAGAGGCTACGTACCAGTATCAATGTGAATCTAAGTCCTTACACTGATCACGTGGTCAAAGGTATTACAATTGCTATAAACATCGCGAATAAAATAACACGGGAAAATAACTCATAATAATAACACTGAAAAGCACATAGCACATATAGCACATAACATACAATTGTTCATATATATTGAACTCACCTTAAGTTAACCGGGGGTTAAAGTAGTAATTTGGACAACACTTCGGCTTTAAATACGACTTTCTATGTTGAAAACCAGGAGCTTAATTGAAAATCAGGCTCTGCGAAGGTAGGGCTTCAAAACCGAAAAGATAAAATTTTCGGGCTTCTCGGGGGTCTCGGGGCATGTTTCGGGTGCTAAAATTGATACTGGGGCTTCGGGGAAAGTCAAAATAGTGAAAATATGGATTTAGGGGTGAAAAATGGCAAATTCTTAAAATTACCCGAGAAGGCTCGCAGACCTCCTATTTATAGGCGAGAGGGTTCGGACCTTGTGGCTGGGAAGGATCCACGTCGCATCTGCGAGGCTCAGTCCGGAGGGGGGTGACGAAGCAGATGCAAAGCAGCTTGGTGGCAGCAACTGCGAAGGGCACGCGGCAGGAGCAGAGCGAAGCAGGTGGCGCGCATGCAGGGACCAGGTGCGAGGCTCCGAAGTGCGACACGGGGTGAGACGTGTCAGACGAGCATTGGGCCGAAGATTTGGGCGAACCGGACTACGACGCGTGTCGGACACGAGGCGCGAGCTTGCGAGGGTGACGAAGCTGCTTCGTGGCCGGTACTATTCATGCGAAATTTCTCAGTTTTTGGGCCCTGAACTTTTAAAATCCATAACTTTCGCATACGAGCTCCGTTTTTGACGTTATTTATATGCACGCGTAGCTAAAATTACGCTCTACAACTTTCGTTTAGATTTCGTCGGCTAATTTTGACTTTATTTGTAATATTATTATTTTTAACAGACCAGGACAGGAAAATCCGTTAATAATTCATAACTTCTTCATCCGACATCCGTTTTCGTCAGACTTTTTACCGTTGTACTAAAAATGACGAGACCTTCGATTCTCGTTTAGGATTAATGATGTTGGTGTTTGCCTTTTGTAGTGCATCCAAATCTTGCTTTTATCATCTCATGTTACCCTCTTGATCTATATGTCACTTATATCCAATTGCTATGAGTTAAAGTGAGACTCGACCATCGATTTCAATCCAAAACAAAATAAAGAAAAATAAATTTGTTTTTCTTCTCTTCTTCTTCAATTTTTGTTAAAATCAAACCAAAAAAAAAAAAAAACGAAGAGCCACGCAAGTGATTTTGCTAAAACATAATACAATAGGAAGTTTGTTCACATTTAGTCATTGAACTTTTTAGAGGGAAACGAACTTTCGATTTTGTTCACATTTAGTCACTAAACTTTTTTTCGTTATGTATTTGCCACTAAACTATTGAAACTGTTCACATTTTACCCTTATGACCGATAACAGCCGGTCATAAGTGTAAAATGTGAACAGTTTCAATAGTTCAATGACAAATAGATAACGAAAAAAAGTTTAGTGACTAAATGTAACAAAAGTCGAAAGTTCGTTACCCTTTCAAGTCATTATCCCTAAAAATTATGGTATCACATCAATTATGTATACATATTTCTTCCTCTTATAACCAAAAGTCTACAACATCCCAACAGTATCAGGAAAAAAAGCAACTTCTAACATCAAAAAATAAATCAACCAAATTCATTGCAATTTAATACATATACTAAAAGAAAAAAAAAATCTACTCTTTAATCCTTATCCTACTATCGAGTAAAATCCCAAAAAATAAGTGAGAAAATGATTTGCGAGGGTAATTATCTTTTTGTCTTGTTCACATTTAGGTAATCTTATTTTTTTTATACATTTGACCATCTAACTTTTAAATGTGTTCACATATTACCATTATCACCTGCTTAAATGGTCAAATATGTACAAAAGAAAGGTTTTTTAAATGTGAACATTTTTTTATAAATTTCTTAAATTTTTTTATAATTTTTTATAATATTTTATGAAAAAATTTTCGTACAAATTTCATATAATTTTAATATAAGTGTTTTTAAACCAAATATTTTATAAATTTTTAAAAATTTTCTTACAAGTATTTAACTTTTTTTTTACCTTTCCATACAATTTTTTTAATAACTTTCATACATTTATTTCTGAACTATCTTTTACAACATTTTTAACGTGTTTCATAGATTTTGTATGATAGTTTAATATCTTTTTTATAACATTTTAAAATACTTTCGTTAAATATTAGTTTAAAACATTGTATTAAAAATTTTAAAAGTTTATAAACTTATATTAAAAGTTAATATTAAAAGTTGGAATAATTTTAAAACATTTACATTATATATATATTTTTTTTATTTTTTTATTTGCTAAGTAATATCTTCTTTTTATTTTTTAAAAGACTCTTCATACTTATTGTTTGATATTTAATTTATTTAGTTTTATTGTTAGATACTATTTGCTTTAAAAATATTATATATGCTTAAAAACAATAAGAGGCTATATAAAATATTTCACAAAACAAAAACATATTTATTAATTAAAAATTAAAGTTTAAAATTAATCAATATCTAATTAATATTTAGGAAATTATGGATATTTTAAAATAGCATTTGTAAAAAATAATACAAACAAATATAAAAAATAGAATGGCTATTAAAAGTGGGGAAAACGACTTATAAGGGGAATTAACTTTTTGTTTTGTTCATATTTAGGCAACTTTTTTTTTTCGTACACATTTAACCATTTAACTTGTTAATTTGTGCATATATTACCATTGTCACCTACTATAGCCGGTGAAATTGACAATATGGAAACACATATAACAAATTAAATGATCAAATGTGTACAAAAATAAAGAAATTATCTAAAGGGTAGTGATATTTTCACTGCCCATTTTGATTCATCCACAAATTTTACAGAAAATTGACGAACATACCCTTTATTAGTATTTGAGTGTAATTATGGTAGATGTTAGTATTTAATATCTTGGTTAATCCTTCTGTAATAAATAAAAAATAAATTAACTCACTAGCTTTATCTTTGCTACTCTTCCCCCTCACCCCGATGCCTTCCCCTTCATCTTTCGTACGCCTAAGTCACCCAAACCTTCGACCAACACCCACACCCTCGCCGGAAACCGCTCCCTCTGCCGCCGCCCGAAAAATCGACAACCACCTTTCAAAATATGATTTGGTGGTCCATGGGGTTTAAATGTTTCAAGATTCGATTTGTAGAAGAGTTTTGATCTAATGCTTTCTATCAGACTAGTAAGGCTTCCGATCTAGTGCTTTTTGTCAGCCATAATGAGAGGGTTTCTTGAAGCCGACAGAGGGGCAGTGGTAGGAGGGCCTTTTGGATAGAGCTTCATCCCCGAAGGGAATCAACCGGAGATGGGTGTTTCTCTAAAAGTTCCAACGATACTTTTATTTTTTTATTGGACGAAGACAGGATTTTCGAGGACCACAGACGACGAGGGAGGCAAGGAGCGAGAAGATGCACGTGGGTTGCAGGTCTCTGGTGTGGGTGAAGATGAAATCGGAGGGAAAGGCTATCAGATGGAGACGAGGAGATCAGATAAAGGGGATCGATCACCAATTGAATATTTTATTTATTGCAAAAGAATTAAAAATGATATATTCTATTAATATAGACCATAATTACACTCTAAATATAGATAAGGGCATCATTGTCAATTTGCTTGTGGATGAATAAAAACGAGCCGTGGAAATATCAGCCCCTTTATCTAAATGTGAACAAAGGGATAAAGATGATTACCTTGTCAGTTATTTTCCCAAAATAAGTCAACCAAATTCACTGCAATTTGATGCGGTCAAGGTTCTGTTTTCTTTTTATTTATGTCGCATATCTTTTATTATTTTTGCAAGTTCTTATTCGTTTCCACTTTTAAGGGCTTTTTAAGTCACTTTCTCTCCGTACGTACGATTTTAATGTTCTTCGATTAGTATTTATTGGCCAATACCAATATGTATGTTTTCTTATTACTCCTTGGTTTCTGTTGTTGGACGTCTTTCGTACCCTCCGTTCTTCCATTCCTGCATTCCTCACCGATTTTGTACTACGGTTGTCAGTCCGTCATGAGTGGGCAGTACAAAAAGTGTTCCACTTTCAACTCAGATGCATCGTCCTCATTAAAGGTTTCCGGTCAGCAGCGTAAGTGTCACCTGTTAATGCCCTTGCTTCCTCTAGACTTGGCTTCACCTTTACCTTACTATGATGACTGTGGCGATTGTTCGGTGTTGTGTGAATATTACGATGCCTTTTGTGGTTTGTTGAGCGGGTAATTTTGTTATCTTATGTTAATCATCCATGTTACACCCGATGTTGCAAGTCTGGTGATTTTATACTACCATTTCCTTTAAGGCCTCCTGTTGTGTTGTCTGATTTATATGATGTTCTAGCTTTTAGGCAAAATATCAGAGCTTGTAATATCATGTTTGCAATGACATCCTTTGGGGCCAAAATTGATGAGGACATTAATGGGGGGTGGTGATCCTTATGTTTTCAAAGTCACTGGTCAAGTCTCACATTGGATAGGTTCTTTATGTCCCAAAGATAACAAGTCCCCTAGGTTTTTACAGCTCTATGTTGTTGACACGGAACATGATGTTTCCAATAGATTGTCAGCTTTTCAGGATGGCTCAAAATAGCCCTTGGATGGAAGGATTGTGTAACTACTAATGGTTACATTGACCACTCACAATATATATATATATATATATATATATATATATATATATATATATATATATATATATATATATATATATATATATCTACTTTGAAGACTGCTCAAGAAATAGCTGCAGAAAGAAGTCTAGACTTGTAGGCAATTTGCCTTTTTAATGATGTTCCTGATCGACAGTATAGTCCCCCCGCTCCCGGAAGTCTAAGCTGCATTGTTTACGATGATGACATTGTTGCTAACAAGTATGATATCATTATATATTCCAATTCTGGTGTTCCACAATGAGTCAGTAAGCTCCACCCGAGCTACATGGCACTACAATACCCTTTACTTTTTCCTTATGGTGAAGATGGCTAGCCCCTGCAATTAAAACTGTTAAATGAATCTGGATCCAAGGCCAAAAATCTCAAGGTAAATATGTATTATAGTAATCAGATCCACACACATAATGGTGTCCACTCCCTTATATTCAATTATTGTAGGCTATTTCAACAATATATAGTCGCTACCTACATCGAACAGGGATGTCTTGACTATTTCCCAAATAACCAGGATCGCCTCAGGTCAGAATACATTAGTGGGATTTATGATGCACTTTCCGGAGCGAACAACAAAAGTCATTCTATTGGGAAGCGGGTTCTGTTTCCTTCCTTTGTTGGTGGATACTGTTACATGTATAGCCATTATCAAGACGCGTTATCCATCTGTAGAGAGCATGGGAATCCACAATACTTCTTAAGCTTCACGTGCATTGTCAACTGGCGGTACATGGCTTATCACAATCAAACTAACACACACAGCAGGGATAACATTATATCTCGCATTTTTCATGTTACGGTGAAAGCGTTGATTACATTTATGAAGGAGGACAAAACTTTTAGGGATGTCACAGCCTATAAGTACCTTTGATGGTAATTACATTTTTACTGTTATAGTATCCGCTACATATCTCTTTAATGAGTCTTGCATTCCTTTTTGTATTTCTTTAGATTTTTATACAATCGAATTCCAAAAGCATGGTTTGCCCCACTGCACGCACTTTTATGGGTAGCCGATTCATAGAAAATACGTGATGCTGCTTCCATCGACAAAATTCATCACCGCAAAGATGCCAAACCCAATTTTCATACCACTGTTGTACCGGACTTTTACTTCTTGTATGATTCATGGTTAGTGCGGTTTGCTCAATGTTAAAGTTCCATGCATGAAAGACGATATGTGCACAAAAATTTATCCGAAGGCGTTTTGTGATTCAACGGTGTTTGATAAGCAAGGATATGCACATTACAAAAGAAGTCATGTAGCTCTACATACACTTCAAAATGGAATTGAAATTGACAATCGGTACATTGTACCATACAATAAGTGCTTATGTAGTCGTTCAACGCACATATCATCATTGAGTACTGTGGTTGGAACATGATGATTAATTATCTTTTTAAGTATGTTTCCAAAGGAATGGAACGAGTGAAATTTATAATTCATAAGGATGCAGATGCAGCCAGTTGTAGCACACCAACATAACCGGTTGTTATTGATGAAATTTGTAGTTACCTTGACGGTCGTGACATATGTCCTCACGAAGATGCTTGACATATCCTTGACTTCCCCATCCATAAGCGACACTTACCTGTAACAATACTACCAATGCATCTACTAAATACGCAGTCTGTATATTTCAAAGAAAACACCCGCATCCATGACGTTGTCAGGCATCCAATATTTGGAAATAGTTTATTACTAGGATGCTTTGAAAGTAACAAGTGGGATACCACTGGACACAACATGTCCTACAGCAACTATCCCTCAAAATATTGGTGGGATAAAGGAGCAAAAATATGGAAAAAACGACACCGCACGGAATCACCTGCAAACGGCAGACTTGTCTTCCTTCACCCATCCACTAGAGATCTATTTTACCTCTGGATGTTACTATGTCATCAAACAGGCTGCAAATCTTATCAAGACATTCGCATAATATCCAATCAACTTTACCCTAACTTTAGTAGTGCATGTGAGGCATTAGGATTAATTGGTGAATACAAAGAGTGGATGATAACATTCACCCAAGCATCAGAATGGGCAACCTCACCTCAGCTACGATCCTTATTCT
This sequence comes from Lactuca saligna, assembly GCF_052625555.1. NCBI lineage: Eukaryota > Viridiplantae > Streptophyta > Magnoliopsida > Asterales > Asteraceae > Lactuca > Lactuca saligna. Next base: position 51,140,976 of record NC_136417.1, read on the forward strand.
GCCAGCTCCTTCTATTGTGAGAGGTAAGTAACCCCGTGTCTTTGTGGGACGTTTCATGGTGTAAAATGAGTGATGACTTAGTATATAACATAAACAGAAACAACCCTAACGCAAACCTCAATATGACTGACTCTCAGTTATGACAATTCGTCTTATTTGAATTTGAGAAGATATTACAGACATCTACACCATAAAAGTCAGTCTATGATTTTATTTTCCTAAACCTATGGAAGACACTATCAGACTTTGGCAAATTTATCTTCTTTTGGAAGAAACAAGTTATGACAAAGAGTTACTGAAACACCAGAATGAGCAGATAGTTTCACAACTAAATGATGACCAACTTTGTATTTATAACACGGTTATTGCATCAGATGAGTAGGCAAAACAAGTTCTGATATATATATTTATATGGACACGGTGGAATTGGGAAAACTTTCCTTTAGACTACAGTGCTTTCATATTTTCGTTCCATTGGTAAAATTTCCCTCGATGTTGCTGCTTCAGGTATAGCTTTCATTACTACTACCATCCGGAAGGACAGCTCACTCAAGGTTTAATATACCCATTGACTTCACTGACAAGACAACATGTAACATTAGAAAAGGGACATCGCTTACATAACTAATTAAGAAGACATCAATTATTATATGGAATGAGGCACCAATGAGTGACAGACGGTGCTTTGAGTTGTTAGACCGCTCATTGAAAGATATACTAGAATGTGAAACCAAATTTTTTGGTGGACTTTCTGTTTTTTTAGGTGGTGATTTTCGTTAGACATTACCGATTTCCCCAAAAAGCACCACATCACAAATCATAGGGTTAACTTCACCAAACTCATACCTATGGCCATGTTTTACAATACATAAACTTACCCATAATATGAGATTGCTAAATGATGACTCATGCTCTACGACAGATTTCACTATCTCATAATTTGCAGCTTGGTTAATCATTATTGGAGATAGAGACATAGGCCAACCAGATCCCACTGATGATGAGGACACGAAATGGATTGATATCCCATCGTCACTTCTTATATGCAGAGGAGACAAGGCATTGGAAAAGTTAATACATTTTGTTTACTGAGACGAGATTTTGAAACATCCATCTACCTCCACTCTATCCGTTGGAGCAATTGTTTATCCTAAATATGATACTACTTATGAAATAAAGAAAGTATTTTGAAGGTTGCTCCTGGAGAAACAAAATGTTACAAAAGTGTTGATGCCATCATGTCAAACGGAATTCAATCTGTAGAATTTGAAGCTTTCTATCTAGTTGAATATTTAAATCAATTAAATTTTGTCAGTGTACCTCCTCATGAAGTATCACTCAAAATTGGCACACCGATCATGGTTTTAAGAAGCATTAACCAAAGGGAAGGATTGTGCAATGGTACAGGATTAATGGTATCTCAGTTGCTACCAAATGTAGTAATTGCAACTATCATTACTGGAACATGCATTGGGAACCAAGTATATATACCTCGTATTAAATTTATCCACAAAGCTCCAAACATACCGTTCACTTTTATCAGAAAACAGTTTCAAGTAAAGGTATGCTATGCTATGATAATTAACAAAAGTCAGGATCGGTCGTTAAAGAAGATTGGTGTTTACCTACCTCAATCAGTTTTCACACATGGTCAACTTTATGTTGCTTTGTCTCGAGCCACATCTCCAGACTCCATTAAAGTTCTCATACACCCTAATGTTGACAGTAGACACAACAAAACAAAAAATGTTGTGTTTAAGGATTTCTTGCACAAGGTTAATAATAATGAGGTCAACAAAAAAACCATCTCCTACAAACAAAAATCAACTTATAATAACCATTTCTTTTGTTTCGATTTTTTAATTACTACCCAAACACACATGTTTATTACCTCTGCCATCATTTTCTAACATTTCTGTCCCACTTCACTTTGAGAAAAAGGACATCCATTTCCATACTTTTACTCCTTTAACAATCCCGACCCATAAATATGTATCGTTCCTAGATATACTATCTAACATTTTTGTCTCATCTTACATTCAAGTCACATCCATTAGCCATTTCCTTTATTTGACTCTTTTAATAACTGCCCAAAAACACACACACATTTATCACTTCTTCCAAGAACTGGTAACATTTCTTTCTGATTTCACTTTTAGATGAAGGACATTCATTACCTTAGTTTTACTCATTTAACAATTCCAAACCACAAGTATTTATCATTTCCAAAAATAGTTACTAACATTTCTCGGTAATTTCACTGTGACGTCAGAACCATGTCTGAGAATATAACAACAATTTTAGAATTAGACAATGCATCCCATGTAACATAAGTACATGTACGAATCTTACGTTCCTGGACACTAGAATATCGGACTTATGGACTTGATTTTTGGTTGTCGAAAAATATGTAAGTTTGCACACATTGTTATTAAACTTTATTTATTTCATACACATAATAAAGTCTTTCATAATATTTTTCCACATTTACAGGTGATGATATTCAGATTCTTGGACAATGAAAAGATCAAGGATATGTGCAATATGTGTTCACTGTCTCAAAGTGTTAGGCAATTTCTAAATATGGTTGCGGAGAACTGTATTCTTACCAAAAGTGGTTGGACAAACCAATATTCATTGTTGTTGGTACGGCTTCATCTATCAAACAAATTCCTGACACAATCACCATTCACAAATATTGGTTCTATTTTATATCAAAAAATCAAATACCCGACTATGTCAACCTATATCTATGTATTAACCCGTATTAATACCTTATCTCACCTTCTTAACTAACTCATACTAGTCATATTTGAATCCACATAATTCTTGCACATCAATAACTCCAAACTCTGTTTTACACCATTCATTATGTAGACTTTTTAGGAATATTTGTCAAATTTGTGAATTGTACCAAGAAAGACGGTCAACCATTCACCCTTCTTATCCTCTCAAACGATTCGTAAGCAACTGACTTTTTCAAATACATTTGTATTCTCATTTGTTATACCTAACGCACTTGAATTCCAGTGGTGAAGAAATTACTATCAACTTATGGGAAAGAATGCACAGACATACCTGAAAGGTTCAATCATTCTGCTATTGAAAATGCACCTAGTCCAGTTGTACTTGCTGTAACAAATGTTAAAGTTACACTTGTTGCCGGTACATCCTCATCAAAACATCTTCACGTATAGACACTCATAAAAAAAATTATAAGTAAAGAAACAAAATCTAAAACAATTACAATAATCTTTATTTCCAGGTACACTGAGACTAGGAACAACAAGTATGAGTCACATGTACATCAATCCACCTATCAGAGACATAACTGCACTTCTCGAGAGGTAATACATAAAAGTTAATACATAAGAACGTTATTTGCATCAATTCTAATGAATAGATTGCTTATATAAACCGAACAAATCCAACTTCAAAACCCATATTTGGACCAACTATATCATTACACGACATGAATCGAAAAACCCATTATGAACTTCTGGTATGGTCTCACTCTAACAGTACCTACTCAAACCTTTATTTATCTAATTTATTTAATACATCGAGTAATCACTGTCTAAGCAACCAACATAACATAAATAACCTGTTTAGGAAAATACTTTCACTTTCAACATCTAACCAACATAACATAAATAACCTGTTGTAGGAAAAGACTTTCACTGTCAACATATGTGATGGACTTCACATTTACAGACACTTGATATCAGGTAATCTGTCCTGATTGCAAAACACCAACTTTCAAACAAGGAAAGAATTGGTTTTGCCCATCAGATGGAATACTTAAATCTCCAAGTTCAATGTAATTTATTGTATCCACATAACACAATTATTATGATTATAAATTTTATACAACCTAAAATTATTTATATCTATAGATTTAAACTTGTTGCAACAATAGCTGACCAGACCGACTCTATGAACGCCATACTATCCGACAATGCTGCACAAAAGTTGTTAGAAGCACGATTGGATGAATTGATAACAAAAGACAATCCTAATCATCGGAAAACATTGCCATTGCTATCTGAGAAAAGTAAAAGTTTTCCAATCAGAATGATAGTGCGTATGACGAAAACATCCACGCGTAACAACATTCGCTTCATGATAATTGGCGTTGAAGACAATGTGGTTTAACAACCTTTAGGTCTGACAACACCTCCCACAAATATCAATGTACTACTTTGACATATAGTAAAGTATTATCGTTTTCCTTGTAGCTCATTGTTGATGTACCTTACAACTGAAAACCTCCCTACAACCCGCGCCAAAGGCACGGGAAAGTTCCCCTAATTACATAAAAAAATTCACTCGTAATTTTTTTAGAAACGACAATTATATATAATTAAACAAAGACTAACAAGAAGTTAGCACAAGAAGAAGGTATAAACCACCACAAGAAAGCAAGAGTTGGGCTTTGGAGCCACAACATCCAATCAAAAGACAATTTGGACCTATTAGAATACCAAAGGAAAGAATGAAGAACGATGTTATAAAAAATATGACACTTTTTTGGTTGTTCGTTACCAAAGATGCTCTTATTTCGAAACATCCATAAGAACTACCAAGCAATAAAGAACATTTCTTCCAAAACATCTCTAAACTTCTTCATCAATCTAACATTCACAAACCAATCTACCCAATCGATGGTCAAATTAAAATCATGATCCTCCAATCCCTACCATTTCAAAATTTTATCCAAAATTGCTTTAGCAACCAAGCAGAGAAAGAACATGTGATGCATTGATTCTACTATACTTACAAATCGGGCACATGACGGATTGAATACCCAACTCTTTCAAAGACAAATTATGTCTATTAGGCAGCTTATCCAAAAATATTTTCACTCATAATTTATCGGTAAAACTATTAAGATTATAGTTATAGTATATGTCTCACTTATTATATAATTCAAAATAATATAATAATTATATTAATTTATTATAAAAAATATTATTTTATTTTTAGTAACAACATAATTATTCTATTATTATACATATTTTTAAAAATTTTAACTATATAATTATAATATTATATATTATATAACATATTAAATCTGGATATGGCTTATGTATAGTTTATAAATTCAAGTTGCGGGTTTCAAATTTTAGCTGAGCTCCGAGTCTCCGACACCAGACGATCTCAAGCTGATGTCGATTTGGAATCGCCACCACCTCCTTCCAATCTACTTTAAACACGAACCACTCCACCAGCCATGACCATTCTATTACACAACATAAACCCTAAAATAAAACCGTTTAATTAAAGGAAGAAGCAACGGTGTAGCGACAGACGGGGCCACAAACTCTAGAAAGATGTGGATTTTGCCGAAAAGGACTCACACTTTTTAAGTTATTCACATTATTTAGTTTTAAGTCGTGTTGATTCCTCCCACATGTCCCCCGCTCCTGTACCCCGCCGCCCATTCCTAATCCCTACCCCACCGTCACTTCCTATTTTCAAATTTCCACTCGCAAAACATATCGACTAACGTCTTTTTATGACATATTTGATATGCTTAAATGAAATGATACATATTAAAACAAATATTATAACGAAGTGATTGAGCTTCTAACAATAATAATAATTAATTAATTAATAATACTAACACATATCTACACAAAATTAACTAATAAATAAAGGTGAAATTATCGTTCTGCAAAATATTGTTTACTAACTTAATTTCTATTAGTCGAATAAAACTAGATAATATATATATATATATATATATATATATATATATATATATATATATATATATATATATATATATATATATATATATATATATAAAAGTTCAATAAAGAACTATTATTAATCAAGGAACCAACTAACCAATCGAAAACGTCGGATTTTTAAAAAATCAACGCCAAAAATGGAAAGATCGTAAACTTTTATAATTGATGCATATGTACTGAACTATAACAAAATTGACTTCATTTTTTTTCATTTAAAATTTTTTTTACACCAAGTTTTTTATTGAAAAAAAAACTGAATATACCATTGTTTTTTTTTTTTTTGAAAAAAAAATTTGTTTTTTATATATCATCATGGATCTCTATGGAAAGAAGACGAAAAATCGTAAACAACGGTATATTCAGTATTTTTTTTCGATAAAAAACATGGCCTAAAAAAAATTTTAAACGAAAAAAGTGGTGAGTTTTTTTGTAAATGGTGGATTTTTTGGTATAATCTGGTGTGTGTACGTGAAATGTAAAAGTGTACATCTATTTCCTTGGTTGTTGATCGTTATGATTTCCGACGCTCACGATTGGTTCTTTGGTTCCTTAGTTAATTATGGTTCTCTATTTAACCTCACCTTATATATATATATATATATATATATATATATATATATATATATATATATATATATATATATATATATATATATATATATATATGTGTGACATCCCCAAAATCTCGGCCAGAAAAGACCGATTTCATTTATGCTTTTTAAAATAATTTTCAGAGTAAATCCTTTTAATTTTAAAAGAGATGCGGAATTTGTTCCCAAAAACAAAACATGATAAAATAGATATTTATCAAAACATTTCATAAAGAAATATGATTTCATTTCACAATCAAAAGTCGGGATGTCATGTTCCGATACAGATCATAAAGCATAAACGATAGCATTACAAGTCATTCAACAAATATATACATATACAGACTTGTAAACAAAACAACTTGATGTTCGCCCATCTTAAGCTCTTGCGCCACTTCCTGTAAAATAAATCAACTGAGTGGGTCAGGCTTGGGAGCCTGGTGAGCATATAGGGTTTTCAACCCACAATAATTATATTTAATTTCAACAATCAACAATAAACCCGATTACCCATTCCCGTTATCCTCACCTTACGTTCCTAAAAATAACGTCTATTATAAGGAACCTATTTCAGGATTTTTCATCGGGATGGACATTACTGCAGAGGGGCTTCCTCAACATTAAGTGTCCTAAAGGCAACCATGTGGGGGATAGAGTACACCGGTGAACACGTCGTTCACAACACCTACAGGTAATGAGCCTGCTAGTGTTCCACAGGACAGTCTAGAATAGTCCGTGGTCGTCATCCATACTCTGCTGAATGACTAGAATAACACCAATAACACCGAGGCCTCTCATCTGTTTATTACCCACCAATTATCTACCCATGTTCTACCCAACATATTAGTAGATAAAAATATACGTTTTTATATATAGTTTAAAAACCTGTATAACATGTTTTAATCAACACATATTCCACATAACAGATGAGGCATACACACATAACACGTATTTCATAGAGAATACATCAGATCTATAAGATAGAAGAGAGTGAATAAACACTCACACGTATAACAACCAAATATATACACATAACACGTATTTTATATGAAATACTTCATAATATTGCGTTGGAAAGAAAATAACTACACACTCACTTGATCAAAAGATGATCGGGCAGCACTACGGCTTGCAGAAGAGGTGTTTCTCCGTAGATCTGGAAGATCTTCACAAAACCGGGCTCCTCGCGAGCAGCGTTTCGGCTCGGGAATAACGCTCTTCGGGATCCTCGGGGCTTCGAATCTTACTTCGGGGCTCGGGAATATTACTGGGGCTTTGGGGTATAAACGGCACGCAAATCGAGGCAAAACTTAGAGAGAGGGAAGAGTTTGAACAAGAGAAAATGGCTGAATTCGAGTTCTATTTATAGGCTGTTGGGTCTGGGATTACGCGGGGCGTACTCAAATTACGCGGGGCGTACTCGGGTTACGCGGGGCGTACTTTGACGTCACTGCGTGCGTCGACTGGTGGCACTCGAGTATTGGTCAGACAAGTTGCATCCGACTGAGTACGCGGGGCGTACACAAATTACGCGGGGCGTAATTGACTTGTCAAACTTCTAAATTGCGTAACTTTCGCATATGAGCTCCGTTTTCGAAGTTCTTTATATCCACGCGAAGGTCAGACCATACTCTACAACTTTCATTTAGACTCCGTCGGCTAATTTTGACTTTTATTTTTATTATTTATTTTTAGAAGGCCGGGACAGAAAAACTTCGTTATAAATTCATAACTTCTTCGTCTGACGTCCGTTCTCGCCTAACTTTTCATTGCTTCGCTACTAACAACAAGATCTTCGATTCTCATTTAGATTGTTTCGGCTAAAAACCGCTCGATCTCAGATCGAGTATTCGGGCTGTATACTACTAAGTCGAAACTTCATAAAATCATAACTTCCTCATACGAAGTCAGATTTGGGCGTTCCTTTTATGCACGCTCTCGGTTTAACGAAATCTACGACTTTCGTTTAGATCGCTAAGGCTAAATATCGCTCTATCTTAAATTCATATTTTACGTCACTCGGCGTCGTGTCGGTTCTGTCGCGAAACTTCGACAGGTCATAACTTCTTCGTTATAACTCGGATTTTGGCACTCCTTATATCTCCGGAATCCTTGTTTCGACCACTACAACTTTATGCAAAGATATCGGGATTATCTCACACTTTAATTTTAATGCTTATTTTATTCTTAATTCATTAAATTATAAAAATCAAGAAAATAAACACATAAATCACATAATTCACATAATTCACAAATAATACATTCTTATTATTTCAAGTTGAGTTACAAGGTTAACCTAGACTATTACATTGCTAAAAATGGCAAGCCTAGAAACACGGGCGTTATAATTCTCTCCACCTTAGAATGATTCTGTCCCCGGAATCACACACCAACAAACAAATGTGGATAGCGACTCATCATGTCACTCTCCGTCTCCCAGATGAGATTTGGCCCATTCGTGTGTTTCCATCGGACAAGCACTAACTCCACCATCTTACGTCGCAATTTCTTAGTCTTTCGGTCAACAATTGCCTCCGGTTCCTCAATCAACCTTTTGTTCTCATCGATCCTCAACTCTGAAAGTGGAATTATGTCGGTAACTTCTCCTGTGAACTTCCTCAAATAACACACATGGAAAGTGTTATGAATTCCATTCAGTTCTTCTGGTAGTTCGAGCTTGTAAGCTTGGTTCCCAATCCTCTGAAGAACTTTAAACGGTCCAATAAACCTTGGACTTAACTTTCCCCTTTTTCCAAATCTTATAAGTCCCTTCTACGGCGAGACTTTAAGCAAAACCGAATCTCCAACTTCAAAAGTCATCGGTCTTCGCTTTTTGTCAGCATAACTCTTTTGACGATCCTGAGCTGCTAACATTCTCTCCCTAATTATTTTCAACTTTTCAGCAGTTTGATGGACTATTTCCGGCCCTATAAACTGCTTTTCCCCAGCCTCAAGCCAACAAGACGGCGTACGACACTTCTGTCCATACCTTGGAATTTCCTTCACATAAGAATTCGCAAGCTTTTCCATAGACCATTTCTCATTGGCTGCTATGAAATGCGCACTCTTAGTGAATCGATCGACGACCACCCAAATCATGTCGTGACCATTCTTTGTTCTGGGTAGTTTAGTGACAAAATCCATAGTAATGTTTTCCCACTTACCCATAGGCACAGGCAATGGTTCTAAACTCCCGTACGGTTTCTGATGTTGTGCCTTGACTCTTGCACAAGTCACACACTCGGCCACATACTTCACAATGTCGAGCTTCATCGTCGGCCACCAATAATAGGGTTTCAGGTCCCTATACATTTTAGTGCTACCGGGATGAATTGAGTACATGGTCTTGTGAGCTTCTTCCATCAGAAGATCTCTGACTCCTCCTGTCTTAGGTATCCAAATCCGATCTTGGAACACCTTCAGTCCGTGACTGTTTACACCGAACACCAACGTTTTGCCCAAACGTTCCTCCTTTCGGTCATTCTTCTCCGAAGCTTCCTCTTGAGCTTTCTTTATACTTTCCAAAATAGTCGAGACAACTTCAATTCTCAACGCTCTTGGCCTTCTCCTTTCAAGATTGACTTTCCGACTGAGAGCATCAGCGACAACATTGGCTTTATCGGGGTGGTAAAGTATCTCACAGTCGTAGTCTTTAAGTAGTTCCAGCCAGCGTCGTTGCCTCATATTCAATTCTTTCTGACTAAAGAGATATTGGAGACTCTTATGATCAGTGAAAAGTTTGCACTTCGTGCCATAGAGGTAATGCCTCCATATTTTCAAAGCAAAAACTACCGCTGCCAACTCCAAATCATGAGTCGGGTAGTTCTTTTCATGCTCTTTCAGCTGTCGAGATGCATACGCGATCACCTTATCTCTTTGGGTCAAAACACAACCCAATCCAACACCAGACGCATCACTATAAACAGCGAAGTCTTCAACTCCATCGGGTAGAGAAAGTATCGGTGCCTCACATAGTTTCTTCTTTAGCTTCTCGAATGCTTCATTATGCTTATCACTCCAAGCATAAGTAGCTCCTTTGTGGGTCAAAGCTGTTAATGGACTAGCAATCGAAGAAAAGCCTTGGATAAACCTTCGGTAATATCCGGCTAATCCTAAAAAGCTTCGAATCTCCGTGGGAGTTTTCGGTTGTTCCCACTTCATTACAACTTCAATCTTTGCTGGATCAACCATTATACCTTCTTGGTTGACCACGTGACCCAAGAATTGGACTTCTCGAATCCAAAAATCACATTTGGAGAACTTCGCATACAGCTTCTCCTTCTTCAAGACTTCCAAAACTTCTCGCAAGTGTCTGCCATGCTCCTCTTGGCTTTTTGAATAAATCAGAATGTCATCTATGAACACTATCACAGATTTATCAAGGAACGGATTACCAACCCTGTTCATTAAATCCATGAATGCTGCTGGATCATTGGTTAGTCCAAACGACATAACCAAAAACTCATAGTCTCCATATCAGGTTCTGAATGCAGTCTTCTCTATATCCTGCTCTCTTACTTTTAGCTGATGATATCCTGACCTCAGATCGATCTTTGAGAAATAACTTGAACCTTGTAGATGATCGAATAGGTCATCAATCCTCGGCAACGGATATCTATTCTTTATTGTTGCCTTATTCAGCTCTCGGTAATCAATGCACATCCTCATGCTTCCATCTTTCTTCTTTACGAATAACACTGGAGCTCCCCAGGGTGATGAACTAGGTCTAATGAAACCTTTGTCCAATAACTCCTGAAGTTGCATCATTAGCTCCTTCATCTCCGTTGGTGCTAATCGATAAGGTGATTTTGCAATTGGCGTTGTTCCAGGCAACAAGTCAATACGAAATTCTACTTGTAGATCGGGCGGTAATCCAGGAAGATCTTCGGGAAATACTTCCGGATAATCACACACAACAGGAATATTTTGCATCACCTTCTTTTCCTTCTTAGCATCGATCACGAATGCTAAATATGATGTACATCCCTTGGTCAAACATTTTCTGGCTTTCATTAGAGAAATGATTCCAGAATTTACTCTGCGTTTATCTCCATACACCATAAACGATTCCTTTCCAGGCGGATTCACTTTCACTATTTTCTTCTTGCATAAAATTTCGGCATCATTGGCACTAAGCCAATCCATTCCCAAAACGATGTCGAAACCATTAAGTTCTATAGGTAATAATTCCTCGTGGAACTTATTCCCATTCAAATCGATTAAAATGTTTTTCATATGATGGCTAACAGGTACAATCTTGCCACTAGCAACTTCGACTAATAAAGCATTATCTAGTCTCACAATAGGCAAAGCTAGTTTTCTACCAAATTCATGCGATATAAAGGAGTAGTTGGCTCCAGAATCAAATAAAATTTGGGCAGGCAATTTGTTAACGAGAAAGGTACCTGAAGCGACATCAGCTTCATCTTTAGCAACTTCCAGTGTCATCTGGAATGCTCTCGCCTTTGGCTTTGGCGGAATGTTGGGTCTTGCTGCCTCCTTCTTCTTCGGACAATCCCTTGAGATGTGCCCCTCCTCACCGCAACCATAACAAACATTCTTGGTGAAGGTGCATTTGTTGGCATAATGCCCTGGCTTTCCACATTTGTAGCATGTGGTTTCCCCGCCACACTTCCCATGATGCTTCTTCTTGCACTTGTCGCACCATTTCGCCTCTACCTTTCCTCCACTTCCTCTCCAACTAGACTTCGAGAATTTACTTTTCTTGCTGGACCTTAAAAATCCATCGATTTTCCTTTTCTCACCAACCTCTGACCTTTCTAGACCTTTTTCCCTGATCTGGGTCTCAACATTTCTAGCAGCCCAGATGGCGGCTTTCAATGTGGTTGCTTGCTTAACCATTGGACCATAGTCCGCTGGTAGTCCAAGGGCAAACTTGTTGACCTTAGAGAGTTCTGTAGGCACCAAATATGGGATAAACTTCATCTTTTCTGTGAAACTTGTAGCGTATTCAGTAACGCTCAATTTCCTTTTCTTCAAATTCTGAAACTCATTACTGATTTCCAGAAGGTCCTGCTCGGAGCAGTATTGCAGTTTTAGTTGTTCCAGAAAGTCTTCCCAAGACATTTTGCTTGCTTCTCCTTTGGGCATAGAGTCAGCTAACAGCTTCCACCAACTCAACACGCCAGATTTTAGCAGAGGGATCGCAAGAGCGGTCTTCTGCCTGTTGCTGCATTCGCAACTTTCAAACATAGTCTCCATTTCAGAGACCCAGTCCATAACTTGTACCGGCGTCGGGCTTCCGGATAGGCATGGTGGTTTGGATGCCATGAAATCCTTATACTTGCACCAACGACCATCATTTCCTCCATACTGGTTATTGCATCTAACCACTGGTTGTTCGTCTTGACCAATTATCCCACTAAAGTTTTCTCCTTCAGACTGCCCTCCATTCTCCTCGGGCTCTTCCGCTTGAATTGACGGTTCTTCTCGATTCTGCCTAAGCAGGCGTCTTGTTTCTTCCATTTGACGATCCAACATCATTTGAATCATCATTTGTACACTAGCCATTGTTATCGGCTCAGGTGCAGCAGCTACGACAGGTACTTGCTCGATTACAGGTGGTTGATTCCTGTTTTCATTAGCATTTCCAACTCCGCTTCTTGTTCTCACCATTTTGATCTATACACCGAATAATTTCACCTTATTACTCCAAACGATTAAATGCTAGTTCTAATATCGTATACATACGCTTAGAATCCTAAACACATAAACCTTCAGATCTGGTTGGCAACAAACCGTAGATCCGAACAAATAATATCATATATGGCAACATATAACATTTAGCACATAAAAGCATTTTAGGCAACTTTCCTAAAATAAACTAGTGCTCGCGTCTAAAATTTATTAGACACACACCTCACAATCTCCACTTAGCATCCTAAGTTTAATTCTAGAAATCCTACAAATTCCTAGTTCGCTTAAACTAATGCTCTGATACCAACTGTGACATCCCCAAAATCTCGGCCAGAAAAGACCGATTTCATTTATGCTTTTTAAAATAATTTTCAGAGTAAATCCTTTTAATTTTAAAAGAGATGCGGAATTTGTTCCCAAAAACAAAACATGATAAAATAGATATTTATCAAAACATTTCATAAAGAAATATGATTTCATTTCACAATCAAAAGTCGGGATGTCATGTTCCGATACAGATCATAAAGCATAAACGATAGCATTACAAGTCATTCAACAAATATATACATATACAGACTTGTAAACAAAACAACTTGATGTTCGCCCATCTTAAGCTCTTGCGCCACTTCCTATAAAATAAATCAACTGAGTGGGTCAGGCTTGGGAGCCTGGTGAGCATATAGGGTTTTCAACCCACAATAATTATATTTAATTTCAACAATCAACAATAAACCCGATTACCCATTCCCGTTATCCTCACCTTACGTTCCTAAAAATAACGTCTATTATAAGGAACCTATTTCAGGATTTTTCATCGGGATGGACATTACTGCAGAGGGGCTTCCTCAACATTAAGTGTCCTAAAGGCAACCATGTGGGGGATAGAGTACACCGGTGAACACGTCGTTCACAACACCTACAGGTAATGAGCCTGCTAGTGTTCCACAGGACAGTCTAGAATAGTTCGTGGTCGTCATCCATACTCTGCTGAATGACTAGAATAACACCAATAACACCGAGGCCTCTCATCTGTTTATTACCCACCAATTATCTACCCATGTTCTACCCAACATATTAATAGATAAAAATATACGTTTTTATACATAGTTTAAAAACCTGTATAACATGTTTTAATCAACACATATTCCACATAACAGATGAGGCATACACACATAACACGTATTTCATAGAGAATACATCAGATCTATAAGATAGAAGAGAGTGAATATACACTCACACGTATAACAACCAAATATATACACATAACACGTATTTTATATGAAATACTTCATAATATTGCGTTGGAAAGAAAATAACTACACACTCACTTGATCAAAAGATGATCGGGCAGCACTACGGCTTGCAGAAGAGGTGTTTCTCCGTAGATCTGGAAGATCTTCACAAAACCGGGCTCCTCGCGAGCAGCGTTTCGGCTCGGGAATAACGCTCTTCGGGATCCTCGGGGCTTCGAATCTTACTTCGGGGCTCGGGAATATTACTGGGGCTTTGGGGTATAAACGGCACGCAAATCGAGGCAAAACTTAGAGAGAGGGAAGAGTTTGAACAAGAGAAAATGGCTGAATTCGAGTTCTATTTATAGGCTGTTGGGTCTGGGATTACGCGGGGCGTACTCAAATTACGCGGGGCGTACTCGGGTTACGCGGGGCGTACTTTGACGTCACTGCGTGCGTCGACTGGTGGCACTCGAGTATTGGTCAGACAAGTTGCATCCGACTGAGTACGCGGGGCGTACACAAATTACGCGGGGCGTAATTGACTTGTCAAACTTCTAAATTGCGTAACTTTCGCATATGAGCTCCGTTTTCGAAGTTCTTTATATCCACGCGAAGGTCAGACCATACTCTACAACTTTCATTTAGACTCCGTCGGCTAATTTTGACTTTTATTTTTATTATTTATTTTTAGAAGGCCGGGACAGAAAAACTTCGTTATAAATTCATAACTTCTTCGTCTGACGTCCGTTCTCGCCTAACTTTTCATTGCTTCGCTACTAACAACAAGATCTTCGATTCTCATTTAGATTGTTTCGGCTAAAAACCGCTCGATCTCAGATCGAGTATTCGGGCTGTATACTACTAAGTCGAAACTTCATAAAATCATAACTTCCTCATACGAAGTCAGATTTGGGCGTTCCTTTTATGCACGCTCTCGGTTTAACGAAATCTACGACTTTCGTTTAGATCGCTAAGGCTAAATATCGCTCTATCTTAAATTCATATTTTACGTCACTCGGCGTCGTGTCGGTTCTGTCGCGAAACTTCGACAGGTCATAACATCTTCGTTATAACTCGGATTTTGGCACTCCTTATATCTCCGGAATCCTTGTTTCGACCACTACAACTTTATGCAAAGATATCGGGATTATCTCACACTTTAATTTTAATGCTTATTTTATTCTTAATTCATTAAATTATAAAAATCAAGAAAATAAACACATAAATCACATAATTCACATAATTCACAAATAATACATTCTTATTATTTCAAGTTGAGTTACAAGGTTAACCTAGACTATTACATTGCTAAAAATGGCAAGCCTAGCAACACGGGCGTTACAATATATGTATACACACACACACGGTTTACTTGAGATTCTAAAAAAATGGAGTTCATGAGATTCAACATCAGACATATATTTCTCATTTATCGTTCTAACACTCCAACGTACCGGTAATAGCAGTGTATGCCTAATCTAAAGTGATTGTAAGGCAAAGATGTATAATCATACATGATAACATATATTTATACATATACGTCTAATCATAAATAATTATTCATATATATCTTTTTTCACAGATTGAGTAATCATATATGATTATTGTGGTTGGTGACAGAGGAGGTAGTGGCGGTAGAAGTGGAGGTGGTACAAGTGACAGATGTATGAGTAGTGGGGTCGGTTGGTGGCAAAGGTGGTCGTAATGGTACTGTCGGTGGCGGTTGTGGTGGTGGGGGAAAAAGGAACGAGAGACGCATAATAATTATTTATGATTATAACTCTATCGTCTTGCCGATAAGTTGAAGCGCTAGGAGCCAAATGAGAAATGTATGGCTGATGTTCAATCTCAAGATCTTTACTTTTTTGGAATCTCAACTATATATATATATATATATATATATATATATATATATATATATATATAGAGAGAGAGAGAGAGAGAGAGAGAGAAATTAAGTTCAATACTGAACGTTAAGAGGGAACGAACCAACGAACTATGCATCAATCAAATGCATAAGTTTTGATGTAAACAAATAGGACATTTACCAAAGGAAGATTTAGTATCCAAACTTGCATCAGTCTTGCAATCTTGTTCACCCCCTAATCCTGATCCTCAAGACATTTAACAAGGCCAAGAACTTCATGCCCAAATAATCATCAACGGGATCAACCATTTGGGTCTTTTAGATTCAAGATTACTTGAAAGTTATATACTTTGTTGGAAATTCATTGATGCGAACACAATTTTTTGCTAACTTGATATGTTGTACGTATCGCCATGGAATTGGATGATTACAGGGTTCACAATAACGGGGTGTTACGACTTTTAGTCTTAGTCTATTTCAAGATGTTAGGACACAAAACTTGTCCAGATAGTATACGTTTCCATACACGATCAAGACATGTGATCATTTGGGAGCTATCCAATTGGCTAAATCCATTCATCAGATGATTAAAGTTACATATATATTTTGGCACTTGAAGGTCTATGCGGCTTGTTCATTTTTCAGTTAAAGAGTTGGTAACCATCAACATCCCACTTGACACCAACTTTCTGCTCTCAGAAATTAACTCCATGTCATCAATATAATTAGTAACACAAACTTTTTCCTTTTTTTTCATCATATATAGCTTTGTATCTCCAGTCTTTCAGAGCGTTTTTAGTAACTCTTGATTTCTATATGTGATCAAGGCACGTGGTCATTTGATAAGAATGTTTACGTAGGTAGTTCCTTAATCAAACTATATGTAGAAAACGGTTGCATTAAAGACACACGACACATCGCCGATAGATAAGAGAAGGATGAAATAACATGTGCCTAAATATTTGCGTCGCACGCACCCTAAATCCATGCCTATAAATAGAAGGTTGTGTAGATCACTTCTGCACATCTTCCATTCTCTCACTCTCTTTTCATCTTTCGCAGTTGTTGCCATTGGAGCGGTCCTTGGAGTCCCGAGCTTGATTCGAGCATATACCAACGGTAACACGTGACTAGGGTGATTTCACTACCCTATTTTACTATTTTAAAAGTTTTACAAGGGAAATACATGTTTATCAAACTGCTTTATCAAAATATATATCTTTATATCTATAAATATCAATCGTTTATAAAACTTGAAACGTTAGGATAATATAGTTATAGATACTATACGTACTTATAAGATATGATATTATGCCGAAGAGTTATGAAGTTAGATATCTACGAAGAGATATTACCTAGGTGTTATAATAACTAATTTCCTACGATAACATAGTACCTAGAAGTAATATTGGTCAAACATAAGGATATGTATTATACCTAATCGTTACTCTACCCAAATATTCATATTTCAAATTAACCATAATTTGGCTATATATATATATATATATATATATATATATATATATATATATATATATATATATATATGCTTAGGTTGTTATATTCTAACTAATTATTGTGTGAATGTATGAATGATTGTGGGCCAATCATTTTACTTATTTTAAGAAAGTGGTTAATACATATTATTGAATTAAATATAATTGAAAAATATCATCTAATTTAACTAGAAGAGTATTTTAGTGAATTAATATAGATTTAATAAAGGAAATTTCATATTTTAAGGGATCATAGATTTTATTAATTTTAAAAATCTGATTTTACGAATTATAAGATTTTTAATTCGGACATTCTGACAGAATATGTTTGAGTATGTTCAAAAATAAAAATATTCTTGAACCATAAAATAATAAAAATATTCTTGAAAATATTTCTTGATCATGACTTTAAAAATTTCTTGTAGAATAACGAAATTCTCGAACCGTCAAATGAAGAATTAAAACAAAAATTACATTAATTCGTAAAGAATACATGTAACAATTGCTAAGAATTACATTTATTGTTAAAGAATAAAACTAAAAACTTTCAAATCAGAAAAAAAAACATTAAAATCTAACAAATACACTAATTCATTATAAAAGAATAATGTTGCTAAGAATCACTTTCAATTTTGTTGTCTGTTCTTCAAGCATCAACTTCTGTGAAAACCAATCCAATTGTAGTTTAGAATCCAATAACGCATTAACAAATGATAAATAAAAAACTATATTCCTTTAGAAAAATATGCGGACATGTTAACTGCACCAAAATCAATGACCAAAAATTGTAGAACATGTATAATCAATGAGAAAATATTCATATTCCATTCCAACAGAATTATAATTCGAGTTTCTATTCCGATAGAATTTGAATTTGTGATTCCATTCTGATAGAATTGGAATTATATAAAATACACAAACCAATTTAATTCTTCTAGAACATTAGAAGGGGCGAGATTAAGTTCATCAAGAACTATCCAATGACCATATCTAACTACTTTAACCAAAACCCCTTCTTGGAAAACAAGTTTCCTACTTGCATCAGTTATATAGGAAGCCAAATACTGATGTAAATCAATGTGTTCATGGTTGTTAATTCAAACAAACTCATGCCTAGTGATCGCAATAATATACTGAACAAGGATAGTTTTCCACTAGATGTGAGCCCCTGGAAACTCGAAATTGAACCTGGAAACATCATCACCTACTGTCATCATGGAAGCGGTGGCCGAAGGTGGTTGTCAGCACCATTACGGTGGTGGTGGTTGTGGTTTTTGATTAGGAAGAAGGAAGAAATCAAAAGAATATCGAAATTAAGGTACCTTTAATGAAGGATCCAATCTCAATCAACCCTAGGTCGAGCCTTTCATTGAATTTTAGATTTCTATTAACTACAAGGAAATGGATGGTCGCGGGTGGCGGTTTTCCGGATTTCGTCAGTGTGAAGTCCGTAGACGTCGGAGGTATTGAGATGAGTGACACCGGAGTTGATGGCGTGGTGGATGACTTTGATAATCTCTTCTTCAGGTTTGGCAAGTCCATAGTCTTGAGACATGACCATACATCCTAGTCAAACCTCTATCCCCAGTGATCCGAGCTTAATTCTTCTCACACTTGACATTTTCTTCCTGCTCTTTTTGCTGATTCAAACCTTTTAAAGATGTTGAATTCTGTAGAATCGTAACAAAATAAAATTAAGGAAATCTGATCGAATACGTATTGCGATTGTTAAATTCAAAGATTATGAGAGAGATCCAATATTCCAGCAAGTCGATCAATCGTTATGTGAATGGTTGTGGTTGCGACCATTCAAATACAGAAAAGTAGAAGCAAATTGTGAATGGAAACGAAGAAAGTGAAGTTGGCTTGATGTCGAATTGAAGATATGAAGTTGCTTTAGTCGGCCAATGGTAAGGGTGTGAGGCCAATTTATGAAGGGGATAAATTTAGGGTTAGAAAAAGTCAATTAGATAAAGAGGGGAACTACTCTAGATATAAACCTCTGAGAAATTAGGTTAAAAGTCAATACCATGATTATAAGGATTATTTTTTTGAAGTTATTAATCATATTACTAAATTACCCTTATTTATTTATTTAATTATTTAAGTTTTTATTTAATTTTTATTGACCCACATTTATGCATACCATCACACTATAATTACTTTGAACACCTAAACCTCTCTCTCTTTCTTTCTCTCTCTCTTTCTCTCTCTTTCTTTCTCTCTCTCTTTCTCTCTCTCTCTCTCTCTCTCTCTCTATATATATATATATATATATATATATATATATATATATATATATATATATATAATCTGGTTTTATTCGATTAATAGAAATTAAGTTAGTAAACAATATTTTGCTGAACAATAATTTCACCTTTATTTATTAGTTTAATTTTGTATAGATATGTGTTAGTATAACTAATTGTTATTATTATTATTATTATCGTTAGATGCTCAATTAAAAAAATATATCACTTTGTTATAATATTAACGTTCAATCGATAACATTTCTTATCGCGAGAAAATTTGAGAACAAATTTAAACCACACAATTTTTTTAATTAAAATTATAAAATAATATTCATATAAATCAAAAAATAGTTATAAACAATTAAAAAATCCACTAATTAACACAACTCACCACCCACCACCACCACCCGCCACCACCATCACCACCCAGCACCATCATTACCCAACCACCACCACCTACCTCTGCAACCTGCCACCACTACCCACAACCCCTACCTACCACCCATCACCATCACCCGCCACTACCACCCACCACCACCAATCACTACTCACCACCCACCACCCATCACTACCCACCCACCACCAACAACAACCACCACCCGCCACCACCATCACCACCCAACCACCACCAATCACTACTGCTCGCCAACACCACCAACAACCACTACCTACCACCCATCACCACCAATCGCCACCATCACCACCCACCACGCGTCAATAACCACCACCCACCACCCACCACCACCAACCACCACCCACCATCCATCACTACCCACCACCCGTCATCACTATCACCCATCAATACACACCACCAACCACCACCCACTACCACCATCACTACCAACCACCAACCACCACCACAACCACCCACCACCACCATCACCACTCACCACCATCACCTGTCAACACCACCCACCTCTACCACCCATCACCATCGCCTGCCACCACTACCTACCACCCATCACCCCCACCACCCACCACCAACACTCATCACTACCCACCACCACCAACCATCACCCACCACCACCACCCATCACTAACCACCACCACCACCTACCACCCATCACTACCCACCACCACCACCACCACCACCAACTACCACCCGCCACCACCATCACCAC
The DNA here is from genome assembly GCF_052625555.1 of Lactuca saligna. Taxonomy (NCBI): domain Eukaryota; kingdom Viridiplantae; phylum Streptophyta; class Magnoliopsida; order Asterales; family Asteraceae; genus Lactuca; species Lactuca saligna. Next base: position 51,161,950 of record NC_136417.1, read on the forward strand.
CCAACCACCACCGCCCATCACTACCCACCACTCATCACCACCTACCACCCGCCACCACCATCACCACTCACCATCACCACCTACCTCCTCCACCCACCAAAACCAACACCCATCATAATCACCACCACTTGCAACCACCCACCCACCACTACCAATCTCCACCACCCGCAACCACCACCCCCACTCCCACCTATAAAAAATTTGGTATTGTGTTTTTGATTCATTAGGTTTTCTCTTCTATATAATCACATGTGATTATATGTATCGAGTCACATGTAATTATATGTATCGAATCATATATGATTTATATGTTATTAAATATATATAATCACATGTGAATAAATACACGTGAAAAACTAGTGAATCGAGAATACAAAAATGAATATTGTCTATATAAATCATGTGTGATTAAATACATATAACTACACGTGATTATATCTATTTAATAAAATATTATTTACGTGGGCCGTATTTATTGTTGTGTTTTCAATTTAATAATTGGCATTGTGTATTCAATCACATTTGATTATATGTATTTAATCACATATGATTTACATGGACAATATTTGTTTTCACGTGTTGATTCAGTAGTTGTTCTTGTGTATTTAATCACATGTGATTATATATATTTAATCACATATGATTCGTATGGAAAATAGTTATTCTTGCGTTGATTCAGCAATTATTCTAATATATTTAATCACATGTGATTATATGTATTTAATCACATATGATTTATGTGGACAAGATTCATTATTTCTTTCTCAATTCAATAGTTTTACTCATGTACTTAATCACATGTGATTATATGTATCAAATCGCATATGATTTATATTGATAATATTCATGAGTCAAATTTTTTCTTATGTATTTAATCATATGTGATTATATGTATTAATACATATGATTAATGTTGAAAAAGAAAAACTATTTAATCAAAAACGCAAAAATAAATCTTGTGTACAGAAATCATATGTGACTAAATGTACAAGAACAACTATTGAACAAGAATGTGAAAATGAATATTGTCCATATAAATCATATCTAATTAGATACATATAATCTCATATAATTAAGCACACAATAACAACAACTTAATCGAGAATGCGAAAATAAATATTTTCCACATAAATTTTTTGTGATTAGATACATATAATCACATGTGATTATATGCATTTAATCGCATATGATATATGTGGACATTATTTATCTTTGTGTTCTCGATTCAATAGTTGTTCTTGTGTGTATAATCATATGTGATTATATGTATCTAATCACATATGATTTATATATACATTATTATTTTTTATGTGTATAAATCATATATGATTAGATACATATAATCACATATGATTATATGTATTTAATCACATATAATTACGATGGACAAAGAACAACTATTAAATCGAGATTGTGAGAATGAATCTCATCTACATAAATCATATATGATTGGATACATATAATCACATGTGATTATATGTATATAATCATATATGATTTGAGGTGGACAAGATGCATCATTTCCTTCTCGAATCAATAGTTGTGCTCATGTACTTAATCACATACGATTATACATAATTACATATAATCACATGTGATAAAATACATGAGAACGACTATTGAATCTACAAAGCCAAAATGAATTATGTCCACATAAATCGTATGTGATTAAATTCATATAATCACTTGTGATTATATGTATTTAATCATATGTGATTAGATTAATATAATAACAAAGCAAAATTGAATTACCTCCAACGCCCACACCTACCCACCACCCAACAAAACCACCACCTGTCACTATCACCACCACTTGCAACCACCTACCCACCCACTACCACTCATCACCACACAGACCACCACCAATCACCACCACCCCACCTCCAACACCCGCCGCAAACACCCCCACCCCCACCTACAAAAAATTGTTATTGTGTTTTTTATTCAATAGGTTTTCTCTTGTATATAATCCCATGTGATTATATGTATCGAGTCACATGTGATTATATATATCGAATCATATTTGATTTATATGTTATTAAATATGTATAATCACATGTGATTGAATACACGTGAAAAACTACTAAATCGATAATGCAAAAATGAAGATTGTCCACGTAAATCATATTTGATTAGATACATATAACTAAACGTGATTATATGTATTTAATAAAATATTATTTACATGGGCCGTATTTATTTTTGTGTTTTTGATTTAATAATTGGCATCGTGTATTAAATCACATGTGATTAAAATGTATTTAATCACATATGATTTATATGGACAATATTTTCACGTGTTGGTTCAATAATTGTTCTTGTGTATTTAATCACATGTGATTATATATACTTAATCACATATGATTCGTATGGAGAATAATTATTCTTCAGTCGATTCAACAGTTCTAATATATTTAATCACATGTGATTATATGTATTTAATCACATATGATTTATGTGGACAATATTCATTATTTCTTTCTCAATTCAATAGTTGTACTCATTTATTTAATCACATGTGATTATATGTATCAAATCGCATATGTTTATATTGATAATATTCATGAGTCAATAATTTTTCTTATGTATTTAATCATATGTGATTGTATGTATTAATCACATATGATTAATGTGGAAAAAGGAAAACTATTTAATCAAAAACGCAAAAATGAATTTTGTGTACAGAAATCATATGTGACTAAATGTACAAGAAAAACCATTGAACACGAATATGAAAATGAATGGTGTCCATATCAATCATATCTAATTAGATACATATAATCTCATGTAATTAAGCACACATGAACAACAACTGAATCGAGAATGCGAAAATAAATATTTTCCACATAAATTCTTTGTGATTAGATACATATAATCACATTTGATTATATGCATTTAATCACATATGATATATGTGGACAATATTTATCTATGTTCTCGATTCAATAGTTGTTCTTGTGTGTATAATCATATGTGATTATATGTATCTAATCACATATGATTTATATAGATATATTAATGTTTTGTCTGTATAAATCACATGTGATTAGATACATATAACACATATGATTATATATATTTAATCACATATGATTACAATGGACAAAGAACAATTACTGAATCGAGAATGTGACAATGAATCATATCCACATAAATCATATATGATTGGATACATGTAATCACATGTTATTATATGTATTTAATCAGATATGATTTATGTAGACAATACTTGATTATATGTATTTAATCACATATGATTACAGTTGACAAAGAAGAATTGTTGAATCGAGAATGTGACATTGAACCGTATCCACATAAATCATATATGATTGTATACATATAATCACATGTGATTATATGTATTTAATCAGATATGATTATGTAGACAATATTTGTTTTTGCGGTTTTGATGAATAATTACTTTTGTATATTTAGTCACATGTGATTATATGTATATAACCACATATGATTTGTGGTGGACTAGATTCATTTTTGCATTCTCGATTTAATAGTTATTTTCATGTACTTAATCACATATGATTATACATACAATCACATGTGATAAAATACATGAAAACAATTATTGAATCAACAAAGCGAAAATGAATTGTGTCCACATAAATCATATGTGATTAGATTCATATAATAACATGTGATTAGATGTATTTAATCATATATGATAAATTTGGATAAAGATTGATTTTCGTGTTCTTGGTTCAATATTTGTTATCGTGTATATAATTATATATGATTGTATGCATCCAATCACATATGATTTATATAGGCATGATTCATTTTTTCCAAATAAAATCATATGCGATTAGAAAAATATAATCATATCTGATTAAAGTGGAAAAAACAATTATTGAATCGAGAACGACAAAATGAATCTTAGCCACATAAATCATATGTGATTATATACACGTAATAGATGACTTAGTGTAACTCTTCTCATTGAACTTGAAAATCAGCTAGCATGAGCAAGATAAATCCTTTCCTTTTCAAGAACTTACACAATAATTATAACATTATTTAGCTTGTGCTTTGTTGTATTACTCTTATCAAACTTATGTACATATTTCCTTATTTTCTCTTTGATTGTAGTCCTCTGTTTGGGATATGTTTTCTTACCTTTCAACCCATTATTAAATTTTAATAAAATTATATTGATAAAATTATATTTAATCTTATATGATTTATATGGACAACGTTCTTTTTTGTCCATATAAATCATGTGATTAGATACATATAATCACATGTTATTAGATATATTTAATTAGATATGATTAGATATATTTAATTAGATGTTATTAGATATATTTAATTAGATGTGATTAGATATATTTAATCATATGTGATTAGATATATATGATTATATGTATCTAATCACATATGATTTATATAGACATCATTCTTTTATGTCTATATAAATCATATAGACATAACCACATGTGATTATGTGTATATCTGATGACATATAATTTATATGGATAATATTCTTTTTTTTCATATGAATCATATGTGATTAAATACATACAATCATATGTGATTAGATATATTTAATCACATGTGATTAAAGATGAAAAAAACAATAATTGACTAAAGAACATGATAATGAATCTTTTCCACATAAATGATATGTGATTAGATACATATAATCACATGCGATTAGAAGTATTTAATCACATCTGATTATATGTATTTAATCACATATGATTTGTGTGCACAAGATTATATGTATTTATGTGATTATATACATTTAATCATATATGATTATACGTATCTAAACGCATATGATTTATATGAAAAAAAAAAATCTTGTCTATATAAATCATATATGATTAGATACATAGAATCAAATGTGATTGTATACACGAGAACAAAAATTAAGTAACGAACAAGAAAAATAAAATCCTTTCCACATAAATCATATATGATTAAATACATATAGTCACATGTGATTAAATACATGAGACCAACTATTCATTCGAAAACGTGAAAATGAATATTGCCCACATAAATCATATGTGATTGAATACATATAATCACATGTGATTATATATATGTAATCACATATGATTTATATAGACAAGATTTTTTTTCCAAATAAAATCATATGTGTTTAGATGCGTATAATCGTATGTGCTTAAATGTATTTAATCACATAAATACATATGATCTTGTGTACATAAATCATATGTGATTAAATACATATAATCACATGTAATTAAATACACATAATCATGAGTGATTTGATACATATAATCACGTGTGATTAAATACATGATAAAAATATGGAATATAAAAGGTGAAAACGAATATTGTCCATATAAATCATATGTGATTAGATATATCATACATATAATCACATGTGATTATATACACGAGAACAACAATCGAATCAAAAATGCAAAAAACGAATCTTTTCCACACACATTTTATGTGATTAGATACATATAATCACATGTATTTATATACACGAGAGCAACTATCGAATCAATGACGCGAAAAGAAATCTTGTCCGTATAAAATTATATATGGTTAAATACATACAAATCTTTGTTTTCACGTTCTTGATTCAATAAGTATTTTTGTGTATTTAATCACATATGATTATGTTTTTAATCGTGTATGATTTATATGGACATTTAATCAAATATGATTTATATGCTATTACTATTTTATAAAAAAAACGTTGGAATGATAAGAAAGTACATAATAAAAAGTTTCATTATAAGACTTTTTCAATAAAAACTAAAAGTGAACTAAGTGTAAAATAAATCATATAACATTTAATCATGATTTACATATATCCATGTTAATAAGAAAAAGTTAAAGATGAACATTCACATAGAATATTTGTTATATTAAATAAATAGTTTTGTTATATTCATTTAATATTTTTTTTATTATTCAATTTAATAGTGAATTATTATCTTAAGTCAAGTTATTGTATAAATAAGAAAATATGTTTTGAACTTTTGAATGCTATTATCTTTTTATAAGAAAATACATGTGAATGACATTTTAGTCGTACCTACTAGCCTGATGTAGAAGTGACGTTTGCTTTATTCAAGATATAGGAAATAAATCAAACAAAAATATGGATCTTCTTTTTACTTTTCTTTCTTTTCACTTCCATAGACCTCATCCATGGAAACGATCGCTTAAAGATTTACCAGATTTCATTTTAAACGAACATCGTTTCTGATAGAAACACATCAAAGGTCTTATCAACATTGTTGTATGTAACAGTCCACCACAATCGTCATACAGAAATCGTCGGACCGTCATCACAGATCCGGTGAAACATTATTTAATTGCTGCTGAAACGATATCTGGTGGCGTTCGACGTTATCGCACCGTCGTCACACCACCATCGTAGCGGAGGAATCAAGAAAGAGCTAATCTACGTTATCGATTTTTGTGACTATAAAATGTTATACGTATTTATGTGATTAAATACATTTAATCATATATGATTATACGTATCTAAACGCATATGATTTATATGAAAAAAAAATCTTGTCTATATAAATCATATATGATTAGATACATAGAATCAAATGTGATTATATACACGAGAACAACAAATAAGTATTTATGTGATTAAATACATTTAATCATATATGATTATACGTATCTAAACACATATGATTTATATGAAAAAAAATCTTGTCTATATAAATCATATATGATTAGATACATAGAATCAAATGTGATTATATACACGAGAACAACAATTAAGTAACGAACAAGAAAAATAAAATACTTTCCACATAAATCATATATGATTAAATACATATAGTTACATGTGATTAAATACATGAGACCAACTATTCATTCGAAAACGTGAAAATGAATATTGCCCACATAAATCATATGTGATTGAATACATATAATCACATGTGATTATATATATATGTAATCACATATGATTTATATAGACAAGATTTCTTTCCAAATAAAATCATATGTGTTTAGATGCGTATAATCATATGTGATTAAATGTACTTAATCACATAAATACATATGATCTTGTGCACATAAATCATATGTGATTAAATACATATAATCACATGTGATTAAATACACATAATCATGAGTGATTTGATACATATAATCACATGTGATTAAATACATGATAAAAATATGGAATATAAAAGGTGAAAACGAATATTGTCCATATAAATCATATGTGATTAGATATATCATACGTATAATCACATGTGATTATATACACGAGAACAACAATTGAATCAAAAATGCAAAAAACAAATCTTTTCCACACACATTTTATGTGATTAGATACATATAATCACATGTATTTATATACATGAGAGCAACTATCGAATCAATGACGCGAAAAGAAATCTTGTCCGTATAAAATTATATATGGTTAAATACATACAAATCTTTTTTTTTCACGTTCTTGATTCAATAAGTATTTTTGTGTATTTAATCACATATGATTATGTTTTTAATCGTGTATGATTTATATGGACATTTAATCAAATATGATTTATATGCTATTACTATTTTATAAAAAAAACGTTGGAATGATAAGAAAGTACATAATAAAAAGTTTCATTATAAGACTTTTTCAATAAAAACTAAAAGTGAACTAAGTGTAAAATAAATCATATAACATTTAATCGTGATTTACATATATCCATGTTAATAAGAAAAAGTTAAAGATGAACATTCACATAGAATATTTGTTATACTAAATAAATAGTTTTGTTATATTCATTTAAGAGTTTTTTATTATTCAATTTAATAGGAATTATTATCTTAAGTCAAGTTATTGTACAAATAAGAAAATATGTTTTGAACTTTTGAATGCTATTATCTTTTTATAAGAAAATACATGTGAATGATATTTTAGTCATACCTACTAGCCTGATGTAGAAGTGACGTTTGCTTTATTCAAGATATAGCAAATAAATCAAACAAAAATATGGATCTTCTTTTTACTTTTCTTGCTTTTCACTTCCATAGACCTCATCCATGGAAATGATCGCTTAAAGATTTACCAGATTTCATTTTAAACGAACATTGTTTCTGATAGAAACACATCAAAGGTCTTATCATCATCGTTGTATGTAGCAATCCACCACAATCGTCAGACAGAAATCATCGGACCTTCATCACAGATCCGGTGAAACGTTATTTGATTGCCACTGAAACAATATCCAATGGCGTTCGATGTTATCGCACCGTCGTCACACCACCATCGTAGCGGAGGAATCAAGAAAGAGCTAATCTACGTTATCGATTTTTGTGACTATAAAATGTTATAACAAGCAAGGACCTGGTTGTTTCTACTTCATATCGATCGAGTGAAGCGAGATCTGATTACCGGTAAACGAGATCCTGTGGTGGTGGTTGGTATATCAAGATTTGGTGATGATTTGGAAGATGAGAGGCAGATAAATATGGTTTTCGATGGTAGGAAGTGGTTTTTGTCTATGTTCTAAACTAGTGGCGTTGTAGGAGAAATCTCCATTACCGGTGTAATCAACGAAATAGTTGAAGTTGGAGGTAGTGAAAGCATGGAAGCATCTGAGCCGGAGGCGATGAGAGATTATTTTCGCTGGTGGGAAGAGTACAGGCAAAGGTATTCTATCTAGAGAGTGAAAAGGCGACTATTCAGTTGTTCAGACATTTCTCATTTTTCCGACGTCGACCAATGGTGGTTTCGGCGACTGTCCGGTGGTTTCAATGGTGGACCAAAGAAGATAACTCATATATTGGTGGAGTGGGTGGGTTGGGTCTGGGTTTATGGGATAATATATGTTTTTATTTGTTTATAAAAGAATAAGTAAAAACTTTTAATTTCTAAATTCCTAATGTTTTTAAAACTTATGGTTGAAAATTTTTCTTAGTTGTTGTCAGATTAAAAAATGTTCTCATTTAAACATGTAACTTTTCATATATATATATATATATATATATATATATATATATATATATATATATATATATATATATATATATATAGTTCAATTGAGAAAAAACAAAGATTGAGAATGAGGGAATCATTTTCAACCACACATTTATTTTTGCCGCAAACCACATAGGTGTACTGACGGAATGGGTAACGGATACACATGCGTTTTTCCAAACAAACATGTTTCCTAAAAGTATGTTAATCACTATCTTAAAATAAACAAAAACATTTTTTTTTTATTTAAATGCTATTTTTATTGAAAATTTATTTTAAATATATCAAAATTCATAATTTTTTATTCTCTATAAATAGACATCGATATTGATATAGTTTTAAGATAAAATAAAAAAAATTATTTTTTTAGTGTTTCAGCTATCGTTATTCATAAGTGAATAAAACCTCATCAGATATTTATAACAATATATTCGTTATTCACTTATGAATAAAACGCATGCTTCACTTTTTTATAGTTTAAGTATCGTTTATATATGAATATAAAACGTTATAAAGTTTTCTTACCTAAAAATATATTTTTTTACATCATCTTTTGTCACATGTTATATTTATATATGAATGAAATGTGTACTAATTGTCATCATATGTTATATTAATATATTAATAAAAAACATTTCTAAGGATTTTATTACTATTCATTTGTTATTCATATATAAATAGGTAGTATGTTAAAAAAAATGAAGTGTTTTGTAAATTTAAACTACTTATTCATATAAGAATAACAAATGAACTGTAACAAAATTATGATAAATGTGTTCTTCATATATAAATATAACTTGTGAGGAAAGTCAATACATGTTTGATTCATATATGAATATAACATGTGACGAGAATTGTTGTAAGTTGTAAAGAGTTTTGTTGAGTCTAAGAGTTACATCATTGGGCTTGTTTACTCGGTCCAATATTGTCACGGTCTGGGCCTGTCCAGCCGTGTTTATGTCATTAGGGGTTAGTATTTATGATGCATGCATGCATCATTATCAGTACGCTTCTTAATTATTATTCCTTTCATAGTATTGTAACCCTAGCACACCTCTACAGTAGAAGTTCTTTGCGAGCTCTTCTGAGGTGTTGCAGTTTTAATCATTCAGCACTTGTTTGATTCATTATGTGTTCAAGCTTTTGTTTTCTTTCTGATTTTTTTCTAATAATCTATACGATCTTAAAAGAGTTTTCAACTCATCAATTGGTATCAGAGCAGGAGACTGTG